>NC_041405.2:161757845-162957845 GCF_900747795.2 Erpetoichthys calabaricus
GCAGGAGGAGGGGGTGCGGGAGCAGGGAACCGCATGAGGAACCCCAACATGAACCAAAACCCTCTCATCAACGTCCGCGACCGCCTGTTTCACGCTCTCTTCTTTAAGATGGCAGTCACCTACGCCCGGCTCTTCCCGCCTTCATTCAGGCGGATTTTTGAGTTCTTCGTTCTGCTGAAGGTAAGACCCCCGAGCGCGTCCATTAACTCCATTACCACAGCTCGCTGCGCCAAACGTTAGGAGAATCGGGGCTGTGCCGCCTAAGGGGGGGCTTGTCACCTGTTGGTTTAAATGGCAGGCAGGCTGGATGTGGTGCTACGAGGGGTGCAAATCCGAAGGTGTTGATGCCAGTTAGCCCCCTGGACGTCACGCTCAGGCGGTTTAGATGTATGGCTTTCTCAGGTCTGCTCGGTTGGGTTAATTCGGCGTGTTTGAGTTTCTTGCAGAGCCACAATTCCGTTGATAAGACTTTATAGACCGATAGAACTTTATTGGGGACAATTGTTTGCTTTGTTATTTTTATATATGTAGACTTTCAGTAAATGTACATGTACTTGCCTGGCTGACGCCTTTACCCAAAGTAGTTTGCAATATTCAATGGATACAATTGCTTGCGATGCTTTTTAGTTTTTAAATTTGCCGCGCAGGCAGGTGAAGTGACTTGCTCAGGGTCACACAGTGTGAGTAGTGGGATATCTGACCCCCCCCCCCCCCCCCCCCCTAAAGTTTGGAGTCCTAAGCCTTAACCACAACACTACAGTACCCTGCAAATATAACAAGAAGCGGTACTTATGTACTGAACGGTCGGCTTGTACCCATTTGTATTATTGTGACGCAAATCAGATTTTCGTTTTTAACATAAGGCACCCACCCAAAGGGGACATTAACATTAGGGACCTATTGGCAACTATGCTCCACCCCCACTAACTTTAAGGTTGGTTTTTGTGGTTGGGGTAGGCCAGTCTAATAATTTAAACAACAAAGATGAAGCAACCGGGACGGAGCCCAACACTAGAATGGATACGAACTGCCGTCCATTTAGTACACAAGTACCAAAAAAACAAACCTCTCCCAGGTGTACACCAGAAAAAGACAGAAAACGTCTGAGTTGGCAGCCCCATGCCCAGTGAGGCGCTATACTGGCGTATTGTCATTGGTGTAAAGGAGCCCCCCGTCGTGTTTCTTGACACTCGTCTGCTGAATGATTTGTTGCCTGAAAGTCCTCAGTGGTGGTGTGTCAGAGAGGGGATGTGCAGAATTGTTCATAATGGCACTCCGTTTTAGATAGATAGACACTTTATTAATCCCAAGGGGAAAATACACTTACTCCAGCAGCACCTTACTGATACAAAAAACAATATTAAATTAAAGATTGATAATAATGCAGGTAAAAACAGACAATAACTTTATATAATGTTAACGTTTACCCCTCCGGGTGGAATTGAAGAGTCACATAGTTTGGAGGAGGAACGATCTCCTCAGTCTGTCAGTGGAGCAGGATGGTGACAGCAGTCTGTCGCTGAAGCTGCTCCTCTGTCTAGAGATGACACTATTTAGTGGATGCAGTGGATTTTCCATAATTGATAGGAGCCTGCTGAGCGTTTTGTCTTCATTCTCTCCTTTGCTATGACTTGCAGGGGGTCACGAGTGTGCCCCATTACTGAGCCTGCCCTTTCAATTATCTTCTGTGTGGTAGCGCTTTGAGTAGTGAGAATGGCGCTCTATAAATGTAATGAATTATTATTATTACAAATTAATCTAAGGCCTCATACAGTTAGGTCCATAAATATTTAGTTTAGATTAGATTAGATAAGAACTTTATTTATCCCGAGGGAAATTCTTTTGTCATATACAGTGATCCCTCGCTATATCGCGCTTCGCCTTTCGCGGCTTCACTCCATCGCGGATTTTATATGTAAGCATATTTAAATATATATATCGCGGATTTTTTGCTGGTTCGCGGATTTCTGCGGACAATGGGTCTTTTAATTTCTGGTACATGCTTCCTCAGTTGGTTTGCCCAGTTGATTTCATACAAGGGACGCTATTGGCAGATGGCCGAGAAGCTACCCGGCTTACTTTCTCTCTCTGTCTCTCTTGCGCTGACGTAGGGGGGTGTGAGCAGGGGGGCTGTTCGCACACCTAGACGATAGGGACGTTGCACTGTGTGCAGCTGCTTCCTGAAGGACATGCTGCACGGTGCTTCGCATACTTAAAAGCTCGAAGGGCACGTATTGATTTTTGCTTGAAAAACAAATTCTCTCTCTCTCTGTCTGCTCCTGACGGAGGGGGTGTGAGCTGCCGCCTTCAACAGCTTTGTGCCGGCGGTGCTTCGCATACTTAAAAGCCAAACAGCCCTATTGATTTGTTTGCTTTTGTCTCTGTCTATCTCTGTGACATGATCTGCTCCTGACAGGCATTCCTTTGAAGAGGAAGATATGTTTGCATTCTTTTAATTGTGAGACGAAACTGTGATCTCTGTCTTGTCATGGAGCACGGTTTAAACTTTTGAAAAAGAGACAAATGTTTGTTTGCAGTGTTTGAATAACATTCCTGTCTCTCTACAACCTCCTGTGTTTCTGCGCAAATCTGTGACCCAAGCATGACAATATAAAAATAACCATATAAACATATGGTTTCTACTTCGCGGATTTTCTTATTTCGCGGGTGGCTCTGGAACGCAACCCCCGCGATGGAGGAGGGATTACTGTACATGCTCAGTGCAACAAGAGGAATAAAGATAAGGTAGTAAAGAGTAAAAAGATCAGTAGTAATAGTGCAAACAGAATAACAAAATAACTCTAAACAAAGTAACAAATAACTATAACTAATAGTTTGTATTATAACTGTATAACTAATTTGTGCAAAGCAACAAACAACTATAACTAAAACTATAACAGATATAATAAAACAACAGATTATTAGTGCAAGTGGTTATGAAAAGTGACTAAGTGTTTGTGCCATGAATAAATGAGATAGCAGCATGTGATGATGGGATGAAACAAACATTCAGTAACATATAGATGAGTAAATAAAAAAAAACGAATGAGACCTAATGACAAAAATTCTGAAAAAGATCACTTACAGAATGAGGAAGAGTTATACAGTCTTATTGCCACAGGTAGAAAGGATTTCCTGTGGCGTTCGGTTCTGCATTTGGAGGCAATGAGTCTTTTGCTGTGTGTGCTCTGATGACCCATCAAGGAGGCATGCATGGGGTGAGAGAGGTTGTCCATGATACTGAGGAGCTTTTTCAGCATTCTCCTCTCAGACACCTCCACCAGGTTCTCCAGTCTGACACCCAGGACAGAACCAGCCTTTTTAATTTGGACAGAGACCACTTTTTTCTCATTTTGGTTCTGTACATTACCACAATGAATTTGAAATGAAACAACTCCGATGCAGTTGAAGTGCAGACTTTCAGCTTTAATTCAGTGGGGTGAACAAAACGATTACATAAAAATGTGAGGCAACTAAAGCATTTTGTGAACACAATCCCTTCATTTCAGGAACTCAAAAGTAATTGGACAAATGAAATAACTGGAAATCAAATGTTCATTTCTAATACTTGGTTGAAAACCCTTTGCTGGCAATGACAGCCTGAAGTCTTGAACTCCTGGACATCACCAGATGTTGGGTTTCCTCCTTTTTAATGCTCTGCCAGGCCTTTACTGCAGCGGCTTTCAGTTGCTGTTTGTTTGTGGGCCTTTCTGTCTGAAGTTTAGTCTTCAACAAGTGAAATGCCTGCTCAGTTGGGTTAAGATCAGGTGACTGACTTGGTCATTCCAGAATTTTCCACTTCTTTGCTTTAATAAACTCCTGGGTTGCTTTGGCTGCATGTTTTGGGTCATTGTCCATCTGTATCATGAATCAATTGGACTGCTATATTTAGCTGGATTTGAGCAGACAGTATGTCTCTGAACACCTCAGAATTCATTCGGCTGTTTCTGTTCTGTGTCACATCATCAATAAACACTAGTGTCCCAGTGCCACTGGCAGCCATGCACGCCCAAGCCATCACACTGCCTCCCTCCACCATGTTTTACAGATGATGTGCTATGCTTTGGATAATGAGCTGTTCCACGCCTTCTCCATACTTTTTTCTTGCCATCATTCTGGTAGAGGTTATCTTGGTTTCATCTGTCCAAAGAATGTTTTTCCAGAACTGTGCTGGCCTTTTTAGATGTTCTTAAGCAGCAAAGTCCAATCTAGCCTTTCTATTCTTGAGCTTATGAGTGGCTTGCACCTTGCAGTGCACCCTCTGTATTTACTTTCATGCAGTCTTCTCTTTATGGTAGACTTGGATATCGATACGCCCGCCTACCCCCTGAAGAGTGTTCTTCACTTGGTTGGCTGTTGTGAAGCCATGGAAATGATTCTGCAATCATCCACCACTGTTGTCTCCCGTGGACGTCCAGGTGTTTTTGTGTTGCTGAGTTCACCAGTGCTTGCTTTCTTTCTCAGGATGTACCAAACTGTAGATTTTGCCACTCGTAATATTGTAGAAATTTCTCGGATTGTTTTTTTCTTTTGTCGCAGCTTAAGGATGGCTTCTTTCACCTACATGGAGAGCTCCTTTGACCGCATGTTGTCTGTTCACAGCAAAATCTTCCACATGCAAGCATCACACCTCAAATCAACTCCAGTCCTTTTATCTGCTTAATTGATAAGGACATAACGACGGACTTGACCACACCTGCCCATGAAATAGCCTTTGAGTCAATTGTCCAATTACTTTTGAGCCCCTGAAATGAAGGGATTGTGTACAAAAAATGCTTCAGTTGCCTCACATTTTTATGCAATCGTTTTGTTCACCCCACTGAATTAAAGCTGAAAGTCTGCACTTCAACTGCATCGGAGTTGTTTCATTTCAAATTCATTGTGGTAATGTACAGAACCAAAATTAGAAAAAAGCTCTCTCTGTCCAAATATTTATGGACCTAAGTGTATGCAGTATTTAAATGTTCATCTTTATTGTCTCCTCCACTACATGCAACTGGGGGGTCCAGACTGCCTGCCCTTTTTAATGAGCTTCAGATAAATGGGGAGGGTTATTTCAGGAAGGGCATCCGGTGTAAAATTTTGCCAAATCAATACGAGGACAACAATTTTGGAGGATCCGCTGTGGCAACCCCTGATTGGAACAGCCAAAAGAAGAAGTTAATTCAGTGGGTCACTTCTGAAGTGATGTTACCAGCCTAGCACACACCACAGTGGCCATCACTGAACTGTAGAACATTAGAACACTCTGGACGAGAACAGGCCATTCAGCCCAACAAAGCTCACCAGTCCTGTCCACTTATTTCTTCCCAAAAACATCAAGTTGAGTTTTGAAAGTCCCTAACATCTTACTGTCCACCACACTTGGTGTCTCTGGTGCTCATTGTAAAGAGAAACCTCCTAATGTTTATGTGAACATTAGTAGTTTCTCCTTAAGTTTCCAACTGTGTCCCCATGTTCTTGATGAACTCATTTTAAAGTCACCGTCTTGATCCACTGGACTAATTCCCTTCACAATTTTAAACACTTCACTCAGGTCTACTCTTGATCTCCTTTTGGTTAAACTGTAAAGGCTCAGCTCTTTTCATCTTTCCTCATAACTCATCTCCTGTAGCCCTGAATCAGCCCAATCGCTCTTCTCTGGACCTTTTCTAGTGTTGCTATGTCTATTTTGTAATAAGGAGACCCAAACTGCACCCTGGACTCCAGATGAGGCCTCACCAGTGTGTTATAAAGCTTGAGCAGAACCTCCTGTGACTTGGACTCCACACATCAAGGCACTATATAACCTGACATTCTGTTACCCTTCTTAATGGCTTCTCAACACTGTCTGGCAGTCGATAGCTTAGGGTCCACTAGGACTCCTCAATCCTTCTCATAAGGTGGACTCTCGGTTTGTGTATTCAAACCTCACATTTTCACTTCCTATGTAATTTTATAATTCTTTTATTTATATAGCGATTTTCTCACTACTCAAAGCGCTCAGCAATTGCCGGTTAAGGGCCTTGCTCAAGGGCCCAACAGAGCAGAGTCCCTATTGGCATTTACAGGATTCGAACCGGCAACCTTCAGATTGCCAGTGCAGATCCCTAGCCTCAGAGCCGCCATTCTGCCTATGTATAATTGTTTACATTTACTGACATTAAACTTCATCGTCCACAAATCTGCCAAATCCTGTATGCTATCCAAGTCCTTCTGTGTTGATATAACGGATTCCAAATTATCTGCTAATCCACCTATCTTGGTTTCATCTGCAAACTTCACCAGCTTGTTACGTATATTCCTATCTAAATCATTTATAGTAATTAAAATAGCAGCGGCCCCAGTACTGCCCCCTGCTGAACACCACTCTCAACATCGGCCATTTCTGATGAGGTTCCTCACACCGTCACCCTCTGCTCCCTGTGTCTGAGCCAATTCTGCACCCATCTAAAAACATCACCCTGAACTGCCACTTCTTTTAGTTTGATGCCCACCCTGTCATGTGGCACCTTATTTATCTTGACTTTCAGAAAGCATTTGATAATCTCATCTGCTCCACTCTGATCGTATCGTTTTGTTGCCTCCTCATAGAATTCCAGCTTGTTAGTCAAACACAGCCTGAAGATGTGAAGGATGTCACTGTCCACAATTACAGGACACCATCTCCTAAGGCAGCGTTTCTCAACCTTTAAGTATTTGCGACCAAGTTTTCTTAACAGTTTTAATCGCGCCCCCCCAACGTTTTTTTGAAACTCTAATAAAATTTATTCCTATATTTTTTTTTGCTGCCAATATACTGCTACAAGTTTAAAATTTCCTTACGAATAGTGAAATTATGCCACATATGGCAACATTCGCACCCCCTTTTTTGTTACTTCGCGCCCCACAGATTGAGAACTGCTGTTCTAAGGGAAAAAAAACAAAGAGTTCACTCTGCCCTTTCTTGTCTAATTTCTTTCTGTTATGAGACCAGTCCAGCCTGTCATTGATGTGGACCCCCAAGTGCCTGCAGTAGTGGACCATTTCCACATCCACTCCTTGCCTATAGAGGCTCTCTGGTGCAGCGAAGATCAATAAGCAGTTTTTTTGTTTGCTGATATCAAGTTGCAGACAATTCTCAGAGTTCTCCCCATGACTCCTCTCCTCGACTTCACCCCCCTTGTCAGTACCCCCCCCCCCCCCCCAATACGTGCAGAGAGTTTCCACAAGTGACCTGACCAGCTGTTCTGTTCATAGTCAGAGGTGTAGAGAGTGAAGAGTAAAGCAGACAGGCCTGTCCCTTGTGTTGCTCCCACCATCCCACTGACAGAGAGTCCATCATCCAGGGCACCACAGGCTCACCCACCTGCGTATCTCTTGAGTTACCCCTTAACAGAGATGGCTGGATGGTACTGAAGGCACTGGAGAGATCCAAACACAGAATCCTCACAGTGCTGCCATCTTTGTCCAGTCTTGTGATCGATAATTGCATCCAGTCTTTGTCAAATAGGCAAACTGCAGTGGGTCCAGATGGTCTACCACAAAAGGACCAGCCTCTCAAGTGTCTTCAAGGTGGGGGGGAGTAAGTGCCACTGGTCCCTAGTCATTACATGAAGAAACGTCTGCCTTCCTTTGAACAGGAACAATGCAAGATGTTTTCCACACTTTGTGGAGCCTAAGTGACATAGAGCAGGTGACAGAGGACAAGAACATTTATTTCTGTAGCACATTTTCAAACAAATGATGTGAGCTCAAAGTACTTTACAGGATGAAGAAAGAGAAAAAAGATTAAATTAGGCAATATTAATTAACATAAATAAAAGTAAGGTCAGATGGCCAGGGAGAACAGAAATAACAAAAAAAAAACACAAACTCCAGAATCTGCAGGGGGTCCAAGGCCACGAGACCACCCAGCCCCTTCTAGGCATTCTACCTAATATCAATGACCTCAATCAGTCCTCATGGGGTATTGAGGGTTCACATGGAAGAACTTGATGAGGGCGGTCATGTGGGCTTCTGGCCTTTAACCCATCAATGGAGGGACGTCATGGTGCTTTGATCGGGTGGAGGTGAGGGTGCAGGTCGCCACCGCAGAAAACCGGAAAAAGAACAGCAGAGAAAGTAGGGGTGAGTACGGATTGAGGAGCCACCAAAGCCCGTTGGCGCAGGTCTTAAGAACTCAAGGACAGAGTCCATCTGGTCCCACTGGTTTTTCTGTGTGTAGCCCCCTCAGTTTCCCCCCACCCCCCCCATTCTGTTATGAACAGGACGTACCGATGCTCAGAGGTGTGGTAGGAGTTGCTAGTGAAGTACGGGTGGCGTGGGGGTCATTAGAAGAATTGTGCAGTGGGAGGGACAGTCTACTAAACAAAATGGCTTCAGGGCAGTAGCCTTGTCTGGCATCTGAGGCCACTAATGACGCCCGGTCCATCCCAGACATGTCATGTTATTCTGCGTGAGTTTTTCTTCTATTTTAGCTCTGTAAGCTTCCCTTCTTTTACTTGCAGATGAAAATTTGACTTTTTACAAAACCTCAATACATGTAAAAAAATATTATGACAAACACCCCCCCAATACACACCAGAATGATAGGAAACTTCACACTTGGCTTATTATAAGAAGAACCACAGTGGTGCATCATACAATCATACAGGCGTATTGCTGTAGGTGTGAAGGACCCCCATTAGTGCTTCTGTACACACTTGAGCTGCATGTCTGCCTTTAAACCTCACACCTCCGCCTTTTATTACTGCTCTGGTCATAGTCAGTCTGTCTGCTGCCATCTCTTTCAGTTCCTCGGACCACCTTTGTGTGTTCACTTCTGTCCATTTACAGGTGCACTTCTTCCATTGTCAGCCTGTCGGCCCCCCATTTGTCTCTGTTCTTCACTTCCCCATCAGAAGTTCATTGGCCTCAAAAGTGTTCCCATTTTGCTAAAGAGATTCAAAGATCCCCTGCAATCGGGGCAGTTGGGTGGGCAGCCATTCTTGCTTTGACCTGCATAGTAGACGTTGAGGTCACATATTTTATTTATCACGTGTACTCGGTACGATGAAGTTCTGTGTGTTGACAATAAAACAGTCAATGCGAAAAGAGAGAGGCAGAAACTTACGAAGCGTGCAGCCCCCCCGTAGAGTTAAATACTCATCTCGTGAAAAGATCCGGACTTTGACTTGCCCATTTCTTTATTTTCAGCCGTTCTTTGGTGGGTTTACTGGTGTGTTTGTGGTTGTGGTCATCTTGCAATGCCCACTTTTGGTTTGGCTTCAATCCACTGCTCTCACGTTATCCTCAAGACCCTTCTGGTATAATGAAGAATTCATTGTGGATTCTCTGGTGAGCTGCCCAGGCCCTGAAAGAGTAAAGTGCCCCCCAAACCAGAAGTTTCCCACCACTGTGCTGTACTGTGTCTATCAGGTTTGTCTGCTCAGAGAGCTCTACCTTTGTCCCGTCTCTCCAGAACATTCCTGGTCGTCCTTAGGTGTTCATGGCCAGACGTCTGTTGTGTCCTGGCACACCTCCCATGTCCATCTCAGTTGGGCAGCCACTTTTTAATGGTGGACTTGTGACTTCAACAGTGACAAGAGCTACCTGGCCGGCCCTGTGATGGAATTCCGGACGTCTTTCTCCATCTTGAACACTCCTCTCAGCCTGGTAATCTTCTCCATTGTATAGATGACCTTCCACAACTCTCACTCTCTGTGCTTTCATTTCAGTGTACATTGAGGTATTAAAATCTGCAAATGTTGTAAGACACTAGGGCTCTCTGCTCCCCCTTTAAACCCAACAGACAGACTCACAGGACACCGGTTAAAAGCATGAAGAAGTATTTTTCATTCTTTTCTTCTCCAATAGTGCATACCACAGGCAAGGAAATAAGCGCAATACTCGAATCTCACTCTGTTTTCTCCTCCACACCTCCCGACTCTTCAGCAGTCCTTTTTATTGTCCTCGACCCGGAAGGGCTTCTGTCCTGCCCATGTGACTGGGTCACAAGGAGAACTCAAGTTTTCTTCAGCTTGGAAGTACATCTGGGCTTTCGTCCGCGGGCTATGGATGGGACATGACTCCCCAGGTTCTTTTGCAGCGTCCACTGGCGGCACCCATGGTATCCAGCAGGGCTGTGGTATTCAATTATATGGCCCGTTGTGCCCTGCGGGAATCCGGGGCACCACTGCAGTGCAGGGAAGCTGCCATCTAGTGTCTTGGGGGAGGTAGTGTCCCAAAGAGGTTGCCTTCCCCCCTCCTTTCCACTCTGTGGGCGTCCCGGCCGAGCTGCAGGCCGTTTATCACACAGTTAAAAAAAGGGAACCACCGGTTCTAAAACGTTTGAGTCTTCCTTCCACATAACCTGCCAGACCTGCAGCTCAGTGTGTTCTCTTCACAGCTGGACATGATGCCTGCTTTGCCCGTCGTTAAGCTGTGAGGTGTTGCCTGTCACGCCAGCCGTCGACTTTTTAGTAAGTTGGCGTCAGATGCTGTTGTGGCTTTTGCTCAGCCAGACTTGCCCGTGTTGGTTTTCTCCAGTTTCCAAATTCCTTTTGATGGCACCTTGGCTTCCTTTACGATTTCTGTACTGAAAAGACCGACCCGGCTGAGGGGTATAGTGGCCTTCCTTTGTGAGTGTCTTTGCCAACATTGTCCAAATAAGCTGTGTGTTGACATGCCATTTTAATAGCCCAGCTTCAAAAATGCCATTTAAACTCCAGCTAGGGAAACTGGGAAGTTGGTCTCTGAGGACCCTAAGTTAACAAATGTAGAGTTCTCAGCGAAAGATCCCAGTCATGTGGCCATGTAACCTCTGAGCCAGACAAGGAGTTACGAATTTCACGGTCTCTGTGTGTCCATTGCTCTCTGTGATCACACACACATACACACACACACGTCCAGCAGCCATTGGTAGAAGATAAACTTCGTGAGGTAATCACACTCTTCCTTCTGCTTGTTGAAATACAGGGAGATTCACTCAAAGGAGACTCCTGTTAGGATGAAGCAATCTGAACCCAAACTGTTCCCTCTGTCCCTTGACGTACGTGTAATCGAATGCATTACATGCCATGCTGGAAGTGGTTTCCGTCTTCGACGCGGCGCTCGATGTTCCTGAACGTGTCGGCAAAGGTCTCGGTGGGGCATAGCAGCAATTACACGTTGGATGTTTTCCTTCAAATCCTCCACAGCGTGAGGCTTGTTCCGATAGACTTTTCCTTTGGAGGAAGAAGTCTGGTGGCGTCAAATCTGACGACCATGGTGGCCAAAGCCCCTTTGAAATGACCCTGTTGTTGGACGACGACTCCATTTCTGCCAGGCTCTTTGCCAATGTGCGACACGTTGCTCCATCTTGCTGGAAGTCACCTTCCATTAACTCACGATCATCCAGTTGATTCTGCTGTTGCCTAAACGAATTGTTGACCCAATAAGTTTGCACCATGATGACGCGCTGCTCGATACTGAATACCACCATCCTGACTGAGTGGGTAGGTACCCTGAAGTTGAAAACAGCTGTCTGGACTCACCTCATTGCTCCGACGTAGGAGCATCCCGGCTCATTCGAAGCTCTGCATACCGAGGGGCACACTGCCTGTTGTTTCATTCAGATTGCTTTGTCCTACTGAGAGTTATTACCCTGCAGAAATAAGCTCAGCGCACAATGTCAGGAGAAAGTGAGAGGCTCCATGCTTGTTTTTGAATTCCCAGCTGCCTTTGGTGATGTTTAGATAGATAGATAGATACTTTATTAATTCCCATACTCCAGCAACAGCATACTGATAATAACAATATTAAATTAAAGAGTGATAACAATGCAGGTATACAGACAATAACTTTGTATAATGTTAACGTTTACCCGCCCAGGTGGAATTGAAGAGTCACATAGTGTGGTGGAGGACCGATCTCCTCAGTCTGTCAGTGTAACAGGACGGTGACAGCAGTCTGTCGCTGAAGCTGCTCCTCTGTCTGGAGATGACACTGTTCAGTGTATTCTCCATGATTGACAGGAGCCTGCTGAGTGCCCGTTGCTCTGCCACAGATGTCAGACTGTCCAGCTCCATGCCTACAATAGAGCCTGTCTTCCTCACCAGTTTGTCCAGGTGTGAGGCGTCCTTCTTCTTAATGCTGCCTCCCCAGCACACCACCGCGTAGAAGATGACGCTCGCCACAACCGTCTGATAGACCATCTGCAGCATCTTATTGCAGATGTTGGATGCCAGCCTTCTAATGAAGTATAGCCGGCTCTGTCCTCTCTTGCACAGAGCATCAGTATTGGCAGTCCAGTCTAATTTATCATCCAGCTGCACTCCCAGGTATTTATAGGTCTGCACCCTCTGCACACAGTCACCTCTGATGATCATGGGGTCCATGAGGGGCCTGGTTCTCCTAAAATCCACCACCAGCTCCTTGGTTTTGCTGGTGTTAAGGTGTAGGTGGTTTGAGTCACACCATTTAACAAAGTCCTTGATGAGGTTCCTATACTCCTCCTCATGCCCACTCCTGATGCAGCCCACAATAGCAGTGTCTTCAGTGAACTTTTGCACGTGGCAGGACTCCGAGTTGTACTGGAAGTCCAATGTATATAGGCTGAACAGGACCAGAGAAAGTACAGTCCGCTGTGGCGCTCCTGTGCTGCTGACCACAATGTCAGACCTGCAGTTCCCAAGACGCACATACTGAGGTCTGTCTGTAAGATAGTCCACAATCCATGCCACCAGGTGTGAATCTACTCCCATCTCTGTCAGCTTGTCCCTAAGGAGCACAGGTTGGATGGCGTTGAAGGCGCTAGAGAAGTGTAGAAACATAATTCTTACAGCACCACTGCCTCTGTCCAAGTGGGAGAGGGATCGGTGTAGCATGTAGATGATGGCATCCTCCGCTCCCACCTTCTCCTGATATGCAAACTGCAGAGGGTTGAGGGTGTGGCGGACCTATGGCCTCAAGTGGTGAAGCAGCAGCCGCTCCATGGTCTTCATCACATGTGACGTCAGAGCAACAGGCCGGAAGTCATTCAGCTCACTAGGATGTGATACCTTTGGGACTGGGGTGATGCAAGATGTTTTCCAAAGCCTCGGGACTCTCCCCTGTTCCAGGCTCAGGTTGAAGTTGCGCTGTAGAGGACTCCCCTGCTCCAACGCACAGGCCTTCAGCAGTCGTGGCGATACTCCATCTGGACCCGCTGCTTTGCTGGCACAAAGTCTCCTCAGCTCTCTGCTCACCTGTGCTGCTGTAATTGTGGTGGGGGTAAACCCTCTCCTATGCTGGTATCAGCAGAAGGATGGTTGGAGGGTGCAGAACTCTGAGGTGAGAGTGGGTTAGGGTGGTCAAACCTGTTAAAGAAGTTGTTCATTTGGTTTGCTCTCTTCACGTCTCTCTCAATGGTGGCACCCTGCTTCGAGCTGCAGCCAGTGATGATCTTCATCCCATCCCACACTTCCTTCATGCTGTTATTCTGCAACTTCTGCTCCAGCTTTCTCCTGTACTGCTCCTTCGCCGCCCTGAGCTGGACTCGGAGTTCCTTCTGCACGCGCTTGAGCTCATGCTGATCACCGCCTTTGAAAGCCCTTTTCTTCTGGTTCAAAAGGCCCTTGATGTCACTTGTAATCCATGGCTTGTTGTTAGCATAGCAGCGTACTGTTCTTACTGGAACTACAATGTCCATACAGAAGTTGATGTATTCAGTAGTGCAGTCAACAACCTCCTCAATGTTCTCACTATGTGATCCCTGCAGGATGTCCCAGTCTGTAGTTCCAGTCTCTCAGGGCCTGCTGTGCCTCAGGGGACCACTTCCTGAATGAGCGTGTGGTTGTAGGTAGGACCCTCACTCTTGGTGTGTAGTGAGGCTGAAGCAGAACCAGGTTATGATCTGCTTTCCCAAGCGCAGGCAGCAGGGTGGCGCTGTTTAATCATTTTTTAGCGCATTTTGATGTCATGTGAGGGTTTTAATAATAATAATAATTCATTATTTATATAGCGCTTTTCTCATGTCGAAGGAGAACTCTTAAGTGGGACGTACATATGTAAATATTTAAATAAATTATTTCTTTATTTTTCACCAACTTTGTTCTGCTCAAATGCCAGCCAAAATACTCCAAACCAAGTACAGGGTGGTCCAGATCTAATTATGCAATTTTTCATTACACTATGACTTAAGTTTATTACATAGAAAATTCACAAAAAATTTTTTGTTGCCTATAGATGGCAACTAGATGCCCTGTATTCATTTATCACAAGATATTTCGAACAATTCTTTTGTCTTGCATTGTTTTCCTGCATTGCATTAAAAGTTGCATGATTAGATCTGGACCATCCTATACATTTCTTCCTCCCTTCCGCCTCCAGTTGAGTGTCACGCTGACTCAACTGGAGGGCTTCCTTCTAATGTTGGACCCAGGATGACTTCTGGTGCCACAGTACTGAATAACGGGAGCTCTTCTGGGTAACGTAGAAGCCCTATGAAGTGGATGGTCCCCTCTCTGCAGCACCCAAGGACCCCAAAAGCGCTGTCCTTCAGGACTGTAATTCCCATGGATATTTGCGGGCATCCACACCAGAGGAACACTACCAGTAGGAACTGCTCTTGAGAAACATCCCCTCCACCCCCAGTCCCTCCATTCACCCCAACTGGGATAATAATCAAGTGTCAACCCAGGTTGGCTTATGCCTCCTTCAATTATGGCCTCCCAGCCTGGCCAGTATCCCCCCCCCCCCTCCGCTCCTGTCAGGCTGCCAGTCCATCCGTGATGGCACTTACAGTGTGAATGCCCTCAGTGCTTCAGAAGGTGTAGCAGCCCGATTTGTAAGCAATCCGCAAAAGTTGGGATATGTGGAGGAATTGAACTTTAAAGGTTTTCATTAACTTCCATTGCGGCAGAAAGAGCTCGCCGCTGTTAATTCATTACTCGTTCCCAGAAAGAGGACTTTGTCACTGTCGAGCTTCACAGCGCTGGTGTTGTGTTTTTGATAATGTGCGGCCTTCAAACTTGGCATTTAGTCTGATGGCCGGAAAGGTCGACTTTGGTCTCATCAGATCATGGAATTTGTCTTCTAGCTCAGAGGTCGCCAAGTCCGCTCCTGGAGGACCACCGTGGCTGCAGCTTTTCATTCTAACCCTTTTTTTTAAACGAGTGCTGTATTTGTGCTGCTAATTAACTTCTTGTGAATTCATTTTAATGGAGTTGTTTTTTCAGATTTGATCCTCTGAGTTGCTTCATTTCTTTCCTTAAATGGCACCCAAACAGAAATGAATTGTGACGTGAGGCAGCCAACAGAAGACTAGCTAAGTCAGGGCATCAAACTCCAAACAGTTTCCTAATGAGGCAATGATTCTTGTTAATTAAACTCGTTCTTTAATTCTGTGGCTTGTTGCTGCTCTCGTGGTGCATTAGCAGACATTTCTGAAATTGTTGATTTTCTCTTTTCTAAGAGCAACTCTGTTCAAATGTTTAGGGGACCTGAGCAGACCAACATCCCTGAGACCTTCACCTTTTTTATTTTCAGATATCGTATGAAGGACACCAGTTGTTTTGGCTCGTTTTGTATCTCATGATTGCTTGGCTGCTAAATAAGGAAAAGAAACAATTAAGGGGTCCGAGTCTTCAAGAACAAGTCAATTCAAATTAGATAGATAGATAGATAGATAGATAGATAGATAGATAGATTATTAATCCCAAGGGGAAATTCTCCAAATACTCCAGCAGCAGCATACTGATAATAACAATATTAAATTAAAGAGTGATAACTATGCAGGTATACAGACAGACAATAACTTTGTATAATGTTAACGTTTACCCCCCCGGTGGAATTGAAGAGTCGCATAGTGTGATGGAGGAATGATCAGTCTGTCAGTGGAGCAGGACGATGACAGCAGTCTGTCGCTGAAGCTGCTCCTCTGTCTGGAGATGATCCTGTTCAGTGGATGCAGTGGATTCTCCGTGATTGACAGAAGTCTGCTCAGCGCCCGTCACTCTGCCACAGATGTCAAACTGTCCAGCTCTGTGCCTACAATAGAGCCTGCCTTCCTCACTAGTTTGTCCAGGCGTGAGGCGTCTTTCTTCTTAATGCTGTCTCCCCAGCACACCACCGCGTAGAAGAGGGCGCTCACCACAACCGTCTGATAGAACATCTGCATCATCTTATTGCAGATGTTGAAGGACGCCAGCCTTCTAAGAAAGTATAGTCGGTTCTGTCCTTTCTTGTATTGGCAGTCCAGTCTAATTTATCATCCAGCTGCACTCCCAGGTATTTATAGATCTGCACCTTCTGCACACAGTCACCTCTGATGATCACGGTGTCCATGAGGGGCCTGGGCCTCCTAAAATCCACCACCAGCTCCTTGGTTTTGCTGGTGTTCAGGTGTAGGTGGTTTGAGTCGCACCATTTAACAAAGTCCTTGATTAGGTCCCTATACTCCTCCTGCCCACTCCTGATGCAGCCCAGGACAGCAGTGTCATCAGTGAAGTTTTGCACGTGATAGGACTCCGAGTTGTATTGGAAGTCCGATGGCTGAACAGGACCGGAGAAAGTACAGTCCCCTGCAGCGCTCCTGTGCTGCTGACCACAATGTCAGACCTGCAGTTCCCGAGACGCACATACTCTGAGGTCTGTCTGTAAGATAGTCCACGATCCATGCCACCAGGTATGAGTCTACTCCCATCTCTGTCAGCTTGTCCCTAAGGAGCAGAGGTTGGATGGTGTTGAAGGTACTAGAGAAGTCTAGAAACATAATTCTTACTGCACCACTGCCTCTGTCCAAGTGGGAGAGGGATCGGTGTAGCATGTAGATGATGGCATCATCCGCTCCCACCTTCTCCTGTTATGTGAACTGCAGAGGGTTGAGGGTGTGGCGAACCTGTGGCATCAGGCGGTGAAGCAGCAGCCGCTCCATGGTCTTCATCACATGCGAATCTGAGAGACAGGCCGGAAATTACAGGTAGTCCCCAGATTACAGATATCCGACTTACGAACGGGCCACAGCTGCGACGCATGCGTCTCAGTAACTGCCGCTCTGTCATCTTTGACCTGGGGACGCAGCAAGCGGTGGCTGGAGGGGGGCAATTTTGCTGCTTGCGCAGTGTAGTGTCCCTCGGGCGGCTCCCAGCGGCAAGCAGTTTCACTGCCGGCCCACCACACATGGCTGCCCCGTTCGTTCTCAGTGGGTGGCTGGTAACGCTGCAAGCGGTGACCTGGTTGTGGCTGAACGGAGGCCATTGGCAGGGGGTAGCATTGTAGTGTGCATCGGATGGCTGCCTATTGAATGGGGGTGATTCACTACCTGCCTTTGGCAGCACCGTGTTCGTTCTCGGTGGGCGGACGCTGCAGGCAGTATACTGTAGTGGAGGTGTCTGTGAGGTGGGCTGGTGCTGAACCCGCCTGTCGATGCCCCCATTCTTTTTCAATAGCATGCCTGCTTGTTCTGTTACACACATAGCAGGAAGTTGTCTCTTGTCAGTACATCAGACGTGTTGACGACGTGTGCCTTCCTGCTGTGATAACGTGGACAGTGCTGTGCAGAAGAGCTCATCTTAACCTTCTGTCTTCACCCTTCAAGAATGTCTCTGAAACACAAATCTGATGCAAGTGCTGGTGATACAGTAAAGAAGAGAAAAACCATCACCTTGGAAAATAAAGTAGAAGTAATAAAAAGGTGGCGGCGCAGTGGGTAGTGCTGCTGCCTCACAGTTGGGAGACCTGAGGACCTGGGTTCGCTTACCGGGTCCTCCCTGCGTGGAGTTTGCATGTTCTCCCCGTGTCTGCGTGGGTTTCCTCCGGGTGCTCCGGTTTCCTTCCACAGTCCAAAGACATGCAGGTTAGGTGGATTGGTGATTCTAAATTGGCCCTAGTGTGTGCTTGGTGTTTGTGTGTGTCCTGCGGTGGGTTGGCACCCTGCCCGGGATTGGTCCCTGCCTTGTGCCCTGTGTTGGCTGGGACTGGCTCCAGCAGACCCCCGTGACCCTGTGTTCGGATTGAACGGGTTGGAAAATGGATGGATGGATAATAAAAAGGTCAGAGAGAGGTGAAACTCCATCATTCATTGGTAGAGCACTTGGTTACAGTCGGTCAACAATCGCATTTATTAAATTTATGTACCTGTTCCGACTTACATACAAATTCAACTTAAGCACAAACCTACAGTCCCTATCTCGTACGTAACCCGGGGACTGCCTGTAGTTCAAAAGAAGTTAATTAGCAGCACAAACAGGTCGCTCATTCTGAAGGGGGTTAGAATGAAAACCTGTAGCCACGGTGGTCCTTCAGGAGCGGACTTGGTGACCCCTGTTCTAGCTGACTTCATGGTCTCCCATGTTCCTTTTTTTTTTTTTCTTTTCTCTCTGCCAGGTTGTCTGCACTGTCTCTCCAATCGCAGCCACACGTTCAGACTTCCTGGAGGTCTCTTGTGGTGGCCTCCCTGGCTTGTTGTCACAGATTTACAGCTGTGCCACACTCTCCAGTTACTTAGTGACCGATTGAACTGGACATACAGCGAGTTGGAGATTTTCTTGTCTTATCCCCCTGACTTTGCATGGAGTTGCATGTTGCGTTCTTGTGTCTTGATTCCTTAGGTCACGTCATGGTCCAAGCTGCTTATTCCAGACCAGGCAGCCTATACCAGTTTGCACAGGGCAAGCCCTGGACGGTGTGCCAGTCCTGTACAGGACAAACACACAAGCATACCCACGTTCCAGACACACATAGCTGACCCAGTAATGGCAAACCTTTTGGGCTCGGGATGTCAAAATTCTGAAAATGCCTAAGTTGACTCTGCTGATGTGTTGCCCCCGCTAAACAAAAGAGAAACAATTCTTTACATATTCATTGATTTAAAAAAAAACCAAAAACAAAACATTTATATAAAAAACAGCCCAGTCATGTGTGGTGCTATGTATTATAAAAGTAAAAGAAAAATCCGTGACTTACAATGGAGGATATTACATGTGCGCTCATAATTGGGCTTAGTGCACTTAAATAATTACCCGACTTTTAATAGTAATTTTGAATTGCACTGAAAAAAAATATGAAACACGTGGCATTTGCTTTGACATCAATAAATGGCTTTTTTTGGTGCCGACTTTTAATCGTCTGGCATACTCCCGGCTGGGATGCCTGAACGCTGGAAGGACCGAGCGTATCCAGAGCATTACCTCCCTGGAGCACTAGGTGGCAGCCCCCCTGGGTTGCAGCAGTGCCTCAGGCTCCATGGAAGCTGGAGTTTGGTGCAGCCCTGTTGGGTTCCTTGTGTGCCACCAGGGGGCGCTGCAGCTGCTGCTGAACCCTTCATTGCTGCACTTCCTCCACACCCAGAAGTGCTGCCAGAAGAAGTTCAATGAGCACCTCTGGGTGCCTTATTAAAAGAGCCAGCAGCCACTACTCCAGGAGTCTGGGTCAGGTGGGAGAAGACAAAGCTGGACTGGAGGAGAAGAGGGAGAGAGAAAGAAGAGAAGGAAAAAGAAGGGAAGTGTGTGCGTGCTTGTGACTGTGTTGGACACATGGGAAACTGGGGAAGGCGTTTCCCACGGGGAAAAGAAAATAATTCAAATGAAAGCGTGTGTTTGCACTTGTGTCCCATGTCTGTCAGGTTTGGGTGGCGGTGCACCCCCTGGTGGTCCACAATAGATAAGTCTACTTGGTGCACTTTAAGTCCAAACTAGCAGCACTAACTCCATCTGTCAGTCGGTTTCTTTTGTCCGTTTTAATGTTGGTTACCGCTGAGAATAAAATCTCACAAAAGTATAACGTGGAAACTCGGCCACTTCTAGGAGGGATTAAGAGGGAGAGTTGAGAGAAATGTAAAACCGCACACGCTTCGACTACTTGCCCTTTGCAGAAGGGGAACCACAGAGAGAAGCCAATGGCAGCACTGGCCTTTGGCGACTCTGTGGAGACCAGAATGGTCTTGGAGGTTAATAACTTCCTTACCTCTGCAGCAGTGGTGTTTAGCGAAGCTCTGAACTGCACAATGGAAAAAAAAATAATGGAATAACCCTTAAACAGCGAACACTCATGATAAAGTCCAGATGTGGTCCAGTACAGCGGGTGCTGATGGTGTGCGGAATGAACAGCCCCTCTGAATGAAAAGTAAACTTTTGTCCTACCAGGTTCCAGTTGTGGCATGAAGATCTGACGTGACTGGGATTGCTTCTCCGATAACCACAGGATAAGAACGGACATCCGGATAGAAACTGCAGTCCAATAGTGTGTGTGCACAAACGTACACAGATGATCGCAATCTGCTCAGCATCTTTTCAAAGAGGGCGCCTAATGAGTTCCCTTCCCAGCAACCCCAGCCACCCTGAATCTGCCCAATGGTGTAACGCTACTGGGGCTGCTGGGAGTTGTAGGAAGTTTTAAGTTAGCGCTGATACAGGTGCACATCATAGACCACGCCATGTGGAAAAGTGAGCTGGGACCGTAGGTTAAAGGTTTCACACGCTCACAGTTGATTTTAGCCGAGTTTAGAGAATGTCAGCCTTGTTTGATAAAGTGGATCTTGAACTTGAGAAGGTTGGAAAATGGCCGACTACAAAGATTGGCTTCAACACGACAAACTGAACGAGCGCCTGGCAGGGTGGCATCACCGCATGTAGAAGTTTAACAGGAATGAGCGCTGAACAGGTTGAATTGTGGAAGGAAAGCTTAGCCCTGCAGATTTTGCACTTCACCGTGCTGCTGCTTTCTGTTTCACTGCCAAGGCAGACTTTTCTTTTTCGTAGACAAGGGGGCTTTGCCAATGTCCCCACCGCCCCGGCCTGCGCTACACACCAGCCACTTTGCATCTGTGCCGCTTGCGTATGTGGATTTCATTTTCACCAAACAACAAATCTTTTAATTCTCATGGATACGGCTCTTCATTGGGAAGAAACACGACTTTTCCCTAATGGCAACACGAATTGGACGTTTTACAAGTCTTCAACTTAAACAATATATTTTCTTTTTGCTGTTCCATTATTTCACCAAGTAATTTCCAGTTGTTTGCGCTAATGTGATCTTTACTATCAGTTTTTTAAGACTTTTGAATTTTAGTACTTTCATTATCTGTAACCTGCTCTACATGTGTATCACACCAACGTTTTTGAATTCTTTACAACGTTCTACTTTGTCATCTACTCTTTGTCTTTTATTTCCGGTCCCGGACATGGTTGCATCTCTTAGCACAAAGTCTCGTTTCGTGGGACATGAAAGTGTCTCTGAAAAAGTCTCGTCTTGTCCCAGGATTTTTTTATGTAATAGAGGGACATTGAAAATGGTGCGTAGCGTGATGTCAAGCAGACCTGCATAGAAGACCCGGGTGATGTATTCAATATTGGAATTGGTGCACCCCAAACGGTTAACCGTTCACTCGACTACTACCGGGATGGCAGGCAGTGGTGTAGCTAGGGGCAGATTGAGGGGGCAGTCAGCCCCAGGTGGCAAATTTTTGGGGTCAGCATTATTGGCCCAAAGGCTCAGTACAATTTGTGTGTAAGCAGCAGGGTTTGGAAAAATATCACTGATGAATGGAAAAAGTCGAATTTTTATTCACAAATGCTTCAAAAATAATTTTTCAGACTGTCCTTATGTGAGGGCATCAGACACAGCAGTTGAAATATGTGAGTTAATAACAAAAATAAACTAAAACATTACACCGATAAGAATTTATAGGAAGATAAACAGCTAATTTACAATTTCTAATTTCATTGTGTTATCAATCCGAATGCATTCAAACATCCCCACCTATCACTTGTACACTACACCGGTTCTGGTTTTTGCAGTGTAATTATATTAAGCCGTGTTCTAATTATTAGTTTCAGTGTGTCTATACCAGGGGTGGGCCATGTCAGTCCTGGAGGGCCGCAGTGGCTGCAGGTTTTCATTCCAACCAAATTGCTCAATTAGAAACCAATCCTTGCCAATTTCAGACCTTATTTAGTTTTATGGCTTGCTAGTCTGCAATGTAACGCTCTCGTATTGTAGATTTTTTTTTTCCTTTCCAAAGATATCATCCAAATGATTTGAAGCCTAAAACTGATCTTTTTCAGTCTGTCACATTTCTCTCTTAAGTGTTTGTGACTTCACTGGGGCTGGAGCCGGCAAGGTCTCCTTCCATAGGCTCGGCCCTAGAAGTGACATCAAGAGGGTCAGGTGGAATCTCCTCTGAATAGTCTCTGTAGGAAAGGGAGAAAAAGAGTCAGTGCACTCTGCCACATCCCGGTATGACTCGGAACTGCCCTTACTCAAGCCCTTCAGCTGCCTCCCATGCACACGTGTGTGACACCCTGTAGGGCAAAAAATAAAAAATGGAAGAAACCTCGGGAAAACCAGTTCAAAGAGAGACCCCTTTCCAGGTAGGCTGTGCGTACAGTGGGTGTCGCAAAAAAAGGGTATCAGTATAACAACACACAGAAGGGAACACAAGTCATCATCAATACAATAAAATAAATAGTACAATAGAAATATTACAAGTACAGAGCAGAGTTCAACAGCAGGTGATATCCCATAATATGATTTGGATTTGTTCAGAGTCCTGGAGACTTCAGCCATCCTCTACTGGCCATTCCACAGCTGAGTCAGTGGTGGACCAGCCAATCCGATGAAAGGTCACTCTCTACCCAATGATTCCGTGCTCCTCCATCAGAGATGACTTTACCTTAGGCAGGCAGGACAACTTGGCAGGTGGGCAGTGGGACCAAGTGCCACATTTGAGTACCTCGAAGAGCAACAGAATAGGCGACAAAAAGAGAAGCAGTCTGTATAGTTAATCAGCAGCTCTAGTCAGGGTGTGCTAAACTGAAGTCGCAAGTCTTCACCCGGGATTTGAAAGCGGAGACTGAAGGGGCATCTCTTATAGTAGCAGGCAGACCACTCCATAGTTTAGGGGTCCCCTGTAGCCAAAAGCACAACCTGCCACTGTTATTTTATTATTTCTTGGAATCATAAGCAGAACGGCATCTTGAGATCTTGATGTGCGCTTTGGTTTGTAAGTCATGATAAGTTTAGACAAGTAAGCCAAACCTCGGCCATTTAACACTAGAATTACCAAAGCCTACAAAAAAACTCGTAAGTCCCTTCGTACCTCTCTGTCAGCGTCTTTTGTCTTTTAAATGTGTTGATAAGCATGTTGATAAGCAGTAAGCATGTGTACATTTTGTCAATTATCACTAAAACATGAAAAACGTTTCTTTTTTAACTATGTGTTTGCATATATTGTTGTAGATACAGATCACACATGAAATGCATGTGTTCCAAATAATGATATAGTATTTATAAAAGGTGTCATTTTGCTTGACTTCTACAACTCTAAGCAACTGACACGCAGGTAAGCAGACTTGAGCTGAGAAAACCTTGTGTGGCAGTAGGAGGATGTGATAGCAAGCTGCTTAGCGACACATTTATAAGACAAAAGACACTGACAGAGAGGTGCGAAGGGATTTAAGGTGGGATGGATTTACCAGTTTTTTCATAGGCTTTGGTAATTTTAGTGTTAAGGCTTTATATGTTAAAAGGAGAATTCTGAAATCTGCCCTAAACTTAACCGGGAGTCCGTGTAAGGACACGAGGACTGGGGTTACGTGTTTTGTATTTTCTTGTTCTTGTAAGTTTTCTTCAGTCCTCTCAGGTTTGATGGTTGCTTTTCCCCAATTGTCATTTTCATCTTTTTCCGCAAATGTTCAGTGGGGTTCAGATTAGATCGCTTCAGAACAGTTGACTTCTTTCTTATTTATTCTCGGTGGTGTTTGCTTATTATCCTGTTGAGGACCTGACCAGCGATTAAAACATGATTTTCTGTTGGCTCTATATTTTGTTCCAAAATGCCTCGATTGTCTTTAGATTTCATTTTGCCCTGCACACATTCCAGCCACCTGTTGCCAGAAGCAGCAAAAGCAATCCTAAAACATTTGTGAACACGCAGTCGGTGGTCTGAAACTTTATAGCCTAGGAGGACCGTCATTGTCTACATGCAGGCAGTGTGCAGAAGCCATTAAGAAGGCTAACAGAATGTCCGGTTATATAGTGCCTTGATTTGTGGAGTACAAGTCACAGGAGGTTCTGCTCAAGCTTTATAACACACTGGTGAGGCCTCATCTGGAGTCCTGGGTGCAGTTTTGTTCTCCAGGTTACAAAAAGGACATAGCAGCACAAGAGAAGATCCAGAGAAGAGCGACTAGGCTGATTCAGGGCTACAGGGGATGACTTATGAGGAAAGATTAAGAGTTGAGTGTTAAGGAGATGAAGATTAGACCTGAGTGAAGTGTTTAAAATGATGAAGGGCATTAGTCCAGTGGATTGAGACGGTGACTTTAAAATGAGTTCATCAAGAACACAGGGACACAGTTGGAAACTTGTGAAGGGAAAATTTCACACAACTGTCAAGGATTTTCTTCACACACAGGTCCACAGATATAAGTGACCAAGTAGTGCAGTGCCAAGTAGGACTTTGGGGACCATAATACTTTAAGGGTGAATCACATACATGGATACATTGGCGGAAATTCCTGGGAAGTGCATTTAAGACAAGTCAGGAAACACTTCTCTATGTAGAGAGTTGTGGGACTCTGCAACAAACTACAGAGATATGGCATTGAAGCAGAAACCTCAATGACCTTTAAGAAGGATCTGGATGAGACGTTGGGACAGCTTAGCTATTAGGTAAACAAAGGGGCTTGATGGACTGATTGGTCTCCTCTCGTTTGTCAGATTTCTTGTGTTTCTTATGTGACCTGCCTTGATGTTATCATGGAGAAGTGAAGTCATATGGGATTGGCAGACTTGTTGAGCTGAAATGGCCTGTTCTTGTCAAGGTTGTTCTAACGTGAGTGTGTGAGATCTTCTCTAGATCAGTAGTGCCACCCTTAGGCCACACATCTACTTTGCGTCCTTCGACGGCTTGATTGGTTTCCGTCATTTTTTTTTAATGTGCTCGTGTGATTGTTTTCCTGTGAACTTTTTTGATGCCATTGTTCATTTTTTTTATTCTTCCTGTTTCAGGCCCTGTTTGTGCTTTTCATCCTGGCTTACATCCACATCGCCTTTTCACGTTCTCCCATCAACTGCCTGGAGCACGTCCGTGAGAAGTGGCCCCGTGATGGAATCCTCCGGGTTGAAATACAGCGCAATTCAAGCCGCACACCCATTTTTCTGCAGTTTTATGACACGGACAGCTTTCAGGGTCTCCTTCAAGAACCAGAAGGCAACCTGCGGGCTGAAGAAGAGGAGGAAGAGATGACCATGGACATGTTTGACAACAGCTCCATTCATGTAAGTACACCAGAGGTTTGTGCTTATGTGCGCTGATACCACTTGATACAGAAATGTGGTTGTTAATCTTCCAGTGATTCCAAAAAAAGGAACATAAAAGATTTTAGAAATAAAGAGACTAATCTTTTCATCGTTCTGTGCTGACGGCACTGGATAACGCTGGAGTAGAATTTTAGAATCTGCAGATAAAACAGAGTTAGAAAACTAGCCAAGGTCATAACTGGGAAGTTAAAAACGAAATAAACCAAAATCCTAGTTAAGATCACAGAGCAAGAAGGTCAGAATCCAGAAGAGTTTCATGTGATCCAAGCTGTAATAAAAGATGTCACTCATAGTTGAAAACAAAAGGAATCCCGACCAGAAAATCGAGAAGAACATTAACAAACCAGCTCTAAGTATTTTAGTGATTATCCGTAAACTTGGACAAACCAGGAAGTGTACATTGTTGACCTTTCACACAGGACCTTAGCTGATAGCTGATCTTACCTAGCACCAGCTTTGCAGCCAGACCAAGCAAACCACACAGAAAATGGTGGAGCTCATATCAAAAAGAAACTGGCACTGCGGCAGGCCACTTTTAAAATTAAGAGTTTGTCTAAATAACACACAGATGCATCCAGCATACTCATTTGCTTCCATAACCCCCAAAAAGGGATGCCCTAGGCCATGGAATGACTTCTAAAATATTAAAAAAAAAAAATCGGGAGTGGTCTCCCCTGGACTGGAGAACTGAGTAGCACAGCTAGTATACTTATGTACATTTATATATTTATGTACCACTAACGGCGTACTAGTGAATACACTTGACTTGAGCATTCCTAGTTTTCATCCTTTCTTTCTTTCTCTGTCTCTGTTTAGCATTCCTTTGCTCAGAGGTTGATGTGTTTGCTTCTTCCTGAGCAGCTCTTCTAATCTCCACCCTAGAGGCCCGCTGCTTCTCTTCTTTCGTCGGCATCTTTTTGCGTTAAAACTGATTAAAGGCAGTGTTTGTGTTGCAATTACTTAGTAAGGTTTCTTTAATTTTTCACTTAAGCTGGCACATAAGTCTTCAATCTGCCTCAAGAATGATAAGCGAAGGTGGTAGGGAATGAGAACGGCGCCTGTACGCATGTGTCACACGGCTGCCCTGCTGTGCGCTGCCGAGAGTTGATTCTACAATAAAATAAAAATAAAGAGCAATAAAAATCATCACCCCGAAATCAGATAGTAGACGTCACGTAGTATATGTGTACCAAATTTCAGGTCAATAGGTCAAACGGTTTGTGAGCAACAGGTGATTTAAAATTCTGGACAAACAGACAAACGAACAGCCACGGTAGCGTATTATATATAAAGATGTATTTATTTATATAACAGAAGTATTAATGATTATTTGCACACACAGGTACCTCTAATGCATGGAAATGCTTGTTAATGCTGTGCTACTCAAATGAATTTGATAGCATACCAGCAAGACAAGAAAAATATTTGCTCGTGCCAACCCCATCCTTAGGAGAGTACATTGGTAATACCCATGTGTCAATTAATGGGTTAATAAAGGTATGGCTGACACTCGGGAGAGTAAATTCTATTTTGTAATTTCAAGTACCATACAATGAGTAGACCTGGAGGCTTCATCACTTGAGCTCAGCCGAGTTTGTGAAGGCCTTGCTGCCCTCCAGGACTGGGTTTGCTCACACCTGCCCTATTCACTTCACATTTCAATTGTCAAGATTTCTGCCTTTCTTGGCCCTCTTGTTGTCAGAGGGTGATGGTGCGAGGAACCTCTTGAGAAATGGCCGATGTTAAGAGTGGTGACCAGCAGGGGGCAGTGCTAGGGCTGCTGCTCTTTTTAATAAATATAAATGACTTAGATAGGAATATAAGTAACAAGCTGGTTAAGTTTGCAGATGATACCATGATAGGTAGATTACCAGATAATTTGGAATCCGTTAAATCATCACAGAAGGACTTTGATAGCAGACAGGCTTGGGCAGATTTGTGGCAGATGAAATTTAATGTCAGTAAATGTAAAGAATTACACATAGGAAGTAAAAATGTGAGGTTTGAATACACAATGGGCAGTCTGAAAATCGAGAGTCCACCTTATGAGAAGGATTTAGGAGTCATAGTGGACTCTAAGCTATCGACTGTCAGTGTTCAGAAGCCATTAAGAAGGCTAACAGACTGTCAGGTTATATAGCGCCTTGATGTGTGGAGTACAAGTCACAGGAGTTTCTGCTCATGCTTTATAACACACTGGTGAGGCCTCATCTGGAGTCCTGGGTGCAGTTTGGGTCTACAGGTGGCAAAAAGGACACAGCAGCACTAGAAAAAGTCCAGAGAAGAGCAATGAGGCTGATTCCAGGACTACAGGGGATGAGTTAGGAGGAAAGATTAAAAGAGCTGAGCCTTTATAGGAGATGAAGAGGAGACCTGACTGAAGTGTTTAAAACCATGAAGAGAATCAGTCCAGTGGGTCGAGACGGTGACTTTAAAATGAGTTCATCAAGATCACAGGGACACCGTTGGAAACTTATTAAGGGTAAATTTCACACAAACATTGGGAAGTTTTTCTTTACACAAAGAATGACGGACACTTAATAAGTGACCAAGTAGTGTGGTAGACAGTAAGACTTTAGGGTCTTTCAAAACTCGACTTGAAGTTATTTTAGAAGAAATAAGTGGATAGGATTGGCGAGCTTTGTTGGGCTGAATGGCCTGTTCTCGTCTAGAGTGTTCTAATGTTCTAATATCTTCATATATCTCTATATATCTCAATATCCATATTTTGAAAAACGAAAGTTATGATGTCACATTTTAGCAGTCTGCTTCCTCTACACATATGTCATTATTTCTAACAAAATGATTTGTGTCACTGCAGTTTGAGCTGGATATTGAGCCCAGGTTGAATCCATATGTGAACAGCAGGAGCAGCATGGATGCTGTGGCAGTTGAAGCTGGGGCCCACAATGACAGTCAAGACATCTCATTCACTCAGGCACCTAGTAAAGGTATGCCACACCTTTGGGGTTCATAACACTCTCGGTGTCCTTCTGGGGTTATGTCACCCTGTTTACAGGGCTGTTGTGACAGGTTTGGACTGGTGTTGATTGTGTCACAAATCTTAAATGTGTCATTTTGTTGCCCTTACAGTGTGGCCTCAGGAAGAGTACATTGTGGAGTACTCTCTCGAGTATGGATTCCTGCGACTGTCGCAGACCACCCGGCAAAGGCTCAATATTCCTGTCATGGTGGTTACCTTGGGTAAGAGATGCTAGTGAACCCTTTCCTTAAATTTGGGGGTGCACTTCACCTTATAACAGTGATACATTTACTGGGCCAATCTTAAAAGTGAAGACATCTGGGCTCAAGCCTGTATACTCTCCAAATACCTGTGTGATGATTCAAAGGATTCTAGATGATCTGCCAATCCTCCTATCTTGGTATCATCTGCAATTGTAACCAGCTTATTTATATTTGTATCTAGATAATTATATATAATTATATATATATATATATATATATTATATATATATATATATATATATACACTAGCCATGTGCGCCCAACTACGTTGCACGTGTTAAAGTTGTCTGTGAAGGGCTCCCTGTTTAAACGCGGCTGTCAGTCGTGAACTGGGCCCTTTGTCGCACAGCATTATGATTTTTTATAAGGGAAACAAAATTACAAAACAAAACCCTTGGACATTGATTCAATAGGAACGGCCTACTCGGAATCACTGTCTGAACAGTAATTATGTGGTGGTGGAGGAGCATTTCTGCTTCTCTCCATTCACAGTCCGTCTCGTTTTCACGACGCTGTCATTTCCTCTCACGATCTCTTCTCAACCTTTCTCCAATCTCGCAGGTTGCTTTGTTGCAATCCAAAGAGTAAGAAAGAAGCAATGCTTCTTTCTTGAACTCCAAACGCCGACTGATGGAAAATCACAGAAGTGTGTCCGACTTATATACTCTGACTGCCGACTCCAAGAAGTGGGTGAACATTCAATTTGGACGAAGTGCTGCCAACGACGGTTGATAGAAACACAAAAAACCACAGTCTCGACAACGAAGCATGTGTCAACGCCAGATCTAATCACAAAGCACGGTGTTGACGCCAGATATAAACACACAGAGTGGTATCGACAGTGTTTGTAAACGAAAGTAACAACCAAGGCAGTGTCAGGGGAACATGAATTCGCGGACAAACAAAGATCAAGATCCAAATGAACATTATATATAAAGATTAGTTGATTTAAAGCACAACAATTTGTTTAGTTTGAATGTCTGTGTTTTGAGGTGTGACTGGAGTACTACAGTCTTCAGTACTATAAGCCTGTGTTTTAGCGGTCTCTCTACTGCCATCTAGTGCTTCTTCTTCTAATTCATTCACGGACAAACAAAGATCAAGATCCAAATGAAGATTATATATATATAATATATATATAAATAAATTTTGTTTCAAAGTAGCCTTTCACCGCGGCTCCAACCGTGTAGTAGTGAAACAGGACAAACTTTCAAAATCAATAAACAAGAAGGTATTGCAAGCCAAGCGGAGTCAAGGACTCACTCCAAAACGCAGAGGTAGACAGACTCCCCACTCCTGACATCACGCTTCCCCCTTCCCTCGGCCCACAGCCTCTCTCTCGGATTAATGCAAATAAATTAGTACCGCAAGCAAACTGAGAGTCTTAGCATGATGAGAGAAGTCGCAAAATCAACCGGAATGTTCAAGCAAATTCTAGGAAAAAACCCAACTTAAATCCGTGAAGTAGTTCTCTCGTGAAAAGTAGACAGACTTACAGATAGACAGACGTTGAATTTTATAGATATAAATCTAGCTATCTATACCTAGCTCTATCTATCCATCCATCCATCCATTCATCCATTATCCAACCTGCTATATCCTAACTACAGGGTCATGGGGGTCTGCTGGAGCCAATCCCAGCCAACACAGGGCGCAAGGCAGGAAACAAACCCCGGGCAGGGCGCACACACACACCCCCACACACCAAGCACACACTAGGGACAATTTAGGATCACCTTTGGACTGTGGGAGGAAACCCACGCAGACACTGGGAGAACATGCAAACTCCATGCAGGGAGGACCTGGGAAGCAAATCCTGGTTTCCTAACTGTGAGGCAGCATTGCTACCACTGTGCCACCCGTCTGTCTGTCTGTCATTTAGTGCCTTTCATATCTATCTATCTACTCAAAAAAAAATTAAAGGCATACTTTGAGAACACATGAGATCTCAATGGGGGAAAAAAAAATCCTGCTGGCTCTCTCTACTGCTATGGGCTGATATGGTGATGTGTGAGGAATGAAAGGATGGAAATAAAAATGATCAACCGACAGAGGGCTGAATTCAAAGACACCCCAGAAAATCAAAAGGAACAGAATGATGAGGTAGACAAGCAGGCGAGTCCATTTGTCTTGAATTTCATTGCAGCAACTCCAAATCATACTCGGTAGTTTGTACGCACCCAAACCCCCATGCCTGACAACATCCTAATGAGACGACGGATGGTGTCCTGGGGGATCTCCTCCCAGATCTGGACCAGGGCATCACTGAGCTCCTGGACAGGCTAAGGTGTCAGATGGACCGAAACTTAATGTCCCACCAGTGGTGTGCTACTGGATTGAGGTCAGGCGATTGAACGGGGGTTTGCAGTCAGTGGTATCAATTCCTTCATTCCCTCACCACATGAGGCCGGGCATTGTCGTGCACCAGGAGGAACCAGCATAGGGTCTGACAATGGGTGCAAGGATTTCATCCCGATACCTAATGGCAGTCAAGGTGCCCACCGTTGTCTAGCCTGTAGAGGTCTGTGCCTCTGTCCCTCCATGGATATGCCTCCCAAGATATACCATCACTGACCCACCACCAAACCGGTCATGCTGAATGATGTGCCAGGCAGCATAACGTTCTCCACGGCTCCTTCAGACCCTGTCACGTGTGCTCTCATCCGTGAAAACCACAGGGTGCCAGTGGTGGACCTGCCAGTTCTGGTATTCTATGGCAAATGCCAATCGAGGTCCACGGTGCCCACTACAGGACGTCAGGCCCTCAGGCCACCCTTATGAAGTCTGTTTCTGATTGTTTGAGATGTCGGAGACATTCACACCAGTGGCCGGCCGGCCTGCCTGCCTGCCTGCTGGAGGTCATTTTGTAGGCTCTGGCAGTGTTCATCCTGTTGCTCCTTACCCAAAGGAGCAGATACCAGTTGGTCCCGCTGATCTGATGGGTTAAGGACCTTCTACGAGGGGCCTTGTCCAGCTCTACTACAGTAACTGCCTGCTTGTCTCCTGGAATCTCCTCCATGCCCTTGAGACTGTGCTGGGAGACACAGCAAACCTTCTGGCAATGCCACGTGGTATTGATTTGCCATCCAGGAAAAGTTGGACTACCTGCGCCACCTCTGGAGGGTCCAGGTATGGCCTCATGCTACCAGTAGTGACATTGACCGCAAAACTAGTGACCAAACAGATGAGGAGGGAAAAATGTCAGTGGCCTCCCTCCACCTGTTAAACCATTCATTCCTGTTTTGGGGGTCGTCTCATTCTTGCCCCTCTTGTGACCCAAAGCAGCTGAAACTGATGAACAAGCCCCTCTGCTGTTTCACTGAGCAGATCAATAGCCCAGAAGTCTCATTGACTTGATGCTCTACTCCCATTAAAAAGGGGTCCTTTCATTTTTTTGAGCAGTTTATATAGAGATAGCAGAGGCCCAGCACTGACCCATGCTGCACACCTCTCAACATCAGCCAATTCTGGTGAGGTTCCTCACACCGTCACCCTCTCCTTCCTGTGTCTGAGCCAATGCTTCACCCATCTACACACCGCCCCCTGAACTCTATGCCCACCCTCTGATGTGGCACCTTATCAGTCCAGATAACATCAAATGGATAGCAAATCAGTCACTGTCTACATCAAGATGGTGTACAGAGGAGATCATGAAGGCTAATAGGATGTTAGGTTATGTAGTGCCCTGATAGGCGAAGTGCATGTCCAGGGACGTCCTACTCAAGTTGTATAACACACTACTGGGGTCTTTTCTGCACTACTGTGTACTGTTTTGGTGTTCATATTAAAACAAAGACACAGTGGTGCTGCAGAAAGTTCAGAGAAGAAGTGCAGGACTGCCAAGATCTGATCTGTGAGGAGAGATTGAAAGAGCTGAACCTTCTCAATTTAAACCAACGGAAATTAAGAAATGATATGATTGAAGTGTTTAAAGTTACAAAAGCAATTCAACCAGTGGATCCCAGCTGTTACTTTAAAAATAAATTCTTCAACAAGAACAAGGGAACATGATTGGAATCTTGTCAAGAGCTGATTTTGTACAAATGTTGGAAAGTTCTTCCTCATGCAGAGAACCACAGACATGTGGAGTAAGTGACCAAGTAGTGGTGGGGGGAGAGCAGGACTTTGAATCTGGACTTATTAAGGTGAATGGGATGGGTGAGCTTGTTGGACTCGATGGCCTCCTCCCATCACAATTATTTGAACCCTCCAAGTCCAGTAAGCCAGCGCACAGCCTTGTGGTTTTCGAGTTCAGGCCTGAGGCCTCCCTCTGCCCACAGGTTGTTGTCCCCAGCAGCTTCTGCTTTTAATCAGATTCTTATCTGCATTAAGCAAGCTGTTATTTCCCTGTTATGTGTGCTTATGAAGTTGAAGTTGCAAAACTGAGCTTGCTAAATGAAGCAAGTATTTATGTATGTTGCATAGCTTTTATCTTAGATTTTAGGATTTGTATCTGCACGGTTTTAATTGCAGAAATTCTGATTATTGAAGCTTCTATTTTGTAATGACTTCTGTGATAATCTCACCCAGCAGTGATTGCAGCCTTTCAGCATTCAGCGTTGTTGAGCCAGGTGAATGTCCACTCCAGTTGTGGTTAATTGTTAGCACAACTAAAGGAGCTAACTAAACAGAAATAGAAGAATAAGGAGCCGTTCAAAGATCTGCCAGGGATACAAATATTTCTACATTTTTAACTGTATATCTTACACAACTGTGCACTTCAGAAGAGAAGAAATAAAGGAAACTATGAGATCAGTCATAGAGACTCTCGATTGTGAAACTGGTTGAGATAAAAAACTTGCAGACACCGTGGGCTTCTAGGGCTGACCTTCCATAATATTAGAATAAGAACATCTGATAGAAGAAGGCTATGGACTCTTTCAGGGCTGATGTCGACGTTTGTCAAAATTCAGGAGTAGAGGACAGTAATCAGCTGTAAACTGCAACAAAAATCACCCTTGTGTTTCAGTTTGGCTCTCTTTTCTAGAAGGAAAGTTACATAGCTTTGTTGATTTGACCTCGATTCCCTACGCATGCATGAGTAGCGAAGAGCAAACAACCTCTAAAATGGCATTGACATCTGGCGAGAGACCAATTGGATGGCGTGGTGGATGTGTGGTGGCTCTGAGGCTAAGGATCTGTGCTGGTATCCAGATGTTGCCGGTTCGAATCCCCATCAATGCCAAAAAAGATCCTACTCTGCTGGGCCCTTGAGAAAGATCCTTAACCTGTAATTGCTCCAGGGGCACTGTACAATGGCTGACCCTGAGCTCTGACCCTAAGGGGTATGCGAAAACTAACAAATTCCTAATACAAGAAATTGTATAAGGCGAAATAAAGAACAAAAAAAAAAGCGAATGTGCAAATTCAAAATACTCCATGGATGTTTTACGTAATTTCGTTAAATAGGACTCTGACTTGTTGGACTCCGAGTTAGGGGGGGGCACGATTAAAATTGTTATGAAAATACTTAAAGGTTGAGAAACGCTGCTTTATGTAATGGGTCTTATTGAGCCAGCAAATACCGTGCTTTGCAAAAGTATTCACCCCCGGCCAAATGTTTGTCCTATTTTGTTGGATTACAGCTTGGAATTCAAATGGATGTCTGAGGGGGTTATCATCAATTGATTTACACAACATGCCTACCACCTTGAAGGTGACACACAAACAATTAAGACAAAAAAAAAAATCAGAAATCCTGAGTGTGCATAAGTATTCACCCCCTTTTTGTTGAATGTCTCTATTAGCTTAGCACATCTCACCACTAGGATTTGGCTAACTAGAAAGATTACAATATGCAAGCAATTCAGACCCCTACTTCAGGCAAGACATGTGGAAAGGAAAATGAAACCCAAGTTTCAGTGGTTGAGTGAGTGAGGTAAGTGTAATCCAGCATGAAGATAACCGAGAACTCAAGTCAGTCCACCACAGTGCAGTCTGCTTGTATGAAGAGAGTGAACCGGTTTGCTCTCAGGTTAGTGTGATAAACTCAGCTGGGGTGTCAAACTCGATTGTTCGAGGGTCCCAGTGGTTGAATTTTTGTCTTTTGCACCAACCAGTTTCTTAATTTGAAGCCAATCCTTGCTGTGATCACAATTCTATGTCTTGTTAGCACATTTTCCCTTTCTGAGACGTTTGTCCATATATTTTGTGGACCGGAAGTCATCGTTTGTTGGTGTTTTTTTTTTTTTTTTTCTTTCTCTTGCTAGATATTGAATGGAAGCGTATTTAGTTGTAACCAGTGCACAGTTAGCTGGCGGGCTAATGGTCTCCTTGATGTTTGCCCCTCTTGAGAGTTAATTCAGAAAAACAGAAGTAGTGACAGGATCTGAATACAGCTGTGAAAGAGCAAAAGAATCCACTTGTGGTTCCAAATCTTAACGAACAGAGCCAGAAGTAAGTAGTTTATACTTCAGAAATCTGGAATGGAGACCTGCTGCCTCTGTGGCTGTCCTGGAGTGGAGTCTGACAGCCCTGCTCCTGATCTTTAAGTGAAGAGCCTGGTGGGCATTGTAAACAAACCCTAAATAAAATCTTTATTACTCTAGTGGTGCCTGCATAGTCTGCAAACACAGAGAACAGAGTGTATGGTGGTCAGGCCCAAACTCACAGCTGCAGCAGCCTCCCATTAATGAAGAGCTGGCACTTCAGTACAGCTTTGCTGGCCCGCCTGTACTTTGTGTGCCATACTGCTGCTGACTTTCCTGACATGGGCAATGGAGTTTTAGATTTTCTGACTCTACTGGTGGAGCATTTGCAGCTTTCTTGCAAAGTCTCTTGTGTTTAGAGGGCACCGCATCGGCTCCGTTTTTTTGGTCCTTTACTCTTTGGCATATGTAATATTTCAAACTGGTAACCCTGTGATTCTCGAAAGAATCGCAAATCCAACAATGGCAATCAGTTTCTGTTCCGTCCGATATTTGGAGGGAGGAAATATCATGGAGGGTGGGTGCGTCCTGGGAAATTTTTTATTTAATTAAATAAACATTTGTATTAAAGCGGTTTCTTTTTGGAGCTGTGACTCATCTGGTTCTGGTGTTTCAGAGGCGCGTTGTAGGCGCCTTCGTTTATTTTTGTTATCCATGCAGTCTCTTTTTTGTTTTTCTACGGCTATGTCGTCAGCTAGAAGTCGTTTGCTGACGGCGGCGGATTCGCGTGCTGAAGTGACCATGTTGGCGGATCCGGGCATGGAGGACTACATTACTAAACAAAGGTGGTATATGCGGTGGTGTGGGTGGTCGCGTTCGGGCAGCTGTACAACCTGCCGTGCATGCTTTACCTCAGGTTTAGTTCACAGGTCATAGCCATACGGGCTCGTTTTTATATTTCTAATCGTTGAGCTGTTTCTTTTTGGAGCCATGACTCCTTTGCCTGTGCTGTTTCAATAACGCGTTGTGGGCGCCTTCGTTCATCGTTTTTATCCATACGGGCTTGTTTTTGTATTTTTGTTAGTTGACTTACTTTTAATTACCGTTCTGTGATTCAAATATGCCACACTGACTGCTGGCACAGTGGATTAGAGCATGTTTAGTTTACAGGTTGTGTTGTTTGGGCGCCACCTACCGACTCTGGGAAGCCGCTGGGTTTGACTCTGGGGCACTGAGGCGCAGTGCGCATGCGCGTTGGTGTCTCCGCCGTCCGTGCATAAATTACTGTGGTTTAGTAATATATCAAATATGTAATATTCGATCATTTTCCTTAATAAATAAATGACCAAGTATAATATTTTTGTCTCATTTGTTTAACTGGTTTCTCTGTCTACTTTTAGGACTTGAGTGAAAATCTGATGATGTTTTAGGTCATATTTATGCAGAAATATAGAAAATTCTAAAGGGTTCACAAACTTTCAAGCCCAACTGTAGTAGTGAAATGGGACAAACTTTAAAAATCAATAAAAAAATAAAATGTAATTCTAGCCAAGCAGAAGGAAGGTCTTCTCCAAGGTCAAACGTCGGCACTGTATCTGATCGTGGTCATCTCTGACTGGAGAGCATTCCTTGCGTGGGGAGAAAAGCACATGGCTGTGATGTCTCTGCCAATCAGCAGCTACCCTCTAAAACTCGCGTAGCTGAGATCTCTCTCAGAAACGTCAAACGTTACTCCTTAACAATCTGTAGATGATGTCAGATGGGCAAACGGGTATCGCTAGCTAAGGGGAGGCAAGGTGCACTCCAACACATGGCAAGAGGTATAGTGACTCGAACAGAGGCTGGCGAGTGATTCGCACAAATAAATCGCGACCGCAGGCTAACTATGATACTTAGCACTCTGAGAGAAGTTGCAAAATCAACCGGACGTGTTCAAACAAATTATAGAAAAAACATAGTTCTCTCGTGAAAAGCAGACAGTCAGACAGATATATGTAGATATAGAGATTATACTGTATATACAGGTAGAGATACTGAATTTGGGACTTTCATTAGTTGTCAGTTATAATCATCAACATTAAAAGAAATAAACATTTGAAATACATCAGTCTGTGTGTAATGAATGAATCTAATATACAAGTTTCACTTTTTGAATGGAATTACTGAAATAAATCAACTTTGTCATGATATTCTAATTTTATGACCAGCACCTGTATAGATTGATAGATATATACAAGGTTTGTACAGTCATGAAAAACCTGGAAAAGTCATGGAATTTGAAAAGAGCAATTTCCAGGTCTTGAAAAGTTTTAGAAAACTAAATAAACCAAGTAAGTTATGGAAAAGACATGGAAGTCTGATTGACACATCTGTATAATGAAGTAAATGGTTCCTTTAAGATTGAGCGAGAAATGTCTTTATACGTTAACAAATTAAATTTTCGCGCAGGTCTGTTGTAACTCGGCGCACTGCGTGTAGTGAGCGTCAGAAATGCAGTTTTCTGCTTTGTGCGGCACAGGAGATTCAGTAGCAAAATGCCGATTTAACAATGCATGGCTTCACTTGGATAAGTGTAAGGGATGGCTTGAGAGAGACCAGGACCTGGGACGTGCGAAATGTTGAGTGTGTAGTAAAATACTTGACATATTGAACCATGGGAGAGGCAGCGTTAACTAGCCATGCAAATGGGGCTAAGCACCAGGTTGCTGCTGCTGGGTGTGAATCATCTCTCAACTTCATGACTGGCTTTTGCCCCAAATCTCCAAGCTGACACCTGCTGCCAGCTGCAGTACTTCCCTCTCATCCACCTTCAAACAAGGGCAGATTTCAGACGCTGTGTCCAGAAACGAAGCCCTAACTGCCGAGATACTGTGGGCACTAAAGGTGGCAAATTCCCATTATTGTGAAGACACAAGCCATTTATTTCAGGCTATGTTTCCCGACAGCCAGACTGCTGCTAGATTTGAATGCGGTGAACACAAGTGCTCGTGCTTATGTATGTACTTTTGGAGTGGCTCTTTTAAGAAAAGGTGTTGAGTTGAAGCGGAAGATCCTCACAGATGAGCCGCATGAATTGAAAATGAAGAGGGCTAGGCTGGAGACTGACATTTGTACCCTTCGAGAAATCAGCTGATGAATATGCTGAGAACGCAGAAGCTATAAGCAATCTGACCTTCATCACTAAATCCAACAGTTTGTGGCAAACTACAAAAGAAAAGAAATAATCTCTGCTGAAGATTGAAGAGCATATTGATGAAAAGCTTGCAGAAATGAAACAATGAACTTTGCATGGATTGTTTTCATGGGATTCAAATAAAGAAAGCTGTCATTTGTTAACATTGTTAGTGATTTAGAATGTTAGTGGTTTCAACAACAATATCTTTTATTGCAATGGACAGGTTCCACCCTGATACTACTGCCTTCTGAAGTGTTACTGAACATTTTTACTTATTTGTATTTAATTTTTTTTTAATTTATTGTTCCCTTCCAGTCATTTATGTTAATTAGGGCTTCATAATGTTTTTCAGGGTTTACATTGTGCTGGAGCGTCAGCAATATTTAAGTAAATATTTATTTTATATGAAACTGCATATCTTGTCATTATTTTAGTTTAACAATATTTTATTAAATTTGACATGGATTTTTATTATTTTTCAAATTTCCACAAATTTCAGAGAACATGGAAATTTGCCTTAGAATAACTGAAAAGTCATGGAATTTTTTCTGTAAAAATGTGTATGAACCCTGTATATAGATAGAGAGATATAGATGCTCACAAACGTTTGCTTCAACTTGCATGGTGTCCTGCTTTAATGTCTTGATATTTACTTCTTAGACTTGAGTTCTGACTTTTTCTTTTTTCAATCCCCCTCCAGATCCAATGAAGGACCAGTGCTTTGGAGATGGCTTTAGTCGCTTCCTGCTTGATGAGTTTCTGGGTTATGATGACATATTGATGTCAAGTGTGAAGGCCTTGGCTGAAAATGAAGAAAACAAAGGTTTTTACATTTTATTTTATTACTGCTGCTTTACTGTTAATTAATAATCTGCTTCTCTACTTTGAAAAAATTGGTGCCCTTAGATTTTCTTCTGAAAGCACATGATTTGTTGTTGGGTTTGAGGGCCTGCGGAATTTAGAGTTCAGGTAAGTAGAAATAGAGACATTGTCCACATCTTTAGATCTTCTGATAAGTCATTTGCTCATTTCAGTAACAAAGCCTTGTTAAAATATTTGTGCCTAATTAAAATATACACATACAGGTTCAGGACCCCCACTTTTTATTTTAATTCGATGTATTTATATACAGGGTCCGAGGCCATGCACAAATCAAAACTACAATGTATTAACAGATAAATGTAAAAGCACACAGTCTTAACATACAGCTACATCCTGGCTGACTCAACAATAGAAATGTTTCACTCTTTACCAATATGATGATAATAATGAATTATTCCTAATGCTGGCCACTTCAAACAAGGAAACTAGCATCTGTCACCATGTCCCATTCATGGTCACTACAGGCCGGTCCTGCTCTATTCAGATGTTAAGGACTTCAAGCCTTCAATCTGAGCAGATCTGACCTCCTCCTACTGTCACCTATAGCCGTGTTAATAACAGCAGCAGCTCTCTGTTAACTTAGCCAGACGTTCTTATCTGTGATTTGGGTTGGGTTTGGGGGTAATGGCAAATATTTTTAGTTATTTGATCTTTTGTTCTTCGTGTACTTTCAGTGTCTTTCCTCTTTATTTGTGTATGTATGAATGTCTTTTCACGGGCGCTCCCTCTCTCAAGTACATCCTGTAAAGATTGCTTTTTAGACTCATTACTTTTGAGGCACCTTTTTTGCCTCCTATTCGTTTTTATACCTTCAGTCTTTGAAGGCAACTCTTTCAGTGTGCGTCTTACACCTTTACTAACATCTCTTTTATGGCGCTCCTTCTCTCGAGCGTGTTCCCGTAACTCGTGCTTTTCAGACTCTCATTATTTTTGAGATGCTTTTCTCACCTCTTGTCTGGCTTTGTCCTTGCTGTCTTTGTAGGAGACACTCTCAGCGTGTCTTGTATGCCTTTACACCTCCTCGTGCATCTCATGCTGATACGGTGCATCCGGAAAGTATTCAGAGCACATCACTTTTTCCAAATTTTGTTATGTTACAGCCTTATTCCAAAATGGATTAAATTCATTTTTTTCCTCAGAATTCTGCACACAACACCCCATAATGACAACGTGAAAAAAGTTTACTGGAGGTTTTTGCAGATTTAATAAAAATAAAAAAACTGAGTAATCCCATGTACTTAAGTATTCACAGCCTTTGCTCAATACTTTGTCGATGCCCCTTTGGCAGCAATTACAGCCTCAAGTCTTTTTGAATATGATACCACAAGCTTGGCACACCTATCTTTGGCCAGTTTGGCCCATTCCTCTTTGCAGCACCTCTCAAGATCCATCAGGTTGGATTGGAAGTGTTGGTGCACAGCCATTTTAAGATCTCTCCAGAGATGTTCAATCAGATTCAAGTCTGGGCTCTGGCTGGGCCACTCAAGGACATTCACAGAGTTGTCCTGAAGCTACTCCTTTGATATCTTGGCTGTGTGCTTAGGGTCGTTGTCCTGCTGAAAGATGAACCGTCGCCCCAGTCTGAGGTCAAGAGCACTCTGGAGCAGGTTTTCATCCAAGATGTCTCTGTACATTGCTGCAGTCATCTTTCCCTTTATCCTGACTACTCTCTCAGTTCCCCACAGCATGATGCTGCCACCACCATGCTTCACTGTAGGGATGGTATTGGTCTGGTGATGAGTGGTGCCTGGTTTCCTCCAAACGTGACGCCTGCCATTCACACCAAAGAGTTCAGTCTTTGTCTCATCAGACCAGAGAATTTTCTTTCTCATGGTCTGAGAGTCCTTCAGGTGCCTTTTGGCAAATTCCAGGTGGGCTGCCATGTGCCTTTTACTAAGGAGTGGCCTCCGTCTGGCCACTTTACCATACAGGCCTGATTGGTGGATTGCTGCAAAGATAGTTGTCCTTCTGGAAGGTTCTCCTCTCTCCACAGAGGACCTCTGGAGCTCTGACAGAGTGACCATCGGGTTCTTGGTCACCTCCCTGACTAAGGCCCTTCTCCCCCGATTGCTCAGTTTAGATGGCCGTCCTGCTCTAGGAAGAGTCCTGGTGGTTTCAAACTTCTTCCACTTACAGATGATTGAAGGTCCCAATGAGCACAGTGGCCTCCAAGCAGCAGAACTTTTTCTGTAACCTTCCCCAGGTTTGTGCCTCGAGACAATCCTGTCTCGGAGGTCTACAGACAATTCCTTTGACCTCATGCTTGGTTTGTGCTCTAACATGAACTGTCAACTATGGGACCTTCTATAGACAGGTGTGTGCCTTTCCAAATCATGTCCAGTCAACTGAATTTACCACAGGTGGACTCCAATGAAGCTGCAGAAACATCTCAAGGATGATCAGGGGGAACAGGATGCACCTGAGCTCAGTTTTGAGCTTCATGGCAAAGGCTGTGAATACTTATGGACATGGGATTTCTCAGTTTGTTTATTTTTAATAAATTTCCAAAAACCTCAAGTAAACTTTTTTCACGTTGTCATTATGGGGTGGTGTTTGTAGAATTCTGAGGAAAAAAATGAATTTAATCCATTTTGGAATAAGGCTGTAACATAACAAAATGTGGAAAAAGTGATGAAGAGCTGTGAATACTTTCCGGATGCACTGTACTTCCTCTTTGAAACTGGTCAGTTTGGCTTTGGTGACAATTGGAATGGTCAGAGGGACAGGACACACAGGTCTTAGTGTTTTACTTTCTAGAAACTATTGAAATCGTCAGAAAAACAATTGAAATGTAGAGATGTCAGGTAATTGAAAGGAACTACTCTGGGCATCTCTCTCCTAGGAGGATTTGTTTTGCTGATGTGCTCGCCTCACTTCTGTATTAGCCGCAAAGCAGTGTGAGGGGTTTTTAACAGTGGTTGGAGTGCCAGTCCTGCCACCAACCCCCAAGTTTTCCCTGCCAGTTGGAGGACCTGCATGAAGGGCTGGATGCAGATTAACATCATACCCCAGATGGAGCGATTGCAGGTTATGGGCTTTGCTCAGGGGCCCAACGGAGTGGAGTCTCTTGTGGCATTTTCGGGGTTCGAACCCAGAGCCACCACTCCACCCACAAAATGTGTAATCCTGACATTGAAATGCTGGTTAAGCGCCTTGAGTATGGGAAAGGGACTATATAAAAAAAATGTATTATTAATAATAATTAATACAGGCTGTGTCAAAATTATGTTAACACTAATGGATTATTATCTCGACCACACCTTTTCAGGTGGATGGGTAGGTTGTGGTGGACCATTTTCATAGCCTCCACACTCCCCTGATTTTATACCCTGTGATTTCTGGTTATGGCGTATGGTGAAGGAGCGTGTGGATAGCAGGAAAGTTCATGATATCAATGACCTGAAGAACAGAATACGGACGGTGGTATCTATTTCCCATGAAATGTGTGTTCGGGCTTTAAATGGTGATGTTGCTCATTGGTTTTTGTGTGTTGAACATGATGGCGAACAGGTGGAGACTTTCCTGTAAATCATCTTGCACATTTGAAGTATGTTTTGTGAAGAAATTGTTTCCGCCATTCAAATGTTGACATAATTTTGACTCACCCTGTATTATTATTATTATTAACGCTGGTCTTTAGAATTTGTCCACGTTACCACCCAGAGAGATGAGTTACATCATCCTGATGGATGGTTAAGTTCCTCCCTTTGCAAACAGAAATGATCAGCAAGATCAAAACAACTCTAATGACGAATCATTAGGACCCTGACATGATGGTGACTTCAGCCAGGGGAACTCTGGATGGATGAATGACAAGCTTCCATCAGCATATGTGTCATGTTCTACTCATGGACACGACCAGCTGGCCCTTCTTTATTCAAATGTTAAAGATGCCTTTAAATGTAAACCTGTGGCACAAGTGAGCAGTTCTGACCATAATCTAATCCATCGTATTCTCACTTACAGGCCTGTTACTACACGGCAACAGCTCTCCTTGTTATCCAAACTAGTTGTTCTTATGTATGTCTAGGGGGTGTTGTTTGTTATAATGTATTTGTGTATATGTATTTGTATGTGTATTTTTCCTGAGATTTTATAAAGTCGTATTTGAGGAGAAGTAAAGTATTCTCTGTCGATTTACAGTGATCCCCCGCCTATCGCGGAAGTTGCGTTCCAGACCCATCAGCAATAGGTGAAAATCCGCGATATAGAAAGACCATATAAATAAACATTTTTTTATAGTTTAAGCCTTAAAATACCCCTTCCACATGCTTTAAACACATGTAAACTTATTAAAACACACTTTATAAACACATATGTGGATGTCGGGCTAAGGATATGAGTAACATCTCTCTATTATAAAAAAAAAAAAAAAAAAAATCTTGGCAGGGAGACGAGACGTGATTCTCTCAGAAGACACTTTGACGTCCCATGAGACAGAAGGACAGCTGCTGTACAGGCTTTTAAATGATCGACAAGCAGAACACGCACCTTGGCAGAAGCAGCACAAAGCCAGTAGCTGATCCGTCCGCTTCTCCTTAGCATGCGTTCAGCTCCCAATCCCCCAACACACACACCCCATAAGTGGGAGAGACGCTAAGTGACAGGAGCGTAGCACGCCTCCGGGGGGGTTGAGCAAAGCGATCGAGACCAGATCATCTCGGTGAAACACTTTGACGACACGCGAGACTAGACATTACAACCTCAGGAAGCAAAACCCGTGAGACGATGACTTTTGTATGTCACGCCCTACTTACAAACAATTTAAAACAATTTCATGGACATCTAAGCTAGCAGTTGTTGGAATGCTTTTGGCAGACACACTACAGGTGCTCCCAGCTCTTAAAACAACGCAGCTCGCCGCCAGCAGAACATGAAGCTGGCCAGCAGCTGAACCGATCGCATCTCTTTAGCGTGCGTTCAGACGCCTCCTTCACAACATGAGCAGCGTTATAAGTCCCACGAGAAAGAGATTTAACCTCACACAGGGCAGGAAGTAAAGGACAAATACTGTTTTTACAAAAGTTTTAAAGTAAAAATGAAAATAATGCATATGTAACAATTCCCATGAAAATAACAATCTCTTTGAATTGTTTATCCGGTAAACCAAACCCCGGGGTGGACGAGTGAAGTGAGCAGGGGGCAGAGCCCCCTAGTAATAATAATAATAACTCCACTATATAACGGGGGGCGCGATAGCTCAACCAAGATATAGCCGGGGATCACTGTATATCTCTCTATCTTTGCAAAAAGTAACCAGCTTAATCCTTGTCATTTTTCCTCTTTGGCACAGGGTTTCTTCGGAATGTGGTTTCAGGGGAACACTACCGTTTTGTCAGCATGTGGATGGCCCGTACATCTTACCTGGCAGCCTTTGTCATCATGGTGATATTTGTAAGTAGGACACTCTTCTGGATGTGCCTGTGAAATTGTTTTACGTATGTGTGGGTGTGCAGCTTGGGTTAATCTAAAGTGTCCATGTATGGAGCAGATGATTGGTCACCCCACACCTTTCACCTTCTCTGATTAAAAGTTAAACAACTGGCCCTTGAATGGCCTATGGCAGGGGTGGGCAATGTCAGTCCTGGAGGGCCGCATGAGCTGTGCTGAGCTTTGCATCCTGCAAATAAAAATGCAGTGCTGTAGGTTAATGAAGGTCTCCAAAAGCAATTGTAAGTGTCTGAAGCTAAGATACAAATTAAGAGTGGTACATATTAACTCAAGAGTTTCTGGGAAAAGTGTGTTTTAAGCTTCATGCCGGTAATGCTAATCACGACAGGTTTTCACCGCGTTATTTCATCAATGGCGTCTGGGCAGTTTCACATAAGCACATAAGGAGTATGACAAACGAGAAGAGGCCTTTCATACCATCAAACTTATTTGAAAAGGTAATAGCTACGTTTTCCCAGTAGCCTTTTAAAACTTATTCAATTTGAGTCACGAAACAGAAAGCTTGACAACAGGAGTCTGAAACAAATCTCAAATTGCTTGTGTCGCATGTTTTCACTCATCTCCCACACACAGGTGATATTGTTAGAAAAGCAATATTTACAGAATCCCTTAGTGCATGACAGTGAAGCCCACTCAGAGGAGCTTGAGCTTTTGAACTGAAATCCTCCCCAATATTTATATATTTGATCCCCTACTGAATTTGTAAGTAAAGAAATGAACAGTCTCAAATTTTTATGGTAGTTTCATTTTAACGGAGAGAGACAGAATGTCAACCAAAAATCCAGAAAAGCACATTACATTGTAACGGCCGACCACTTTACCCAGACCGGCAACTACACTACCAAGACTGTTGCCTCGGCTAACCTGAGGATTCTCAAGCTAATAACAAGCCGTACTCCTTACAGATGGGCCTTTTACCCCAAACAATGAAATAACAGGCACTACAAGTCAGCAGTGTAAAATCAAGTGCAGATATATTGACAGTGGATATATATATATACACACACACGAGGGCTGACAAATACTCAATACTATATATGTGCACACAATTCACCACTATCCCAAAGACACCAGTGAATGATATATAATTATTATTTATACGATCACACGAATAAACAATAGCAATATTTACAAAACCCCTCCCTTGCCCCTAAACAATAAATGAATAAACACAAACACAAGATTAATGATAAATGTATGTGGTAAATGAGTCCAAGGCTAATAAAGTCCGACGGTAATTGAATATTGGCTGATGTGATATTTTGCTTCTTCCCGAAACAGAAAACAACCTCGCCGTGTAAGTCCATGGAAATGGCTGATAGGAATCCAAACTCCAGGGTTTCTCTGCACTGGTTGTCGTGATGATGATGATGATGATGATGATGATGATAATAATAATAATAATTGTTTGTTTATTTGTCACATACGCCCCACGGTGGGCTGGCGCCCTGCCCGGGGTTTGTTTTCCTGCCTTGCGCCCTGTGTTGGCTGGGATTGGCTCCAGCAGACCCCCATGACCCTGTAGTTAGGATATAGCAGGTTGGATGATGGATGGATTTGTCACATACATAGTTATACAGGACAACATGCAGTGAAATCCAGATACTGAAAAAGCAAGCACTGGAATTACACAGTGAACGGAAGTGATGAGTCGGAAAAGGAATGTGTAAAACGGCTCCTTTCTTTTCTCGATCTCCTTTCCCTCTCCTCCTAGCTTCTCCCTACTTTTCCGCTCCTCTCGTTTAAAACTGAATGTCTCGGATGTCATTGGATGATTAAACAGGAAATTCCCATCTCGGGGATGCAGTCTCCCTTCATCGTCCTTCCCCCGTTTGACTTACGGGGACAACATTTACTTACACATTACACACACACATACGTGATAGTAAATGGGACAACGAAAACAAAACGCAACTCAACACAGACATAAAAAAAAAAAAAAATAGCTATTATTATGTAGCTCCACTATAACATAAGTTCTAAATTGATATGCATGTCATTGAGAGAAATAAGGATTTGGTCCCCTACAACCCACCCAGAATTCTGGCTCCCACAGATTGGCTGTGTGCCCACGTGGCACACACAGATTACAATCAATCAATCAATCCCAGATACTCCTGATCTCAACTCATGATGTGTGGAAAGCACACCTGTCCATAGAGTCATTTTCTTCCATTCCAACCTCTCCACCACCACGGGCTGTCAAAGGACGTCAGGGACAAGACCTGCACAAGCCTGGAATGGGGTACGAGACCATCTGAAAGAAGCTTGGTGAGAAGGTGACAACTGTTGGTGTGATTATTCAGAAATGGAAAAAATATATAAAATGACCATCAATTGCCCTCATTCTGGAGCTCCATGCAAGATCTTGCCTCACAGGGTGAGGATGATCATGAGGAAGGTGAGGGATCAGCCCAAAACTACAATCCAAGCTTTTCCTAGATGGTCTAACATCCAAGCACTGACCGGGCCTGTTTGTTTTGGGCCTTTTCTAAAATGAGATTTATTGGTGTGCGTCTGCTGTTTCTTTGTATTGAGGTTTTGTTTGTGTGAACTTTTATGAAGTTAAAATGCTTACAGCTGCCATTTTTGGCAATCAACACTTTCCAACACATTCCACTGGCAAGGTTCACCACCCTCATCAAATTCAGTCTCACTTACAGATACAGGTAGCTTTCAGAAGGATATGGCATGCACAGCACACGCCCGCTGAGCTTGTTTTCAAAAATCATGCAACACAGCAAACCACACAATGAAAAGTGACAAGCAGATTTCATTTGTATTATAGGACTAGGGGGCTTTGGCTCTTCACGTGTCTGCCGCACGCGTTTTGAATGGAGGGGCTGAACGCATGCTGAGGAGATGTGGTCGGTTCAGCTGCTGGCTTGCTTCTGCCAAGCTTTGTGATCTGCTTGTCACGCCACGCTTCGATTATGTAAAAGCCTGTACAGCAACTGTCCTTTTGTCTCACTGCCTTGTCTCACGGGTGTTAAAGTGTCTCCAAGAAAATCACGTATCGTCTCCATCCACAAGGTGTTTTTTTTTATTTATAATATAGAGATGTAATTAAAATGAGAGAGATGTAATTAAAATGCAACTTGAAGTCTGCTGTATGGAGTTGACAAGTCCATCCTTTATTTTACTGGCCAAAGACATATTGAAAGTTAATTGGTAACATTAAATTGGACAGATGTGGGTGTACAAGAGAGAGTGCCCTGCTTTAACCCTTAAACCGCCGCAAACTCAGGGGTTAATGCACCCCCAGACACCAAATACTTGATCATCACAAGTGAAGAGCACCAAGCAAAATGCCATCTTGGTACACTTGCTGGGTTTCAAGAACCTAACAAAGTCATCACCAGAAAAGAAACAAACAAGAGAGCCTTCAAGTGCTTCTGAAACACATTGAGGGAGTCAGCACTTCAAATGGAGGTTGGAAGCTTGTTACACACGAAAAGAGTCTGGATTAATCCTGAATGGCATGCAGTGGTGGCATCACCAGATACCATTCATCAGCAAACCTGAGTTAGTGAGAAAGTGCGTGGGACCTCTCAAGTGTCTCCATATATAATCCTCTTTAATAAAACCCCTGTGTGCGTCCAGTGTCCGTGTGTGTGTGTCTTCTGGTGAAGTGCGCATGCGCGGGGCACGGTGCGATGCTTCAAAGGCCGTCTGACGCGTCACACAAGACACAGAGGGCAGGACCTATAAAATATCGTGCGGCAGATCCAATCGGATTTTGGTAAATGAGGTAAGACCTAAAACAGAAAACACGAAAAATTCAATCGGGTACTGAGACGCGGAGACCAGCTTCCCCATTGTTGTGTAAGTTTTCACTCTGAGGATGTCAGATTTGCGATTAAGAAAGCTTGGCCCGGTCATGTGTAAAGTAAAAGTAGATTTATTTTCACGCACATTACATCAGTTGCTGGGGAGAATCTGCTGATTGCCCACTGTTGTGACAGAAAATTAAACGCATATTACGGACAGCAAAGCAAGTATTACTGTCAGAGAAAATTACAGGCATTTTACGAAAAAAATTTAATGAGGTAAACGGTCCCTTGCCATTTAATATAGATTGTTCCTACTAATGTTTATGGACTACTGTTCTAGCGCCCGTTATTGTAACAGGCTTAATGACTAGTAATAATATAATATATATAGGTGCTGATCCACCGATTACTCTGTAGGAGAGCATTAAGGATTTAAACTTGAGGTGTAGTGATCTAAAGAGCGGGGTGACGTTGCCGGCCTCGGTTGATTGAACACCAGATGTGCTGCTGTACTTTGAATCGTCTGCATCGGTTTGGTAGCACACACCTGTACTCCTGCCAGCAGAGAGATGGAGTAGTCCAGATGTTATGAGACCAAAGCCTGGACCAGGAGTTGTGCTTCAGGTCTGATCTTACAGGTGTGTGATCAACCGATCAAGAAGTTGACAGACCTCGGCGTCCCAACTCCCACCTGCAACTGGATCCTGGACTTCTTGACAGATAGACCACAGGTGGTGAGAATGGGAGGACGGGTGTCTGCTGAGCTCACAGTTAGCACAGGATCCCCACAGGGCTGTTGCCTTAGCCCCAAACTTTTCTCTCTGTACACTTATGACTGTGTCTCCACCCAGGACAACACCATCGTCATTAAATATGCTGATGATACCTCCATCTTGGGGCTCATCAACAGGGGGGGGGACAAGTCAGGGTACAGAACCATGGTAAACAGCATTCTTGTCTACGGAGGGGAGAATGACCTCATCGTCAACATAGATAAGACCAAAGAAATAATACTGGACTTCAGGAAAAATCCTCCCCCTCTACAGCCTCTTATCATCAAAGGGACTGAGGTGGAGACGGCCGACAGCCACAGATTCCTGGGATTGCAGGTTACATCAGACCTGAGCTGGACTCTTAACACCACAGCCATAGTGAAAAAAGTCCAGTACAGGCTAGATTTTATTCGGCTGCTCAGGAAAGCCGGCCTGAACCATCCCCCTCTCACCCAGGCCTACAGAGGACTGATGGAGAGCATTCTCACCACAGGCATCACTGTCTGGTATGGGAACCCCACACAGGCAGAGAGGAAGGCTTTGCAAAGAGTCATAAAAACTGCGGAGAGGATCATAGGGACAAAACTTCCTTCCATGGACTTTATGTATGCACAACGTTGTCGGAAAAGAGCAGAGGGAATTATCAGGGACTCGCTCCATACAGCTCACTCTCTGCTCAGACACAAACTGTATGTACGAGGGCAATCCCAAAAGTAAGGTCTCCAAAGCGGTGGGGACGTAGAGAAACTGTTCATACGACTGTTGGCCACACTGTTGTGATTGGTGCTTCCTCCACTCCCAAACAAGCATGTGTGGCTTCGCCGCGATGCTCAATCTTGCCTTGGCAGCCCTTGAAAATGGAGCTCCTGTTGAACGCTACCGCGAAGTTCGCGCAGGAGACTGTCAATTTCTGACGAGACAGTCGCAAAGGTTGAGGAAAACGTGTAAAGATCGGCGGTTGGAACTTCATCCCCCACCCACCCTATAGTCCGGACTTGGCACCTAGTGACTACCACCTGTTCCCTAAGTTGAAAGAACATTTGTCCGGAAGGCGATTCTGCTTCGACGAAGAGGTGAAAGATGAGGTTCAAAGCTTCCTGAAGGACATGGCGGCGAGCTGGTATGACATGGGCATTCTAAAACTACCACAGCATCTACAAAAATGCATCGACCCAAATGGCGATTATGTAGAAAAATAAATAAGTCTTTTTAACGTTTAAAATGATGTAAACATTATAGAAAATAAACAGTTGTTTGTATTTCTAAAAAAATAGGAGACCTTACTTTTGGGATTGCCCTCGTACAATCTGAGACACAGCAGAGCAGACAGCATCATCACTCACAGAACAAGGTTTTTCAATAGTTTTTTCCCCGCCACAGTCAGACTGATGGCTAAACAAAATTATTGAATATGTGTAATAACCTCACGCTACCTCACTTCACTTATCATGTAAATGACGAGTGAAAAATGTGCAATATTTTAACTGGGCAATACCTACAATATATTGTTTTGTTTTTTTTGTGTAGATATTACCACCTTTCTGTATAGTGCTGGTAAAATCTATATTTATTATTTTGTTTTACTGTTTTTTTTTAAATTGTTTAAATGTTTTACTATGACTCGGACAGAGCTCTGCACAAGAATTCCAATGTGCTTTGACTGTTGGTTTTATGCACAAATAGCAAATAAAAGACCCTTGAACCTCTTGTCTAGAGTGAATCTGAAAGACCAAGAGACTGTAGCAACTTGGTCAGTGCAGGACAGCTGATCATCACTTCAAGGTTATGTACTAACATGGCCAGTGTCTTGTAGAGTCGAGGCTGGGGGTGCTAACAGAAAATGGGGCCTGTTAAAGCCCATTGAGGCGAGTCTTGTGTGATTTTTAGCTATATAAGAAATAGATTATTACTGTTGTTAGTGAAATTGAGCCGAACAGAACAGAGGTGAGGTTCTGGATAGATGGATGAGTTGTGATAACGTGAAGATCCATCCTTGCCGGGTTCAGGTTCATCCATGTTGGAATATCAGTGAGATGCGCAAGCTGCCATATGCACTGATATGAGATCCCCTAGTATTGGATAGTGGGGCCTAGTGAGGAGGTGTGTAGAGAGAAGAGTAGGGGACCCAGCACTGATCCTTGGGGCAACCCCGTTCTTGTCTGGTGCACCCTTGACATCTCTCCTCACCAGGACGCATGGTAGGATCTAAACATCTGAGGGCAGTCCCAGGGATGCCAAGGTCAGAGAGGGTGGCAGGGAAGATCAGAGAACTGACTGTGGCGAAGGCGTAGAAGAGATGTAGAAGGAAGTGCTTATGCTATACAAGTCACGAGTGAGGCCTTACAGTGTGCAGGTGTGCTCTCCGTAATACTAGAAAGACACCACAGCATTGGGAAAGTCCAGAGGAGAGGAGATTAAGAGGTGACATGACAGAAGTGTTTAAACTACTGTATGAAGTGAATTAGTACAATGGAAGGATCGCAACTAAAATAAATTCCTCAACAAGAACTCAGGGTCACTTTTTTTTAGAAACATGAGGGCAAACTGTGCATCAACATTTCTGCGATTTTCCTCACACACCGAGATTCACAGACACGCTGAATAAATGACCAAGTAGTGTGGCGGACTGGCACAGACTCCTTCTTAAAGCTCAATTTGGTGGTGTTTAATAGGATTGGTGAGCTTGCTGGGCTGAATGGCCCGTTCTGATGTGCTTGTTGTTCTCAAACCTTGACTAATAAAAGCCGTCTTAGAAAATGGATGGCTCTGAGTGAGTCTTTAATGTGTAATTTCCTTCCTTTTCTTTCAGACACTCTCCGTATCCATGTTGCTTCGCTATTCACATCATCAGATCTTTGTCTTTATAGGTAAGTAAGACTCGCAGGTATGGATGGACAACTCGCTGCACTGTGCCTTTTCTTTCTTTTCTGACTTTTGGTTTATTGAATTTTACTTTAAAAAACCCAGTTTATTAGTTATTAATTAAGTAATTCATTAGGGTTTTAGATTTTAAATTTGACATATTTAAATAACATATTTTACATTTATGCTTTGGTAGGTTTTACATGTTTTCATAATGCAACACGACAAATAGTGTATGCACCACCTAATCCAGCAGGAACTCCCTTCTGAAAACTCCTGATGTATAAAATTGTTTTTTATTAAAACCGAAATGTTAGAGCTGCCTTCGGCCACATTCGTATTAAATTACAAAGGAGAATAAGTCTGTGTGACTAATGTGCTTGTTTTTTACCTCCTCCTACTCTTGGGCACAACTCCATCCCGTTACACTGAGAAGCCAAGCAGGCACCCCATCAGAGGATGCCCATGTAACAAAGCAGTGCGACAGGAATTGAGAAGTGTAGGAGCTGGATATTTTGTGAAAGCCACTTGAGGATTTGTCCCATTTTCATCTAAGGGGCTGCCATATTTCTCTCTTTGTCAGTGTGTAATACATGTGGGCACAGAACAGTGTAGGCCATTAACTGCCAACCTTGATAAAACGAGCCGAAATAATCTGTGTTATCTCTTTAGTGGACTTGCTGCAGATGCTGGAGATGAACATGACAATTGCATTCCCTGCTGCTCCTTTACTCACCGTCATTTTGGCTCTTGTCGGTAAGTAGTCCGGATGTCACTGTGTGTTGCTGGCAAGGTAGGCTGTTTGTCTGCCTGAAATACCACACTTCGTCCACCTTTAGAAAATGCCTACATTACCACCTCTGAGAACACGTAATTTGATGCACAATGTGCCTTTTCTTTTCACTGCTTCTAAGAAGTGAGTCGCCTACTTAAGTACAATTAAAGTCCAACTTGCAAATTAAACTCACTCAAATTCAGCCTTTCACAGATAATGCAAAGATTAATATGTGGGTGCCTTGCAGTGGCACACTTTCATCTTTTGTGGAAGGAGAAGTAATGATTTCAGCTGGAAGTGAACATTTGCCTCTAAATGTCAATGAGATGCTGCATACGTTCAGCCAAACATTTTGCAGTTATCACATGGTCAGTTATGCCGACACAATCCATCCACTTATTTTTTTGTTTATTTATTTAAATCGCCTGTTGTTTTTGTTTATTGTAAATTTCAGCTTACTTTGCTCTTTTAATTAACATTCAAACAATGTGGACTTGAGCAGGCCATTCAGTCCAACAAAGCTCGCCAGTCCTATCCACTTAAATTAACATCAAGTCTAGTTTTGAAAGTCCCTGAAGTCCTACACACAACTTGGTCACTTATTCCAGTTGTCTGTGGTTCTCTGTGTGAAGACAAACCTCCTAATATTTGTGCAGAATTTACCTTTAGCAAATTTCCAACTGTGTCCCCATGCTCTTCTTCTTCCGGTTGCTCCCATTAGGGGTTGCCACAGCGGATCATCTTTTACCATATCCTCCTGTCCTCGTCATCGTGTTCTGTCACATTCATCACCTTCATGTCTCCTCTGACCACATCCATAAACCTTCTCTTAGGCCTTCTTCTTCTCCTTTTACCTGACAGCTCTATCCTTAGCACCCTTCTCCCAATATACTCCTTATCTCTTCTCTGCACATGTCCAAACCAACGCAATCTAGCCTCCAACTTTGTCTCCCAACTGTCCAACTTGAGCTGACCCCCTAATGTCCTAATTTCTAATCCTGTCCATCCTCGTCACACCCAATGCAAATCTTAGCATCTTTAACTATGCCACCTCCAGCTCTGTCTCCTGTGCCACCGTCTCCAGCCCATATAACATAGCTGGTCTCACTACCGTCCTGTAGACCTTCTCTGCCACTCTTGCTGATACCTGTCTGTCACAAATTACTCCTGACACTCTTCTCCACGCACTCTACCCTGCCTGCACTCTCTTCTTCACGTCTCTTCCACAATCCCCGTTACTCTGTACTGTTGATTCCAAGTATTTAAACTCATCCACCTTCGCCAACTCTACTCCCTGCATCCTCACCATTCCACTGACCTCCCTCTCATTTACACACATGTATTCTATCTTGGTGGTCCTACTGACCTTCATTCATCTCCTCTCATATCTCCACCTCTCCAGGGTCTCCTCAACCTGCAGATCACAATGTCATCAGCAAACATCACAGTCCACAGGAACTCCTGTCTAATCTCGTCTGTCAACCTGTCCATCACCATTGCAAATAACAAAGGTCTCAGAGCCGATCCCTGATGTAATCCCATCTCCATCACTCCTACCGCAGACCTCACCACAGTCACACTTCCCTCATACATATCCTGTACAACTCTTACGTACTTCTCTGCCACTCCTGACTTCCTCATACAATACCACAGCTCCTCTCGAGGCACCCTGTCATATGCTTTCTGAAGGTCCACAAAGACACAACGCAACTCTGATGATCTCATTTTAAAGTCACAGTCTTGACCCACTGGACTAATGCCCTTCATAATTTTTAACACTTCAGTCAGGCCTCCTCTTCATCTCTGTAAAGACTCCGCTCTTTTAATCTTTCTTCATAACACATCCCCTGTAGCCCTTAATCAGCCGAGTTGCTCTTCTCTTGACCTTCTGTAATGCTGTTATGTCACCAGTTTGTTATAAAGCTTGAGCAGAACCTCCTGTGGTTTGTACTGCACACGTCAAGGTGCTATATAACCTGACATTCTCTTAGCCTCCTTAATGGCTTCTGAACACTGTCTGGCAGTTGAGAGTGTCGAGTCCACTATGACTCCTAAATTCTTCTCATAAAGTGGACTTTTGAATTTTCCGACATCCTATTGTGTATTCAAACCTCACATTTTTAGCTCCTACATGTAATACTTTGCATTTATTTAAGGATAAACTCTCTTGACTTAAACACATCATGGCGCTATATAACCCAGCATTCTGTTAGCATTTTTAGTCACTTCTGTCCTCTGCCTACACACAGACAGTGACCACTATGACTCCCAGGTCCTTCTCAATGGAGACCAAAACTGCCCACAGGACTCCAGATGAGGCCTCACCAGTGTGTTAAATCTTGAGCAGAACCTCCTGGGACTTGTACTGCACACATCAAGGCGCTATATAACCCAACATTCTGTTAGCCTCCAATGGCTTCTGACAGTTGATAGCGTAGAGTCCACTACGACTCCTAAATCCTTTTCATAAGGTGGACTCTCGATTTTTCAGACCTTCCATTAACAGCCAGGGGTGTATTCAGGAATTCGGGTGGTTGATAAGTACATACGTTTTAATTACGTCTGTGATTAATCGGTTGTATTGTTGTATCCCTAAGCCCCTCACACTAAACCCTCCACACAAACCAACCCCATATGATATTCCTATTTTGATGGCTTATTTCGTATAAAAATTTAATAGATAACACAGCAGTTAATTGTTACCTGGTTCCATTCCATTGAAAATGACTACCCTGTGGCTGAACTTAACTTTTTTATTATAATGGAGTGAAAATACCAATTTTTAAAGCCTTTTTTTGAGCCAGAATGTATTTTAGTCATTGTAGTTTTCGCTGACAGTAATAACTTGAATTCACAGCACAGTTTGTGCTACTTTTTATTTTAGGACATGTTATTCCTCAAGGTGCATGCCATGTATGCCCACAGACAAACTGAAGAAGCACTTGGCATGCTTGCCTTTTTGAGAGCCAGTAAAACTTTTTTTTTCTCATTTTAATTTTAACAAACTTGCTCAAATGGCAATGTTCATAAAGCAGCGGCTGAAGACAAAGTTGCTAAAGTAAATCCTGCAGTAGGCCACATCTTAGATTATCACTTAGTAACTTGGTTTGTTTGTTTTAATTTGGCAGGAATGGAGGCCATCATGTCGGAGTTTTTCAACGACACCACTACTGCCTTCTACATCATCCTTATTGTGTGGCTGGCTGACCAGTACGATGCCATCTGTTGCCACACAAACACCAGCAAGCGCCACTGGCTCAGGTAACTCTCTGGAATCGGACATTAGCATCAGCATTTCATTTTAGCTCATGATTGTAGTCAGGTGGTGCAGAAGGGAAGATGGAGTGAATCCCTCTAGTGTGACTGTGTTACCATATGTCCAGTTTGTGATATTTTCAGTACTGGTAAGGTGCAGACCTCTTAGGCTACCTTCACACTACTACATTTTATTTTGAAGATTTTTTTTTAACAAATACATTATATTACCAAAAGTATTGGGACGCCTGCCTTTTACACACACGTGACCTGTAATGACATCCCATTCTTAATACATAGGCTTTAATATGGAGTTGGCCCACCCTTTACAGCTCTAACAGCTTCAACTCTTCTGTTGTGTAGGAGAGTGTTGATGGGAATGTGTGACTAGGAGAGCATTTGTGAGGTCAGGCGAGAAGGCCTGGCTCACTCGCTTGCCATCTTTGCTCATATTCATCCCAAAGGTGTTCTGTTAGGTTGAGGTCAGGGCTTTGTGCAGCCACACCAAACTTGCTCCTCCATTTCTGTATAGACCTTGCTTTGTGCACTGGTGAGTGCTCAGTCGTGTTGCCATCCCCAAACTGTTCCCACAAAGCTGTGAGGGAGCATGAAATTAAGAGTTCCTGTCAATGGAACTAAGGGGGCCCAACTCAACCCCACCCCATAATTCTCCCTCCACCAAACTTTACACTCGGCACAATGCAGTCAGACGAGTCCCATTCTCCTGGCCAGACTTGTCCATTAGATCACGTGATTTGTCACTCCAGAGGACACATCTGCACTGCTGTCGAGTCCAGTGGTGGTGGGCTTTACACCACTGCATCTAACGCCTTGCATTGCACTTGATGTCAGGCTTGGCTGCAGCTGCTCGGTTTCCATGAAGCTCGCTCACTCTCTACGCTGCACTGTTCTTGAGCTTTTGCAGGCCTGTAGCTATTGACTCTCCAGAAAGTTGGTGACTTCTGCGCACCTCAGCATGTGCTGTCCCCGCTCTGTGATTTGATGTGGCCTACCACTTCGTGGCCGAATTGCTGCTGTTCTCAATTGCTTTCCACTTTGTTATAATACCACTAACCGCTGACCGTGGAACATTTAGCAGTGAGGACATTTCACTAATGGCACAGGTGGCATCCTATCACAGTACCACGCCTGAATTCACTGAACTCCTGAGAGCGACCCATTCTGTCACAAATGTTTGTAGAAGCCAGCAGTCTACATGCCCAGGGGCTCGAGTTTATACACCTGTGGTAATGAAAGTGATTAGAACTCCTGAATTAAATGACTTGGGGGGGTGGGGGGTCCTAATACTTTTGTCAATATAGTGTACAATGCTTTGTCCACACTGGCGTTAACCACATTGATGAAAGTATCTCCAACCCTACATGGAGGTGACCAAAAACACGTGAGGCACCAGTTTGCCTACACTGGGAATGAAGGCATCGCCGGAAACAGGACGAGGAAGTATCCTCCTTGAGTTGATGGCAATGTCGCCAGCTACAAGTTTTATTGCAGGACTGTAGCAAGCAGTAAATTGTTTGCCTTTCACACACGTGTGTGCGCGCCATTTAAACTGCACAAAACTCAGTGTAGATGCATGGAGGTGAGCAGCACAATTAGTGCCATTAAAAGCAACACCTCTGTGGCTTTCTTATGTTAAAGATGACCAGTCAGGGAATGTGACATAGTAACAACAACAACAGCATTTATTTATATAGCACATTTTCATACAAAAAATGTAGCTCAAAGTGCTTTACATAATGAAGAAAAGAAAAATAAAAGACAAATTAAGAAATTAAAATATGACAACATTAATTAACACAAATTAACAAATTCAGTCAGGGACATGCCACATAATAACTACAGCGGCATGCAAAAGTGTGGGCACCCTTGATTAAAATTGTGAATAGAAGAAGATGAACTGATCACCAAAAGGAAACAAGTTAAGGATGACACGTTCCTTTAATGTTTTAAGCAAGAGTACATTTTTATTTCTGTCATTCACAGGTATAAAATGCCAAAAAAAATGAAAAGGGTCTGAAGCAAAAGTTTGGGCCCTCAACATGGTCAGTACTTAGTAAGGCCCCCTTTGGCAAGTATCACAGCTTGTAAACACTTTTTGTAGCCAGCTAGGAGTCTTTCAGTTGTTACCTGGGTTTATTTCCACCCATTCGTCCTTCCAAAAGGCTTCTAATTCTGCAGGATTCCTGGGCCGTCTTGCATGCGCTGCTCTTTTGACATCTCACCATAGATTGTCAATGATGTTTTAGGTCAGGGCACTGTGAGGGCCGTGGCAAAACCATCTGCTCGCGCCTCTTGAGGTATTCCATTGTAGATTTGGAGGTGTGTTTCGGATCATTATCTTGTTGTGGGACCCATCCAACTTATTTTACAGATGGTGTGATATTTACTTCCAGAATTTGCTGATATTTATTTGAATCCATTCTTCCCTTTACTAATGACATGTTCCCTTTACCACTGGCTGCATCACAAGCCCAAAGCCTGATCGACCCACCACCATTCTTCACAGTTGGGAGACGTGTTCTTTTCCTGGAATTCTGCTGCCTTTTTTTTCTCCAAACACATTATAGCCGCAAAGTTCTATTTTGACTTCATTAGTACAGAGGACTTGATTCCACAATGCATCAGGCTTGTTCAGATATTCATTTGCAAACTTCAAGTGCTGAGTTTTGTGGCGAGGACACAGGAAAGGTTTTCTTGTGCAGTCTACCATGAAGGTGCACCACCACCCCAGAGTCTGCTAAAGCTTCCTGAAGGTCTTCTGCAGTCCAACGGGGGTATTGTTTGCCTTTCTAGCAGTCCTTGAGTAGTTCTTTCAGAAAATTTTCTTGGTCTTCCAGACCTCGATTTGACCTCTATCATTCCTGTTAACTGCCATTTCTTAATAACACGATAAACTGACGACCCAGCAACCTGAAAACGCTTTGCTATCTTCTCGTAGCCTTCTCCTGCTTTGTAACATTCAATTCAGAGTCCATGGCTGCTGATTCTTGGGCCAGGTTTGGGGGTTTGACATTTGCATCACGAGGAGTTTCCTAACAATGACTATCAACAAGCCATAGCTCTTAATGAGCTAATGATGGTCTGGGACCACCTTGGGAAAAGTTATCTGAGACCTCAAATATCCTGGGGTGCCCAGACTTTTGCATGGTGCTTCTTTGCTTTTCTTCACTGTACAATTGTACCAAACAAACACAATACACTGATCTTGTACAAAATGCTACAAAGAAATGTGTCATCGTTACCTTTGTCATTTGGTGATCTTCTGCTCACTGAACTATTCACAGTAACAAACATTTTTAAGGAAGGGGGCCTAAACATTTGCATGCCACATAATGAACCAATCGGTGTGCAGTAAGACTGCATTTCCAAGCTGTACATTTTTACTTATCCATACTGAAACTCTGAGCTGCTGTTTGCAGAAACGTTTTGATATTTTTCTTTTAAACTGTTGCTGTCATATGCTGTATGGCTAATCCGGAGTTATTTGTCCTGTATGTCTTGTAAATTGATATTATTGACAAACAATTAGCCTGCACGTGATTTTTCAATTTTGCTATCTGTAATCACTGGCCTCCAGCAGACAGTGTGGCTGCTTTTTCTTCTACGAAGGAATTCTGTAAGGACAGGCACACTTGTATGTCCTGAAATATTACAAGCGGGGAGGCATACTGGAAGAATGTTAGCATTCCTCCGAGTGACATTACTGTGATGTCACTGTAATTGTCATACCGCTGTAGACATCTTTGTGCTTGTGACACTGTGCAATTATCTGAGACATTTTAGACGTGTCTGTCATATGAATGTGATATGTCGACAAAGCAGTGTATTTAAATGGATTGTTAGCTTTGTTTTACAGGCAGTGGTTTATTTTACATTATGACAAAACAATTTGAAAATTGAAATTTGTATTCATTTCTCAGTGAATACCAGAGCAATTAGCAGAATTCTGACATCACCAACTTTTGTTAAACATTTGTTTCATTAGCAATTTAAAAGTTTGGTCACCAACATCATTAAGATAAGAAAACAATAAATATTATTCAAATGAGGTGTGGTAAAAAAAAGGAATACACCCTGCAGCAAAATAAAGCAGTTCCAAACCAATTAACATAAATGGATCCTAACAATATCTGACCATTAACATCGTCATTGAGCTGTGACCAGGTGACAGTGATGGATAGGAGAACAACATCTTCAAGAAGGGATGCTGCTGACTGGGGTGAGAAACTTGGACATGGCCACAGTCCTGAAGACCACGGCCACCCCCTTCTGGACAGTCCACAGCAGTGGTCCTCCACTCTGGAGGTCTGCAGTGACTGCAGGGTTTCATTCCATCCAGTTTCATAATTGGAAGCCAGGCCAGCAGATAATAAAAAGTGGCATTTAATTATATGGCTTTTTTTGGTGCTTTCATTCTCTCAAGACACATCTTTATTACATTGTGGATTTTTCACTTTCTGAGAACTTTATCCACAGGCTTTAGGGACAGATTTGTACCTCTTGGTCCTTCCTCTGAGGCTAGGAAACTGCACTAGCAATTAGAAGGTTGCCGGTTCGAATCCCATAAATGCCAATAGGGACTCTGCTCTGTTGGGCCCTTGAGCAAGGCCCTTAACTTGCAATTGCTGAGCACTTCGAGTAGTGAGAAAAGTGCTATATAAATGCAAAGAACTTCATGATGCAGGTACACAGATTTAAATGGGAGCCTGTTAGCTGGAGAGAAGCTGGCTCCTTTGTCATGTGCACCTCATTATTAACTGATGGTGGGTTAAGAAATCAAGTGACAATGAAAAGCCCATTGTAGTTGTTTAAAATTAAAGTAGGCAATTAAGGGTTCTGAATTGTCTTCATTCTTCTACTTTTGGCTGCTCCTGTTAGGGGTTGCCACAGTGGATCATCTCATCCCATCTCTTCTTGTCCTCGTCATCTTGCTCTGGCACACACGTCACCTTCATGTCCTCTCTTACCACATCCATAAACCTTCCATCCTTAACCTTCCAGTTCCATCCTTCGCACCCTTCTCTCATTACACCCCTCATCTCTCCTCTGTACATGTCCAAACCAATGCAATCTCGCCTCCCTGACTTTGTCTCCCAACTGTCCAACTTGAGCTGACCCTCTAATGTCCTTATTTCTAATCCTGTCCATCCTCATCACACCCAATGCAAATCTTAGTATCTTTAACTCTGCCACCACCAGCTCTGTCACCTGTGCCACCGTCTCCAACCCATATAACATAGCTGGTCTCACTACCGTCCTATAGACCATCCCTTTCATTCTTGCTGACACCCGTCTGTCACCAATCACTCCTGACACTCTTCTCCACCCATTCCACCCTGCCTGCACTCTCTTCTTCACTTCTCTTCTACAATCCCTGTTACTCTGTACTTTTGATCCCAAGTATTTAAACTCCTCCACCTTCACCAACTCTACTCCCTGCATCCTCACCATTGAACTGACATCCCTTTTATTCATACACATGTATTCTGTCTTGGTGGTCCTACTGACCTTCATTCTTCTCCTCTCTAGAGCAGATCTCCACCTCTCCAGGGTCTCCTCATCCTACAGATCATAACGTCATCAGCAAACATCACAGTCCGCGGGGACTCCTGTCTAATTTCGTCTGTCAACCTGTCCATCACCATTGCAAATAAGAAAGGGCTCAGAGCCGATCCCTGATGTAATCCCACCTCCGTCACTCCCACCACAGACCTCACCACAGTCACACTTCCCTCGCACATACAGTGCATCCGGAAAGTATTCACAGCGCATCACTTTTGCCACATTTTGTTATGTTACAGCCTTATTCCAAAATGGATTAAATTCATTTTTTTCCTCAGAATTCTACGCACAACACCCCATCATAATGACAACATGAAAAAAGTTTATTTGAGGTTTTTGCAAATTTATTAAAAATAAAAAAACTGAGAAATCCCATGTCCATAAGTATTCACAGCCTTTGCTCAATACTTTGTCGATGCACCTTTGGCAGCAATTCCAGCCTCAAGTCTTTTTGAATATGATGCCACAAGCTTGGCACACCTATCCTTGGCCAGTTTGGCCCATTCCTTTTTGCAGCACCTCTCAAGCTCCATCAGGTCAGATGGGAAGCGTCGGTGCACAGCCATTTTAAGATCTCTCCAGAGATGTTCAATCGGATTCAAGTCTGGGCTCTGGCTGGGCCACTCAAGGACATTCACAGAGTTGTCCTGAAGCAACTCCTTTGATATCTTGGCTGTGTGCTTAGGGTCGTTGTCCTGCTGAAAGATGAACCGTCGCCCCAGTCTGAGGTCAAGAGCGCTGTGGAGCAGGTTTTCATCCAGGATGTCTCTGTACATTGCTGCAGTCATCTTTCCCTTTATCCTGACTAGTGTCCCAGTCCCTGCCGCTGAAAAACATCCCCACAGCATGATGCTGCCACCACAATGCTTCACTGTAGGGATGGTGCTAGGTTTCCTCCAAACGTGACGCCTGCCATTCACACCAAAGAGTTCAATCTTTGTCTCATCAGACCAGAGAATTTTCTCATGGTCTGAGAGTCCTTCAGGTGCCTTTTGGCAAACTCCAGGTGGGCTGCCATGTGCCTTTTACTAAGGAGTGGCTTCCGTCTGGCCACTCTACCATACCGGCCTGATTGGTGGATTGCTGCAGAGATGGTTGTCCATCTGGAAGGTTCTCCTCTCTCCACAGAGGACCTCTGGAGCTCTGACAGAGTGACCATCGGGTTCTTGGTCACCTCCCTGACTAAGGCCCTTCTCCCCCGATCACTCTTTAGATGGCCGGCCAGCTCTAGGAAGAGTCCTGGTGGTTTCGAACTTCTTCCACTTACGGATGATGGAGGCCACTGTGCTCATTGGGACCTTCAAAGCAGCAGAAATTTTTCTGTAACCTTCCCCAGATTTGTGCCTCGAGACAATCCTGTCTCGGAGGTCTACAGACAATTCTTTTGACTTCATGCTTGGTTTGTGCTCTGACATGAACTGTCAACTGTGGGACCTTCTATAGACAGGTGTGTGCCTTTCCAAGTCATGTCCAGTCAACTGAATTTACCAAAGGTGGACTCCAGTGAAGCTGCAGAAACATCTCAAGGATGATCAGGGGAAATAGGATGCACCTGAGCTCAATTTTGAGCTTTGTGGCAAAGGCTGTGAATACTTATGTACATGTGCTTTCTCCATTTTTTTATTTTTAATAAATTTGCAAAAACCTCAAGTAAACTTTTTTCACGTTGTCATTATGGGGTGTTGTGTGTAGAATTCTGAGGAAAAAAATTAATCCATTTTGGAATAAGGCTGTAACATAACAAAATGTGGAAAAAGTAATGTGCTGTGAATACTTTCCGGTTGCACTGTATCCTGTACAACTCTTACATACTTCTCTGCCACTCCCGACTTCCTCATACAGTACCACAGCTCCTCTCAGTCACCCTGTCATTTGCTTTCTCAGGTCCACAAAGACGCAATGCAACTCCTTCTGGCCTTCTCTAAACCTCTCCATCAACATCCTCAGAGCAAACATCGCATCTGTGGTGCTCTTTCCTGACATGACACCATCCTGCTGCTCACTAATCATCACCTCACTTCTTAACTGAGCTTCCACCACTCTTTCCTATAACTTCATGCTGTGGCTCATCAATTTTATCCCCCTGTAGTTACTGCAGTCCTGCACATCCCCCTTATTCTTAAAAATTGGGCAACAGTACACTTCTTCTCCACTCCTCAGTCATCCTCACTTTCCAAGATTCCATTTAAACTCCACTGCCGTCTCTCCTAAACACCTCCGTGCTTCCACAGGCATGTCATCTGGACCAACAGCCTTCCCATTCTTCATTCTCTTCATACTTGTCCTTATTTCCTCCTTGCTAATTGTAACAAGTAAATTAACTCAAACTAAACCAAAAAATAAATATATTGCTGTGGAAGTAAATAAATGGGTTCTAATTCAAAATGTGTTTAAAGCAAAAACCTGCAGCTGCTGTGAACCTCCAGGACCCCTAGTCTGCAGTAAAAAGTCTAATAATGTGACTGAAAGTCATTTGTATTCATTAATCTGGAGCGGCTGAATGATCAATCATAACTTATGACGTTTTGAAAGCTGCATTACCAAGATGTGGACTTAAGTAGCTGATGTTGTGAATTGCGTTCAGCTATAACTTGAAATGGCAACTCCGTGTTTGCTGATGTCCACGTCAGGCAGCTTTGCAAATTTTTAACAAAAAGCCTGGCAGATAATCTCACATCCTGCTGGCTTCTTGCCACTGCCTTTGTGTGACTATAATATGAGCAAGCCGGTGTGGAATTCCGTGCTGGCTGTAAGACCCCGGCCCTTCTGTAATGCTGAGCTACTCCTGAGTACTGTCAAAAATTAGCTGTCACAGAGTGATCCGACTCTGAAGGAAAGCGGCCTCTTCTGGGATTTTTTTAATGATGTTTCGACACTGCTATCCCTGATCCAAATTACCTGCTATTATAAAAGACGACACATTCTGTCCGGTCACTGCTAAGTTGTTAAGTTCCTGAGCTTTGCAGATAATGCGTGGAAATTGAACTCACTTTTTTTTTCTTTATCTCTGACAGAACGGTTCATTTATTATTTATTACTGACGGATTAGGCCCCCTCTCCACAGTTCACTCTGTAATCAAACGGATGAATCTCATGTCAACATTATTGAGAATGCTGACAGTAAGAGTTTAAACTTTGCTTTAAAAAAAATGTAATGGATTGTTGAGTCTCAGCTGGAAAGTGCAAAAACTAAAATGATAAATTAAAAGGTCTCACTTTAACAAAATAACTCTTTGTTCTAACCATTCATTCTAACTAGCTGAAATAGCCAGCATTGCCCGGTTGGAAAAAAAAGTTTGTTTTTTTTAATTGTTTGAGAACAATTTAATTAAAAAAAATTAAAAAACGCAACTTTAAAAATAAAAATAACAAACAATGAACACTCACTAATGTGCTTGTCTTGCAGTCTTGTATGTATGTTATCATCCAGTTGACACTCTGAACCGGCCAACTCGACTTAATTTCAAAAGCAACAGGTGGGCAGTGGTGGCGCTCAAACATAAAGAATGCTGGCAGTCACCTCCAGTTCGCCCTCTGGTGGTCGTTCCGAGCATCAACTGAATGATAACATGGCATACAAGACTGTAAGATCACTTCCCACCCTACCCAGAAGGGGGTGGGTAAGGGTTGTTTTCACGCTACAGTGTTTTTAGTCAACTAATGAAAAACATGTAGCACGTTTCATGAAAATTGCTTCAGAAGTGATGCTGGAACATACATACATACACACATACATTGACTTTTATGTATATGTATACATATATATATATATATATATATATATATTTTCACGGCATTCGAAGTCTGTGTCACAATCTGATTGTATGGGTGGTTACCTACCAGGTAACGCTTGTGGTTGGCCAGCAATCTGCTAACGTCCGCCACGGTGCCCTCAGTTTGTGAAGAGCAGATCATAGAATGGTTGAAATAGTTTACTGTCAAATAAATGCAAAGAGTACACGACACGTGTTTCGCCCTCATTCTGGGCTCAATCAGGTGATCTGCTCTTCACAAACTGAGGGCACCGTGGCGGACGTTAGCAGATCGCTGGCCAACCACAAGCGTTACCTGGTAGGTAACCACCCATACAATCAGATTGTGACACAGACTTCGAATGCCGTGAATGTAATTACCCCGATCTACATGCTGTCAAATAAACGAACCACATGCCGTGGCGCAACGTTAGGGGCGATGCCTCTGACGCTGACGTCCGAGGTTCGATTCCCGAGAGGGAGTGCAGTGGAGTGTGTACACCTGATGAGCCCAGAATGAGGGCAAAACACGTGTCGTGTACTCTTTGCATTTATTTGACAGTAAACTATTTCAACCATATATATATATATATATATATATATATATATATATATATATATATATATATATATATATATATATATATAAAATATATATATATATATAAAATATAATAAGTTTGCATTAATTTTGATTTGAAGTTCATAAATTAAAACATCACTTGGAATATATGGCTATTCTCCAAAGACACTGAGCAGGTGTGGAGTTTGAACCCAGAGCACTGACCCCAATGCCAGCACGTCTGTCACTACTTCAGAAAGATGGACAGACGTCGTCATCATTGCCTAACCACTACACTTGGAAATGTTCATCAAATTGATGTTATGTTGCTGTTTTATAAATGAGACAGACGCCAAATCTGTCATTTTACGAGCCTGTTTGCTTGTCAGTGTTTTATCTATATCAAAATTGCTACTTTTCACTTTACCCTTTTAGCATTTAATCTTAATTAAAGGAATACTCCAAAAAAAAAAGATCATTTTAAAATGTGTTCTGTAGGGACGACCAAGAATGTAGGTTCTGAAAACATGCATTTACTACTCGTCTATTATCTAACAAGACCTTAAGACATTTCTTTGGGTCTTCATATTACTTAGAAATCATCAGTGAAGTGTTTATTCATCTGTGCAATGTGACCGACTACCAAAACTTCCATATTTAGTATAAGCCTGTGAATCCTTCATATTATCAAGTCATTTTACATCATGACAGTGTGCCACACAGCACAGAGATGATTAACCCATCTACTGATGTTTTGTAAGTTGTCAGAAGACCCAAAGAAGCCTTTGTTAAGGTCTTGTTACATAAGAGTAATAAGTAATAGATGCATTTTTGCAGTACCTAAGGGAAAATGTTACCAAAATTGTTAATCTCCGGTTTTTATGTAGAATAAAGATAGAAACATTTGATAGAATACAAGCCACTTGTGACCAATGTTAGTACAATGGCAAATGATATGAAAAATGACCATGGGGTAGGTGGACTCTTGTCTTATTCATGTCACATAATCCACATGTCAGTTATCCAGCTGTATACTTGTAACATGCAAAACGTGCAATTTTTTTGTTAAAGTGTTAAGCAGATACTTCGGGGAAAAATTGGCACACATCACAAACAAGAAGCACATGCACGTAATACCGAGAGCTTTTGAGTTAATCCTCCCCCATTGGCCAAGATCCATACCCCCCAGAATTCATTAGCCAACATGTGCTTCCCCGCCCTCATTTATTGGCCAAGAGTCCTGTCTTCATTTCACAAGCTTAGTATTATGTGAATGCATTTACTGTTTGTGATGTGTGTTGATTTTTCTAAAAGTATTTATTTAACATATCTTAAGAAACAAATGCAGGTGTTTTGTGTGTTGTGAGCAACCGATTGGGCAACTAACATGTAGATTATGTGACACAAGTAATATGAGATTTTTGTTCCTCTCTCCACCAAATTTTTTTTTAATGTCATTTGCCTTTGCACAGCATTGGTCGCCATTGGCTTGTATTATATAAACTATTTTATCTTCACTCTCCATGGAAATAGGAGATTAAAAACATTTCTCTGTCATCACTACAAATTGCATGGGAGAAAGCAATATATTAAAAAATGACTGTATGTATGTATGTACAGTATGTATGTTATATATGAATATATATAAATAAAATATGGTTGGAGTTTTCCTTAAATGCAGCTCTGTTGCACATAATCCATTATATTTTTTCACTTCTATAACTGATCTTTAAAACAAAAGCAGCCTTCCTTTCTTGTAACTTGGGGGGAAAAAAAACAAAAGCTGAAATGCTGTCTGTATTCCAGCACGTATTTGTGATTAATCTCTCACTCCTTTATTTTGTCTTTCAGGTTCTTCTATTTGTATCATTTTGCTTTTTACGCGTACCATTATCGATTCAATGGACAGTACAGCAGTTTGGCGCTCGTCACTTCCTGGTTATTCATACAGGTGAGCACATTTTGTTGTTTTCTCCAGTCATCAGCCTGTCTTAAAACATTTGATTCATATTTTTTGTAGAGTTACTTTTGGTTTTTCAGCCCTAAGTACAGTAGGCCTTCCTGGTGACCCAGTGTTTTGTCTTTATAGGGTCCTAAGGTGATAGACTTTCGCTTTTAGACTGTTTGTTATGTAGACTTGTGATTCTTAAACTTTTTGAGACTGTGGCGCCCTAATCAAAAGCTTTGTTAATAAAACCCCTATGAAAATATTAATAAAAAAAAGGGATTTTTTTTTAACATACATTTTGTAATCAAAAAATATTTATTAATATATAATATTTATATAAGGTTAAGGAATGAAATGTGAATGAAAATCGAGTACTACCATTGTATGACACAGGTTATCAATATATGGTGTAAAGTTTGTCCTTGGCCTGTTTTATGATTACAGTGGACCCTTGACTTACGAACTCAATTCGTTCGCGAGGGCTGGTTGTAACTCAAGTTGGTTGTAAGTAAAGACTATTTTTCCCATAATAAATAATGGAAATGCCCTTAATGTGTTCCGAACCACCCAAAGCAACACTTACTTAACTTTTTTTTTTAATAGAAAAGGGTTGTATAATGTGCATAATTTACCAAAAACACCAATGATTTTTCTAATGTACTAACCAAAAAGTTATAAAAAGTGCCTAGCCTACCAGAAACAACAATTTCATACTGTACTCACCATTTAAGTTGACATCTTTGGCTTGCAGGAAGGAAGGAGGAGGAGAATGAAATGGAAGGTGGTTATTGTTTGGAAGGAGTTTCCTTATACAAATCTTTTCTTTGTAAAATTGTCGAGATGGTGGATTTCGACATGCTGTACATATTAGCGAGATCGGTCACGCGAACGCCATTCTCATATTTCCACACAATTTCCTTCTTCGTTTCGATTGTGATCGCTTTCTTTACCTTCATTACCTTCACTTCCTTCCTTAGCAATTATCGAAATAAATTATATAAATCACTGCACTGACCGAAATTACGTCCACAAACACGCGTATCTGGGCTCCGACTGACGCTTACAAACGCTCTCGGCTGTTTGTTTACAATCGCACAAGCGGATACACATGACCGCATTTGGGTCTTAACACAAGATGTTGGTCGTAAATCAAAGCAAAAATTTTGGTCGTAAATCAAGTTGTTCACATGTCAGGCCGGTCGTATATCAAGGGTCGACTGTATTTGTTTTTGTTGCGGCAACAGTAGAAAATCTCCTGTCACATAAGCATGCAGAAATAAACTGGAGTTAGGATTTTACATGCTCAATGACTTAAAAGTCCTCATTTATTATGATTTTTTTTTTTAACCTTTTAAGAAGTAAACTAGTCTTCACATTTATTAACCACATCTGAGAAAAAATCATCCAACGTATATTCTTCACTTGCTGACAAATCAATCTTTACTTACTCATTGCAATTAAATGGATCCAGAATCCACAGCAGACCCTTCTCTTGGGTTCCGACTTTCAGGAAAACAGTATTGAAATGTGACTAATGAATTAACCACAGGCAATATTAGTTAATGCGCATAGCTCCTGCATGGTGACTTATGCGTCAAACAACAGAGATGTTTAGTAACTGTCTTGACAGACAGCAGGACATCTGTCTTCTGGTTTAGATGAGCTCAAATCAATATTGTGTCAAATTCAGGATATTATTTGATTGCCTCTAATTTTCCCAGGAGCTACAGCTGATAGGCATTATGACCGATGGCTCATGGAAGTGCCAATAAGGTTTTGCAGAACCTAAGGGTTCCCCAGAACACAGATTAAGAAACACCAATGTAGACCATAGCAGAATGCCCCAAATCCCAAACTCTTACCACACTCAAGATTGACTGCTCTTATACTGAAGTACTTCCTGCTTTCTTTTAAATGTGTCACCTCAAGAGCACTGGAGCAGGCAAGAGAGAAAGTGACACATTTATTCATCCATTGTAGATAATAAGCCCCAAATGTAAGTAGCGTACAAATGACTGTTGGCAAAATAATTTTAATACAACTTGGATAATAGGCTACTAGATGGTTCTCTGTCTTAATATGTTAGTAGGTTTCCTGTACGATGTGGTCTGGCGTGGCCCATGGATGGAGCAGCTGAGATACAGAAAGAGTTGGCCACTCCTTGAAAGGGAAAAGAGAGAAGGCTGAGGGAGCGAGTGAGTTTCTTTGTTAGCCTACTAGTCCAGCATCCTTGATGTGCCTCCCTGTCCAAAGGGATGTTGTAAGTGCAGGGCCAACTCCCCTGGTTGGGAACAACTTGCCCCCCCATCCTAACCCATGCTCCCCTCCTGCAGGGGGAAAGGGTTCTGTTATTCCTAAAAGATAGATAGATAGATACTTAATTAATCCCAAGGGGAAATTCCCATACTCCAGCAGCAGCATACTGATAATAACAATATTAAATTAAAGAGTGATAACAATGCAGGTATAACAGTCAATAACTTTGTATAATGTTAACGTTTACCCCCCCCCCCCCCCCCGGGTGGAATTGAAGAGTCGCATGGTGTGGGGGAGGAACGATCTCCTCAGTCTGTCAGTGGAGCAGGACGGTGACAGCAGTCTGTCACTGAAGCTGCTCCTCTGTCTGGAGATGATCCTGTTCAGTGGATGCAGTGGATTCTTCATGATTGACAGAAGTCTGCTCAGCGCCCGTCGCTCTGCCACGGATGTCAAACTGTCCAGCTCCATGCCTACAATAGAGCCTGCCTTCCTCACCAGTTTGTCCAGGTGTGAGGCGTCCCTCTTCTTTATGCTGCTTCCCCAGCACACCACCGCGTAGAAGAGGGCACTCGCCACAACCATCTGATAGAACATCTGCAGCATCTTATTGCTGATGTTGAAGGACGCCAGCCTTCTAAGGAAGTATAACCGGCTCTGTCCTTTCTTACACAGAGCATCAGTATTGGCAGTCCAGTCCAGTTTATCATCCAGCTGCACTCTCAGGTATTTATAGGTCTGCACACAGTTAACCTCTGATGATCACGGGGTCCATGAGGGGCCTGGTCCTCCTAAAATCCACCACCAGCCCCTTGGTTTTCCTGGTGTTCAGTTGTAGGTGGTTTGAGTCGCACCACTTAACAAAGTATGCGAACTGCAGAGGGTCGAGGGCATGGCGGACCTGTGGCCTCAGGTGGTGAAGCAGCAGCCGCTCCATGGTCTTCATCACATGTGACATCAGGGCAACAGGTCTGAAGTCATTCAGCTTACTAGGACATGATACCGTTGGGACTGGGGTGATGCAAGATGTTTTCTAAAGCCTCGAGACTGTCCCCATTCCAGGCTCAGGTTGAAGATACAGTGTAGAGGACGCCCCAGCTCCCACGCACAGGCCTTCAGCAGTAAAATGTACCTGTCTTTGACATTGGAGCTCATACAAAACTAAAACAATGCCTCTGACAAGTCTGTGCAGGATTATGACAAAGCAGCCTTGTGAAATCAGTGACAAGCAGATTGACGCAAAGACTTCAGCCCGCCACGTCCAGCTGGCCAGTCACTTTGGGGCCAAACAACTGCATGCAGAAGTTCTTGTTTGATCTAGTAGGGTCATAAATGTGTCTGAGCAACAACTGTTTTCAGAAGTATTATTGTTGGTTTTAAATACAGTGAAGCCTTGGATTGCAAGTAACTTGGTCTGTGAGTGTTTTGCAAGATGAGCTAATATTTTTAATAAATTTTAACTTGACAAACGAGTGAGGTCTTGAAATACGAGTAGTACATCTACGGTTTGTCTGCCAAGCATTACATTGGGATTGTGGGTAATCGTCTCCCATGCTCAGTCTCAGTCGGCATGCCTCACTCATAGAGTCAACATCCGTATGAGCGTATACTATTTACTATAGCATGGTGACCACGTGTGTGTGTGCTGTGACGTGCACCCCAAAAACACGAGGCTGAGTCTCAGTACTATAGCAAAACCAGTTTTATTCAGAGTGAAACTGGAACAGCACGGTTATTTATTGTAGCGGGATCTACCGCTCTACTACACACAGACACAGCAATCAGGGAGGTTAGTGTCCAAGTAATCCTGTGCCCTGCATTTCTAATGTTCTTCGCATCACCCATTGATGGCAGGCACTAATAGCATGATTGTGATCTTTTCTGATTCACTTTTACGGCGAACTGCTACAGCGCTGGGAGCCTGCAGTTGCTTCGGGACGCTCTTCCGCGTGTCGTCCCGTTGAGGGGGAATCCCAAAAGAGTTTAGAAACCCTTACAGTGCGTAAAGCATTTTTTTTAATTTTGTGTCCAAGTGTAGTGACTCATCAGGCAAAAGCAATTGTCATTGGATGGGTTCCTTGTTAAAGTCGCAAAAACAGAAAAAGATTCCAGTGAGCCGACAGATAGCAGGGATTCCGTTAGAGTGAAGATTTTGTATTAACCATTTCTATATAAATATTTGTGGGTTGTGAAACTATTTATCTGAGTTTTCATTATTTCTTATGGGCAAATTCGCTTTGATATACATGTGCTTTGGATTACAAGCACATTTCTGGAATGAATTATGCTCGCAAACCAAGGCACCACTGTATATAATTTATCATATCATATCATGATACTCTGACCAGGTGCAGTCATTGTGGCCCAATGTCTAAAGATCTGGAACATAAATCATTAAGTCACTTACAGTATCTCCAGTGTTTGTTGTAAGTATATGGAAAGCACTGTTTGATCTGAAAGTCACATTTAATTAAATCATAAGTTAAAAAATAATAATAATAATAATCAAATGTAGTGTTACACCAGTCAGTCAGCCTGGTAATGATGGTGCAGACAAGTTCAAAATGCTACACACAGGGAAGAATGTTCAGAGTGTTGGTAGCATTAGTGAGGCCACATCTGGAGTACCATGTGCAGTTTTATTCACCACTAAGAAGACATGGCAGCACTAGAAGTTGTGAAGAGATGAGCAGCCAAGTGTATCCTGGGACTGAAGGACAGGCTAAGGGAATTGAAGTGTTTAATTCCATGTAGAAAAGGCTGCAGGGAAACCTCATCTTGGTCATCAAAAGTAACCAAAGGTGTCATGGAAACTGATTCCAAAGAGTCCATTCAGTTCAGCTGTGAAGGCAAATATGTGGAAGGTGGGAGTCAGCAAACCCTTCTTCACAAAAGGTTTGTGGGAACCTCAAGCACACTATGGAATCATTGAGCTGAAATGGGAGTCTAGAACACTTTTTTCGAAAGTATCTGGATGAGAGATTGAGACGTCTTAATTACAGATAACCAAATTATGCAACTGACGGAACAATCTCCTCTCATTTGTCGACATTCTTGTGTGTACAGACTTTGTTTTTACAGGTCGGAGTGGCCCAGTGTCTGCCTCCGCCATCACTCACTGCTGTTCAACCAGCGATGGGGAAACTCTGTTGTGTGTGTGTGTGTGTAACTAGCAGTGGACAAGTTATCTCAGGGATGACACTAAAGGGCTTAAGGAGTACCAAATCCACCAGTCCAGCACCAGGAGTCTTTGTTTAAAAACAAAAGTAAATCCTATATTTTGTAGAGTAGGACTACCTGGTGACCCTGTGTTTTGTTGTGGTAGGGTCCTTGGGTGACCACATTTTCCCATTCAGACTATTATTATATTGACCTGAACTAAATGCCCCAAATCCCATGTCTACCCTTTGTATGTTTATTCTCCCCTGCCTGGTCACCGTCAGGATTAACTGCTGTCGTAGTTAAGTTCTTCTCCTATACTTCTGTGTCAATTACCCGAGACGATTCGATTGAGTATCATAAGTGATAGGAGGGAGAGTTTAATTTTTTTTATTCATACAAAAACAAATACAGTTGTGCCCAAAATACAAGGTGAGCCAAAGTGAAGTGCCCCATTTCTCAAGTTCATTGCGTGAGGTAGAGGCAGCCGAGTGGATGGTGGTCCTTTTTGTTAGGAGATCCCTTGTAGGTTTCAGTCGGCAGGCCACATGCCCTGGTCCGGTGCGCACTGTGCTTTCACTGTTGAAGCGTTCTTCAAAAACAACAAACCCATCATCACTACGCAACACGCCTTCCGAACGCACTTCAGCATTCCTCCTCACGGTGACGTCCCAAATCAGAAAACAGTTCTTCAGTGGGTGGCTAAATTTAGACAGACGGGTACAACATTGAACAGAAAATCTCCAGGCTGTCCTCGGACTGTATGAACGCCTGAAAACATCCAAGCTGTAAGGGCATCCATTTTGCAGTCTCCTAGAGGTTCAGCGCACTTTTGTCTTCGGCATTTCCAACACGTCTTTGATTTTGCACGAGGACCTTCATTTCCATCCATACATGGGTGTAGTGCAGGAGCTCACTGGGAGAGACTGGGAGAGCCGTAGAGAGTTTTGCGCCAACATTCTGCAAACCCTTCCTCGAGATGCCATTGTCATGTGCAGCGACCAGGCACATTTCCATATGTATGGTTGCGTAAATAAGCCAAACTTTCGCTATCGTGCTGAAACCAACCCTCGTGAACTTCATCAGCAACTCCTGCACAGTGAGCACACGTGTTACAGTTTGGTGTTCCGTTGCAGAATTTGGCATTGTAGGCCCTTACTTTTTTGAGGAGGGGGGAGCAACAACAACAACAGCATCATTTATTTCTAGAGCACATTTTCATACAAATAATGCAGCTCAAAGTGCTTTACATCAGGGGTGTCAAACTCTGGTCCTGGAGGGCCACAGTGGATGCAGGTTTTCATTCTAACCATCTCCTCAATTACTGATGAGTTTTTGCTGCTAATTAACTTCTTTTGCCATTGTTTTAATTGACATGACTAAGACTCCTTTATTTGTTCCTTTTTCCTTTTATTAGCAGCCAAACAATAATGAGACACAAACAAACCACCGCATGACCAGCTAACCTGTGCCCATCGCACAATATGTGGAAATAAAGAAAGGTGAAGGTCTCAGTAAAACAGAAAATCAACAGTTTTGGAAATGTCTGCTGTGGCAGAATGAAAGCAGCAACAAGCCGTGGAATTAAATGACGGGTTTAATTAACAGCAAGAATGAGCTTCTCATTAAGAAACTGGTTGGAGTTTGAATCCCCAGTTTAACTGGTCATCTGTCAGCTCATTTCACCTCTCATTTCTGTTTGACTGTCATTTAATGAAGAAAAGAATCAATTCAGGGGACTGAATCCTTAAAAACAGGGCTCAAGAAAATAAGTTAATTAGCAGTGAAAACTGGTCACTTATTACGAAAAGGGTTAGAATGAAAACCTGCAGCCACTGCGGCCCTCCCGGCCTGGAGTTCGACACCCCTGCTTTACATGATGAAGAGAGAGAAAAAAGACAAAAATAAATCAGAATTAAAATAAGGGAACACTAATTAACATAGAATAAAAGTAAGGTCCGATGGCCATGGAGAACAGACAAAAAAACAAAAAGCTCCAGACGGCTGGAGAAAAAAAAAAAAAAAATCTGCAGGTTGTCCAGGCCACGAGACTACCTGGCCAGCCCCCTCTAGGCATTCTAACCAACATAAATGATCAGCCCTCATTGTATTCAGGGTTCTCAAGGAAGAACTTAATGATGAAGGTCACGTGGACTTCTGTCCTTTAATCACTTTAGACACTGAAATGCTAGAGAACTGGAAGTCATGGATGTGGTGGATGCCTGGTGTCAACAGGGTGGAGCTCACACAGCCTGCACGGAGATCCATGCAAGTTTTGCGGGAAATGTTTCTGGGGAAGCTGATCTCCCTGCACAGCAATGTCGGGTGGCCTTCACGTTTGCCTGATCTCGCTCCGTGAGAGTTCTTCTTGTGGGGCTTTCTCAAGTTAAAAGTGTCTACACACCGACCTCAAAACCCTGAAGCCCTCAAGGATGCAATTTGCCACGAAATCACCTTGAACTGGCCGAACGAGTCATGCGAGCGTTTAGAAATCATCTTGAAGAGTGTATCGCTAATGATGGCCACCACCTTGAAGATATCATTTTTAAAGCAGAGTTAAAAACATCTATTTTGTGTAGCCTTTCTTTTTTTTGTTCTAGTTTTTGATTACAACGATAACTTTTAAGTTTGGTGCTTTGTAAAAAGCCGAGTACAAGTACCTTGGCAGTGACGTCAGGCTGACGCGAGTACCAGCCGTTGAATCCCTTGTTGCTCAATAATGCTGAGGTTGCTTTGTTGTTCATTATGAATGAATGTACTCTTGTCAGTTGTTTTGATGTGGCGGTCCCACTGTCAAGTGTCTTTGCCCTTTTTACCGACTGTCTTTGTCTTCCTTTTCTTCTGCAGCATTCGATGATTTACTTCTTCCACCACTATGAACTTCCTGCCATACTGCAGCAGATTCGTATTCAGGAGATGTTGCTTCAGAGCCAACAGGCCGGACAGGGCAACCAGACAAGCCTTCAGGATAACCTGAATAACAACACTACCAACAGCAGCACCGGGGGGCCTTCGAATGGCCAGCCACGTCCTCTAAGAGAGATCCCACCACACCTTAATGGTTTAGTCAGTCCAGGCACCGGAGGAGCGGCTGGCAACTCTGCCCAAGACAGTGACTTGGATTGGAGGGCTGAGACTGCTGCCATCATCACTGAGGCCCTGTTCGCGCCACAGCTAGAGGGAGCTGTACTTGAGCCTAATCCAGAGGCGGCTGTGACCAGTATGGGTGGCCCTCCTAATACTATGTCTAGCATGAGTGTGGTGATACACCAGCTGGTGCACAGTGAGGACTCGGCAGTAGGTGGCCCCACAGCAGACGATGACAGCCGGGCTGGACAGTCCAGCCCATTGCTTACTGCACAGGAAGCCGAGGCGGTGGACTTGCCGTCCCTCAGCACCTCACAGCTCACGCATCCTCTTTCCGAGGCTGCACAGTGTCCAACAGAATCCCCTCGGGAACTAACGGGGGGCGATGGAGACTGTGGAAAAGCCATGTCTCAGACTGTGCCAGTACTGCCCGGGTGCACCGATAGAAGCCCGCACCCTGTGGCACTCGAACAACGGGCCCCAGACTGGATCCTTAGAGACGCAGCCACCGGCGCCCTGCCTGACCAGCAGCATCCCAGTCCATCATGAGCCTTTGCAGAGCTCTGAACGGATGGACACCTGAGACACTAGCTTTTCTTGAGAGAGGGAGAACGCGGAGCGCGGGAGGAAGAGGGTGGTAGAAGGAGGACTGACCTACGCCTTCTCTTCCTGTCCATTTATTAGGGAGACGAGAGAGCCAGAGTGAAAGAGAACTTTTAATTCTTTTAAAGCAAATTATGTCTGTTCCTCAAGTGGGTGACAGTTGGATATTTGGGCTGTGTGAAAGGTAACAAGAGTGCACTAATGTAGAAAAAACAAATAGCGGAAGATGTCTCCGACTGTGGAATACCACATCGTGATTCCAATCTATGTGATTTATTATTATTATTATTATTTTTCCTTCACTCACAGGTCCATTTTTTTTCAGAATTAAATAAAATCAGACTTAACCGATCAATCTTGCGTCAAACGGCCACCCCAGACAGGAAAACTAAAATGGATGCAGGCGTTTCCTTTTCTTGTTCCAAAAAGACAAGTCAGGCCATTTCCCTTTCCTACACTTCAGTAAATAAATAAAATGATTAACTGCAGTAAAAAAAAAAAAAAAAAAAATGTGTAGGGTTTGGCCATCGGGCATTGTGAGCCGAGTGAGGATGCGGCAGGTCGATCTCGTTTTTCACACGGGCAGACATCCTCTGAAATCCAAGCTGTTTTTGTTTTATTACTAATGGCTGGTTGTTAAGCAGCTTCTTGTGATCTCGCCTGCCATGTTGGTTGATCTCAAGAGCCTGACACATTCTGCGTGTTTTTCTTTTCTGCTTGTTCGTCTCTAGTTAAGGCCTTGTGCGACCGGTAAGCCAGCAGCCGTTTCCTCATGTCGCCTCCACCCCGTAAGCAGGTGCTTGATGTTTATTTCGCACACCTTTGTGTTTAATTGCAGTTGTTTGTAAGCTGCATGTTGTGCTCTGCTGGGAGGCTGACGACCGACTCAGACTGCGTTTCAACACTTGGCGCACGTATTTGTCTCATTGTTTTGCATTTGGCCGAGTTGAGCCTCTTGGTGAAGATGGGGAGTCTCAGTAGACGGACGGCAGTGCTTGAGAGATGCCACACGCTCACAGGGTGTTGTCACCGTAGTTAAAACGTGACTTTGACGTCTTTTTGTGGCCCCGAGTCTCAATGCGGCCTTGGGGAGAGGCCGCACATAACGTCTTCTCCTAAGTCTTTCAATGTTTCGTTTTGTTTCTGCACTTTTGGAGGGGCCTCATACACCCCCCAGCTTGTTCCATTCTGCACACCATCATCATTTTCATTATGAAACCAGTTTCGTTTGGCCAGTGTCTTAACTGGGGGTCTTTGAGCTTAACCTGTCTGTGTAGACCTTAGAGAAGTGGCACCTTCCTTGGCGCCCTAACTGTGTTGCATTAACAAGAAGTTCATTCTTAAAGTCAACTGTGCAAACTACGCTGTAGTCGCTACCAAAATATTATTATTGGGGGGTTCGTGTTGGGCGTGCGAGGGTAGGAAGGATCACCTTGATCTGGTGGTTGATGTGAAGGAAGGTGGTGGGAGCAATGGCCCAGAGCTCAGTGTCCCCCCCAGCCAAAACCTGTGTGTTTGCAGGAGGACAGCCAGCCTCTCCTTTTCCCCTTCGTGTTGATGTCGCCCTTCACCGTACAGTCCTTCAGATCGCCAGTTTCCTTGTTGTTGTTGTTGTTTTTACCCTCTGAGGGGAGTTTGCTATGCAGCAGGTACCTTCAACTCTACTGAGATGAGTGCAATATTAGGACGTGTCACTATGTGGGGTCTTAGTTCATCAGGGAGACAGTTCTAGAACTTAGCAGCAGGTGTTGTGAAGTGTTTTTAAGCCCTGATGCAGGGAGACATGCATCTTGTTTCCAGTTACACTTAAGTTGATCTTCTCTGTAACATAATACGCAAAGTTTTATACTTCTACGAGTTGTTCCTGTGTCTCTTTTGTTTTGTTTTTTTGTTTTTTGCTTTGCCCACCCTTTCACTTCGGTGCTTCTGTCTAAAACAATGTCTGCTTCAATTAAAGGCTTGAAATGAAGACCTAAACGAAGTCTGGATTGACGTGTCGCTGTGGTTTCTTCTCTGTCTCTCCCTTTGGATCTGTCAGTGAGGTACGAGTTTACATCCCAAAATGGCGGTTGCCTTTCAAGTTTTCATTTTGTAAAACCTGTTTGTCTAAGGCTGTGTCGACTCTACCATACTTTGATTTAAAAATGCCTTTTTTAAACTGACACAGTCTGTACCGGCCTCTTCATATCGTATGTCTGACCACATGACTGAAAATGCGTATGACGTAGCCGTTCCATTATCCTGGACGTTCACATGTCAGCAGAAATGAGAAGAGAAAATGTCCGCCTTGAAGTGATGGTTACGCCGCTGGCCACCGGATTCATCTCAGAATTGTAACGATCTGTAAGTTATTTGCCGTTTGCACTCAAAATGCAAAACACAAGCAACCCTGGAGAAAAGTTTCCTTGATTTTCAAAGAAGTCTGAGTCAGAACGGTTCTTTATTTGCACATTGATCTTCACAAATGTCACGTGCAATGGAAAAACCTGCCATTGTTTTCAAAATTGAATTTTTTTAGTTTTTGGACTTACGTGGTCTTTCCTGATGTTATAAGGTAGTGGTGATGGCCAAATACGTCTTCATTCCAGCCATAGCACGATTGAAGAAGCTTGCATGTACACCATATTTCACATACTGCAAGACAAAAATGAGGAAAGACCACCTGCCAATGAAAATGTCGGATTACAATCACGTGGCTCAAATGGCAGGTGGTGTTATAAAATATTGTGTACGTGAAGCTCGGGGAAAATGAAATCTGGAGATTTTTAATTATAGGGGCGACCGCATTTTCTCAATTTGCTGAAAACTTTTTTTTCCATAGTTGGTTTGAAATGTCTCGGTCCATGGAGTGAGCAATCAGTAAAACAATTCATTCTCTTTTTTTATTCTTGACTATTACCCTTACCTTATCTCATACATCACGTCATCTGACTGTTAATATGCAGAGTGCTGCCATCTTAGCCAGTCGACTACAGGCGCCAGTAACTCCGTATTCATGTTGATTCTTCTAAACATCGCTTTGTTAATGGGAGTATCCTGCAGGGTTTTCTGCTTCACAGTCGGGGCCTTTAGACCTCCACACGAGCTCAGCCTCGCTTCTTAAGGGGTTGTTCATTACTCCTTTACTTCATGATTACTTTGTTGTCTGGTCTAAGATGAGGCAGAAGCCTTTAAGCTGCTGAGTTTAGTTAACCCTTTAGTTCAGCCCTTTGTTTTATTTAATTCATTACCACAACTGCCAGTAGAAATAGTTGCGTCAATTAGGTTCTTTTGCAGACACATGACCTGAAGTCTCGTGCCGTTACAAAGTTTCGGTGGCTGTACACAAATCCACAATCGGCTTTTTTGAGCCAAACCTGTTGTTTTCGTATGAGCCGCTTTTTATTATTGGGATCGTATCTAGAAACAGAAGCTCTATTAACTTGTGGATTTGCCTGCGAGTATTTGGCGGCAGCGTCACAAAGTTGTTTCCGTCTAGCTGCATCAGAAAATGTACCACGACGTCTGACACGCCTCCTTTTTCCTGTTTTCTCACAGCTTGGATTGCTGCTGTCATAATCGGTTTGAGTTTCATGGTTTGTTTCAATTACGTTAGTATTTGCAGGACTTGTGTTGAAGTGACATTCGGCATCTGTCAAGCGTTGTAAGCATACAACCATTTTAATCGATAACTTCGCATCCAGCTTTTGAGAGTTGAAACATTCATAAACATCAAAGTGTCCATTACTCAAATCATCACCTGTGAACCTAAGATGTTTAAGAGGCATTGGCAGTTCTCCAAACATGTGAAATAGCCGGGCAGCAAACTAAGTGGGAGGCCGGGGGACGCAGGACGCAACCCCGCCTCACACAGAGACCGAGCTGCAGGCTATGGACGTATATATGTACGTAATTAGGATTCAGCTATGACCGTTATGCGTAGAATTTCAAAATGAAAACTGCTTAACTTTTGTAAGTAAGCTGTAAGGAATGAGCCTGCCAAATTTCAGCCTTCTACCTACACGAGAAGTTGGAGAATTAGTGATGAGTGAGTCAGTGAGGGCTTTGCCTTTTATTAGTATAGATTACCACAACTTCTTATGTAATAATTTGTTAAGATTATATAACTTAAAAATGTCATACTCCTTTATGCCTGCTCTGTTGGAATACGGATTTCTTTTGTGAAGGGTGGCCAATCAGGGAATGGGATGTTGTAATGTGCTGCAGCCAATTGGGGCAGCAACCCATAATAAGGAAGAACCAATCTGAGTGCAACTGGAGTCTTCCATTTTCAAGACTCTATCATTTTCACCCCATTCACACTGTGTGAGTTGGTGTTTTCAGAAATACGTGGCTCTGGGGGGCGTTTACACAAAGTCTCCATTTACGGGGGTTAAAAACTCTGAGGGTAGCGCGCACAAAAGGCACAACCCACGCTTTTAAGTGAAAATATAGTGGTGTGGACAAGAAATGAAGAGAAAACTGACATTGACCAAAAACGTGCCATCACTTCTCTGTGTTTAAAAAAAGAAAAAAAAAAAAAAAAGTGAATCGAGCTCAAAATCCTTATCATAGCTTTTTATTTCCATACACACAAATTCCTTGGGAACACTGGCCATTCTATTCCAAATCAAAACCTGAAGAAAAATCTTTCAAATTTGTGTTAGTCTTTTACAGAAAGTGAAGAAAAAGGAATATTAGGCTGTTCAAAAAATATCAGTGTCAGCATTCTTCTTTACAAACTCAAACATTCACTGTACAGACTGACAAATGTTTCATTATTTTGCTTTCCTTTGAATCACTGAGCTAATATTTCGTTGTGTAGCCTCTGTTACTGAGACCTGCTGCCCGTCTGTGTTGCATGGAGTTGACTGACTTCTTATGCCAGCCCAGGATGACTGGACTCCATTCCACAATTCTTCGGCATTTCTTGATTTTTGCCTCAGAAACAATACTTGTGATGTCACCCCACAAGTTATCTATTGGATTAAGGGCCGGGGATTGGGATGGCCACCCCATAACGTCAATCTTGTTGGTCTGTTGCTCGTTTACTGCTGTGTTTGCGGTCCTTGTCTTGTTGAAGCCCCTAATTTAAGGGCATTTCCTCTTTGCCATAAGACAGCATGATCTCTTCTAACTGATCCATGATCAGGGCCTGATTAAGACAAAATTGAGCCTGATGCTGCAGCTCAAAAAAGGCCTATTTTTTCTCGGCATTGGTGCATTCGACACTCACCATACATGCGCACTCAGACCGACCAAGGAGCCTTAATCACTTGCGACGCAACCAGCCAGCCTTTATTGAACATGAATAATAATGACGTAGTATCGTAACAACTTGAGATTAACATCAAACTATGTAACATCAACATTCAATAGCAATTGTCTGAAAAGTGCATTTAATGCAGAAAACCTAACAATGAAATACACAAAGTTGCACAATTCTCTTATGAAACAGAGTAAGAAAAAATGAATTTGCCGACACATTAGGTCAAAGTGACTCAGTTCAGGCTCTTGAGGGTAAAAATCTGTCCACGATTTAAATTTCATAATAGACCAGAATCCTGTTGAGGATTTTAAAAACTCGAAACATCCAGGCCGGGCCCGTGGGCCGGCTTTTTAGTTTTACCTTTACAGATAACCATTTAAATAGCCATCAATTTTTACTGTACAACTAACTTTCAAGGTGAAACACTTACTACGTGGCACTTACCGAACAATAATAAAGTGGCAAGAATCCCCAAGATATTGCAAAAAACACAGCTAAATTACTAAGTAAACTGTTTTAACGTAAAATTGATAGCATTAACTTGAAATTTTCGGTTAACAATAAACACAGCGACGTTATAGTTACGTCACAGCACAAAGAACAATAGTAACCGTATAATAAGTAACGCTGTGTCTAGGTGTCTGAAAGTCGGATTTCAAATTTCATTCTAAGAATTATTTTGAGGTTAATATAGCAAAGGGAAACTGTTCAGCTTCCGGAAAAGTCTCATCTGTTTTCTTCTGGGCCTAATGCTGCAGCATCAATAGCACCCACCTTAATCCGGCCATGTCCATGATCCCTGGTATGCGATAAAAATGGCCTGACACCATAGTATGAGAAACATCCCCATGTCATGATGGGTACTTCACTGTCTTCCAGCTTGAATTCAGTGTTTGGGGGTCATCTGAGAAACTGGACCCAAAAAGAACAATTTTGATTTTCATCAGTCTGTTTCTCTTTAGGCCAGTCAGTGTGTTCTTTGGCCACTTGTCACCTCTTTGTTTCAGCAATGGGGCTTTGCAGAAGCTTCTTGCCGTTAGCTTGGCTTCACACAGGTGTCTTCTAATTGTAACTCAGGTACTCACAGGTAACTTTAGACCTTCTTTGATCTTCCTGGAGCCGATCCTTGACTGACTCTTTGCCATTCTGGCTGTTCTTTGATCCACTCCAATGGTAGTTTGTAACAATCAACTATCCCCAAGTTGAGTTACTAACACACCAAAGGTTGAATTCTAGAATGTTCAAAAAACTATACTCCTTTAATTTATGGTGTGAAGCAACCAAAATCTATTTAGAATTCTACAATGAATGCATCAATAAGTACAAACACTGGAACATACATATCTAAGGATACAGAAGTACAAGGTTTAAATAAACTCGAGCTAAATGACTCTTATTTTCTGCTTTTCCACTGACCAAGGGAATAGTCTCCGTTTTCAGTACAAATTAGGATGATCTCACCCGTTCCTTGTGGACCTTCTGAACTCCATCCAATGCTGGTAGTTTTTTTTTTTTTTTTTCCTTTGTCTAGAGTCAGGGAACATCCGGTAAGCGTAATCCATTATATTAAGTTATCTGGAAGCTTCTCCATTCCACCTAGAACTCCACAACCACTTTGTAATCCTCACGACTAGTCCCAGCAGCCTACTTACCAGGCCTGTCTTCCCCACGATGGTGGATCTCCTCTCTCTTCTTTCGTTTCCACTTTTTTTTTTTTCCCCTTCCTCAGGATTAGGAGTTTCCGGTTATGTTTTCTGTCAACATAACAGTCCCTCCTGTGTTCACGTCATCGCTGGCAGTCTTTTCAAAATAAAAGCGTAGAACAGAATTGGAGTTTCAGTAAAACCTCCCAATCCCTTCCAAGTGTGAAATTCTGGCTCACTGTGCCTTTGTCACAAGTTTTCCATTTTCTTCCACATCTTTCAGGTTTTGGTTGCCATTTTAAAGCATTTGTCATCATTTTCGCTGAGCAGCTTTTCTCTGTGTTCCCCTCTCCAATCAAGTTTTTAATCTAAGTACGCTGTTCTTCTGAACAATGTCTGGAGTGTCTCGTTTTACTCCGATTTTGAGAGAAATGCACCGTGACCAGCATGTACCACATTTGCTGCCTGCCTGCCTTACTTCCTTAAATGAGGGCCATAATTGACACCAAATGAATGAATGAATGACATCACTAATTGAATTCCACGCTGCTGTTATTTTGAATGATTCAGTTACGCAAAAGAAATCAGCAGCACGCATGTTATGACTGTTGGCTCTTTTGGTTTTCTATTACTCTACTACACCTACTTGTTATTTGCCATCTAGAAATAGAATTTCTACCAAAAATAGCGATTGGTCAGGTCAGTGATGTCAGACTGCTATAATTTTGAACACAACTCTCTGTCACCCTGCACTACAGACGCGGTCAGAAATATCAGCACCCTTCAGCTGTAAAGAAGCAGGATCCATTTTCCATGAAAAAAGCCAAACTGACAAAAGTAATTTGCATCCATTGTTCTTTGTCTCATGTACCACCAATCAGAGAGGCCTTTGCTTTCAATTTCAGTCTTAATATATTTTTTTAAATAAATCCAATGACAATGGCATGGACACAATTCTCAGGACCTCTAATTAATAATTTGCAAGCCAAGATGAGAGATACATGCACACCAGCACTTTCTGGGTTGGGTGGTAAGGCACTAATGTATATAATCAATGTATCATCACTATTATGATTATGATTGCTTCTGCCAGCCTTTCCTTAGATGTTCAGGTGGATTCAGGTCAGGACTCTCAGCAGGTGACTTCAGAACATTCCAAGGTTTTCTTCTCCTCCATCATTGGGCGTTCTTAGCTGTTTGTTTTGGAGGACCCCTGACCGAGATGGCTCTTTGTGATCCTGAGCAGCATGTGTCACTCCAGAATGTCTTGGTGATCTTCTGATTGTCACTGTGCCCTTAAACAAATTGAAGGCACCTGGCCCGGCCAGAGGCAGCACAGCAAGCCCATGACACTCGTGAGCCTCCATCTTACATTGTTTTTTTTTTTTTGTAAGCATCATTTTGTGTTCTGAGCACGTGGACCTCCAGTGACTTTCTGAAGAATCTCGTACTTTTGTCTTTATCTTTTATTGAATTTATTAAAACCATAACATTCCATACAATCAAGTCAGAATTTAAAACTACATTTAGGTCAACCTCCACCCATGAGTGTGACGGTGCAAGTTCTGCTCCACACTCCCACCACTCTCAACCCAACACCGTCGGTAATGTAACCGGATGAGCTTGGCAAATGGCAACAAGTCACACTCTGCGCAAGGGGGTGGTGCAAAAGGTGCCAGTGCTTTTATTAAACACTAGCTGAAATACCCAGCGGTGTTAAATAAAGTTTTGTTTTTTTTTTTTTTTTTTTTTTAATTATTTGGAAAATAAAAATTGTTTATTTTTAACATTTTTTTTTTCAAACAATAAAGACTCACTAATGTGCTTGTCTTGCAGTCTTGTATGTATGTATGTATGTATGTATGTTATCATCCAGCTGACGCTCAGAACCAGCCAACTCAATTTAATTTCAAAAGCAACAGGCGGGCGGGCGGGCGGTGGCGGCGCTCATACATAAAGAATGCTGGCAGTCACCTCCTGTTCACCCTCTGGTGGTCGTTCTGAGTGTCAACTGGGTGATAACATGAATACAAGACTGCATGATCACCCCCCACCCTACCCAGAAGGGGGCTGGTTAGGGCTGATTTCACCCTACAATGTTTTTAGTCGACCAATGAGCAACGTGTACCAAGTTTCATGAAAATCGCTCCAGCCATTCGGACGTGATGCTGGAACATACATACAAACACACACATACACACATTGACATTTATTTATATATATATATATATAATATATATAATGTTACATAGTTTACTGTCAAATAAAGTAAACTATGCAACATTCCATGATCTGCTTCTCGCAACTGAAGAGGGCCCTGTGGCAGACCAGCCACATGTGTTACCTGGTAGGTAACCACCCATACAATCGGGTCAGGACTCGGACTATGAGTAATATATATATACACATTAACATACATACACACACATATACACATACACTAAGGGGTTCCCCCCAGGCCTGTGCTATGAGCCAGCCACTTCACATCTCTGCCGCTTGCGTTGTGAAGAGGGCCCTAAGGAGATGCACTCACTCCTCTGAAACCCCCTCTTAAATGGTGTTACAATGGGAAACAAATCCTTTTTTTTTTGTTTTATACCTACTGTTTGCCCTATCACCTGCTGGTTTGCTGCCACTGTGCCACGTGATCTGTATCTCGAGCATTTAAAAGTCTGTACAGCAGCTGTCCTACTCTTTCCGGCCCCAGGTGAGGTTAAATCTCTTGGCATAAAGTCTCGTCTCACGGGATGCGAGTTCTTGATATTTTTTAGTTTATAATGTAAAAAACGGAATAAGAATCTGAAAATATAACAACATCACATTAAAGTTTGGTATCATTCTTTTCAGAATTTATCAAACACATATATGTAGGTTTTAAAATAGGCCCGATTTAAAGCGTAACAAAAAAAGTGACATAAAAACGTCACATAAAATCGTTGCACAAAATTGTTACACTTTTAGGCTTAGGATTTTATATATATATATACAGTGGGGCAAAAAAGTATTTAGTCAGCCACCAATTGTGCAAGTTCTCCCACTTACAAAGATAAGAGAGGCCTGTAATTTTCATCATAGGTATACCTCAACTATGACAGACAAAATGAGAAAAAAAAATCCAGAAAATCACATTGTCTGATTTTTGAAGAATTTATTTGCAAATTATGGTGGAAAAAAAGTATTTGGTCACCTACAAACAAGCAAGATTTCTGGCTCTCACCGCCCTGTAAGTTCTTCTGTAAGAGGCTCCTCTGTCCTCCACTCGTCACCTGTATTAATGGCACCTGTTTGAACTCGTTATCAATATAAAAGACACCTGTCCACAACCTCAAACAGTCGCACACCAAACTCCACTATGGCCAAGACCAAAGAGCTGTCAAAGGACACCAGAAACAAAATTGTAGACCTGCACCAGGCTGGGAAGACTGAATCTGCAATAGGTAAGCAGCGTGGTGTGAAGAAATCAACTGTGGGAGCAATTATTAGAAAATGGAAGACATACAAGACCACTGATAATCTCCCTCGATCTGGGGCTAAACGCAAGATCTCACCCCATGGGGTCAAAATGATCACAAGAACGGTGAGCAAAAATCCCAGAACCACACGGGGGGGACCTAGTGAATGACCTGCAGAGAGCTGGGACCAAAGTAACAAAGGCTACCACCAGTAACACACTACACTGCCAGGGACTCAAATCCTGCAGTGCCAGACGTGTCCCCCTGCTTAAGCCAATACATGTGCAGGCCCGTCTGAAGTTTGCTAGAGAGCATTTGGATGATCCAGAAGAGGACTGGTAGAATGTCATATGGTCAGATGAAAAAAACTCTACTCGTCGTGTTTGGAGGAGAAAGAATGCTGAGTTGCATCCAAAGAACACCACACCTACTGTAAAGCATGGGGGTGGACACATCATGCTGTGGTGCTGTTTTTCTGCAAAGGGACCAGGACGACTGATCCGTGTAAAGGAAAGAATGAATGGGGCCATGTATCGTCAGATTTTGAGTGAAAACCTCCTTCCATCAGCAAGGGCATTGAAGATGAAACGTGGCTGGGTCTTTCAGCAGGACAATGATCCCAAACACACCGCCCGGGTAACGAAGGAGTGACAACGTAAGAAGCATTTCAAGGTCCTGGAGTGGCCTAGCCAGTCTCCAGATCTCAACCCCATAGAAAATCTTTGGAGGGAGTTGAAAGTCCGTGTTGCCCAGCGACAGCCCCAAAACATCACTGCTCTAGAGGAGATCTGCATGGAGGAATGGGCCAAAATACCAGCAACAGTGTGTGAAAACCTTGTGAAGACTTACAGAAAACGTGACCTCTGTCATTGCCAACAAAGGGTATATAACAGTATTGAGATGAACTTTTGTTATTGACCAAATCCTTTTTTTCCACCACAATCTTGCTTGTTTGTAGGTGACCACATACTTATTTTCCACCATAATTTGCAAATAAATTCTTCAAAAATCAGACAATGTGATTTTCTGGATTTTTTTTTCTCATTTTGTCTGTCATAGTTGAGGTATACCTATGATGAAAATTACAGGCCTCTCTCATCTTTTTAAGTGGGAGAACTTACACAATTGGTGGCTGACTAAATACTTGTTTGCCTCACTGTGTGTATATATATATATATATATATATATATATATATATATATATATAAGATAGAGAGAGAGAGAGAGCAGATAGACTAGCTGTGTAAGCCTGTGCTGTAAAAAGCCCGGGGTCCTAGAAACTATTGAAATCAGGAAAAAAAAATTGACTTGTAGAGATGTCAGGTAACTGCTGATGTGCTCGCCTCGCTTATGTTATTAGCGGCGGGAGGAAAAGTAAAAGGGATACCATTGTGCCGATGTTAGCGGCTAAGCCACTTTGTCTTTCTTCGGAGGTTTCGTGTTGCTGATGTTCTCACCTCGCTTGTGTTATTAGGAGCTAAGCGAGTTTTCTGTTTCCTCAGAGCCCTCACCCCAACTCCACCTCTCACTTCTGGGCCGGACAGACACTCTCTCACCAAACCCCCACCCCCACCCCCACGTGTAGACATTTATATATAAGACAAAATCTAAACAGTGTCCACAGAGAGAGTGCAGTGCTTCAAAATGTTAATAAATAATCCATAAAAGGTCAAAATCCTAGTGTTTAAAATGAGACTAAAAAATCCTGCAGCAGTCATTGGGGCAAACCAGCCAAGCAGAGCTCCGGCTCACCCAAGGCTTGCTCAGCTGAAGTGACTTCAGCCGCCACCGTCCTCACGCTACCAATCACCGCCAGCATCTGCCAGACCACTCAGGGTCGGTTGTCCTCCCGTCTTCCTTCTTGCACACGCAAGTCGTCCCTCGGGAGGACTCCACCTCGATCGGACCCACTTCTCCACGTAGTTAGTGAGCATCAGTCAAACGCTACACACGGGACCCCTGACCGCGCTGACCTCTCTCTTTCACTGCCCTCCCAGCCTTTCTTTCATTCTCTCTTTTTTCATTTTGCCTATCTCTCCGGTGCCAGCATGTACTTGTTTGGCTCTGTGGGCAAAGCGGCTCAATCACGCACCGCAGGAAGATGATGAAGCGATTGAGAACGAGGGTGCGACTCGCCCTAATTATATCATCATCTCCCCGGGGGCTGCACAATCGTGCCAAAATGGATTATTTTAAAAAACTGACCGTTTATTCAGAGCCGCAGACCCGCCACACCACAAGGAGAAGGAAAGGAAGGCCAACAATGCAAGTAAAACTAATGAGAGTAATAAAGAGAGAGAGAGAGAGGAGTCTTTTCCCCCAATGTCATTCTTATTCTGAACTGTTATTGATGAGGTCCTGCCAGGTATACAATACAATACAGTTTATTTTTGTAGAGCCCAAAATCACACAAGAAGTGCCGCAATGGGCTTTAACGGTCCCTGCCTCTTGACAGCCCCCCAGCCTTGACTCTCGTAGAAGACGGGAAAAACTCCCAAAAAAAACCTTGTTGGGAAAAATGGAAGAAACCTCCGGAAAGGCAGTTCAAAGAGAGACCCCTTTCCAGGTAGGTTGGGCGTGCAGTGGGTGTCAAAAATAAAAAGGGGGTCAATACAATACAATGGTAAGGTATGCACCCACTGTATGCCCAACCTACCTGGAAAGGGGTCTCTGAGTTTTTCCTCGTCGTCTTAGAGTGTCAAGGCTGGGGGGCTGTCAAGAGGCAGGGCCTGTTAAAGCCCACTGCGGCACTTCTTGTGTGATTTTGGGCTCTACACAAATAAATGGTATTGTATTTTATTTCAAAGGTTTTGAGCAGGTCCTCTCTATGAGAATTAGATTTTTTTCCAGTTTCACATCGTGTACAACATCAGTTACCCGCTGACTTAACAGAGGTGGTCTGGGATCCTTTCAGCTGAGACAAGTCTGCGTGCCAGTAGTGAAGTGAAGGCCATGACAGTTTGCTTGTCCGTCTCCACTTTTGCTTCACCTGGCCAGAGAATGGAGGACTGACAACACACATTTTTAGCGAACTCCACGTGGGCTCTCTTGTCTTTTCCGGTTTCATTCCGAGAGTGACAGGCAACATGTCTTGAGGTCCTGGACGTCTCTCGATGTCTTCCTCGCTTCTTCTTTCTCCACCATTTGTACTTTCTTGTTCAATCTCGGGGCCCACTTTTCCTTTTGTGTCCATGTCCAAGGAGACCGGGACTTTAATGTTCTACTCCACCCAAAAGCGATGTTTTGCTTAACCCTAACCCTAACCCCATGTGTTTTATAGTGATGACTGAGGAAAAAATGTGAATGTCCTGTTTTCATGAAGAAAGGACTTGAAGTTTTTAATTCAACAGTCACAGTAGGGGGCCAACAATGGAAAAAAAAATCTCCCGTTATTCATGTTGTATGATCCACGTGTGGCGTCTCCCAGTCGCTTACTCACCTTGATCAGAACGTGCGTTTTCACAAAAATACTTGCAATGAATGAGGAAGGATCTCACACACACATGACAGTCTGCTTGGGGGTTTGCAGAAAGACCCCTAAAGGATAAGCAGACTGTGAGAAACGCCAATCTCTGGTCATCTGAAGCCAAGACTGACCTGCATGCCGTTGACTCTTAAGTGTTTTCAGACATTGTGTTCCCTTTGAGCTCAGATTACTTCCTCAGGAGACCCCAGTGTAGACCGCCACACTGGCCACTATGGACTGGTAGAACTTTTCCAAGCAGCCCGCTGCACACATTACGAGACGCGAGTCTCCCTAGCAAGTTCAGTGTGCAAGCTCCGCCCCTTCCTGTGTTGTCACTCCAGTTTGTTGTGTCTGTGGAACCATCCACACCACCGGACAGGACACCAGGGCCATTGTCACAGTAGTGGAGGTGGCAGTGTCAGGCCCTGGGGGACATGACAGGATGGACAGAAAGCAAAGAACGGGGATGTCGAGATGTGTGGCTGTTGATCTTCAATGGAGGTTCCTGGTACATCTCACAACTCTCACCATGATAGTACAGCACAGTGTATAGGGGGCTGAGTGTCACACTGGAGCACCTCAAGGAGCTGTCCTGTCTCCCTTCCTGTTCACCTGTGACACGACAGGCTGCCAGGGCAATGCCAATGCTTGCTATCGACAGGTGACCCCTCCATTGTAGGCTGCATTAATAATAATGGAGATGAGTCGGAGTACAGGAAGGCGGTGGAGGGAGAACAACCTGCAACTGAACGGCAGCAGGACAAAAGAGCTGCTGGTGGATTTTCACCGTGCCAAAGAACCGGTGCGACCACCCACCATTCAAGGGGATGACAAGTAAGTAGTGCAGAACTGTAAGTACCCGTGGGGGGGGTTTGAGTGGACGGACAACAGAAGAAGGGGCGGAGCTTGCAGACTGAACTTGCTACTTCAGCTGCTGCGAATGCTCAACCAGTCCATAGTAGCCAGTGTGGCGGTCAACGCTGGGGGTCTTCAGGGCAGGCAACTTGAGCTCAGAAGAAGCACAACGTCTGAAGACACCTGATCAGCAAAGCCTGCACCATCACAGGGCGGACCCCGGGCACACTGGAAGCTTTTGTAGCAAAGAGGGTGGCGGCAAAAATGGATGCCATCGTGAAAAATCGCCACCGTCCCGTCCAGGTGGCGCTGTCTTGCAGGAGCGCTCTTAGCCACAAGCTCATTCTCCCATGGTGTGCCCACTGTTATCAGGCAATTCCACCTGATGTACTTGTCAAGTTGATTGATTGATTGGCAGTGGTATTTGTCCTTGTTTTTTATTTTTATACGTTTCTGCTGCTGGATGCTCCTGAATTTCCCCCCAGGATTACTAAAGTTTATCTAATCGAATGTGGCGTATGTGCCCACACACTCACACAAGTCTATACCATGCAGTGGCCCTGAGAGGATGAGGTCAGAAGAACGAGAGGCGGAGCATGGAAACCCCCGACGGTGTTTAGTCGCCCGTCAGTGCGCTCGAGGACTCAACGTAGAGCAAATGTGAAGGACCCTGAGCTGATGTGGAGTGGGTGGAATGTGGGGGGCATTTGACAGAAATGATGCTTAGAGACCGGGGGGCGCGGGCGATTGTGACCAAGATAAGCGGGTGAGGGGTTACCATGATAGAGCATATCATGAGGGGGAGAAGGCGTCTTACTGTTTGTCGTAATAAAATGAACTTAATCACCACAGGGCATCTGATTAGGATAAAAATCCTGTGCCCCGCAGTGAGGAGACCAGTTTTCGTGTCCTCCTTGTGTGGAGTTTGCATGTTCTCCCCATGTCTGGGTGGGTTTCCTCGCCCTGTCCAAAGACATGCTGGTGAGGTGAACTGGCGATGCTAACTTGGCCCCTGTCCATCTGTCTGTCTGTCTACTGTATGTTCACCATGCCTTGTGCCCTAGGTCAGGCGGGACAGGACCCCCAAACCACCCTGGTCTGGATCAAGAGTGTTAGCAAACGACATGTCATGTCACTTTCAAACAAACAGAGGAAGTTCTGAGCAGCGGCCCACATATCCATGGCCATCTCCGGTGGCAAATTGAAACCCGGCCAGCTGCTGCCCTGCACTTCACGCTTCAGAGGGGGGCACCTTTTTAACATAAGGAGTAAATGGAGGGGGGGACAGCAGCGGCTCGGCTTGTTCCTGGGCTGATGGGTTTGATTGATTGATTGAACCTCAGGTATGGATGACCACTGGGCAGACTTCCTCTTGACCAGTGACACCTCCATCGTCACTTGAAGGTTTCTTTTTTTTCATGTCCATCTATGTGGCCAGTACCTCTGGACCCCATACCCGCCCCCCACACACACTCATTTTTTGAAGGGCTGAGGTGGTGTCATTTTCTTACTTTGTCACCAATTCCTACTGCTGATGACTTGCGTGTCCTTTGCCTTCAGTTTTGAATATTCTGAGCCTGTCATTGCCATCCGTAATCAAGAGCTGAACAATAATCAAGGGAGCCAACAGATGACCAGGTGACTTGGGGGGTCTCAAATTGTGTTCACCTGGTGGGACCACCTTTTTCAATCCTGCCATATTTAGAAGCCAAGTTATGACTTGTTACTGTTTACCTGTGCACAAAATAAATGTACAAATAGAAAGAAAGAAAGAAATGCTTGTGAAATGTGACAAGTTAAACATCCATTGATACAGAAGTGACGTTTGTTTCTTTTGTGCCGTAGGACCCCACTTTCCCGAGGTGACCCCATACTTACGTGTAACGCGCTGCCTTCTGTTTAATTCATAAAAGCTGTTAATGTCGACTGTAGTGGGCGGGCTGTCGAGTGAGGAGGCGGTGACTATGGGAATGTGGGTGTGGCTTCTGTGTGTCACCAGCGGTGACCGTGTACACACACGTGTTCTGATGTTTTGTTCAGTTACGATGTTTGTGTTTTGACGATGATGATGACGACGATGAGAGCTCCACAGCAGGTTTTGGCCGCCATGCCATCAGAACGGCACTTTTATAAATTGAACAATGCTGACATTTTGATTCTGAGGTGTCTGCGCAACAAAGGAGTGAGGAGCAGCAACTCCACTAAGGCATGAAAAGAAGCTTAAAAGTGATACGTTGGCAAAGTCTTTCCTATCTGTTCATGTTAATCTTAAAAGGCTGTGGCAAGACGTTTATTTTGTGCCAATCGAATCTATGAAAGAGAGAGAGAGAGAGATGGACAAATAACAAGAGGCGGGCAGGAAACACATGAAGGACACACAAGCTGGCCATTTTAAAAGTGCTGATGTCTGCCAGACCAAAGCCATCGATGATGAGGATGGTGAAGGTATTAACGACCAGACAGCCCACCTGGCAGTCGCCCATTTCAGACACTATGAATACGTAAATATGTGAGCCTTTATAATGACGAGCGTCCAGCACGACGTCAGAAGCGTCTTCACTATGCTGTTGACAGTCCCGCCAGGTGGGACATCTGGTGGTCCGCACTCCCCCACTTGGCTGGGATGTCCCTTGGCTTCTCTCCGTTCGTATACCCGATTATCCATTGTATTATTGCCAATGAACATTATCGTTTCACGTGAGTTCAGCACATATTTCTCTTTTTGTATCGTATTTCTCTCCTGTAATTATTTTTGCGCCATGGCTACAGAAGGGGTGGCACTGACTCAAGTCTGTTCTGCATCAAGAAACACATCCCAGGGCACCAAGAGCTCCCCCTGTTGCCTACAGAACATTCCACGGGACCGTGGATAATCGAGCTTCTGCTGTATTTATAGTATGTGCTTATTTATGTTCTTCATTTGTTCATTTCAATGACACCATGTGTCGTGTCGTTTTCTAACCTGCCCAATCCAAAACAGGGTCTCATGGGATGGGGCGGGAGTTGCTAAAGTCTACCCCAGCTAGCGTAGGGCATAAGGCAGGAACCAGGGTGCCGCGGCAAATACACCCCATGGCTAGTTGAGCGGCGCCCATTCACCAAACCAGGGGGAGGAAACGGGATTAGCAGCGCCACCAAGTGAAATACGCCTGTCACTGTCACCCGTCAAAGTCGAGGGGGCGGGCTCTAGCGAGGGCCGTTTTTTGATTGGTGAATCGTCGATAGACCGTGTGTGTGTGTCGGTCTCCGGCCGTGACATTCACAGGAGACCCTCATGAGGAAGAGGAGGAGGACGTTCAGAGCTGCTTTGTGCCGATATTCTGGCACGTTACGATTTGTTCCCTTCCTGCCTTAACTGTTCCACATTTTTGAATTTCCCCCTCGTAGGTTTAATTAAGTTCCTCTCATCCACCCTAAAACTGCTCGTTTCTGTGCCCAGTCTGATGGCTGAAGACCCTTTTGTTCAGTTTGACTTTTTTTTTTTTTTTCCAATGGACCACCCTGTGGTTCCTGCACCCTTTGTTGCTATGGTTACCGAGTGGGAGGAGCCTGCTCCTCTGCGATTCTTTCTTTTCACATCTCTGTCTGTCTTGGGCTGACCTCTTGCCCCCCCCCCCCCAGGTTAGACCAGTGGTCTTGACGTCTGACTATGAGGGTCTCCCCTCCATGTCAGGACTGGTCTCCTCCTTTTTCTTTTTCCCTGGGGGGTGTAGAGTGATTGCCTGCTCCCTTCATGCGCAGGTTGTGCCCGATTGATCCTCTTCCATTTGCTTGTCCAGATGGCATTGATGGTGGGCTGCTGCTGGCTGCCACCTTGAAACACAGATGTTAATGAAGACTGTGTGTAGCTTGTGGTCCGGGTGCTGACTGCGTTTCCTGGACCCCCACGGCCTTAACATTTGTGTGCTTGGACTGACGGCTGATGGTCTTGTTCAGGGCACCCAAGGGCTGTCAGTGATGGGGGTCTTCCCATTTTCGTCTGTTTAACTGGCCCAGTATGTGAAGCAATGACAGCATGATGGTATTGAAGGTCCCCACTGGTCACTGTGCTGGACCTTCCTCTTTGTCCTTCGGTTTTCTGAAGTGACGTTTCATTTTTTCGGTTGATTTTCGATGTCCAGTTAGGACTTTGATGGAAGACCCTCGGCCCGACTCTCTGCTTAGCAACTCGACTCGAGTTCTGATTGTGCTTCTTGTCCCAGATCCTCCTGATATGAATGTTTGTGTCTCGTGTCACCTTAAGGACCTCAGCGTGTCCACCACGGCCATCTGCGCTTTGCTTTCCTCAGGATGGCTGAGGCTCTCAGGCCTGTGTATAGCCGTGTCTGTGGCACCCCCCCTCCCCCCCCCCGGTTCCACCACCCCCCCACTGACAATTCACCAATCAAAGCACCAAGTGACCATCGGGGGTCACTCAATTGAGGTCCTTTTTTGCCTGGTCAGCCAATTCTTCCAAACTTCTTCCATTTCACGATTCCTGAGCCCACCGTGGTCCCTTACAGACGGTTTGACCCCCTCACTCTGATCTGTGCCCCACCCCCAGCTGCGCTCAGGGGTCTGCAGAGAGCTCCATGGATGTGATGGATTGGGGTTTTTGTGCTGTGTGACTTGTGGGACCTTCTGTGCTTGGGCACACATGTGCCAGTTCAGGTGAACACCAACTAAGTTCTAGAAACATCTCAAGGAGGACCAAGGTACCTGAGCCCACCATGGGGGTCACGGCAAAGAGCCTGATGACGTCTAGGAAGGGGAGACGTCACGTTGTGATTTTTACTGAATTTTGCAGATCCTTATGGACACTTGTTGTCACTTTGTCCTTATGGGTCATTGTCTCCATAGAGAGTGACGGGTGGGAGGGGGTGGTCTCAGTGGAGTGTGTGTCCCCTCTGTTTACTGGCCCCCCTCTCCATGAGCACTCAGCTGTTGGATTCTTCACACAGGCCTGTCACTAGGCGTGCGGTGCCCCCTGCTGGACTAAACAAAGACAACCAAGAGGTGCTGAGGGTCGATGACTCAATGAGTGGACGGACGCAAACCGATGGGTGGAGACGGAGTGACAAACAGAAAGATGAGGTGAAGTGAGACCCCATAGGATGGCCGAATCTTCAAATCATCAACTCAGGATGGCAACAGCGGACCACCCTACACCTGCAGTGCTATCACCAGGCTCTGTGCACAGGAGAGCAGCCAGGTGCATCATGGGAGTGACGGGCATGACCTACTCACACAGGCTCAGGCCAGCAGGGCGTCTCCAAAACTCTCAAAGGCAATGACAACGTGGACCCACTTTGGTGGCATGTGACACACCAAAGGACACCGGTGGAAATGAAGGGGACAAAAGCCAGGAAGGAGCTGTGGCAGTCATGGAGTCGAAGCCCACCAACTGATGGAGCATCTGATGGACCTCAACACGTCAGTAACAAATGGACTGAAGACCAGAAACAAAAGGGTCAGCCATGGACCCTGAGTGACAAATGTGACAAAAAACTGACATCCCTCTCAAAATAAGGACAAGCCGAGTACTGCGACTAACTCTGAACTCACGGAAACCTCTCGAAGTCCACCACTTGATGTCTCGCTACGAGTGGACCCCCAAAGACAATGATAGCAAGTGCTCCTGGAAAGGCTGACAAGCAGGTGGGCTCAACATGGAGGTGGTCTGCCCCAGCAGTCAAGCTATGGTCGAGGGTCCCTGCACGGTCTGGGCAAATGGAGCTGACAATCAGTGCAGAGATGTCAGGGAGATGGTGGTCCGTCAGGGAGACGCAACTTCAATAACGCCCCCACCATCAAGCCCCACCACCACCCCATGGCACCTGAGGTCACAAAAAGAAGACAAAGTGGTCCTCCATGAGACGCCCTGATCTTCATATCATGGAAGCCGATGGCTAAAGAAGATGTGGGGGGCCGGGCTGCAGGGGGGGGTGACAGATGGTGGATAGCGGTGCTGACAGGACAAAGGCTCATGGGATTGACGCGCTGCTGCTCTGGAGGTTTGGATCCTTAGAAAGTTCAAGTTATGTGTGAAAGCTTCTTCATGTCTCAGCATTTCTGCCCAGGAGCCATCACTTCTGTCAAATGTGTAGCAGCTCTGTTGTTGGGGACACTTGCAGGAGTCATCGGTGTGCCACTGTAGGCTGTGCTTGGAGGTCCGTCTCCTCCAGCCCCACAATCAGCCGTCCATTGCGGTGGCACCTTCATCTCCACTGTGCCAACAAGCAGCTCAATAACGCCGCACGACGCATGCGCTACTGAAAGAGCTTCAGACAGCATGCAATGAGGGCACCTGACCACCAGGTGGTGCCAGAGTTCAGAATTTCAGAACAGCAAAAAGCAACAACCCTTAAAAAAAAAACAGCAGAATGGTGTGTCTGGGGGGCCGGGGGCTGAGGGTCATCTTCACATCGCTGACCAGACACACTTCTGAGATGCCCCAGATATGGAGGTCCCTTGGATTCCTGCCATGGCGTATCCTCCACAAAGCCTTTGGCATGGCTGAGAGCAGCGAAGTGCTGCAGCAGTTAAGTTACGATGGGCGCTATATAAAAATCCACTGGATCTCAAATAGAATAGAAAAAGAAGAGGGGGTGACACCGTGAGCCCCTTGGGTTGGTGAGTCTCCTCCTCCTCCTCCTCCTCCTCCATGAAGGTCATTCATATTGTGATCTTTAGCGGGGGGCTCTGCTCGCTGCACAAGGTTACTGCTTCAGTCCCACTAGTGACACCTGGTGGAGCCTCAAGTGAAGCGGCCCTCTGTCCATCTTCTGTTCATCCCTTATTCTCTGCTGGGGGGTGGAGCCTCTCCAAACGGTGCAGCAACCGCGGGGGGGCCAAAGTCCACCTGCAGCTAAGTCAAGTTACGTTGAGTACGCAGAAGACCCCTGACACAGAAATGGGGGCACCTTGGGAGCTCCAGTGCAAGAGTGGCTGGGGTGTACTGTCCCCCAATGGAAACAAGACGAATGGAAATCCTAACTTTGTACACTTAGCCCCCCCATGGGTGCATTATGTGACCCTAAGCATGTGCTGTAACTAAGGTCAAAGCTGTGTTTTTTGGGGGATGGGGGTAGGGGGGGTTGTCCTCCAGGGATTTCAGATTCATCAGATCAACAATTTCAGTGGCGTGTTACAAGTTGATCAGCACAGACAAGTGGGAGTTTTACTGCATTCTGGACACGAGACTGTAAGGAGCCTACAAACCTGTTATATAGCGTCTTTCACACATCTGTGCCTCCATTATATAACATTCTTCATATATAATTTATAGTGCCTTTCCTACCTTTCACATCTATCTATCTATCTATCTATCTATCTATCTATCTATCTATCTATCTATCTATCTATCTATCTATCTGTTATATAGCGCCTTTCACTCTATCTATCTATCTATCTATCAATCTATCTATCTAATCCTGCCAACTGCTATCCATCTCTCTATCTATTATATAGTGCCTTACACATCTATCTATCTGATCTTGCCAACTACTTTATCTATCTATCTATCTATCTATCTATCTATCTATCTATCTATCTATCTATCTATCTATCTATCTATCTATCTATCTATCTATCTATCTGTTAGATAGTGCCTTTCACTCTATCTATCAATCTATCTATCTAATCCTGCCAACTACGCTATCCATCTCTCTATCTATTATATAGTGCCTTACACATCTATCTATCTATCTATCTATCTATCTATCTATCTATCTATCTATCTATCTACCACTAATAACTGGCACCAGAGAGTGACGACATGTTGCATGTTGATTAGCACATGTGTGTGTAAATGTAACTGCATTCTGAGCACCAGACTTTATGGACCTTTATATAGCGCCTGTCACATGTCTCTCTGTCGTATTCTCCTTATTGTTGTATACTGATTATAGTGCTGGAGGGTGATGATGTGTTCCATGTTCTTCACCACACACTGTGCACAGGACATGTAGTGTTATATGGTGCCTTTCCCACGTCCATCTCCCTGTCATTTTGTATTATATTGCGCCTTTCACATCTGTCACCAGTCACCAGCCCAGATTTACTTGTTGATTAGCAGGTGCTCTTCAGGTCTTCACTGTGCACAGGACAATATGGACCGTGTAACGCTCTTATGTAGTGCCTGTCACGTCTGTCCGTCTACCACACACCTTGATGTGTTTCTTGCACGTCAGGACCACCAAGCCTGTGATGTTCCCAATGAGGAGCAGACCAGTAAACGTCTTTATATATTTTTGTGCAGAAAGGAGAAAGAAAAAAAAAAGAGAGAGTAAACTACAAATGTCCCTCGTTAAAGAGTCGCTCATTTAAAAAAGTCAATGACGTGGCACCGAGATTCGTCTTCGGCCACTCAAGCTGCTCTGGTGACATGTGGCACTCGAGTGACTCTGTTGGCACAGCCTCTTCCCCGGGTCTTCAGCCGGTGCGGCCGGTCGCTGCGTCCCCTGGAGTTCGGAACGGCTTTGTCCTCAACCCATGCATCAGAAGCCATGCACAGCGCCCCCCTGAGTCCTCGTGAATTATTGCATCTAATGGCGCCCCCTACTGCTGGCGACCGGCCACACGTTCTGCATGAATTTACTTGGGTGGGGAGTGGGGTGGGGCGGGGGGCAATAGCGAGTCTGAAGAGTGGGGTTACGAAGAGGAGGAGAGGAGAAGCCAACGAGGTCCCCTGTCCCCGTGCGTTGCCCACCACCGATGGTCGCCTGGGGCCCCCGGAAGCCCAGACCTGTGGACAGCTCCTGCTGGACATCGTCTTTGGCACCAGGTGGCTGACCCCATCACCTGTCCTCCTTAATGTCTTTGGCAGGAGGTACATCTGAGGGGGTCTCTGTCACGGACTCGCCAGTGCCGGTGTTGGCTGGACCCTCCTTCTGCTTGTCCTTCTCGGTGTCCTTGTCCTTGTCCTTCTCCTGCTCCAGCCGTGACTCCAACTCCTCCTTCTTTGCCAGGAGGGTCTGAAGTTGGCCTTGGATGTCGCTGATGCGCTTCTGCAGTTCGAGGAGCTCATTCTGCTGAGGTGGTGGTGACGTCGCTGGTGGTGCAGGGGGTCTTGAGACTGCCGGGGGTCTCTGAGCCACCGGGCCGCCATTCTCACAAGGCCTGGACGGCTGGCTGGCCGGCCCGCCCCCTCGGCCCTTAGAGATGGCTTGAGCCAGCAGCCGGCTGCTGTTGAGGGTCTCCAGGTTGAAGTGCACGCGCTTGTTGTCCTTCTTGTCCGGGACACTCTTGGTCTTCTCGTTATTCCAGTTGGATTGGAGGTGGGACCTCAGGAGCGACGGCCCCCGGGGGGGGTTCACGGCTTGAGTCTTCTGAAGATTGCAGCTAGGAGAGACGGAGAGAAGATCAACAAGTCAAAGATCTGCATGCAAGAGCCCACCACAGTGTCCCGACGGGCCTGGAGAGGAGAAACAGGTGAGCGGGGAACCCCAGTCAGGTGACCCTTTAGTAGAAAATGAAGGGATGACCCTGAACTGAATGGGCAGCAGAGGGCAGGGCTGTCAGGCACTATACAAGGTGGGCACAGGCTCGTGGTGCAAGGCAGCCTCATCTGAACCACCGGGTGCGAGGGGTGCAGGAGTTTGAACTGAAGGTTTGTATCCTGCGTGGCGTGTAAGGAGCTATAAAACGTGAAGAGTGGCGTGATGAGGGCACACTGCAAGCGCAGATCAGCTTATTGCTACTTAATGGGATTAAAAGACAACCCGCTTGTTCAGTGTGAAAGGCACTATATAAGGACCGATACCATGCAACCGTTCCAAAAGTGCTGTTCATGAAAGGCACTATATAGAAAATTGCTATATTAATAAGTTGTTTAAAAGGCTCTTTGTAGTTAATAGGATTTAAAAAAACACAAAGATGACAAACTTGGTCTTTGTGAAAGGCGCTATATAAAGAGTGATGTGTTAATAACAAATTTAAATTATTAATCAGGTTATTTCCAGTTAATGGGACTGAAAAAAAAGCAAAAAGACAACCCAATCACTCAATGTGAAAGGCGCTGTAAAGAATAAAGACTGTGATACTGATGACATTTAAAGCGCAGGTCAGATTAATTCCACTTAATAAGATAAAAAGGCGCTATATTTAAAAGACTGCTATATGGACAACATTTTGAAAGCCTACATCTGGTTTGTGTGAAAGGCGCTATATACATTTAAAGACTGTGATGTTCCTCACACATTTCAAGCTTCAATCAGGTTATTTCCAGTTAGTAGCATTAAAATAAAATGTTGGTTTGTGGAAGGCACTATATAAAGATAACCTATTTAAATAGTTTATGAAAGGAGCTATATGGAAGTTAAGTCCATCGTTTGTGGAAGGCGCTATATAAAGATCAGCACATCTGTGCTTTGAATGTTATGTCCTGTTAATGAGATTTTAAAAAAAGGCGCTATATGAAGACTGTTATGTTGTTAACACATTTAATGCATAAATCAGGTCACTTCCCATTAATGGGACAAAAAAAAATCAAAATCAAAAACAATCCACTGCCATTGGTGAAAGGCGCTATATAAAATAAAGTTTGCCATACAGATGACATTTAAAATGCGGTTGGATATTTTCAGTTAACGGGATGAAAAAAAAAAAAATCACACCCAAAGATGACCCGCTTGGTTCTTTGTGAAAGGCGCTATATAGGACAATTGTAAAAGCAGTGATCAGGTTAGATCCAGTTAATGGGACTATAAAAAAGACAACTTGATCGCTGTTGGTGAAAGGAGCTACATACATGTATAGGGGCAATGGGATTAAAACACACAGAGACGGATTTGTCACTTGGGCCTCCAGGGGGTGCTCTCTCTCTCATTCAGTACTCACTCACTGTGTCCCCCTGACCTTCTCTTCCTCCTTGAGACCCTCCCTCCTCAGCACCCCTTTTGTATTTTGGTTCATTTATATATATATATATATATATATAATATATATATATATATATAATAATATATATTTGAACCCATTTATATTTCATATAGCGCCTTTCACAACAGGTGAGATGTTAGGCTCTTTTCTCTGTGTGTGTGTTTTAAATCTTTGCTGCCCTTATAGTTGTGCTGTCCAGGATTCCAGGTGATGCCTGTAGGGGGCGCTGTGGCGTTTGTCATTATGACAGCAGCTTAGGATGTAATTAGAATTGGACCCCTCAAAGGTCCAGTGTGGCTTTGTCATCCCACAGGTGAGCTCGGTGTGTGACTGAGGGGACCCCCTCCAGAACTGACCCCCATCTTGAACCCAGGTAGGCTGCAGCCCCTAAAGACCCTTCAGATGTGATGTCATAGTAAAATGCTGGTGTGCCCTAAAAAGCTTAGGGTCCTGTAGTTGTATCTGGGGGTCTTCAAAACAGACAGCATTTTGACTGCACAGGCTGCATCCTGATGGGGGGGGGGTGGGTTTGGGGGGCTACTATAGTGCAGTGAACAGCTGATATTTTTGAATGCAGTCTGACTTTGGACCCCCTGGGGGTCCTTTCTTTGACCACATAACGAGGGTCACAGTCACAGTGGAGACCCCTTGTGGATTCTTGGATCAGGACGGCTTTGGATAGCAGAGGGGATCAGCTCAGCTTCAGAAATGGGTCAAGCCGGAGGTCAATGTGAGGAATGAGCCTGTGGTCTGCCTGGCACCATGCGGCCCCCCCTAAGCTCGGGTGCCCCCAGAGATGCCCCTCCCTTACTGACCTTTTTTCTGCTTTGGCCCTTTGGTTCTTCACGTCCTCGTAGGTCATGTTCAGAGCGCGGTGGATCTTCTGCAGCACAAACACAACATGCAGGGGGGTTTTACTTTTCTCTTCCTTGCGGCCCACCCAATAGACAAAGAAATAAAAAGTCGCCTGCCGCCCTGCGGCTCACCTGACTGGTATGGAGCCAGTACTTGAACTTCTGCCGTCTGCGGATGTGAGGCAGAATGAAGCGGTAGAAGGCGTGCTCTCCGGCGAGGGTCAGCAAGGCCCCTGAGACCCCGACGCTCAGGAGGACGAAGAGCCCCGAGAAGTGCTGGATCCCCATCTGCAAAGTCTGTGAGGACAAAAGAAGAGAGAGAGGAATCATTCTTCACTGCCGTGGGGGCTCAGCCAACAATGAGGACCCCCATTGTGAATACCAAAGGGGTATGGGACCCCTAAACCAGGCCACATAGAAACAGACCTCACCCTAGGGAGCCTGACCCCAAACTCCACAGGCAGCCTTCGACATGCACAGGCCCAAAAAGGGGGACTGGCCAAGAAAATTCAAAATGTAGCTTTAAATATCCCATAAAATGCAAAAAAAAAAAGGGAGAGGAACCTCCGGCACGTAAGACTAGAATAAAAACAAATAACAGCCTGACAAAAGAGTTTAACTAACAATCAAATCTTCATCTGCAGCCCAAAACTCAGAAGCAAACAAAATCAAAAGTGGCAAAGAGGCCAATATAAAGGCTGTGGGCGGGTCTTCCACTGTGATGTCAGGGTGACCACGCCTCCTCGGGCTCCACCCACAAAGAACAAGGAGCAGCAGGCCCTTTAAAGAGTCACAATGAATAAAACATCAAAGAAATTCAAGCTGGTCACTTCAAGGGGGCTGGGGGCTTGGGGCCCACCCCACCCAATGTGGGACTTGAACAACAACACCACCATTTAATTTCTACAATTTGCACATTTTCATACAAATGATGGAGCTCAAAGTGTTTTACATGATGAAGAAAGAAAAGTTGATAAGAAATAGAAATACAGAAATATTGAATAATTGAAGTGGAGCTCCTGAGCCACAAGGGGGCAGCAGTGCCAAGCCTCACCCCCCTGCTGGAATTTCAGTTTCTTTACAAATCCAGCAAATGAAGGAGAGCAGCACCCTGACTTTTAAAAGTTAACTGTTGAGGCGGAGCTGTCAGGGTGGTCTTCAGGTCCAGCGTTGCTCCAAATGGTGCCCACCCATCCATTCATGTTCTGGATGCCCTTTCTGCCATTAACAGCCCCACCGATGAGCATCAAAAATAAATCTGACATTCAATTGGGATTCTGTGAATGATATTCATATTGACCACTGGGTGGCAGTAGAGTGCTACTCTTCATTTCTTGAAGTCCATTAAGGGAAAAAAACGGAAGGAGAGTCCAAGGAAATCCACCCGTCTGTCAATCTGTCTGAGGTGCAGTCGGAGTGAAGCCCACCCATGTGTTGCTATATCTATCATATAGTGCCTATCTATCTATCTATCTATCTATCTATCTATCTATCTATCTATCTATCTATCTATCATATAGCACCTTTCACTTTATCTATCTATCTATCTATCTATCTATCTATCTATCTATCTATCTATCTATCTATCTATCTATCTATCTATCTATCTATCATATAGCGCCCTTCACTCTATCTATCTATCTATCTATCTATCTATCTATCTATCTATCTATCTATCTATCTATCTATCTATCTATCTATCTATCTATTATATAGTGCCTTTCATTCTATCGATATGAATATGTTCATAATTCTGTTATTTTGCTAGTAACCTGACTGGCGCTATATCAGAGAGGTCCGCTCCCCTCCACTGGTCCCGTTATGGCAAATATGGTGTGTGAATAGTATATTATGTGAATGTATTAATGAAGAACTGCGGTTTGTTTTTTAGGGGAGTTTTGTGGGTTCAGTTGTGTTTTTTCAAAAATATTTAACATGAAAATGTATTTATAATAATATAATGTGTAAGTTGTTGTATAGTTGACTGATGTTTTTTTTTTGGTTTTTTTTGTCAATAAAGTTTGTTTTTAAAAAAAATAAATAAAAAATATCTATCTATCTATCTATCTATCTATCTATCTATCTATCTATCTATCTATCTATCTATCTATCTGTCTGTCTGTTATAAAATGCCTGTCCTATTTTCTCTGTCTTTTATATAGTGCCTTTCCTCTTCATCTCCCTCTTTATTATATCGCACCTTTCCTGTTTCTTTGTCTCTCTTTATTATAAAGTGCCTTTCATTTCTGTATTCTATCTCTTTATTTTATAGCGCCTTTCCCCTCTCCTTTTCTATTTATCCATCTATTTAAAAACACATCCTATTGGAACACCAATGTAACCATGAAATTCCTTCCTCCCCAAAATCCTCAAAATGGCATCTCAGATATTTTAAATGAACACCGGTTCATGATGCCCTCTGTCTCCTGGTTGCTAAATGTCTTCTTCATTCGTGGCTCCTCATGTTGGCACAACATAAAACAGTTCTGGTTAGTCTGGAAGTAGAAATCCAACAACCAATTGCACTTCTATTAAACTGATATTCTTCATGCCACCCAGTAGGTGGCGCTGTTTCCACCGTTACCGGACAGGAACTGCGTGGAGCCTGAAGTGCCACTCCTGTGTGACTCTGCACTCTTATTGGTGTTCCAGATGTCTGTGATGTGTTTTTGTGGGTGTGGCACATAGGTGGGCGTGTCTTGTGTGAAGGAGGGCGTGGTCGGTTAACTAATTTAGAAGTAAACCCACGTGTGTTTGTCCTTTATCTCCCGCCACAAATACTATGTCAATGACACCAGCAGCCACTAGGGGGAGCCATCTGCAATGAGTGTTGCCACCTGTGGGAGTGCAGGAGCAGCAGGCGATAGCCATGGGGTGGACAGAATGACAGTTAAGAGGCTTGGGTGGGCAGCTAGGATTCAGCACAGCACAGCACCAGATGGAGCCCCCCCACCAGTGACTGGCCAAGTATTTAGCAAGTGTCCAGTTTGGGGCGAGTGAACCCCAGATGGGTCAAAGGCATGAAGCCCCTGGTTGTCTTTCAGTTGAAAACACAGACATGTCTCCCACTGTCACTGACCACCACGTTGACTCGACTCACCTCGGTGACGGCAAACACCCTCTTGCCGCAGGGGATCACCTTGTACCACTTGTCGTGCAGCATGTCCATGAAGCCATCGGACTTGTAACGGCTGATGAACTCGGAGAGATTGGAGGTGAACGGTGAGTTCTGGGGCAGCCCGATGCCATAACCTGCAGGCCAGGAGAGATGGAAATCAGCCTGTATAGCGCCTTTCACACTGAGCACATGACTTGTTTGGAGAAGGACAAGCAGGATTATTAAAACTCTCATAAAAAACATTTTTATTTCTATATAGCGCCTTTTGTTAGGACCATCACTAGAAAACGCTGTGCTTATCTGAACCATCTTGAAAAACCCAAAGAAGATCTTCAGGAAGTGAACACACATGGTCAGGCTTGTCTTGAAGGGTGGCATGGTGGTCCAGTGGTTTGCTCTGGGGTCCTGGCCTTGAGTCCATCCTGACTGAATCTTCTCCCTAAGCCAAGTGGTGAAGGCCCGGGACCCTAAAGTCTAATGGTGGCCAATTCACCTTCCTGACGTGTGCCAACAATTCTAGCAAAGCTCAGGACCTTGGGAAAGTGGGCAGTGTGGAAAGGCACTATATGGGCACGGGGATTGGGGATTACCCTCTATGATTATGGGCTGTCCACTCAATTGCCAAAGATGCCCAATCTGAGTGTGTCCAGTGATGGGCTGGCATCACATCCAGGGTTGGCACAAAAAATGGCACTGGATAAGCAGGTTAGAAAATGAATGGATGGATGTGCTCCCACTCTGAGGCAAGTGGGCAGACTGGAAACCAGCAAGTCCATCTTTATCAAAATCAAGTGCCTTTGATACTAAGAAACTGTCAGGAAAAAATGACCTTCAGACTTTGATATCACAATGTGTGTCAAGAAACACAAAGGGACACTTCACCTTTCCAATATAGTGCCTTTCATCGGGGACACTCTCGTGACAGTCTCATCACAAGCCCAGACACTCCAAGTGTGCCAACAAGCTGCAGTCGCACCATCTCATTGACTCGGCTGGTGCCCTCAAATCGTCTTCCATTCATCCATCCATCTGCCCATCTGGCCATCCATCCATTTTCATGGCCACTAGTCCATGCCAGGGAGTCAACACCCCATCTGATTAACCAGAAATGTGAGGCTGCTGGACATGGTGATGGACATTGATCCCACTTTCATTTATATAGTGCCTTTCTCAGTGAACTGCAGGCAGTGGCACAAGCAAGAAAGAAAAAGTCACACAGGGTGACGCCTGGCATCAGCAGCAAACTGGCAGTCATTGTTGACACCTGCCACCCGCTGACCTCGTGATGATATAGCGCCTTGCCAAGCCCAGCTGTTGTGTGGCTGACCAGCCCGAGCACAATCCGCCCCTCCATTCTTCTTATGCGGGCTGCTCACCCAGTCCATGACAATATAGCGCCTGTCACTTTAACAGAAGTCTGGAGGTTTCTTTAGTCTTTTAATTTCTAATAAATCTAACATTACGCGGACCCCCTGGGAGATTCGGCCAGTCTTTATCTTATGGAGCGACTTCATGAGTCCAGAGGCCATTCAAGTGTCCGACATCTCATTAAAAAAAAACAAAGCCAGCAAATAAAGAGGGGTGGGCAGGTGTCACCCTGTATAGCGCCTTTCACCTTGAAAAATGACACAAGTCCACCTTAATTGCATCGAGGACTACACGAGTGTGTTGCACAGTCTAAGCTGTGTTTGATATGTAGCGCCTTTCGAGAGAGACCACCGGGACATGGGCTGAATGGCAGCTCTCTGCAGATGGTGGGAAAATTAAATAAATAATAAATACACAAATAAAAGTACTAAGAAATGTGACAATAAACAAATGTCAATTAAACAAAATGCGTCTGGAGCATAGGACAGGCGCTATATAAATAAAATGTATTCTTCTTCTTCTTATTATTATTATTATAAAAATTCATTTCGTGTTGTTATCATGTATTTATTGTCACAATTCACAGGACTTGTATTTATTTATTTAGTCTTTCTAATCGGCCGGACGACCGAGTCGTGGTGGTCTTCTCAGGTGATTGAGCTCCTCTCTGCACAGACCCCATCCGTGACCGACCCCGTCAATCCGCTTGAGGGTCCGTTATTCATTCTGGTGGAGCCGCAGACAGACCAACGATTGAAGTGTGGCGAGTGTCCTGGGGCGTCATGGAGTCTGATGGACCACCGACAGAAACAAATGAGGAAAGAAAAGAAAAGAAAAGAAAAGCAAAGCAAAGAAAAGAAAAGAAAAGAAAAGCAAAGCAAAGCAGCCTCGCACCCCGGAGGACTTTGGATGAATGTCAGGCCAAACAAAACTCAGCCAACTCGAAACTGGAGAAACAAGCAGACGTGAACAAAACGAAAGGACCCTCGAGACATAAAGACACTTACCCTCAATCGCAAACGGCTTGCCCACCGTCAGCAGCTTACAGTCGGCATCGATGGACACCTCGTAGTCCAGGAGGGCCTTGTCCATGATGAAGGCGTCCAGCTGAGGCGGATCTGTCCTTCAACACAGAGGGGAGAATAAAGTAAGAACTGCGATGAGGACGAGGCAAGTACACAGAAACTACTTCACGTGTCTACACAAAGTCTGACGCCTAGGGAGCGCTGTGGAGCAACCTGCGGCATTTTGAGAGACGAGCCGTTCAAGCTGAAGGAGAATCTCGGGGGCGCCAGCTGTGCGGCTACGAACCAGCGAGGAGTCCAGCGCGACCGACCGCGTACGGAAAGGTCAACGAGAAACAAGAAACCAATTCCTCGGGAAAAGACCTGAGCGCTGCGTGAAGACGCAAAAGAATCGGAATGAGCGGACTTGGCACAGATTCACAAAAAATAAAAATAAAACTCACACCGTGACTTGAATCTGTCTGTTATATCGAGTCCCTGTCGTGTCCATCTGCCATTATATGGCGTACTTCATGCCTATCTGTCTTAAAGTGCCTTTCATTTCTATCATATAGTGCCTTTCGTAGCTATCTGTCTATTTAGTGCCTTTCATATCTATTATATAGCGTCTTTCACTCTATCTATCTATCTATCTATCTATCTATCTATCTATCTATCTATCTATCTATCTATCTATCTATCTATCTATCTATCTATCTTGCCAACTATGCTATCTATCTCTCTATCTATTCTATCTATCTATTATATAGTGCCTTATCTATCTATCTATCTATCTATCTATCTATCTATCTATCTATCTATCTATCTATCTATCCATTGTCCAAACCGCTGAATCCGAACACAGGGTCACGGGGGTCTGCTGGAACCAATCCCAGCCAACACAGGGCACAAGGCAGGAACCAATCCCGGGCAGGGTGCCAACCCACCGCAGTCTATCTATCTATCTATCTATCTATCTATCTATCTATCTATCTACTCTATCTATCTATCTATCTATCTATCTATCTATTATATAGTGAATTTCATATCTATCTATCTATCTATCTATCATATAGTGCCTTTCTATCTATCTATCTATCTATCTATCTATCTATCTATCTATCTATCTATCTATCTATCTATCTATCTATCTATCTATCTATCTATCTATCTATCTACTATATAGTGCCATTTACATCTATCTATCTATCTATCTATCTATCTATCTATCTATCTATCTATCTATCTATCTATAGCGCCTTTCTTATCTATCATTTTTAGAGAATCATTTCTATCTCTCTGTCTATCATTTCTATCGATTATAGCGCCTTTCACATTCGTCTTTCAGTTGGACGATCCAGGAGTCTTTCCAGCTCTGGTTTTGCCATCCTCGCCATGTTCTCTTGTCTCTCTCGCTTTATTCCAAGCCCTCGGGTTTCCTCCCTAATTTACCGTCTCTATGTCCCGTGCCCATGTCACCTATGGCGTGACTTACTCTGTCACGAGGACCACGCAGCGTGCCCACGTCGGTATTGTATGCTTGGATCCCGAGTTCCCGATGGCTCACGTTTGAAGCCAAGACTCCCGCTGTCCCCGATGCCATGCACTTTCTTTCTTAATCTAATCGGAGATCAGCTGGCTGTAACACCTCCAACCACCAACCCCCCTATGTCACACCCTGTGCCCAATGCCACCCCTGATGTCGTCGGGTTTCTGCTGCTCCTGGACATCACGCGCTGTCCACGGACTGGCATTCCCATTCAGGACTTCTTGTCCCAGGACCAGGAGAGCGCCGACCCCTCCGCTCCTGCACCTTTTCCAGTGGACTGAGTGCTCGTGTGTTTCGAGTTCTAACAGAGTGTGTGGGGTGTGCTGTGGCGCAGTGGTTTGTGCTGGCGCCCCAGACATCCACTTTGGCGTTGGCACACTCTGTGTGATGTCCATGTTCGTTTTCTCGGTGGTTTCCCCGTAAGAGTGGGTCAGAACGCGCGTCGTGATGGATGTTTGGTTCGCACTCTCCACGCTATGGAATGAACGGGTTCAAAGCCCCCACAGAAGTTGTAATGTATTGCCTCCTTTGGTGGGCTATAAGAAGCCATCAGCAAGCGGCGGGGATCCTAAACGTGCACGCGCGCTGCGTTGAAATACCGCGCACTTCCTCTGCACGCATGCGCACTCGTATCGGACGCCTTCTATCCACGGTGACTTACGACATTTGACATGCAATTGATGACATTTCTTTGGCTTTGAGAGTTGCGGCGCAGGCAGGTGAAGTGACTCGCTCCGGGCCACACAGGACCAGTAGCGGAGTTTGAAGTTCAGCGCCACGCCGCCCGCATTTCTCCGCCCGTCGGGGTCTCTCGAGGTCCCGGGATGGCCCTAAGTGTCAGCTCTTTGTAACTTCTCTTTAAACGCGACTGGCCAGCGCTTTCCCGCAGTTGCTATTTTATCTTATTTATTTATTTATTATTATTTTTTTCATTAGGCAGACATATTCATTTTATTTTTCTCATAAACGGCCCCGGGATGATTTTTTATGGCGCACTCTGGGAAAGCACTGCGTTGCATTCTGCAAATCCCCATCTTCAAAGGATCGGATGAAGGCGGGCAAACGGCCACGATGGAATTTGTTTAATAATTTAGTGCCTGAAATTAATTTAGATAAAAGTGAGAACGGCGGGCGCCTTCGACTCCGTCTCGTCGTCTCTTTGAATGGTCACAACAGCTGAAGATTTATTCTTCTGGGCTCTCCTCGCCACGGGACATTTCAACACCGACTTCGTAAGAGACTGCAGCCTGGCGGTTTTGGATCTGGGGGCGGGGGGGGGGGGGGGGGGTTTTGCGGGGGGTTATGGAATTTGGTGCTTCATTCGGCACCTGAGCCCACCAAACACAGCAGTCCGGTTGACTTTTATGCTGAGGAAATGAGCCCAGCCAATGAGTACTTCAACCCTTCAAATCTGAAATTTTATTAAACAAGCCCACCTCAGTGCCCCCTGCTCAGCCTAATGCTTTGTTACAGACCCCTGAAAGTCACACACTTGGGGTTTGAGGGTCACAAGATGAATCTGAGACGAGACTTCAGACCTTCAGCTTTCATTGCCTGGTGTTGACATGTTAAACAATACAGACCCTTTGTAGCTTTAGATGGTCTTAAAGTAAAGCTCACCAACTGCGTCAAGCCTGCGCCTCCTCAACCTCCTCACACGGTGGGCTTCCTCATCTTCTGTCCTGTCTTTCCATCATTCAGTTCTTCTATGTATTATATAGTGCCTTTCACTGTATCTATCTATCTATCTATCTATCTATCTATCTATCTATCTATCTATCTATCTATCTATCTATCTTATAGTGCCTTTCACTCTATCTATCTAGCTTTTATATAGCGCCTTTCACTCTATCTATCTATCTATCTATCTAGCTTTTATATAGCGCCTTTCACTCTATCTATCTATCTATAGCGCCTTTCACTCTATCTATCTATTATATAGCGCCTTTCACTCTATTTACATTTACATCATTTAGCAGACGCTCTTATCCAGAGCGACTTACAACAGTTTTTGTTAGTTTTTTTCGCATACCCCTTGGGGTCAGAGCGCAGGGTCAGCCATTGTACAGCGCCCCCTGGAGCAATTACAGGTTACGGGCCTTGCTCAAGGGCCCAGCAGAGTTGGCACTGACGGGGATTCGAACCGGCAACCTTCGGGATACCAGCGCAGATCCTTAGCCTCAGAGCCACCACTCCGCCACTCTATCTATCTATCTATCTATCTATCTATCTATCTATCTATCTAATCTATCTATCTATCTATCTATCTATCTATTATATAGCGCCTTTCACTCTATCTATCTATCTATCTATCTATCTATCTATCTAACTATCTATCTATCTATCTATCTATCTATCTATCTATTATATAGCGCCTTTCACTCTATCTATCTATCTATCTATCTATCTATCTATCTATCTATCTATCTATCTATCTATCTATCTATCTATCTATCTATCTATTATATAGCGCCTTTCACTCTATCTATCTATCTATCTATCTATCTATCTATCTATCTATCTATCTATCTATCTATCTATCTATTATATAGTGCCATTTACATCTATCTATCTATCTATCTATCTATCTATCTATCTATCTATCTATCTATTATATAGCGCCTTTCACTCTATCTATCTATCTATCTATCTATCTATCTATCTATCTATCTATCTATCTATCTATCTATCTATCTATTATTTAGCGCCTTTCACTCTATCTATCTATCTATCTATCTATCTATCTATCTATCTATCTATCTATCTATCTATCTATCTATCTATCTATTCCCTTGCCTAATTATTAATTTTATTGCGCCTTTCACGACCGTCTTTTACGGCACCCGTGATTATCATCTTCATATAGCGCCTTTCACGAGTGTCTTCTTCCCTTCTCGGTGTATAAGACCACGCCAGATGAACGAGTCCACGCTGCAGGTACACTCGTCGGTGGTGACAGGTGACCGTCTTGCTAATTGTCGTCGTCCCCGCGCCTCCTTGTCACTCATCCGCGGCGGGGCGCTCGCTCGCTCGCTGGCTGCTCGGTTCGGCGTTCGTTCCTCCGGACTTGTAGTGCGGGTTTTACAAATGAGTTCAGTAATTGCGGCGGCCCCTTCTCTATAAATAAGCGCGGTGCAGTCATTTAGTGTCGCATTACGAGCCGCTTCAAGCTCCATTTAAATAAAGTCGTCAATTTCTCTGCCATTCTTGAGCGGCAGCGGTAATTTCCGCGGCTCCCAATCCATTAATTTCTGTCCGCTCCACACGAGCGCAGGGGGTCAGAATTTCTTTTCTTTTTTTTTTTTTTGCCGGGCGCTAAATAAACGGGACGCCGCTCTTCATCTCGCTTAGCGGCCCCTCAGTCGTCTCCGTCGCTCCCCGCCAGACTTCATCAGATGAGATGTGACAATCCCGGCAGCACCTGATGACGCCGCCCGGCCGTTAACGGAGGCATTGGCGGGCCGCGCTTGTCACGCCGCCGTCTCATTATCCTGTAGTGCGCCTTGCATGGCTGCCACTTTGACAGCTTTTCTCTTTTTATTCCTTTGCCGCGGCAGACGGCTCGTGTAATCAGAAAAGGCTGCAGGTGTGAAGGACCGGGGGTGTATTACCGGAGATGAGGCCAGTGAAGGAAGCAGCCATGAGCGGCGCGCTCTCCGTCTCCCCGTAGCGCGGCGGAGCAGAGGATGAAGCGGGCGGATGGAGAGATGGCGGCCGTAATGACATTTGACACCTAGACATGACAAGCAAGCGCTTTGGTGGTCTAAAGACCTGGAAGTGTCTCCTTCCCGGCGTTGCAGCCCCCCAAACACCCCCCTTTCCACGTCGCTTACTTGAGCGTGGCCACTCCGTCCGGCGTGGTGGGCTCGTTGAAGCGCCGCATGTACTCGTGCATCTCCGGGAAGCTCTTCTTCATGTAGTCCTCGGCGCTGCTCTCCCGCACCGTCCCGAAGCGAAAGCCCTGCGAGGGGTGGTGAAGCTGGAGGGGCCAAGACACCAACAGAGAGAGCATCCCTTTAATTAGTTTCTGTCTTTAACGACTCTTGTATTTTATGGTTCACCGCTGCCTAATTGAAATCAGCTTTCAATCCATCTTTATCTGGAAGAGACCCCCCCCCCCCCCTGACTGCACAGGAATGCACAGAATCCGACGATCGACCCCCAGTTGTTTCGTCACAAATTGTGGTGGGACAATGGACGTTAATTGGGCAGCAGCACAGCAACGAAGGGGCGCTTGTGTCGTCCACCTCTGCTCCTGACATGCGATGAAGATGGCAGCTTCATCACATCAACCAGTCGGTCATGCGGACCACCAAACGCTTCCTTAAACAACAACAACGTAACCCACATGGGTCCCAAGACTCATCCAAGCCAAGGCCCCTTCTTCTGTTGACTGTCACTACACTCTGACAACCCCCCCCCCCACACTATTCAAGGTCGTATTTATATATAAAAGGGTCCAAATCTCAAAGGGGGGCTCATCCACCCACCACTGCTTGGGGGCACCGTATCCTCTTGAGCCAGCCCTGAGTTTGCTGGTGATGTTTCCACCACAACCCCTCCATTGTCAGCTATCAGGATTTCAAGCCCCCCATCTATGACAAGACAACTGTCACCTTCTTGATGGCTCCTTCCATTCCTGGCCCAGAGATGATAAGGTGGTCTTCACTGATAGAGGAGACCCTTCTCACGTTGTGGATGGAGCCCTCAGTCAAGCCAGGAGGAGAACCCCAAGAAGGAAACCTGCCACCTGCTGGTCCCCCCAATCCACCCATTCTGTCCCATCCACAGGTCTTAACCCTAACCTACGCTGGGTGGAGTTTAAGGGTTAGACTGGGGGGCTAGGCCCACCCATCTGGTGCACTGTGTTACTAAGTCTCAGATCAATGGGGTCTTCCTCTCAGGCCACAGTTGATGTAAATCCATTAGAAATCAATGAATGAGGCACATGGTGGTGCAGTGGTGGCACTGAAGCCTCGTGGGAAGGCATCTGGGGGTGAGACGGGGGGTCCGTGTGGCATTGCCTGTACAAAGCAAGGCCATAAGAAATCTTTATGAAGGAGGGAAAAAAAAATACAACAAAGGGTTCAAAAAATAAAAAGTGAATTACGTAAACGTCAAAAATCAAACTCCATAAGAGAATCCAAAATCAACAGCCGGAATGTCGAACTCATGTGGCAGACGGCCAAGGGCTTTACCCAGTCGAGATGCCCTTCTGATGAGAGGACATGCCAACAGCAGAGAGGGCAGCCCCCCTGGATGGTATTGAGGCCACAGGCTTGGAGCTTGGAAGCTAAGCCTTGCTGGGGTCAGTGGCCACCACCGCCTGGTCAACTCCGGAGCCCTGGACTGCAGCACTTCTGCCACACCTGGAAATGCTGCCAGTTGAGGACCAGGGAGCACCTGGAGGACTTCCAGGTGTGGTATAAGAGAGGGCGCCTCACGCCATTCGAGGAGCTCAAGAGGACAGAGCTTGGGAGAGAGGAGAGGAGTGAAGGTGACGAAAGGAGAAAGAAGGGACTGAGCAAAAGTCATTGTGGCTGATCTGAGCGGTTAGTGCTGTATAAAAGAATAGAAATAAATCCTGTGTGCTTTGGGACTTGTGACATTGTGCCCGTCTGTGTTGGGGGGGCTGGTTTCCCACACTCAGAAAAGAGCGAATTCCTCTCAATGACCCGCAAACACCAAAACGAACCTCCTGGACTTCAACTCCCAGCCTGCCTTTAAACAGCTGGGGGCGGTCCCTTAATAGTAAAGGAGAGATGGCCCCGCCTCTTGGGGGGATCCACCCACAAAACACCTGGAATGGGAAAAAAACTGAAGACACGAAAAAAAGGAACAAATGGAATAAAAAGAGCAGACAATGCAGAATTAAACAAATAATAAATGAACAAAATAATAGTTTAAAAAATATGGAAACCCACGAGTGATGATGAAATAAAGAAGGACGTGAGCCCCGGCGTGACCATAACTGACATGAACATGACGCTGTTTTCATGAGCGAGGACAAAGGACAGCGCGGGTGAATGTGGCAGAGGCAGGTGAGGTGGCAGAATGACCGAGCCCTGTAGGTGGCGCCACTTCACCGCACGTCTCAACGCACCAATTTCAAGCACCCAATCACCTTCACCTTTGAGGACAGGTGGCATGGAGCACTGTAGGGGGCGCCAGTGCACCCCAAGTGTGCCACGCTATACTGATTGACCTGAATTTTACAGACTAGGAGGACACCCACATAAACACCAACAGAACACGCAAACGTCACACGAGTGAATCAGCAGCTGGGTGAACGTGAACTACGTGGCTGAGCTTTGTGGGGGTAAAACACGTGAAGAGTCGGCGCCTCCTCGTGAAGGTGCTAATCATTGTGCACCACTCTGAGTGTGCAGCTGGCTTTCTGGGCGATGTCGCAGTCTACTTGTGGACCGAAATGTTAGGCGGGACAGCAGCAAGTCGTGGGGGGTGGGCAGACAGACAGACTCCAATTATCAAGTTCTCACCGACGTGACTAATTACCACCAGTGACACTTGATTACATCCATCCATCCATTTTCCAACCCGCTGAATCCGAACACAGGGTCACGGGGGTCTGCTGGAGCCAATCCCAGCCAACACAGGGCACAAGGCAGGAACCAATCCTGGTCAGGATGCCAACCCACCGCAGGACACACACAAACACACCCACACACCAAGCACACACAGTAGGGCCAATTTAGAATCGCCAATCCACCTAACCTGCATGTCTTTGGACTGTGGGAGGAAACCCACGCAGACACGCATTTCCTTCAGTTTTTTGCCATTTTTATGTCATTTGCATACAATGCATAAGGAGCACCTACTGTGGTAGCCACGTCTGTCCGTCTGTCCGCCTGAAACAACTCGTCTCCTAGTGGACTGATTTGGTTGAAATCCAGCAGACTTATTCGTTAAGGAAATTTGTGGCAGCAGTTCAGCTTTCATTCGATTATCTTAAGGAAAGATTTGGAAATTCGAAATCTCCGCCTGGCAAATCTGCACCCACATCTACAGCACCTTCCGACCCGTGCTTGAGGTGAGCTGCTCTGCACTTCCTGGTTAATGTATGCCAGCGTTTGCCCCCTGCTTTCACACTCCCACCCTTTGACTTTGGTCTCCTTCTCCTTATGTGGGTCATGGGATGACTCAAGAGCGCCCCCTGTTCTCCACCATAACTTCTCTGCTCGTTTTTAGTGGATGTTCTTTTGTATTTCAGGTGCCTTCTCTTTCTGAGTGTGAACATTTAATTTTGAAACGAGCAGAGCGCAGAGCAGCTTCCCTCTCGTGTGACAGCGGCCCACCTCGGCTTTCCTTGTGCGCTTCTCCTCTTTACCACCCGGCTAGGTGGCCGTCGCTGGCCTCTTGTAATGCTCTCCCTGCTGAATGCTGTTAACGTTCAATCTAATTAGTGTAACCACAAGGTGGCAGCACTGGTCTAACACTTACAGCCGCATCAGTCCACTCATATAAAGCAGGTGACCATAATGACCCCATAAACATATAAAGGGTTTGTCCTTCAGGTCACATGGCAGTCATCTGGAGCAGAGAACTCCTTGAACCCGACTGGCACCCCACCATAACCCCACCAATCCCATAGCAGACTGAATGAGACATTGTTTGGGTCTTTTTAGAGGGTCAAGGCTGGGGGGCTGTCAAAAGACAAAGTCTGTTAAAGCCCACTCTGGCACTCCCTGTGTGATTTTGGGCTGCACAAAAATAAATGGCAGCCCACCTGGCTGAATGTACTTTTGGAATAAGGGTGGGCCCCTGAGAAAGCCCACCTGAATGCACATGCAAGTATGACTGGAACTGGGGTGCATGTGCTGTCACATTTGCATTGAGGTCAGTTTGATGAATTCTTACTTCCATTTTGCTGTCAAGTCACTTTTATTAGTACAACACTAGGGGGCAGCACTAAAGTGAAATCTGAAGAAAACTCCAAGGAGGGCTTTAAATGGTCACTGAGGGCCTCAAATGTACAGGTAGATGGAAGAAGAGGCGTGAGGGGACACGAGGCCTGAAGCCCCTCAGCCCAGCAGGCTATTCTAGGGTCTCTTCTCTTTATTATTTGTCTGGCTCAACCACTCATTTGGCCTCTGGGGGGCCTCATTTCAACCGCCAGTCCTTTCTATCCCATTTGACCACAACCCCCAACCACGCACTCACTCACCTTGGCATCATGAATTCCTGAAAGCTCCTCGAAGGTCTTTTCACCCACCATGACGGCGGCCAGGTTGGCCGTGTAGCTGGAGAGGACCAGAAGGCAGAAAATGGCCCACAGGTTCATGAGGAAGCGTCCCGTCCAACATTTGGGGGTCTTGCTGGAGACAGTCCGGCCGAACAAGATGGCATAGCACAGGTTGAGGGCCGAGGAGTACGAGAAGACCTTTTTGCGGTTGCGTCCGTGAGGGGTCATGCCAAACGGGCTCTTCCACTCATAAAGCGTGAGGAAGAGGGCGGTGAGGTGGAGCGCCATGAAGATGCCCACCCACATGGACCAGTGCAAAGGCCACATGAAGGCGCCAATGGGGGCGGCCGTGTCTTTGCTCCGCACTAAGATGCCCAGGCTTGTGGAGAAGAAGGGGCTGGTGAAGTCCATGACTTTGCTGCGGGCCGAGTTGATGCTGAAGCTGGTGACTGCCAAGTCTGCGGCTCCGCTCAGGAGGTCCCCCACCAGGCCTGTCCAGCGGCCGTTCTTCCAGGCGCCGTACTTGCCATCGCCGACGATGTAGAGGTCGAAGTCAAAGCGCAAGTCCTCGGCCAGCTTCTCCAGCAGGTCGATGCAGTACCCGTAGCAGCACTTGCGGAGGGCAGGGGGCACCGCTGTGCTGTTCTCCTGAGACAACTCCTGGAACAGGCGGTCCAGCACCTCAGAGTCATTGGTTCGGGGGTCCAGGCAGAACTGCCCCGCTGGACAACTGCCATCCTCATCCACTTCACGCGTGAAGACAAACGGGTGCTCCACCAAGGTGACCACTCGCAAATGGCTTCTGGAGATGCCATCCCAACGGCCACCCTTCCAGCCCGCCTCACTGGCCCACCGTCTCCATGGCCCTCGGCCCTGCCAGAAACTCTGCTCCTCGATCTCCAGGTGGCCGCACTGCCAGGTGCCCACTGTGACCCAGGAGGGCTGGCCCAAGGGGTCCCGCTGTAGGCTCCAGATGTGGAAGGTATGGGTGGTCAGCACCAGAGAGACGTTGGCAACTGACACATGTCCGGTCACCCCGTCGAAGGAGGTGTTGGCCAGAAACCTGCAGGAAGACAAAGCACAGGGGCAGCTGAGGGGTGGCAGAACTGTGGTGACATGCCATTCTGTGTCCATATTGTAAAGGGGGAGGAGCAAAAGGACAATGAGTGCACCTTAGTGGGTCCCACTGAGATGGTTCACCTGTTTTACACCACCCCAAAAGCCATGGTCCTAATCGCCTCCTAACCTTGGACCCCATGGTGACCTGTAGGGGGCGACCTGTTTACCTTGGTGATGATGTGACACCATTACTGGGGTTGTTCAAAATGCAAGACATTCCCAGTGAAGCCTTCTGCATGTCTGCAGCATGGGCTCCCAGTCTAAGAGAGCACAGCCTGATGGGATTTGTAGTTTAATTCAGAGCTGCCTCAGCAGTGGAGGGCCTCACTTTCAGGCGTTGTGCCCTCTGGGGTCCAACAGCTGCAATTACCTCTAACATTCAAGGCTGCTAAATGTATGAATGAGTGGAATTAGGGGCTCACCCCCCCCCCCCCCCTTCTTCTGACAGTGGTCCACTACTGTTTTCTTTTACTCTATTCGTGGCTTTGTCATTTTAAGATGTGTTCACTACTGAATGCAGCTGCTCAGCTTTATGGAAATTATAATGAAAGTTATTACAGTATAGTTAATATAGCCACAAGGGGGCAGCACTGGCCACCTGGTCCAGGACTCCAATCTCTCTGCACCAGAGCATCATCCCAGTCAAATAAACCAAGTGACAATAATGACAATAATTAAAAAGGGCCACTCTGTCAAGTTTTTAGATGGAGTCTAAGTGGAGACCCCTTGAACTCAACTGGTACCCCACCAATACCCTATCAAACTACTCAGTGAGGCATCGCCAGGGGGCACCAGTACAAAACAGCACATGTATTGGAGATGCCAGCCCACCTGGCTGAATGCACTTTTGGAATAAGGGTGGACCCCTAAGAAAGCTCACCTGAATGCACACAGAGGTGGGACTGGAACTGGGGTGCATGTGATGTCACATCTGCATTGAGGTCAGTTTGATAAATTCCTACTTCCAAGTTGCAATCAGTTCACTTTTATTAGTACAACACTAGGGGGCAGCACTAAACTGAAATCTATCGAGATCTCCAAGGTGGCAGTGGGTGGGTGTAACTGTAGTACCTGTGATGCCAGCCATGCCATTAAACACCGACAACATCAAGAAAAGCTCACAAGCTCTGTCACGAAATGCCCTGAAGTCACTTGGTTGACTGGACAGTTGTCATTATTTCTGTCAGATGACCGTCCCTCATCTCTAACCTTAGGCAGGCGTACTGCGTGACATCACTGACAGATTATGTGAAGCGGAGACCACCGCCACGGAGGTCTGCATTACTTGAGTGATGTCATAGGTATGGTGGACTGCAGTTGCAGTTTGTTGCCAAAGATGGCTTCACATTGCTCTATGGGTAGATGAAGTCAGAGAGTGGCAGAGGGGGCACCGGCCAGCTGCACCTTGGCATTGTAGGCTCTGTCTTGAGCCCATCATTGTTATTTGAACCTGGGTCTTATTTTTTTCTCTCGTCTTGCATTTGGCAGTTTGGATATGTTTGGTGCCCAGCAGGTGAAATTACACCCAACATTCAGGGCTGCAGCTGTGGCTCGATCATTAAACAGGGGTGCACTCATGGGGGTCTGGCAACGGGGGGGGGGGGGGGGTCTCTTGTGGAGTTAAAGGTGTGTTCATTCTAGAAGGAAAAGACAGTCATACCCCCCAAGTGCTGATGGAAGTGGGATGGCCCTCCCTTGAGTCAGTTGGTAGGCCTGGAAACCCACCTGGTAGCTCCTGCTTGGTCCACTGGGGGTGCCACTTTGCCCACCTTTACCCACATTGACGGGCACAGCTACTGGTTCAGTTTCTGTTGCTGGCTTGCTGTGTGATGACGGCTGGACTGGAAAGTCAGTCAAGTGTACAAAGTGAGCTTGCAAGGGAGGAGGAGGAGGAAGAGTGCCCCCTGGTGGTCTTTCACTTAATCAAACCAGGTTGCCACTGTAGGGGAAATCCCCAGTGAAAGGGCACCACTGCTGCACTGACCTGCTAAGCTGCATCGGGATCTTGCCCACTGTGAAAGGCGCTTTATATGTCTCGTATTTATTACATTAACGTGGCGGACTGTGAAGTGTCCAAACATCCACTCACAAATAAGAAACACGTCCCCAACAGATGGACCATCCCAGCTAAAAATGGACTCTGTGGCTACACAGGAATGAAACATTTTTCCAGATTTCATGTGTTGGGCATCCCCACGGGAGTGCCAATGCCCATCTTGATGGTGCCAGGGCTGGAGTTGGGGGTTACCAATGGTGACCATCAAAAACAGACTGACTTGTATTTAGTGTTAATGTCCCCCTGCACTTGAACCACAGTACACTACAGTGCCCACCCTCGGTGCCCTCTGTGTCAAGTTGGCACGTCCCCCCCATGGTCTCCTCCCCCTGTCTGTTAGGTGACGGATGTGGACTGCTGGATCCGTTGGATCCCCTGGGTTCAGAAAGAGGATAACATGGACGCTGAAGGGTGTCTTCCCACATTGGGTCTTGCTCCCGCTGTGCCATGCTCTTGTTACCATTTGGGCAGTGCCAGGTGTGTGGTGCCAAGTTACTGTTATTTTTTAAATTTTCCTCCTGCACACTTTATAAAGCCACCTTGTCATTCTTCTTGCTGTGTAAGGCGCTCTATAAAATAAAGAAGGCGACACACGAAGTCTGGACCCCCCCACCACACCCTCAGAAGTCACGTCAGTGGATTTCATTAACACCGAAACCAATTACTGGGCAGCCCAGATGGGACGTCGCCTCGGGTTCGATGACCTGCCCAGCTGCACAGATGAGCCGCTGTGATTTGCGGCTGGCGGTGGGCTGGAGGTCAATGAGATTCCTTGTAGCCGCCTTTGTTCTGGCTGACGGATTAAGAATTCCAATTAGCAGCTGTTTGGTGGCCAAGTGACATTAAAATTCATGTCACCTCTTAAAAAGAAGAGAAAAAAATGAGGAAGTAAGGACGACAGCAGGGAGGACAAATCGGAGATGAAAGTCGGTGCCAGAATGTGAGATTGGCCAGCGATAGCCACGCGAGTGGGGCACACGGACCACTTTGGCACTTCTGAGGGCTGCGAGCTGCTCGTGTAGCTACTGGTCAGGTGGGGGGGGGGACTGGGGGGGCTGAGGGTCTTGGGGGTGTGACGGAGCCAAAGCTCTTGAGAACTTTGAAGTACGGATTAGTTGAGGACCCTGGTGGTGGGTGGGGGGAGATGCTGTGGGCCTTGTTATTGTTGGGGGGGGGGGGCATAGCTGACAGCCTTGAGGGACTGAGGGCTTTATGGCTGGTGGGGAGATGAGAGGTTTGAGGGGCTGCAGGCACACTGAGGTCCTTGGTGTGGGGATGAGCTGAGGACCTTGTGGAGTGCAGGAATGTGGAGGGTCTATCTGAAGGCTGTAAAGTGTGCAGACACCCCGGGGGTCTTAAGGGTGAGGGGGCTCTGAATCCCTGAGAATATAGGCACCCTGAGATCCATGGAGTTGCTGGGGGGGGGGGGGTACAGACATGCTGAGGGCCCTGGGGGTAGAGGTGAGGTGAAGACCCCGGGAGGCATGCAGGGGGTCTTGGTGTAGTGGAGGCAGGTTAGCTGAAATTCTTGAGGGGTGCAGACGCCCTGAGGACCTTAGGATGTGGTGGGCTGGGAGAGCTGAGGGTCTTGGGGATTTGGGAATACTGAGGGAATTTGGATAGTTGATGCTTTTGCTGAGACCCTTTAGGTTACAAGCATGTGGAGGACCTGGGGGGGGGTGAGCAGTTGGCCGGGGTGGGGTGGGGGGGGGGGGCTGTAGGCATGCTGAGGACAACAGGGTTGGGGACAGACATACTCAGGGCCTGGTGGGGTCCTCAGACTGTCTGTGAATGTCCGAATTGTGGAGCAGGACACCAAACTCCACTTTTCCACTGGATGGTTGCATACAACGCAGAAGCTCAGACACTTTCAGTCAAGATGGCATTTTTTTAAATTATAAATATATTTTGGTTACCTCAAATAAAAAAATATAATAAGAATAATAGAAGTAAAAAATAAATAAATAGAATTGGCCTGACTTTAGCATTAGTCTGCAGTGAGGTGTTAAGTTCCATCACTGGCCAGCAGAGGGCAGAGTCCTAAAGCGTCAACACCCCAAGCTTTGTCATGCGGATGTGATGGCTTTTATTCTAGAAGGCGCTTTATAAAACAAAGGAATTTGTCCAGTTTAACTATTTTGTTTTTATAAAACTTGAATTTTATACTCAATTCTTAGTTCTTTTCTCACAACAACCACCAATTATTATGAGACTCAAACCTAAAATATCTGGCTTCCTAACTTGTTGTTTTGCTGCCATCTCCTCTCAATTTGCCCTCGATTGTGGCACCGGCGTGCTGCCAGGGCTTCACTACACTAACAAGCTCATTGACTTTTTTTTTAATTTGGATATTTTATAAAAATGATTTTTTTCCATTTTCTTTAAGCACCTCTCCTGGGTCGGTGCCAGGGGCATTAAGTGCACTTTAGGTATCCGACCTGCAGGGGGCACCAGTACATCACAGCACATGTATTGGAGATGCCAGCCCACCTGGCTGCATGTGATTTTGAGAAAGCCCACCTGAATACACACAGAGGTGGGACTGCAGCTGGGGTCCATGTCCAGTCACATTTGCGTTGAATTTATGTTTCCACTTATTTCAGGGGTCACCAATCTCATCTGCATTGGGCGCACAGTGACAAGTAATCTGCATTGGGTTCGGCTACAGAGAGAGGGTGGCAGAGTGGCATGGCAGTACTGATGTCTCGCCCCTCCAAGACCTCAGCCTTCAGTTGTGGCTTTGACCCCAGGTGTGTGCTGCCCTTGATTGGCACTGGGTGCTTTTCACCTTCTGTTTTGCCCTGTGCCGAGCTCATAGAGCTACTTATGCTGGCCTTAATTTCTTCTGTGCCCATGCCACTGCAGAAAGACTTAGTCATCTATGGAGGTGACAAGCTGACCCTAGCAGACTGTCACTGGCATCAGATGCAGTGAGGGAATGGTGCCAATGAGATGCCAACCAGACTGAGACATCAGTTTTATTGGCATAACAATGGTGTTGAAGTGAGGCTGCCAGCTGTGATGAGGGCAGCCCTGGTGTTGCAGATGAGATGCTTGGGGTGTCCAGCACTGCTCAGGTGGGCCATAATAGCAGAGGATGACCAGTGACAGGACGACAGGCATGGATGAGCCCGTAAGGCTGTGATGGTGGCAAAGCCCAAAGGGACGGGAAAGGCCAGCATGATTGTAAATGGACTGTGGGTTAGGCCATGGTGCCAACTGGTCACATGGTGATGACAGGACAATGGCGGATATGTCAGAATTGAAGAAGGTGCAGGTTTGGTGATCCTGCCAATGAAATGCATGCTGGGTAAACCCTGGTGAAGATGCTGGTGATGAAGGTGATGCCACCTTCAGGGGTTTGAGTGTTGAGAGTGTCTGGGCAGTGCTGCTGTGGCCTCACCAAGAAGACGAGGAGATGGATGGTCCAGAGGACATCTGGGTTGTGCTGTGATCTGCGCATTGTGACTCCATTGATGGGAAATTAGATAGATAGATAGATAGATAGATAGATAGATAGATAGATAGATAGATAGATAGATAGATAGATAGATAGATAGATAGATAGATAGATAGATAGATAGATTAATGATGAAGGTTACATTTTCACCCAGGGAGGTGGACATCATTGTGGTGTTCCTCACACTTAGAAGAGCTCAGCAGGACTGCTGTGATGATGGTGAAATAAAGATCAACTTCTAGGACTTCAAGTGATGCCATCTGTGCCAGCTTACCATGGTGTGGCAATGTGGGCATCAGAATGAAATGAAGATGGTGGAGCTGAGCTGAGGTCAGGATGATGTCAGGGTGGTGAGCAAAGTGCCACTGACACATGAACCTAGATGATGACTGTGCCACCACTGACAGGGTGACAGTCAAAAAGTTCCAGGATGGACCTTGCACAAATTGGGTGGAGTGATGAGTGGCATCACCAACTGCAGGCATCCATTGTGGGCAATGTAAGGCTCCTGTGGCTGAACTGGTTACTGAAGTCAACTGGGGGTTCAGCTATGAAGTGGTTGTGTGGGCTGTGCCAGCTGGCCAGAAAAGTCATCAAAATAAATCTGGGGTGCGTTTGGGCCCACCCCAGGTATGAAGTGGCACTAAAAGTGGTCACTTAGGTTATTACTGGGTTCATGTAGATCAATGCCAACTCTGGAATGACAGCAAGAGCTGCACAATGTGGTCCAATGCAGTCAGTTTGGTTTCCCTGGGTTTGATCTTACCTGAGGTGCCAAGGGTGCCATTTCAGTAATCGAAATCGACTTGGGGTTCAAGTGGCACTGAGTTGTATGATGTGGTCCAGTGTGGTCAGTGGGGTCAACTTGAGATTCACTCCGGTAGACCCCCGACTGTGCTATGGTAGTGTGGACTGTGCCAGTGACAGAGGCTATGAGATGGCATTCCTGACAGCACCAGACGTTTGTATAATTGGCTTATAAAGTGCCCCCTAGTGGCCAGGACTATGTTGTCATTTACTCATTTTGGTGTCCCCTGGGATAAGAGCAGCACTGGGCCCAGTACAGGACATGTCCTCAGATGGGGTGCCAGTCCACCACAGGACACACTCACACACACACACACATACATATGCCCCCCCTAGTCATTCTTAACTAACCCCAGGCACAGGTCTTTAGATCCCAAGCAGACCCAATGGGTGGGCCGACGTTACCTGGACAGATACCTCCCAGACGTCAGGCTCCTGTCGTATCTCCTCTTCTCGAAGCAGTTGACCACCGTCTGAAGGAGGGCCAGCTCGGGTTGCTGCTTGACTGCCACAGAGATGGCCCGGGCCAGCAGTTCGATGGCGTCCTGAATGTAGAAGTCCAGGGGCTTGAGGTTCACCTCCCCGTAGGCCAGCAGCCCGTAAGGCAGGCCGATGCTGTGCAGGGCCTCAGGATTCAAAGGGTATGCCACCACCCAGTGGACCGTGGGCAAGGTCAGGCCGAGCTTCTGGGCGGTCAGGAGGACGTTAGAGATGCACTGGGGGTCTGTGCCCAGCAACAGTGCAGTGGAAGGAGGCAGCGACTTGAAGTGGTCATTCAAATAGTCCTCCATGTCCTCGTCCTGCTCGGGACCCCAGGCGGTCATGTCAAGGACCGCTCGCAGCAGCAATGGGCAGTCGTGTTCATGGGTGCTGAGGAGCTCTAAAATGTCCAGGTCTTGCCAGCCTTGGCACAGCACGGCCGTGGCCTCCTGCCAGGAGCTTCGGTGAAGGACGCTCAGCAGCAACTCGGCCAGCGACCTCGGTGGGCTGCGGGTCAGCATCTGCAGGTGGAACGGGTTCTGTGGACAGAAACAAGAGAATAATGGAGGAGGGTCACAAAGGGAGGAGCGCAAGGACAAGGAACAAGTGACAATCAGAACATTGCAGACCCCTGGGGCCACACGTGGTCTTACTGGACACTAGTTCTAATGTGCGGCCATGGGAACCAAAAGGGGGCAACGCAAAGAACTCCTTCTGCTTCTCCTCTGTCTCAGCAACATCAGCCACTTTAGGAGACCACCCAGAAAACCCCAACTAGTGGTCATCAGGGTCAGAGCTAAAGGTGACACCCTGGCTACACCTCTCGGCACCTGCATGTGTCTCCAGGGTGGGAGGAAGACGAAGAAGAACAGAAGGATGAATAAAACGCTCGACTTCATGGGAGGGCTGGCAGCGCCAACTCATCATAAACATGCAATGGATGGGGGGGCACAAAACATCTATAGGCTGCACCATAAGTGACGAAGCAGTCATGACAACATTATGGCAAACATCACAGTAATAATCCTCAGACTGGCATAACATAAGCCACCAAATAAAATGAAACGCTGAACACGGCAACAGGACCGCAGATCTCGGCTCTCACTGCGGTGCCAATGGCCAACGCGTCCCTCAGATGGGCTTTGGTCACAACCTGCCTTAGAACTCCGCTAATCCCGTGTGCCGGTGCTCGTCACCGTCTGTGACTTGATCTGTGGCACTCCTTCGGCCACCTGTCATAGTTGGTCTCTGCCTGGAAAAAAAAATCTGGGACACTGTGCTTTGATTGGATGGTGATTTTTGCACAATTTGCATACAGTGGAGAGAATACAGCAAACAGGAATTGTGGGTAAATGTTTTAGTGAAATGTAAATATCACCCTTCAAGGTCACTACATTTATGATTACATTAGAAACAAAGAGCAGCAGAACATGAAATTCAAAGACCACCGATCAATCAATCAATCAATCAATCAATCAATCAATCAATCAATCAATCAATCAATCAATCAATCAATCAATCAATCAATATTGTGCAGAAACTGCAAATTAAATAGTTTAAGTATTTAGTCAGAGGCATCGGGCAGAAGCATTGAATGGCTTGATAGCAGCGGCCAGTAAAGACCCCCAGGAGGGATTCCTAGCACACTGTGGTGGGGTGAGCCCCTGGTTAAAAGTGCTTCAAGATTGCGCCTCCTGGGGGGCATTTTTCAGGATGGCATCCAATTCTGCCACCGTCCTCTTTTTCTACAGCAGCTCCCGGTGTGTCCAGGCTTAGCCCCTGATAAGTTTGAACTCAAGTTACTTCCCAAGGAGACCCCAGCGCAGAAAAATATAGCGCCTTGAGCATGGGAAAGGCGCTATATAAATAAAATGTGTTATTACTATTATTATTATTAAAGGACCAGTAGACCGTCTCCAGCAGCCTGTTGCATATGTCAGAAGGCGACTCGATTTACTTTTGGGACCTTTATATGTTTATGATTTTTGGGACCGCATGATAAGAGGACAATTGTGCTGTCACCGTCACTGTAAAACAGCAGTTTACTCTCCTTACAATGTGAGGACGTTGCTTCTCTTCTGTTCACTTATTTGATGCCGGTTTGGGAAATGAAGGAGACCTCGGTGTAAAACCTGGGAAAGGAGTAATCGAGAATTTAGGAATTACCTTCAGAGGTAAAAAAGTAAAGCGACTGCAGGGAATAAACTAGTAGGCCAGGGAGCCTGCACTGATACACCACATGACAAAACAGCTCAAGACCCCAGGTTGGTAAGCCCCCCCAGGCAGGCACACGGTCCAGTCCCACCCTCCAGAAATGACCCTCTATCTGCCACAGCCAGGTGTGACGTGGGTATCCCCTTGGCCTGGACCAGACACTTGGATCCTCAATAATGAGCCGGATCACCCTCGGGTAATCGCGCCACGTGGCCGTAGTGCCGTAACTGACGCTCCTTCACAATGCAGGTCATGTGCCTCATTGGGGACCCCATGAGCAACACAAAGTCACACCAGCGAGACCCAAGGACCCTCTGAAGAGACTCACATGAAAGAGTCCAGTCTTCATCTCAGGTCACTGATAGCATCCATGTCTCACAAACAGGAGGCCCCAGGACTCTAAAGTCCTTTTGTGCCACACACCCCTCAGTGACCTCATGACCCCCCCCCCCCCCCCCATGCTCTACCAATCCGTCTACTGACTTCATGGGAAGAGTCACCAGAGATACATGAACGTCACCGCCGATGTCAGTAAACCTCTCAATGATGAGGTCAACGCTCTCTCTGCTGTGCCCAAGAGGTCATTAAAGACCCTGATTTTGGGTTTTTTATCAGGACCCTCACAAGCTCAGGCCAGTATACTTAACTAGCCACGTAGTAGTGAAACAGGACAGTGAGGTGGGGTGGCTCTGCCCCGCCCACTCCTGACATCACGCTTCCCCCTCCCCTCGGCCCGCAGCCTCTCTCTCAGATTAGCGTGAAGAAATCGGGAACCGCAAGTGAACTCTGATACTTAATGCGATAAGAGGAGTCGCAAAAGCAACCGGAATGTTCAAGAAAATTCTAGAAAACAAAAAGAAAGCGATCCAAATCTGTGAAGTCATTCTCTCGTGAAAAGCGGACAGACAGAGTGACAGAGCGACAGACAGATGTTCCATCCATCCATCCATTTTCCAACCCGCTGAATCCGAACACAGGGTCACGGGGGTCTGCTGGTGCCAATCCCAGCCAACACAGGGCACAAGGCAGGAACCAATCCCGGGCAGGGTGCCAACCCACCGCAGCAGACAGATGTTGTATTTTATATATAGAGAGAGATGAATATAACATCAGCCTCCCTCACCTCAAGAAATATTACAATAAATACCAAGAAGCAGCCTTTTGACTTCTTTTGGGGGTCCCCGTATGTAAATGTCAAGATGAGCAAAGAGAAAGGTGGGAAGGGACCCTCAAAAATCAGAACTCTGGGGGCTCTTAAACACAACTGGGGGAGAGCAGCAGACACGACGAGCTACAAAGCTGAAGGTTTACTGTCTGTCACCCCAACACCCCCAGTGACAAAACCACAGCCCTCCCAACTCCTGAACAGCCAATGCATTGTCTGGACGTCCCCAGTGGTGGTGTGTCACAGAGGGGACGTGCAGCATTGGCCATCGTGGCTCTCAGTTTTGTCTTTGACCTCCAGGGGGATCCAGAATGAGTCCCCTAGCTAAGCCTACACTTCTTAATCAGCTTGTTAATTGGGTGGTCCTATCTTGGAGTGACGTCACCAGCCCGGCACACAGCGCTGGCCATCAGAGAGGCGTAGAAGATGTGAAGGACGTCACTGTCCACCTTAAAGGAGCACAGTCTCCTAAGGAAGAAGAGTCTGCTCTGCTCTTTCTCATGTAGTTCCTTTGTGTTCTGAGACCTGACCAACCTATCACTGACGTGGACCCCAAGTACCCGTAGGAGCGGACCACCTCAATATCTACTCCCTGAGTCGCAGATCTTTGGTGCGGTGAAAGTGAACAAGCAGATTTTTTGGTTTTATTGATGTTGAGTTTGACAATTCTCAAAGTTCTCCCCCTGCCCCCCCCCTCCCTTTATCAATGGACCCCATAAGTGCAGAAACCTCTGAGACTTTCTTCAAGTGACCTGACCTGCCATTCTGTTTCTAGTCCAAGGTGTGCAGAGTGAAGAGTAAAGCGGACAGTTGTGCTCCTTGTGTTGCTCACACAGTCCTGGACCCTCACAAGCCGGTGGTCCGCCTGACAGACAGTCCATCATCAGGACACCACAGGCTCACCGCTCTGAGCTGACCCCTCAACAGGGATGGCTGGATGGTGTTGAAGACGCTGCAGAAATCTAAACCCGACATCCTCACCGTGGAGCAGATAGACAATCACGTCCTCCGCTCCAGTCGACTGCAGTGGGCCCAGGGGGGTCTACCAGAGGGGGACTCTAACAGTCCAGGACCAGCCTCTCGAAATGTCTTAGTTCTCAACCCCCCTAATAAAAAAAGAAAGGACACCATAAGAATCAACACCATTGAGCTGAGGAGCCAGTTACCCATTAGTGACGAGGTGATGACAACGCGGTGACAAAGTGACGACAGTCTCTAAAGAGTCTGAATACACGACGCAGAGAGCCGAGGACAGGCGCGTACTAAAGGGTCTCATCTCTTAGAAAATGTTCTTATTATTTTGATAATAATGATAATTTATGATCATTTTAAATCATTTCATTTCAATCTCCATTGTGTTAATGAAGTCACAGGAAGGAGGAAAAGCGAATTTGACTTTCGATTTGTGTGTTTTAAGTGAAATCAAAGACAATCAGAACGTTAAAGAAAAGGGGTGCAGGCTGGAGTGACAGATCCTCAGCTAGGGGTCCGAATTCCTGTTTTATGTCCCGTGTTGTTCTTTGTTGAGCCATGTGAAGGATGGGGGCGCCAGTGAGCCCCAAACACGAACACACAAACGCAGTCCAGGGTTCTAATAAAGGGGGTGGGATTACAAATACCTCACATGTACAAATAAACGAGTGTTGTCTCTCCTTCCTTGTCTTTCTTTCTCTCCCCCTCTCTGCCCACCGCACTGCTACTTCTCCAGTCGAGTGTTGCCCGTCTCCTCTCCCAGTGTGGTCTCTTTTACTGAGTGGTCCCATTGATGTGCCATAACCACTTCTGAGTTATTGAGACAGCCAGGGAGATCCTCCCCCAGCAGTGCCCCCTATCGCCCACCAGGCAGGACCCCAACTCTCATGCAGCCCTGCGGGTATCCAAACTGAGACTCTAAATGAGAGACACTGCCACCTGTTAAAGTGGGGGATGAACTGCACCCGGCTGTGCTCTCCTGCCAGTTCTTGTACTCTTTGGGCATCCCACCCAGGCTGGGGATATATGAGGCGTCCTGACCGGGAATTGCCCCCATTTAGTCCATCCTTCCATTATGGCATCCTGGCTGGGTAAGGACCCCCCCTTCATCCTGGATGGGATGCCCAACCGTCCTCTCTGGTTTCTACAGCCATTTACTGGTGTTGGTGTTCCTTTAGTTAATGATGGTTGGGTAGTTCCCCAAGAGGAGGGGCCGCCTGCCAAATAACTAGCTCTAGAAATCCAGAGGGTCTCCCCCAGTTCCTGGTGGTCCATCATGAATGTGCTATGAAGCTGTCATGTGTTTCTTCTGCGTATTTTTAATTATTTGTATTTTTTGGACTTCATGCTCTTGTTTTTCACATCGTTTTTTAGCTTTCTGTACCAGGACTCAGGTTGCACTGGATTGCCTTCATGTTTTGGGCAAATCCCTTTGCCTTTGTAATCCATGGGGCCTCATTATACACAATGATATTACAAAAATGTATTGTATAAAAATTCTTAAGACTCCTTATCTGTGTCTAGCTGGGGTTTTTGGATGGGATTTCCCCCTCTAGTGGGCATTTTTGGAAATTCTTTTTAGACTTACGTGCTTTGAGGCTGTTAGTTCACAACACCCAGGAACTGCTGGTCTGCATTTGGAGTTTTTTTTTATACTTCTAGAGTTTAAATAAAAATGTGCAGAAGGTTTAAAAGAAGTGATTAGAAATTACACAAGTCGAGAAATATGGAAGAAGGGAATTGAAACCTTCAGCCCTAAGAAAGGAGAAAAACAGGCAGTTAGAAACGAGAGGCCGAACACTTTACTGCACACAGATTATGAAATACAGAGTCAGGTATTGGCAGATTGAGCGAGAGAGGGTGACACCTGGGCAGTCCCAGGACACAAGACTGGGGACGATGTGACACTCCTGAGAGAACCGTTGGATTAAACTGAGGACAGGAAATGGCAGATTTGGAAAAGGCCTGTGAGTATCACACACACTTGATCTGCTCTGAAGACACGGTAAGCTAAAGTGGACATCTCTGAACGAGGAGGGACACTGGGTTGTCCACTCTTGGCTGGTCAGTTTGTGGAGGAGGAAAGCAGTAAAGAAAAGGAAATCGAGGGCACTGAGCCGAGACCGTCATCAACGAGCATGATGTGACTGTGACACGTGACAATGCATCTTCAAAGAGGCCGATTCTGAAGTAAGTGGTAAAACATTGGGGCGCCTCAGGGTCTAAATTAAATGTTAATAAGAATTAAATTTTAATGAAAGGTAATTGGGGAGACGGAGTTAATATAAGAAAAGAAAAAAATAAAATATTAGGGATTCACTTTGGGAGAAAAGTTGGAGCGAGGAAACTTTGGGAGAACTTGAGAAGAAAAATGTTAAAAAGCTACCAGGGTTGTGGAAAAATGAGGGTCTGATGCTATGAGGGAAAAGTTTAATAAGAAGCTGCAGCTTATATACACAGGGAGGGGACTTTAGGACCACCTGAACCCTGGCTTAGCTGTGCCAATCATCTAATCGGCCAATCACGTGGCAGCAGCACAATGCATCCAATCCTGCAGATTCGGATCAAGAGCTTCAGTTCACGTTCACATCAAACAATAGGGTGGGGACGTCAGACGTGTTGTGGTTGTTGGTGCCAGGCAGGCTGGTCTGAGTATTTCTGGAGCTGCTGGTCTACTGGAACGTTCAAGTATGACAACCTCGGGAGTTTACTTAGAATGGTGCAAAAAGCAATGACAGTTCTGTGGACGATGAGAGAGGACAGAGGAGAAGAGTCAAGCTGGTCTGAGCGGACAGAAAGACCCAGGTAACTCAGATCACCAACTGCAATGAGCAGACAAGCATCTCAGTAGGCACAACACATCCCACCTTGAGGCGGGTGGGCTACAACAGCACAAGACCACAGCGGGCTCCACTCGTATCAGTGAAGCACAGAAGGCTGAGGGCTGAAGTGGAAGTTGAAGGCCTGGTCTGATGGATCTCGATTTCTGCTGAGACACACAGAAGGTGGGCACCTTAAGCATAACAGGAATTCATGTGGCCGAAGCGCCTCAGGTCAGCAGTCCAGCAGGGAGGTGGTGCCCGTGTGATGGTGTGGCGAGTGTCTTCTTGGCTCTCTTTGCACCCCTTATTACTAATTCATCGTTCCTTGAATGCCACAGCCTATTTCAGTTGTGACCAAGAGGGGGCGCCACAAACACCACACACTGATGCACTGGCACAGTCCCGGGTTCAAAAAGCAAACAATTATTTAACACAATACCCCAGTACATCAGTATGTTTCTTTTCTTCTTCTTCTTCTTCTTCTTCTTCTTCTTCTTCTTCTTCTTCTTCTTCTTCTTCTTCTTCTTCTTCTTCTCTGCTACTCATCCTAGACGAATGTTGCCTGTCTCCTGTGCCAGCTCTGACTTGTCTGGATAAGGCAATGCGGGTACATTTATTGAAGACCCCGTAGCACTTCTGATACCAGGGGATTGCCTGTTTGAAGCACTTCCAGGTCATTATGAAGGCCCAAAAAGTAGGGAGTACAACTGCCTGCAGCCCCCCTGGCAGCAAGTCAATGGACGCAATGAGCTCTGAAAGAGCAACGCTGATGAGATTTTAGCTTCATAATTCCATTCATAAGACATGAAGAAAAATCAGATGAGCACAACACACGTGATGCCGATTTGATATCAGCACAGAAACAGGAAACGCAAAGGAAAACAGAAAGCCTGTCCATACATCACAGTTGGGATGAGTTTTCAGAAAGGTCCTGGAGTCGTGCTGATGGATGTTCCAGTAGTTGAATGCACTCCTCAAAGTTCTGCAATTGTTAACCTGCTATTTCAAATCCACACTTTTCTTCCCACCAAGTCTTTACGGGACCAGATGTGATTCTTGAGGCAGAGGACACACTTCTGGGAAGCAACTTGCTAAAAATGCAATGCATTTTATTACAACAAATGTTTGTGATATGCCTACTGTTGGAATGACACATGCATTGCATATGTATCTGTTATATGTCATTTGGTATGGGATTCATAAAAGCAGTATCTGTTGGAATGACAAATGCAGTGCATTTTACTACCACAAACACTTGTGGTGTGTCATCTGTTGGAATGACAAATGTAATGTACAGGTATTTTATTATTACAAATGTCTGTGATGTGCCAACTATTGGAATGACAAATGCAATGCAATTTTTACTGCAGATGTCTCTGATATACTATCTATTCAAATGACAAATGCAATGCATTTTATTACTACAAATGTCTGTGATATGCCATCTGTTGGAATGACAAATACATTGCATATGTCTCTGTTATTTCTCATTTGGTATGGGATTCGTAAAAGCAGTATCTGTTGGAATGAGAAATGTAGTGTATTTTATTACCACAAATGCTTGTGGTGTGCCATCTGTTTGGAATGACAAATGTAATGTACAGTACGGGTATTTTATTACTACAAATGTCTGTGTTATGCCAACGGTTGGAATGACAAATGCAATGCAATTTTTACTGTAAATGTATGTGATGTGCCATCTGTTGGAATGACAAATGCGACTCATTTTATTACTACAAATATCTGTGATGTGCCATCTGTTGGAACGACAAATGCATTGCATATGTCTCTGTTATTTCTCATTTGGTATGGGATTTGTAAAATCAGTATCTGTTGGAATGAGAAATGTAGTGCATTTTATTACCACAAATGCTTGTGGTGTGCCATTTGTTGGAATGACAAATGCAATGTATTTTATTACTACAAATGTCTATGATGTGCCATCTGTTGGAATGACAAATGTAATGCCTGTTATTACTACAAATGTCTGTGATGTGCCATCTGTTGGAATGACAAATGCCATTCATTGTATTACTGCAAATGTCTGTGATATGCTATCTACTGTATTCATATAACAAATGCAATGCATTTTATTACTACAAATGTTTGCGATGTGCCATCGATTGGAATGACAAATGCATTGTATGTGTGTCTGTTATATGTCATTTGGTATGGGATTTATAAAAGCAGTATCTTTTGGAATGACAAATGTAATGCATTTTTATTACCACAAACACTTGTACATTACATTTGTCATTCCAAACAGATGGCACACCACAAGTATTTTATTACTACAAATGTCTGTGATATGCCAACTATTGGAATGACAAATGCAATGCAATTTTTACTGTAAATGTATGTGATGTGCCATCTGTTGGAATGACAAATGCAATGTCTGTTACTAATGCAAATATCTGTGATGTGCCATCTGTTAGAATGACAAATGCCATTCATTTTATTACTAGAAATGTCTGTGATGTGCCATTTGTTGAAATGACAAATGCAATGCATTTTATTACTACATACATTACAGAATACGTTCCAATAGATGGTGCACTGTAAACGTTAAGACTGAGGTCAACGTTGATGTATTAGATTTCACCAAATTGTAGAGGAGTAGCACAGCTCATTATTTTAATATAAGAACAGCCGCTAAGACGCCGTAGTCCCTGCAGAGGGCGATAGTCATCTCTGTTTGTAATTTGCCTCCTGTTTGTTAAAGCGTCCCGAGGGATGTCATGATGGCTGTCACAGTCGGCGGTTGGCATACGCGGCGCGCATGTTGAAAGGACTGAAATGCGCGGCGGTTTCCTGTCATAACTGATGAACTTTTTTAGATTATGGAAGCCGAAACACAAGACATCTTTAATTAATACAAGCGAGAGCAGACGGCGGCTGGAAATCGATTTCGACATTTAGCTTCGAACGCTGTGGCTTGCTACAGGTAAAGAATGGAAGTCCAGCCTAGCGTGTCTTAATGCCGAAGTTGTCCCAAGATGTACGACGGATGGCCGCCTTTTTCGAAAGCTTTGCAGCGCTGCTCGCCGTGTGTCTCACACCGAGACATTTCTAATCACAGCGTCGTCACACTTCTCAGTTTCTATCTGCAGAAAGCCACCGCGGAAAGAAAGGAAGAGCTGAAGCGCCTTTGTGACAAGCAGCCAATTGAGTCTGTAAAAGTAGACGAGCTTGACAATAGGAGGCGCTCTGCTCGGAGACCTGACGCCCTGACTGTAATTTGGAGGATTTGACGGGCGACACGCAGGGGCGTCGTGCCGTGGGTGCGTCGCCCTGAAGTCACCTTGTCTTTGCCTGCACAGCCCTCTTGATATCGAGGGTCCCACAGCGGAGAGCAGACCCAGTGCTCATTTGACACTCCGCAGTTCAAACCCCCCACGCCCCCCCCCCCAAACAGAATAGCGTCCCTTTATGCTCTGATGCTCTGGGGGTCCAAAGCGAGGGGTCGATGGCCGGTGCAAACGACACTAAGATTCGGCCGCTACGCTTTCCTCACTTTTGGGCTTCTAATATTTCATTTCTTCTTCTTAAAGCGTTCAGTCGGCTGTGTAGATTACTGGAAAATAATCCTCATTTAAATGCATGAAAGTCTGAGTCTGCGGGAAAAGGAAATTTAGAAACAGACACGCTATATAGTGACCTTCACTTGGTCTCTAATGTCTGCATTCAAAAAAACATCCTGCCTCCCTCTGCACTAAATACACTGGTTAAAGGATACAAAAACTGAGAAAATCAGACCCTTGGGCAAAACCATATTCACAACACTGCCAGGTCAGGTGGATTGGCACCCCTTTGTTAGTCGAAGTGTGTCTGTGTGTGTGTGTGTGTGAGTGTGGCATCCCGTCCTGGGATTGTTCCTGCTTTGCCCTAATGCTTGCTGGAATAGGCTCCAGCACCCCACAACCCACTTCAGGATTAAGCGGGCTTTGAAAATGGCTTGGTATAGTATGGCATCTATGACGTGCCAGTGGAAAGGCTGTACCACACATTTTCACTAAAGAGTAGCACAGTGCCTCCGTAGCTGACATGGATTCACATTTAAAATGCAGTCTGTGTGGACTCCTCTGGCCACACCAGTTTTCTCCAAGTACTTCCAAAGAAAGGCAGCCATGATCCAAGTGCCACCCCATTTCATTATATAGCACAGCGTAAGCAGATCCAGGGTGAAAGGATATCACACTAGTATGGGCAAGGAAAGGTCATTAGGGGGCTCTGAATCCCATGAAGCTGTGAAGGGGACCCTTCAATGAATGATTCGTTGGGCCAGAATAAAATAGAATAACTTGTGGCAGTCCCATGAACTGCTAGATGGCACCAAGGAGTCACAATCAGAAGACTCTGCACTGCCCTCTCAGTGCCCACACCATGAAGAAAGCCTCAGCTTATTGTGCACCCTTCAGAGTTTATGTACAGAGCATCACTGGCAAGACCGACAAAGTGCCAGGTCACATCTACACTCTGCCAATAGGGGGCACCTTTCACTGACCTGCCCTTCTGGGCACAGGATGAGTCTCACAGCCTGTGGCCATTGCTGAAAGTGCTGGGCTTAAGCCACCGTTTATGGAAATGTTTGACTGGCAAAACACGACAAACCCAAATTGAAATGCCAGGTAAGAATCAGTGATGGGGTGTTGATCAAAGTTTTATGGTCAGCTAAATCTTAGAGAAAGCGATGATCTGCGGACACCGTGGTGCTTTTCGTTAGAACTCGCACGGCCATCTTTCTCAGCAGTGGAGGAGCAGATGGACTTCACCAGTAGACCTTCACATCTGCCTCCAGAATCACTGGCTGGCATTTTATCCTAAGATTTGATGACATCTGACCAACATGACCAACGGGATAATCCTCAGATGGGTTGACTGTTGCCACCACTTAATCTCCATTTCTTCAACTAAGAAGGTTCAGCTCTTCCAATTTTTGCTTCTTGTTGGCTCTCCATGGTTCTGAATCGACCTACAGTACTTGTTGTTGAAATTGCTCTCCATGGTCCTGAATCAGCCTAGTTGCTCTTTTGTGGACTTTCTGTGGTGCTGCTTTGGAATTTCCTCACACACTCAAACCACGCGTGTCTCGGGAATGGCGGAGAAGAGGAACAGTGTGTGTGTGTGTGTGTGTGGGGGGGGGGGTATTGGGTCGGGGGAGGGGTTGTAGGTGGTTTCATGTCAAAATGGGCCGTGAAGAGGGTAAGCCAAAAGAATTTGCAAACGGGCCGTTCGTATTCACTTATTTAAGGTGGCCAGAAACACAGCTGAGCGTAGGAGGATTGCATGAGAATCGAACATCATGAAGGGCATCCGACACAAGTGGGGCTGTGCAGCTGAACGAGGGGCCCAAGTGGGCAGTGAGACGCTCTACAGGTTAACACTGAATATGATATACACTCCCCCACACACCTAAAGTGAGTGCACTCATATTCTACAAATGGGGGACAAGTGTAGCGTCTGGGGGTCTTCACTGCCGTGCTGACTTGCACATGCAAATCAACGTCTGATGTTAGGATTGGTGAGTGGAACTGCCTTGAAAGGCACTATATGAAAGAAGACCACATAGGTAGAGAGACACAGAGGTCATAGGTGCACAGATACAAAGATCTGCTCGAGCTGCGGACTTTCTCTGGTGCTGCTTTGTCTTTTTTGAACAGCTAAACTGCACACAGGGGTCACACCAGTGTTTAATAAAACTTGAGCATAACCCCCATTGTCTTGTACTCATCAAGGCACTATATAACCTAAGAAACTGTTAACCTTCTTTAGAGCCATCCTCTTCACTGATGTCGCCTCTTCATCTCCTCACTTACTTGAAGGGTTCTGCTCCTTCAGTCTTTGCTCCACTGTCGCTCTCCATGGTGCTGAATCGGCCCAGTTGCTCTTCTCTGGACTTTCTCTTGCGCTGCTTTGTCTTTTTGTAATGTGGACACCAAAACTTTATCCAGTCCTCCAGATGAGGTCACACTAGTGTGCTATATAATTTAATCACAGTCTATGTCGACATGTGCTGCAGACACTGGGGGGCGCTGTGTAACCTAAATTCCTGTTATGTGAGTAGGGAGTGGGCCTAACACAAAAAAAAGTGGGTTTTTCCAAAAAAACTCGAAAGCACATAGGAGCAAAAAATTCCCAGAATAAAGGTGGCATCAGGCACATTAAAGTTGTTTTCTTCTTGGGACTTCACTGTCCCATCAACCTATAGGGGTAACTCTGTACCCCACAGAGAGCACACCTAGAATAGTGACACGGCCTTTCCACTTTTAAACACTCACTTACTTTGCAGCATTTCTGTCTTTATCTTGTAGCATTGTCACCTGCTGTAATTTCCCCCCGAGGGCTGATCACAAGTTCTGTGACACTCACAGGCTATCACACCACAAGGGACAAAGACAAATGATTGGGACACGAATAAAACAGTGGCCGCCCTCAATCAAGGACACTCATTTGGAGTCTCTGAGCCCACAGCTCCAGTGGGCACCTGATAGGTGGTCCAGCTCAAGGCCACTAGTCCTAGGCGTGTAATCCAAGGTGAAAGCCCTTGGGACGTGAGAGCCGCCCATCTATCATGCAGCCAAACATGAGGCCCATTAGAGGAGATTAGAAATGTCTTCATTTAAACCACTTCAGAATTTGTCTTCCACACCAATCTGTGCCCACCTTCAGTTGTTTGTTGAGAGAGATGGGTGTCCATAAAGGATTCAAAAAGCTGGAGAGCACTGTCTTCCATAATTTGTTATAAGAAAACACCAAAGTGATAAAATGCTTTGTTGTGGGTCCTGGGGTAGAAGATCTGTGTGCCACCTAGCGATCACATCTTACATATACTGGCAGCTCTAAACTGAGTCCATGTGAGTGAATGAGTGTGCCCAGTGATGAACTGGCACTGGGTCCAGTTTGTGATGGCTTAGGGAGTGGATATTCTGTAAAGTGAACTGCTGGGTCCTCATTCACGTTTCATTGATGGGTCAAAGTGCTGGGCAGACCAGGCCACTCTGTCACCAAAAACAGTGTCCAGCACATCCTGGCCTAACTTGTAGGAGCTCCTTGGTCAGCAAAGAGCAGGTCTTAAGTGGGATCCTCAGTCTGCCCCCAAGGTCTTCTCTGAGGGAGCCATGACTGATACATTCTCTTGTGGGGGGCTCACAGGGGTCTTCCTCACTAGATGTCCAAAATACCTCAACTGCCTCCTCTCAATACAAAGAAGCTGCCCAAGCAGCCCAGAATCCTCCATTTTAGTACATTTGAACCTTTTTTTATTTGTGCCAGTTTTGGAATTTTTGCAAGTTTATTTTTTTGAGGTCATGGTTTCTTAAACTATGAGTTCCGACCCAAAAATGGGTCACAGGTTGCCACTTTTGGATTGCTTGTCACTGTTGGTAATGGGTTACCGATGGTTTGCGATGTAGCTCATACAGGATCACTGTGAGTTGATCCAATGATTGACCTCAATCCCCAAAAAGTTATGAGGATGGTCCTGCCATTGAACAAGTAGTGGGTCTTGAAGACAAGATTGGGTCACGGCAACAGTAGAGTTTAAGAAATCCCACATTAGGTTTATCATCATTCCGGCCATACATTGAGCCACTACGCCCATATTGTGTACTGTTGCTATGCCTGTGGCTGGTCATGTGACACAGAAGTCAGGTGACTTGTTACTTATCATTACACGCCACCTTTTCCAGATGACGGTGCCCTGCTATGTGTTGATAGTATCACATTTTATGTATACTGTATAGTGCCTCTCTCATGCTCAAAGCATTTTAGTTGAAGTTCAGTTATCCAGGCTTCTCTCCCTACGCTTCTTTTGACTCTGATTCTGAGTTTGACTTCAGGTAGCCCCCTGATCATGACACTCTTTGTTCCCTTATGCCCATTCCAGCTCCTGCTTTTTCTGTCATTCAAAATAAAACAAAACAATAATGCGACAACGTCCCATGTAGCGCCCGCCTCTCCCCAGGAATTCATACGTCAATCATATACTCCGCCTCCTCCCTTCTCTTCTTTCCACTTGATCAGACTTCACTTTTGGACACCGCCCTCATCCTTGCTAACCACACCCCGTTGCCCAATCCCCGCCCACTTGTTATATTGTAGTGAGTGATGAGGACCCCGCCAGTCCGACTCTGACTCGCTACTTCCTTTCACTCCTTAAGCCCATCAGATAGAAGAGAGCAATTTAAAATGTGCGAACCGCTCGAAGGGGGACACAAAGCCCGCTGTCGGCAGGTGACGTCCCTGAGAGGTTAATTCAAAATAAACGTGTTATCTCCTTCTGCCATTTCCTGCTCCTGAAGCGTGTACACCCGTGTGTGTGTGTGCGTGTGTGTGTGATGGCGGCCCGGCAGATAACAGCCTGCTTGATATTCCAGTCCACCCCGGAGCTGCCACCCCAGGCTCGAGGGAAACAAGCAGCGGAGGGAATGAAATCAGCAAAGGGGAACGCCGGAGTGACGAGGAGATCAACGCGAGCTGGCAGGAGTCGAGGAGCGGCGCCTCCGTTATTTGATCTCCGTCGCGCGACGGAATTTCCTAACACACTCAAACCGCGCGCGTGTCGTGAGCGGCGGAGGATAACAACGGGAGGGGGTTGGGGTCGGGTGTCAGGTGGCGTCTTTCAGCCGGTAAGTCAAAACGAACCGTGAAGCGGGTAAACTGGCGGAATGGCGGTCAAATACGTAAAAACACCCCCAGTTTACAAACGGGCCGTCCGTATTTATTTTATTAAGGTGGGCAGAAACACAGCTGAGCGTAGGGGGATCGCATGATAATCGCGCATCAAGCTGGGCGTCCGATACAAGTGGGGCCAAATGGGCGGTGCGACCCCCGACAGGTTAACACTGAAAATAGTACGACCCCCCCCAAGTGAGTGCGCTGATATTCTAAAAAATGGGGGACAAGTCCAGCGTCTGAGGGTCTTTAGTGTCATGCATATCAATATCTGCCTTGAAAGGAGAACACAGAGGTAGAGAGATACGGAGGTCGTAGGTACACAGATACAACCATCTGCTCAAGGGGCTCCCCTCTCTCTCTGCCCCCACTCTCCTTGGTCTTTCATCCCATTTCAATGGCGTTAACCCCTTTGGTTTTAAATGTGCTCATTACATTAAATGGACTTGACTTGACTCCTTGCTTATCTCTTCCCATGATAAACCCAGAATTAGCAGTTCTGCTTTGGCCCCCTACCCCTCAGACTGGCCCTGTTGTGTATCCTCAGAAATGTTCTATTGGTGCCCCTCAAGGATCAGCGCCGGGTCTGCTTCTCTTTTTCCTTTACATTTGTTCCTTTGGCAATGTCATTTCTTCTCGTGGCTTCTTCCACCACCTCTGTGCTGATGACGTCCAGATCTTCCTCTTATTTATCTCTGACAACCTACAGGTATCAGCCCAGACATCCAGTTGTTTCTCTGCTGTCTCATCATGGAGGAAGGCTCATCAGCTTAAACGTAATCTTTTATATCTTGTGCTTGCCCGCTGATTCTCTTTCCTCAGATTGTCCCTAAGCAGATGTCCCCCCTTTCACCATCAGTCACAGTCAGGAATCTTGGCGTGAATCTGGACTCCTCGCTTTCATTCATTGAAGATATACCTTCAATGACCCCATCCTGTCACTTCTGTCTTCATAATGTTCAGAGGATATGACTCTTCCTCAACAATGTGCCATGCAAGTCCTTATTCAAGCATTAGTTCTCTCTTGTGAATTTCCCCTTGGGGATTAATAAAGTATCTATCTATCTATCTATCTATCTATCTATCTATCTATCTATCTATCTATCTATCTATCTATCTATCTATCTATCTATCTATCTATCTATCTATCTATCTATCTATCTTATATAGTGCCTTTCACATCTATCTATCTATCTATCTAGGCCGGACTATTGCAACCCTCTCCCAGGGGGGGTCTTACTTCACCTGCTATCTGGCCCCTCCATGTCATTTCACTCCTGCCACTCCCCTGCTTTGCTCTCTCCACTGGGTTCCTGTTGATACAAGGATCTACTTTAAAACTCTCAGCCTGACCAGTTGCTCTGTGATCGGGTCTGCTCCTCAGGATCTCCAGTCCTGGGTCTCTCCATTCATCTCCCTTCTGCCTCGGCCTGTCTAATGACCAGCCCCCCCATCTTGCCAGATGTGCCAAGACTGCGCGTTGCTTCTCTGGTTTTGCTCCAAAGCTGAGGAATGAAGACACACTTTTTCATTACATTTTTTTGGATCTGCTAAGCTTCACTCCTATGGGCCACCTGCTACTCCACTGACAAAGAGTTTAGGATACTGATGTGGGGGTCTTAGTTGAGCTGCAGGTATCATTATGCAGTTCATCTACTCCCTCTTGCTTGATTTTTTTGTCTTGTTATCTATTGTTTTCGATTTCTGAGGCACCTTGGATAAAGGTGTCTGGTAAATAAATATTCCACCTTAATACAAACACTAAGTGTCTATATATCTGTGAGTCCATTTGGTTGTTATGTCTCTGTCATTCCAACAGATGGTGCATCACAAACATTTATAGTAATTAAACGCATTGCATTTGTCACACCAACAGATGGCACATCACAAAGATTATTAACACAGCTTTTATGAATTCCATACCAAATGGCACAGAACAGAAGCAAATGAGTTATATTTGTCATTCCAACAGATGGCACATCAAAACATGAGTAGTAATAAAATGCATTGCTTTGTTGTTTCAATAGATGGCACATCACATACAATAAGACTGCTTTTACAAATCCTATATCAAATAGCATATAAAATGGATATATGCATTGCATTTGTCATACTAACAGATGGCACATCAGAAAAAATATTAACACAGCTTTCATGAATTCCATACCAAATTACCCAATCAAATGAGTTATATTTGTCATCCCAGCAGATGGCACATCAAAACATTTGTAGTAATGCATTTTATTACTACATATATAAGTCTGTGCTCTGTGCATCCGTGTGTCAGTCCAGTTGAAATGTCTCTATCATTCTAACAGATGGTGCATCACAAACATTAGTATTAATAAAATACATTGCATTAGTTGTTTCAATAGATGTCACATCATATACAATAACACTGCTTTTACAATTCCATAAAAAATATCATATCACAGGCGGCACAGTGGCGCAGTGGTAGCGCTGCTGCCTCGCAGTTAGGAGACCCGGGTTCGCTTCCCAGGTCCTCCCTGCGTGGAGTTTGCATGTCCTCCCCGTGTCTGCATGGGTTTCCTCCGGGCGCTCCGGTTTCCTCCCACAGTTCAAAGACATGCAGGTTAGGTGGATTGGCGATTCTACATTGGCCCTAGTGTGTGCTTGGTGTGTGGGTGTGTTTGTGTGTGTCCTGCGGTGGGTTGGCACCCTGCCCAGGATTGGTTCCCTGCCTTGTGCCCTGTGTTGGCTGGGATTGGCTCCAGCAGACCCCCGTGACCCTGTGTTTGGATTCAGCGGGTTGGAAAATGGATGGATGGATATCATATCACATGAATATATGCATTGCATTTGTCATTCCAACAGATGGTGCATCACACACATTTATAGTAATAAAATGCAACAGATGACACATCACAAGGATTAACACTGCTTTTACGAACCCCATACCAAATGGCATTGACCAGAGGCATATGATTTATAGTTGTCATCCCAACAGATGGCATATCAAAACATTTGTAGTAATGTCTTTAATTACTACAAATATATGTCTCTCTGACTTGGTGCATCTGTGTCATTGCCGTTGCTATGTCTCTATCATTCCAACAGATGGCGAATCTCAAATATTTGTAGTAATAAAATGCATTGCATTTGTCATTCCAACATATGGCGCATATATATGCTGCTATTACAAACCCTATACCAAATAGCATATAACAGAGATACACAAAATGTATTTGTCATTCCAACAGAGGGTGCATTCCAGACATTTGTAGAAATGCATTTCATTACTACAAATGTGGGTGTTGTGCCATCTGTTGGAATGACAAATACAATGCATTTTATTACTACATGCATTACAAAATACATTCCAATAGATGGTGCACTTCTACATTAATTACTTAGATTTCAACCCATCTTAGACAGGTAGTACAGCCAGTAAAAAGCAGACCAGAAAGACACTATATAAATGACATATAGATATATAAGAAAGGCGCTACATAGAATACTTTAGAGAGAGATGAGAAGGTGCTAAAAGTTAGATTGATAAATATAGAAAGGCACCATACGATAGGTAGAAATATCAAAGACAGTATATAATAGATAGATAATGTTTATTATCTTGTTGTCAAGCCTCTCACCCCTTCTGACAGCACCTCTCTCCAAGGCCCCACCTCTTCTTATAATTTATCCCTGGCAGGCCCCACCCCATTTTACATGCTGTATCATAAGCCACGCCCCTGATCCTTCCCAGGTTTTGCCCCTTTGGAACAGTGCCTCTCTCACAGACTCCGCCCCCTCTGACGCATCACTCTCTTACAAGCTCTGCCCGTTTTTACAAATTTAAAAGGCAATAAATAATGAAGGTAGGCAGAGTGGCACAGTGCTTATGGCGTTGGACTGAGGTTGTGGGATCAGATCGTGCACTGACACTTTGTGACCACGAGCAAGTCACGTCACCTACCTGTGCTCCAACTGAAAAAACAAAAGAAATTTAACCCATTACATCTCAGATGTTGCAAGAGGTCTTAGAAAAAGGTGTCAGTCAAATAAGTACATGTAAATAAAGATTATCATAGATATGAAAGGCACTATATAATAGATAAATAGACAGACACAGTGCGTATAATCTTGCCACCAGGACTGCTCCCCATTCTGCCAGAGTCTTTCTCCCAGGCTCTGCCCCTTCTCACAATGTCTGTCTGAAAGGCACAGCCCCCCATGCATGTCTATATCCCAAGCTCCTCCCCTTCTTTCTCGCGCTTGCTCCCAGGCCCCGCCCCTACTCACATTCATTATGTCTCTCAAGCTCCACCCCTTGTTTTTTTCTGTGGGAGTGCAGGCAGAGGAGGTGGCAAACCCCAAGATGGTGGGACACTTCTGTTTTTGTCACAGCTGTGTTTAGGTGACATGGTGGAAGTCTGGAGAGGGCCAAGAGACTTGTTAATGCCATGGCACCATCTTTGGTTTGATATGTGCCCTGCTGTTTTGGGGTCCCATTGTTAAGATATGATGATAGGAAGCCACGCTAAGATTTCAACATGAAGGTGACGAGATTCAAACCAGTGTGACACCTTCATTGTCACCCTAGTTACAACAAGTGACAGTTTATTTGTTTTTCCCTGGTAATGACATTCTGACTTTAAGCTATGGATTGGGTTACTAGAATTCTGACTTGACTGGCACGCATTAAAGGCTTCATTTCTGATCTATCTCCTGCTCCGTCCCTTTACCCTTTCACCTGTTCTGGCTCTTCCATAACAGCACTACACTTTTTCAAGGTTACAGTATTGTCCCCTGACAACAAGTGACAAGAAAGCAACATCAATAAAAGACACACAAGCATGTGTCAAATAAATCAATAAGGAACCAGCAGAGATGCCCGGCATGTGCTCTCATGGCCAGCTCTTTGGTAACGAGTGCCATCTGGGTGGAGTGACACAAGCGGCTGGTCAGGACGGTGATTCTGATTGACTTTCGAAGTCCATGAGTGTTGTGTTTGCCCTGGACAGAAGGCAGCGGGGTGCCACATCTGTGCCACCTTCATCACCCCCTGCAGTGCCCTGAGGCCCTGGACTGAACAGGTGCCATACTGAGGTGTGGATTCCACTGTCATCTGTGCAGGTCTGTGAGAGCCAATGGAGACACGTAAAGAGACACTGCGTCTCAGGAAAGAAAGGTGCTGGAGGGCCTTCTTGCAAAGAGACCACATGCTTTGTGCCCACTTCAGGTCACCAGTGATGTTTAATGCAAGACATTTAAAGCTGCTTGTCCCCTCTGAATCAGATGTCAGTGTGCCCTTCCTTCTGCCTCCTCAAGTCAAAGGTCTTCTCCTTGGTGTTGTTGACATTAAGGCTCAACACACCACCCTATGGGGTGCCCTGGTTAAGGGACAGAATGGAAGATGTGATGTTGGCTCTCCTGGCCTGAACATTGAAGTCATCTGATTTCAAGGAGAGCAAAAGTTTAGTTTCACATCTTGAGGGTCTAAAAAGCACAAAATCAACCAAAGTCACTCTGGGCTGGCGGCCCACTGAAACATTACATTAGACAGGGGGGCCTCATGTCACCACTGTCACCAACACTCCTGACACGGCTGGAGATCAAAGAGGTCTTGTCATCCTACCAGGCTGGCTGGGATTATAAATGACAAGTCGCGCCAGTAAGATTTGTACACACATTAGCATCTAGCTAAATATCTATATATATAGTGCCTTTCAAATCTATCTATCTATCTATCTATCTATCTATCTATCTATCTATCTATCTATCTATCTATCTATCTATCTATCTATCTATCTATCTATCTATCTATCTATAGTGCCTTTCATATCTATCTATCTATCTATCTATGAGAGGTGTTATATATTGGCTGGCCTTTCTGTCCCTCATGGTGCCACCATTTCAGACAACATTCCTCTCAAAACTTCAGAGGTGGCCTGATGTTTCTTGTCACCTAAGCTTCTATCTCATGCTTCCTTTCAGTGTCCCCAACATCACCTCTTCTGGCCCTAATAGTACGTAATGATGGTGGCCTTCACATATGCGGTACACCAGACTGCATACTTGATTCAAGACCTCAAGATGACCACATCTGGATGGACACGCCTGTTTGTCCCCATTCCCCTTTTCGGTCCCCACTTGCTGTGACAGTCCCTTATCATTTTCATTTTGGTTCTTCTTTCTTTTGTCCCTTGTCTTTTTGTCACTGAAGGTATCCACACTTGACTTCACCTGCTGGTGATCTTTATTCAGGTTTTTGAGGACATTTGTCCACTTGAGCGCCCCGTCCCGATTGAATGACGTGACTGATGGAGCCGAGCTCCTCCCTGTCTGGGGGATCCCAATGATTTCTGACAAATTCCGTCTGTCGTTTCACACCAATTAGCTCACAGTGTGCTCTTGTGTTTGATTTGCTCTGGTCCTGCATATTTTATGATCCTTCGGCCCCCCTTGCGTTGATTCACTCGCTGCTTTACTTATCGCTCGCCCGTGCAGAACATGAAGGAGAATTGCTGAGAGGTTTGGCTGGCGGGTCGCACACCACACACTTTAATGCTCGGCTCAATGAAATGAAATTTGTCTTCACGTTTCAGGAAATCGAGAGCGACGGGAGTCATGTTGGTGTGCGTTTGGGCGCTTTAAATGAGAGGCTTTGACTTGTGAGATAAATGTGAACAGGAGGAAGGACGAGGAGGAGGAGGAGGAGAAGAAACAAACCCACGTGCTCTCTCACTCTCTCTCTCACTGTCACTCTCTGTCACTCACTTTCTCATTTGCTCACTCACCCACTTACTCACTCTTTCTCTCTTGCTTGCTCTCTCTCACTTTCTCACACCCTATCATTCACTCTTCCTTTCCATCTTGTTCTCTCTCTCTCTCTTGCTCACTGTTACTCTCACTCTCACTTTCTCTGTCGTTCACTCTCTCATTTGCTCACTCACCCATTTACTCTCTCTCATTTTCTCACTCTCTATCACTCACTCTCACTTGCTTTCTTTTTCTTACTCTCTCTCACTCTTTTTCTTTTGATCACTCATCCACTTACTCACTCTCTCACTCACTCTCTCTCAACCCCTCTCTAACTCTCGCTTTCTCTCTTCCTCTCTCTCTCATTCTCTCACTCTCTATCACCCACTCTCACTTGCTCTCTTGTTTTCACTCTCACTGTCACTCTCACTCTCATTCTGTTGCTTACTCTCTTTTTGATCGCTCACCCACATATTCACTCTTTCACTCTCTCTCTCTGTCTCTCTCACTCCTTTTTCCCAGTCTGCTGCTTTTCACCCCTTTTGCTCTCCTCAGATCGTTGCCACCCTGGATCAGCCCCTCGTATTTTCCATGGTCTCAGAGTGGCTGTTTGTTTCCATGTGTCACTCATTAGTCAGATTAATGGAGGACGGTCGAAGCCCCCAAATGTCTGCCCTACGAAGAATCTGAAATCGAATTGAGTGCCGGCTAAGTTTTTCTTCTTCTTCTTCTTCTTGTTCTCCAGTAACGGGTCAATTAACCTCCATAAATTGAGGGCGGCTCGCGCTCCAAGGATTAAGATAGAAAAAGCCGATTTGGTGACAGAGGTCTGCTTGAATGAAGGGAGCTTCTTGGGTGGGCACACCGAGCGGCACTCATCAATGACTACAAAGCCGTGTCTGGAGCCAAACTCCAGACAGAGAAACAGCGAAGCCACGTGATGGAGGACCACCATATTTGAGGGGTCATGGAGCAGAAGAGCGGGCATCCAGTCTGGAGTAGAAAGAGGGGCCCAAGCTGACTATGTGCAGCGCCCCCCACTGGCAATAGTCTCACAATTCAGGGTGGTGGAGGGCAGGAATTGACACTGGCAGAGTCTGTGGGCAGGATGCCCCTCTATGGCATGGCACAATCACAGTCCCACCCAGAGTCAGAGTTGACAAACATCAGGCAGACTTGAGATATTATATGGCGCCTTTCATGGATGCTTTCCTGTTCTCTTCTGCCTGGAGTTTGTGTGGAAGCAGAGTCATATAGCGCCTTTCATCAGGGACCCAAGGTGCTGTAGTAGTGGACTGGTGATTTGGGGTGACTGTCACTGTCACCAGGTCTGCTTTTATGAGACGGTCCTAGGACTTGACATTGACCTCGAGTCCACCGCCTGCCATTCCGGCCTTTAGAGAAGCAGACACCCCCACTGACCCTTCACTCGTGTGTGTGGACTACAAATCGATAACTGAGGGGCACCATCTGCTTTTAAATGGCCCCATCTTCGGCAGTGACATCCCATAATAGTACATCCAGCCTGTGAGAAGCAGCACCCCCCAAGTGACTTACCACCACAATAATTACTTTGTGATTCTTTATTGTATATAGCGCCTTTGCTGCATACCCGCCATGGTGTTTCTCAAGTCTACAATGCCAGTCATTGACTTTGCCATCTCATCCGGGTTTCACGCAGAAATGTGCCAGCATCAGTCAGTCAGCTGGCCAGAAAGCTTTGGGACACACCTAAGAAGAGGTGAACACAGTGCCAGTGCTGTCCATCAGCACGGTGGACATGGCGCCCCCTGTCTTCAGTGCGCGTAGCCAGCATTACAAACACAAGAACGTCCCCACAAAACAAATGCAATGAGTCTCACACTGGACACCACAGTTGGGGACATGGGGTGACAGATCTGTTAGGATGCCACACTGCTGGGTGGGGCACCAGTGAGAGAGTTTGGGGAGGGGTGCCCTGGCATGTACGCCACTGCAAATGCCATGGCACACCTGCTATTGACCAACTTCATCCCACTGTGGCCATCATCCACCTACACAATAACTGCGACTCCCAGTAGATTAAGGTGTTAGTGTCACTTGGCAATGGTCACCTGGACGTGGCACCGGGACTAGAACACCAGACCATGCATTGAAAGATCTGTGCCCTTGTGATTGGCACAAACTGTGAGCAATGAAGGGGATGCTACTTACTGGTCTGTTTGTGACTTTTATATAGCGCCTTTCATGGCAAACACTTCACAGGTACAGTAGAATGTGTCAGGCATTTAGGAATCTCCCTATAAAGCTGTGATACATAATTCTCTGTGTTGTCTGAAGAGGGCACCACTTACAGCTCTTGACCGCTATATAGCGCCTTTCACAGTGGGCACCTCACAGACCCACCATAACACTTCTGGCGTTTACATCTCACTATAAAACTATCAGACATAATCCCCTGGTGGGACTCTGTGCTGCTCACAGTTCGTCTCTTGAGATTTACTGTATATAACGCCTTTCACATTCAGCGCTTCACAGGTACAATGCTAAGCTTCTGTGACATAAACTGGGTGGGCTGACCTGTAAAGTGACTCACTTGGAGTCATACAGAGAGTCACAGACAGGGCAGAGTTGGCGACCCCTTTGTAGTCCAACATCCTACCAGGAGAGGGCCACATGGACTACATTCTGAAATCTTGCCCTGCTTTGTTTTATTCTGCACCTTCCCAGAGTGGCCAGTAGAGTGGCACAGCAGTTAGTGCCCAGGAGGAGACCCCCATGTCCGTGTCCTTGTGAGATTTCCTCCAGGTGCTCCAGTTTTTCCCTGGCATCTGAAATGTGTGTTTTTCAAGTGAATTGGCATCTGGCACCTCTGACCCCCATGACTCCAATCTGAGTGGGTTTCATACAAGATGGAGTGATGGACCTCTTCAGTCCCAAGGCCTGAGTGCAAGGCAGGAACTAACACTCTCAGGGTCACAATGATTTCAAGTGAAGTGACATCCTGAGGGTGACTCCTCAACAGTGACGTTTGTATAGCGCCTTCTATCATAGTGTACACATTACAAGGAGGGCACAAAGTGACTCGTTCAGCGTCACCCCAGAGATTGGGGTGACTGTCAAAGGTGCTATATACTGTAAACGACGGAATGTGTGCCTTAGGAAGTTAAAGGCAGTCCTCAGTGTGAAGGCGCTTGATGATTAAAGCCCACCCCTGAGTGAGTCAACCGCTTTCATGGTGCTAAAGAGTTAATGCGGCTTGGCATGGATGCCACGCGGGCCACAAGATTAGCCTGGCGTACAAATCATTTCTGCCGCAGAATTAATGAGATGTATAAAATATGGAGTGACATCAATATTTCCTGTACATTAAGCTAATAAAGAATTCATTAAATATCGGGTGACCTCCTGCAGAAGGAAGCAAATTTCAAAAACCAGTTAAGAAGTGACAGGCAAGGGGGGAGAAAAACGACTTTGGTGCGTGACAGCCGGGCAAAAGCCATCCAGGCGTTGGCGCTTTGGTTCTTAATGCACTCAAATCCTTGAGGGTGGCGGGTCGCTGCAGCGCAGTTAAATTGCATGTGTCACCGTTCCCTGATGGGTAGTGGCACTCTGTCCTCTGTCCCTTACTGCAGGAGCTCAGAATACTGAAAATGAGCCGCCTCAATCCAGTGGTCTTTAATTCTTATAGCGCCTTACACACCACCAAGAAGTACTTTTATCAGTCAAACATCTTTCAGCTTTTTGAACCCTGCGTGATACAGCTTGGCACTAATGGGTGAAAAGTGCCCATCCAGTGCGGAGGTCACAACACAGTGAGTGTAATGGAAGGATTTGTTTCCATTGGTATTTAGATAGATAGATAGATAGATAGATAGATAGATAGATAGATAGATAGATAGATAGATAGATAGATAGATAGATAGATAGATAGATAGATAGATAGATAGATAGGAAAGGCACTATATGATAGATAGATAGATAGATAGATAGATAGATAGATAGATAGATAGATAGAGTAGTTGGCAAGATCAGATAGATAGATAGATAGATAGATAGATAGATAGATAGATAGATAGATAGATAGGAAAGGCACTATATGATAGATAGATAGATAGATAGATAGATAGATAGATAGATAGATAGATAGATAGATAGATAGATAGATAGATAAGAAAGGCACTATATGATAGATAGATAGATAGATAGATAGATAGATAGATAGATAGATAGATAGATAGATAGATAGATAGATAGATAGATAGATAGATAGATAGATAGATAGATAGATAGATAGATAGATAGATAGATGGACTTTATTTGTCCCCAAGGGGAAATTATGCATCCATCCATCTATCTATTTTATGGATCACCTTTTTTAAAATTGCATGGCATTGGGTGTAATTGGGTGTAAGGAGTGTACCAGCCTGGGCACATGGCAAGCACACACAGCTGCACTCGATCGCTTTGAGACATTCAGGGTCATCCTTTTTCTGAGACCCTTTTCAAATGATTGTATCACATGTTGGTATCGCTGGGTAGAGGGCAGGAATGAATGTCAGACAAGATGCCAAGCATTCCCTGGGCACTTTTGCCCCCACTCAATGACATGGTGCCAGTTTAGAGTTACCAGTTATCCAAGTCAGTGTGTCTTTGGGGTGGGAGGGCAATCCCAAGAATATGTAAAGTATGGCAAGAAGCCATACATCCAAAATTGAAAAAGTATGTGCCCTCTTCCTAGTCTCTTCTCTTCTTGCATGTTGTCCACAATGAGGGGTCTTACCCTTAAGTCAACATGCAGTATTAGATTAAAGGAGACTTGTAGGGCAGTCTGCCATTTTAAAAGCAGGAGTTTCTGTATTCAATGAACAAAGTTAACCCACACTATGTGAAAAAGTAATTGCCCCCAATGTTTCAGTGCCTGGTCACAGCACATTCAGCAGCAGCTAAACACTTCCTAAAGTTTGATCTCTTGGTTGCTGGGACTGTTGCTGGATGAGGAGTTTGTGAGGCCAGCTGAGGGTACTTAACTTGTGTCATTAAAGATCCCTGGTGGGCACCTTTCATAAAGAGTGGGGTGCTTCCTGAGGTTCCCACCATGTCCTTGTGCATTCTTGCCCCCTGAAGTTCACCTGTCCCTAATTAGCGAATCCTCTCTGTCACCCTGTCACCACCCAAGAGCTAATATGTGGTTACCAGACTGGCACAAGAATGGTTGCTGTCACATCATCCACGATGGCTGCTGCATACTGGTGGTGGTGGTTGAAGTGGCTCCCCACTATCAGCACAAAATGCTCTTAGGAGGTTAGAAAAGTTCTGTATAAATGCCATTAATTATAAATTATTATTATTATCTCTGTCTTTTAGTCATTGAGGAATTTTCACTCAGCCTTGTAATTCAGCCACGTTGGTAGGTTTGTGAGCATCAGCTGCCCATTTCAGTATCTCCATCGGATTTAAGTCAGAACTTTGATGCGGCCGCTCCTCTCCGACGTCAGCTTGCTTTTGTGCTCTGAGTCCTTGTCCTCCAATGACACCTCAACTTCAGGACATTCTCCTTAAGGATATTCTGGTCAAGATCTCAATTTCTGGTTCCATCACCAATGGCAAAGCATCTCCATACCACCACACCAGCCCCTCCATGTGTTACTGCAGCGCGGAGTCCAACGAGTTTTCCTTTTGACTCATCTCTCATTACTCCACCAGGCTTGAGGATCATCCAGGTGCTTCATTGCTCTCCCACTTTGCTTCTCTCCTGTTGTTCCTTCATTTCTTCCTCATCATGAAGTTTTCATTTCACAACGACTTGTAGGAACAAACTACTGAGACATGGAGTTGGAGCAGAACCATCTGGATGAGACATGAGGACAGCTGAGCTCTCGATGGACTGAATGGTCTTCTTGTATTTCATATGGGTCAGCTGATGCTGGAGAGGCCTGCAGTTCTTTGAGTGGTCTTCTGAAATCCACAAGGGACTTCCTGAAGGTGCCATCATTGTGCCCTTGGGGTCATTTTGGCAGGCCGGCCTTTTAATGTTATCCATTTGGAGATAAAGAAGTCCCAGAACCTTCTGAAGAGCCTTGCAACTCAAAACTGATGGGGAAGTTTCAAAAACATTTCAGCGAGGCCTGATGTTCTTCTACAAACCTCATGGGAGGCAACTTCACTTTCTGGTGAGGGTCATTTTACTTTGAACAGGCCTGGCTGTGTCCTGTCTGCTGGGCTGAATTATCAATGAACTTTGGTCAGCTGATTGAGGGAGCACCTGAGGGGGGCAATTACCTTTTCACAGGTGTTACATCACTTGATTATATTAAGCAGAAGTTTGCAAATGGTGTTCAGTGTTCCCTTCCTCTGATATTACACTGCGCCTCATGACCTGAAGCCATTCATTATGACAAACATACCAAAGGTGGGCACAGCACTGTCACATAACATGGGGACAACACAGGAACAGTACAAAAGGTAGGAACTGGTCTTAGAAATAAATCAGGGCCCCTGAAGGATGTTTGGGACCCCCCTGCCCCTCCATGATGGCTGTGCATCACTGTGAGGGCCACCAGGGGTCGCTCCAACATGACGCCCAGTGGTGTGTTTAAATGGTGGACAAAGGGACAACACAGGACAACAGACCCAATATCCAGACAAAGCCCACAGGTTCACTGTGCCCAACTAAGTGGGCTGCCAGCTCGGACCCTCTCTGTGACCAAACTCAACTCCCAACTCAGGACAAGGGGGCAGCCTTTAAATGCCATCATCCGAATTATTTAACACCCATTGAGTACCAGGCCTGCTAATACACAATGACCCCCTACTGGCGTCTAGACAAACTGACCTCCAAAGTGGCTTCAGCAGTCTATTCCACATGGGCACTGCCCATTGGCTTCTGGCATTCATCTGGCAGGACTCTCATTTGGCCACATGAGGATGGCACTCTGAGCATATTCATGACAAACCATCACCAAAATTCATCAGTATTCGCCAGTATGGGTGTCACACTCCAGGTGCCCACTGGTGAGTCCTTCCCCCTCTCCTGCTTTCCTGCTGGCATCTACTTCACACCTGCCAGTCCTGGCAATCTGTCACCCATAAGACTGATCTTAAAGGAAATCCCACACCTGCAAATAAGTGACATGATGGGGTGAGTGCTACCAATGCCATCTTGAGTGTCAGCAGAATGCCACCTTGGAGATTGGTCTGCCAGCTTGTAGTCAGATTGTGCCAGCTCTGCTTTTTGTGACCATCATGGGGCAACTCTAATGGAAATCAGAGTGCATTTGATTGAGAAGAGAATGCCAACTTGTCACCTCCCTGTGGTCCTGCGAGTGCCACCGTCGTCTCCACTAAGATGTTAACTCTTTATCAGTGCTGAGTGATGCCCTCTTGTGGTTGCCCTGAAGGTCTCATTTTAAATCAAGCTGGTGCCCACCCTGCAAACTGCGTCTCCAAGTTTCATCTCCTTTAAACTGAAAGCCCACTGTCCTGGCCTCAGTCTGACCATTTGTTTCCTGACTTTGTCCAGCACTGTGACTGCACTTGTTGTAAGATGGAGACCAAAAGTCGGCACCAAGTGCCAGATGAGGCCTCCCGAGTGTGCTGACCCCACTGCACAGGGAGGGGGCGCCATTTAGCCATCATGCTATCAGCCTTCCATGCTAAGTCTGGATGTGGATGGTCACCGTCCATTACACGTCTGTCTCATAAGTCACTTTAATTTATGTGTGTTGTCATTCAGTCCAGTGGTGGTCTCTGGCTGGTGGCTCATACATATGTCCAGTTAGCTCCGCCCTCTTGACCCTAAGAGTGGGTTACGCAGCTTCAGTAAGTGGAGGGACGGCTGCACATGAAGCTAAGATCAACCAGTAGGAACTCCGGTGAGGAACACAGAATGTCAGGGGGCTCTTCTCTCCATCCATTATTGAAGACACTGGTGCTAGGTAATGGGGACAGCAGGTTATCCTGCCAGCTTTGGGTGCCAACCCAGGATGCCCCCCCCCCCTCCCCAAACTATGCACACATCCAAATGACACTAACGTGCAATTCTTGGGTGAAAGCCACAAGGGCACAGGAGAACCTGCAGATGCCATATGGACATGCTGACCAGGCCAGGTTGTGAAGCAGTAGTGCCAACCACAGTTCCACCATTTTCTTCTTCCATTAACCCCTCGCTCCTCTGCCATCCCTAATTTCCCTTTTCGATGACCCTCTTCGGTCTCCCAGAGGTGCCAGTGTGCCCCGTAAGGCTCAGCGTCTCATCCCGTTCCACCGCCCTTATCTCAGAGGCACACGCAGCGAGTCCGGCGGCTTCACTGGCAAACATTCCTGTCGGAGGGACTTCAAAAAAAGGCCTGCAGGTTTACGGCAAAAATGAGATTTCTCTAAATTAGATACGCCGAGGCTAAAAGAAACCAAATCAAAAACCGGCAAATGCAACTCTCAGCTGGGGAGCGAGCGGCGGGCCGAGTGCCGAGATGGACACGCTCTAAATAATAAAGCACAGCCTTCCCGCTCAGTCGATATCCGCCGTAGACAGGAACTCCCTGGGCTGCCGTCAAGGCGTGAAGGTCTGAGAGCTCGCGGAAGAGGAAAGCGCCGCTGATGGGAGAGCTCCAAATTAAACAGACCATCTCTCAGCCAAGGGAAAGGCGCTATATGGGGAAGATGGGTCTATCAGCCCCTCACTTTATAATATAAGACAGGGTGGCACAGTGCTTAGCTCAGTCACCTCACACATTCCGTCTGCTATTTGCATGTTCTTCTCCCGTCCTTGTGTGCCTTCAATGCTGTACTCCAAAGAAATACACGATGGGTTATTTGGTCACTCCAAACGGGCACCTCTCCGGGCGGGCGCTCGAGTGGCCCCTGTGATGCACTGCTGCTTTGACTGGAGTTGCTTCTTGACTTGAACCCGATGTTACAAAGGAGACCCTCAAGCACCCTGCGATCCTAAAATGAATTTGGGGGCTTTGGCAAAGTTAAATTCTAATGTAATAATGGGTGGCATAGTAGTGCAGTGGTTGGCACTGATTCTCCATGAATTTGGTGTAACCTGAGTTTAAATTCCATGCCTGTATGTTTGTCCATATGGAGGTCTGCATGTTCTCCCCATGTCTGGGTGGGTTTCCTGTGGGTGCTGCGGTTTGCTCCCATTGCACCAAGACCTGCAGTTTAGGTGAATCGATGACCCGTGTGTTTGGGTTTGCCCTGCAATGTACTGGCACCCTGTCCAGAGTTTGTTCCTGCCTTGCACCCTATGCCAGCTGGGATACATCCCTGAATTAAGCAGGTCAGAAAATGACATGTCATGACAATGACATTGGCTCCATGTTGGTGTGTTTGTGTGAATGGGCCCCGTGATCAACTCCTGTCCAGGATGGCATTGTTTTCTGTCTTGTGCTGACGTAAGCTGCAGCCCTGAACTGAATTAGAAATCAGGGAGGTATAATATAATATAAAATAATATAATATAATATAATATAATATAATATAATATAATATAATATAATATAATATACCCCAAATTTGAAATCAGCCTAGAAAATGGATGACTATCCATCCATCAACCCATCCATTTTCTTAATCAGCTTATCTAAGGCAGGATCACCAACAAGCTGGAGCTTCTCCCAGCAAACGTTGGGCACAAGGCAGGAACAACACCTGGTCAGGGTGCCAGTCCAACATGGCGTGAACACACACACACACACACACACACACACACACACACGCACACACACACACACACAAGCTAATTTTGCATCGCCAGTCCACCTAACCTGCATGTCGTTGGACTATGAGAGGAAATCAGAGCACTTGGAGGAGACCTACATGGACATTTGGAGAACATGCAAACTCCTTGCATGGAGGACCCAGGATGTGAACTCCAGTCTCTTTGTTCAGCATTGCTACCAATTTGTCACCCTAATTTATCATTAACAACAGGATAAGAGTCTGAGTGTTTTTGCATCTGTCTAGTTGCTATGTCTCTGTCATTCCTATAGATCTCAAACATTTGTAGTCATAAAATGTTTTACATTTGTCATTCCAACAGGTGGTACATCACAAACATTAATGCTGCTTGCTTGAATGGCATACAAAATGGCATGTAACAGAGACATATGTATTATGTTTGTCATTCCAACAGATGGCACACCACAGACATTAGCATTGGTTGCATGAATCCCATAGAAAATGCCATATAACAGACACATATGTGCTGCATTTGTCATTCCAACAGACGGCACACCCAAAACACTAGCTTTGGTTTTATGAATCCCGTACCAAATGCCATATAGCAGAGACATATGTGCTGCATTTGTCATTCCAACAGAAGGCACACCCCAAACACTAGCTTTGGTTCTATGAATCCCTTACCAAATGCCATATAGCAGAAACATATGTGCTACATTTGTCATTCCAACAGATGGCACACCCCAAACACTAGGATTGGTTTTATGAATCCCGTATCAAATGCCATATAGCAGAGACATATGTGCTGCATTTGGTATTCCAAGAGACGGCACATGACAAACATTAGCGCTGCTTTTTATGAATGCCATACCAAATGGCATATAACAGAGACATATGCATTTGTCATTCCAACAGATGGCACATCACAAAAATTGTTCGTAATAAAATGCACTGCATTTACCATTCCAACAGATGGCGCATGGCAAATATTAACAGTACTTTTTACGAATGCTGTACCAAATGGCATATCACAGAGACGTATGCCTTGCATGGTACACTGAGGTCCACGTTGATTTCTTAGATTTCTGCTTGTCTTAGACGAGTAGCACAGCCAGTTTTACAACATGTGTGTAATTACAGGATGCAGATCAAAACTCGATAACTGTCCTGCCTTCACAAATGGACCAATATGGTAAGTTATTAAGCGTTTCCTCTGTACCCCATAGACTACAATGTAAATCCCCAGTGCGGGCAAGATCTTTATTTTTAATTTATAGAAAGCACTTTAAAACACAATTTGTGTGTCAGAGGCATGTGTAGTGTGTTTGTGAAGAAACACCTTGGACTTGGCCGCTACCGGCCTTATTGTTTACCCGTAATAAGCCTGCAGTTCAGTAGCCGGTAATTACTGTAAATTGAAATCCGTTTTAGTTGAATGCCATTGGTTGATTTTGTCACCTAACAGTTAAAGGACTAGCAGCGCAGCCACCAGTCGTCTTCCCGTCAGACACACAGACCACCGTTTTTACATGTTGATATAAATGCAGTGATCAGTCGGATGCTTTCACATTGTGTGCTGGAAGAGGAGAAGATGCTTTTGTGATTTTGCCGGGTGACCAACAGCAACATCACCGGCGCATCAATTAGAACAAAAACCGAACCCCAGAACTCGGCTGCCGTAACCACCAGGAGCCTTCACGAGTCTGCTGGCCGCCTTTGAGGTTTTGTTTGCGACTGCGCCAAATTATGGGAGTGGTCAGGAACAACTGAAGGGGCGTGCCTTATGCAAATGTGCTCACTTTATGCAAATGTGTTTTAGTGTGCCAGAGTGCCAGTCATTCATAAAAATTGTCAAAGCACATTGAAACAGTTCATTAATGCTGACAGCGTAACTGTGTGTTTATATTTATTTATCTTTTTAAAATGACTTACTGGGTGACAGTGTTTGGACTGTGAAGACATGCAGTTCATGGGGTGCATTTTACTGGATCTTTTTAACAGTGCATTCACGTATCTTTCTCAAGAGTAACATCAAGTGGAGTTGTGAAGGTCCACCTCACTATTCCGTCACGAATTCCTGGTTGTGTGTCAATGCCAGCTCTCCAGCGTCAACTTCAACCTGCCATCTCACCTCACAAATCTGTCAGACGTTACAAAGACACGGCAACTTAAAATGTCCCACAATGCAATGCGGACCGAGGGCCAAAGACAGTTTTACAGTCTTCTGACAGAAGTGGGCGTGGCCTGCTCAGATCCCACAACACACTGTGGTCTTTGACACCGCGGAATGAGGACTTTGTCATCTTGTGAACGTGGTGGCAGTTTGAGAACATGAATGCCATCTCAGAATAAGCTCTCCGGGCCATCGAAAAGGTCAGCTGGAGACCAACAACTGATTGGGGCCCCTGTGGTCCCAAGTGTCACTGCAGAAGGCCGCCCAGGATGGCCAGCCTTTGGGTTGGTTCTACGTACTAAAGAACGGGTGCCCTCAGTGGAACTCGGGGCCATCTTGACAGTATCATATAGGCCTGTGGTAAAGTGAGCTCTGCAGCCGGTTGGCCAGTTTTAAGTAATGGGCGCTCTTGTGTCTTTGGGTGGTAGCGTGGCGAGAGCAGCACCCAGGGATTGCCCACAACCCTAATTGGCACCGGGAGCTGCTGATTACCTCAGCTGTGCCACGATTTAAAGCAGAAACGCGAGTGCAGATAAGTGGAAAAGGGATAATAGACTGGCCAGCCAGAGAGACAGCAGAATGGGGGCGGGTGGTCGGGACTAGGGCATCAGGGCAAGAGGCCAGGGGCTTTAGAAGGGGCACTTCTACTGAGTGATCACCGCAGCGGTCGGAGTGGCCAGATTGCGATGTCTCCCACAATGGCCGGGCGTGAGCAGTGGGAGACAAGTGTGGCTCGGTGTGGCACCCCGGGGTTGCCTGAGGGACCTGAGCCCGGGGTGAAAGGTCGACTGCACCTGACGGCGGGGGTCTCCTTGCACTACAAGGTCCGGACAGGATAAGTGGAGGAGACGCCAGTGTCTGGAGAGAAGCAGCTCGTGTGTGTGTTTTAATGTCAGCCTTTTAAAGAATGTTCACTTATTAGAGTTGACCCTCCACGCCTTTCACTGTTTGTTTTATGGATTATTTAGTTCTTGACCATTTGATGCCCTGCACTCTGGCACCCCATTTGTTTGGCTGCAGCACAGCTCACTGACTCCCCTGCCCCGTGCTATGTGTGTGTTTGTCTGCCTGGCACATCTGGTTACATTATCGACCGTGTTGCGTTCAAGAAAACGGAAGTGGGACGGTGGAGCCGACCCGCACCGTCACAAGGTAAGGAGTGCAAAAGAGAAAACCTACATTGGTATCAGAAACCTCGTGAGCCCCCGACTAGTGCCCGTTGTGCCCATATCTTATGACAAGCCCTGGGAACTTCTCTGACGTTCTAATCTGGCTATTGATGGATGTCAGGTAAGTGAATGGATGGACCTTTGTGGTCTGGGGGCGCTCTTTCATTTTTGCACTTTTGCATTCCAACACCTTGACAGGTCCTTGAGGTCCTGTGTTTGGGTGCTGAGGGAGTGCAATGGCGTCTGAAGCTCCAGTTCTAATATGGAGGTCCTAACGTAAAGACTCGTCAGGGCTCATAAAGTAAAGTCTGTGTGTTTTTACGCCACATGTTGGCCTTGACTGTCGTGCTACACGCATGTTATGTGTCCATCCATCCATCCATTTTCCAACCTGCTGAATCTGAACACAGGGTCACGGGGGTCCGCTGGAGCCAATCCCATCCAACACAGGGCACAAGACAGGAACCAATCCCGGGCAGGGTGCCAACCCACCGCAGGACACACACAAACACACCAAGCACACACTAGGGCCAATTTAGAATCGCCAATCCACCTAACCTGCATGTCTGTGGACTGTGGGAGGAGACCCACGCAGACACGGGGAGAACATGCAAACTCCACGCTGGGAGGACACGGGAAGCAAACCCAGGTCCCCAGGTCTCCCAACTGCGAGGCAGCAGCGCTACCCACTGCGCCACCGTTTAACTCCAATTTGCAAAGGCCAATCAAAGTTCTGCCTTTACATGATGAAGACGTATTGCCGTCAGGGTGGGCTGGGTGTGTACCCAGGGACTCGAGACAGCAGGGGGCCTTTTCACCAAGCCCCCCCAGCTCGATGAAGGTGGGCTTTATGAAGTTCCGAGCTGTTTCTTCTTCTCAGGGCCCTCATGTTCTTATGGTGGTCCTATGCAGATCTGCCTTGACTGCACTGGCTCAGGAGTCTTCACTATTGGCCCATCACACCAGCGCTCTTCTTGGTGGACCCTGAATCTCTGACATCCATCATTGCAATTCTTGTGAAATTCCACCATTAACTCGAACTGCTCTGAACGCTTTGCCTGCTTTTTTATTTTCCTACCTTCCACCTTCCTCTAATGCTCTCTAGACCATCCGCCACTGAGCTGCCCACTCTGTTTTAAACGTTTTCACCCACTCAGGACCACTTTTCACCTGATTTGATGTATTTGTCCCGTCGGCACTGCCCTGCAGTCCACAGCCCGGTCTTCAATAGGAAACGGAGGAAATGACAAGTGTGTACCGGACTGTCACCTTGAAGCAGAAGGGCCACTACGGGGATGGGTTGGGGGGAGCAGGCTCCACTGTAGATCCTGTAGAGACCCCCCTGCAAGACCCCCAGAACACCCAACCACGACGCGAAATGATGTAAAGGAGAACGCGCGGCAGCCGGCAGAAGAGAGACAACCTGCACTCGATTTCTGCGCATGCGCTAAACTCCCGCCACGCACTAATTGGACCCAAATTGACAATATGATAATTACTTTTCTCACCATAGGACTATTTTTGTATATCATTGTCAACTTTAAAACTTTCATTTTAACAAAAAGGATACTTTGGGCAGGTTAAATTTAGCAGTTTCTAGCGGTTAGGGGGCAGCCTCGGCTCCAGGTGAAAACCGTAACGGGGGTATCGGAAATACTGGGGGGCGTGGCGTAATAAAGTATTACATTGGCTGTATTTTACTCTAAAGATGGGCGGGGCTTTACACTGGCTGCATTGCACTCTAAAGATGGGCGGGGCTTGACAAGTGCTTGTCAGCATGAGGTCCACAGGTGCGCTGAGCTCTGCGTTTCAGAAAACTCTACAAGCCCATAAAGATTGAGACCACCGGGGTACTGCATAAAATAACGGGGGATCACGGAGGGGGACACTGAAGGAGTGAAACAGCCCTGCTGTTTTAGGTAGCTGTCATTTTTATGGGGCCTTTTCGCGGTCTCAGGTGATTCTTCTAGAAGTCCGACTGCGAATTCTTCGTTGTTAAATAAACGCGCCCGTTCTTGGGCTTAACTCTCATTCGCTTTGTGTTTCGGTCTTTCCATCTGGGTGCTCGTTACAGTGTCCAAAATCCTACGTGGAGAGAGTTTAGGAGTCAGCCGAGGTAAATGCCCGCCTAGCCCTGTGACTGGTAGGAGGACCACCTGACACAGCAGGACAAAACGTCAAACGGGTCTGGCGCGTGCACGCGCGTGACAGCGGCAGGTGCTTTGGGAAAATGCACGCGCGATCGCCAGCTAACTAAACTCAGCCCGCCGTTCTTCCCCTCACAGATTTAACGGGTCAACTGAGTTTATTTACTGCACACTTCTGTCCCAAAGTGCTGCTGTCGATGCTGTCTGCTTGCCATCCGCTTCTCTTTTTTGTGTCACCGTCATCGATTGCTTTGTTAAACACTTCGTGACGGTGAAAAGCGCCGTAGAAATGAACGGATCGGGAGGCGAGCGTGGCCAGCTTTTGATTTTTTTTTTTTTCCCCCGGTCGATGAAGGCCTACAAGTCTCCGCTGACCTCAAGTAAATCAATCAATCGGCGTAAGGAGGACTCGGGCCGAGCGCGGCTTTGGATTTGTGAAGGTGAGCGGCGAACTGGAAAGACAAGAGCGCGGGAAAAGGAATGAAAAGGGAAAAAGAAAGCTGCTGGGGGACCTTTTGGGGGGGGGTGTGGGGCGCACTCACACTGCACCCCCACACTGCACCCCCAGGACAAAACCTCCTTTCTTATATGATACCCACCCGCCGGACTTCAGGATAATAAGCGAGGAGCGTCCGTGTTAAAATGAAAAATGACACTTAGTGGTAAAGTAGTGTCCCTATCAGGCCACCAAAATGGTGACAACATAAGACATACAAGAGCAGGCCGTCGAACTCGTCGATTCACCCACCTCTCAAATCCCCCTGCCCATCCATTTTCTGAATCTCCCAGTGCTTAAGAATGTGAACTTTTGGCACCTTAGTATATAAATTCAGTGAGTCCAACCCCGTCCTAGAAGCATTGGTACCTGCCGTAGAGGGGGTGCAGGACCATCACGGGGTCACACAGACATACATATCAGGGGCCAATTTAGCGTCGCCAATCCAAGTAACCTGCATATCTTTGGAATGCGGGGCTAAACTGGAGCACCAGAAAGAACTCAATAGAGACACTGTCAGGACATGCCAACTCCACCAGGGACATGAACCTTGGTCTCCTTGTTCAGCAGTACTACCAATGTGCCACCATGCTGCCAGGAACAATACCTATGGAATATTCCATAACACTGTCATTTCCAAACCAGCGTAATTCTGCATAGGGTACCGGGGTGCTGGAGCCTATCCCTGTAAGAACAGGGTACAAGGCAGGATCAACAGCTGGATAGGGTGCCAGTCCAACAAAGGGTGAACACGCACATACACAGTTCACATCACCAGCCCACCTAACTCAAATGTCTTTGGACTGTGGGAGGAACCTGGAGCACCAGGAGGAAACCCACACAGACATGGAGAGAACATGCCAAGGAGCACCCAGGAGCAGCAATGATACTAGTGTGCCACCGTGCCCTTATAATATAATATAATATAGATTATATTATATTAATCTAAGTAATAAATGCAGACCTCAGCATATTCAGCATTAATGTTTGCAGTGCACCATCTATTGGACTGTATTTTGTTATGTATGTAGCAATAAAATGCATTGCATTTTTCATTCCAACAGATGGAGCATCGCAAACATTAGCATTGCTTCTACAAATCCCGTACTAAACGGCACCCTCCGGGTTGATCACAGGCTCATTTGCACACACACTGAGCCACTTTAAAGTCCCTAATTATGCCACACTGTCACAGGCAGAATGCACAAACTCCACATGGACATCATCCACAAATTTAAATTTGGACAGCAGCTCCACGAAGGATCAGGGACAGCCTTCACACTAACATGCCACCCTGTATTATATTATAACATAAAATTGTCAGACCCACTTAATTCAGTTCAGGGTTGCAGGGTGGTTGAGGGCACCCTTGGGAGCATCAGCTACAAGACAAGGAGCAGCTGTGGACAAAGCAGCAGTCCTTCACAGGTGCCAGTTTGGAGCCAGTGCTTCCAAATTCAATACAAAAGACCAGCATTGGCATCTTTCCTAGTGTACCAGTAAGATGCCCCTGGCACCTCTTCAGGAATCTTCTCTGAGAAACCCCATCCCCCAACACCACTATTTGATTGTATGTCTTTTTATCGCCATAACTGGAGTGACACCAGTAATTTGTTTCCACTTCCAGCACCACTTGGGGCCACCAGATAACCTAACATGTTAGTTTGGGGATGTTGGAGGAAAATGGAAGTACAGCAATGGAAGGCACACAAAGACACAGGGAGAACAAGCAAAGTCCTGAGACAGTCGATGAGTGGGTGTGAGGATCAAAATGCAGCCTGCTGGATCTCTGAAGCACTCTGCCACCTGATATTAGATCAGATTAGGTTATACTACCTGTGCTACCCATCTAGGATGGGTTAAAATCTAAGTAATCAACATAGAGTCAGCATCAATATATGCAGTTCACCATCACCTGGAAAGTATTTTGTAATGCATGTACAGTAGTACTAAAATGTATTGTTTTGTCATTCCAACAGATGGTTCATTGGGAACATTTGTAGTACTGTAGATAGCACATTACTACAAATGTTTGTAATGTGTCATCTGTTGGAATGAGAAATGAAATGCACATGTTTCTGTTATATGCTATTTGCTATGGGATTAGTAAAAGCAATGTTAATAATTTGTGATGCGCCCTCCGTTGGAAAGGCAAGAGTTGGTGAGGCAGCATCTGTTGGAATGACAAACCCACACATCTGTTTTATGCCATTTGGTATAGGATATGTAAAAGCAGTGTTAATGTTTGTAATGCACCATCTGTTAGAATGACAAATGCAATGCATTTTAACTACTACAAGTGTTTGTGATGCACCATCTGTTGGAACGACAAATGTATATATACTGTATCTGTTTTGCCATTTGGTGTAGGATATGTAACAGCAGTGTTAATATTTGTAATGCTCCATATGTTGGAATGACAAATGCAAGACATATGTTTTTGTTATATGTAATTTGCCAGGCAGGTGGAGCAAGTGCATTGAGAAAGGCGGAGACTCCATTGAGGAATGACCTGATCAGTTTTGTGGAGGGTCGTTCAATTTCCTAACTTTAGCTCGACTCCAAGTATGCATACATTGCTCAAATAAATGAAGGGAGCTCTACAATGACACATCTCAATGAATGAAATATTCAAGTGTTAAATCGTTACTGAGTGACGCCGTGTCAATCATTGAGAACAAATTGAGGTGACAATGATCAATGGACACCAAAATCAATAGCCCACCGATGACTGACTTGGCATCACAGCAGACATCAGCGTCAATAACTGAAATCCCATGTGTGTGGACTTCATCAGGGCAACTCCTAATGCGACTCAGTAGTGTGTGTGGCCCCCGTGTGTCTGTACGGACCCCCGATAACGTCTGGGCCTGCTCCTGATGATGTCCTGGGGGTTCTGCTCACAGACCTGATCAGGGCATCAGTGAGCTCCTGGACAGTCTGTGGTGCAACTTGGCAGGGTGGGATGCACCCATACATAACAACCCAGAGGTTCTCAAATGGGTTCAGGTCGGGGGTTGTGCGGGTCAGTCAGTGGCATCAATGCCTTTGTCACCCAGGAACAGCCTACACACTCTGGTCACATGAGGCCTGGCATTGTCCTGTGCCAGTATCAGGTCTGACATTGGCTCTGAGGATTTCATCAGGGTACCTAACAGCAGTCAGGGTACCAGTGCCTGGCATATGGTGGTCTGTGTGATCCAACCAAGGATATGCCCCCCTAAGCCATCACGGACCCACTGTCAAAGCTGTCTTGCCAGAAGATGTTAAGGCTGCATAGCATTCACCACAGCATCTGCAGACTCTGTCACGTCAATCACATGTGCTCTGCTCTGGGCGCCAATGGCCAAGCTGCCAATTGTGTATTCCCTGGCAAATGCCAATCGAGCTGCACCGTGACAGGCTGTGAGCACAGGTCCCACTAGAGGACGTCATGCCCTCATGCCACCCTCATGGAGTCTGTTTGTGACAATCTGGTCAGAAACGTACACACCAGAAGCCAGCTGGAGGTCATTTTGGAGGACTCTGCCAGTGCTCCTCCCGTTCCAGATGGCAGTCCAGCTGCTGGGTTGATGCCCTTCTACAAGCCTGACCAGCTCTCCTCATGTGACGGCCCGTCTCCTGGTATCTCCTCCATGCTCTCAAGACTGTGCAGCAAAACTTCTTGCAATGTCACATATGGATGTGCCACCCTGAAGGATCTGTACTAACTGTGCCACCTGAATCAACAGCAGGAACCGCTTCATGCCACCAGTAGGGACAAGGACACTAGCAGAACACAAAACTAGAGAAGAATCAGTCAGGTAGGATAAGGAGAGAGCAACTGTCTGTGGCCAGCATTCCCTTTAAGGGGTTGTCTTGCTGCCACCACTCCTGTCATTGGCACCAAAGCAGGTGATGTTGGTTCACAGTCTCTTGTGCTTCCTAACCGGACACATTGATGTCCCTGAAGTGTCGTTGACTCAGCGTTAGCCTGTCATTGTCAAGTGCTCCCTTTGTTTTCTGAGCAGTGTATCACTTTTTGGGCGTATGGCACAAAGGTCACATTGCGGTATGGCGCTCCGTCACAAGGGCTCAGTCACACAGCCAAGCAGTAAAGAGGGTGCCGCCTGCAATCCGGTAACAAAAAACAATAAATGAAGCGTCACTTGAGTTTTCATCCAGCTCTTTGTTCTGGACATCTTGAAGCAGTGTGATCAGGTGACGCAGGGGCTGGCGTTCATACCGTGAATCATCGATGGCTCGGGTCCGGGATCTTCAAAGAAGAACTAAACAGATTGTCACACACGTGCACAGAGGGGACAGTTTACAGGCTCAGATAGTGTTATTCGTCACCAGACCAGGGGGTGGTGCTCTCACCTGATCCTCTCTCTCCGCTCTTGTTACTCAGCAGTTCACCTGAAGGCCCCGCCTCCCAATGACATCACCACCGGTCCACCCCTGCTGACGTCACTGCCGGCATAACCCCTGATGACATCATTTCCTTTACCCAGAATCCCCCTTCCTGCACCGGGCCACCCCGACTCCACCCCTCCCTCCTGTCCACCATATTTATAGAGCGGTCAGTTCAGTCGTGAGCTCCGCTTCTGTGACGATGAGTTGCTTTGCAGTATACGGGGCGGCCGTCCCCAAACGCTTCTTAAGTGTGCTGCCTGATTCTTTACCACGGGATTTATAAAACACAACCCAATGATCACGGGTGTCACATGGGCGTCACGCTGGTGTTCGGCGTCAGGGTGGCCAATGGTGACATTTTTTTGCGCAGTTCAATGACGTCATATTGACGCTGAAGGAGAACTCCAGGAGATGTGATGCGCACGGATTTTTAAGTAATCGGGTTTCTGTTTTACCCGTGCTGCTCACCTCATCCCAGTTTTGGGGGTCCATGGAGTGCCCAAGTGCTGTGACTCCCTCCCCAGTTGAAGATCCCACTTTATTTCCATATGGCATAGCAAAGCGTAGCCCACCTGGAGTCAGGAGGTCGCATCATGGCTTGTTCTCCGTTTATCACAACCAAAATGGCGCACATTCCTGACTGACGGACAGGCCAATGAGGGGAGAGGAGGCGGGGCTTGAGCCACGGTAGCCTCCCCTTTGTGCACATTGGTCAGTTCCTCAGTAAAGCGATGATCTGCACCACAATTAACAAAGAGCCAGACGACACACGGTAGCTTAGACATCTGCGCTCTTTTTCCATATTTAGGGGTATCTGATGGACACAGATGAGCAAACATGTGATTTACACGGGCTAATTACACCAACGGGAACGGCGCACACTCCTCCGTTAATGAAGCATTCGATATTTTAATGCTACAATTCCGCTCTTGTACCTTTTTAACAGCACAAACAGATATAAATGAGTAAAAATTCCATTAAAGTGACTTCATAAGATGGCAAAATGGTCTAATTACACCAACGGGAATAGCGCGCACTCCTCCGTTAACGAAGCATTCGATATTTGAATTATAATACAACATTCATTTGGAAATCAAAGGTTCATTAACAGACGACTCGGTTTGTTTGCCTTCTATTTATAACAACAGAAAAAACACATTTAAAAATGAAAAAGTTCAGGGTGGGGGGGTCTGGCTGCAGACCACCGTGGATTCAGGACCCTCGCCAGGCAGCCAATAGGATGTCAGTTTTATGTCACACAGAATACGCAATGGAATATCAGAGAAGATCACACAACGGCGTCACCACCTGAGAGGCAGTCACACTGCATGACCCGCCCCCTGTAAGACACGCCCACTTGACTGTCATTCTTAACTCCTCCCACCACCCCAGTCGTGTAAGAAGGTTTTATGACAACAGAGTCCGAGGTGCACGTTGAAAATGTCATGAAAGACGTCAGTGACCGGGCGTGTGGTGTTAACGTCACTCACGTATGATGCAGAGGACGCCAAACATCGTGGGATGTGCGCACTCTGATTGGCTCCTTAACAGGGCGGAGCTCTTGGAGGTCTGCAGCTCGATTCTGTCGACTCCATCGCCACTGTAGACTCATGGGGGATGTGGCCACTTCTGTCACTGCGGCTGACACATTGGGTGGCTGTTGCCAGACCCTTCTTGACGTGGTGGCACGTATGTACACACAGGAAGGCGGTGCCCATCTTCCATCTTTAACAAAGCCGGCGGTCGACTTTGGAAGGCGTTGATGTTTCCTGGTGCTGACAGATATGGCTGGACTGTCAGCCACTGCCCCGTACACCTGGTCACAGTGCCAGCAATATCAGCCTTCCTCAAGGGCTTCTTAGAAGATCTTCTAAAGACCCTTATAGGGCAGACTGGCATTGCCCATTTTGCCAGTCCTGGATTAATAAGTCACTGCCAGGCACACTTATTGTCACCTTCAAAGTCTCAGTGGCCACGGCCAGGCCCCTCACCAGAATGAAGCTTTGAGCCTCGTCTCGTAAGGTGGGTGGTGCCATTTTATTGTTTGCTTCATGCCAGTCAGCTATCAAGGGTGCCATCATCAGTCTTCACTTTACTCAGCTCTGTAAATGGGTCCATCTGGAGACTCCCAGGCAGCCGCACACCCGGACCAGTGGGCTTTAGCCAAGAAGAAGAACCGCTGTGGTGCCTGCAGGTCAGTGTGCCCCCCATCTAGGCTCGGTGCCATGACTTCACACCTGGGCGAGACGGCTACAGAGGAGATGGAAGCACATATGGAGACGGTGGGGCTTTCATTCATTTGGCAAATTGTTTTTTGAGTTTTGCTGCAAATTCAATTTTGTGTACCCCAAGGTGCTCATGAATGGTGTCAGCTGTGCCACATGACCAACGGGCACATCCAGTCAGTGACATGATGTAACTGATGGGTTTGACTGGCAGAGCTCAAAAGTCTTCAGATACAAAAATGAAAACAGCCAAAGGGGAAGTTTCACTGGCAGTCATGAAGTGGCACATGCAGAGTGCAGGCAAGAGGTCAGTGCCAGTGGGTATCAGTGTGGCACACGCTTAGTGGGCAGGGCATGCTGATTTCACTCACAGATTTCTCCAGGTGTTGGTTACACCTTGGCAGTCTCAGTGTATAAACAAGAAAATGCCATATGTGCCACCTGAACAATGAACACAGCCCATATGTCACATCCAAGAGTTTAGCGTGGCACTGCCATAGACTGCAGAGTATCTACCTTATTGACAAGATGGATCTGGAGATGTTGTGATCCGAGGGTTAGTAGTTGAGTAGGTGGGTTGGCATTATTTTACGTTCATTTGGCGTTTGAGGGTGGCAATTTGTGACATTTTTTTTAAAGTTCTACAGGATTTCTGCTCCTCTAGCATTGGAATTGGGCAGAACAGACCTACCCACCCATGGTGTCTGCAGCAGGCATGAAGGGCACTGCATCCTGTGACATTCATTTAAACTTATTTTCATAACACATTTCGGGTGTCATTAGTGCCAGGTAACTTCAAATGTCTTTGGGCCAGGAGTCCAAAAAGGCTGGCATAAATGCCTTACTGTGCCAGGCTATACAATGAGGTTCATCTACTGCCATTCTCATTGGTGCTTTGCCCACTTGCCCACATAAGAAAACACATGATGAGCCCACTCTGCTCCGGACCCCCCTCCCCCTGGCCTTTACCTACAACTTCCCAATTTAAAGGGGTCACCCAGACGTCATAACAAGATGCCCGCTGTTCCTTGTCCTGAGTGGTGATGCTGCTCGTGTGCCTAAGCTAGTGTGGACGCAGAGGTCATTGAAGGGTTAAAGTGTCACATTTGTATGACAATGTCACATTTAGGATTCTCGCCACAGACACAAACCCCCCAAACCCCCACCTGTTGGAATCAAGCCATCATAACGTAACTCTGCTGGCATGGTGGCTTTCCGGGGTCAGGCAGCCGTGTGCCTCCCGTGTCCTTGAGCTCCCTCATCAGCATTCCTTGTCACGCCGCGCCCCCCGTCGTAATTCCTTTCATTAAGTGCGACTCCAGACGGGCCCACCTGTCACCAAGCCACTCAGACCTCCGCAGCCCCCATCGATCTGGCAGCCTGCCCGCCTGCACTAGCGCTTACTTTGCTAATTGCTCCCTAGTGGCGGCCCACCCACCCCCCCATCCCTCTCTGAGGTGGTCCCTCACGGCTCCTCCAGGGTCCCGGAGTCGTTATCTAAAGTGATGAGCAGTTGCTATACCTCTTGTTCAATTGAGAAGTGGTTGAGCATTTCAGATTTGTCCAGTAATGAGCGTAGACCACCAGGGCCCCCCACCATAATTTGCGTCTCACTGGCATATGCTGGAGGTTCACCTGAGAACATCTGAGAGCTCCTCAGGAGGGACTGAAAGGGAATGTTGGGGCTGGAAGGCCCGGTCAATCCAACTCAACCAGGAACAGTGATGAAGATGATGATGCAGATGATGATCTTATATATGGGGGGGCGGAGTTTGTCTCCATTTGCATGTATGAAGTGTAGGAGTTGGGCATCAGCATTTCTAAAATGAGTGCAGTAACTACCCATTTTAACGGGCACAATCAGTGCCAGCTGATACTGATGTGGAGTCATAGATGGGGGTGTCCATTGCATGGATGGTGGGGGGGGCTTTTAGGAGTCTGAAGTTTATGCCACTTGAATTAATAATTGACTTCTGGGGGAAGGAGGTTGGAGGGGGGGGGGATTTGGGGGTAGGTGTCCTTGGTTTCCATAGCATGTGGCCAGATAGGGAGAACAGATAGGGAAGGTACCAAGTTGGCACAGTCAGTAATGTCGCCAGAGCCCTGGCAGAGATGCCACTATGTTGAGAGTCACTGTTACTTAGCTGTTCATGTCACTCTGCCCTACCACAGACTGGCGCCACCTTCAGGCTACTCCCTGCCTTGCATTTATTGCAGCTTGGATGGCTCCAAGAAGATGAAATGGGAGGTCAGATGGGTGACATTTTGGCTTTGTAATTATTTCACATTGAAGTTTATTTATTTAGCAGACACCATTTGAACCCCAAGCCTTTGCTTCAGTATATCAGCAGTGGGATGGGGTTGCTGCGGGGGTCTCAGTTGACAGCCTTGTCTTTTATTCTGAGGCATTTAACAGACACAGTTACCTCTATTTCTACAATGTGACCACTAGGGGGCCACACTGTCTATGTGGGTCAAATAACAACTGAAAACAAAATGGGAGCTGCACTGGGGTGAGGAACAATTGTTCAGTGCAATAAGTTGAGCTGAACCCAGAAAGATGGCACCCCTGGCAACTTTGTATGAGGATATCACACTCATGCCTACCAAGTGCCAACTACAGCCACGTTGAAGGCCACGATGGACGTAGAACATAAAGGTGAAGTGTCGAGTCACCTGTCTGAAGTGAGATGCAGGCAAGTGTAACAGGGGGCATCTTAAGTGGCAAGGGTTGGTGACTCAGAAAAGGTGCAGAAAGGAAAGATCTCACGCGGACACCCTCCGTGAATTGCTAAATGTGGTGCAGAGTCAGGTGGAAGGGGCACCTCAAATGTTCCCTCCGGTGTCCGCCGACGAGGCTTCTTTGATGTTAAAATTGAAATGGGCCCCATGGAGGAGCTGCTGCTGCTGCCGCCGCTCTGCTCGCCTCTTTGATGTGCGCCTCTTAGGTGCCCACCGCTCCCGTACTCAGTGCTATTTCAAAGCGCGGCCCGACTCTCAGATACACTACGTGTGTGCCATCAGCCACTGTGCCAACTCAAAAGTGTCTTCTGAAGTTCAGAGCTGGCATACACCGGAGATGATGGTGATACATTTTTACATATAGCGCCTTTTCTATGCTCAAGTTGCTTTGATGCCAATCATCTCCTTGATCCTAAGCCCTAGTGAGTGCTGATTTAGCTCTCTGCTGCCCCCCATCTGCCAATACCTGATCAGAATGATTAAATCTCACCTGTGTGAAGCCCCGCCTCTTTTCATATAGTTTTCTATCTTGTACCCTTATGATGCCAATTGGTCCGCCTGCAATCTTGGTCATTCTATGCTAATGGACATGGTATCTTGTGTGATGTTACTAACCATGAAAGGCACTATATGGTATAAAGATTGACTGAGTGGCACCCCCTCACATCCCCTAGTCCTTTTGTTCTGACCTCTGCATGTCCTCGCTGTGTCACAAACATGTTCTGCCACCCTCCGATGTCACCACGTTGTGAATCCACATGTTCTCAGATATAAGGTCTGTGCTACTCAGCCACGTCTCAAAGACGGGGGATTCAACTGAGTGTCAGTGTGCCCTGCAATGGACTGGCACCCCCCCTCCACAGTTGGTTTCAATCCTTTGCCAGTGGCTGCCACGACTTGTAGAAATGGATGGAAATTTGGCATCAAAGCTGATCAGACGTCAAAGAAGAGCTGAGGGTCTGCATTAGCAGGATAGCTGTGTGGACCTTCAGTTAGAAGTGAGGCGTGAAAGTCAGGGGCAGCTGGGCATCCCACCTAATCAGGCAGGTTGGCATCACTGGGTCATGCGTGTGTGTGTGGGCAGGATTGAAAGCTTAAGGTGGGCTTGAAATGAACCTCCATGGTGGGGGGCACCAAATAGGCAGCCTCAAGACGGCTGGGGTTTCCACTCACTGGTCTGCCAAGTGGGCCACTGCCTGAAACCAACTCATCTACTGGTGGTCCTGTTATGAAGTGGCCAATGGAGGACGACATGACCTGAGCAGGGTAGCCGAGTACAATGGTGGGATTGAAGAGGGGGCTCATCGGAACACTCAGGTCGCTGTGCCCACATCACCAATGGTGCCTAAAGCAGAAAGGAAAGCCAGACTGTGAAGAAAGGCCCACCAGTCCATGGAGCAGCGCCAGGCAGACATCACCAGCCTGGCCTGGAGGGGGCGCTCTAAAGGTTTGAATCAGTTGTCCTTGAAGTCAAGCCCCCCGATGTTAAGGTTTTGCTAGGTTTTGATCTTTGGTTTCTCTTTCTTTTCTTCTCGCTTGTTAACTTTAATATTTTGATGCAAATGAATGCGCTCCTTTCGGTAAATGACAATGCTTTTCTTAATTTCTTTCTTGTGGTTAATTGTTTTCCATTAAGCTTCTGCCAATCATTCTGTAATTTTCTTTTTGTCTTTTAACGAGCTGCTCACTTTATGATTGTCTTTGCTGAGCCCGAGGGGGCGGGGCCTCCCACTGCCACCGGTGTGCTGCTACCTGAGGGGGTCCGGCAAGTCACAAGTCACAAGCCAGGTGACATCGCAGGTGACATCGAAGGCACCCTCTAAGTACCCAGGATCAATCAAAGTGCCACAACTCAATGACTGGTAAACCTTGATGGACAAAACTTTACTCCAACAGCCAACCAAAGAGATCGGGCTCTTGTGCCCCCTGAGATAGGAGTGGCAAGACGTCTGCACCTTCCTTTAAGAGGCTTTGCAACGCCCCAAACTTAGGGTCACTTCTAGGCATCCCGTTATCTCAGGTGGGTCCGTAACAACAGCTGGAGTGATGCCCGTGACTCCAAAGGGCAGCCGGTGCCAGACTGTGAAGAGAGGAAGAGTCCTGGACTGGAGTTCAATGAGGGGGGCTAAGAGAGAGCAGCTGACCACGCAGATGGGGGCCGCATGTCAAAGCCCTGGTCACACAGGAGGATGACGGACCACCTGCTGACCCAGCAGGCGCCATTGTGATAGCAACTGAGGGCGCTGTGTGTAAAAACCATTGAAGAGAAAACTGCAGTACCACCCGAAACCAGAAGGTGCGACCAAGAAACACACCTGAACAAAGGAAGAAAATCAAGCTGAGGATCCTTCCATGTTTGCTGGAGAAAACCAACCAGGAAAAGGAGCAAAGAATCACCAAACCATACATAAGTGTCACGCAAGAGCATCACAGGACCTCCTCGCAGGCTCAGTCAAGGTACAGCATTACCCCGGCGAGACGAGGGGGGGCGCTGCTGCTAACGCTGTCTTATCCCTACAGTGCTGACAATCCACCCTCAAAAAGACCCCAGAAGACCCAGAAAGACGCAGAGCAACCCAACAACTTTAAACCCGATGACAATTCCCCACAGAAAGGTCACACGCCTACAATGTCCTGTTTCAGCCAGCATGTCCCCCCTGGCTGGGACTCAAAGTGGTGTTTCTTGTTTGTTTTGTGTTATTTTGATGCTCTTCATTTGTATTAATGTTCATTACTAGCCGTCCCTCGGTGCTCCGCCCACATAGTAGTGAAATAGGACAGTGAGGAGGGCCCCACCCACCCAGGGCCCCACCCACCCAGGGCCCCACCCACCTGTGAAATAGGACAGTGAGGAGGGCCCCACCCACCCAGGGCCCCACCCACCCAGGGCCCCACCCACCTGTGAAATAGGACAGTGAGGAGGGCCCCACCCACCCAGGGCACCGCCCACCCAGGGCCAGGGCCCCACCCACCCGGCTCCCCACTCCCCTCGGCCCGCAGCACGTCTCTCAGATCAGCGTGAATATATCGCTCCTGCAAGTGAACTATGATAGTGCGATGAGAGAAGTCGCAAAATCAACCGGAATGTTCAAGCAAATCCTAGAAAGAAAACGACCTAAATCCATAAAAAAGCGGACAGACAGACGTTGGATTTTATACAGAGAGAGAGATGGTGTTCGTTCGTTAATGAATGAGGCCTCGGTTATGTCTCTAGTGGGCTATGGGTGGCTCCCTAAGAGGTGGGGCCACCTGCCAATCACTGCCAGGGACAGCCCACCACCCCATTTCCCTCCCAGGATTCCTGGCGGTCTGTTGAATGCGCTCTGAGTGGAGTCTTCCTTGTATTCCTGTCCCTTTTGATTTCCTGGATTTTTGAACCCCTGCTTTGTTTTTTTGACTTAATTTCTGGATTTCGTATTGGGACTGCGTTTATTTCTGCGGTGGGCTGGCGCCCTTGCCCAGGGTTTGTTTCCTGCCTTGTACCCTGTGTTGGCTAGGATTGGCTCCAGCAGACCCCTGTGACCCTGTAGTTAGGATATAGCGGGTGGGACAATGGATGGATGGATGGACCGCGTTTATTGATATTTTTGAACCCCTGCTCAGTTTTTGACCGCGCTGCTGGATTCTGTCCTGGGACTTTATTTACTGTGCAGTCCCTTTGTGTTTTTTGTAGCTTTGTTTCCTAAAATAAAGGTTTGTCTCGGCCCTTTGAGTTTCTAGTCGGGGGGGTTTTGACGCCGTTTTCTCCCTACTTGACTTGTTGTTGCTACTCTTAGGATCCAGCTGAGGTCCAGTAGGTTACCACCTACTAGGAAAATGAGCCTGGACTTGGCCAAACTGTTTCTAATGAGTTGCACGCAGTTTGTGTGAGGAACTCCGCAGATTTGCCAATCCTAATGTGATGTGGGAGACCTTCCGTGACAAGACCCTGAAGGTTGCTGAGGGTTGTGTTGGTGTTACTGGTGTTGTTTCATCTCGCAGGTCACCCTGGATATCATTGAGAGGAGTTGCAGCGCATGGCTCAATGGCAAATCTGCTCTGTAATGGGAACTGAGGACGGCTGCGAGGGCTCTGAGGGCAGATAAAGAGGCGTTTGTTAGAGGACTCTGTGAGCAGGTGACACACCATCTGTGGTCTAGCGACCCACGTCCTGCTTATACAGGAATCGAAGCATTACGCACATCTGAATCTGTTCCTCAGAGAGTCGCAGTGAGGGCAGCTGATGGAACAGTCCTTATGGATGACACTGCAGTTATGACCCGCTGGGCTGGCTACATTGAGCAGTTGTTCAAAGCTGATCCTCCATCTAGGACGTTGGATATCTCTGGTCCACAGTCCTTGAGGCTGATCTGATCCTCCAATTAGCTGTGAACCACCCAGTCTCACTGAGATGGCACAGGTAGTAAACCAGCTGAGGGGTAAGGCTGCAGCGATCTGTGGTATCCGAGGTGAACTTCTCCAGGCTGGTAGTAAGGCTGTCCTCCTGGCATTGCAAGCAACCTTTGCTTCTATTTGGGAGACTGGCATCATCCCAACGGACTGGAAAACAGGACTTGTCGTCCCTATCTGGAAAGGGAAGGGAGATCACCTGGATTGCAGCAGCTACAGGGGGATAACACTGCTCTCTATGCCAGGTAAGGTCCTCGCTAGGGTCGTCCTCAATAGGATCCGTGATCACTTGCTCACCTACCAGCGACCAGAACAGTCTAGTTTTACGCCTAAGAAGTCGACCATCGACCGCATCCTGACACTGAGGGTTCTCATGGAGCGCAAACGTGAATATCGGCCGAGTTTCTTTGTAGCCCTTGTCGATTTTCGTAAAGCGTTCGACTCAGTTGATCGAGCTGCCCTTTAGGAGATCCTGAGGGTCCGCGGGATCCCCTCCAGGTTGATGGATATCATGGCCGGCCTGTCCACTGGTACTGTGAGTGCTGTGCAGAGTGGAGGCAGACCCTCTGCGTTTTTTCCCAGTTGATTCTGGGGTCCGTCAGGGGTGTGTTCTGCTCTTACTCTGGTCAATGCTTGTATGGACTGGGTGTTGGGCAGAGTTGTGGGGTCCAGCGGCTGTGGGGCATCTGTTGGTGAAGAAAGATTCACCGATCTCGACTTTGCTGACGATGCTGTGATCTTTCTGGAGTCAATGGAGGTTCTGATCGGGGGTCTCGAGAGACCGAGTGAGGGGTCTGAGTGTCTGGGCTTGTGAGGGTCCTGATAAAAACCAAAGAGCCAGGCCTTTAGTGACCTCTTGGGCACGGCCATCAGCAGTGTGTCCGTCTGCAGAGAGAGTGTCGACCTCATCATTGAGAGGTTTACTGACCTCGGCAGTGACATTCAGGTCTCTGGTGACTCTTCCTATGAAGTCAGTAGATGGATTTGGAGAGCATGGGGGGGGGGGGGGGTCATGAGGTCACTGGAAAGGGGTGTGTGACACAAAAGGACGAAGGTCCAAGTCTTTAGAGTCCTGGTGCTTCCTGTCTTGCTATATGTTTGCAAGACATGGACGCTTTCCAGTGACCTGAGATGAAGACTGGACTCCTTCATGTGTCTCTCCGGAAAATCCTTGGGTGCCACTGGTCTGACTTTGTGTTGCTCATGGAGTCCCGAATGAGGCACATGACCTGCATTGTGAGGGAGCGTCGGTTATGGCACTACGGTCATGTGGTCACATTTCCCCGAGAGTTAAAGATCCTCATTGTTGGGGACCTGAGTGGCTGGACCAGACGAAGGGGTGGCCCACGTAACACCTGGCAGTGGCAGATAGCGGGTCATTTCTGGAGGGTGGGACTGGACCGCGTGTCTTCCTGGAGGGTTGCCTACTGGGATCTCGAGCTGTTTCATTGTGTAGTGGGTGCGGCGACGCTCTGTCTCCCCAACTTGACTTGACTTGTTTTCTCCCCCACTAGTGGGCAGCTCTTGAAAGCATTTTGCACCTGTGAATTCGGGATGACATACGAGAGCTATTTTAATTCTTCTTTTTTTAGTTTCTTTGTCTTCGGGAGATTTAACGTGACGACTTGATTGGCGCCCCCAAATCTTTTCCATTGTCCTGAGTCGTCATTCCTGCACCAGGCCACCTAAATCTAATTTGAGCCTGAGACCACTTAACTGTAACTTAGTAGTCAGGACAAAGCCGGCTAGTGTGTGACAGTATTGGTGTCGCTGTAACTTGTGAAGGGGACCTCTTTAGATGCTGTCACCTCCATCCCCAGTCCAGGAAGAGCAGCATGTCACTCACGCACGCACACACTGATAACCAGTGCAGACTGGCTGTGAGTAAAATCACAACTCGCACATCCTGAGTCCAAAGATCAGAATTCATAAGTTTGGTGCCTTTCTGTATTGGAGAGGAAAAGCTCAGCCAGGCTGATGTCATTTTATGTTTTGTGTCCTTTCTTATTTTCCTTCGTCTTGTCACACACAGGTGTTTAGGGGACAACTAAAGGGCCTGAATAGATGTAATTCCACCAAGGGGGTGTTGAAGGGTACTAATTCTCTCTCTCAACTCCTTGCAGACCATTCTCAGGAAATCTCGCCTGGTTCCGGGGCAACCAATGACGTCACTTCCGGTTCCGGTCCTGATGACATCACATCCTCTGCGAGCAGTTAAAAGCTGCCATCTTGAGACAATAATGATCAGTTGGGTTTTGGACTCAGTCATATGAACATGTCTGTTGTCTTTAATTAATTTTGCAGCTGGGAAATATTATATGGGTGGCTGCCCCAAACCTTCCTAATGTCTCTGGTGGATTCTCCATCCCTGGTTTCAGATATCCAAATTCTGAAAATATTCAAAATAAAAAATAAAAAAATAAAAAATTCAAATATATCACATCTGGGTGGCACGGTGGCGAGTGGTAGCGCTGCTGCCTCGCAGTAAGGAGACCTGGGTTCACTTCCCGGGTCCTCCCTGCGTGGAGTTGGCATGTTCTCCCCATGTCTGTGTGGGTTTCCTCCCACAGTCCAAAGATATGCAGGTTAGGTGGATTGGCAATTCTAAATTGGCCCTAGTGTGTGCTTGGTGTGTGGGTGTGTGTGTCCTGTGGTGGGTTGGCACCCTACCCGGGATTGGCTCCTGCCTTATGCCCTGTGTGGGCTGGGATTGGCTCCAGCAGGCCCCTGTGTTCGAATTCAGCGGGTAGGAAAATGGATGGATGGATGGATGTATCACATCCAGCCTGAACGATCCCGTTGTCTGCCATTTTTGACACCACCTGGTGCCGCCTCCCTCTCTCTCCCTATTCGTCACACTTTAGCCCTGGCAGTGTCCCCACGGTGTCACAGTATCTCTTGAAATAGGACTTTTATTTTTCTTGATACAGTAAACCTTGCTATGGATTCACTTATCCGTGTCTACAAACGTGTGACCCATTTTGTGACACCCGCAGTTTTACTCTTCACAGCCGTGTCACACACATGCGCTTGAGAGAAGGTTGGTAGGCTCAAGTAATGCAGTTGCTCACCTGGACCAAGGGGTGGCGCTGTCACTTATTCATAACTCTCTTTTTATCCCTCTGCAGATAAGATAAATAGTGATGTCACCTTAACCCCACCCTCTGATGACATCACTTCCAGCCTTTCCCGATGACAACATCCTTCAGAACCCACCTACCGCAGATGACCCACCCTGGACCACCCCCTTCCTGTCTCTGCCATATAAATGCCAGTGATGTGATCAGTTCTGATTTTGAGCTCATTTTGTGAAATTGTGTTTTATTTGACTACTTTCTGTTCAGGGGGTGGCCATCAAGCCCCCCCACCCCCAACCCCCCAAACCTCTTTGAGTCTCCTGCTCTCAGGCTTCTCATGCAGCAGAACCAGCTGGTCTGGGTTACTTACCCTTAAGACCTCTGGGGTCCACGTGCACACGTGTGGCACTAAATGGATCGACGAGGGTCTGCCCGGTCAGCCGCTGATCTCCCATTCATGATGGAGGCGGGCCTTTCAGTCGGGGGTGAGCAAGGAATTCCCAGTAAGTGCGGCTCATAAGCTATCGTTGATTAAGTCCCTGGCTTTTATAAACCCCGCCCTTCGCTACTACCGATTGGACGGTTTAGTGAGGCCCTCAGATGGGTGCTGCCACAGTGGATCACAGCTATTGGCTAAGCACCTAGTGAACAGCAGAGCCTGAGTAGAGACAAAGTAAAAGTCGTTGAAAGTGTTCAGTAGGTCCACCTGCAGAAGGGTCACCACTGAGTCTCGAGGGAAGACAGCAGAAGGCCAGCATGACCGCTTCACCCCCAACTCCCCTGTCTGGCACCCCTACCCCCCCCCCCCCCACCAAGCCAGCGTCCCACCAGAACCTAACCCCATTTTCCCCATACCAATGAATGTTTCTTCACTATCTGTATGTGTTTCTCATATCCATAGGGTTCTTCAGGATACAGGTGGGCTGCTGTGTATCTGCACACGTATTGTCACTCGCATGTCCCTTTAAGGGCTTTGGTGACGGTAATTCTCCAGCAGACCAGGGGGTGGCGCTGTGTGATGACGTTCTCCCTTTTCCTCTCTCTGCACACCAGAAGATTGACAGCTCTCCTCCACTTCTGGTGTCTATCCACCTGGACCCGCCTCTTCCTGCCCGGCTGCCATGTAACCGGAAGACCCGCCATCTTGGGTGGTCTCAATAAGGGCTCACTCACAACCGAGAAGAATATTTTGCATATTTTAATGTGTTTCTTTTTAAATGAATGCATGGAATTATACCGGGTCTGACTCAGGGTGCCTCAAAACACTGATGGCATCTGTCCTTACATCTTACAATTAACATTGTGAGTGCCACAGGGCACAGATGGGCATACCAGATGGAGGAATGGCATGACTTCAGGTTACAGTGGAAGGTGCCAGGGGATGGACAAGCAGAATGCCAGAGGTCACCCCCAATGCGTTAGGTGTCAGTGGTCTGCTGGAGGCATCCCAGTTTGGACACCCTAAGGGGAACTGGAGTCCAGGATCGTGGCCCTATTGGGGTCCCAGGGTGCCACAAGGGGGCACTGATGGAGGAGGACTACCCTGGTTCTGAGACAACATGGAATTACTGCCCACAAGTCATGCTGGGTCAGTAGAAGCTGCTTTGGGTCCGGTATAAAAGGAGCCCACCGCCATACCTTGGGGGCAACACTCAACTGGAGGCTGAATCAGAAGGAGACAAATCAGCTTTAGTGTGTGTATGCTCTTTGGGCTGCGCTTCACTCTCTGTGTGCTTGTTGGATTCAAAAAAATCCATTATTTGAACCCGAGACTTTTACTCTTCCTCTTCATCTTTTCCCACTTCTTTGTGGGGTCGATGTTTTATAGGATTCGGGATTATGTTTACAGCCAGATGCCTTTCCTGTCGACAACCCGTGACTGTGATGGACATTATTGGGACTGTGGGTTGGGGCTCAGTGGCGCCCCCTACTGGTTACAATATGTACCTCCATACACCCATCGTCTATCATCCTTACATTGTAAATATATTGATTATTTGCAGCAAGCAGGTCTGAGTTATTGGTTGAATAAGAGACAGTGAGATTTATTTGATGTACGGCAGACTTTAAGTGGTCCGTGGCGCTCGTCCATAAATTGTAGAGATCTCCTCATTTTCCCGGTGTCCTCACACAGTCATTTAAACAGAAAAGTGTCAAAATTAGGCAATCAGTGACATGAGTGGTGCCAAAGATAAAGCAAGAGACACCAGCCGGGGTCAGAAATTCAAGAGCAAAAGTCAAAAACCAGAAGGGACATTTAGGGATAAAAGCATCCCCAGAAAAAAAAAGGGTCCGCCGTTCGGATAAGGACAAGAAATCCTGGATGAGCCGAGCTCTTAGCCCACCGAGTGCCCCTAAAAGCTGGCCAGGCCCAGGATGGCGTCAATCGTGAAGATGCAAAATGGTGGATGAAATGGCCCAAAATATTTTATGACTATTACAGAAAATAGAAAATGAAAAAATAAATGTCAGATTTGTATTCAGTGACCCCCCCCCCCCCAATACAAAACTAATAATGAGTGCCAGATCTCACAAATTCATATAAAAACATACACAGATTTGAAATAGAAGGCAAATCCTAGGAGAAGTGTTGCTCCTGTCACATACAAGCGTTTGGGGGGCAGCCAGAGGGTCCAAGTCAATGTGAAATAATAAAAGATGGGGGATTGGAACGGACCACTGAGGATTAATCCAACCCAGTGCCAGGGGTCACCATCTCCTCCGGCTCCTCATAAAAACACCACTCCCGACTCCCCACTGGTGATGTCACTTTCCAGCCACCCTTGATGATGTCACTTCCAGTCCATCTTTGATGACATCACCTTAGGCCACTTTCAATGACGTCACTACTGGCCAGCCATGATGACATCACTTTTCCGGCCAGTCACAATGATGTCACTTTCCGGTCCACCCTTGACAACGTCGCTTCTGGCCACCTCCAATGACATCACTACCGGTCCACCTTCAATGATATCGCTTCTGGCCAGCCATGATGACATCACTTCCAGCCAGCGATGATGATGTCACTTTCCGGCCACCCTTACTGACGTCACTTCTGGTCCACCTTCAATGACGTCACTTCTGGCCAGCCATGATGACATCACTTCCAGTCTACCTTCGATGACATCAGTTCCAGCCAGCGATGATGATGTCACTGTCTGGCCACCCTTACCGATGTCACTTCTGGTCCACCTTCAGTGATGTCACTTCTGGCCAGCCATGATGACATCACTTCCAGTCTACCTTCGATGACATCACTTCCAGCCAGCGATGATGATGTCACTGTCCAGCCACCCTTACCGATGTCACTTCTGGTCCACCTTCAATCATGTCACTTCTGGCCAGCCATGATGACATCAGTTCCAGTCCACCTTCGATGACATCACTTCCAGCCAGCGATGATGATGTCACTTTCCGGCCACCCTTACCGATGTCACTTCTGGTCCACCTTCAATGACGTCACTTCTGGCCAGCCATGATGACATCACTTCCAGTCTACCTTCGATGACATCACTTCCAGCCAGCGATGATGATGTCACTTTCCTGCCACCCTTACCAACGTCACTTCTGGTCCACCTTCAATGATGTCACTTCTGGCCAGCCATGATGACATCACTTCCAGTCCACCTTCGATGACATCACTTCCAGCCAGCGATGATGATGTCACTTTCTGGCCACCCTTACCGACATTACTTCTGGTCCACCTTCAATGACGTCACTTCTGGCCAGCCATGATGATATCACTTCCAGTCTACCTTCGATGACATCACTTCCAGCCAGCCATGATGACGTCACTTCCGTTCTGCCCTCAATTTCCTTCCTGGTGCCATTATTTAAGTAGACCTGAGTATCTTTCTACGATCGTTTTTTGACCACCACATGACGACTTTGCTCACCTGACTTTATACGAGGAAGCTCCTCCAAATCTTTTTCTGTTATTTTACCACATTCCCTAAAGCCTCATTCTCACTCCCCTGTCTGCCTGTGTCCCGTCAGCACACTGGCAGATAAACGTAATGAGCCTGAGCAGAACATGCGTACAGGAAACAGAAAATGGCATCGAGAACAAAAGAAACAAACGCCGAAACGAGAGACAAAACTTGAGGTCGAGACAACAAGCGAAAGCCACACACACAACGCTATGCACAGAGTGGCCTGTGTAGGCCAGAAAGCCTGCCGTTAGAGTTTGGAGTCAGGCTGCCTGTGGTGAGGCCTCAATCTGAGGCTCAGTCCAAGCAGAGGTCCTGGTCTGGTGTTTGTTATTTTGAGGCCTGCTGAGCCATCTTGTCATGTTTTTATTTGGTGTCATCTCCACAATGGCTGTGATTACTGAGGGCTCCAATTGTTTTCTTTTGTTTTTTCCTTTTGTTTTGTATTTTGTTGTTAATTTTTAGAACGTTAAGGTCAGGTTTTTGACACTGAAGTATATTGGCGACTGTTTGCCTCCGTTTTCTTGTTATTACGGAGCTCTGCCTTTGGTCCTTGGGCCAGGAGTGTTCACAGCACCACACATCCACTTGGGAGACAACCTGAGGGCTCATCCAGGTGTAATTCCACTCCGAGCCAAGGGTTGGCACTGTGACCTAAGGTTTGTCCTCCTTCTGTTCCTACAGATCGGACGAGTCCCCATGATGTCACTTCCGGGTTGTCGTCCCCTTCCAGTCTGGCTTCCTCTTAAGGGGCTACACCGCCATTATGGCCGCAGTCCATATTCTGACTCCAGTCTGGAAAGACCTACAAACTTCCATTATTTTGTGGCCACCAAACACATGGGGTGCACTTTTGAGGCGCCCCGACTCTTTCTAAGTGCCCTCTGTTTGTCATTACAGTGAGCTTGGCCAGTTTTGAGGGTGTAGGCCACTAGCCTTCTTGATGTTTCCAGGCCTTATTTGGATAGCGAGGTCATGTTTTTGAAGCTTCTTTGGGGGTCCGTGAGGTTGGCTTTCGTCACCCCCATTCCCCATTAGCAGATCTGAGGCTAATGAAGAGCTCTGTGGATCAGCAATCCAGCGTGACATTGGGACACATGGCAGCCGACGAGGATCAGCACCTCCAAGAATGTGAGGGCCCAGCATGTCAGACAGACGGAGCGTTGAGGACCCTTTTACTGCTCCTCTGTAGCCCCCCGGCCATCAGATGAATTTGCACGTCTCGGTGGTGGCAGGTTGTTGTCACTCCAGTGGAACTCAGTTTGATTTTTTTTTATGCACAGATAATGAAGCGAGTTGAACGCCACGGAGCTTGAGGATGGTGGGGGGGAGGGTCTGTGTGACAGCAGGGAAACGAGAAGAAAGAAGTGACAGCCACTGCGGTGCTCAAACTTTCATCCTATTTTTAGGTTCTTTGAGCTGATGTGACAATGATGGCCGTTGGTGGGCTCAATTTGATCAGGACAGAGTAAAGGGGCGCCATAGAATAATACAAAGAAGTTCAAGAGGGTGCCACTCGACCTCAGATGCCCTTTGGTTTGGCCCCGCCTCTTCTTCTTATTGGTCAGCGATCACCTGGCTGGGCTGCATTGCCAGCTGTGATTGGGTTCATCAAACAAGCAGAAGACGAATCAAAATAAACAATTTGTCTGGCTCCACATGCCATTAAAAAGGGTAGACCCCCGGTAAGGCTGTCACCACAAAGTCACAAGTCAGCCACTGTCACACCAGAAGGAGGGAACCTGATGTCTCTTTATGAATCCAATTCACTTGGATGGGTGCTTCTGAAAGTGTCTCATTGTCATTCTGTCTCCATTTTGTATGCGTGGTGTCATCGGTGTCCCCACGCTGGGTGTCTGTGACGCTGTGTTGTCACTCATTTTGTCTTTACTGTTGAGCAGGTGGGACTAACAGATGAGCTGCTACTCTCCATTGACGGCTGATTTCTTTGATCCCCCTTAGAATTACAAGCGCCACTAAACGACGTCACACGAGCTTGTCACTCCATGAAGTTTTGATCGCTGTGGGGGATTTGGGGTGGGGAGGGGGGTCTCTCGTGGAGTTTTGGGAGGCACAGAGAAATGTCATGAAAACAGGCGGCCTGATGGCAACTGCACGCCCGTTCAAAAGTGCTGCGCAGCACTCCGGAAAAACGGTGTGTGCGGGGGACTCAGAGGGGACACGGGTGTGGTCTTACAGTCCTCGACATCAGGGTGGCTGCCACATTTCAGGTTGCTTTTGAATTGTCATTTTACAAAATGTCCTTTCCAACTTGAATTTATTTTTTTTTTTTTATTTAATATTATTTAATTATTACTTTATATTGCCAGGGTGGGCTCCAGCTGCCCCGTGATCTGTCCCTGGGTAAGTGGGTTAGGAAAAATGACGGATGGATGGCATATGTGTGCGTCTTGGATAGAGCACTTGTGTTCTGTGGGTGGAACCCTAAGTGGTGGGTCCAACGTGATGTCATTGCTGAAGGACCGCCCACTAGCTCTTCATTATGTTTGACAGGCTGGCGCAGTCATTGGTCGGTGAAGCTCAGCGTCTTTATTGGATTTCTGATTGGACTTGGGATGCTTTTGGTTGGTTCAGCCTTTTTGGTTTATTTTGATTTTGTCTCTTGCCTTGTCCAGCTCTGTTTTGGTTTTTTCATTTTTTTTAATTATTCATTAAATTTAAGTTACATTTGTTTTATTTTTGTCTGAAAGGCCAGACGTTTTAACATCCATCCACCCTCTTCCTTGAAGGACATGTTTGTATTTTTTTTTTTGAAGGTTTTTGTACTTTAAAAGTCTGAGCCTCGTTTTGGGCCTCTGCGGGACAGAAAGCCTGGCACTGGAGTTCGGGAGCGGCTGCCTGAGGTGAGCATCACAGTGGGGTCTCCGGCCAAGCGGAGTCCTGATCAGCTTTATGGTGTCTTTCTTTAGACTGTCAGGCTGACGTTTGCTGTTTCATTTATTTGGTTTTATTGATTCCTTCTACTGTTTTATTCCTTATTGCAGGTGACGCCATTTTGTGTTTTGCTTCTTGTCGCAGTTGCTGCTCTTTGTTTGTTTTGTTTCTTATTACACGACAACACCATTTGGGTTTTATTTATTACTATTGTGTTCCCCCAACATTTCATATTTTATTTCCAATAAAAATCACTGCAGCTTCTTTATTTTGTTCCTTATCGAGGTCGCTGACAGTTTGTGTTTTCATTTTTCTTATGGTTGCCGACATTTGGTGACCCCTAACGGGAGCAGCTGAAGAAGAAGAAGAAGTTTCTTATTGAGGCCACAGACGTTTTCTATTTTTGCTTTTCATCGTTGGTTGCCACCATTTTGTTTTTTGTTTCTCGTTTTCACCCTCGCCATTTTGAGTTTTGTGTTTCTTTGGTGATGACGTCCTGTGGTGTTTTCTTTATCCCAATCTCCCCTGTTTTGCATTTTATTTCTTATTTCACTCACCACCATTTTGTATTTTGTATCTCATTTTGATCCTCGACATTTTGAGTTTTGTTTCTTTTATTCTTGTATTTTGCTTTGCATTGTGGTTGTCATTGTTTTCTGTTTTGTTTCTTGTCACCAGTCGCCACCATTTTGTATTTTATTTGTTTTCGTGGTCACCGCCATTTTGTATTTTGTTTCTTGTCACCAGTTGCCGCCATTTTGTATTTTATTTGCTTTCATGGTCACCGCCATTTTGTGTTTTGTTTCTTGTCGCAGTTGCTGTTCTTTGTTTGTTTTGTTTCTTATTACATGACAACACCATTTGTTTTTTATTTATTACGATTGTGTTCCCCAACATTTCATATTTTATTTCTAATCCAAGTCACCACGGGTTCTTTATTTTGTTCCTTATCGAGGTCGTTGACATTTTGTATTTTGATTTTTCTTACGGTTGCCAACATTTGGTGATTGGTTTCTTATTGAGGCCACCGACGTTTTCTATTTTGCTTTTCATCGTTGGTTGCCACCATTTTGTTTTTCGTTTCTCGTTTTCACCTTCGCCATTTGGTGTTTTGTCTCCTGTCACCGTTGCTGACGTCCTGAGGTGTTTTCTTTATTTCCGTCTCCTCTCTTTTGCTTTTTATTTCTCATTGCACTCACTGACATTTTCTGCTTTGTTTCTTGTTGCAGTTGCCACCATTTTGTTTTTCGTTTCTCGTTTTCATCTTCGCCATTTTGTTTTGTTTTTTTTATTGCTGAATTTCACTTTGCATTGTGGCCGCCAGTATCTTCTGTTCTGTTTCTTGTCACAGTCGCCACCATTTTGTGTCCTTTTTTGAGTGACGCTGACGGCCGACTATCACAGGACAGGCCGAGGTGATCGACCCGAGGACAGTCGAGATGGCGGTGGGCTGCTGCTGCTGTTGTGCAGGTCACTTTGGATTGTAAAACACAACCTTGAAGAGAAGAAGCCATTTGATAAGAGACGGCATGTCACCCTGTGGAGACGGACGTCTGCTTATGAATCCTCAGAATTTACGCTGCGCTGTAATTAAGATGGAAGCCTGGTGGAACCCAGCAGACTGTTTCTGTCTAGACGGGCGATGCCACAAATCATCACCATCTGTTGGTGACAAAAAACTTCAGAGTCCTCAGTGCCAGCCCCGTGACACTCATACAAATGTTTACTTGATGGCACATCGGGAAGAGAAACATCAGGCAGCGTCTGGAGGAGCGTCTCCATACCACCGAGCTGAGCTCGAGTTCTCAGGGGTGGATGTTTGTGAGGACCCTTCAAGTGACGAGCGGGTCCTGGGACTGCTCAGCCGAGGAAGACACACGTTGTGAGGTGAGGAGGACAATGGCGCTTGACAGGAAGAGTGTAGGCGTACATACAGATGTAATGTAATATAATATGAGATACAGCGCCAAGGTCATAGAACTCGGTCATGTCCAACCAGGACGGGTCACTTGAGTGTCACGGGGACAGATTAGAAGGTGACATCACTAACTCGAGGACACCTCCACCAGGAGTCCTCCTCTGTCATCTGCTCTCCACTAATTGAAGCCACCGACTCCCTGAAGACCCCCTCATTACCAGCGTACCCTTCACAAGGACCTCTTCCCAAACGAGGGAGCTTTCCTGTCGAAATGTTTTGTGAGGCGTCCCTGTGACGTCTGCTGTACTTTTAGATGGCGTTCTTAAACTCTGCTACCAACTGGGGGTCCCCAGGGGTTTCTTTTTCATTTCATTTCTTTTATATCCGGTATACAGTATTAACCACCCGTCGAATACGTCATTTGCCCCACCACAAGCTGCCAAGGCTTGGAGTCTACCAGCCCTCTGAAGGTGCCCTCTGGCACCAGGATGTGAGCAGCAGACCCTTGAACTCCAGCACAGAGCTGACTTGTTGTTCCCACAGATGCAGGATTGGACTGAGATCTCTGAGAGGCCAGAAACAACAAGTGGATAAAAATGAGTGCTGGTGACGTGTCGTGAGGACCAGAGTGACGTGATACTTCACATTCAATCGACGAGCGGAACTGTCACTTATCTGGCCGACACCTTTACGCAGGGTGACTTATAATTCACGACTGGTTACATCAGCGTTTCTCAACCTTTACGTATTTGTGACCCGAGTTTTCATAACAGTTTTAATTGCGACCCCCTAACGTTTTTTTTGAAACCCTAATAAAATTTATTCCTATATTTTTTGCTGCTGATACACAAGTTTAAAATTTCCCAACGAATAGCGAAATTACACACATATGGCAACATTCGTGCCCCCTTTTTTGTTACTTCACAACCCCTAGGGGGGTGCGCCCCACAGTTTGAGAACTGCTGGGTTACATTTCGTTTTTGGTTTTCCAATTGGAGCCCAGGCAGGTGAAGTGACTCACTCAGGGTCACACAAACACACAGGGTCACTAACAGGATTTGAACCCACAACCTCAGGGTCTGAAGTCCAAAGCCTTCACCTTCACCACACTGCCTGCCTGCCTGCATAACTTGAGTGATGCCAACCAGGACGCTTGAACTGCTAAAAATGGAGAAGAACCCGAGTGTAGTGGACCACTGCAAGCACTGGCCGGACATCCTCTTCATGTTCCTCAAACCATTACTAAGCAATTCATATAGTGCAGCAGGGCACAGTACCCACCAAAAGATGCCACTTCCGCCAGGGGACACCAGTGCCATGAAGAGGTGCAGCTGGCTGCCTACAAGTCAAATGAATATCCGGACCCAAGGTTGACCAAAGCATCGCACTCCCTGCACCTGCCTGTCTTCTTCTTACAGCGCAGCCTGCTGCCATCTCTTCTCCAGGTGAGCAACACACGCAACCCTGACCAGCCATGTGCTGCAACAGAAAATGGAATTTAATGGACATGAAAACCTTCTTCCATTGCTCTGCGGTCCAATTCTGGCACCCACGTGTCCATTGTTGGCATCTCTGATGGTGGGCGAGGGTCAGCATGGGTACAGTGACTGGCTACAAAGCTCCATATGCAGCACTACACTGTTTATTATATAGCGCCTTTCACTCTATTAATTATATAGTGCCTTTTACTTTATCTATTTATTAATTATATAGTGCCTTCACTTTATCTATCTATCCATTAATTATATAGTGCCTTTCACTTTCTTTATTAATTATATAGTGCTTTTCACTCTGTTGATTTATTAATTATATGTGCCTTTTACTTTATCTATTTATTAATTATATAGTGCCTTTCACTTTCTTTATTAATTATATAGTGCATTTCACTCTGTCGATTTATTAATTATATGTGCCTTTTACTTTATCTATTTATTAATTATATAGTGCCTTTGGGTGGCACAGTGGCTCAGTGGTAGCGTTGCTGCCTCGCAGTTAGGAGACCCGGGTTCGTTTCCTGGGTCCTCCCTGCGTGGAGTTTGCATGTTCTCCCCGTGTCTGCGTGGGTTTCCTCCAGGCACACCGGTTTCCTCCCACAGTCCAAAGACATGCAGGTTAGGTGGATTGGCGATTCTAAATTGGCCCTAGTGTGTGCTTGGTGTGTGGGTGTGTTTGTGTGTCCTGCGGTGGGTTGGCACCCTGCCCAGGATTGTTTCCTGCCTTGTGCCCTGTGTTGGCTGGGATTGGCTCCAGCAGACCCCCGTGACCCTGTGTTCGGATTCAGCGGGTTAGAAAATGGATGGATGGATATAGTGCCTTCACTTTATCTATTTATTAATTATATAGTGCCTTTAACTTTATCTATCTATTTATTAATTATATAGTGCTTCACTTTATCTATCTATCCATTAATTATATAGTGCCTTTCACTTTCTTTATTAATTATATAGTGCTTTTCACTCTGTCGATTTATTAATTATATGTGCCTTTTACTTTATCTATTTATTAATTATATAGTGCCTTTAACTTTATCTATCTATTTATTAATTATATAGTGCCTTTCACTCTACTGATTAATTATATAGTGCCTTCACTTTATCTATCTATCCATTAATTATATAGTGCCTTTCACTTTCTTTATTAATTATATAGTGCTTGTCACTCTGTCGATTTATTAATTATATGTGCCTTTTACTTTATCTATTTATTAATTATATAGTGCCTTTAACTTTATCTATTTATTAATTATATAGTGCCTTTCACTCTATTATTTATATAGTAACTTTCACTTTATCTATCTATTTATTAACTATATAGTGCCTTTCTTATCTATGTCTCTCATTTATTTTGCTTTTCTGGTTTATCATATAGTGCCTTTCATATCTACCTGTCTGTGATATGCTGCTTATGTTATCTATCGATTTATTATATAGTGCCTTTCATTACATTTAATTTCTTTTCTATCCATCATGTCTTTTCTATCTATTTATTATATAGTGTCATTGAATTTGTTAGAAAAGTGTCATATAAATGAAATTAATTGAATAATAATTATTGTTTTGATATTTTTCTTTTCTATTGCATGTTGTGCATCTCTATTGTTGAGTGTCTTTCATATCAATCTGACTCTTATGTACTGTAGTACCTTTACTAACGATCTGTCCATCTATCATGTAGTGCCTTTCCTCCGTATCTATTGCATATTCTCCTGCCTTTCACACTGAGTCTGTATAGCGCCTTTCATATTTATCAATCTAATGTGTGTGACACTTTTCCTATCGGTATCTTTACCAAACACAATGCTTTTCTTATTTACTACGTACTGCCTTTCATTTATATGTAGTGCCTTTCCCCTCTCTCTCTCTCTCTCTACCATATTTCATTCTCTTATTCTTATTTGCATCGTGTCTTTCGCCAGTCTGCCTATGCCCGCCTGTTATTTAGTGCCTTTCATTTCTCTCTAGGCTTGTTCTTTAACACGCACACGCGTGAAGTTCCCCGCTCTCTGCACTCCCGACTATTGGGACCCCAGGACTTTTTCTGGCGCCCTCTGGTGGTTTGTGCCGACTCGCTTCTGCAGCCACCCGCGCGCCTCCTGTACTCGTAGGACTCCAGCTGGTCGCCTCGCCTCGCTCAGGTCACTTGGGTGCCCCTTCTGCCCCCGCAGCCCTTTGCCGGCTCGGCGTTCTGTCACTCTAATAAATGACAATGTAAGACATTCCTGGAAACCACGACTAGAAAATCCGCAGCCCACCTCGCGTGAATTAGGCAGGCCGGGCATGTGTGCGGACTCAAGGGCGCGGGGAGGTGAAATGAAAAGCCGGCTTCGCCCCCCCCCAACCAACCCCCCCGCGACAGGCAGCAATCAGCAGGGTCTCCTTGGCGCGTGACGCCGCCCGCTTGGAATCTTTCGCCGTGAAATTGACGCCCCCCGATGTCGGTGATTATGCCGCCCACGCGTTGTATTGGGGGAGGGGGGGCTGTTTGTTCAAAGCGTATTTGCGTGGCAGCCCGCGAATGAATGATCTGAGGAATGGGGGGTTGGGGGCGCGTGTGACTTGTGAATGGAGGAAGGAGATGAATGGCGGGTGGCGGGAGAAGAACAACGGCGAGGCGTGTCAGGAGGCACCGAGAGAGACGAGAAACGCGCGGGACGGGGGCGTCTGAGCGGTGGACAGCACAGGATGAAGACCCCCGATTGGAAAGAGGCTGCAAGAGACCATTTGACATTTTGTATCTTCTTCCAGATGTGCGCGTGCTATTCAACATAACGAGTAAGAAATCTGCTCATCGTCCATATGAGTCCATTCGTATATAGCGCCCTTCTCAGCAGGGAAGAACAATAATCTGACCACAAACATGGAGACCCACAGACCCAGGCAGGACCCGAACCGGGATTAGAAGCCACAATCACACATTGCTGCTACCCAAACAGCTGAATAAAACTGGACGTAAAACAGTAATCAAGGTACTACATAGATCATCATCATCATCATCATCCCCGGAAATAACTGTTCATTTCACATGAAAACTGGCACGGGGCTCGATATGCCGAGCTGTGCCTGCCTGTTATTCTCAAGTCCACCTCTAGAGGGCCACACAACAAGTCGGCAAGAAAATGAAGATCACTGGACAGGGTCACTTGGTGACATCAGGACGGGTTGTCTTGCCACCACAGCACACCGAGACTGTCTGAGTGAGTGTAATGCCAGCTGAAGTGAGGCTGGGTGGGCAGCTTCATGCCTCACAGGCTACAGGAAGGCCCTCACATCTTCCCATGTGATCACAAAGGGACATGTACCCATCTATTTAAAGGTGACATCTTCCATGGATCGCCTAATGATTTGAACTCACCAGTGCCCACTCACCATCACTTCAGGGGTGGACTGGCACCTTAGCATTTTCTCTGGTGATTCTCGCTCCTGCCTTGGGCCTGATGACCACTGAATTTGGACATGGAGGTGACACAGGCAGTGGCACAGTCTACCATCAGAGCAGAGCAGTGTGACATGCCATCATTGTAATGGGTGGATGCCCACAGGAGGTCAGTAATCTGTAATACAGTAAATGAGACATTGTGAGATGCCAGTTCCAGTCCATTGCCCCTAATCCATGGTCTGCTATGCCACAGGATGTCATTTCCATGCCATGACACCTATAACTAGTGTGGTGAGCTTGGGACTTGGCCACTTCTAATGACCATCATGTCCAACCCCTCCCTTTACATGGCTTTTGGATTTATTTCTTAGATGGCCGTTGCTTGGCTGCCACTGTAAGTGATTTGGAAGCCCTCCTGGAATCGCGGACTGGCTCAGAGACAGTGGATGAACTCCCTGAATGTACTAAAGATGGGCAGACGTGCCAGGCGTGATGTCACCTCTCTTAGTCACTTTGTTAGTTTGTACTGTGAAGTCTCCGCTCTCTCAGTTGTTCCTCCTCAGCTGCTCTCCATGGTGCTGAACCCCCTGCTGGCTCTCCACTGGACTTTCTCTTGTGCTGTTGTGTCGTTTATGTAACATGGAGACCAAAGCTGCACACACAACTCCAGATGAGGCCTCACCAGTGTGTGATTGAGCTGTACTGCACCTGTAGGTGGCGCTATATCCCCTAACTTCCCCATCTCTAACAGACTGTGTGGGGCATTGGGAAATGCCAGCTTGAGCTCACTCTAGGTTTATGCCTGGCACCTGGTGGGCTGCACCACAGGATGACTCTCTGCCATGACACCCTGTAAACAGCATGATCAGCTGGGACCCCTAATGACCATCATGTCCAACCCCTTTTCTTTACTTGGTTTTTGGATTCATTTTTTAGTTGACGCTTGCTTCACCGCCCCTGTAGGTGATTTTGAATGCCCCCCTAGCAGCATTGGGCAGCTCTATGACTGCAGGTGAACATCCTGAATGTACTGAAGATGGGCTGAGGACCCCCTGAATTGTGTGGCAGTTGTGTATCGACATAGTTGGACGTTATTTCCTGAGAGATAATAATAATAATAATTCATTACATTTATATAGCGCTTTTCTCAGTACTCAAAGCGCTATCCACACAGGGAGGAACCGGGAAGCAAACCCACAATCTTCCACAGTCTCCTTACTGCAAAGCAGAAGCACTACCATTGCGCCACCTGTGAGAGATGGCCAAACAGACAGTTCTCTCCCATCAATTGTCTGGATTTTGTCTCTCCCTGAGCAGCAGATAAGCGGCAAAGCAATTTCATATTTGGACGATAAAAGGTTGCAGATGCATCACGTTGCCATGAGATAAGCAAGTCCAGAGAATGCCATGCTCTCGTCAGGCCTTACCAGCCGGGCACAATGCCTCAGCCTATTACTTCTGTCATTCTGACCCCGGCTCTGCAGACAAGTAGTAGAGTGCCCCCTTGTGGATATCTGGTGCTCAATCGAGGGTATCACAGCAGCTAAGTGAGAGGATGGCATGGAAATTCACAGCCACTTTCAGGACCCCTGAGACAAACAAGGCACGTGGCAGGGAATCCAAGCTATCAGAGACCCTAAGAGCACAACATCTGTCTGCATTGGGGATGCCTCCCTTCCAGATGGTCCAAACTGCTTCTGGGAACAGCTTGATGCCCTGTGAGGAGGTTCAGCAACCATGAGGAGGAATGGGTATAGTGGTTCTCCACAGCTCATATGAGAAGAACGTGCCGAATGGAAGACCCTCACAATGCTGCTGGGTCAGACAACATACCTGGCCTAGGGCTCAGGGAACATGTGGACCATCTGGTGGATATCTTTACAGATATCTTCAATATTTACCTCAAGACCACCACCACCATACCTGTGCTGAAGAAGCCAACTGCTGGGCAGACACGTGATAGTAGGGACCCCGGAACGTGAACTGTCACCCTTCATAAATCTGTCCAGGCTCCTCCATCATCTGCCTTATTCTGAAGACTCCCAGGTCCTTCTCATAAGGTGGGGTCTTTCAAGTCTCATTCACATCTCACATTTTCAAGTTATTCTTTACATTTATGTACTTTAAGTTTTATCCTCCACAAATCTGCTTAATCCCATGTGCCAGTCAGATGGTATCATCATCATCATCATCACCACCACACTTGACCAGTCCTTATAGGAGCGTTTTCTGTATGTTACAAAGAGTGTCAGCCCAAGCACTGCCCCCTGCTGGACACCATGGCTAACATCAGTAGATTCTGCTCAGGTTCCTCTCCCTGTAATCATCTATTCCTTTACAGAAATGGCGATTAGGACCCCACCCTTCATCACAAGCCCCTCTTATCAAAAGTCCTCATGTTATCTGGGCTGGGATTCAGTCACAAAGTTGATTTCTGTTGTTTTCCCTCCTTTGTCAATTTCATATTTTCATTTGTAAGTGTTTTCTACGGTGGGCTGTCCAGGGGTTTGTTCCTTCCTTGCCCCCAATGCCAGCTGGGATAGGCTCTGCCCCTCCAAGACTCTAATCTGGATTAATCTGGTTAGAAAATGACATGACCTTTGTAAGTGTTTTGTTTTTTATGATGCTTGCGTTTGGTGGGTGGAGCATCTGAGAGGCGGGGCCCCACTGATGTCACTGCTGAAGGACCGCCCCCCGGCTGGCGAGCAGCTGATTTTTCCACCAGATGAGTGAATCCTCGATAAAAATCGACCAGCCGGGTTTAATTTGGCTTCACCAAAGCGAAGTCACATTTGAAGCCACCAAACGTCACACCTGCCCTGAGGTGATGGTGACACTTGGCAGAGAGACGGCACCTGAGAGTTCACGAAAATTCCTATTGGGCAAAAGCAAAATCTCAGCGAAAGGATCAGGGGAATTTTTTCTTTTTTTTTTTTTAATTAGGATAACTAATGTTATTGAATTCTCATTTAAACGAATCTTACAAAACGGTCAAACATTATAACCTCAACTATTAATTGAAAACGCTAAGAATTAATAATAAATGACAACTTTATGATGGCATTTGTCTCCGTCAGGGTTTTTCTTTTAGCATAACTAATGTCGCTGCCTTCTTAGCTGCACTGAGGTTTAATTGAATCGGATCTCTTCATTGCGAAACGGTGAAACTTTAAAGCGACACGGGCTGCTGAAAACGACCACAACTGACAATACGTCACATCTCAATTATCACGTCACATGTCCCCACTGCGGGAGACAAAAGGAAAAGTCGCAGTGACACTAAATGGGGGAAAAAGGCGTCCGCCATAATGTCACACTTGGAGATCTTAAAAAAGTCCCAGTCTGCTGTAGCACAGAAATGTGGCCAAGGGGCTCATCTAAAATGGGCAACACCACCAGGGGGCGCTCATGCTGACCTTCTCCTCTGCTTTTCCCTCCACAACACACCCCCAAATGTGAGGGGAATTGACTTCGCCACTTCTGGTCTTCTGGCTTTAAAGCCCACCGCTGCCAGAGAGACACAGTGACTTTGGATTTGACGGACCCAAAGGATGGACCCCCAAGCCCCTTAGAGGACTTTTGCCAGAACCGCTTGGCTTGTTCTGTGTCCTTCTGTTTGTTTCATTTGGGGACTGTCATTAAACAGGGGTGATGGGTTTGACACCCCAATTCTTTTACTGGGACATCCACTACCTTAAACCGACTACAGTTAACATACAAGAAAGGCCTAAAGTAAGACCCTCTAGGTTCAGCCATGGTGGGCTTCTGTCCTCAAAGAGGGCTTTGAAACCAGCAGCATACACAAGGGCCACAAGCAAAGTCCCATGTTGGATTTGGGACCAGTCGTGGCAGCGTGTGTATGTATGCCAACATGCCAACAGTTGTACGCCCGTATAGCTGGGACTGCGACTGCCAACTCCCACGGTTTCTTTCCTCTTAAGTTACTTTGTTGTGTGTTGAGACCATAGTGTGTGTGTGTGTGTTGAGTCTTCAACATGCTTGGTCTACCTGATGTGACAGACGGACCACATGGGCTGGCATCCTGGCTGAGATGGTAGAGGGACCTTCAGTGCAAATTAGGACATTTTGAATGCTTTCTCTTCCAATATGCCAGATGGCAGCATCCTTGGACCATTTCGAATACCCACAGAGCATACTGGGAATTGGAGTCCTGGGGTGCAGCCTATAATTGGGTTCTGGGAGTGCTGCTGGCGATGCACTGCAGGGAGTGACAATTCCTACTTTATGGGACATCCGCCTAACCTGGCAGCAGAGTTCGTCCCGGCATTGGAGGTCCTCCCCATTTTAGGATGATAAAAGGAATCACCCGGCCTCTTCATCCAGGAGAGTCGGAGTCAGGAGTGGAGGAGAAGAAGAGAAAGAAAGAGAGATGGAGGAAGACTTTATTACATTGTATGATTAACGAGAAGCCTGCTATGAATGGTGCCTTTTATTTGAACCCGGGACTTGTGTCACTGTGCTAGTGTCTGGGGTTTGAGGTGTGGCAGTGCCCCCTACATGTCACATTGATCACCTTGCAATGAGCTGGCACCATGTCCAGGGGTTTCTCTGGGATTGACTCCAACTGCCTGGACTCCTGCCTTGGATAAGCAGGTTAATGGGATGGACGGACGGACGGACGATTTCCGCGTGCAGGCCATGGTGCCACAGACCCCCCGTTTATCTTCTCTAACTCCACCTAACCCTTCAGTGACATTACCTTTACCTTTACATTCCCATCACCTGAACGTCCGAGATCAAAAAAATGTAAAAATTGGGACCAAATGAATTTTAATGAATTATGAATCTAATTAACATGATTTATCAGAGCACACAAATGAAAGATTAAATTCAAAATATAATTAATCAAGCAAAATAATATTCTTGTAAGAGAACAGCCACAATGACACAAACTCAGACCCCCCCAAATGCGTCTTCAGCTTCTCTTTTGGTTTTTTCTCCGAGGTGTTCAGATCTTCAACTTCTTCCTCTAATTTTGACCCGCCGTGGACTTTCCCTGCCCAGATGGTGTGATGCCCCCTTTGACGTCGGTGGTCTCTTTTCATGTCTAATAACCCACGACCTGTGTGTTTAAGGCATCCGTTTCTTGGCGTTGATTGGCATGTCCTTATTTCTAATTTCACTTTTCACTTCCATGTGTCCCAAATGTCACAACGCAGTCAGACACGCGAATGGGGTGAACCTTTGAGCCTCAGCCCAGACTGTAATGTGCATGCTGGCCTGTAGAATTGACCAGAACAAAATGACATCACTTCCTCTACAGGAGCAGGAGCTCCACCTCTTTACTGTCTTCTGCCATATAACAGTGGATCAACCCAGAAGTCGGTGACAGCATGTGACACAAGTCACCGTTGTTGTGATTGGCGGACCCCGCAGTTCCACTTTATTCACCTTTGAAGCCATTGATTTTTCTTTGAACAAACAGGTCAGTCACACAGACCCCTCAAATTTGTATTTTGTTCCTCATTTTGTTTCACAACACATTATTATTATTTAAATTATATCAAAAAGTTCAAGAGCTCAGCTTTGTGAGGAACTGGCCTTTGGGGTCTTAACTGGCCCTCGGGGTCTTAAGTGACCCTCGGGGTCTTAACTGGCCTTTGAGGTCTTAAGTGCCCCTCGGGGTCTTACATGCCCCTCGAGGCCCTTATGATGAGCCCACTCCCCAGTTTTCAGACTGATGATTGGCCAGTTGCACTCTCTTTGGTCCATTTCCAGCCTGCTGGTGGGCCAGGGTGGTCCATTTTCTCGACACTGGGGGTTCATCGTGTGCGTTCACCTGTCACTTTTGAGTTGTTCTTCTGTTGTTTTTGCGTTTTGGAGGTTGGATTGGGCCGTGTCTGTTGCAACTTCACTTGTTAGGTTTCATCTTGTCTGTTTTTGTTCACCTTTGGCTCTCTTCAAGTACGTCTCTAAAGGTACATGTTGCATTATTTTGGTTTAAATTCTCTCAGACTGTAACTTTTTAGAAGTGGCTTTTGTGGTTTTCATGAAGGTAGGACTTTGTCTCTCAAGCCTCACATTACTCTTGAAGGCCACTTCTGTGTGTGTTTTGGGACATTTAAGGGAATTAATCCCCATTTTGGGCTTGTGTAGGCCGAGGCCTGCCAGTGGAGTTTGGGGTCAGGCTGAATATTTTGGGGGCCTTTTTTGTTGTGTGGCTAAATCACAACTTGATCTTTTCCTTAGCGATTCCTTTCCTTATTTCACTCGTGAGGCTCACTGTACTTGTTTTGGGTCCACCTGATCTCTTCTTTTAATCGAATGGCATCATATCTGCCAGTTCTGAGTGTTCAGGAACGTCCCCCTGTTTTTAAAGAAATGTCCAAAAAAATAAATACGCATCAAGGGTCTCCACGTGCACTCACTGACCTCCTTAAGTACTCAATGCTGCCCGGGCCTAGAGTTCGTGGAAAGCCTGAGAGGGTCTGCAGACCCCCATGGACCAGCCACTCATCTCCACTAGCTGATGAACTTAATGTCACCTACATGTGGTGTGATGACCTGCAATTTGGATTTTGAAACAAGTTAATGTCTTCTTGAGTGTTTTTAAAACATGTGGAGGCCACCAAGCTCATGTCTTCAGGGACATCTTTAATACTCCAACACCTACTCCCCAAGATTTCACAGTCCACTTCTCTTTTTTGGATGACCAGAGGCCACTCAAGTCATGATAGTGAATATTCCGGAGAGTCCAGACCACCCACAGATGATGCCACAGCCCTCGTGCTTCACACTGTTCTGGCATATCTGGTGCGATGGACGATGCACATGGGTGGGCATCCCAGATGGGAAGGAGTATGGTACCTTAAGTACCCTATGCCACCACAAGAAACAGGGCAAAGATCACCCTCTCTCACCCAGAAGATGCCAGTGCTAGAATGGGTACACTGGTGCCCCGGCTGGGTTGGACCCAGAAACAATACCCGGCTGGGAGGCCAGTATAACAGAAGGGCTGAGGAAGATGAACACTAGTGAATATCCTCTTCCTCCTTATGCCCTTGGATTAGATTTCCCATGCGGACGCCCGCAGGGCATGCTGGGACATGTAGTGCCATGATACAGCCCTGTCAGGTCCCGTGTAGGCCACCAGGAGGAGCTGAGGGGATTAATAATCCCTATTTTGTGGGACTTCTGAATGACCCGGAAGTGCTTCTGTCAGGCTAATCCCCAGCACCAGAAATATCCCGGGTCCAAGATAAAAGGAACCGCCGTGCCACCTCCAGGCAAGTCAGAGTCGGGTGGAAGTGGACGAAGCTCACCTGGCAGGTGGAGAGAAGAACGAGAGCATTAAAAAGATTTGGGTTTATTACACTTTTGGAACCTTATTAGAATGTAGTGTGAAAATGAGCCATCTTTATTAACAGGGACTTGTGTCTGGGGTTTGGGGCTCTTTGGTGCCCCCTGGTGGTTCACACTGGCTACTGAAAACTATCCATCCATCCATCCAGTATCCAACCCGCTATATCCTAACTACAGGGTCACGGGGGTCTGCTGGAGCCAATCCCAGCCAACACATTGGCGCAAGTCAGGAAAAAAAAACCCGGGCAGGGTGCCAGCTCACAGCAGGGCACACACACCAAGCACATACTAGGGACAATTTAGAAACGCCAAGGCACCTGACCTGCATGTCCCTAGACACGGAGAGAACGTGCAAACTCCACGCATGGAGGACCCGGGAAGTGAACCCAGGTCTCCTTACTGCGAGGCAGCAGCGCTACCCACTGCGCCACCCTACTGAAAACTATCAAGAGTTTTTTGTTTTTAGACTTTAGCGTAACATTTAACACTGCTGGACCATCAAAGCTGACCACTGAACTCCTCAATGCCACTTGGTGCCACCCTTTGCCACTGGAGTTTTGGAATTTGTCACCAATAAAAGAATTCCTCACACTGACCCCCGACGTGGGCACTCCACTGGTTTGTGTGCCAAGCCTCCCGATATGACGGTGTGCCCACACATACTGCACATTATTAAATGTGTGGGTGACACCATCGTCACAGGACTGATCGCCAGTGGTTGAGCCACAGTCCCCTGTGGTTCATTGTGAATGCGCTCGTGGTGGGCTGCACTCCCTTGTGTTTCTCCTTGTTGAGGCTTTTCTGGATTTTTGAACCTGTGCTCTGTTTTCTTGCCTTTGATTTCGGGTTGGCACTTTGCTTTTGGGACTGTCCCCGTCGGCGTTGGGCTCCCTGCCTTCACAATTTCTGATTCCTTTTTATCAGTTACATCTTTCATTGTATTAGGGTCCTGTGCTTGGGGTGTGGTCAGTTTCCATCTCTTGGGGGGCATTTTTGGAATAGTTCGGGACTTGAATGCTTTGGCATTTTTCTGAGTCATAACGAGTGGTGCCAGGACAGCAATCTGGTCCTTAGTGCCAATAAAACCAAAAAGCTGGGCAGAGACTTGAAGGAGCGGGCAGGTGGCTGCCCACACTGACAGCTACACTGGAGGGGGTGGCGTGGGGAGAGCGAGCAGCTGTGAATGAGACCACCAGTGCTAACCTGAAGTGGGCACAACATAAAAAGGGTTCACCAAATGCTTTAGCTTCCTCAGAGGTCTACCTTAGTCCATCGGCTCTCCTAAGGGTGCACAGCTGAGTCCATGTCCCAATATGGCACCTGCTCAATCCTGGGCCACAGGAGCCTACAGGGTGTGCTGAAGGCCACCCAGAATATGACTGGCACCCCACTGCCACCTGTTCAGGACAAACTCAACAATCAGCATCTTAGAAAGGCAATCAGGATTACTGAGGAGATCATCTGCCCCTCACACTCCTCCAGCTGGCACCTGCAGCTTGTGTGGCTGTCATAAGAACAAATATGGCAGCATAAAATAAACTGTTTACTGTGTACAGTATGCATATTATACACACATACACAAATTAAATACAATACACAAATATACAGTAGGCAGCCCACCTGACCTACAGGTGTAGACCATGAGTCTCAGTGCAGAAGTGTCCCCTCATTGAAATGAAGTCAATCCGCCGTACCGTCACCCACTCACTCCAGGGTGGAATTGTGATTTTCATTCAAACAGATGGCGCTCTTACATGTGGCGCCAGACACTTGCACCACCCCCACCCCCCTAAACAGAGCAAGTCCAACAAGCCCCCAATTAATCACCGGTAAGGTGTCACTAAGGGCTGGTGCCCCCCCAAATTCTCTCTCTCTGTCTGGAGCTGCCCTCCTTCAGATGGCGTGGGTAGGGGGGGCATCATGTCAATGATGAGGGGGGATTTGCTCAGGGAGAGGTTGAAAGTTCCAAGTGGCACATATTAGTGGTCACGTCTGCCACTGCCTTGGGGCACAGGTGGTCTGTCACCCCCCCCCCCCCCCCGCCCTGGAGTGAGCGGCTGACGTTTCAATTTGCATTCAAACAGATGGCGCAAACAACCAACAATATCATTTAACAAAGAGAATTCTAAACAGAAAAAAAGGGTAGGAAATTAAAATATAAGAGGACGTGTTACGTCCCTTGGAGTCTCCTGACAGTCCCACCGGTGGTCTGACCAGGGGGTCCTCAGACTCAGATTCTGCTCTCTTTGGTGCAGTTACTGGAATTTCTCATTCGTTTACACCATTTATTCCTCATACGTTGCATTGCATTTTGTTTTAATTTATAGAGAATGCCAAACTCTAGCACAGAACTTTATGTGACAAACACTTAAATGCCAAGCTTGTGAAGCGATGAGCCGACTGATCAAAGGAACGTTTAATGGACTCCAATAATATCTGGACTCCCATTATTCTTTCTGTTTTATTTCCTATATTTTTTTCTCTTTACATTTTCTTTCAGTTTGAATGTCGCTTCATTTGCTGTCAGATTCTCAATGTGCCGTCTGTTGGAATGAAAACTGCACTGCATTGTATTCATTAATGGGAGTTTCTTAACGGCCCAATCAGTGTAGCTGTGTTTCGAGGACTTAGAGGTGGTGTGTGACGATGCTCCTCAGGGGATTCTGTGAGGGGGTTCCAGGGGTCCTTAATAAGAGCTGCTCAGAGGAAGCCATGTCTTCAAACTTGAAAATATATCAGCACCATGCCCAGTGGGTGTGGGACTCTACCAGGGTGGGCTTTTGTCATCTGTCCAGACAGGATATCAGAGCGTATCTGGGGAGGGTTGGGGTGTCCAGTTGGGTGGTCTTAGTGTCGAGTGTGAAGTCAGCAGGTCGTGGTCCTCTGACAGAAAAGGGTGGAGCGCCCTCTGCAGGCTGGGATGAGGTGCTTCCTGAAGCAAAGGAGTTGAAGTGTATTGGGGTCTTATTCACGCGTGAGGAGGAGAAGAAGGGCACAGGAGATCGACGGGCCAACCGTGGTGGCACCTGCTGTCATGTGGACAGGGACACCCCCCCCCCCCTCAGTTGTGGTAAAGGGAGGGCCGAGCCAAAAGGTCAGTCTGCGTTGCTATCCTCATCTTTGGCCACAAGGTGGTGGACACTGAAGGAGAAAAGAACGAGACCAGGGGTACAAATGGCTGAAATGAGCTTCCATCGCAGGGTGTCAGGGCTCAGCCTCAGAGACACTTGGCAGGACCTCAAAGAGGAGACACTGCTCCTCTGCATTTAAAAAAGCCTACCAAGGGGGTCTGGGCACCTGGATGCCTGCCTGGGAGGAGACCTTGGGGACAGACACATTGGGGACAGTATACCTCGCACCTGGCCTGGGGATGCCTCAGTAACCCCCCTCCAGTAGAGTTCAGACTGCTGCCCCCATCGACCCAGACCCTGATAAGTGGCAGAAATGTTACAACGAGGATATGCGGATTTCGTTAATCAGTTGTAGAGGCAAATACTAGGGGGGGGGGTTAGGGTTAGGGTTAGGGGGGTGGCGTCCAGTTCAGACCAAACAATTCCCCCAAACAATGTCCCCCACAATGTAAAGACCCCCAGATGGAGTCACTGCATTCCGAGATGTGAACTCCTCCGTCTTTACTTCATGAAGTCCCCAAATACGTCCCAACAGGCCGGGGGTGACGAGCACTGAGACTGAATACGCCAGCAGTGAAATCAGTGTGGGTGTCACTGTCACCTGTCCCGAGGACAATAAACTTGACTTGACTCAGCCTCTTTAATCTGCGCAGCCCCCCATTCCTTTCAGTTCACTCTTTCCGTTTCTCACGCACTTCACCTCCTCCTTCACTTTTCTTTTCCTGCTAAACCACAGAGTTGCCCCCACTGTGATGCCACTTTCCTCGTCCTAGTGGTCTTCACTACAGGGTACCGTCCACAGGTTGCTCAGAGCGCCCCACAGTGGTGCAGTTGGTCCCTTCAATAGTTAAACGTTAGCATATGGTGCCTCGAGTTTAATTATTGTAAAAGAACAAAACGACACAAACAATAAATCCAATGCAAATGTGCTGTGTGCCCACCTCAGAGTGCCAACGTGCTCCCCAGAAAGCCTCTTGGCAGCGATGTAAGTGATGCCGCCTGCCTGACAGGCGTCGATGCCGAGCTGCTAATGAGCACAGGGGTTCCTTGACGGCAACAACTGGAGACGTGAGAGGATTTTTAAAGGGAGAGGTGGAATGGGGGGCTCTTTAACCCCCCCCCTCTGCCTTTCTTTCATTGGCGGTCTGTTCAGGGTTAATGCAGACCACCAATTCCCCTTGGTGGAGTATCACAGTCTGGAAATTCCACCTCTCCTGAAGCACAAACCAGTGGTTTTAAAGTGAGGAGACCCCCAAAGCCCCCTTTGGACAGGGAGCTCCAAGTGGGGCACTTCAGTCTAACTTTCTCCCCCCGCCCCCCACCACTTCAGCGTGCCTGATGCCAGGATGGCACCATCTCTCAGATGCCCTCTCCGCTCTTACATGTGGCGCCAGACACTTGCACCACCCCCACCCCACCCCACTAAACAGTCCAACAAGCCCCCAATTAATCACTGGTAAGGTGTCACTAAGGGCTGATACACCCCCCCCCCAAGTTCTCTTTCTCCGTCTGGAGCTGTCCTCCTTCAGATGGCGTGGGGAGGGGGGGGCATCATGTCAGTGATGGGGGGGCACACCTGGGATTTGCTCAGGAAGGGGTTGAAAGTGCCCAGTGGCACACATTAGTGGTCATGTTGGCCACTGCCTTGGGGCACAGGTGGTCTGTCACCAACCCCCCCCCGCCCCACCATGAAGAGCACTGGGGGTGTCTGTCATGAGCGGCTCCTTGCTGGTGATCTCAAAGTGGGGCAGAATATCAGGTCTGAAGGGGGCCCCCTAGTGGTTACGGAGTAGAAGTGCAAAACTCAGTTGCCAGCCACCATGTGCCCACAGCCTTAACCTTCACTTGTTAAATATGGCACTTTAAACTGGGGGCTCCATCCCATAATAATAAGCTGTGCATTTCAATTATTTTTAATTCATTTAGTTATTTTTAATATTACAGCTCAGCAGATTACACGACTCACTCAGGGTCATACGGTGGGTCAGTGGTCAGGCCAGAATGGGCTTCCTTAGGGTTGGCACAAAACAATTGAAGCAATTGCTCCTCACCCACAGACATATGAAAGGCACTATAAAAACTTACATGATAGCAATTGTACAGAATGACCCTGGACCCCTCATCACACCCCCTGCCAGAATATGGGACCACACACACACACACACACTGCCTCCTTATGATCTGATCTTCACCCATAAAACATCTCATGAAAGGCACTATATAAAATAATCTGATGCTTATTGTGACACCCTGAACAACACCTGATGTAATATGAGGCTACACACACGCTGTGCCCATATGATCTTCTCTTCATCCATAAAGCAACACGTGACAGGCACTATATGAAACTGCATGGTACCCATTGTATGACCCTGGACGCCACGTCACACCATCTGCAATAATCATGGGACCACCTGCACTGACCCCTTATGATCCACTACCATTAAAAGCCACCATATAACATGACATGATACTTACTGTACAGTATGACCCTGGAGCCCCCCGTCACAGCACCTGCAGGAATATGGCACCACACACACACACACACACACACACACTCTGTGCTCTCTGTAAACCATCACATGAAAGGCACTATACAAAATATCCCAATATTTATTGCGTGACCCTGGACCCCTCACCACACCACCTGCAATAACATGTGACTGTGCCCACTGTCCCCTCCTCACATGTAAAGCATCTCATGAAAGGCACTATATAGTATTAAACTTGGTGATACTTGTGTGACCGCGGATGCTGCATCACACCATCTGCAATAATACGGGACCACCCGCACTGACTGACCCTTTATGGTCTGCTCCTCACCCTTAAAGCATCTGATGAAGGGCACGATATAAAACGGCCCCATATTCATTGGTGACCATGCAATCTTCAGTAATATGGGACCATACACTGACTGACTCACCCATAAAGCATCTCATGAAAGGCGCTATATGAAAATGATGCGCCGCTCATTGTCCGACCCTGCACAATACCTGTAATGAAATGGGACTGCCCACACTCCATGCCCGTATGATCTGCTCCCTACCCATAAAGCAAGACGCCAATACGAATTGTGCGACCCCAGACCCTAAGCCACGTCACCTGCAGCATTGTGGGACCACACACTCTTGTCATTGTGACTGGACTGAAAAGACAGACGTGACCTGGGTTCCACTGAGCCCGTCTGCCTGCCCGCCCACTCACTCGCTGCCCATCGTGACCACGGGCATCACTCTGATCGATCGCGCCAGCACGACCTGCCCAAAACTCATTTCATCTTTCGTTCTCTGTGCCTATCAGGCCCAGACATCTCAGAGCGAGTGCTGCCCATCAGGTTATCTGAAGGACGGCTGCTGGGAGTCGATTCCGGAACCTTCCTAATTAAATTCCAGTCAGGAGCGCCGGGCCGCCGCACTCCACAATATCATCTCTCCATTTGAGAGCTGCTCGGGAGATTAAAAGGGGAAGGCGGGATGTCGAGGGGGGGGGGAACCCCTGCACACCCACGTCAAGCACACTAAGCCCCCCGCAGGCCTCATCAGCTGAAACTCAGACACTGTGTGCGGGGACAAGCCGGCCATCGGTGGTCTCATTACTCGGAGTGGTCCAGGTGGACTTCGGTGCAAGCGCAGTAGTGCCAACTGCTCATTCTTAGTTCTGTACTGGGAGGCGGGGGCTGGCATCCATCAGTCTCTGCTTTATATAGCGTCTTTCATGAGGCACCGAACAAAGTGACTACAGAGGGAGAGGCTTTAGGAGAAATGGGCTGAGGTGGTCCCCAATTCAGTGGGCACAGGGCACAGAACACAAACAGCTGCAGTGCCTCCAAGAGGTGACCCGTCTCAAGGTGCCAATTGCGATGTGCCATCTCAGCTCAAGCAGACACAGCTGGCCGTGCCCGAAGACCACAGGTTAAGGACCCCCCCTCCGGGTGAATGGACCCCCAACCCAAATCCTAAGGTCGCCTGGACTGGTGAGCCCAGGACTTTGGTCAACTCTCAGCAGGATGGGGGGGCAGCACCGGGCATCTCCAGCGCACTCTGCTTTCACCAGAGCTGCCATCTCCTGCTGCTCTCGGCACACGTGTGTGGAAAACACAAAGATGCGGTGCCGGCGCTCGTGTTGAACGCAGGCCAAGCAGAAGACGCCCCGCGTTCCATTTAATCACACAATTCCCAGTAGCGGAGCGGCCAATCTCATTTGGTATGGCACGCCTGCCAACATCTTTAGACGCGTTTTATAAATAGAGAGAGCTGCCGGAGAAAATAGAATCAGTTTGCACTCGAGCGCCATTGGTGGCTCCTTGTAGCCCTCGGGCTCAGCTGCTGTGTTTGCTGCTCGCGCCTTTGTGATGCTGATGTGACTCGGTGACCAGAATACCAAAGTGGCCAAGGAGGGGACGGGAGCGGTCAGTGTGACAGAAAAATGAGGGACAGACAGTGAGCTCCCAGACCGCGGGCACACCTAGGCAGGCTGGGCACAGGTGCGGATCATAAGGGGGACCCAACTGGGCAGGCTAGAAATTGGGGACAAGAGCTGCGGCCAGAAGGACAGGACATGAGGAGAACATGAATGGACAGAAAGAGCCACAAGAGGAAGAGGAAGGAATCTCAGACTTGGACGTGGTGGACACTCTGTGACGGCTGGGAGGGCAGAAATAAAGAGAAGAGTTTGGGACTTTGGGTCCGCCACAAGAAAAGTGCAAAGGGAGGTAAAGAATCAACATGTCAGATATGGAGATGCCAGCTGGAAAGGGAGGAATGGGACAGGAAGTGACAGAAAGATGGAGTCCAATGAGAAGAAGTCTTAGATGTGATGTGGGGCACATCCAGTCAACAGATAGAGCAAAGGAAAAAAACAAAACACGAGGAAGAGGAAGAAATGGACAGATGGAAAGACTGAATGAGTCTTAGGAGAAAGGGGTCTTAGATTGGACATCCAGCTGACACGGTGGACGAGAAGTCAATGATTAGTGAGAGGTAGATATGAAAGGCGCTATATAATAGATAGAGAGATAGATACAATATTAAAAGGCACTATACTGTATTACAGATAGCTAGATATGAAAGTCACTATATAATACATAGAGAGAGAAATATGAAAGGCACTATATAACATATAGAGCTGGACATGAAAGTCACTATACAATCAAGAGACAGATATGAAAGACACTATATAATAGAAAGCTATTCCTTACAGATAGCAGATCCGTCATTGCGTATTTATTTCCACATACAGATGTCACCGTCTGCGGTGGGTTGGCACCCTGCCCGGGATTAGTTCCTGCCTTGTGCCCTGTGTTGGCTGGGATTGGCTCCAGCAGACCCTTGTGATCCTGTGTTCGGACTCAGCAGGTTGGATAATGGATGGATGTCACCGTCCTTTGTCTTGTGTCGATCTCGGGTGTCAACTCCTCAGTTGTGTCTGTCGTGGAATGAGTCACGAGAAATGGAGTCACACTCCTTGAATGTGAACAGAGTTGGCCAATAAATGGGATTCGGATTCTGATATCAAACCAGGTGGGTGGGCTGATGATGGAGAGTCAGCTGAAACATTAGAGGGGGGGGGGGGGGGATCTGGACAGCAGAGGAGTGGGCAGACGTGAAGAAGATCGATAGTCAATAGGTCTGTCTCATCAACTAGGAGTTACAAAGCACTTCCAAAAATGCCCACTAAAGGGGGACAGCACCATCAAACCCCGGCTAGTAAGAAGGACAAGCAGCAAAAGTTTAGGAAATTTTTTTAAAAAAATGGATTTGGACAAAATTCTCCTCCATAACAGTGAAGCCCCGTGTAGCACAAGCAGCAGAGGAAGGACCCCAAAAACACCACAGCGGTGCAATGCCAACAAAGAAAGGCAGCCAAAGAAACAGAGCATTGAGGCTCAAAAGTCCACAAATCCAATAAAATCAAAGAAACCACAGGGAGCTCCTCGACTGGCAGGCAGGGGTGAAGTGAACCACCAGGAACTGCGGGAGACCCTCGCATTGAGAAGGCAGGGGGAAGTTCCTGGTGCTGATTGGCAGGTGGCCCCGCCTCTTAGGGTTCACCCATAAAACACAGCAAAGGCAACGGAGCTACACGGACAAACAAAGAATGACGTACAGCACACAAGCCACAGAAATCAAGAGAGACCCAAAGTGCGAATTTGAACCCCTGGCCGGGACACAACAATCCGCCATCCTGCCTCCGCGAAGCTGCACCGTGTTCTGGACGGTGCCCTGGTGGTGTTTGTCATTTGGTGCCGAGAGCTTTGATGCTTTTCGGTGGCATCTGCGTTAACTTAATTAAATTATCACCGTTGGGGGTTATTTGGGTGAGTTTTTTGGGTGCTCCTTATTTGGTTCATTGTTTAATACTCATTTATTGAGCCACCGTCTGAAGGTGTGCAAGTCCAGTTTAAGGCGGGGTGCATTGTAAGGGTCAGTGATTCCAGAGGTACCCACAGCCTTGGCATCTTCCATCTCCCAGGACATCAATACTCAGGACGACGAGGATACAAAGAGCAAGTCGTGGTGCGTTTATTCCAAACGATTCAAACACGTGACGCAAGAAGTGTGGGGCCGTTCAAAGTTCTGAAGAATAAGTGCGTTTGTGGAAATGAAAAACCAAGAAATCCGTTCAAATCGAGAATGAAAGCCGAGTCAGAATCCCAATGTGTCCCCCTCTCACCATCCTGGTCTTTATAGCAGACTGAGACACTGGTGAGGGTCATTGTTTGTAGGGACCCAGTAAGCCTGGCCCCCCTCGTTCCACCACAGTCCCTCAGCATCCATAGGACAACCCTGGGAGCCATCGGCCTCTGGTGGTCCTCTTAAAGCTCACAGGAGGGACCCCAGGCCTCGATCACCCCTGCGTGATCACCCTCTTTGTGCTTTCTAACCCTTCTTCCTTGAGTCCTCCCTTTGATTTTCATTCTCACACGTTCTTCTCATCTCAGACTCCTTTCATCCTTGTGAGTGTAGCTGCTTTCAGCACGGAGTGTCAGTGAGGGACGGCTGTGCTGACTGAGCCATCAGACCACTCCGGGGCCATCTGCCAGCGGGCATCGACACCCACAAGGCCTGAGCCCCACTGTTTTTAAAAACCATACAATGCCATGGACCCCTGACACGCGGCATCACCGGGTCCCCTAAATTAGATAAACAAATCACCATCTTTAAAACTGTGAGGATCTGAGTGACTTGCAGCCACTTGAGTCAAACTCGTAGCAACTAAAAAGGTGGACTCTCAAGGCACAATGGGGGGGTCTGACAATAAAGACCCTTGGGAGTCAAAGTGGACTGGTCAGTGTCTGCAGAACGACAGTGGATCAGGGAGGATAACCGGATATTAGAACTTTATATGTCTGCACCTATCTGTCTATTACTGTATATAGTGCCTTCACTCTGTCATATAATGCCTTTCACTCTATTTATTCATTATATAGTGTCTTTCACATCTATCTACTAATTATATAGTTTCTTTCACATCTATATTACTTATATAGTGCATTTTACATCTATTTACTAATTATATAGTGCCTTTCACATCTATTACTTATATAATTAATAGATGTGAAAGACACTATATAGCACCTTTCGCATTAATCTATTAATTAATCATATAGTGCCTTTCACTGTGTCATATAATACCTTTTACTCTATTTATTCATTATATAGTGTCTTTCACATCTATCTACTAATTATATAGTGCCTTTCACATCTATTAATTATATAGTGTCTTTCACTCTTAATTACATAGTGCAGTCTATTTATGAAGTATATAGTGTCTTTCACATCTATATTACTTATATAGTGCCTTTTACATCTATCTACTAATTGTATAGTCTTTCACATCTATTAATTATATAGTGTCTTTCACATCTATTAAATTATATAGCACCTTTCGCATTAATCTATTAATTAATCATATAGTGCCTTTCACTGTGTCATATAATGCCTTTCACTCTATTAATTATATAGTGCCTTTCACATCTATTAATTATATAGTGGCTTTCACTTTGACATATAGTGCCTTTCACTCAATTATATAGTGTCTTTCACATCTATATTACTTATATAGCGCCTTTTACATCTATTAATTATATAACACCTTTCACTCTATTAATTACATAGTGCCTTTCACATCTATTTATGAAGTATATAGTGTTTTTCACATCTATATTACTTATATAGTGCCTTTTACATCTATCTACTAATTATATAGTGCCTTTCACATCTATTAATTATATAGTCACTTTCACTGTCATATAATGCCTTTCACTCTATGAATTACTTATATAGTACCTTTCACATCTACTAATTATATAGCACTTTTCACATCTATCTATTAGATGCCTTTCACATCTATTTAATAATTTTTTTTTTTTTTTTTTTTAATAGTAATTTTTTGCATTTATATAGCGCTTTTCTCACTACTCAAAGCGCTCAGCAATTGCAGGTTAAGGGCCCAACAGAGCAGAGTCCCTTTTGGCATTTACAGGATTTGAACTGGCAACCTTCCGATTGCCAGTGCAGATCCCTAGCCTCAGAGCCTTTCACATTTATATTACTCATATAGTGTCTTTCACATCCTTCTATTAATTATATAGCACCTTTTGCATTAATCTATTAATTAATCATATAGTGCCTTTCTATCTATCGATCTATCTTGCCCCCCCAGTATACAGTATCATTCCAGGCAGGCAATTGTCCTGTAGAAGGTGACATCAGTGTGTCACCAAGCAGCAGGCCAGACAGTCTGAAGATCATGTGACTAACTGAGACACCACTCTTCTTCCATCTTGACCCGATGGCCCACCACATTTGCCCCCCAAGTTGTGGCGAGTGCCCTGCGCCCACTCATTTTCTTTATAATGCCGACCCCCCCGCCACCCTGCTGTGTGATCCTCTGCTGCTCTTTTCAGCTTGCACTGGAGCCTTTCCTGAAGTGAGGCGAGGTAAGCGAGCTGTGGGATGAAGAAAAGGGGAGCAGGCGTGGGGAGGATCTCAGGAAGGATGAAGAGTAAACGATTTGGAGGAGCTGCAGTGAAAATTTCCTCTGCTGTGATGTCCCTAAAGTACATCTGCTGTGACAGAACAGAGAATTAATTCACATTACCGATGACGGAGAGCAGCACAGCAACATCGAGGGACAGTTGCTATCTGGAGACGGCCACCTGGGCTTCTGCAGCGTAACTAATGAAGAAAATAATCTTCAAAAAAGGTTATCTGTCAGCAACACTTCCTGCTGGTAGTGGCGGTGGCGGCCACTTTGAGATGATCTCTCCAGCGGCTCTCTGTCTCTCTGAATCGTCACCTCAGGTCTCTTCTTACAGCCTGATGGCAAGTGTGTGGTGACTGCTAGAGAGAAGGCACATCTGTGGCGCCGAAAGTCCCCTAAGTGAGTACAAAGGGACTTGGACAGCAGACCAGCATGGACAGATGTGTGGACAACCAACTTTAATACTCATACATGTCAAGAATGAACTACCTGGGGGTCATAGTGGTCCAGTCACCATCTACATCCAGACAGTGGACATGTTGAGATTCCTGTCACCACAAACTCAACAATCAGATGCAAAATAATAAATGGAACAGGCCTCACCCAAGGCAGCCAAGTCCCAACTCAAATGGCAGGCTGCTGGCCTGCACAGGCCCAGAAATGGAGTACACATGTGATATACTGTACTGCATGATGTGCTTCAAATGTGGATTTTGATTACTAATTTAGATTAAGCTTTTGATTTTAATGTTTCACTGTAACTTATTATTTTGTTGCCAGCTTGTTTTACAATCATCACACTGATGACGTCATGGAGGTGACACTATAAACATGGCGGTGGTTTCTTTCTGCATTATCCACATTAGCGTGGCTTGCTTTATGTCACGGTAGGCCCTACCATCACGTTTTTGGTATCAAGTACCCTTTTGCCTCAGACTTTCGACTCTCATTCTGCTCTTTTGAATCCCCGGTTCCTGGTTGATTTCTCGGTTCTGACCCCTTAGCCGGGCCTGCGTCTGTCATCTGCTGGTCTCCTTCCATTTCTCTCACGACAATCCTTGGTCAGTCACATCAGTTTCAACAAGAAAACCTTCAACTATCAAAAAGGTAGGAAAATAAAGGGGAGAGGAAAACCGTTAAACCTCTGGTCCCAAAGGTCCATCAATACATGAGGATTTGTATTTACTCAAAAAGCAGCAAAGAAAATGAATGCAGGAGCAGAAAAGGCAACAAAGCACATCTGCCAATCTTAATAACAAACACAGCCACAAGATCCACTCGGCGTACTTTGAGAACGATGCGAGGGGTCAATGTCAGACATCCCATAATCAAAATATAAAGCATGAAGCAAAAAAAATTTAAATAATCAGGAGTTCAAAACCAGAAATGGCGAAGCTTCAATGCTGACTGCCACTTTGAAGAATCTGCGTCATCAGGTGGCCCGGTCACTTCAGACTCTTTATAAAGGGGACAGGCCAGATGGCGAGTTTGAACTAATCCATGTAGTCAGTCACACACACACACACACACACACACACACACACACACACACACACACACACACACGCGAACGTGCACATGGGGGGGGGGGGCAGTTTGTGGGCTTAACTAAAGGTAAAACGACAGGTATGGGGTCTTTCCACCCACCTCTGCAGACCCCCAGGAGTAGAAGGACCAACTAAAACCCAACCAGGTTTCCGTCTCCAGACCACGCCCCCTGCTGACCTCACTTCCTCTGGTGCCCTGATGGACCCTCCTCTTCCTTCCTACTGTTAAGTCAGCCACTTGCCTTGCCCAGTCAGTTCCCATCTGATATTAATGATGGAATCCTAAACTCATTTCTTATTTGTGTTTTCTTTTACAAGTTTTAGTTTAAAACAAAATTGAACAAGCAATGAAAAAGCAGCAGCATATTAAACTAATAAAATACAAATTGGGACAAACTCAAAGCAAAAATTAAATGACAACATGAACAAAATAAGACTTGAAAAAACATAACAAAGATTAAATAAAATAGGAGTATCCTTGAGGCAGGGATTAAAAACCTTGGCTGAAATGTATCAAGGTGTGGCCACCAGGGGGAGTAGCAGTACCCCAAACCCCATACACAGTCCAGGGTTCAAATACAAAACTTTTATTTTTTGCAACAATATCTTGACAGGCTTCTAAATCCTCACCACAAGACAGCACCGTACAGCAACAGGCTGCCAAAGAAGGTCTAATGTTCTTCTGCATCATCCCCCTGGTGGCACCCGAGAATCCCACAAGGGCTGTTCTAGGGGCCTGCAACTCCCAGAATGCTCTGTGGGTGTCTATATTGGAGTTTCACCAGCAAGATGCTGCCATTCTGTGCATTGTGGAATAGAGCCCCAGGAAGCAGCCGTCTACTGCTCTTCCAGGCAGGCATCCCATCCTGGCAAGGAAACGGCGCCCATCCTGGTCGAGATGCCAATCCATCTCTGGGCTTCCATTCCAGCCTTCCTTCCTAGTAAGGAACCAGTTTCCATCCTGGTTGGGATGCCAGGCCATCCAGAGTGACACTCACAAAGGACAAAGTGATCAGGGAGGCCATTTGGATGGGATGTTTTATTGTGCCCCTGTGTGTGGAGTACAAATCAAAGGTGTTGGGGGGCTTTCCTTCAGCCGTATAACATGCTACGGAGGTCTTACCTGGAGTACTGCATAGAAATTGGGTCTCCATATCACAAAAAAAGACAAAGCAGCACAAGAGAAAATCGAGACAAGAGTAACTGGACTAATTCAGCACCATGGACAGCAGCTTCAGCACCCCAGAGAGAAACTGAGTAGACAAAATGGAAGGAGTCGCGAATTTAACTTTAAACGGATACTAAGAGGGGGTGCGATTGAGGAGGACTGAAGCTTTTACAAGGGTTGGTGGAATGTGAGGTTACATAGCACCCTCAATATGTAGAGCACAGGTCAAAGGAGGTTAAGTGTAAGGTGTTTAACACACAGGTCAGACCGGATCTGGAGTGCTGGTTTAGTTTTGGTCTCCATATTATAGAAAAAGACAAAACAAACAATGTAGCAGTCCGGTGCCACTAAGATTCACACCGTCAATATGACTGATTTATTTATTTTTGTAGATGAGATCCCAGGGACGCCCTCGGCTTTGGCCCAACCCGCACACACTCAAAAACAGAGAGAAAATAAAGCACACTGGGAACTAACAACAATTAAGAATATAATGAAATTAAATAATATAAATGAAAACAATAATACCACCCCTGTACCCCTACGGCGATCTTACATTAAACATATAAACACAAACAACTCCACACAGCAAAGTCCATGGAATACCACACCAGATGTAATGAGAGATGACGAGAGTAAGTCCAGACATCTGTATGTTGTAAGGAAATGAAAAAACAGTCCTACCAGTAGACACTAAGGGTGAAGACGGATGGACGGTTCAGGAGCGCTCCTATACTTGTGGGAAAGCCATGAATCCACCATCAGTCCTCAGCACACAGGTAGACAGACAATCCAGACCCCAACAACGAATACAATCCAGGACACAGCGACTAAATATGGCTTAACAGAAGGCAGTCCGACAGGCAAACGCAACACAAAATATAACAACAAAAAGTACTTTTCTTTTCGGACGCCTGCCCTCCTTTTAAACCCCTCTGACCACCTTTGACCCCAACAACCCCTACAGAGATTGCTGGGAGATGCAGTTTTAACTACAAGTAGCTCTGCTACAACAGCATAAGAGAAAAGCCAGAGAAGAGCAACTGGGCTGATTCAGCACCATGAACAGCAGCGGCTCAACTTCAGCACCATGGAGAGAAACTGAGTATGGCAACAAAAGGAAGGCGCTGAACCTTTAAAGCAATTGGAGGCTAAGAGGGGACGTGATTGAGGAGGACAGAGAGCCGTCAGTGATGAAAGACGAGAGAGCGGAGCCAAATGGATATTAAGGGGTCACGAGATTGAAGAGGACAGATAGGCTAATTGGATAGAAGGTTATGTGATGTGCTGAGGTAAAGACAATGGTGGTTATGCTGGAGTTATTTAATATACCAGTCAGGCCTCACCTGCAGTCTTAGAAATGTTTTGGTCACCAGAATGCAGAAATGTCCATAAGAAAGTGACCGGGCTGATTAAGCAGCGTGACGAATGACTAAGGAGGACAGGCTGAAGGTGGTGAGCATTTCAAATTAAAGCAAATGAAGACAAAGTGGAGACGTGACTGAATAGGACAGGCTAATAGGATGGGTGGTCATAGGATGTCCTGATGTGTACAGTCTAAGCCAATGGAGTTTGTGCTTAAGCTTTAGAACATTTACAATAACTTATTTGTCTGAGGCCTTAATCCAAAGTGACTTACAGCATATATATGATTCAATTGGTTACATTTCTTTTGGTTTTCCAATTAGAGCACAAACAGGTCAGGTGACTCGCTCAGAGACACACATACAGAGTTAGTAGTGGGATTTGAACCCACAGCTTCAGGGTTTGAAGTCCACGTGGCCACAGCCTAACCTGCTGCAGTTGATGAAGATGTGGTGTCCATACAACATAAAAGAGAAAGTCCAGAGAAGACCAAAGAGGCTGATTCAGGACCTTGGAGGACAATCAAAGTGAAAGACTGAACAAGATGAACCTTCACACCAGGTGGGTGTCCAACTCAGGTCCTGGTGGGCCACAGATTTTCATTCTAGCCATCTTCATTATCAGTGCTACTCATTCATTTGTTTAAAGTTTGTTTTAACTGACGAGACTCAGACCCCCTTAGTTGTTTCATTTTCCTTAATGATCAGCCAAACAAACAATAATAAGACACAAAACACAACCAGCTGACCTGGAAATAAAGAAAGATGAAGGTCTCAGTCATGTCGGTCTGCTCAGGTCACCCAAACATCTTGATGTTGGTCTTAGAAAAAAACAGAAAACCAACAGTCTGCTGTGGCAGAACGAGAGCAGCGACAAGTTGTGATATTCAATAACGGCTTTAATGAACAGCAAGAATCGGCTTCTTATTAAGGAAGTGCTTGGAGTGAAATTGGCTGGAGTTTGACCTTTCAGTTTAGCTGCTCATCCGTCGGCTCATTTCACATCTCATTCCTGTTTGGTTGCCATTTAATGAAGAAACAAATCGATTCAGAGGACTGATCCTTAAAAACAGGGCTATTAAAATGAAGGGAAGAGGAGTTCATGGCACGGTGGTGCAGTGGGTAGCGCTGGTGCCTCGCAGTTGGGAGACCTGGGTTCAGTTCCCGGGTCCTCCCTGTGTGGAGTGTGCATGTTCTCCCCGTGTCTGCGTGGATTTCCTCCCACAGTCCAAAGACATGCAGGTTAGGTGGATTGGCGATCCTAAATTGTCCCTAGTGTGTGCTTGGTGTGTGGGTGTGCCCTGCGGTGGGCTGGCACCCTGTGTTGGCTTGGCTCCAGCAGACCCCCTTGACCCTGTAGTTAGGATATATATTGGGTTGGATAATGGATGAATGGAAAAGGAGTTCATTAGTAGTGACAACTGATTAGGGTTAGAATGAAAACCTACAGCCACTGTGGCCCACCAAGACCGGACTTGGGGACCCCTGCTTTGCAGCCTCAGAAATTTAAAAATGAGGCAAAACTGAAATGTTTTAATGGGACGTGAAGTTATATAGCGCCCCTGACGTCTAGGGTGCAAGTCAAGAGAGGCTCTTTAAGTTATATTACACGTATTACCAAAAAAAATGAAAAAGCCAAAGCAGCGCCTCAGAAAGACTAGGAGGAGAGCAACTCTGCTGATTCAGCACCATGGAGAGCAGCTGAGGCAGAACAACAACAACATTTACTTCTGTAGCACATTTCCATACAACAATGGAGCTCAAAGTGCTTTGCAAGATAACAAAGAGAAAGTTACAAGAAAGCAAAAAACAATTAAGGGAACATCTAAAAAGGAGTGGAGAGGAGTCTTTATGATTTAAACAAATGGAGATGAAGGAGCGACATGACCGAGGGGGGTAGACAATACTGAGATGGCTACTAGAGTGTCAGGATATATAACTCCCGTCATGTGAAGGGTTCAAGTCAGGTCAGGTTATACCTCAGGTACATCACACACCAGCGAGGCCATGTCTGCAGTATGGTGCTTTGGTGTTTTGATGCTGCCAAAAGAGACATAGCAGCACAAGAGAAAGTCCAGAGAAGACACAATAAGCTCATTTAGGACCATGGAGGACAACCGAAGTGAAAGACTGAAGAAGCTGAAATTTAAAAGGAGGCATAACTGAAATGTTTTAATGGGACAGGAGGTTATATAGCACACCTGATGTCTGAAGTGCAATCAAGAGGGGTGATTTTTGGAGTTATATCACACATTATTATTATTACACAGATCATCAAAAAGAAAGAAAAACCAAGGAAGTGCATCAGAAAGATTAGGAGGAGAGCAGCTCTGCTGATTCAGCACCATGGAGAGCAGAACAACATTTACTTCTGTAGCACATTTCCATACAACAATGGAGCTCAAAGTGCTTTGAAAGACAACAATGAAAAAAGTTACAAGAAAGAAAGCAAAAAACAATTAAGAGAACATCTAAAAGGAGCAGAGATGAGTCTTTATGATTTAAGCAAATGCAGATGAAGGGGTGACCTGACCAAGAGGGGCAGACACTACTGAGAAGCTACTAGAATGTGCTACCAGGGAGTAAAAATGTCATCTCCCAGCAGTCCCTGCAGGGGGACAAGAAGGCTGGCATAAGTTTTAAAAGGGGGCCGGATATACAGAGAGGGGCGGCTGTGTTGTGTCTGGGTTGTGATTCTCCTTCTTGTCCTGGATGGTCTCCTCTACCTGTGTGTATGGACTGTCTGGTGTCTGTCGACCTTCAGAGAAGGAGCGCTCGTGATCCCCCCACTCTTCATCATCATCATCAGGACATACCGGTAGGACTGTTCTCTACATTTACTAACAGCGAGCGAATCTCTGGATCATCATTTCACTACATTGGCTGCTGTTTCCTATGGTCTTCATAGTGTGTGTGGTTTTTGTTAGTTGTTTGTTATTTCCGAGTTCTTATTTGTTGTGTATTTGCCAGAAAGGGAACTGAGGTGGGATCATTTAAGTTTGTGTCATTAGATTTTATTTGTTATTGTTTAATACATTTGCCAATTTCTGTTTTAAGGCGGTTTGCTTCTGTGTCTCTGTGAGGGAGTGTGCGCAAGTCGAGCCAAGGCTGGGTGTGTTCCTGGGGTCCCCACCAAAAAAAAATAAATCACAGTCATCAGGTGGTGTGAATCTTGGCTGGGATTTGTAGACCACTACAAGGGTATATAGCACCCCTCGTGTGAAGGGTACAAGTCAGGCCAGGTTATACTTCAGGTGCATCACACACCAGCGAGGTCATGTCCACAGTTTGGTGTTTGATGCTCCAAAGAGAGACACAGCAGCACAAGAGAAAGTCCAGAGAAGAGCAGCTCGGCTGATTCAGGACCACGGAGAGTGGCTGAGATGGAGAGCTGAAGGAACTGAAATTTTACATTTAAAGCAAATGGAGATGAAGAGGACTGAAATGTTTCCAATTATAAGAGGAATCAGTGCTGTGGATCCCAGCTGTTACTTTAACTGTTAATACACCCCTGGACACCAAATACTTTTGAAGGAAATATCACAATTCACCAAGAAAAAGTGAAATTTTAACGGAACACACATTTTTTCATGCAGAGAGCATCACAATTACTGCAACGCTGATGATTTACACACTGCCAGTGAACTGTAAAAACTATTTTAAAAACTACTGGAAGAATCGATTATGATATGTATAAGGCGCAAGTGACGCCACTGAGCTTGAACTGGCTACACACAGAGGCCAACGCCGATACTGGCAGGCCAGTCTAGTGCAGTGACTCCGTCCCAGAGACAGTGAGGCTGCAGTGCTGTAGGGGGCGCCAGTGGTCACGAGGGAATGTACGACACGGACTGATCAGCTCCGGCAGGCTGGCAAATTGCACTGGGAAGAGACTATAATCAGTTCCGGCAGTTTAAGGGTTAAAATAAAGTTGTCACCAAGAACATGGGGCCAAAATTTGGAAACTTGTCATGGGTAAATGTCACACAAGCATTAGAAAGGTTATCTTCACACAGAGAACCACAAATGCATGGAATAAGTGGCCAAGTCACATGGTGGGCACTAAGTGGGGAACGCTGGAGGATTTGGATGAGTGGGACTGGTGAGCCTTGTTGGGCTGAATGGCCTTTTCTTGTCTAAATTGTTCTAGTGACCTCAAATCTTTTTGATGCCAGCTTGAGTCACAAGGGACCAGAGCCTATTTAGCTAACATCTTACACAAGACTGGAACCAAACCCCAGATGGGATGCCAGTTCATTGCCTACTCATACATACCACACTTTTCCTCATACACATATGATAAGTTAAAGCTTTGTGATATATGGCCGGCCTTTCATCCCGGCCAATACCTCCAGGTGGAGTCCTCCCTACAGCATGGGAGGGAATTATGGACATTGGAGTTTTCCTTTACAGCCCTGCTGGATACCACGGGGGCCGCTAGAAGGCGCTGCAGGGAGAAGCAGTGACTATTTGCCCTGCGCCCTGGAAGTACATCAGAGTCACGTGGACAAGAGGAATGACGAGCTTCCGGGATGAAGAAGACTACTTTTTATCTGACCCGGAAGTGATAAGGAGTCACATGGTCTGAAGGATGGGAAACACTTCCGGGTTAGGGACTACAAAAGACTGGGAAAAACACCCAGAGAACTGAGCTGAGCTGGGCAGAAGGGTGGCAACGCGTCTGGGAGTGTGGAGGATTAGTGTTTGATTATTGTAGTATTGTTTATTTGTATACGAGAATTGTGGAGAGGAGGGTGCTTTGTGCACGTTATTGTTCGAATAAATATAATATTTGGACTTTTACCTGGTGTTTGGCGTGGTGTTCGAGGGTTCAAGGGAGCGATAGTGCCCCCTATCTGTCACAGCTTCCAATTAGCCCGACATGCACAGTTTCTTGGGGGGTAGATAAACCCACACAGACTTCACAGGACTGTGCCCAAGTGTCACTTCAAACCAAGGATACGGACTTGAGCCAGCAGTGCCAAGTCCTGTGAACATGAGAACCTGAGACATTTGACACAACAAGACGAGACCACTCCATCCATCAAGTCTGCTTGCTTAGCTAATAGCTAAGTTGTCCCCAATTTGTCATCCTGATCCTTCAAGGTTGTCCAGGTTACTGTTTCAACTCCATGGCTTGGTAGTTTCCTCCATTGTCCCACAGCTCCGAGTTAAGAAGTGCTGTTTGTCACCAGTCCTAAGTGCTCTTCATCTTCATTCCCACTGATGTCCTGATCTGAGTATCTGATTCATTGCTGGATCAACTTCAAAGTCTTTAAGGATGAGGTCACCACGCAGTCTCCTCTGCTCCGACTGAACAGGTGTCATTCTTTGAGCGAGTCACATGTCCCAAAGTCCTCGTCACACTCAGCTGATCTCCTCTGCACATCTTCAACTGCTGCTTTGTCTTTTTTGTAATGTGGAGACCAGAACTGCACACAGGACTCCAGAACGTCCCTCAATTTACAGTCGTGGCCACAAGTTCTGAGAATGACCCAAGTGTTAGTTTTCACCAAGTCTGCTGCTTCAGTGTTTTGAGATGTTTGTGTCAGATGTTTCTCTTGTGCACTGAAATAGAATGACAAGCCTTTTAGTGACAATGACATGAAGTTTATACACACAGAGTCCATATTTTGCCCTTCTTTCTTTATCAAGACCTCTGCCATTCACCCTGGCAGGCTGTCAATCAATCAACTTCTGGGCCCAATCCTGACTGATGGCACTCAATTCTTACAGAATCAGAATTGGTGGGTTTTTGTTTGCCCACCCGCCTCAAGTTCTCAACGGGGAGTTCCCTGGCCATGGACCCCAAATTTTGATGTTTTGTTCCCAAGGCCACTTAGTTTTCCATTTTGCCTTATGGCCCGGACTGAGGTGGGTTCCTGCCTTGTGCCCTGTATTGGCTGGGATTGGCTCCAGCAAACCCCTGTGACCCTGTGTTCGGATTCAGCGGGTTGGAAAATGGATGGATGGATGGATGGCCCGGTGCTCCATCATGTTGGTCACCACACTGTCCTCTGATGGTTGGTAGACGTTGTTCTCGGTTGAGGTTTTGCTCCCATTCTTTATTCCTGGCTGTGTTCTTAGGCCAAATTGTGAGTGAGCCTGACATGAGTGGTCTCAGGATGCTTTACTGTTGGTCTGACACAGGACTGATGGTAGCACCGCTCACCTTTTCTTTTTACCAGATGCCACAAACAATCAGAGACAATGACTTGACCCCAGCAGTCCAATCCCAGAATATCAGTCTTGTCTTGATGGCTTCTTTGCTGCCCTTCTTGACACCCACCAGATGATCCTCCAAAAGTCTTCACCTCACTCCCACCTGCCTGCTGCCATTCCTGAGCCAGCTCTGCCCTGGTGGTGCTCAGAGCTGAATCCTGGTCTTTCTTGGGCACCCCGACGCCTTCTTCACCTCTCTATTGTAACTCAATTATTGTGACAGAGTGACCTCCAGCCTTGTCCTCGTCACCACTGTCACCCGAGTTAATGAGAGGACCACTAAAATAATGTCAGCGGGTCCTTTTGTGGCAGGGCTGACATGCAGTGGTGTTTTGGGCTGAAGTTCATTTTCATGGCAGTGAGGGGCTTTACAATTCATCTGATCGCTCGTCAGAACATTCTGGAAATCGATGCAAATGGCCATCAAAAACCTTGTGAAAATTCAGATTTGTGTCATTCTCCCAACTTCTGGCCATGCCTGTATGCTCCACACTTTTCATGATAGGACCTCACGTTTATTCGCCTCTTCTGCGGTGCCGCCATTCACCGAGGGTCCCCATCTCCCCCAAGTCCCACCTGCTCTTTACTGATGGCTCAGTGATCCTCAAGAGTCCTGGCTGCACAATGTAGGACAACTTTCAATATTTCAGTGGTAATCGAAAAGGTCAGGAAGGAGGTGAAGTGGAGAAGAAATGGAAAAGGTGATAAACAGAAAATGAAATGGCAAAAAGTCTCCACTTAAATTTACTGAAGTGAAAAAGCGGAGAACCTCCCGGTCAGGAGGTGCTCAGTGATTTGGAGGCAGCAGCAACTCAGATTTAAAAAGGCTGATCTCAAAAAAATAAAAATGACCTCCACCACATAACAATACATACTGAGGTAGAGAGGAAAGGCGCTATATAATACAGGGTGGTCCAGATGTAATTATGTGACTGTTCGACTGACAACCGTCTCCCCGCCATTTTGGAATGCAGGGCAGGTGCTGCCATCTATTGGCAACAAAAAGAATCTTCAGTGAAATCTCTCTGTGCAGGGCAGGTGCTGTGAATTCTCTTTGTAATAAACTTAAGAAGTTATAGCGTAATGAGATTTACATAATTAGATCTGGACCACCCCATATTTATCTTATATTCAGTGAATAATTATAATTCCAGAGCTTCTTAAAGTATTAAAGGGTCTGCATGAGAACATGAGAACAAAACAAGCAGGTCACGTTTGACGGGGACGCCAGACGAGGTAGGATGGCACATTGTGAAGAATGGGCTGAATAATTAGAGGGACCTGGAAAGAAAAGAAGAAGGTGTGTGTCAGATGAGGATAACTGAAGAATTAATTACATGTAGGAAGTAAAAATATTGGCGGCACAGTGGCGCAGTGGGTAGCGCTGCTGCCTCGCAGTTGGGAGACCTGGGGACCTGGGTTCACTTCCCGGGTCCTCCCTGCATGGAGTTTGCATGTTCTCCCTGTGTCTGCATGGGTTTCCTCCCACAGTCCAAAGACTTGCTGGTTAGGTGGATTGGCGATTCTAAATTGACCCGTTTGTATGTGTCCTGCGGTGGGTTGGCACCCTGCCCGGGATTGGTTCCTGCCTTGTGCCCTGTGTTGGCTGGGATTGGCTCCAGCAGACCCCCGTGACCCTGTGTTCGGATTCAGCGGGTTGGAAAATGGATGGATGGAAGTAAAAATGTTAAAGATGAATACACAATGAGAGGCCGGAGACTTGAAGGTGCAGAGTCTTTGTGGATTCAACGCCATCGACATCAAGACCAAGGACAGGAGGCTTTAAAAAGCCAAGGAGGATGTCATTTTTATACAGCGCCCCCTGTTCTTGCCGTTCGCAGCCCTCCTCTCCCCGCAGCGTGTTTCTTTTTCACGGCTTGAAGACCATAAATTAACTTCCCGCTGAGCGGCTGGAAAACAAAGCAGCAGCTCGGCACTCAGAGGTGACCACCTGCCGCCCCCCAAACTACTCGGGGGGGGTGGAAGAAGAGCAGAACGGAGGAGGATGTCGACGATCCAGGCCTTTTGCGCACGAACTAACCCGGGACGCCACGAGCTTCAGCGCCCCCAAAATCAATCAAGATGTCTGACTAAAGTGTCGGCGCTTTCTTAAGATCGAGTCCTCTCTAAAGTTAAAGTCACGAGATCGACCGTCCACCGTCAGTCACACGTAAGTGACATGCGGCTGGTGTGATGACGCGGCATGTGCTGCAGCCGGGTGGTCGAGTGCGGGCCATGGAGAGAGTTAGTGACAGAATGACAGATGACGGGGAGAGTGAGCGTGAAGCCCACGAAGGCGAGGAGTTTGCACAAACGGAAATTTCTGAATGCGCCTGGTGGGAGAAAAAGCCATCACCCCCGGGGATAGCAATACATGCGCATAAAGGACAGAGATTCTCTTATCATCATCATCATCATCATTACTATTTTTATTGCTGATGTCATCTTATTATGAAGAATGTCGCACATCCTCTCCATGAGACCCCAACACTGAGGACTTTCAGCCAATGAATTAAGAAAAAGTGCGTCAAGAAACGCGATGGGCGCTCCTTTATACCGACAGCCATGCGTCTTTATAGCGCCTCACAGGAGATGAAAATGTCAAAAAAAAAATTCTTTGGAATGCCTTTTTTTTATTCATTCTGGTGTGTGTTCAGATTAAAGTGTGTTTGTGTGTATCCATCGATTTATTTAAAGAGCTTGCATTTACATTTATGAGTCACATAGAACGGCAAAGCCCCGTACTTAGCAGCCATTCCTTCAGTGTCCCAACGGTCCTCTCCCTCAGCACAGCCTTAATTAGTCACGTGATGGTCACATGCCAATTGGTTATTAGAGAAGCCTTTGCTGTTATTCTACTACCACCACTGACACCGGTCATCCTGTTCACTTGTGTTACAAGGCCCTCCTGAAGTTCACTTCTGGGTCCAATAGGTGGCCCCCATGACACAGCATTCTCCAGAAACTTGCCAGTTTGTTGTTCATTTTTGAATTTCCCCTTGGGATTAATAAAGTTTCTATCTATCTATCATATAGTGCCTTTCATCTAACTATCTATCTATCATATAGTCCCTTTCATCTATCTATTCATTTCAGGATGAAGGACATTCCATGGGACAGACTGCCAAAGAACTGATGATGTCATACCAAGGTGTCCATTACTGTCTTGAGTGGAGAAGGTGGTGAAGAAGAAGAAGAAGAAGGTGGTGGTGAAGAAGAACCAATATGGGCAACTGCTTAATAAAAGGGCATCAAGCTCACAATGGACACCTTGGTGGGAAATCTTCAGTCTCTTCACAATCTCACACATGCAGTAACCTCCATGCTGCAAAAAGCATCAGACTGACATGAGGTTTGTTTCATTACGGCCATTTCTGAACCCAGAATTGAACTTTAGGGATGCCAGCACCTTCAGCTGAATAACAGGTGTCCGCAGTGCTAATGCAATCACAAAGGTTTCTCTAATAACCAATTAGCACAACACCGATGAAGGATTAGCTAAGAGAGTTGACCACTGGGACACTGGCAGCACCGAGGACTTTCAGCCAATGAATTCTTCAGCAGAAGAAACGCAATGGGGGCTCCAATATACCAAAGGGCACAACATCTATAAAGCGCCTCCAGGGACTGGGACTGCAAAGTCAGAAGTTTCTCCCTTTTTAATTTGGTTTGTTTTTTAGTCATTCTGGTGTGTGTTTAAACCAAAGTGTGTATGTATAGGAATACCTATCTATCTAGCGCCACCCCCCCCCCCCCCCCCCCCCCAATTCCAGGCAGGCAATTGTCCTGTAGAAGGTGGCATCTGTGTGTCACCAAGCAGCAGTCCAGACAGTCTGAAGATCATGTGACTAACTAAGACTCCACACTCCATGTTGACCCGATGGCCCGCCACATTTGCACCCAAGTTTCGGTGACAGCCCTGCACCTGGTCATTTCCCTAACCCCCCCACCCAGCTGTGTGATCTCTTTGGCTTCCACTGTGGACTTTCTTGAAGTGTAGAAAAAGGAGGCAAGTGAGGTGCAGGATGAAGAAAAGGTGACCAGGCGTGTGGAGGATCTCAGGAACGATCAAGATCTTTTATACCAGTGGTTCTTAATCTGTGGGGTGGGCCCCCCTGGGGGGGCACGAAGTAACAAAAAGGGGGGCACGAAGATGTATTTTTCGATTCTTGTTTTTTTTCTTCACATCTATTGAAACCAAAACAAATTAAACTACATTCTGATACTAGAAAAATATATATAGAGTTAGATAAATGTCGATTAACGTTAAGTAGGTATAATAAAATATGCATCTATGATAGATACTTTATTAATCCCAAGGGAAAATTCACAAATTATTATTATTATGAAATTTATTCATTAATTGAAAAAGAACAAATTGGTATTAGTGGGCTCCTTTCAATAAACGTTAGGGGGGGCGCAATTAAAACTTATGAAAACTCGGATCGCAAATACTAAAAGGTTGAGAAGCGCTGTTTTATAGAGTGTCTTGTTAATCCATCTATCTATTATATAGTGCCTTTCCCATCGATCTGTCTGTCTGTCTTGCTCATAATCTCTGGTGTGGATGCACACTCTCAGATTTTGTGCTCTCATGGCGTGCTCCTTATTTAATGGCTATGACATTTTTCACACTCGCGGTTTCCCTTAGAGCGCGCAGTTGGGGTAAGAAGATTGCTTCAAGCTTACACACCACCGAAGTCCACCCATCATAAAATAAGATAAGCAGTCTGGAGCGAATCGCCTGCTTTATATAGCGTCTTTCACGGTGAGAACTCTGAGGAGGTGCCGGTAAACACCCCCTTTGAAGCACAAATGGAAGTCGTTTCGACCCCCGCAGGTCCGTCTATTATTAAAGATGAAGTTCATTTCCAATCCATTTCCTGTCATCAGTGTACATTTTACAGAACGCCGACTTGTTTGAATTGATCTTTGTTCGTAGCAGATTACAAGAACCAGCTACATTATAACTTACAAAAGCAGCACTTTAATGAATTGGAAACGTATTTAAAATCCATCAGGGACGGTTATTATGCTAAATAAATTCTGCTCCGGAGGCGAATGTTTCCGTTAGCGATGCCGTCGGCGGTATGTGAAGTAAAATAAATAAAGCCCGTGACTGCGGAAAGCTCTCCGTAACCCGCTGCGAGTCTTTTCTACCCGAGATCCCACCACCCGGTACGCGGCCCGAGCCTGCGGGCTTTCCCAAATTTATTCTCCGGCACACCCCGAACAGCGCAGGCTGCTTGGTTTTCAAACGGCTCTTCACACCGCGGCTCCTGCTGTCCAGGGTGCTGAAATAGCGGTCTGCTTACTGACGTGCAGCGCTCGAGCGCCCTTGAGGTGTCCGCCGTTCGGCATTTAAGCTCCTAAATTGAATCAAAAGGCTTTTGGGAATTGAAAGGGCAGATAAAAATGAAGCTCACGTAGACAGGAGGTCACTCTAAATGAGTGGGCGCCCCTCTGGATATTCGGAGGAGACACGAACTACCAGAGAGGTGCCCGGCAAATGCAAATGAGGGTTAAACGAAGTAAATTTATTTGCAACCACAAATGAAGATAATTCGTGTTAAGAAATTTTGTTCCTGGGGATAAACGTCGATAATATTAATCTGCATTAAAAAGGAATAATCCCGGCTCGCCGAAGACTCAAGGCAAAGGATAAAAGTATGAAGTTAAAAAAAAAAATTAAAAAGTCATTAAAAAAAGGAAAAGAAAGAAGAGACGCGCACTTTGTAAACCAAAGAGACGGACGTGTCTTATCTCGGCTGAAGGATTTGCTCTTATTTTTGAAATGAAAAGAAATCAAAAAGAAACGTAAAGGGCCTCACACGAGACAGAAGGACCAGTTCAAGGACTCCCAGTACATGCAGACGCACCACTCAGTCAGGGGGTCCAAAACGCGCTCATTGAGGTCCAAATGAACACGCCTTTGGCACGCGGCTTTTAATAACGACATTTTTAAGAGGAAGAGAAAGTTTTGCTGCTTTTCACAGCTACTGGATTTATGATCCAAACCAGTTAGTTCTTCAGTGTCAACATCCAAAACCACAGTGATGTGACCTGCAGGGGGCGTAACAGAGCCCTAAACCCCCCACGCACAACTTTACCCCACGGGTCTTTATTCCGAACGCAGGCGAGTGGGCCCAAAAACAACCATTGGCATCTTCGGCGGCCACTTCCACCACACCGTCCAGGTCTTCAGTGGTGACATTTGCTCTGATGATCTCTTTGTCCACTCACAGGCACCACCCAGCTTCACTTCACTCCTCTCACCTGGGGTCATCTGTCACCCAAATGCCACAATACCCCCCCAGCTCTGTGAACTGCCCCACCGTCTAAGGCTCTCTAGTGGCAAAGCATCCTGTAGGCTGATGGGCTTTAATGGATGGGAGACGCAATCAAACTGGTACCCACATGCGCCCAGCACCTACTAGCGGCTCATGGGCTGCTCAGCTTCTCCAGGTATTCCTGCCCCCCTTAAAGGGTCCGTTGTCACTTGAGGACCCTGTGCCTCCTTCTCAGGTCTGGACCCAGGGGAGCTACACTGCCTTTATCTCAGAATTGCTTGTCCTCCAGAATAACACAAACTCCATCCATTAGGACATCTGAGAGGTGTGAGGTGACCTGGCCTGCCCTGCTTGAAGTGAACCATCATAAGAATGATCAAAGAGCCCACCAGCATTAGTGCTAAGCAAGCCCTCCGTCTTGAGGTCATAAGTCAGTTCAGCCACTCAGCTCCTTCTACCTGCACTGCCTCAGGTGTACATTGTAACGAGGGCCCGAAGCTCAAAGAGGGCAAAGCTACAGTGACGACAAACTTGTAAAACTCATCAGCACATTGGACCTGGTGGTTCTGACACTTGTCCTGCCAAAGCTGGTCACCCAGCAAGTACAGGAAAACAAAAAATAAAATAACAGTTATGGAACAACCTAAGAGAACAAACTACATACATAGGTGTATTGTGACTGAAGTGACACACGGTCACTCTACACCACAGCCCCAATTAAACGAAAGCCCCCTTTAGCTGTCTCTCGAGCAAATTCCCAGTCCACACACATAGAAACTCCCTCAAACCGCCCCAAAGTCCCAGTTTTAACCACAAAGGATGGCCAGTCCCAGCAAACCCCACATATGTACATTTACATAAATATGAGGGGGGGACCCAAAAATAACCGGAATTTTGTTGTTGTTAGGTTATTTATTTATTTCCGGTTATTTTTGGGTCCCCCCTCGTATACACACACTGTCAAAAAATAAAATACTGTAAATAGTGAAAAGCAAAATACCTTTTCTGAAAAAAAAGGAAAGTTACTTTATGTTCTACTGAAATGACCTGTAGATCTTATATAAATAAAAATGATAAAGTGTATTGTTTATTTTTACAGCCAACTTCTGTAAAATCGATATTTTTCTATCTTCAAAATATGCTTCATACCGTTTTACTGATTCATTACAGTTACACTGTAAACTTTACAGTGTGAAACTTAAATAGCGAAGGTAAACAACTTTAAATGTAAAGCGTTGTGTCAGTAACACTGATGTAACGATATTTGCACATGAACACGCCTCCTTTAGTAACACCAAAGTAACGTTATTTGCATAAGGACACGCCCACTTTAGTAACACCAATGTTATGCTATTTGCATCAGGAGACGCCCCCTGTAGTAACACCAATGATATGCTATTTGCATAAGGACAAGCCCCCCTTTAGTAACACCAATGACGTGCTAGTTGCATAAGGACACGCCCCCTTTTACCATATTGGTCCTGCTGACCTGCCTACCTTTGAACTGGAGGAAAAAACTTAGTTAGCGGACTTGTGACTCCCTGCATGCTGAAGGTTTTTTGAGGTTATGGAAGCTGATTTAGGGTTAGGGTTGTATTTGATAAGCTGGCACCAAACGCTGAATTCTTTTCAATGTCTATCATTAACACTAGAATTCCTGAAGACTACGAGAAAACTTGTAATCCCGGCCTACCTTCAATCCCTTCGCACCTCTCCTCATCAGCGTCTTTTGTGTTGTAAATGCGTCGATCAGCACAAGCAGCCTGTTGTCCCACCCTGACCCCCCCCTCCCCCATTCTTGACGGAGCTCAGCTCTCCCATCTGAAGCCAAGGCCCCCTTATGTGCGTGTGAGATGCAGTGCCTGGAGTCGTATACTTTACACACCAGCTCTTACAGACTGAAATCAAAGGCTTCTTCTTTTTGGGCGCATACACCATCAGCACGGTGCTGTCAGCGCTAAACACTGGTGTGACGATTTGCTCGCGTACTGAAGTGACTTTAGCTGGAAGTGGAGGTCCCATTTTTCTTTATGTTGCCAAGCAGAGTTGCGTTGCAGCTGTCTATTACTTGGTGAAAGTGCTGTGAAGAATCTGTCTGTTGTTACGGTCCTGCCTTTGTCCAGTCTGATAGCGGTCACCAGACATCATATCTTTGATTACTGGTATGACAAATAGTTCTGAGCAGCCATCAGCCACAGCGCTGCTCTTGTGAAAAGAATGGAGATAAATGTCATCAACTCAGAGAGGGAGAGGCGAACGTCACCGAGAGAATAAAACAACAACAAGCACTAACCTTTATAAAGTAGCCAAAATGTACAGCGGGTGTTACAGATTCAAATGTATGTTTTTATTATATTGTAGAAATAATAATAATAATAGCGGACTACTCCAAACACATATCACCTGGTCCTGAACCCAGGACCTTTGGGTTATAAGGCAGCAGTTCTTAGCTCTCACCATTCGAGTACGTGTGTAAACTTTGTGTTGATTGACATTTGACCTTCAGTTTAACTCATTGACATCCACATGCAAATCGAATAATCCCCCCCACACACACACACCCCCCCCCTTTGGTTGTAGCCTTGAATAAAGCGCACGTGTTTATCTGATTTTTGGACTAAAGTCTTCACTCATTATTAGTAGAACATGGAAAATGTTTCTGCTGTAGCTACGTGTTCAGCATTTCTCACATTCCCCATCATCCTACACTTACCAGCTCTTTGAAGACACACAACACACTTGAAGTGAGTGTATTCTAAATAACGAGATTCTGTATTATTTACCGGATACAACTCCATTAACCTCACCTCACACACAGATAAGGAGCCTTGGCTTGAGCTGGGAGAGCTGAGCTCCGTCAAGATGGGGGGTTAGGGTGGGACGACAGCAGGCTGCTTGTGCTGATCGACGCATTTACAACACAAAAGACGCTGATGGAGGGGTGCGAAGGGATTGAAGGTGGGCCGGAATTACAAGTTTATTCGTAGGCTTCAGGAATTCGAGTGTTAAATGATTCACGTTTGTCATGTTTGGCAGGTCAAAGCAAGAAAATGGGGGTAAGAATAAAGACAATAAAAGAAATTTGGGTAACAAGGCAGTTATATATAAGAAAGAGAAACTTCGCCATATTGTATGTTTAACAGATGGCCAGGGACAAGACACAACTTCTTGAAACAAAAAGTAAAAGTAGAACCACCCGAGGCAAAGTAAGTTTTTACATTTCTTTTAAATTGTTTTTTTTTTGTTTGTTTTTATGGTTGAATCACACAACTGATGTTTCTAAAAGGAAGCCACGATAAAGTCACGGAATTCAAGGGAAAACCGGGATAGAAAAAAAAAAAAAATCTGTTTAAATTGAATAAAGTGATTAGCACAAAAAAAAAAAAAAAGTTTGCTATTAGTTGTTGTGACTTTACTGATGCAGTCGACGTGCTGCTCTGTGATCCTGACGGGGTGTCGACTGGCACATTTAGTACGCTGCATGGGTATCAGGTTAGGGGGAAACGTTCACTTCCATTAGAATGTGTTGTAAAGAAAAAACAAGCAGTTATTTAATACAAAGTTATACTGTACACCTAAGATAGATAGATAGATAGATAGACTATTAATCCCAAGGGGAAATTCATATTGACACCTTTTTTACAGTAAAATTCTGGTAAATACAGCTGCTAGTACTTTACCGTGAATTTAACATTATTATTATAATTTTTTTTTTTTTACAGTGCATAGAAATTCCCTCAAACCACCACAAAGTCCCACTTTTAACCAGAAAGGAAGGCCAATCCACACACACACACACATATATACACATATATATATATACTGTACATACATACACACATATTACATATATACGTACATACACACACACACATATAGGGACTCTGCTCTGTTGGGCCCTTGAGCAAGGAAGGCCCTTAACCTACAATTGCAGAGCGCTTTGAGTAGTGAGAATAGCGCTATATCAATGCAAAGAATTATTATTATTATTATTATTACATACATACATACGTACATACAGGCCCCGTTCTGCCGGTTGTGCAAAGCGTGAATGCACGAAGGCGGCCGAACATAAAGCGCAGGCTCGGCGCTGCTCGTCTTTTCCCGTCGAATGTCAGTAATTTGCTTCAAAGAAAAACGCACTCAGACGTCACAACACATCAATCAAAAGTGTTTGTAGTGTTCAGCGTTTGTTTCTACAATCTTTGTTATTGTTAAAAGCGCAAGTTTAAATATCATGTTGGAAGTCGTTTTACCTGTAAATTGGGAGGTAAAGTACATTATATTAAAGTATCACATATCTAGTTCAGGTGTGATGTGAAGAAATACACTTTTGCTCAATTTTGTATTTACGAGAATGAGGCGACGTCTTTTTTAAGAAAATTAAGTCTATAATCGGCACTCGCTTTATATTCGGAAATTTACTGATGAATTAATTAAACTTGTCGCCGATTCGTTAAATGCGGAAGTCTATCATTTTTTTTTTTTTTTTATTATAAAGGAAATTGCGATTTTTTTTTATTTTTGATACACTGGTTTAGAAAACGAGTGAAGATATTATAGGGTGAGAGGGCGGCTGAAATTAAATGACACAATGGCCGCTTCGCCTCTAGAACACGCACACGCAATATGACAATAAGGAACAAAAGACACCCCTGTCCAGGTGAGGTACATGGACATAAATATAAAGAACAGCCACAGTACGACTTCCAGAACAAAAGACAAGCGCAGGTAAAGCTCAGATATGTCTGCATAATTATAAGCGATACACTTCAGGCAGATGTCTATGACGAAAGGAGAAACACGCGGAGAGGACAATCAAATTGGGACGGATGGAGGGAAGATGGATGACGGTGCTATCCCGAAAGTTAAAGAAGTCACAAATCTCACCCCCTGAAATCGGCAAGCCAGAGCGCATGGAGAGTCATAAGAAAGAAAGAAAGAAAAGGCGAGCAGGTGGCCACCTCACTTACCCTGTCCCGGGGTCAGGCGAGACGTTGATAGCGGCCGTCCTTGATGTGAGTTTCCCTCCTTCTCGCCGGGTTTAATTTCGGCGCTCCGACCCCTCATTGGCTGCCAACCGGAACAGTTTTTTTTTTTTTTTTTTATCGGACCTTCTACATCCCGCCCCTGAAGTCAATGCCGCCAATCACCGCCTCGCGTCTCCCGATCCTGACCTGCGAAAGGCTCTTCACCTGTAACTGTGTGGAAGCCCCCGGCAGTTACGAGCAGCACACAAATGACAGACGAGGTACAATACAACACACAAGTAAAATATTCTTGCAATGTACTCCTTATGTGGCGGTGCTACAACATGTGGCATCATTTGGAGAGATAAGGGCACAGACAAGGCAGTCCTGTCCTTCATCTTCACCCCTCTCAAGCACAAATGTATGCACTGGTGGGGTCACAAGTCACACATGGCCAATGGTCAGATACATATGGACCTCCTCAATTGCAGAGGCCAGATTTGCTACAAGTGTGACCTCAAGTCTCTTGGCGTCAGTGCCAGCACGTGGCCATTGGCCACATTAGACAAAAGTGCCTGGAAGCAGAAGATGGTGGAGGGACTCACAAGGGCTGACACAGAAGTGATACAGAAAGCTGGCGATAAGAAAGCCCACAGGAAGTCCCGTGACCAAGACCTTAGTGTTCTGCCATACACGTGTGACAATGACAGCCACTCTCACCCCAGTCCACCAGGGGGTGCACACACAGGATCCATCAGGGCTGAAGGCTGCCACAGAAGACTTGGAAGGACCAGGAGATAAATGGGAGAAGGAACCAGAAAGTGTGTGGGACCAAACGTGTCAGCTCAAAATTAAAATGACCTCGGAGCCTAATGGCCATCAGAGGAACTTTGAATGACACAAACGCACGTTTTAGAAAGCAGGGACCTGCAAACTCAGGTAAGGCAGTGACCTCAAGTGGCCATCTTTAAACCCCAGGACCTTGGAAGTCACTCCGATTATCACCTCTGTCACTGTCACTAGCAACACCATGGCAACCGTCAAACAAAGCTGTGCTGAGGCAAAACTTATTATTTCTGAAAACCCATAAAAATAATAAATCATCACCAGAAATGACTTCAACGACCCTGAACACGTAAACAGAAGAGGAAACTTCTAAAAGTAATGCAGCAATAACAACATAAAGTGCTCAATCATGACACACCGACACGAGTCCTGGATACGAATAAATGGAGTAACCAAATACCTTCAACCAGGCTAGTTGTTGTTGTTCTTGTTCTTCTTCTTCTTCTTCCACCATAATGCACATTAAAGTTGATTTATTTCTTATGTCTCCAGATGAGCATCATCATCTTCCTTCTCCTCTGCCACAGTTCCTTTTCAACCTGCACCCAGGAGAACCATATGGCCACCAGGAAGCAATTCAATGTCAGGCAGAACTTCCATAAAACAGGGCAGCCTCACCCTGGTAGCTCCCCTTGGTGGAACTCAAGCACCCCTGTAGGGCCACCCATTGGACTTAACTGCTGCTGCCCGGCGGGTACCCAAACAGGAGACCCTCCACTGGCAATGTGCCACATAGCACACTGGGGGAACACTTGGTCCCAGAAGGCCACCTGCTTCAGTCTTTCCACAATAACAGCTGCCCATCCCATACAGGAGGCCCACCCATCCCTGCCTTTCGTCACAACACGCAGTGCATTGATTTGCAGCATTAAAATTGATCAGTTATTCAAAAAAGACATTTATAGGCAAGCAGTTAAAGTTTTGGACTTCAGATGCTGAGGTTGTGAGTTCAAATCCCACTGCTGACACCACTGTGTGACCCCAAGCAGGTCACTTCAACTATCTGCGCTCCGGTAGAAAGTAAAATAAAAGAAATGGAATCAGCTGTGTCTGAGGTGTAAGTCGCTTTGGAGGAAAGGCATCAGTCAAATACACAAATAATAAAGTAAACATTCGACAGGACTTTATAGGTCATTGTAAAGGTACTCCTGGTGAAAGGCGCTATATAAAGTAAAGATTGGTGTTCTACATTATTTTACAGCCTATCTATCTATCTATCTATCTATCTATCTATCTATCTATCTATCTATCTATCTATCTATCTATCTATCATATAGTGCCATTCACATCTATCTATCTATCTATCTATATAGTGCCTTTCACCTATCTATCTATCTATCTATCTATCTATCTATCTATCTATCTATCTATCTATCTATCTATCTATCTATCTATCTATCTATCTATCTATCTATCAAATAGCACCTTTCACTCTATCTATCTATCTATCTATCTATCTATCTATCTATCTATCTATCTATCTATCTATCTATCTATCTATCTATCTATCTATCTATCTAACAAGATGCCTCTCAATGGTGATCAATTGAACGGGATGCCCCTTCAGTCAGACTTCAAGTGTCACATCAAAGGCTCTAAAGGCCACATGAGTCCAGAGCACATTTCAGTTTTTTATTTTTATTACATTTTTAAAGACTTCCTACCCTCTCGGTTTGTCGTTCTGGGGTGTCCAGTCTTACTTGATGAGCACAAAATGACTTTACACGATTACAGCGCAAGCAGCAGCAGAACAAAAAGTGAAAAGCTCAGGAGGTCCGACATGCTGTCCGATGTATAAATAAACGAGTGAATGAATGAATGAACAAATAGATGTCACCGCCTCTCTGGTGACTGTCCCCTGCTCCTGCCCCTTTCGTTCTGTCGTTTGCAGTCCCCGCTTACTTCTCTGCCGCCAGCCATCGAAGTCTCCACAGCGCGTCCCCCGTAGGTTTTCTCGAGTATTTTGGGCACTGACAGAAAACCGACACGCATCAATAGATAAAGGAACACTTGGGGGGACAAGGGACAACGTGCGTGTAGAGCAGAGACAGCTTTAGGGTAACTGGGGGAGGGCAGAACTGCGGGTCTTGGTTTGGATAACTGGGGAAAAAACGAAGAAAACAGAAAATCAAAGAGTTCAGCCGTCTATTTTGGCTCCAACACCTGGATTGAACGTTGGGTGTACAGGCGGCTCGTGGAAGAAGAAAGGACGCTGGTGGGCTGCCATGGATCAGTTACTCGAGTTGTGGAGCCCATCTGCTAGTTGAATGTTTACGAAGTAGTACTTGGCGCATATAGCGCCTTCCGCAGCGGGGCACATCCCATGCAGTTTTGCTGTGACCGGTTAGCAAGTCGACGTGTCCTGTCGGGTCACACAAAGAACTGAGAGGTTCAGCCGCAGCTACTGATTCTCTCTGCAAGGTCCGCTTCCTGCTTTAATGGCGGCCCGTTTGCTCCGTTGAGTTCAGTGTAGTTTTGTAAAGCGCATGCACAGAGTGGTGTGACAAGTCCTCAGGTAAAATGCCAGTGCAAGCGAGTGGCAGGTGGAAATTAAAGTAAAGCCTGGCGAGGCTTTGCGATTTGCTTCATTGGGCAGCTCAGAGAGTGCGCGGTGTCGCCCTTTCTGTCATATGTCACTTTAGAAAGCCAGCTTTGGTGTTGGCCTAGCCGGCCATTCCATTCCTAGGGCGCTGTCATCATTTACAAAACTGAAGCGGCGGGCCCTCTGAACACCAAAGGTGACATTTGGCGTAGAAGATATGACGATCATGTCCACGGCACAATCTTAAAAATAATAGTTCCATAATGACATTTGACTACAGACTGTGTGGTTCTTCTTAGGACATCGCTTGACCAAGAATCTTTTGAACCCGGAACTGGATCTTTGGATGTTAAATGCATTCCTTCGGCTTTGAAAGGTTCTGAATGGACAACATAAGGATTCGACATCTCAAGAACCTCTGAGCTTGTCCTGTGTGGCTGTGAGCAGCAGGAGATGTTTTTAAATCAGAAACCCACCCAGCGGTGACACACCAAGCCTGTTAGGTGGCCTTTAATGAATCTAAAGACATAAAAGGACGACTCGTGTGGGCGACTCCACTGAGAACCTGAAATGGTTGGAATTCCTATTGAAATTCTTTTATATGGTCAGCAACTTCAGACTCACTGGGGCAAAATAAACAAAAAAAAAATAAGGAAATAAATAAAATAAAAAACACCTGATATGCCATGTTGCTCACTTTACTGTTTTTGACGTCTGCTCATGCAAGACGTTTTGGGGGGGTCCCCCTATTTAGGGCCTTCTAGACCCAAATCGACTCTGATTTTAAGCCATTTGGACACATTTTGTGCAGGAAACGACACCCCAGCGAGGAAAGAACAAACCAAGAAGTGTCTTTGGTGACAACGAGAAGAAGGGCTTGCAGCTGTGCAGACCACCTCACTAACGGCATACAAGGGGTCCCAAAACTTTGAAAAATGGGTAACTGTCACCTAAGCATGTGGAGTGTCGTTTTGTGATATTTAGAGGCTGCAGCTCATCAGTTTGATAGATAGATAGATAGATAGATAGATAGATAGATAGATAGATAGATAGATAGATAGATAGATAGATAGATAGATAGATAGATAGATAGATAGATAGATAGATAGATAGATAGATAGATAGATAGATAGATAGATACTTTATATCTGGATTCTGTACTGGTGGTCCCCCTCCCCCATCAAGTGCCACTCGCAGAAGGTTACAAATGATAAATTCAAGCATAAGCATGTGGGGTGTCGTTCTGGACTACTTCAGGGTCACTGACTATAATTATGAAGTAACATTTCAGTTTTGATCCTTTACCAGCCCTCTCTATCGAATGGTGACAAGTGACATATTTCTGAAATCGAGAATATTTAGACTGTTTAAACTCTTTAATATTTCAAATATCTGACACGACTTGTTTTCTTTATTGTGTGCTTGACGTCACATTTCTTACAAACACCCGAATTTGGGGGGCTTACGCTAAGTCAGACTCTTTTCTTCTTTTGTTTTTCAAAGAAACGGCTCTGTTGCCTTCCTGTCACCCCCACGAGCCCGCTCGTCATCCCCGAGCTTCCAGTGAGCTGCAGGTGGTGACGGCTGGACGGCACTCGAGGCAGCGGGAGCGCAGAACACGAGCTGCAGGGACAGAAAGTGTGCGAAGAAGAAAAGGGTCTGTCGTGTTAGTGACCCTTCTTTAGAAATGGCCAGTGACACCATTATATGATTCCAGTTCTAGTGATGGTTAAGTAAACGGAGGTGAGGAGTTTGCATAACCGGCAAACTCTGACGCCACTTCTGAATATGCCTACCGGAATAAGAACTTCCAAAGGCGCCATTCAGCGATCTCTGGTGCGATACTGGTGACCCCCACAAAGACGTCCAGTCTGTCAGTAAGTGACGACAATGTGCTGCTTGGCTGTGCGCGGGTGACAAGTCTGTAAACGCGAGTGATTGACGCAGCGATCGCTTTCAGTACTTGGCAGCGCCTAGAAGGGCGGAGTTTAACTATGGGCGGAGTTCACTGGGCTACATGCAACCAATGAGGTTTACGAGAGAGGGCACCGTGCGGCAGTGTAGGCAAGGAGACCAAAGGGTTAAAAGGGAGAGGGGAGGGCGTTTGGGGAATCTGAAGCTGGACGGAGAACGTAAAACGAACGGGACCGAAAAGTGCAGAAGTCACGACCACCTGACAGCTGGGGGCGGCCGCCAAGACCTCAACAATGGAGAAGTGCGAGTCAGGAATGCAGACGCTGTCATCTAACTTGAAGACACCGATTCCTTTTTTTATTTTTTTAAAACCACTACGAAGAAATAACTTTTATGTTTTAATTACTTTAGATTAAATTAGATGTAATTATGAAGTCTGCCCCTGAACACAATGTTTGATTAGCGGGCGTTCAGTTAAAGATGGCAGGCGGGCGCTTTTCTGAATGCGGGACTGAGTTTGGAGGATCAGAGCTGCGCCAGCCGTGACTTTCCCCCATTCCAGCTGGCGGCTCCTCACACACGCTGGTTGTTATACCATACTGTAGTCTTATCTCAGCCGGCTTGATTCTGAACAGGGTCTCGGGGGAGCCAACCCGAGCAAGCGCAAGGAGCGAGGCAGGAACAATCCCTGGACAGGAAGCCAGTCTGTCGTAGGGTGCCACGCACACACACATTTAATGTCGCCAATCCAACTAACCTGCACGCTTTTGGAAGGTAGGAGGAAGCCGACCAGGACAAGGGGAAAACATGCAAACTGCACTCGGGGACGCAGCCGACCCCGTGGCAGAAGTGCTACCACTGTGCCATTCTAAATAACCAGTAAAACACTGTTGGTAAAGAATGTATCTGAACTTGTGGATCAGCGTGGGGGCAGCGCACGCTGTGTCAAGGAGCTATAAAAGGGGGCATCAGTGGGCTTGTGCTGCCCTCATGTGCTTCCTTTTGAGCATTTTGTGGATTGTGTGTGAAAGTAATCATATTACATTCTTGATGATCGTGGAAGGCATGACAGCTAAGAAGTCACAAAACACAAAAAAATGACCCCGGGGGTCTTAGCTGACCACGTTGAAAGGGGACTGGTGTGGCACTCTAAGCAATTTGACCTGTGCCAATTGACAACAGAAATATGAAGATGAATGGAGAGGGGTAAACAGCAGGAAATGTGGCATAGTGGTTAAGACTTTGGACCTCAAACCCTTAAATTGGGGGTTAAAATCCTATTAATGATACTGTGTGACCCTGAGGAAATCACTTCACCTGACCAATTGGAAAACTAACAGAAATGCAACTAATGGTCTCTCAGATGTTACAAGTTGCCTTGGATAAAGTCGTCATGCCAAGTAATAAGTTTAAATAGAGCGCATCTCGGACCTGTCAGCTATATAATGACTGTTACATTCTATTAATTATATAGTGCCTTTCACATCTGTTATATACTGCCTTTCAGGAATATCTATTGTGAAGCCCAGCAGCGCGTACAGCCGCCCTAACCCCATAGACAGACAGAACACAAATTCCCATACAGCACACCTTTATTTATAGCTGGGGAAGGGCTTTCTACGCTTCCCACAAGATCACAATGTCCTCAAGATTAAAGCACAGTCCTCTCCTCTACTGCTTCATCCACCTCCTCCCAATTCTGGTTCCCCGAATGGCGTAAGGCCAGTTCAGTGGTTCTCAAACTGTGGGGTGGGCCCCCCTAGGGGGGCGTGAAGTAACAAAAAGGGGGGCACGAAGATGTGAAAAAAAGAAAATAAGAATCGAAAATATGAAAAATCCATCTATTGAAACCAAAACAAATGAACTTAAACTACATTCTGATACTAGAAAAATAAATCTAGAGTTAGATAAATGTCGATAAAAGTTAAGTAGGTATAATAAAACATGCATCTATGATATATCATTAATTAAAAAAGAACAAATTGGTATTAGTGGGCTCCTTTCAAAAAAACGTTAGGGGGACACGACTAAAACTGTTATGAAAACTCGGGTCGCAAATACGTAAAGGTTGAGAAACGCTGGCTTATGGGAGTGCTCAGGGGGGCTCATCAGCGTTATCTGGAACAACTCCCAGGTGTGGTGGAAGTTCACCGCAGGGTTATGGTGGCCCCTACAGAACCCAACAGGGTTGTGCCAAACTCCAACTCCCAGCTTGCCCAGCGGGAATCCGTGGTGGCACATCCGACCAGAGGGCTGCCCTCTAGTGTCCCAGAGGAGGTAATGCCTCACAGATGCTCTCTGCCCTGTCCTTCCATCTGGCTGGCGTCCTGGCTGGGTGATGACAGAGGCCACCCATCACACTATCTATATATTGATCTATCTATCATAAAGCAATGGAGCCAACTGTAATTTGACTTAGATAAAGGCATCAGCCAAATAATAAATATTAATATAGTGCCTTTTATACCTATCTATTATACAACTTTCATATCTACCATATAGTGCCTTTCACATCTATCTATTATACTGTGCCTTTCATCTATCTATCTATCTATCTATCTATCTATCTATCTATCTATCTATCTATCTATCTATCTATCTATCTATCTATCTATCTATCTAATCCTGCCAACTACGCTATCTATCTCTCTATCTATTCTATCTATCTATTATATAGTGCCTTATCTATCTATCTATCTATCTATCTATCTATCTATCTATCTATCTATCTATCTATCTATCTATCTATCTATCTATCTATCTATCGTGCCTTTCATCTGTCTATCTATTTATCTATCTATCTATCCAGTGTGGCATATTAAGACTTTGGACCCTGTAGTTTTTAATCCCACTACTGACGCTGTCCGTCCCCAAGCGAGTCACTTCACCTGCCAAGAAACGTTGCCAATTGTAAGTCGCCTTCGACAAAGGTGTCAGCCAAGTAACAAACTTGTAAATCAAACTGAGGACTCGTGCGGCCCGTGTGGCTCTGGTGACAGTTACGTTTTTTTAGTTATTGTCCCAATGACTGTCGTTACTGTTGCAGTTCTTACACCGCGTGCCATGCCGTCCCCTGAAGTGGTGGTGCCTTTGTGAATGCCAATCCCACTCGCACTGCGTCCCCCCAGCTCTCTGGGACACTGAGCTCCGTCATGCAGCAGGCACGGGCCTCCCGTCGGCGCTTGTCAGACAGATGAGGCCGCGGAGTGAAGCCCCCCGAGCTGAGTGACAACAGACGAGCGGCCGTCTCGTCAACCTTCCACGTCCGCCTCCTTCTGCTGCCAGCGGCTCGAGGCCAAAGCTGCGCTAAACGCGAATGCGGTCCGCTCGGACGAGAGCCACGTGAGCTCAGAGACCCTCCAGCCATGCAGCGCCTGTCCTGGGGATGTCGGAAGGGGGGCCCGTGAAGACAAAACCAGCGGCACTTCATTAAAGTGAGCTCCACGGCTCAGTGGCCCCCCGTGCCTGCAGGGGCTTCCCGGTCATCGAGCGCTTACTCGCTGACTGACTGCGGTCTGTTGGCTTCTTCACAGCCGTCCATAACGATGTAGGAATTAAGGCCGAGTCAGTGCGGGTCACTTCCGACAATCTGAGAACATTTGCAGCAGGGGGCGGATTGTGTAGAAACAAGTCGGTAAAACGTGAATTGAGGCCCGGGACGGACGGACCTTCAGTAATTCCCACTTCCCTGAAGCGCATTTTACATGGAAACCGCGGAGGCAAATCTCAGATGGAACACTTGGAAAACATGAGAGGGAAACGGAGCTTTGGAAAGTGGGAAAGTCGAAATGGTGAGCTGGTATTTCTGAATCCTGGCCCAGTCAAACTTCAAATGACAGGAGGAGAATAAGGCAGACACAAGCGAGGAAGATCGAGGATCAAGGAGGACATGAAAATCGCTGGTTTTGTCCCGGGGGACACCGTGGATCACCAAATGGAGGAGACGCTGCAGACAAGCAGACCCTGCAATCGTGTGGGACTAATGCTAGGAAGATAAAGAAGAAGTGAGCATTGGAGATATTTCAGGACTTCCTTCTCAGGACCCTTCTAGCTTGTAACACCATGGAAGAGACGTCGGCTTGGAGGCGGGAAACGTTGATCCATAAGCTGTAGGTGTTGTTTGGTGCTCATGGTGCCTTCTCAAAAGTTCAGGGTCACCTCGTCCAGCTTTGACACAACCCCATGGCATTATTGGTCGTGGCTTCTGGACTGGTGATAGTCTGGATGGTCCTTTTCTCCTTTGGTTTGGAGGACACCACGTGCATTTCTTCCAAGAAAAGACCTGCAGTTTTGATCCGTCCAACCACAAAATACGTGTCCACCATACGATAGGTCATCCCAGATGTCTCCAAGCCCAGAGAAGTTGATGGCACTTCTGGACCTTGTGGCTTCCTTTTGGTAAAGGACAGCAGTAACCGAAATTTTTAGACAGAACTCTGACTTGTGCTGCTTGATAAACTCCTTCACTTATTGGTGATTCGGTGCCACCTGAGGGATCAGAGATCTCGGGCCGTCAGCTTGGACATGTGCCTTTGTCCTTCATACACTGAAATTTCTCCCAATTCCTTGAATGTTTTTATTTTATTTTGTACTGCTGAGGTTGACATCGCCAAATATCTTCTGATCGGCCTTTGAGGAACGTTGCTTTTCAACTCTGGAGTGATTTGGTCACAAGTCCGTGGGGACATTGGTGACCTTCAGCTCATCTTTGCTCCTCAGGGACTTGGCCTTTCCAGTGACAATCACCTGTTGAACATCAGCTGTTTCTCTTCTTCTCTGAACTCCTCATTGGCCCTCACCCCGACATTGTTTTTTTGGTAGGTGCAGCAGACCTTCAATGGCAAGACTGGATGTCTGTCAATGAAAACACAAAGTTGACCAAACACTTATCTTAGTGATGGATCACAAGCCAAAGTGAATCTTCAAATCACCGTTTTCCATTTTTATTTGAATGTTCCGCACCCTCCCAACATTTGTGTTGGCCTTAACGGGTCTTAAAGAGATTTTCTATTGGTGGAAAGTTCTGGAGTGGCGGTCTGACCCCTCTCCCCCCAAAGGCCCAAAGGCCATGCATAAAGACCACCTCCCCCCAGGGTTTAATACGCATTACTGTCAAACGTAAAATCAAATCAAAAATCACAACCCAAAAGCAACGCACTGCAGTTAAAGGGACGGCCCAGCATACCACAAAGCAAGAATTCAATTCCAGGGACGATTTATTAGAAATCTCGGACTTTTCATCACAACCGAGGACTGCACCGATGACAGAAGAGGGCAGCTGTGGCCACCAGGGGGCGTTTGTGACCTCCAGACACCTGACACAACTCGGGTTCGAGTGTAGCGTACCTTGAATGGACTTGATCTGCTCAGCACCGCACAGCACAAGATGGCGCCCTTCTTCCTCCCCTTCTCGTTCTCCTCCACACCTCCCAGCATGTTTTGTCCACCACCTCCCATCTCTGAATTTTTGGGCAAACCCAACCCAGAAGTACTTCTGGTGCTCCAATCCGTTGTCTCCAAGACGCACTTCTGGGAACCCCCTTAGTCATTTCCTAACAGCTCCACCAGGTGGCCTCTATGGAGCCCAATTGGGCAGCCCTATGGGACCACAAATCCCATGCTGCTCTGCAGGCATCCATACCAGGGCTCACCAGAAAGGATGCTGCCACCTGGTAGATGATCTACCCAGTCTGCATCTGTCCCAAATTTCTGGACTCCTGACCAGGAAAGGGACATCTAATCATTCCAGTCAGGCTGCTTCCAGCCCATCCATGGCTGCTGGGACCCACCACACCCAGTGCACCCGCTGCCATAGTGCCACTCCATGCCCACCTCCTGGCCAGGTGTGGGAACATCGCACCTCCCTTCTTGACCATTCATTGCATTGGCCTCCTAGACAGATAAGGGCACAGGGGCCATCTTGGATGGGATGCCAGCCCATCCATCACACAATCCTATCACTTGTGGCAATGGCGCCACTCGTTGGCAGTGCCAGCAACCAAGAAAACAGCATCAGAAAAGAGAAACCTTCAAAGTAACTTGAAACGAAAAACAAAACGTTCCTTGGGCATGAAAACTGTAGAGTCGACACACAAGTTTTACCTGAAAGGCCACGGAGACCCAGGAAGAAGGAAACAAAACTCCTGACTGCCAGGCAAACAAAGGGCACTCAGACTGGCAGCAACCCTTGAAAATCTAAGCAGCACACCACATGTAAAGCTCACACACTTCGTAACAGAGTCCTGCTGCTCATCTCACACCAACCTCAGGGGGCACACGTTCAGTAGGGACTCAGAGCTTCGGTCTTTTACATCACACTCCCCTCGGACTGCTGCCATCGGCCCACCCGCCACGCCACATTTGTTTCAGTTCTTAGCGGATTCTTCTGCTGAGCTAAACTTGAAAAGATGAAGCTTAACCTCTGCTCTGGTTTTCCTCCGAGAGCATCGGTGATGATGTCTCTTCTTTTGACATTTCTTACAGTTGTGCTGTGACACCACATGAGACACCCCAGATGGGACGGTGGGTCCACAGTGCCCCCTAGAAGAGCTGACCAGCAGAGTCCTCCACAGCAGAGACGTGGCAGCGCCAGTCACTGTTGACACTGAGGGTCCGACGAAGATGTCTGCTGTCACCAGTCGTTTTGAAGACAGCTATGGAACAACCGAGGGGTATAGAGTGGAGCCTCGCCCACAGACTGGAGAACTTGGCCTTGGCAGGTGATATTGGCCTGATGACATTCCATTACAAACACATCCAGGCTTGGGAATCATAAAGACTAATAGCTTACATGTCAATGCCACCCAGAAAACTCCCAGTGCCAGGTATCCAAAACTTCATCTATCCTGGCACCAGAGTGAGAAAAGCAAGAAGGGCAGACAGACATCGACGTGCCCTCCAGAGTCACCAAACCTTCACTGCCCTGACTTCAGTCTCAATGCCAATTTACAGAGCACATTTCAAACAACATCCGTAATTCTGTAGCCAAAGTGCTTGGTGACCCACCTAAAGTGAGGAGGGGGGGGGGGGGTCCAACACCAGCACAAAGCCCCTGCTGCTGTATCGAAGTGAGACATGTAGACAGGACCTGCACCACAAGCTGCCAGCATCTACAGCATCATTGATGGCCAAGGCTGGAGTTCTGACCAGGAGCTCTGGCACTGAATCAGGCAGCCACCCAACACAAGCACCAATCAGAACAAAGGAGAGCGGGGGGCCGGGCAGACCCTCTGAGGCCGCAGGCTGGCATTACACGTCATGACTTGGATTAGAACCAGCAAGGAAAATAAAAGAGAGGAGGAGGAGGAGGAGGAGCCCTGACGTGAAGAACAAGCCCAGAGTCAGAGCTGAAGGCCATCAGGTTGTCCCAGCAGACGTGTGGTGAAAGGACAGTCAAGGCAGGCGGTGGTGTGGACCCCCCTGATTTTTGTCTTTTGAGTATAAACTACATGTGAGTATCGAATCAAAGAAAAGTTTTACATGTGAGACCCTTGGAGACGAAGAACCTCTGAGGGGCTGAAGGAAAAGCTGAGTTGGGGGGGGCAGGAGCAAAATTAATCTGAAAAACACGGAAAAGAACACTTGGAATGAAGTGAGTGCCATCATTGGACTCGAACAAACCAGAGGTCGGGCACTTGAGGGGAATGCAGACAACACTGACGTCCTGAACGGTGAAGGGGAGACTGGATGTATTAAAGGTGGAATGGGAAGAAGGGGAAATGAATGGAGAGTTGAACGGACAGAAGAATACGTGGTGGGATGTGAAGCTGCTGCCTAGAAGGACCGATGTGATTGGCTGAATCAATGGTAGGACGGGAGGAATGGACTGATGTTTGAATTAAAGGATTGACAGATGAAGAAATGGTGAAATGAACTGATGAATGCATTGAACATCCGGCGGACACAAAGAGAGCTGAATGGATGGATGGATGGATGGATGGATGGATGGATGGATGGATGGATGGATGGATGGATGGATGGATGGATGGATGGACGGAGAAATTACTGAAAGAATGGCTGAATGGATGGAAGCACAGATGGATAACTGACTGAATAAATAGAGAGAGAGATAAATGAATGAGTGGAAAGACAGTTAACAAGATGGACGGATGGAAGAATTGGTTGAATGGATGAAAAGAGAGATAAACAGCTAAATAATTGGATACTTGGTTATATATGGATGGATGCTTGATTTGATGGCTGGATAGATAGACGGTTGAATGAAGGCACAGATGGAGAGATGGATGGAAAGAGAAAGGATTGGTAAACACACAAACTGATGGATTATTGGAAGGATAGTTGAAAGTCTGGAAGAATAGCTGAATGAAAAAGATGGATGGATGAACAGATGGAGCCATGAAGAGCTGGAAGGGCAGTTTAATGGGTGAATCAATGGATCAATGAACAGAAGAATAAAGGGCTTGATGTCAGCTTGCTCAAAAAGATATACAATGTGGGATGATGTTGGATCTCTCTCTCTCTCTCTCTCTCTCTCTCTGTAGATAGATAGATAGATAGATAGATAGATAGATAGATAGATAGATAGATAGATAGATAGATAGATAGATAGATAGATAGATAGATGAAAGGCACTATATGATAGAGATAGATAGATAGATAGATAGATAGATAGATAGATAGATAGATAGATAGATAGATAGATAGATAGATAGATAGATAGATAGATAGATAGATAGATAGATAGATAGATAGATAGATAGATAGATAATGTTGGAAAATGTTGGGATTGTTGAATGAATGGATGGATTGATGTTTGAATGAATGGAAGAAGGGAAATATGTAAATGGTAGAATGAACTGATGTATGGATGAACATCCTGTGACCTTGAAGTGGATAAGATGGTTAGAAGATGGATGGATATATGGATAAGTAGAAGGATGATTGAATAGATGAATAGATGGATAAATGAATGATAGGATGTTTGAATGGAAGGCGGCATGGATGGAGAGCTAAACGAATGGGTAGAAAGAGAGATACATTAAAAAATGGATGGATGGATCAAAAGACAGGCAGCTAAATAGGTGGGTTTATGTATGGATGGGTGTTTAAGTGAATGCACAGATGTACAGATAGAAGAAGGAAGGATTGATGGAGTTGAATTGATGGATTAATGGAAGAAATGTTGAAAGTACGGATGGATATCTGAATGAACAGATGTATGTATAGATGACTGTTGATTGCATGGATGAACAGATGGATAGATGGAGGAATGGGTGAATAAATGTTTGAATATAAAGGTTGGGTGCCCAACCTTTAGCCATAAACTGGATGTCCTGCTTAGAGGATTGACAGAAAGAAAGATGAAGGGATGGCTGAATGGATGACTGACATGAGGTTGAATGAAGGGCCGTACTTTAAGATTGGGTGAATGAACATCAGGGCAGGTTTGAGTTGGTTGAGCGGATCGACGATTGTTTGAATGAATGGCTGGATTGACATCTGAATTAATGGAGGGATGGATGAATGACTGACTGACTGGACTGAAGGACAGATGTTGGTATAAATGTCTGCATTGTTGGCTTTCTGTCATCTCTCACCCCCACCCCCACCCCCCCTCACTCAATGCCTTATTGTCCTGCTGGTTTCCACTGACCTCCCTGACTGATGTGGTGGTCCTTGAGGGTCCTTTACTTTTTCACATTTCCACTAATTCTTTTATTTATTATTATGTTCCATTCATTAAAATGAAGTATTTCCATTGGTGGATATTAACTCTTTGTTTTTACAAATGTGAGAAATCATTTTGAAAATGAAACTGCACCATTGAAGAAGTGACAAGAGGGGGTCACAGACCTTCTAATGGCCCCTTTTACCCCCAGGGGTTTGCCGGGTATCGAGGTGCCAGCCTTTACTTTTCTATAAATCAAGTGAGAAAAATGAAATTATTAGTAAGAGAAGAGCAGAGATGAGCTGAAGACCAGCAGGGTGACAGGCAGCAAGGCGGTGGGCCGAAGTGAGCTCTGTGATGGACGCCGCTGTCTGCTCTTCAACAGAAGCATCTGGAATTGAAGGAGGGGGGATTGTTTGTCACTCCACATCACGGGGGGGTGATGCCCAGTGGAGCCTTCTTTGACTGCATTTGGGGTGTCTCCACTGCCCCCAAGCTGTACCATCTGACCCCCCTCAACTGCAACTACAAATCTATAGCAGGTGGATCTTTCATGTAAGTGCACAAGGCTGGAGGACCACCACCATCTGAGCCCCCCCCCCTCTATTTCCCCTGCCCCACCTATCATGTGACTGCTAATGGAATGTTTGTTGCATAGCGACAGACACAGATGGGAGGGGTCAGGTGCAAATTTCCAGCCTATGGGAGGGTTAAGGGGTGGAGTCTCGGAGTCACTGGGTGGCGTCCATCAGCACACTAACAGGACCTTCAGAGAGGGGCGAGTGACAGGAGATCTACAAGGGGAATGTGGGGGGCACAGAAAGAGGAGAACGTCCACAAGTGCTCCCCAGTGGTGGCCCAGTTTCCTTCCAGCCTGGTAGACAGAAGACCAGTGAGCCTCCCTCGGTGATGGAGTTGAGGTGAGTGCAGCACGTCCTGAGGTGTTCAGGTAGGGAAGGCCGGAGTTTCAAGGTCAAGTCGTTTTCCTCACTAATGATGGCACCAGAGAGTGGCGATGTGTTGCATGTTGATTAGCACATGCAAGGATGAATGTCAATGTCCCCTGTCTGTGTGACAATAGGGACTCTGTGAACCTATAAATAATAAACTGGCGTGTACAGGGGGCACCTGGTAGGCCAAATGACCTTTAGTCACCGACACATCTTCTGTCTTTGATCATCTGCATTGAGAGAGTCAAATGCATTAATTGAGCTGATTAATGAGGCTGAGACCCCCAAGCTGACATTTCAAGGATGAGCAGCTCTGGCTTCTCCATCAAAGGGACAAAGTAATGTCATATTAAGTCTTGGGTTGATAAGGGTGGGCACAAGAGTATTGCCACCTCCCCCAGACCCCCATGACAAGCTAAGTTACTTTCTGGATCTGGACAGCAGGACAGGAGATGTCCTTATTAATCCAGTGGGAGCCGAGAGGGACAAAGACCCCCGGAGAACACAATTTGAGCACAAGACTGTGAGACGACTCCTGTGATTAGAAATCCTGTCAATAGCTGGCCCCCCGAGAACGTCAGCTCCAGATCCTCAAGACGTCACACACTGGAAGTCTTTTCAGGGGTGGTGGGGCAGCACTGGTGGGGGGGTCTTGGTTCTAATCTGTAATCACTAAAAATGCACGACACGAGCTGAAGACGCATTAAAATTATTGAGGCGGAAAAGACGAAATGAAAGCCACACGCAGCGTTGGTGACAGCGGGAAGGCACAGCCATCCTGGCAATGGGGGTCCATGCTGGGGCCACGTCTACCTGTGGCTTTCTGCCGAGGACGGGGGACATGCTAATGTGCCACAAGGCTTCTAGTGACGGCAAAAAGGCCAAACAGATGGAGGAAAATGGAAGGAATGGAAGGAAAGGCGGCCATCCTGGGCGTAACCTTTAAGTGTGACATCTTCAGAAGAAGGACAAATGAGGCATCGTCCTCCACTTCATCGATCTTGGTGTGAAGTTGGCCACGAAACAAACATGGAAGAAGACAGCGACCTGAAGATGGAGACGCGAAAGGAGAGTCGAGAAGTAAAAGTCCGTCGTGTCTTTCAACAAAGCTGAGAATCGAAACGAAAAATCAGACAGGAAAGCAAAACACAGCAGGAAATATCAGACCACCAAACATGAAAAAAGTCACCACCGTCAAAACGTCTTTGAGTTTAATCCAAACTCAGGTCCCTCGAGATCTTTACGCTGCTGACCCCATGACATCACAGGTCACGGCCTCTGGCCATCCTGTAGTAGCAGAGAACTCTCTTAAAAAAGCAAGAAGAGGAGCAGGAGATGAAATGTCATCGAAGCCACAAACGAGTCGAGACCTTAATGACAGACACTTTAACACCAAAGTCAAATCACTAAACAGAACTCAAAGTCAGAGAGAAAACAGTAAGACAGGAAGCCCGAAATTTGAGAAGGAAATACGCAGGATGTTTGATGGTGCTGTGAAAGGGGGCGGAGTCTGGGAGAAGACATGTGATGGTGCTGTCACAGGGGCGGAGTCTGGGAGAAGATGTTTGATGGTGCTGTCACAGGGGGCGGAGTCTGGGAGAAGACATTAGATGGTGCTGTCACAAGGGGCGGAGTCTGGGAGAAGACGTTTGATGGTGCTGTCACAGGGGGTGGAGTCTGGGAGAAGATGTTTGATGGTGCTGTCACAGACAGGCGGAGTCTGGGAGAGGACTTTGATGGTGATGTTACAGGGGGCGGAGTCTGGGAGAGGACTTTGAAGGTGCTGTCACAGGGGGTGGAGTCTGGGAGAGGACTTTGATGGTGATGTTACAGGGGGCGGAGTCTGGGAGAGGACATTTGATGGTGATGTCACAAGGGGCGGAGTCTGGGAGAGGACACTTGATGGTACTGTCACAAGGGGTGGACTCTGGGATAAGACGTTTGATGGTGCTGTCACAGAGGGTGGAGTCTGGGAGAGGGTGGGAGAGAGAGAGAGAGAGAGAGAGAGACTTTGAGAAAGGGTGGGGTCTGGGAACCACACCCTGTCAGAAAGGGCAGGACCTGTGAAAGAGATGTTGTCAGGGGCCATCTTGTAAAGCTGGACACAGGGACACGATGTGACCCTCAGCAAGTCACTTGACCTGCTTGGGCTCCAGTTGGTTAACCAAAAGAAATGGAACCAAGTGTATGATAAATGTTGTAAGTCACCTTGGATAAAGGCGTCCACCAAAAAATAAGTAAATGGAAAGGTAAAGCTATGCAAGGGGTGCGTCTGAGAGACAGACAGAGAGACGCTGTGAGAAAGGGTGGAGTCTGGGACCCGGTTCTCCTCAGAAGGGGCGGGACCTGTAAAAGAGATGTTGTCAGAAGAGGCGGGGCCATCCTGTAAAGCTATTCAAGGGATGTGTTTGGGTGTTTGAGAGAGAGAGAGAGAGACTGTGAAAAGGGGCGGGGCTGAGAAGACATGCTGTAAAAGGGGTGGAGTCTGGGAGAGAAAGAGATTTTGTGAGAAGGGTGGAGCTTAAGTGACAGAGAGAGTGAGTGAGGCTTTGAGAATGGGTGGAGCCAGAGGAGAGAGACCTGTCAGAAGAGGTGGGGCCAAGCAAAGGATATGTGGGTGTGTGAGAGAGAGAGAGAGAGAGAGAGAGACGGCTCAGCACCCAAAGACCACCCAAGGGTACGTGGCCTCTGGTGAATCTCTGGAATGACCCTGACTTGCATCTGCTTACAGAGTTGAGTTGCTAAATGAGGGGTATGAGGTGGAGATGCTGGCACAACAGAATAGCATGGTGAAAGCAATGGAAGTTCAGAGTGACATTGGAGGGTGGCAGAAGAAGGAGATGACTTCACGTGATGGACAAGCAAGGGATGTGCTGTTTGACAGTGTGACAGGCTGAACAGCTGAGGCTGTGCACACCTGAGCGCAGGTATGGCAGGACACTCAGGGCCCAGGGGGCCCCGGGCACCGAGACGATTTCACCAAACCCAACATAAAAGATTTTGCTACGTAGATAAAAAGTTGCGTTGAGCACCTTAGGAAAAATCTGATCCCATGTACCCCGCATCCACCCCTGCTGCCCCCCCCCCCCGTCCCAACAAACATTACAGCAGGGCACCTGGAAGCATCAAGGACAAGTAAGGGACACAATGATTAAACAGCAGAGAGGTGGGGAAGAGGACGAGACCACCACAACAGACGTGAGCAGACCCCAGAGCAGAGCGCAGTCCAGCATACAGAAGAGGTGAATGAGGGGAGATGGCGCTGGCCAGAGAGGCTGCTGGGAATGGCGTGCTGTCTTTATAACGGGCCTCCATTCCAAAAGGTGTAAAATGTGTTCATTATTTTTGCTAAAACGTTTTTAATGGTTACTTCCTGGAGAGACGTCGTCCCCACAATGCCTTGCGTTTAAATTAAAGGGAGGACTCTTGACCAGTGAATTAGGGGGGAGGCAGATCTTACAATCAAACACACGGCCTTGTGGGAGTTTATTATGAGCGCCACCTGTTAACAGTAACTTAGCAGAAAAGGCTCTCGTTTGACACGTTTGACCATCAGAATGGATAGCGGAGAAGTGGATCACGTGACACGAGATTTTTATTTCTTTTCTTCGCCCGGAGTTGCTCACTCATCGACACCATTGACTTTGAATATTCCTTACTCAGTTTCTCTACCAAAAACAGAGATTCAAATTTTGTAGACACAACTAAACTACACGGGGTAAGTAACTTTCCCCATTTTGGGCCTGGACAGGCTGAAGCCTGCATAGAAGTGGTTGGGGGTCAAGCTGGCCTCCTTGCCTGAATCCTAATGGGGGGGCTACACCTCAGCTCTACCATTTAAAAAAAACTCTGTCTGATAGGCAATCCCAAAATAAAGTTGTTTAAAAAACAGAAGGCTTTTATTTTCAAAAGGCAAAAAATAAAGTCCCAAATACAAAATCCAAATTGTTATCCTTAATTCAGTCAAAAAGATTAAAAACCAAAACCATAAATCCTGAGAGACAAGACGACACTTCACTCCAGTGCATTCAAACAAACCACAAGGAACTCACTTTCCCAGCATGCATTTCAGGGCCAGCTGGAGGCAGTTCCCTGAGGTGAGGTCTTAGTAGCCCCGCCTCTTGGGGGGTCCACCCACAAAGTAAAAGTGATGGGCGTTTCCTTTCACTTTACTGATTTGAATTCTTTCAAATTGCTCGATTAAGTGAATCAGTTCATTTGATTTGTTTGATTCATCCATTCAAAATATATATATATATATATATATTCATGGCATTCATAGTCTGTGTCACAATCTGATTGTATGGGTGGTTACCTACCAGGTAATGCTTGTGGTTGGTCAGCAAGTCGACTAACATCTGCCACGGTGCCCTCTTTCAGTTGCGAGAAGCAGATCATGGAATGGTTGAAATAGTTTTACTGTCAAATAATGCAAAGAGTACGTGACACGTGTTTCGCCCTAATTCTGGGCTCATCAGGCGTACACACTCACTGCACTCCCTCTCGGGAATCGAACCTCGGCGCCAGAGGCGAAGCCCCTAACGTTGCGCCACGGCGTGTGGTTCGTTTATTTGACAGCATGTGGTGAAAGAGGGCACCGTGGCGGATGTTAGCCGACTTGCTGACCAACCACAAGCGTTACCTGGTAGGTAACCACCCATACAATCAGATTGTGACACAGACTACGAATGCCGTGAATGTAATTACCCCGATCTACATGCTGTCAAATAAACGAACCACACGCCGTGGCGCAACGTTAGGGGCATCGCCTCTGGCGCTGATGTCCGAGGTTCGATTCCCGAGAGGGAGTGCAGTGAGTGTGTACGCCTGATGAGCCCAGAATGAGGGCAAAACACGTGTCACATACTCTTTGCATTATTTGACAGTAACTATTTCAACCATATATATATATATATATATATATATATATATATATATATATATATATATATATATATATATATATTATTGGGGGTCCCTATATGAATAAATCAAATAATTAATTATTTATTTAATTAAAATATAATATTTATTAAATTATGTACTATACATGCTGGTAATTCATATAATACCGTATGATATAAACCTCTTTGAAAGCGCAAAGAATGACAAAATAGTGAATTAATAATGAATAATAATTCTTTGCATTTATATAGTGCTTTCCTCACTACTCAAAGCGCTCAGCAATTGAAGGTTAAGGGCCCAACAGAGCAGAGTCCCTATTGGCATTTACGGGATTCGAACCAACAACCGTCCAATTGCCAGTGCAGATCCCTAACCCTCAAAGCCACCACTTAATTAAAATTAAGATACGGAAATCAAGAACCATTAAGTGAACAAGAGCTGTGCAACTCGTTCTCGGGTAATAATTAAGTGACTTGGCTTGTGAATCAATGCACAAGAATTGTGTGACTCGTCCTCGGGTAATGACAGTTCAGAAATCAAATGACCGAGAATCATGTGACTTGTGTGTGAGTCAAATGAAGCAGAAACTCATTCTTGAGCGATGATTTATTTCATGGATGAACTGAACAAGAATCATGTGACTTGTTCTTGAGTAATGATTCAGTTCTTGAATGATGTGAACGAGAATGTTATGTAACGGTCTGAATTCTTGTGAATTTTAGGATTTATTTTGTATTATTTTTGTGTTTTGTTCTGTCGATCCTGCTTATGATTGGTTAATTATGTTACTGTCTGTTTAGGTCTGCATGTGTTCCTTGTGTTTTGTGGGTGGTTCTCCAAGAGGCGGGCTATGCTGATGTCACAGCTGCTGGCTCCTCCCATTGGCTTTATATTCGAGCCACAGGCAGGAGTCAGCAGGTGAGTTTTGGTTTTTGGTGGCATCTTCTTCATTGTTGGATTTTCTGGTTTCTGATTTCCTTGCTTTGTCTACGGATTTGTTTCCTGGATTTCAACCTGGGACTACTATTTAGGGAACCCATTTTCTGTGGAGCCATAGTTACTTACTTTTTGTCCATAAATCCTTCATTTTATAAAGTTTGTTTTGTTGTGCTTTCAAATACAAGCTGAGGTTCTCGGTGACACATGAGGGGTTTTCTGATGTCTTTTAGGACTTTTATTGTAAGGTTTTATTCCCCTTTGGTTCTGCTAGGCCTGAAGCAGGCCACTGGAGTTGCGTTTGAGCCCCATTGGGGTGAAGCCTTTCCCAGCAGACAAAGGTGGCCTGACCCAGCCAGTTAAGAGTTCAAGTTAACCCTTCTGTACCCCTGATTCACATCTCCAGTTCAAAACAGAGAGCTGTGTGATTCGTTCCCAAGTAAAGACTCGGCTCACAAATCAAATGAATGAGAATTGTGTGAGTCGTCCTCGGGTAATGACTAGTGAGTGATGCATGTGATGTGACATCATCAAGTCCTTCCATGAGAACCCTAAATACAAAGAGGACTATTTCATTTATGTTAGGTAGAATGCTCCCCGTGTCTGCGTGGGTTTCCTCCGGGCGCTCCGGTTTCCTCCCACAGTCCAAAGACATGCAGGTTAGGTGGATTGGCGATTCTAAATTGGCCCTACTGTGTGCTTGGTGTGTGGGTGTGTTTGTGTGTGTCCTGTGGTGGGTTAGCACCCTGCCAGGATTGTTTCCTGCCTTGTGCCCTGTGTTGGCTGGGATTGGCTCCAGCAGACTCCCGTGACCCCGTGTTCAGATTCAGCGGGTTGGAAAATGGATGGATGGATGGAAATGTGCTATACAAATAAATGTTGTTGTTGTTGTTGTTGTTGTCTGATGCGTTTAATGAGCTGTAAGAGGTGTGTGTTAAAGTAAAGTTGAAAGCAAATCATTAGTAAAAATTGGAATAACATTTTTATAAGGGTCAGCTTTGTATGACTAATTTATTGCATTTACAAAGAGACATAAACATTTTAGTTTAATATTTGGTTTATATGTGTGGGTGTGTGTGCGTGTGTGTGCCCTGCGGTGGGCTGGTGCCCTGCCTGGGGTTTCTTTCCTGCCTTGCACCCTGTGTTGGATCCAGCAGACCCCAGTGACCCTGTAGTTAGGATATAGCGGGTTGGATAATTGATGGATGGATGGATATTTGGTTTATATATTCCGTTTAAAACAATTCCAATGCTGGATTTTACTAAACCAATGGTTAAAGCACTCGACTGTAAACGTGTTGTTCGCATATCGTGTTTGTATTGTCACAGATGTGTGCCTTGGGGACGGCTTAAAGACTCGGGTGCTGGTAATTCCTCACCAATCCACAGGGTGGCGCTGTATTCTAACATCTCTACTCTTTCTCCCTCTACAGACTGGATGATTGACAACCCCACCCCCTCTGATGTCACTCCCAGTGCCCGCCCCTGGACACGCCCATCTAGTGTCTCAGTCTTAGATAATCTCAGTCTGGTCTAAGACTCGCGTCTTTAGTTTCTCTTCACCAGAATGCTGCATTGCCTTTATGATATCTAGGGTCACGGTGTCGCCCCCAACTCTTCATCTTCGTTTTGCCCTCTTTACAGTATGAAGAACGAGAGGCTGGCCAATGAAGATTTAGATTCATAAGTGCAGTGAATGAGGACCACTGATCAGATGGCCGTACTCACACGTGTGCTTTAAATGTCTAAACGAGAGAGGCTCAGGGGTGGGCGCTGATTTGTAAAATGTGAGTTATTTGGATGGAATGTTATTTGATTTTAATAAAATCATAAAAAAATAAATAAAATAGATAAATGAGCGAGGCTAATGACGTAACGCGTGCACTTTAGCAGCTCACAATTCTCTTGTGCTCGTTAATCGATTCCCATGATTTGCCAAACAGAACAAATCATTCATGAATCGACCATCATGACTCACTTAAGCACATAGAAACTATTAAACAAACTGAACTGACATAAAATACAAAATTAGACCAATAATAAAATTCATGTAAACCTCAATAATCCACAAAGACCAAAATGCACGTATAGAAGGAAAGCTGAGGGGGGGAAACACAACGGAAGAAGCAAAAAATGTTCTGACGAACAAAAGGTCCTTCTGTTTTAGACTGGGGGGGGTGTCTGACATTGTAGCAGTGCGGTGACATCATCACTGTCACCACCAGACGTCACATACTGTAGGAGCAAAGGGGTGCCGCTTTCATTACATATCAATTTCCATACATTTGATTAGTTTATCCAAAGCGACTTACAAATGACGTGAACATAATCGGGGTAAACATCTGTCTGAGGTACTGCTTGGGAACAAGTGTGACAGGACAAGGTGACAAAACTGATCATCATCAGTGAAGAGCTCACAACAAAATAACAGCGAGTTACAAAAACCTCAAAGAGTTTTGATCAACCAGAGGGTCTTCAAACGCTTCTTCAACGCACTGAGGAGGTCTGAATTACAGATGGAGGTGGGCTGCTCGTTCCACCAGCTGGTCAGAGTCTGGAGTGAGATGTGAGGGGGCATCACCGGACACTGTGCAACAGCAGACCTGAGTGGGAGGAAGGCCCTCCGAGGGGTCTCCATATACGCAGGTGCTGACCCACTGACCACTCTGTAGGCCAGCATCAAGACTTTGAAGTGAATGGGTGCTGCTACAGGGAGCCAATCTGAAGAGAGGGGTGACACAGGAGTGACATGTGCCCACCTCACATGTCATTGCATGTTTTGGTGACACATACTGGTGCTCCCACTAGCAGATGGTCCACATATGACACAACCAGAGCCCACGGCAGAACTTGTGCTTCATACTCCACCTTGTGGATGTCACCTGCACGTCAGAGAGACAACAGCAACATAGCCCCTGAAGGACAGCTGGTCATCTAGGCAGGTGTTAGCGACAGAGTCGGGCTGCTGAATGGCCAAGCTGGGATGACAAGGAGGTCCGTCTTTGTCTGACTGAGGTGCTCCATCCATGAAGATTCTCTGAGACCATGGAGTCCTCTGGAGGGAGGGTTGGGTAGCACTGATATGAGGAGCCAAGGGGCACGATGATAGGGCCAAGTGACAAGGTGCAGGGAAGGAACGTCTACAACATGGCATTGGGTATCAAATATAAGATGACATTAACAGCTGACACCTTCATTAAGCAAAATGGCCAACAATAACCACCAACAAAAATGACTTCCTAGCAGCAAAAAGAACACAACATCATAGCGAACCCGTGCCAATGCCACAAAGCCAGGGCACAAATACCACCGTGTGCTGCACCACCATGCCACCCCAGGTTGCTGCAGCAACTCCTCACACTCCTCGTGTCCTCAGATGGTTCTTTACTCGGCTGTGCCACTCATCCTTGAAACGTGTCATTCTGTGGGGCAGGGCCATCTTAACACACGGGCATGCTGGGCAGTTGCCCGGGGGGGCCCACATTTTTTTCTGATGCCTATGTATGTTTCTGTTTAGCTATCAAAACAGGGGGCCCAGTGCTCTACTTTGCCCCGGGGCCTAGGATGCCGTGGGGGCTCCTTCTACATGAGACGTCGGCTCTCCAGGCTTCAGAAAGGTTCAAAGACAGAAACCCCGAATGTCTAGCAGGCGACCACGCAGGTCTGGGTGAGGGTAAAATCGGGAAGACCCTGGGACTCCCCCAGTCTGGTGTCGTCTCTGCGGGGGGCAGTGATGGGGCCTGTTAAGAGCTAAAGAAACGAAGGCTTTGTGAGGAACCTTCCTGCAGATGGCTGCACTCTAAAAACAATTGTTTTGGGCCAACAAAAAAAAAACGAATGCGATGCTCTGCATCGAGCTTTTTGAGTTACTACTACAAGTTCTGGTTAAAATTACGGAGAACCAACCCACAAGTTTGAGTAACTGGAAAAGGTTTTAAGTACCATCTACTTCAACAATTATAGGATACACACAACCTTTTAAATTCACTGCACATAAAAATGAAGTTGTCCCTACTAATTTATGTTACATTTTTAAAGACACCTTTAAGTTCTAAACTAAATACTTAATTATTAATATATTGTAAAGTTGTGATGATGTAAAAATGAAGTTGGTGTAACTACTGTTTTCTGCCTATAATTTTAAGCTTTATCAAGTTTAATTACTTGTTAAATTATTAAAACTACAGCCACTTAAAGAATGGAAGTGTGGCAAAATGTACTTTTTTTTACTTACATTTTTCAGCAACTTTCAAAAACTTTGTCTAACAAAGAGCCAAACTACAGCAGCAAACATGTAGGCCTCAATGTAATATTCAATTGGCAAATATGTCAAACCTGACTTCTATTGCAAGAAAAACATTTTACATTACAGCTTCGGAGTGTACTCTAAACCTTACAGCTGGAAAATAATTAAAGTCAAAGAAAGATTATTAGAATTAATGAAGTATCTTCTCAATATGCCATCAGGCTTACATCCAGTAAAGCAATACTGTGTCTAAAATCCTTAACCAACACACAAACGCACGTGAGAAATCATTAGCGGCTGGAACAAAAAAGTGATGTTGAGAAAATATGATAAGATGGACGGCACTAAATTTCACTAGAGCTATTCAACCTGCAAAATAAGTAAATGATATTTATTATATTAGAGCAATGTAAATAATTATTAGCTTGATATTGCTCCTCTATCACTAAAATATCCGTTCTGTCACTCACCGTAGTTGTTTGTTTCACTTGGCGTTACCATCTTGTCACAGCAACGGTGGCAGGAGTTTCACACTCATGAAGCAGAGAAATTAAGTAGCCATAGCGTTAGATTAGGTTGGACCAACTTCAGTTTTGTATTTCAATAAATGAAAAAAGGAATTTGAGTTTAGATTACTTGCAAGTCTAAGCTAAAGTACAGTGGAACCTTGGCTCACGACCATAATTCGTTCCAAAACTCTGGTCGTAAACCGATTTGGTCGTGAACCGAAGCAATTTCCCCCATAGGATTGTATGTAAATACAATTAATCCGTTCCAGACCGTCTGTATGTAAATATATATTTTTTTTTTAATTTTTAAGCATGTACCATAGAATGCACAGCGTAATAGTAAACTAAATGTAAAAACCTTGAACAACAGAGAAAACTAACACTGCAATAGTTCACGCTATAGTGCTAGGAACCGCTCGCTAAAAACACTTTTTTTTAATGAGTTTTAAGCACAGGGGAAAAATTTACATTTGAAAAATCCGTAATTTAATAAACCAACAAGAAAAGTAACATTGCAACAATGCATGCTAGGAACCGATCGCTGTAAACAGAACTGAAAACAAAAACAAGCCTTCTCTACCTTATGCGTCCCTCCCTCTCTCTCTCTCTCTCTCTCTCTCTCTCTTTTGCGAGCCTGGAGCGCCTGTGTGTGTGTGTGTGTGTCTCTCTAGCGCGCTCCTGTGTTTCTGCGCCTCTCTCGTGCTCCTGTGTGTGTGTGTGTGCGTGTGTGTCGTGCGCTCTCGCTCTCTCTCTCTTGCTCGCTGCACAGGGAGAGACTGAACATGTACAAACCGAAAGGGAACCTGGCTTGTTCGTATACCGAGTGTGTGGTCGTGAACCGAGGCAAAAGTTTGGCGAACGTTTTGGTCGTAAACCGATTTGTACGTTCGTGAACGCATACAATTCTTTCACGTCAACACATTAAATAATGTTTTCAAATTAAAATATTTAATACAATCATTGAACTTGAATTTTTAACCTAATAGCATGCATTTGCTTAAGTGATGGTTAGAAGTCCCTTGAATTGCTTTTTACAGTGTTGGTTGCCCTATATGGCACGGGTCGGCAACCTACAGCACGTGTGCCCAGAGTGGTACACAGAACGATTTTCAATGGCACTCTGATTGAATTGAAATATAGTTAAAAAAAATTATATTTTAATGACAGCGCACGGATTCGCGCCTTGACCTGCGTTCTGCGCATGCGTCTGACATGTAAATGGTAACCATGTGTTCAGTGCCGGCCGTGAAACGTTAAAACAAACGTCTTGTTATTATTAAGTAATATACTGCCCTAAAATGACTCATGAAAGACAAAAAAATCTTTTCACATACAGTCCTCTGTATTTTAAAATATTGAATGAGCAAGATGTGGTTATGTAGGTCTTATATTATAAGTATATAGTTTGAAGCCCATTATAACCGGACCAATATCGGTACTATATCTAACAAAATTGGTAGAATTATGTCGGCACGCGGAATTACATTGTGACATAAGTTCGGCACGACACTGCTGAAAGGTTGCCGACCCCTGCACTACAGCCCGCTTTGGCACCTTTAGGTTTCAGGATGAAGCCCCCCGGACCGGGCAGGTCTCTGCGCCGCGATGCCTGGTGGCGACTGGACGAGTGGGTGTGTAACGGCGGTGTAAACGGGATGCACTCATACGCCCCCGCCATGTCGGCGTTTCTTTAAGGACCACCCAGTGATTGAAAGCGCTGGTTGTACCGAAATCCCACCAGTAACTCCAGTGGATCGTGCACGCCGCTTCAACGCCACGGTCATTTGGAGGGGGGGTTTGGGTCGTTGGGTTCAATCGGCACTTTTTATTATATTCAAAGCGGGCACAGCTGAATTGTGACGACCCCTTCCAGCTGGCGAGTGCCAATCCCACCTACGGAGAGAAGCCGGTGGGTTTGGGATCAGTGCACTTCATGGCAGGAGCTGCGGCACTTTTTATAGACTTGGATGACACTCGGCAATTAAAGCAAAGTCATTAGCGAAATACAAAGCGAAGGAGCAAAGGGACAGCCGAGGCGACGTGCGCAGGGGACGCGCTGCAATCTGTGCGAAAGCGCTGATTCACTGGAACACCTGAAATGGTGCCAAACGAACTCTAATCGAATTCAAGTCACATTTAAACTTAAGCCGTTTTCAGCAATGCGCTTTAGGTGCCAGTTTGGTCAAATTGTCCTTTAATCGGTCGCATTTTGAGAAGACCCTCGTTTGTCCAGCCAGCTGAAACCACCAATTCCAGCATGTAGTTGAGTTCTGGGAATTTGTCATCTGTCCCGATTACTTAAGGACAGGTAAAGCAGCAGACCTCTGCCAGGCTGACTCTGTGGTTATCGCTACCGCCTGGCACATGCAGCGTCATGGGTTTGAATGCCCTGCCAGGTTGCTGCTTGCCCTTCCCGTGGATGCGTCGGGTTTCTTTCACATTCAACTCATCTTTTCCGCTAACGATTACTTGATTTGTTGTAAACGCTGGGCGCATCTAAACTGCGCCGCCATTTCCTTTCTTTTCTGTGATTATTTATTTTCTTAGCTGGCACCTTTGAGATACGATTAGTGGGGTCACTCAGTAGTAGGCTCTGAACCCACAACCTCGGGGTTTGTAATCCAAAGCTTAACCAGTATACGCCACACTGCCCGTCGTGTAAGGGCATTTAAAGTCCTTTGTGACGGGCGACTCTGTGTATGGGGACCTACATTATAACGACAAGAAAAAACAAAACCTACAAATCAGTAACAATGGCTCGGTGAGCTCCAGCGTGGGCCGCCACCTCTATCAGGGTTAGCTGCTGCCTTGACCCCTGTGCTGCCAGAACAGGCTTTCAGGCCCCCATACCATCATTTGGATGGGTGTCCATCGCGACCATATTGTGTCATCGGTCGTAACTGTTATCACTCTGCCAACCCCCGACACCCCCGGTGAGAGTGTGCTGAGTGTTTAAAATGTCACACACGCGCATTGTTGAGTCTAGTGACGTTTACAAAGGCGCTATATGGATCACTGGAAGAGCTGTGACCACGTGGGCAGCGCTAGCATGCATATGGCTGATAACTTGCGCACTGCGCAGCCTCCCTTCATAGGTGGGCTTAATTCAACTCAACTCGGGTTGTCTTTATATAGCGCCTTTCGCAGAGTGCTGGGACAAGTTCTCAGGTAAAATGCAAAACTTCTTTTTCTGTCTCCGTCTGTGTTGGTAATTTCTGGTATTGCACTGCGAACGTCCTGCTTGTGGATTCTTTGAGCTAAAATCTTATTAGCTTTCTGTCCGTGTTCATAGTAACGATGTCGCGGTTTAAAATTAGCTGTTCTGTTTCTATTGTTGTCAAGAAGTAAAATGCAACAATACTCTGAATATACTTCACTCTGTCCGCTGGCCTAGCTCTCTTACTCACGGGGGAGTTGATTTGATTTGAACTTAGTTTGACTTGCTGGTATGGAATATTGCTTGCTTTTAATAAATTCAATAAAATGTTTAAAAAATGCAACTATACTTTTTAAAAATGACTACATGCAAAATTAATACACATAAGGATTGGTAGAATTGTTTAAACACGCAGGAAAATAAAGTAATCTGAAAGCACTTTGGGCATGGGAAAGGCGCTATAGAAATACAATGAATTACAATTATTCATCCATCCATTATTATTATTATTATTATTATTATTGAGTTCTCCCCGTGTCTGCGTGGGTTTCCTCCCACAGTCCAAAGACTGTGTTAGGTGCATTGGTGCATTGTGTGTGCTTGGTGTGTGTGCCCTGCGGTGGGCTGGCACCCTGCCCGGGGTTTGTTTCCTGCATTGCGCCCTGTATTGCCTGGGATTGGCACCAGCAGACCCCCGTGACCCTGTAGTTAGGATATAGCGGGTTGGATAATGGGTGGATGGATTATTTTTTTTTATTTTTATATATATCCATCCATCCATTATCCAACCCGCTGAATCCGAACACAGGGTCACGGGGGTCTGCTGGAGCCAATCCCAGCCAACACAGGGCACAAGGCAGGAACCAATCCCGGGCAGGATGCCAACCCACCGCAGTTTATATATATATATATTTCCAAAATGTATTCTGAGATAGTCCCATTGCTACTGCCTACGTCGGGCACAGGGCAGTTTTATGTTGCGTGCTAATGTGTTTTAGTGGATTCCGTTTTTTGTTAAGGAATTTCCATACTATGTGACATGTATTATTATTATTATTACTATTATTATTATTATTAAAGCGGTTAACATAAATAGAAGCCAGCGATATTGTTCCAAACGGACCCCACTGAAGCGTGAATTGGCTCTAACACGACCTCAGTTTGGTTCCTGCCTAGTCCTCCACGCCGTCAGGTTTGGCTCCACCTACGAGTGAGAGATTACCACGTGATCCGTACTTACACGTCACACTTGTACGTCACCAGTGATTTCTCTCTCTCTCTCTCTTTTTGTCCTTCACTGCGTCCTTCACATATCTGAGATAAATATGAATTGTCTGTACCGTTCTTATAGCGGTAGGGTGGCGCAGTGTTAGCGCCGCTGCCTCGCAGTAAAGAGGAGCAGGTTTCGCTTCACGGGTCATCCCTGCGTGGAGTCCGTATATTCTCCCAGTTTCCTTTCCCAGTCCAAACACATGCAGGTTAGGTGTACTGGTGATACTAAATCGGCCCATGCGCGCGTGTGTGTTTGCCCCGATAGACTAGCGCTTTGTTTTTGGTTTATTCCTGCCTTGCTCCCTCTGCTAGCTGGGATAGGCTCCATCATTTCCAAACCCGCGCGACCTTATTTTGGACTAAGTGGCCTACTGAATGACGGTACCATTCACAGATTTCCCGGTTTTCGTTAAATGCTCGCTTTGGGGCCTCCAGTCTATGCACAGGGCGTCGTGTTCAGAGCTGAAGGTAACCGTGGACTGAAATCCAAATGTTGTCTTCCCAGAGATTCCCGGCCGATCGCAGTGCTGACATTTCACGCAACCCGTGGCCTTTATGACACTGATGGTCGGCTGTCTGGCTGCTTTTTTATCTTTCCTTTGCTGTAAATAACACGACCGACGTGAAGTCTTCTCAGTAAGAGGGTTTCATATTAAAAAGTGATTTGTTTGTCTCCCTAAACTGTTGATTCAAAAGGTGTACGGCACGTTAACCGGCCGCGCATGCGGGGTACTGGTACACGGCGGACCTTTTTTTTCCTAATTTACATGTCGAGTGACGAGGAAGCGCCGCTCCAGTCAGAGAGCCCCCAGTGTCTAGCGGGGCGGACGCGCGTTCGTCTTGAACAAAGGCAGACAATCGGAATACGCAGCCCGCAGTGCCTCCGCTCGCCGGTGAAAGGCTGCCGGTAAACGCCGGGGCTTCACCTCGGTCAGCTACTTGGCAGGAGTGTCGGATGTCGGCGGCACGCTGACGCACGGCGGGGGGATTCCCCGATCTTAAGGCGCTTTCTATTGCAAGACGAGCGATGAACTGCAATATGAAAATATTTGGGGAAATCGTAAAGGAATTGGAGAAGTGCGGGTTAGTGGGGGTCTGGGGGTGAAGCACATGAACCATTGACACGGCTTAGAGGATCAGGAAAGAGAGGTGGTCACAGTAAGTGAGAAGTGTAATACTATTATCAACCTAAAGTGTGTCATTAAAATAACAACGAAACGAACTCTTTAGGTTCGAGTAAGCCGGCCGGTTAAAGGGAAAATCAGTGCGATTTTTAATATCTAGACCTTAAATACATAAACCCATGTATCGATATCCGAATCGCACCTCAGCAATATACACCGCGTGCTCAATTCATCATATATCTTCATCAAAAACATATATATGTATATATATACCACACTTAAAGTGCCCTCACAATAAAAACTCTAACCCCCCCCCCCCCCCATATAAAACATATCACCATAAACGTTATGAAATGTAATTTAAATAAAAGTAACAATATGTAAAGCAAAGAAATCAAAAGAAAATGAAAATTCAACCTGCTGTGAAAGGAGGACTTGCGGCAAAGTGAAAGACAGACATGATAAGAGCTCGAGTCCCGAAATGAGCCGAGGAGGACTCCGAGAAGACAACCCTGAATACACTTGGCATCATTATGAGGAGGGCAGTTTGAAAATCCGTCCGTCCATCCATCCACTCATCTTCTTAACCCGCTCATCCATGGAGGGGCTCGCCAGCCAGGAAACTGCAGAAGCGTAAACCCACCCACGTCAGAAACCTGAGCAGGGGCTTTGGGCTGGAGCCTATCCCAGCAAGAACAGGCACAAGGCAGGAACGGCACCTGGACAGGACGCCAGCCCATCGCAGGGCAAACACACACAAACACACACACTCACGTCGGGACCAGTTTGTCAGAAACAGTTCACCTAATCAGAGTGTGAGGAAACCCTGTGGAGAACATGTGAACTCCATGAAGGGAACACCCCGGATATAAACCTTGGTCCTCTTTATTGTGAGGCAGCAATACTAATATATATATATATCCATCCATTTTCCAACCCGCTGAATCCGAACACAGGGTCACGGGGGTCTGCTGGAGCCAATCCCAGCCAACACAGGGCACAAGGCAGGAACCAATACCGGGCAGGGTGCCAACCCACCGCAGTATATATATATATATATATATATATATATATATATATATATATATATATATATATACTGTACTATATAAATATGTATACTATATATATATACTGTACAGGGTGCTCCAGATCTAACTATGCAATTATTGCTTTGCATTGCATTAAAAGTTGCATTAGATCTGGACCACCCTACAGTATATAGATGTGGTATGCTAGTTAGATGGATCAGCAATGCTATATGTACCCTAATATGTGTGTACGTGTGTTGGGTGGATGTGTGTTTGTGTATTCACCCTGTGATGAACTGGGGTCCTGACCAGGATCAATCCCTGAATGCACACACACATGGTTGTTGGGGTAGGCTCCAGCTGCCCTGCCAAACTGCTCAGGATAAGGCAGGCTTGGACAATGGATGGATGGATGGATGGATGGATGGATGGATGGAAGTATATATATATATAAAGATCATCTCAGCAAGTATAGGTATATATAAACCCAACCATGTTACAAACCTATATACATACATACATACATACATACATACATACATACATACATACATACATACATACATTTATATATATGAAATAAAAAGAAAGGTGTGAGGAGAAGAACCATAGATATGGAAGCATTGAAATGGTGGAAAAGACAAAGAGCACAAGAGAAAGTGGATGGACTGTGTGAAGGCAAATCCAAATGAGAAAGGGGGATCAGGGGAGGACGTGTACAAGAGACAAGAGTGGAGGGGGCTGGTCCAGTATAGGAAGCCCCCATATATACATGAGGTGTGACAAATGTGGGTGTGACAAGGAGACAGTCAATCACAAAATCATTGAACAGGGACAAACAGTCAACCAGCCATGTTGTTTAGAAGTGCAGAGAAGGTTATGAGATTCTGTTCAGATTTAAAGATTTTATTCTATTGAGATTACAATTGAACCCTAACCCTAATATACAGTATATATATATATAAATGTTCTTCTTCTAAAGCTTTTCCACCATCCCAGACCAGCCTCCTGCACTCTTGCCTGTACCTCACCTGTCTGATCCCCCTTCACACAGTCCATCCACTTCCTCTCTGGTCGCCTTCTTCTTCTTCCTCATCCACCTCTCCTCACATGTCATGCCCACCCCACTTTAACCCCCTTTCCTGAATTTTCTTTTTATGATTTCCCCAACTTTAACTGTGCCCCTTGATTCTCCCATTCCTGATCTCACCAGGCTTTGTTGCTCCACTCATTCATCTCACTTTTGTGGTCTTCAGTTTCCTTCAGACCCCCCAGTGCTGGCCTGACCACTCACCGTTTTCCTCCCCTCCAGCTCTTTGGTGATTCTTGAGTCCCGCTACACAACTGATTCCTTTTTTGCGGTTTTTCCACCCTGTTTTGCAGTCTGTGGTTTATTTCGACATCCTGCCCTCCATCCTGTGCTGCTGATGATCTCCAACTCCCTTTGAAGTCCATCACTCTGGACATCTTCATTCTTAGCTATTCTGTTTTTTCCCTCCTGTCCTCCATAGCTCTTTCTCCACAGCTCCAGTTTCCTTTCCATGATATTCTATGTGGGGTGTATAGTCCATCCATCCATCCATCCATTTTCCATCCATCCATCCATCCATTTTCCAACCTGCTCAATCCGAACACAGGGTCACGGGAGTCTGCTGGAGCCAATCCCAGCCAACACAGGGCACAAGGCAGGAACCAATCCCGGGCAGGGTGCCAACCCACCGCAGGGGGTGTATAGTATACGGAATATACTGGCAATATTAAGGTGGGCTACGTCTCTGTCACTGTAGCCACCCTATGTTTGGAGTCAAGAGGCAAACTGGAAGGGGACAATTATTTGTGACGGCCATTGAGACCCCATGGAGTAGATTGAGATGGGCCTCTGGTTTCACACCCCAGAATCTGACCACATTTAAAGCCTTTCAGGGGTCTCTCAGTCCCAAGTGAAGTCACCAGCTACCCAGTACTGACACACAGACAGCTCATCCTGCACTCTTAAAAATGCTGGCCCCCTAATGGCACTTCATGGTTCCTCGTTGCTTGACAAGGGCCCATCTCGTTCTGAGAGGGCTTCTTTGGATGTGAATTTGTGCCTTTGGGGTTTGAGTGCTTGGACGACAGGACAACGACAAAATCTTTAATGTCTGGAAGATGACCTGCAGGACAGGAGCGATCAAGAAAACCTGCAGTGACCATCTGGGCCGGGATGTCACACACATGTTATCATCTCGTCACCAACCAATCAGAATACATAATGATCTTTCTGGAAACTTCGGTTCTTTTGGAAACCTTAAAAGGTTCAATTGTTTGTGTGAAAATGTCCTCTGTAAATAAAAGTCCTGCTTGTCTCCCTCATGGCATCGCTCTGAAAGGCCACTTTGGCTCCTTGAATTTTAAGAGAGTTGACGGGACGTCTGGTCACCAAGTAGGCCAGCAGACAGCAAATTGGGGGGGGGGGGGGGGTACATTAGAGACCACTCGGGTAGTCCTGAATGTCATACGAAATGTTGTAGATGTTAACAATAGACCCGAAAATAATGGCACGTGTACCCCGACTGTGAGTCGAGCAGACCCCAGAAGTGGACTGATCAGCATGAGGGCTCGAGCTAAAAATCAGAAGAAAGAAAGAAAGAAAGAAAGAAAGAAAGAAAGAAAGGAGACAGGTGACGGGGCGCTGCTGCGCTACCTGCTGCGGCGTGACTTGAATCCCCCCAGGACCCCCGTGCCGCTCACTTCGCCGGTTGATCTTCACTGCGCGCTGCCGGCGGCGCCCGAGACTCGCGACTTATCGCAAATAAAGACGAGGCTTTGAAGTTCCCTCAACTTTACCAGCAACCCACGGGGAAAAAAACGGACTCTTAAACAGTTCCGACCCCCGGACGAAAGTTTATCGGCGACGGGTCAGGTGGTCGTCTCCTTACCTTGGTGTCCAGGGCTTCCCCGCGTTCCAGTATGCTAATGAAAGGTACTTCCAAAAAGGCAGACATAAAATCCACTTGGATGAGCTCTTCCAAACCCTGGGGGAAGGCCAGCACTGCGGAGACCCCCTGCGCCACGATGGCCTGGCACACGCAGGTGAAGAGCGTCTCGGGGTCTCCGTCCAGCGGCTCCCCGGGCACCAGTTCCAGACTCAGGTTGTACGGCAGAAGGCTGCCCTCCCGAGTTTGAGCGAGACCACTGAGGGCGCGGTTCAGGGCGCTGTGCACTCGTGCCGGCTGGCGACTGGGCAACAGCACGCCCAGACGCACCGTGTGCCCTATCCGTGCCAGGATGTGACAGGGCTGAGGGTGGGGGTGTCCGTGGTCCACACAGGTGTAGATGAGAATCTTGAGTCCCAAGTACATGTATGCCAGGATTCTGGAAGCCATCGATCCCATGCTGCCGGCGCCGTCGGACCCCAGGCGATGTCTTCAGAAAGTTTCCCCGCTTGCCTCCCCTCCTCTCTCTTTCACGAGCCTGGCATGGATGGGGGCGAACCGGGCATGAAGACGCTTTAGCGAGCGAGAGAAGGAAGGAGCCGCGCACATCCGAGCTGAGCTCTGGAGCCACTGGGTTGTTCATTGCGCGCTGTGGCCAGAAGGGGCAGCAAAGATGTGCCGAGCAGGAGGATCGCGCGACATCGCAGCAAAGCTCCTCATTTCTGGATCGCAAATGAAGGAGTTGGCAGAGGACGAATCTGTGACTGCTGCCTGCGACTTGATGCTCCACGTCGTGCCAGGAGTTTAGACTGGAGACTGCAGGCGGCTTCGCTCGGGGGGTGGAGAGACACGCGCGGAGACGCCGCACTGCTCGATTTCTGTCGCCTTGTCATTTAGCAGGATGTCGCGGCCGGCTAGATTCGCCACCAGAGGCATCCCCGACACTAATAACCTTGGGGTCGCCACGGCGGGGACAGACTAGCGTGTTTAGCTTTAGGAATCGATAGTTGCAAGGAAGACGGGACAACACGTTTAACAAATAAGATGGACAGTCGCGCGTACACTTTGGAGGGTGGTGCTTGGGGTGGTCGGGGCTCTGAGGTCATTGGCCAGCCCTCAAGCACAGAGACATGGGCTCAGGGACAATTCAGAATCGCCAGTTACCCCGAGACGTGCGTCTGTGTGACGTGCAAGAAAAGGAAAACGACAGAAGGGAATGCGGGCAGAATCCACAGGAGCGCATTGGCATTTATGAGGCCGGACTTGTGAGGAAGAAGAGCGGACCGCTGAACCGCCGGGAGAGAAAGGTGACAGAGGGTATCTGCAAAGCTCAATCCACTATTCTGACAGATAAATGGCTAGATAGGTAGTAAAGAGACGATAGATAGATGAAAGGTGCTATATGATAGATAGATAGATAGATAGATAGATAGATAGATAGATAGATAGATAGATAGATAGATAGATAGATAGATAGATAGATAGATAGATAGATAGATAGATAGATGAAAGGCGCTATATGATAGATAGATAGATAGATAGATAGATAGATAGATAGATAGATAGATAGATAGATAGATAGATAGATAGATAGATAGATAGATAGATGAAAGGCACTATATGATAGATAGATAGATAGATAGATAGATAGATAGATAGATAGATAGATAGATAGATGAAAGGCACTATATGATAGATAGATAGATAGATAGATAGATAGATAGATAGATAGATAGATAGATAGATAGATAGATAGATAGATAGATAGATAGATAGATGAAAGGCGCTATATGATAGATAGATAGATAGATAGATAGATAGATAGATAGATAGATAGATAGATAGATAGATAGATGTGAAAGGCGCTATATATGATAGATAGATAGATAGATGTGAAAGGCGCTATATGATAGATAGATAGATAGATAGATAGATAGATAGATAGATAGATAGATAGATAGATAGATGAAAGGCACTATATGATAGATAGATAGATAGATAGATAGATAGATAGATAGATAGATAGATAGATAGATGAAAGGCGCTATATGATAGATAGATAGATAGATAGATAGATAGATAGATAGATAGATAGATAGATAGATAGATAGATAGATAGATAGAGATCACTTTTCTAGACCCTCCAAGCACTTTACACAGACAGTGGGGGCCACGGCAGCCATTCTTGCCCCAGGACACTCAACACACATTAGCTGTTAGGTGATGAAGGGGTGACAGAGATAGTTAGCCAATAAAGGGCAGGGGCTGATTAGGGGTCTGTAACAGACAAGGTTGTGGTGGGCACTTTAGCCAGGATATTGAGGTACACATTTCCTTTTGTGAAGGTTGCCCAGAGATCTTTTATGTCCAAATTTTAAATAGAATGAACTTTATTTCTGCCCAGGAGGAAATCTGTCTTTTAATAAAAGCTCTTTAAATAACTGCATACATAAATTTGTAAATAAATGTTAAGTACATTATATATTCATATTTTCTGAACACACGCCAGAATGATTAAAAGGAAGAAAATTCAAAAAGAAAGCAAAGTTCTGTGCTGGCAGCCCCAGTCCCAGTCAGCGCTACACAGACAGGCTGCTGCTGGTGTACTGGACCCCCAGTCGTGTTTCCTCACACACTTCTAATGATTGATTCATAGGCTGAAAGTCCTCACTGTTGGTGTGTCAGAGAGAGGATGTGCAGCATTGTTCATAGTGGCCCTCCGTTTTCTGTTCATTCTCTGCTTTGCAATGACCTCCGGAGTGTGTCCCATAACTGAGCCTGCTCTTTTAATTAGCTTGTTGATTCGGTGGTCTGCTCTTGAAGTGATGTGACCACCCCGGCACACCACACTGGCCATCACAGAGTTGTTGAAGATGTGAAGGATGTCATTTCCCACATTAAAGAAATGCTGTCTCCTGAGCAAAAGAGCCTGCTCCACCCTTTCTTCTGTAGATCATCTGTGTCACAGGACCAGTCCAGCCTGTCATTGATGCGGACCCCGAAGTACTTGTAGGAGAGGACCACCTTGACATACACTCCCTGAGTAATGACTTGGCATAGAAGCCGTTTAATGTGGCACTTCCTTGGCTTGCTGATGTTAAGTTGCAGACAGTTCTCAGAGTTCTCCCCCTGACCCTAACCCCTCATCAGGTCCCCCTATAAGTCCAGAATCATCTGAGAATGTCTTCAAGTGATCTGACCTGCTGTTCTGTTTCTAGTCAGAGGTGCACAGAGCGAAGAGTGAAGCAGACAGGCCTGTACCTTATGGTCCTCCAGTTTCTCACACAGTCCTTGAGCCTCACAAACTGTTGGTCTTTCTGACAGATAGTCCATCATCCAGGAAACCACAGGCTCACCCACCTGCATAGCTCTGAGTTGACCCCCTAACAGAAATGGCCGGAAGGCAGATTGATAATTGCATCCTCTGCTCCAGTCGTTGTCCAGTAGGCAAGCTTCAGTGGGTCCAGGTGGTCCACTCTTAGTCCAGGACTGGCCTCTCATATTATCTGAAGATGTGAGATGTAAGATCCACTGGTTTGTAGTCACAAGGTGAAGAGTCACCTGCCTTCGTTGGCACTGGAGCAATGCAGCATGTCTTCCACCACAGCAGTGTCACTTTCTGGAGCCGTCGTGACAGAGGACACCACAAAGCTGGTCTGCCCAGGCCTTAAGAACTCGAGGAGTGACTCCATCTGGTCGTGCAGCCCCCTCAGTCATCTCCTTCCTTGCTCTTCAGTTACAGACAGCTCATATTAGTGGTCAGGGGTGGTCTTGTCACTGGCCATTCCAGTTAGAGTTTGGGTGTGTGGAGACTGGTCATTGGTAGAAGGTGGCAGTCGGAGGGGCCGTCTATTTATAAATGGGTGTAGGACCTTAGCTTTGTCCACATCCTCTTCAAGCACCTGAGCCCTGGATTGCTGGAGTCCCGTGATGATTCCCAGTCCATTCCAGACATCCTTCATGTTCTTCTGAGTTTGTTTCCTTTCCTTTCCTGAGCTTTTTCTTCAGCACTCGCTGAGCCTTTTTGTCACCGGGTTTCAAGGCTCTTTTCTTTTTCTTATTCAGGAGATCTTTGAGCTCCTTGGTAGTTGGGAAGGTAATGCTGTCCTTGAGGGTATCATCAGAGTGTCGACACGAAAGTTCATACAGTGTGTGATGCAGGGACTGTCACTCGGACATCACTGTCCAGTCTGTCATTGTCACTCAGAGCTCCACTTCCTGCCTCTTCTGGTGGTCACAGGTTGTCATCTAATAACACGACAGGCCAGGCTGTGGTCAGATCTGCCCGAAGGTGCCAGTCGGTTACGCTTGAAGACATTTGAGCTGAGCAGAAACAAGCTGACAGAAATGTGTGGTTAAAGCTTTGGGACTTTGTGGGTTCAAATCCCACTAGTGACACTGGGTGACCCCGAGTGAGTCGCTTCACCTGTCTCTGCTCCAATTTGATAAACGGGAGAAATGGAGGGAGGCCTACACATCTCAGATGTAGGAAGTCACTTTGGATGAAGAGCCCTGGAGATGCGACACCCCCCTAATTCAATGACTGCTCATTTCTGTGTGTATCTTGTACTCCTGTTTGTTTTTGTTTTTCTCCTGTAAAGTCTCCGCTTTTCGGGTTTCGGAAGTTCAAACAGATGTCTCCTGCCACGTTGGTTCCACCCAAACAGAAATGAGCTGCCTGTTGGAATCTGAGCCCACGAGGCTGGTGCCGGGTGTAAATAAGCCAAGGGGACAGGAAAGCTACAAATGAAAGGCACTCCTCTGCCTAGCGTATGGTATGGCATCCTGAAACCCACGTCAGCTAATTCACCATCAGAGGTGGGCATGGAGGGTCTACAGGAGCTGCCATTGAACAAGATACAGGCCCTCACCCAACTTGGAATGGGTGGGCAGTGTGGACCACCAGGGCTCATACAGCCCCCCTAACCCCACACATACCTATCAGAGCAAACTTTTATTTTTGAGGGGAGGCACTTTTTCCTTTAACCCCCCCCCCCCCCCACCACGGCATCACAATACCAATAAGTACCACAACACAGTCCTTTTCTTCTCTTCGTCTTCCTCTGCCTCCACTCCTCTCCCTCACAAGCTTCATCCACCTCTTCCAGCTCCAAGGGGCTCATTAGCATTACCTGCAATCACTCCCAGGCGTGATGGAAGTTCAAGGTAAGTCTCTGCAGCTCCCCCTGGTGGCCCCCACAGAACCCAAAAGGGCTGCACCAAACTCCAACTCCCAGCATGCCCCAGGAGGGATGCCCTCTAGTGTCCCAGGACAGGTATCATTAGCCTCACTGATGCTTTCTCCCCAGGTCCTTTGATCCAGGTGGCATCCCAGGTGGGTAATGGCCAAGGCCACCCATCCCACCAGTAAACGTAACCTGCAGGTATTCTGCGATGTGGGAAGAAGTCACTTCTATTTCCATTTATCTGCTTAGCAGACACTTCTATCCAAAGCGACTTACAAAAGAGGTCAACAAAATGGAGTGAAATTGGGAACAAGTGTGACAGGACAAAATTGATCATCACAAGTGAAGAACAAAATACAAGGGAGTTCCAATTCCTCCTCCTCCTCCTCCTCCTCCTCCTCCTCCTCCTCCTCCTCCTCTTAAGAGCTCATAACAGTCAGACAGAACTTCACCAAGCAAGAGGGTCTTCAAACACAACATGGGAGTCAAAGGTTCAAACAGAGGTGGGCAGCTCATCCAACACGTAAGAAGAGTCCGGACTGAGATTTGCTGTCACTCGACGACATACATCAGCAGACTTGGGTGGTCAAGAAGGAGAACTGGACCTCCAAAGTGTCTCCATATCTATAGACAGCTCTGTAGGTGAGCATCGAGGACTACAAGGAGCCAATGTCGTGACATGAGGGGAGTGACATGAGTCTGTCTTGGCTGGTTGAACCCCTGAATCATCTGCGGTGGCTTGGTGACACATGCCAATGATCTTCCCAGGCACGTGTTGTGACAACAGCAGAACCTGGACCAGGACTTGTGCTGCACACTCAGGCAGATACGGGCTCATCGTGTGAAGGTTGGATGAAGTGAATCTGCAAGACCAAGCGACTGTAGCAACAAGGACAGTAAGGGACAGCTGGCCATTGACCTCCACCCAAAGTGTGACTACAGTGACTTGGTGGGCGTTAGCAGTAATAAGCAAAGCTGAAGAGACGGGTGAGCTGGGAGAACAAGGAGCTCCATCTTGTCCAGGCTGAGCTACACATTGTGGTCCTTCATCCAGGTGGCAATAGGAGTGAGACAAGCTGACACTGTGTGGTCCTCTGGAGGGAGTGACAGGTACAGCACCATGTGACTGGATGGTAGAGTCCTGGGAGGGGGGCATATGGAACAAGGAGATGAGAAGACCAGAGAAACTAATTCTTGGGGCACCCATGACATCTCTCCACACAAGGACACACAGAGTAGGATCTGCATGAATCTGCAAAGCGCCTACGGCCCACCATCCCCGTGATCTCTTTGTCCCACTGCTTCAGTGCCATTTGAACCAGCTCTGCCAGGTCCTGCAACAGCTTCTACCCCTTGGTGGTCTGGACTCTGTGCTGCCCACCTGCCCTCGGATCTGCTCCTAGATGTTGATTTCTAAGCAGAACATTTATTACACGTGTGACTTCTTTCTTTCTTTCTTTCTTTCTTTCTTTCTTTCTTTCTTTCTTTCTTTCTTTCTTTCTTTCTTTCTTTCTTTCTTTCTTTCTTTCTTTCTCTCTATTCACTCACCTGTTATTTATCTTTAGACAGTAGAGTGCAGGTCTTTACTAGTCTCACTCTTGTCCCCGGGATATATGGATGGTGTGACAATAAAGTCACTTGACTGGACTTGACTTGAGGGTCTGCCCCTGAGGTAGGACTCAAAATACCTGTGGGTGGTCTCAGTGATGCTGAGGTCAGGAGAGTGGCAAAGAGGATCTGGTGGTTGACCGTGTCGAAGTCAGGATGAGGACATACGACATGTTGGCACCTCTGGCCCACTTTAACATGTTGACAATAATAAGTGGAGCCATCTTGGTGGACTGCATGGCCTGACTGGTGAGGATCCAGCAGTCTGTTCTGTGGAAGAAAGGGAGAGACCCGGTTACTGATGGCACGTTGAAATGAGAGAAGACAAGAGTGGTCTGTAGTTACATACTTGTGACGAGTTAAGAGTGGGCTTTCTTGAGAAGAGGGTTTGTTAGGGCCTGTTTGAATGATGTAGGAAGAAACCCACTTGAACATGGGGAGAACATGCAAACTCCACAAGGACAACTTCTGACCTTCTGTATCCTCAGGGCACTACCCACTGCGCCACACTGTCGTGCTGTTTCGCAACATTTTGGGAAGCTTGATCACGTGGTGCCAATGACCCCGCACCCCCACCTTGAAGAAACAGCGGAGTTCCTCACTGGTCACTGCACTTGGCATCGGCTGCTTGGGAGCTAATGGAAAAAAATAATAAATGAATAAATCAAAATCTGCTTGATATTTGGTGCCCGTCCCTGGCATTCGTTTTTCAAATGTGAGCTTATCTAATAAATCTCTGGGCAGATGGCGGCACTTTAAAAAGCGAGGCTTTGAGCCTCTCAGCCACCCGCACTATTAATAATGCAGGCGGCCGAGTAACCGCTGAGACGCCACGGGACTCCAGGCGGCGATGAGGACAAAGCGAGCATCCCCGAGACAGCACCGGGCGCCAACTCAAAGCTCGCCGGTCCCCAAGTGAAGGCTCCCCGGATCGGCGGGTGCTCGTTACACACGCGCTCATGTGGACGCCCGGGAATTGATTAAAGAGCAAGTCTTACCTCGGAGAGGGGCTCCTGAAGCACTTGCCAGTCTATTAACTTGAGAAACTCGCCGTCGATCGCCTTTGTGGTGGTCTCGAGGGGATCGCCGCCTCCGCTCTGCTCCTGTCACTTCGTCAAACTCCGAGATAGTCAAGTGAGATAGAAAGAGACACAAAGGCGCATCACAAACTTCACGGACGTGGCGCATGTAAGAGACGCGGTGGTCGGCTTGTTATGGGGGTTTCTCCGCTGTCACTTTCCAGTGCCACTCACGTCTCAGCAAGTGTGACAGTATATAGCGCCTTCCATAACGAGCCTCGGGTATCCCTGAACATGACTCCTCGCTACTCTGTGAAGCCTTTCGCCAGACTGCTCTTTTAATCGGAGTTTAACTCACGTATCTGTATCTCTGTATTTCTTTATGTCCTCGAGAAACTGTCACCGCGGTCAGCTGTGTGAATGTCACTGGAACTGCGCCGTGCAAATGCCGAAGCGCGCCTGGAAGGCTCTTGTCATTTATGTAATAAAGTGAAGACGGCGCTAACATTTCGGATTCGGCGAGTAATTTGTAACGTCAGCTCGCCCACAATCCACAAACTTACTGGGGTCCATAGGGGTGGAGCAAGAGGGGCTCCTCAAACAAAAATACGAAGCTAGGGACAGACAGCTCCACGCAGGAGAAGGGTCAAATGGATAACCCACCCATAACCCGAATTTAACGGGACCCTAATGTTAATCATAGTCTAATGCGACGGGTGTTTCGTGACTGACCTCACGTGACCTGACCTCAGGTACTGCAGTCTGCAGTTACACTCTGCTGCCACTCAGTGAATGGGGGGCGCTGCAAAGGCCACACCCACATGGCTTCGTTTTTAAAACTGCCGCCCCAATGTGTTCAGTCGGAGGTGGCAGGGTAAGAGTTAAAAAAAAAAAAAAAGAATTAAAAGACTTGACGCTGAAAGAAAACAATAAGCTAAAACTGCGGTTATCTATATACTGTATTGTGAATTTCACCTTGGAATTAATAAATTATCTATCTATCTATCTATCTATCTATCTATCTATCTATCTATCTATGTATCTATTCAGGAGCTCAGCAGCACAAGGTACCTGAAGCTGAATGATTAATACAATACAATACAATACAATATAATATAATACAATACAATATAATACAGTACAATACAATACAATACAATACAATATAATATAATACAATACAATATAATACAATATAATATAATACAATACAATATAATACAGTACAATACAATACAATATAATATAATACAATACAATACAATACAATATAATACAATACAATACAATAAAATACAGTACAATACAATACAATATAATACAGTACAATACAATACAATACAATACAATATAATACAATACAATACAGTACAATACAATACAATAAAATACAGTACAATACAATACAATATAATATAATACAATACAATATAATACAGTACAATACAATACAATATAATATAATACAATACAATATAATACAGTACAATACAATACAATATAATACAATACAATAAAATACAATACAATACAATACAATACAATACAGTACAATACAATACAATACAATATAATACAGTACAATACAATACAATATAATATAATACAATACAATATAATACAGTACAATACAATACAATACAATATAATACAATATAATACAGTACAATACAATACAATACAATATAATACAGTACAATATAATACAGTACAATACAATACAATATAATACAATACAATAAAATACAATACAATACAATACAATATAATACAGTACAATACAATACAATACAATATAATACAATACAATATAATACAGTAAAATAGAATACAATATAATATAATACAATACAATATAATACAGTACAATACATTACAATATAATATAATACAATTCAATACAATATAATACAATTCAATACAATATAATACAATACAATACAATACAGTACAATACAATACAATATAATACAGTACAATACAATACAATATAATATAATACAATACAATACAATTTAATACAGTACAATACAATACAATATAATATAAAACAATACAATACAATACAATTTATTTTTTGTATAGCCCCAAATCACACAAGAAGTGCTGCAATGGGCTTTAACAGCCCCTGCCTCTTGACAGCCCCCCAGCCCTGACTCTCTAAGAAGACAAGGAAAAACTCCCAAAAAAAACCTTGTAGGGAAAAAATGGAAGAAACCTGGAAAAGACAGTTCAAAGAGAGACCAGATAGGGTGTCAAAAAGAAGGGGGTCAGTACAATACAATACACAGAACAGAACACAAGTAATCCTCAATAAAATATAAAAATAAAAATATTACAAGTGTGCAGCAGAATTTCACAGCAGATGACATCACATAATATGATTTGGATTTGTATAGAGTCCTGGAGACCTCAGCCATCAAGCTGCCTCCCCCTATTGGCCATTCCACAGCTGAGACAGCCAATCTGATGACAGGACCCCTCTACCCCACGATTCCTGCGATCCTCCATCAGGGATGACTTTATCTTAGGCAGGCAAAACAACTTGGCAGGTGGGCCGTGGCACCAAGTGGCACATTTGAGTGCCGAGAAGAGAAACAGAATAAGTGAGGGTGAGTAACAAATTCTAACTGTCATGTGACTTATGTTTGAGTGCTAATGACTAACAACAGAGATGCAGTCTGTATAGTTAATCAGCAGCTCTAGTCAGGGTGTGCTAAACTGAAGTTGTGAGTCTTCAGCCTGAGACCGAAGGGGCATCTCTTATAGTAGCAGGCAGACCACTCCACAGTTTAGGGGGTCCTGTAACTAAAAGCTCGACCTCCCGCTGTTATTTTATTAATCCTTAGAATCAGAAGCAGACCGGCATCACGTTTAAACCGCCAGGAGAGGGCAGGCTCAGTATGGGTGACATCAAGGTGGCCACACCTCCTTGGGGGTTCCACCCCCAGAGTTCAAGGGACATAACTACATTTAAGAAACAACCAAAATAACAAACAGGCATAGGGAGCAATATATCAAAATTAACAATGGATCATAAATTACACACAACTTGGAACAGATACAAAACATCAGACGTGAAGTCTCCAGGATGGTGAGGACGGAGTGACGAGACAAGACATTTCATTCCATGAGGTGATGTGATTGAAGTGTTTAAGATAAAGAAGGAAAAAATAAAAAGAGAGCAGGGTGCGTAACGAATGTCACTTTAACAACAAGAACACAAGGTGGCGCCACTGGTTGGTTGTCATTTTTACAGACACGTTATGAAGTAAGGCAGCAAGATGGTGCTGGGGGTCACCATGGCTGTTCATTGGCAGAACTAAAGGGGGGGTTGAACCCCCCCAATGTATTAAATGACAGTTGATCTGTAACCACTAGGCCACACGTACACCAAGTGCCTTGAGTGCCTTTTTATATAAAATTTGGTGCAATTTAAATGACACTTTTAATGTAAGTGACACTTAAATGACACTTTTGACAGTTTGACAAAATGTAAACGTAAAAATGTTTTGATTTTCTTTAAATAAATTCTCGGCTCAAGTGTGGCATAGTGGTTAGGACTCTGGGCTTCAGTCCCTGAGGTTGTGGGTTGAAATCCCACTACTAACACCAAGTGACCACAAGGAAGTCACTTCACCTGCCTGGGCTCCAATTTAAAAAAACAAAAAAGAAACAGGAGCAGCATACATCTCACATGTTAGACAAAGATGTCAGCCCAATATGTCAGTTAATAAATCTCTCATTATTTTATATGATTGCTACTAGCATGGATGCCTGTTAATTAGGTCAGGTGCTCCCATTGCTGTCCCCCTAAACTGTTTCAGTTTTTTCCAGCACCAGACCATCAGTAGTGGCACAGTAACCCACACAAGCCCACCCAACTGTGATATATGAGTTCCATATGAACCCCTTGGGAGCACAGTGTCACGGGTTCCATATTAGATCAGATTACATTATACTTGATTTGTCCCCAAGGGGATACAGAAGATCCCAAAATAAAAGAAATGAATAAATAAATAAATACTGTATATTCTGGAACACCAATCAGAACTTGTGGCTTGTGTACCAGAGAGCTGCAGCTGTCCATCCCAGGCCTGTAGGTGGCAGTAAGACGAGGTCAGCCCTGCTCTGATTGGACCACAGGTTCATGTTGGACCTCATTGACATCTCAATGGAGCCCTTGACTTGATGTTTGAAGTCACCAGTATTCAGAACAAAGGCCTCATGACCCACTTAGGGCTCGTATTTTGGCTCATATTCCACACAGGTGGGGTCCATATTGGCTTGTTACACTCTTAAAAATTAAAGGGCCAGGGTGGTCCTACATAGGTACCCTTTGTGGTTCCCAAGAGACCCATCCACATGAAGGTTCCAGAAAGAACATGCAGTGAGTCACCGTGAGGAGATGGTAGCCGATTTTGAGGGTCCTGATTGTAGAGGTTAGGTGCAGGTTAGGTGGATTGGTGATTCTAAATTGGCCCTAGTGGGTGGGTGTGTTTGTGTGTGTCCTGCGGTGGGTTGGCACCCTGCCCGGGATTGGTTCCTGCCTTGTGCCCTGTGCTGGCTGGGATTGGCTTCAGCAGACCCCCGTGACCCTGTGTTCGGATTCAGCGGGTTGGTAAATGGATGGATGGATGGATGGATGGATTTATTTCCCCACATTACAAAATTCTTCAAAGCACAAAGAACCAATTTCATATGTTAAGACCCCGTCCCGGCATGAAACGTCAAGCAGTGGCTCTCCACACAGCCATTAAAGAACCATCAGTCCTGGGAACATGCTGCTGAATCCACGTCTCTTAGGTTTATGGCAGGAACTTCTGTGTTTGTGCCAACCTCAGAGGTGGCACCATTCAATCAGAGGACGTGACTTGGCAGCAGTTGGCTTTAATGAGCTTCTCAATTCATACGACACATGAGGTTGGACGTATTTTTTCACACACACAGCGACTGCATGTTATGAGTTTTAATATTGAGGCAAACACCCGATGAAGACTCAATAACAACTGTCAGCCAGGCCCTGATTTGCTCCATGGAACAGGGGGGCACTGACTTTTTCACATACTGGTAAACTGTAAATGTGCACCCAGCTGTATTTATGAACGCATTTCTTTACATCTGTCAAGCCGCGGGCACAGTTTCAGTACGTCCGTCTGCAATGACCGGTCCTCGGTCCCCTAACTGGACGTCCTGCACTCTTAAACATCAAGGTGGCAGGGTGGTCCTATTAGGGCGATGTCATAGGTGAACCATTCTTGGTTTCCACATGAAGGTTCCAGAAGAATCTTTACTTATTTAGAACTGTCACAGGCTCCAAAGTGTTAATAGACATGAAGAGATGGTAGGAGGTCTGAGAGGTGGCAGTGGCTCCTGATTTTTAAAGGACCCTCGCTGCACACATCCAGTAACTCAGGCTAAGTTCATGACCTGGTAGGTTGCCCACCATACAGTAAAGATTTCACTTCTTAGAAACCAATTCAAAGCCCAAATAACCAACTTCATATGCAAAGACCCCGAGAATGAAACGGTGAGTGGCTCTCCATAAAGAACCATAAAGTGCCATTAAAGGGGCGTCACTTTCAGGAGCGCAGCTTGTACCCCCAGACTGAGTGGTCCTCCTTCTTGACACACAGGAGCTTTTATTCTTCCACATTTTGTATTTACGTCGCCATTGACTTCTCAAGATTTAAACAATTGAATGTTACGATTCGGGGTTAGGATTCAACGCCATGAATGGAGCCGCGTGGACGAGCGTTTTGTGACACCAAAGAGCAGTGGCGCTATATACAGTGTGCGTATCGTTAATGTCACAGCGACTTTAAATCCTCCGGGACGCCATTTCGGGTTCTTCGGCGCGGCTCCGTCGCTCTTCGCGATTTGGCTTCACCCGGCGCAGGGTCGCCGCCGAGACGAGGGAAGAAAGCGGCCGCCGAGGCGTAACGCGACCATCTGTCTCGGTTAATTTTTGAAGACGTCTTTCCCGTTTGGACTCTCGGCAGTATGTTTTTTTTTTTTCTTCTCCTCGTCGATAGGTGACATGCGACACGCTTTTAACGCGTGCGAGTCACTTAAGAGGCGAGGTGTTCAATGGATTGTGACTTGGAACAGAAGGGCGTCGCTTGAAGTGGGCCGCGGGAATTCACCGAGACGTAATCAGGAGACACGAGCGGCGGGATGGAAATGGAAGACGAAAATAAAAGCCGTCAGTGTTCGTTTAACGGGCATTAAAAAGAAAGAAAGAAAGAAAAAAAATAAATTGGTAAATAAAAAGAGCGAAAATCGGAGCAACGCGAGCAGAAAATGAAACAAGTCGGGAATTTAAAAAAGACGAGCTAACGAGTCCCGTCTGGAAAACGAGGACCTGCGGCGAGGAAAAAGAAAAGAATGAAGAAGTGCATCGGGCACGGGTGAAAGGCGCTATAGCGAGTAAAGATGGCTGTTTGGGCTCATGTGCTGACGCAGCCACCTGCAGGGACCGACCTGGCGACATGTGGGGCAGGAACGACAAAACCACAAAGCTTTCCGTTTGTCTGCACCTCGGACTCTTTGTGTGAAACCTCACTGAGCTCCTTTAGCAGCCTTTCACAGTGCAGAAAAATGGAAAGGCGCTATATGACACTAAACCAAGTGTCTTTGTTCTTTACCCTTTTGCAGCCTGATGCAGTAGATTTCATTTTTGGAGCATTTAGTTCTCTCGCGGACTGTGAGCTGACAGTGGAAGGTCAACCCAGTCAGAAATAAAATGACGGCTCTTTAATGCCATTTTATTGGGTCGTGTGCTTCCTGGTTGACCCATTGCCTGGTCATTTTGGGAAGCGTTCATTGCAGTTCATGAAGCTGAGTCTTTGAACTTTGAAGAAGTTGCTGATTTGTTAGGCAGGTGTGGTGGTTAAGGTTTTGGACTACAAAAAAATCTCTGAAGTTGTGGGTTGAAATCCCACTTCTGACACCACTGTGGTCACTTCGCCTGCCTGTGCTCCAGTTGGAAATGCAACTAACTTATGTCTCTGATGTTGTAAGTCACCTTGGAAAATGATGCCAGCCAAAATAATAAGTAATAATGATAACGTGGACAAACCAGAAGTCTTTCATGTGTGGTGCAGGATGTCAAGAGATCATGAAAACGTATAAACTCATCCTGCGTTATTCTCCTTTTAAAATCACAAGCCCATTTCAGTTTTACAAATCTTTTAGCGTCCACTCATGATTATTGACGGATCTAAAGGCTCTTTCTGGAACCTTCATAACTAGAAATGGATCCCCTATGGCATCACTCAGAAGAACATCTCTGGCACCTTTTATTTTAAGCCCACCAGTGTGGAATATGAGCCTAAGTGGGACATGAGGCCTTTATTCAAACAACAAGTCAAGAGCTCCACTGGCATACCAATGAGGTCCGACATGAACCTCTGGTCCAATCAGAGCAGGGCTGACCTCGTCATACTGCCACCTACAGGCCTGGGATGGACAGCTGCAGCTCTCTGGTACACAAGCCACAAGTTCCTCTGGGAGTTCCAGGAGGTTGTTGTTTGGTTTTTTTTATATTTTTTTAATTTCCCCTTGAAGATAAATAAAGTATAATCTACGCGCTCCTTATGCCTCTACTATACTACTCTACCGAGCACACCACAGGTGACTTGGCCAGGCATTCACACAGAGCCTCCATTACAATGGCCTATCGAAACCCACTCACCATGTGAGGAGTCACTCCATGCCCTCCACTTCCTTACCTCTTCTTCTCAGACGCACATCAGCACCTCCACACTGAAGCTTGGTCACCAACTCCAACCATTACTGGACCAGTTAACTTAACGTGCACGTCAGTGGTAGGGAAAATTGAGAAAAGTGCAGGTAGAACTGGGAAGAGCATTCAAAGTGGGGTTTCAGCCCGCTCTCCTGAATATTCTGCACCACCCCAATCACCCAAGTCAACCTAGAATTACACTTCATGACACTGAGAGGGGGCGGCACGGTGGTGCAGTGGGTAGCGTTGCTGCCTCACAGTAAGGGTTCACTTCTCAGGTCCTCCCTGTGTGGAGTTTGCATGTTCTCCCTGTGTCTGCGTCAGATTCGTCCCACAGTCCAAAGATATGCAGGTTAGGTGCATTGGTAATCCTAAATTGTGTGTGTGCCCTGCGGTAGGCTGGCGCCCTGCCCAGGGTTTGTTTCCTGCCTTGTGCCCTGTGCTGGCTGGGATTGGCTCCAGCAGACCCCTGTGACCCTGTAGTTAGGATATAGCAGGTTGGCAAATGACTGACTGACTGAGACTGAGAGGGTTCACTGCCCCCTAGTGGACTCCAGCATGTAATTAAAGGAAACATTTCAGATGGCACCTCTATGAATGGATATCCAGGCCTGTGGCTCTCCCACTGCACACCTGAACTTGATCTGATGGAGAGGCCTGGCATTGAAACAGCGAAATGAAGGACTCTGTAGTGTGAGGAGACCACCGTCGCTACCCACCACACCACTCAGAGTGAAGCCCTGAAGAGAAATGGCCAACAGGCGTGGGGTCAAGCGGGTCCACAGAGAGCAGATAAGAAAGAAAGAAAGAACGAAAGAAAGAAAGAAAGAAAGAAGTGCAAGTGCAGACAGTTATTCTCGTTTTTAAAATGATTTGTCCATTCCACAGACATACAGTCTTCACTATGAAAGGCGCTATATAATCCACTGAAGTAACATGAGTGTGACGGCAATGCAGTTGTGGAGATCCTAAAGCAAACAGTCTGCACCTTCAAACTCTTTGAGATGAAGATCACCACAAAAAGGCCCTCCATAAAAACAAATGGGCACGGGTTCAGTCCCCACCACCACCGATCCCCTGTGTGACCCCAGATAAGCCATTCTGCCTACCGGTGGTGACATTTTTAGAATATTGAGCTTGTTGACTCTTAATGGCCCCATATCAGTGACAGTGAGTGACTGGGTGATTGCGCCCCCTGGTGAACTGGTATGCCACCCAGGACAGGTTCAATGCTGCCAAATGGGCACCAACGGCACAGAAGCCTGAACTTTAATGGAAGGCTAGAAAGTGGATGGATGGGATGGACAGCACTGTGACAGCCAAGACATTCCTAGCATTTCGAATGGCTGTCACTGCTTAGTGACGGGATTCTAACATTTCATTCAATTAGGACTACAGAGCCTCGATCTCAGAAGCCGTTCCTTCAGAGTCCTAATGGTCAGGCCTCTTAGGTCATCCTTCATTGGTCACGTGACATGTCAATGCTGATTGGCTAATAGAGGAGCCTTTGACATTGCTCTGCCACCGCTGACACATGTGGTTCTGCTCCCATAGGTCCATCTTAATAGCATCATAGACCCCCAGGCAAAGCAGTTCACTGACAGCAAAACAGAAACATCGTGGGCCCCCTGCCACTGACCATTGTGCCCAAATGTTAAGACGACCCAAGCCCTGGCATTCCTGAGTTGACACTGATTGGTTGAAAGTGAAGGATTCGTGCAGGAACAGCGGAAACCTGACGACCTAGCAGATCGTCCCGAGCCATTTAATAAAATGAAGGGACCCGCCAAACACTGCAGATCGGAGCACATCTGGGAACAGCTGGAGAAATAATGCTTAGAGAATAGCAAGGTGAAGTAAACCCCTGTTAAGTTCAAGCAAAATAAAATATTCGCGTTCATTAAACAGGAAATATAGCGACTTACTAGCCAGACCGGCGGGATTCAGTGAGACCCCCGCGCTCTCTCGGCGCTCATTTTGATGGATTTTTGTTTGTTAATCGACTTGCTGTTCACATCTCGACTTTTTACGGCAGCAAATTTATAGCAGCCGCTCAGCGTTGACTGTGAAAGGCGCCATATAATGTAACGTTTCATGTGCACAACGCACTGGCCGCTCGCTCCTCCAGGTGACCGGCGCCTTCAGGTGGGCTCAGTCCTGACTCCTCCTGTGGGTGACCTCGGCCGTTTGTGGCTGCTGGTCAGTGAGATGCTAAGCACTGAGCTGCCTGGCGCTCAGCTCGTTAAACTGCGAGTCATCGAGCCTGAGGTGAAAGACCCCATTTGTGACAAAGTGAAGTCCGAGGGTCTTATTTATAATAATAATAATAATAATAATAATAATAATTATAATAATAATAATAATAATAAGAAGAAGAAGAAGAAGAAGAAGAAGAAGAAGAAGAAGCACGAAGGAGACTGCGCACGCGTCACAAATGTTTGCTAATGGCGCAGATTCTCGGACGGCCGAGCCGGGGCTTCAGTGTGTTCGTGCGGACCCCATGATCTGCATTCATTTTTGATAGAATAAGCATGAAGAATACATGAGGTGATGCATTAATCCATAACACTTCTGACTCGGGACACGGAGCCCCGTTCATGATAAATTAATGTTAACGGAGGATTGAGTAAGTGCAAGTACGGAATTAATTATCATCACTCGAAATGAATTGCAAATGGACTCGAGCGTTTAGTGCTCCATGGTGCGCAGACACTTATCATAATGAGCTCCAGTGATGCATTGCTGCTCCTTGGGAGTTTGGACATTTAAACCCCCCCGTGGTGGACCGTAGCCACCAACCGGTTAGCTAAGTGGGGGTACCGACCATCTCACGTTAAACCCACCCGGACGTGCCAGTGCACACGTGGGCAGGGTGCCAGTTGGCCGCCGCAGCTCGCTGTCATAAATCGGGAGCCGACTGGGCGTCTCTTTAATTCTTATTTACTCCCTCGTTATCTTCCGTCTAAATGGTACGGGGGGGGGGGGGGGGGGGTTCACGGAATGGCAGCTCAGCGGGTCGCGCTCACGCCTCCAGGGTCCTGCATGGCTTTCACTCCCATTGCACGCACATTCTCCCTTTTTCGGTGCCACTTACCGCAGTTTTCCTGCAGCGTCGGCAAATTTTGTTAATTGAGAATCCCAAACTGGCCCGGGCAGAAGTGAGCGATGCCAAAGACTGGCGAGCTGCCCGCGGTTTGTGCCAGTGCTACAGGTGCAAGCCCGAGTGAATTCGACGGATCTGAGAATGTGGTGGCACAATACACGACTCCTGGTCGGAGGGGGTGTCAAACTTGACGAGTGCGTTTACTGCGCTCATTGGCTGAGGATGTCAGACTACACAACGAGAGATAAGCGCCTTTAATTTGGAGGGGGCGTCCAAGTTGTTGATGTCCAGGGTCGGATTAACCACGCAGCTCAACGATGGCGGACTCTTGGCCATTCAATAGATTCATGGAGAAGATATTAAGACTCAACTAGTGCTGGAGGGGAAGTAAAGAGATAAAACTTGTGAAAAATCAGTAAAAGAAATAAAAAAATAAAGAGCCTAAGCGTCCGTTACACATGTCACGTGATGACTTCAATACTAACGAGACCCCGCCAGGTAAGCTCCACAGACGCGACACTCTTACACCATCAGATGGAAACGAATGTGATTTTCAAACTTTACTGTGTCGAGGGAAATATGTTTTAATGGTGCAGTGCAAAGTCGAACACGACAGATAGGGACAATTAAAAAAAATGTAAAAAAAATACAGCAAAGTCAAGTGCAGCAGTCAAAGAGTTAAAGGCATGACAGCTAGGGGATACAAACTCTGGAGACCCCTATTTCTCCTGTTGCCCTAAACTCAGGCTTCTTTGGCTTGATGGTTAATCTGGGGCAGTTGGTCTCGTCAGCTGAGGATGTCAAGTTACACGACTTCTAGTTGGAGGGGATGTCACACTTGGCGAGTGCAGTTACTGAACTCATTACCTGAGGACATCAGATTACACGACCAGCTATGCACGACTCCTAGTCACACTCGATGACTTCATTTACTGATCTCATCACTAGAAGATGTCAGGTGACACAACTAGAGGACATGATCACATGGTGGCCGTTCTGTCCAAAGACATGCAGGTAAGGTGAACTGGCCATGCAAAACTGGCCCTGGTGTGTGTTGGTTTACATGCTTTAAGAGGACACAATGTCGGACACTCTAAGGACATCTCAAATTGTGTGTGTGTGTTCACCCTGTCCATGATTTGTTCCTGCTTTGTGCCCCATGCTAACGAGGATAGGCTCCGGCATCACCTCCCACCTTCACAAACCCAGGTCTGGATTAAGCAGGTTAGAAAATGACATGAAATGACTGTTAATCAGGGGGGGGGGGGGGGTCAAACCTGACAAGTGCAGTCACTGACCTTCTTCTCTTGGGATGCAAGTCAGCTGCGCTAACTGCTGCACCGCCCTGCATCTGGCATATGTGGTATGTAGCAAATTAATTTAATGTATGAAATAAGCTCCAAAGTGAGTGACAGGATGAGCGATAGATATGAAAGGCACTATATAATAGATAGATGGAGGGGATATCAAAGATGATGACTGTAGTTTCAAATCTTATCACTAGAGGATGTCAGATTACACGACCAACAATATCAGGCCAGTGTGTCAAACTCAATGAGGTGCAGTGCTGATCTTGCTAGTAGAGGATGTCAAGTTACATGACGAGAAATCGCCAGGAGTGATAAGCTAGATGATTACGTGACGACTTTCCAACATCGTTTGGCATTTCCAAATTATGGTGAGTTCGCCCCCCTTTTTCTGACAGCCACTAACGTGCTGTTTGATGGTGGGAGTCTCCGCTGTCTGAACGCTTTCAGGTAGTCGGAGCTCAGCCTTAATGTCGGCAGCTTTGATTTTCCTTTTTCCATTCTGTCTGAGTTCATCAGGTGAGCTATTGCACCGTCAGTGAGACGAGGACCGAAACTTCCGCATTGCTTATTCCTTGTCATTTTATTGTATGCATTGTACTTCAAGGTGAGCGCTTATTGGTTGTCGGCACACACACACACACACACACACACGCTGGCCATTATGACTCAAAACAAAATGATGATATTAATAGTAGATTATCTGTATATAGCGCCTTTCCATTACTTAAAGCACTATAGCACACCTGTGAGTCATTCACTGGTCTGATTGAGTCGCATTATGTGACACCACACTACTGGGGTGGCCGCAATTGGCGCCGACTTGTACAGATTATGGAAATGAAGTTTAAGGCTTAAAATCTGTAAGAAAGTCGTCTAATGTCACGCGGCCTTTTGGTTTAAATGTCACGGAGCTCCTCTTTCGACTTTTCGTCTTCTTCATTATCTTCATATAATAACAAAAGCAACAAATGGACCAAAGAAAGAACGCAGCACTGCGGTGCCCAGCAAAACGCGCCCCTCGCTCGTCAGTCTGCCCACTGAATCATTTGGTGCTGATCGCCTCGGGGCGGCACGAGTGGGGGCTTCTTGGCTTTTTTCTTTTTTAATGGTGAGCGGGCCGGCGGATTCTTTCATCTCCTGCAATTTTTCCAGTAAGTTCCATCGCTTCCCTCCGACGAGCCTCACGTTTAACGATTAACGAGCTTTTGTTTCTTGCTATGCAGGCTCTGAACCTCCGATGTCTTTTGCATTGTGCGGTAAATCAGACAAATGACGGACTGGAGTGTCTTGCTCTCCGTCCTTTTGTGCATCCATTTCCCAAACACGCGTATTCCATTAGAGGGTCGCGGGTGTCGCAGTCTTTTCCGAACTTCAGTTTCAGCTCCTCGTAGATCAACTTAAGCCCCTGCTGTTATTGTAGGCCTCATTCAACGAGCTCACGCCTACTAATAATTCCATAAAATTTGTGGTCTTTATTGATCCATCGAAGGGATTTATTCCCATGCAGTGCAGAAGATGAAAGCCTAATTCCTTATTGATCACATCTGGGAGAGGCCTGAACAAGAGGCTGAAAACACAAAGGGAACGCGGGGGTCTGCGCTCACAAACGGACGGAATTCATGGACATCTCACTGGCTGCACCGTTAAGGGGATTAAGCCGTCAAATCCCGTGATTTCAATTAAAGTAAAGCAGGTGGGTGTGCGTGTGTGTATATGGGGGGGCGGTGTGGGGGGGGGGGGGGGGGTAAACGACAGAAATCAGCGCGTGGCGGTGACTCGATTCATTACCTCTGGGACCGTCATCTCGGCAACTTAAAAATTAAGAATGGCGGGGCCAGATGGGGGCATCAATTGCATATGAGATGGCAGGGACAAGGTGGCCTATCAAATCATAAGTGGCCAAAAGAAACTGAAGTGCAATCAATCAAATGATCAATAAATGAATAATCAATACATGCATTCCCAGTTGATGTATACAGTGCACCATACCTACTACAACATAGCAGAGGGTCTTGTCATTGTCACAGCCTGCCACGTCTATCCTTCTGTCTGTTATATAGCGCCTTTCTATCTATCTATCTATCTATCTATCTATCTATCTATCTATCTATCTATCTATCTTTTATATAGTGCCTTTTACATCTATCTATCTATCTATCTATCTATCTATCTATCTATCTATTATATAGTGCCTTTGTATCTATCTATCTATCTATCTATCTATCTATCTATCTATCTATCTATCTATCTATCTATCTATCTATCTATCTATTATATAGTGCCTTTGTATCTATCTATCTATCTATCTATCTATCTATCTATCTATCTATCTATCTATCTATCTATCTATCTATTATATAGTGCCTTTCTATCTATCTATCTATCTATCTATCTATCTATCTATCTATCTATCTATCTATTATATAGTGCCTTTCTATCTATCTATCTATCTATCTATCTATCTATCTATCTATCTATCTATCTATCTATTATATAGTGCCTTTGTATCTATCTATCTATCTATCTATCTATCTATCTATCTATCTATCTATCTATCTATCTATCTATTATATAGTGCCTTTGTATCTATCTATCTATCTATCTATCTATCTATCTATCTATCTATCTATCTATCTATCTATCTATCTATCTATCTATCTATTATATAGTGCCTTTCTATCTATCTATCTATCTATCTATCTATCTATCTATCTATCTATCTATCTATTTTTTATATAATGCCTTTTACATCTATCTATCTATCTATCTATCTATCTATCTATCTATCTATCTATCTATCTATCTATCTATTATATAGTGCCTTTGTATCTATCTATCTATTATATAGTGCCTTTCTATCTATCTATCTATCTATCTATCTATCTATCTATCTATCTATCTATCTATCTATCTATCTATCTATCTATCTATCTATTATATAGTGACTTTCACTCTATCTATCTATCTATCTATCTATCTATCTATCTATCTATCTATCTATCTATCTATCTATCTATCTATCTATCTGATCTTGCCAACTACTCTATCTATCTATCTATCTATCTATCTATCTATCTATCTATCTATCTATCTATCTATTATATAGTGCCTTTCTTTATCTATCTATCTATCTATCTATCTATCTATCTATCTATCTATCTATCTATCTATCTATCTATCTATCTATCTATCTATCTATCTATCTATCTATCTGATCTTGCCAACTACTCTATCTATCTATCTATCTATCTATCTATCTATCTATCTATCTATCTATCTATCTATCTATCTATCTATTATATAGTGCCTTTCTTTATCTATCTATCTATCTATCTATCTATCTATCTATCTATCTATCTATCTATCTATCTATCTATCTATCTATCTATCTATCTATCTGATCTTGCCAACTACTCTATCTATCTATCTATCTATCTATCTATCTATCTATCTATCTATCTATCTATCTATCTATCTATCTCCTTTCATATTTACACGTTATATAGTGCCTTTCATATCTATCTATCAGTCACTTTGGAGTTTATTTCATACATTAAATATTGCTGTGGTCCCAGTCCAGGTGGTTCATCGTGTGCTGGGTGCAGTAACGAGCTGTAATCTGTGCCTGTTCCCAACCTCCTCCTCCTGAATTTGCTACATACCACACATGCCAGATACAGGGTGGCGCAGCAGTTGGCACAGCTGCCTCGCAGATCCAAAGTCCATAAGTCTCTTGTATAAAAGCTTTCTTAGATTTTATACTTGAATTTTGCTTACACCCAAATTGCGTACACACAATAAAAACTCGGATTTATAAAGCTGTACGTACACGACGTGCCACTCCAAGTTCCTTCAGAAATCTCCAATCACGCACTTTCAGCCGCCCCCCTGTCTCCGCCCATCACTAACCATATATGGCTTAAGAAGCTCAATCTAATCACCATATCCTGTGCCGCTGCTCTCGAGTGACGTCTTTGCTACAAACTGAGAGAACATTCCAGATACAGCAGCAATACTCCAGTGAAGGTGAACTTGAGATCTGATGGACTGAAGGAGATTCTTTTTGCAAGAGTCACAAATAAAAAAAATTTTTAAAAATGGGAGGAGCTAAGTGGAGAGGGCAGCAGCAATGTGCCACCATGCAGTGCCAAGACGGCCGCCAGTACCCTGTAGGATGTTCAGGAGACTCTTATTGAACTTGTAAAACATAAAGTCATCTCGCCAAGTGAATGTCAGGTTTCAGTTTTTTTACTTTTGATGTTCAAAATCCAAACGTCTTTGACTTGCTTGCCATTGCATTGATGTCCTGGGAGACGGGGGGTCAGGGTCATTGACGCAGTTCACTGATCTCAGGTGGCACAGGCCGTCCACATTAGAGTGCTGAGTTGTCAGCCCTGTGCCAGGCATCGCCATGTGGCAGACCTCCGTGGGGTCCGACGAGTCCAAAGACCTCCATCTACCATTTAATGACCCGGTGGTCCGCTCTGCCATCAAGACGCCTTTCATTCCCTTTCTTCGCTTGTGGAGTTTGGAGGTTGGTGGGAAGTCTGGCTCTGAGGGGGTCCCACTGTCACCCAATTATAAATTGTCTGTGATGTGCAAAACGTCACTGCAATAAAGCTACCATCACACGTGGTTCACAGTGCGACTTCATAAAATGAAGGGATTGTGGGTTCAGCCGGACCACCCGTCAGGGACGCTGAGCATGAGTTGAATGAAAGAGCTTTCTGTTTACCAAAGCAAAGCCTTTCTGTGATGGCATCTTTGTCACAACGACAAGTGACATTAGTGACGTTAGCAATGGCTGCAGACTGCCATTTCATCTCAGTTTGCTGCCGTTTGTGTGTAGCACCATAATTATACCATCCCACACAGATGGCAAGGCATGGCACAGGGAAAACTGTGAGATTCCTGCCTGATTTGCCAGCTCACACTGAAAAGTGCCCATTGCCAAAGAACACATAAAACCTGCGACGAAACTGGCATTGCGTGATGGTCTCTGTGATGTGAGCGTGGCACAGCTCAAAGACCTTGGCGAGATGCCCAATTGGTCCTCCAGGTAACACTAAACAGTTCCCGCCACCAAATGCCCTATGGGTGTGAAAAGACATGCGCCACTTGAAGTGGGTTTTAAGGGGGACCAGTCCCGCCCCCGCTGTCTGTCTGAATGTCATGCCAAGCGGAACTGTAAAGTTGACCAACCAACTCATACTACAATGAAAAAATGGGGGGCATTCTGCAAACGAGGAGAGCCAAGAAGCCAATAATAACTGAGAGTGCCGGCACTTGAACTGAACATGGATCGGTGATTTCCGCCTGGTGGTCTCTGTAATCAGCACACAACACCAAGAGGGCACCTCCAGGACGTCTAAATCAGTTTATTGCCAATTAACTCTGTGAGCCAAAACGTCATCGTGATCCCGAAAAGCCTGACATTGGTGAGACCCTCCAAAAGATGTCTAAGGTGGCCATCGCCACTTACGTCCTTCTATTTTATGGACAAAATTGAAAGTCTGCACAATAAGACAACTGACATCAAGTGTGCGCATTGGGCACACCGACGCTGAAGATGGCAGAACACGCCAGCTACCTGCAGGACACCATCAGTTCAAGAACACTGACGTGTCATCCATGTGTGCTATGAGGAGAGAATTTCAGTCCACTTCACTGTCAGGCCGCCTGGAGTCGCTAAAATGCCAACACCAAAGAAAGTCTGCGCGGAACTAACCGACGGCTGAACCTGTAACGTTATGCCAACTTTCACGCCAACTTCACCTTTATGTAAATCCCGACTTTGGCGTCGAAGTGGCTTACGGACGTTTCCAGTCACGTGGGATTTGTACGTCCTCACCGTGTCCACAGACAGACATGCAGGTTGCCCCAGTCTGTGTGTATGTGTGTGCCCAGCTAGGGTTGGCACAGATCCTGCCAGTATAGGCGTGCCTGTGTGCCCGTATTTGCAGTGTATTTGTGCTTTATATTTTGGTTCAAACTGCGACCCCGTAATGGAAAAAAGAAGCAGTTTGAACTCCATTAAAGAACATCGACAAGATAACAACGTGGCACACTTGGTGATCCTTTCAGCACCTGCCCGTCGGCCCCTTGTCCGTCAGACGCCTCTGATTTAAAAGCCTCGTCTCTTCAGATGTCGCCCCCAGGCCTGTCGTCTTGATGTGTTTTCTTCCATCCCCGACACCATCGACTCTTTACTGCTCCCACACCCGCTAATATTTTCGGGCAGAAGTTGAAAGTGCCCCTGCTAAAATGAAACAGGAGCGCGAGTGCCCGCGCAGACGGATAATTAACCAGAGGGGACTGCGTTGCCCTAAAGAAGATTGCTTCACTCCGCCGAAATGACACATTTTGCATAAAAGGAGAAGTTAATTTTACGCAGGAAATTGAAAAGGATAATAATCTGCTTCTTCTCCAGATAGCCTGCATCCACCAGGTCACAAGAGAAGGTGGAGATGGGGCTGACGGCACAATCCTATTAGTCTCTAAGGAGGGGGCTTCATTCTTATGAAAGGTCAACATTTTTGGCTCTTTGCCATGTTTTTGCTTGAAGTAAAAAAAAAAAATGAAAGATAGAAAGAAAATAAATCTGAGCTGTCATTGTGTCAGGATGTTCACAAATGCGCTACACGACTACACCTGAAGCAGAATTCAGCTTTATCTCTTTGTTATTGATCTAAAAAGAAATTCGGCTCTAAAAAATGGGCTTACGCAGAGCAGACGGGACTTCAGTGTGAGGAAGAGAGCAGCAGAGGGCGGGGCCATAAAAGAAGGGAGGGCGGAGCCATAAAAGAAGGGAGGGAGAGGCCGCATGCAAAATAAAGGAGTGAGGGTGTGGTCACAGACAGACAAAAAGGAGGGCGGGGCCACAAACAAGCAACATCAGTGAGAGCGGAGCCACTGGCAAATTAAAGGAGCGAGGGTGTGGTCACAGACACACAAAAGGAATAAGGGCGGAGCCACAAACAAGGCGCCACCAACAAGTAAAAGCAGTGACGGTGGAGCCACAAGCAGCTAGAAGAAGTGAGTGTGGGGCCGGAGACAAAAAAAAAGAACTGATGTTGGGGAAAAAGACAAATAGAAGCAATGAGGGTGGGGGCCACAGACATAAAATAGGATGATGGGACCACCATTAAATAAAAGCAGTGAGGGTGGAGCAACAGACAAACAAAAGGAATCAGAGTGGGGCCACAAACAGTTAAGAGGATCGGGGGGGGTGCACAGACAAATACATGCATAGAGGGTGGGGCCACAGACAGATAAAATAAGAAAGTGACAATGGTGAGGGTGGAGCCATAGGCAAATATAAGACATGTGGTGGGGACCACAGAAACATTGACAATGGGACCACCATTAAGTAAAAGCAGTGAGGGCGGAGCCACAGGCAGATATAAGGACTGAGGGCGTGGCCATAGACAAATTAAAAAGTGAAGGAGGAGCCACTGACTAGCTGAGCCAATGAAGATGGGTCCTCAGGCAAATAAAAGCAATGAGGGTGGGGACACTGGCAAATAATAGGAATAGTGGGCCAAAGACAGATACAAAGAATGATGGTGGGGCCACAAACAAATTAAAAAAAGGGAGGGTGCAGTGACAGACAAATCAAAGCAGCAAGGGCAGGGCCACAGTCAGATAACATAAGTGAGGGTGGGGTCACAGGCAGATACAAATGAGAGGGAAATCACAGACAAATATAAGGACTGGGGGGCCACAGACAAACAGAAAAGGTGAAGGAGAAGCCAGAGACAATCTGAACCATTGAGGGGGGGGGCCGCAGGCAGATAAAAGAGATGGGCAGGTAATGCGTGAGGGCGGGGCCACAAGCAGATCATGGAGGGAGTGGGCAGGCCACCATATGCAAATGACTAGGTGGAGTCAAATAGCGGCAGACAAGTCCTTGTGGGCGGGCCTCTGGGCACCATGTCCACCCAATCACACTGCTAGGCCCATCCATTAATGGTTTTTAATGAGAAAACAATACTGTTTTGTATAAAATTATAAATATATATTTGATTGACGGGCAGCGCTCTAGTGACTATGATTACATTTCATGCCCACCTTAGGCTACAGCTTGAGCACACATTCAAATCTGTAATGTAGATGATTGATAATTACAAAGCAGACAGTAGCACATTAGAAATATTAGAATGTGGCTGAATTTGAGCCCCCTGCTACTTTAATTAGAGATGAGACTGGTGGGGTTTCTGTGCCCCAGTCTGATATTGCAGTGGAAGAACTGCAGGCAGCCACAGAAGGACAATGACAATTTGGCAGGAAATAATAGGAGGACATGTGAATGAGAATAAAAAAAACAAAAAACAATGACAATGACTCTTTCTTTTTTCAGGGTTATGGAGACGGAGCTGTTTTGTTGCCCAGCTTTGCTGTTTCTGTTATTTACGCCCGGCACTCTGACCGAAGGACACGCAGAGACCTGAACGACAGGTGGAGCTCCAGCCAGGCTGTCCCATTAATGTGCCAGTAATCAGTAGCACTGCGGCGCCCTCTTGTGTAGCAGCATTGAAACTGCCATACTGCCTCTTCTCACTAGAGGATGATGTCTGGCAAAGGGGCGGGGCTTTTATCTTCCTGTCCAGAATGGGTGGAGCCTAAATAATGTCAGCCCTCTCCCTATTGGTGTTCATCTGTCCCATAGTGGGAAATGCAAACCGTGTGAACAATCAGTCGCCTCCGCCACGACTGCAGCTCTGATGTACCCTTAAGATGGTCTCTGTGGCTTGCCTGTGGTCTGTCTGCCTGGGTGGGGCTCTCTCTTCATGTACGCCGCAGCATTGACTAATATGATATTTGACTCCTATGGTCTTATATTACAGCGTTTCTCAACCTTTAAGTATTTGCAACCCACAGTTTTAATCGCACCCCCCTAACGTTTTTTTGAAACCTTGATAAAATTTATTCCTTTTTGCTGCCGATACACCGCTACAAGTTTAAAATTTTCCTACGAATAGCGAAATTAGGCCACATACGGCAACATTCGCACCCCTTTTGTTTCCCCTGGGAGGTGCGCCCCATAAATTAGGCCACATATGGCAACATTTGCGCCCCCTTTTTTATTACTTCTGGTCCTGCTGCTTTATGGGGTTTGATCTTTCTCAATGCTTTGTGTACCTGACCTGAAGAGACCATTGGGGGAGGGGAGGGGGTTTGGGTGGTCCGGGTGTGTGTGTGTGTGTGTGTGTGACGTCTCAGATTATTATTGTAGTGATTGCCTGTTTGTTGTGCTGGAGGTGCTTTGGGGTCCTATTGAGAAGAAAGTAAAAAATATTCTTAGCGCTTTAAACTTGTGTCTGGGCGGCACGGTGGCGCAGTGGGTAGCGCTGCTGCCTCGCAGTTAGGAGACCCGTCCGGGTTTGCTTCCCAGGTTCTCCCTGTGTGGAGTTTGCATGTTCTCCCCGTGTCTGCGTGGGTTTCCTCCCACAGTCCAAAGACATGCAGGTTAGGTGCATTGCCGATCCTAAATTGTCCTTAGTGTGTGCTTGGTGTGTGTGTGTGTGTGTGTGTGTCCTGTGGTGGGTTGGCACCCTGCCTGGTATTGGTTCCTGCCTTGTGCCCTGTGTTGGCTGGGATTGGCTCCAGCAGACCCCTGTGACCCTGTGTTTGGATTCAGCGGGTTGGAAAATGGATGGATGGATGGAAACTTGTGTCCTGTGTTTGTCTGTTGGGGTAAAGGTGAGCAGCAGCGCCACCAAGTGTCCACATTGTGACAATTCTTAGGACTCATTTGTTTTATTCATTTTTGTTTGGCACCGCTGCTGCCATTTTGTTGCTTGACTTTGGCTCGGGCAGCCATTTTGTGATAATCCCTGAGTTCTTCTGCCATCATGAGACACCTGAAGTTGCACGAGAGCGACGCGGCCCTCCTGGCTCAGCAGATTTTGGATTCTTCCTTATAAATCCACCTTTAATGGTATTAGGGGGTCAAGAGAAATGCAACAAGCCCATCAGGGCCACATATTCCTGCTGTTATTGTAACTTCGCCTTCAGCTCATTAGTTTCACTTTCTGCTTCTTGACCGTAGGTTGGTTTTGGTCATCCCTGATGTTAGTCACCCAAAAACCAACGGCGGTCTTAGCAGAGCAGCCAGAGCCGTGCGGTTGAACCCGAGTCCTTCTTGCTGGAGGTCCAGAGCTCTAACCAGTATGGCCCCCTTGCCTGCACATATCTTCACGCGGGTCATGCCCTGCACCCCCTCTGTATCTGGACTCACCTGAAGCCCCCCTTTAGTAACGGAGCGGTTGGACTGAGTGCCCTCCTCAGCTCTTCACGCGGACCTCCTGCTTTGTTAAAATGCTTCCCTGGCTGAACTTCTGTTACACGTCAATTGCCACCAAACTGCTACGGTGTAGTGACAAGTTAATGGGGTCCAGTGGGTGAACATTTGAAGCCCCTCTCTTGTGAAATTCAAGGAAATCCAATTACAAATGACCTCCATCGGGGGGATACGAGAAGCACAGAGTGTGAGGTGAAAGGTCAGCAGGATGAGGAGGCCGTTAATCTTTTCATCCTGGTGTTTGCTAGACCAGCGTGTTCATATTAAAGCCTTGTGGGACAACCACCATGTGGTCACCGTGGGCCCCCCCAGCCCCTCATGTCCTGTCTGCCTGCCCGGCTGCAAGTAGACCACTGATAGACTATGGCGTCCCATAGAAGACCTGTCACATGACTCCATCCACTCCACCCCTGTCTTTAAGGACCACCGCGACTTCAGCTCACCGTCCCCCCCCACCCCTAGTGCTGGGCCGACACCTGACGGTGCGAGTCCTCGCTCTTTGTGAATTCTCTCGAGCCATCAGTGAGAAACAATGAATTGTGACAACTTGATGAGGTCCTGCGAGAGGGCCGGGCGGCCGATAATTAGCATGTGATGAATTAGGGGCCAGCGGAGACTCAATGGAGTCAATAAACATTAGGGATTAAAGGAAGACAAACGAGGGGCGTCGATTGTTCATGTCTGTCCTGAGGGGGACCGCAGATGAATGAGCGTCATGTGTCATTGCTGAGGTGACAGCTGCCAACAGGGCCTGCAGGGTCAGAGAATATCTGGGGAGAAGCCACCAGGGCCTCAGACAACTGAAACAGAGCTGATGGGGGGTCCACAATGATAAGGAAACACGGGAACTGGGGAACCAACAAGAGAAGACTGGAACACGTGCAGCCATGTGAAAAAGTAAGTGCACCCCGTGAAATTGTTGACCAGACAAAGAACAGATGTTCATGCAGACAGGGCCTACAGATGAAGGTTATAGATCTGCATAACAACACAACGACAAACCGCCATTTCAATCATCAGTCCAACAAAAATATCAGTAAGTCTGAAGGCCCACTCTTGGCCTCAGAAGCTGGCAGTGCCCCCTAAAGCACAAATGACTTCTGGTAGGAGTATTGACTCAGTGACACTCTGGTCCACTCCACCATATAAGATCCCATTCGTTGCAGACACCTCTGGGTTTTCCAGCAGGTCCTCCCCATTTCAACACTTCCAGTTATGGCTTTGACTCGGTCTGTCCGTATCCCTCCATTTCTTCTTGTTGAGCCACTCCCTTGGTGGATTTGCCAGTGTGCTTCAGATCATTATGGCTCTGAAATGTCCATTTCAGGCTTGGCTTTTGGACAGATGGCCTCTCATTCTCCTCAAGCAGACTTTGATGGCTGACTCAATTAGGGTCAATCAGCTCCACAGGCCTTGAAGCAGCCAAGTAACCCCAAACCAGAACATGTCCACCACCAGGCTTCTCAGCTGGTTTGAGGTTCTCCTCCTGAAATGCATGTCTACTGTGTTCAGTCAACTCTATCTTTGAGTCGTCTGTCCAGAGCCCTTTGTTCCAGACGTCCTGGTCATCGCCCAGATGTTCAATGCCAGACTGTCATCTTGCTCTGGTGTTCTTTATGGATGTCACACCTCACATGCCGGTCACATGTCTCCCATCTCTTTCTCATTGTAGACACCAACACTTGTAAGAGTTATCTGCAGATTCCATCATGAAATTTTGTGGCTCTTGAAGACGTCTTTTAGTATCAAACGCTCAGCTGTTGGGTTGAATTTGCTAGGCCAGTCATTCCTGGACAAATTACAGTAATTTGAAATCAACACCACTTGTAGATGATTTTCTTCACAGTGGAAGGACAGAGTCCAAATAATTTGGAGATCTTTTTGAAATGCCTTGCCATCCACAACCTTCATCTTGAGGGTCTTGGCTCTGTTGTTCTTGGCACAATGACATCACAATCATCAACAGCAAAGAGAACATCGGACCGGAGATACCTGCAGCAGAGTCCACCTGCAGACTCCCTCTGGAGGTCCTCATTATTGGAACCTCACCTGGAGGTGAAGTGGTGATACATGTAGGGGGGCACTTACTTTCTCCATGTGACAAATCTGTTTTTCTGTTCATTTAGATCATGAGACTGAAGACACCATGTCATGCTGATGTGTCATTTGTTCAAGTAGACCTCCTTTATCTGCTGGTCATGTCTGCTGGGCCAGATATGTCGAGAAAGGCAACCATTTCCAATGGGGTGCACTTACTTTTTCACACGTCTGTGTGTGTGAGTGAGCGTGTGCTCTCGGCCAGTAAAGTTTAGTCTTTACAATCTGCCCACGTCTGCCCCCGTTTTTGTGGGTGTAATGTAATGGGCCTCATACATAAGAGTGCCAGTGAAGATGGGCACTCGCTGGGTCAAGCAAAGCAAATGCATGGAGGGGGCAGCAACTGGACACAAATCATCGGCTTCTAGGAGTGGTAGACACGTGCGGTGAATGACATTCAAGGGTCCAAGAGCAGACCCTCAGAGGTCCACGTGGAGAGGCGGAATGAAGCTGGTGGCTCAGTCAGGACACAGAGCCCACCCCAATGTGCCCTGAAAACCCCCAGAAGAAGTGATGAGCAAAAGTCTCGATTTGTCTTCAGATTTGTGAATTTGCACTAAAATTCATGCTGGCGATCAAATATAAAACTCCCTAAACGGACCTTTTTGGTGGCTCTAAAGGGTGTCTTGTGCCCCAAAGCCTCAGGCCACGTTGGGTTTCTTTGTTCCCACAGATAATCGTCAGCACACCAGTCAAACCAGTTCTGTTTATGTCTCTCCTTCACGTTACAGAGGAGCACACTCTTCAAAGTCGCTTATTTTCCATGCTAAGACACTTGAAAACATCCCATCATGCATCAGGTTTTCTCCACAGGAAAACTCAGCACCTGGAAAACCCGCCCCCTTATTGTTACTTAGCAACCTACATTTCTCGTTCCTTGACTCCTGAGCCATGGACTTCCATGTTTCACTTCTGTCTCTGATGCATCTTTAGGACTGCAATCTCCAGCACTGTCGTCAGAAACAGCGAAGTGGACATCAAACTAGCAGAACTTCTTCTTGTCCTTTTGGCCGCTCCCATTAGGGGTCACCACAGCAGATCATCTTCTTCCATCTCTTCCTGTCCTCGTCATCTTGCTCTGTCACATCCATCACCTGCATGTCCTCTCTCACCACATCCATAAACCTTCACTTAGGCCTTCCTCTTCTCCTCTGGCCTGGCAGCTCTATCCTTAGTACCCTTCTCCCAATATACCCCTCATCTCTCCTCTGCACATCTCCAAACCAACGCTATGTCGCTTCTCTGACTTTGTCTCCCAACCGTCCCACTTGAGCTGACCCTCTGATGTCCTCATTTCTAATCCCGTCCATCCTCGTCACACCCAATGCAAATCTTAGCGTCTTTAACTCTGTCACCTCCAGCTCTGTCTCCTTTGCCACCGTCTCCAGCCCATATAACATAGCTGGTCTCACTACCGTCCTGTAGACCTTCCCTTTCACTCTTGCTGATACTCGTCTGTCACAAATCACTCCTGACACTCTTCTCCACCCACTCTACCCTACCTGCACTCTCTTCTTCACTTCTCTTCCACAATCCCCATTACTCTGTACTGTTGATCCCAAGTATTTAAACTCATCCACCTTCTCCAACTCTACTCCCCTCATCCTCACCATTCCACTGACCTCCTTGTCATTCACACACATGTATTCTGTCTTGGTGGTCCTACTGACCTTCATTCCTCTCCTCTCATATCTTCACCTCTCCAGGGTCTCATCATCCTGCAAATCACAATGTCATCAGCAGACATCACAGTCCACGGGGACTCCTGTCTAATCTCGCCTATCAACCTGTCCATCACCACTGCAAATAAGAAAGGGCTGAGAGCAGATCCCTGATGTCATCCCACCTCCGTCACTCCCACCACAGACCTCACCACTGTCACACTTTCCTCGTACATATCTTGTACAACTCTTACGTACTTCTCTGCCATTCCCGACTTCCTCATACAATAACACAGCTCCTCTTGAGGCCCCCTGTCATTTGCTTTTTCAGGTCCACAAAGACACAATGCAACTCCTTCTGGCCTTCTCTAAACTTCTCCATCAACATCCTCAGAGCAAACATCACATCTGTGGTGCTCTTTCTTGGCATGAAACCATCCTGCTGCTGTTCACTGATCATCACCTCACTTCTTAACCGAGCTTCCACTACTCTTTCTCATAACTTCCCCATTAGTTACTGCAATCCTGCACATCCTCCTTATTCTTAAATATCGGCCCACCAGTACACTTCTTCTCCACTCCTCAGACATCCTCTCACTTTCCAAGATTCCATTAAAAAATCTGGTTAAAAACTCCACTGCCATCTCTCCTAAACACCTCCATGCTTCCTGAGGTATGTCATCTGGACCAACAGCTTTTCCATTCTTCATCCTCTTCATCGCTGTCCTTTCTTTCCATCTGCTCATCACATCCTTTATCACCCTAACCTGCTGCTCATCTTTCCCAGCTTTGCCCCTCTCTGTTGCCCAATGGTCCTTTTCTCCCTCCTTAATGTCCAACCTCTCATACAACTCATCATACGCCTTTTCTTTACCTTCGCCACCTCTCTCTTCACCTTGCGCCTTATCTCCTTGTACTCGTCTACTTTCTGCATCTCTCTGACTATCCCACTTCTTCTTCACCATCCTCTTCCTCTGTATGTTCTCCTGTACTTCCTCATTCCACCACCAGGTTTCCTTTTCCTCCTTCCTCTTTCCAGATGTCACACCAAGCACCCTTCTTGCTGTCCCCCTTACTACATCTGCAGTAGTTGCCCAGCTGTCTGGTGACTCTTCACTGCTACCCAGTGCCAGTCTCACCTCCTCCCTAAACTCCACCTTGTTGTCTTCCTTTTTCAACTTCCACCATTTGATCCTTGGCTCTGCCCTCACTCTCTTCCTTTTCTTGATATCCAACATCATCCTACAGACCACCACCCCTTAACTACACTTCCCCCTGCCACCACTTTGCAGTCTTCAATCTCCATCAGATTGACCCTCATCTACCTGTGGGCATTGTCCTCCACTCTTGTACGTCACCCTGTGCTCCTCCCTCTTCTTATTCACCACAGCCATGTCCACCCTTTTGGTAAAATCCACTACCCTCTGACCTTCTTCATTCCTCTCCTTGACACCATACCTACCCATCACCTCCTCATCTCCTCTCTTCCCTTCACCGCTCCAATCCCCATTCTCTCTCCACCACCTCATCCAACTCACTCCACAAATCTTCTTTCTCATCCATCGCACACACACAGCACATGTCTGATGGCTCACATGCCCCTCGCGTCTTTAAACACCAAGTGACAGGCACTTCTTGTGTCAGTGGCACACGTGTTGCTGGAAGTGAGATGGGACTCGTTTTCAGATTTTTTTTTACTGACCTTCGCTGTAAGTTCAATTTCGAGCAAATCACTCGCTCATCGCTCATCACTACCCATAAGGAGAGGACTGAATAAGAAGAATGTTGAGAGGCAAACAGGAATACCAGGAGGTACCCACACGGACACAGGAAGAACGTGCAAAGTCTATTCAGCCTGAGATCTGAGATTGTGCCACCCCAAGAGGACAGCCACATAACGTGGTGGTGCGAGCAGAAAAAGGGGGCAGTCATGGAAGCCTTGAAATTGAGAGATGATGGGCATCAGGAGGGGAATGGAAGAGCCTGAGGCTGCAATCAGGGAGGAGCGCAATACAAAGTCAACTCATGGAGGCCTTGGCCACATCTTTATGATGGACACTGGGATGCCAGGGGTGGTGGTATGACAGCTGGTGGGACAGGGCGAGTGACCCATATGACCTGCATGGACAAGATGGCCTCCTCTAGTTTCATTTTTATTGTATACACCATCCTGTCCTGTGAAAGGCACTATATAATTCAACAGAACATATTAACTTAAAAGGGGGTCATCACCCATCCCTCCATCATTGAATGTGAGGCCAGAGCCAACCCCAGATGGGATGCCAGTCCATCACAGAGAACTAATGGTGGCACTGGGGGAGTTTCTACATCATCTGCTTTAAAACCCCTCTGTGAAAGGCGCTATATGGGCCGTGAAGTGTCCGACTGAGCACATCACCTCATCTCAAATAGGCCAAGTGACGCAGGCTTGGCTCTCTGCCCCTTAGAATGCTGTTGACTTGGCTGCCATGTAAGGCGCTATATCAAATAAGCAGCAGTACACTGAATGAGTCCAAGATGGACAGGAGGGGGGTACTGACAAACAACTCAGTGGGAGACAACGCCAATGGACCCCTGGCATGGGCAGACGTGGCTCTTTATGTCTTGGATCTCATCTCCTGGTCACGTATGCAATGAAAGGCACTATATAAAAAAAGTGTCTCAAGACCACAATCGCAAGGGGCTGACCTGACACCCACTTCTACAGCCTTGACAGTACGACTGAACTACCCAGCGTGGCACCCACCTGGCACATGGAACTCATACAAAAGGACAAAAAAGCCAGTGACCTGACAAAAGTGATGTGTCTGAGCAGCTGGGCTCTGAGGTGACCCCGAGTGAGGCACTTAGTGGGGTGTTAGGTCTCATGAAAGGCACTATATGGACCATGATTAGGGAAGTGTGCTTGGTACCCTCTCCACTCACACAGTATGTAGCCCACCTCGTTGAGTCTGCATGGGCCCAGCAATCCCAGTTTAAGTGTCTCTGTGTCCCCTGCTTGAATTTGAGCCACAGAAGCTCAGTCTGAAACTTCAGTCACCTGAGAGATGTCAGACGAGGGGGGGGCGGTCCCTGTGCTTCATCGGACCCTCCGTTGAGGAGTGACGAGCAGACGCGGAGCAAAGGCCGAGACGCCTGCAATGTGAAACTAATTGGAGGAAACTAAAGGCCGACCTTCCTCAGGGCACCAGTGGAGGTTTTTGATCTCTCAATTGTTTCTTCATCTGCAGGACGGCTTATTGATTTGAGGTCTGCAGTTTTGTGACAATTAGAGGTCAGACAGCCCCCCCCCCCCACTCTCATCCAATCTAAGGAGAGCATCAATTACTTCACAATTTGGGGGGGGCACATTGAGGTATGTGAGCTGGTGGGCACGCCAGGTGATGGATGTGCTGAGTAGTAATCAGTGAGTAGGGAATTAATAATAGGGGTCAGCTGACGTCTTCTCCAGGGGTCCTGACCCACTAGAGACACACCACTGGACTGGGGGGGTGCAGAGGGTGGGATGGATTTTCACTTCAGGGAAATGCACCAAACCGTGTGTGGCTTTGACAGAAGCTTCATCACCTGGCACTGCGTATAGGAACTGATTGCTGTATATAGCGCCTTTCACGCTTCAGCAGATGGACTCGAATGATAATGGAGTCAGTTTAGAAATCGCGGAGCCTTCAGAGTGAAGCATCAAGAGCTGCCCTCCTGTTTGACATGAGCTGAGGACCCTCAACCTGCCAGCCTACAGTCAGGAATCGGGGATTCCACCAAATTACAAACCGCAGCTTGACAACAAATTGGCTTCACACCTTCATGTCTGCCGTGACGATGACCGATGACAGCAGGTACAAACACCCAGCCATCTTCACAGTCACAGCCTGTGGGATGGGGTGGGGCTCAACAATTGGTAGGTGGGGCTGGATGTTTGAGGTGGAGCTCAGCACCGCAGGAAGGTGTCGGTTTGAAGTTTTGTGTGTTTTATGTTTATTGTTGCTTTTGTTAATCTGGAGTCGTTATTATTCATCCGTGATTTTATAACGGGGTCTTTAAATGAAGTTCTCTTCCTTGTGCTTAGTGGGTGGAGCCACTCTGACATCATAATCCCTGAGCCCACCCTCTGGCTCTTTAAACTGGCTGAGAAGGCTCAGGAGTCGGGAGTCATTCATGCTTTGGAGTTTCTATGCGTCTCGTGGTTCTTGTGTTGAAATTTTCGGTTTTCTTGGTTTTGTTTTCTGTTCTGCTTAAAGGGATTCTGAGGTCTGCTTTTCATATCGTGAATCTTTTTGTGCCCCGAGCTATTTCAGTTTTTCACTTTTAGTAAATTTACAAACCTTTTTGTCTTCACTTTGTCATGATGGGCTATTGAGTGATTTGAGATTCGAGATCTTTACAGTCACATTCACTGCGACAGCTCTGTGGAATTCACGTGCCACCATCGTCATTATAGATAGATAGATAGATAGATAGATAGATAGATAGATAGATAGATAGATAGATAGATAGATAGATAGATAGATAGATAGATAGATAGATAGATAGATAGATAGATAGATAGACCGACCAGCAGGGGGGCTCAGCACACAGCTCAGGGCTCAGGGCCGGTGGGCTCAGGCGACTGGGGGTCCATAAGCCGTCTGGGTGGAGCGAGTGGTGTGGCCTCCCTCCCAGAAGTATAATCCAGCGATGAGCTGGTGGGCCGTCATCTCCTCAGATATGTCCATGACGCTGTGGAAGGTGAGCCCCGGTGACTTCAGAAGCTCCTCTGGAGATGTCTGGACTCCTGCTAAGTCAGGTTACCAACCCAGAAGTGACAAATGTATCCATTTAAAATATAAATCTACAATTATAAAGGCCTGCAGAAAGTGTAGGGGGTCCACTGTAGCCCCAGAATGTCTCACATTTTGATATTGTTTAGTCGGAGTGGTGGCTCTGAGGACTGGGACCTGAGCTGGTAATCGGAAGGTTGCCAGTTTGAAAAGCCAGGAGTGACTCCACTCCGTCGGACCCCTGAGCGAGGCAGACCCTTAACCTTCCTCAGTATGACGTTAATGTGCACCCAGCCCTGCAGGCAGGTCCTCCAATGTGCAGGGAACACTCAGCGTTGGTGGCAGGGGTGGCACTCCAGCCACTGTAAAAACCTCCCACTGCTCCAGTGTGGTACTGAGGTGTCCCCCGCTTCACTCAGGTCCCAATCCAGGGGGGCTCATCGTGTGTTGGCTATCAGCCTCCTCCTCTCACACGGGAGTGGGAAACCTTAAACCTCTGGCCTGTGGAGGCAGGTCTCCCCAAGAATCTTTATAAATGAAGGCATTCATTGGAATCAATTAAAAAAAAGCAAACGGGTTTTCCTTAAAAACACAACCCAAGGTGACGTCATTGCAGGCCGCAATCCAAAGACAGTCACAAAATCAAATCAAACTAATAAACGAGATGATGAAGAAGCAGATGAACTGAGCGCTCAGCCCTCCGCCAACTCAACAGTCCACCGGTGGGCCTCACTCCCTGGGAGGAGCCAGCAGCAGTGATGTCAGGCTGGCCCCGCCTCCTGCAGGCTCCACCCACCCTGACTGGGACGCGTTGCTGCAAAACAGAAAGTCCACCGAGAACAACACGGACCCAGAGATCAGAACAACCAGAGAGCACCAAGAAAGGACACGCTGGAGGCCAGCAGATGATTAACGCCTGCCGACTCGTAGCTGAGCCTGCTCTGGCCGCCCACTCCATCCCTCTCTTACTTCTTCCGCTGCTTATCTCACTGAGGGGCTTCGAGTCCCCCGATGATTCCAATCAGTTTGCGTTTTGCTTTCTCTTCCTCTCGTTCGTTTCTCATGGCCATTCAGTTCACGTTTGCTTTTATTGGATCTTTGGCTGTGTCTCCGTCTCCGTCCCTTATCTCTGTGGATGATCTTCTCTTGCAGCTTTTCTGCTTTGTTGCTGTCACTTGTATTTTCCAGCAGCTCAGGATGAAGTGACTGTGACAGCACAGCCATTACGATGGCTCTGAGTGAAGGAGAGGATTGTGTGGGGGGCCCGGCGTTTCACTTATCAGTTTCCATGGTCCTTCATGTCCTGTGTATGGGCGCCAGTGACATTTTCACATGCAGGAAGCCCTACAAGGTCTCACCTCATCTCTCACTGCTTTTATGACAGCAGATAGCAAATCCCCCAGTTGGTCTCTCGTTCTCCAGGAGACCACCAGGCCGTTTGCAGGGCCTTACTCTTTTCATTGAATCCCCAGGTCACCTCTCTGGATCTCCTTGTCCCATAGACCTCTTAGCTTTGTGATGTTCCTCACCAACAGACCCCCACGTTCTCAGATACCAGCATTTGAAACAACACAAGAATAAAGAAGAGGATTGAGGGAAAGGCCCACCTGTTCATTTATAAAGCCCTCCTATGTCTCCTCACCTATCCCAGGTAACTTGGGGCAGCCTGCCCACCTCTTATTTCTCTCATTAAGGGCTCTTCAAGAAATGCAGCTGGATGGTGTGGCGTTTATCTGGGAATCTTCACTCTGCACACAAACTGGGACAGCCATCACTGAGCGAGTGTTGTGACCATGCAAGTCTCTGACTAGGAGGACGTCTCCTTTCTGAAGTCAGCTCCCTCCATTTCATCCGCTCACTGATCAACTTGGCCACACTGGCAGTGCCAATGCCCTCATGGCTGCTGTGCTCTCGTTCTTCAGCCATGGACATTCGATTTTTTCTTACGCTGACAACACGGCCACAACAATGGCTCCCAGTAAAGAGCAGGATTGTTTGGAAGGCCTCAGGTTGCCATTCCCAGACCCCTGATGTGACTTCATAGCCCATCTCTGGTACTTGAGGACAGTCCAGCCCATTCCTTTACATCTTCTCTTGTTCACCTCATCAAAGGGTCACCACACGTCAGCCACTTGGCTCGGGCGGTGCCCACCTCGGTTGTGTGTCTTCACTCTGAGCTGCTAGATGTCAATTTGAACCATTGGACTTAGGGTACAAAATCAAGAATCCATCCTGTCACCAATGTCACCTTCACTTGGGGGGAGCCCACCTTGGTTATGTCCCCTCACTCGGGTCACTAGATTTAGAGTCCCAATGCCTTGAGCAAGTGAGCTAAAGGGGGACTTCCTCCTATCTAGTGACCAGGGGGGCTTCTAACTACGAGGGCAGCTTCTTTTTGAGGTGGGCTCTCCTAATGTCACCGCACTTCGGATCATTCTGTACCCACCACACGGATGCACACTCAGCTCTTACTCTCCCCAAGTTCTTGTGACAATGCAGTCATCATAATGTCATCCAATAAAGAAAAGGACCATGTGGCAGACCCCCGTTTTCATGTGTTGACCCCTCACAGAATGTCACACCCATTTGTTTCCATTTTCTCATACCCACACTTTTTCAAGGGGCCCTTTTCCCTTTTTGTTATTTTCAGACTCTAAGCGTTGGACTTCATTGTTTTCAGTATTGAAGGATTGTGTCATCTTCTACTGGCTCAGCTATTCCTATTGGCCGCCATTTTGACCAGGGGTGCCTACACTTTTGCACACCACTGTTATCTCTGACGGTGTGGTCATGGTAATGACCCCTGGTAAAGGGGGAGGCAGCCATTGCACATGTGGAGTCCATCACACTCCCTGAGCCCGTACTGTGAGTACCTTCTGCTAATCCGGCCGCTCACTTTGATCTTCTAATCTCCTCAAGGTGATTCAAGTCCTCCCTACGGCTGTCAAGAGTGGGCAGAGCGTTCCTTTGTGCCCCCCTTCTGGCACACAATGCCTTTGGATATTCCGTCTTTACATCTCCAGATCCTGACCCACTTATTCCATTTCAGCTTAACCTGGGAACGGTGGCTGCAGGACAGGACTGGCGCGGCTCACTGATGCCAGGTGACCCTACCAGAATGTCCTCAGGACATCGGAATACGTTGAAGGAAAGTTGTGCGGTGACAGGAAGAACATGCAGACTTCTACCGACATGACTGCCTGGTGACTTGAACCCGAGTCCGTCAAGCTGTGGGACTGAAGCACTAAAATCTGTCTGCAAGACACACAGGGCATCCTAAAATGAGGGTTGGTGGGCAAGTGGTGTGGGTTCAAATGGGGAGGTCAGGGACGTGCCAATGAGATGATTGATCAGAAGTCATTCTAGAAACTAGAAGAGGGGGGCAACAAGGGTACTGTGCAGTGGAAGGGACAAAACTGTCTTAACCATTAGGGACAAAGGATCATGGGAAGAGGGACCTTATCAGAAATGGGTGGCATTAACAGTGGTGTCCAGCAGGGGGCAGTGCCAGGGGCCACTACTCCTTCAATGTACATAAACGACCTGACAGAAGTACAAAGAAGCAGCTGGCCAAGTCCGAGGAGGAGACCAAACTGGCAGGAATGGCAGCATTGTCACCGAGGGACTTGGACAGCAGATTTGTGGACAACGAGATTTAATGTGAAGAATTACATGTAGGAAGCAGAGAAGTGGGAGGTCTGAAACTGGAAAGTCCACCTCATGAGAAGGACCTGGGGGTCGTAGTGGACTGGTCAGTGGACAGAAGCCATCAAGAAGGACATGTGGGTTATGTCATCTTCAGAAAGTCTCCAGCCCCCTTCACTTTTCACTTTGAGTTTTCTTCTACTAAAATCGTCCAAGTTAATTTTTTCCTCATCTGGCAACACTGAACATCCCAGAATGACCAAGCGAGAACAGGAGTTTTGGGATTTTTGGTAATTTATTAAAAGTAAAAAACTGAAATACTCACCCCCCCACCCCAAAAAAAACGAGCAGCTGGAGTCTTTCCTTTGGCTCAGGCACATCAACCTCTACTCATCATCACTGAGATGTTTCTACACCTTATGTAGAGCCCACCTGACAGGAATTTAATTGGCTGGACTGATTAGGGCACATCAACCTATAGAAGGTCCCCAAGGTGACAATGACCAAGCCATCACGTTGAAGTGGTGAAGCTGGCAGAGTTCAGAGACAGGATTGTGTTGACACTCAGATCTGCAGAAGGCTGCAGCATTGGAGGTTCCCAAGAGCACAGCGGCCTCCATAATCCTCACGTTGAAAACTGATTCTTCATAGAGCTGGCCATCCAGACAAACTGAGCCAAGTAGGGGTGAAGGAACTCAGTAAGAGAGGCGATCAGGAACCCAGGGGGTGTTCTGACAGAGCTCTAGAGAACCTGAGTGGAAAGTGGAGAAACTTCTAGAATGGCAACCATCTCCCCACTGATCTGGAGTTCATGATGAGTGGCTGTCTGGAGGTGGTCCTCAGGAATAGACACACTAAAGCTCACTTGGAGTTTGTAAAAAGACACCTAAAGGACTCCGAGACTGGGATGAACAAGACTCTGTGATCTGATGAAACCAAGAGTAGCGTCATGTCTGGAGGAAACCACTCATCACCTGGGCAGTGCCATCACAACAGTGAGGTATGGTGGTGGTGGTGGAATCAGGACTGGAAGACCAGGCAGGGATCAGTGAAAGCTAAATGGGGAAAAGTACAGAGACCTCCTTAATGGAGACCTGCTCAGAGTGCTCTGGACCTCCGACTGGCCTGATGTTCACCTTCCAGAGGGACAAAACAAACAAAACGCAAGACTGGCTTTAGGGACAACTCTGGGAATGTCCTCGAGTGGCCAGCTAGAGCAGGGGGTTGAACCCACTCGAACATCCCTGGAGATCCCTGACAATGGCCATCTACTGATGGTCTCCATCCACACTGGACTGAGCTTGAGAGGATCTGCAGAGAAGAACAGCAGGAAATCCCCTGATCCGGGTGGGTGAAGCTTGTCACGTCAAACCAGGAGGACTCCGGGCTGGAATGGCTGCCAAAGGGACTTCAACTCAGTACTGAGGAAAGGCTCTGAATAATAAATCACCAAAAAAATCACTAAACTCCTGTTGGTCATCCTGGGGTGTCGAGTGTTGTTTGATGAGCAAAGAAATGAATTGATTTTAGCACAAGGATGCAACATCACAAAATGTGAAGGGGACTGTAGAGCACTGTATATAGTGCCTTGACGTGTGGCGTACAAGTCAATAGAGGACCACTTGTGCACTATAACCCACTAGTGAGGCGTCACCTGGAGTTGTGTGTTCAGTTCGGGTCTCCATATTATGAAAACAGACCAAGTGGCGCTAGAGAAAGTCCAGAGAGGACCAACTAGGCCGATTCAGGACCAGGGACAGCAGCTGCACTGATTCAGCACCATGGAGAGAAACAGAGCAGGAGAACTGAAGGAGCTGACTGCAGTCGAGGCAGTGACATGACTGAAGAGGACAGACGATGGTGTTAGGTTATATAGCGCCCTGACATTTACAGCGCCAGTCAGCAGGGGTCACACTTCAGCGCTACAACACACACACACACACACACACGTGTGAGAGACGTCACCTGGAGCGGAGTGCCGAGTTACAGAGGAGAGCAGCAGCTGGGTGATTCAGCACCATGGAGAGCGGCTGAGGCGGCGACTTGACTGACGTGTTTAAAAGCTGTAAGGGGCTTAGTGAAGTGGACCCCCACTGTTACCTTACAACACATTCACTAACAAGAACACAGATTTGCTACCGGCTAACTTCTGAGGGATTTTAGAAAGATTTTCAGGACACAAAGTTCCACAGACACATGGAATAGAAGACCAAGTAGTGAGGAGGACTGCAGGACTTGATGGACTCGCCAAACTTAACTTCATGTTATTTTGGACAAAGTATCTCAATAGGACTGGTGGCCAGCGTGGGGGGCGAATGGACTGCGAACGTCTTAAAATGTCCTGAGTGATTCCTGGCCGGTGGTACACACTAAGCTGAGCCCCCCACCCCAACATCACAATGAAGTGCACACAAGTTCTTGCCATCAGCCCAGTTAGAGACCTTGGTGGAGAGGATGAAGGAGCGCACGGTGGGCTTGTAGTTCAAGTCTGAGGCTGAAGCAGGACAGAGGAGAGAGGACGTGATATACGTGGAACATTTTATTGTACAAAAGACACAAACAGCAAAGTGTAGGACCCCAGGTCCCCCAACCGTGTGAACAGAACAGCCCTCAACCCCCTCTACTTTTATTTAACTAGCCATCAACCCAACCCCACCCCCAATCTCAATTCATCCACCCACCTATCCTCATCCTCTTCCTCTTTCCAGTGTTGCTAGTTGGGCTTGGTGAGAATCTGAGCAGCAAACTCGTAGAGCTCCTTGTTGACCTTCTTCAGTGTCCTCACCTCATCTTCCAGCTCGGCCACCCGCATCCTGGTGTGCTCACCGTCTCCAAAGACGTTCTGCAGAGGACACGAGAGACAAGTGTCACCCGAGCCACCCATCACTACCTAAAGCCAGCTGCTGCGCTTCTCTCACTTAGTATCGACAGTGGTGTGAAAACGTAAGTGCACCCTCCTTCAGCTGTGTCCTTTAAGGTCACTAACAATCATTTCATTCTCTTCACATCCTCAGATTCATTCGTTGCCCAGAATGGCGCAGAACCCAATCGACCCCACTGATTTCTCTACCATATAAAATGCTTTAGTGATCGATTTGTTATATAGTGCCTTTCACGTCTATCTTTATATTCACCTTTTATATTGTGCCTTTCACATCTCTCTAAGGTAGTTCTACTCACTAACACTGTTCATTAGCACTGGCAAGTCAGACCTTCTCTGTACTGTGTACAGGCGACATAGTGACCCTATATTATAAAATAATGATGATGAAGAGGAGGATGAAGATGCATTTCACTCAACAACAAAGCAAGCCAACATGCAGAAGCCCGGTGTGAAAAAGTCAATTCCTCATTACAGCATTCCATTCAGTCTAGAAGGAGATTTGAACCCAGGACTGGCCGTCAAGTTCAGGTTGGCAGTGACACCTGGCCAAGGAGGAAGAGGAGCAGCAGACACTCATTTCTCATTTGTACCCTGTCACCTTTCCCTTTCCTTCCTTAATGTCATCTTTTGCTCTTCCCACCCGTCTCTCCTATATAGCGCCTTTCCTACCTCGTTTTTTTTCATGTCTCACCTCAGGAGATGCCATCCCCAGCCTTATACTGTAAACCGTCTCTCCTACCCACCGCCTTGGCACTCCAGGGCATCGACACTCAAGTCCCCCATCAGCTCTCTTCATTTTTGCATCTTAACCTTCCTACCAAACACACCTCCATTATAGCGCCTTTCTCCTCTCAAATCTCCCTGCAGACCTTATTAACACGTTGCCAGCTAACCCCTCGCCCTCGATGCCAGCCCCCACATACCCACTGACCACCAAGGCGCCGCTGGACCATTTCTTTGGCTCCTCCATGTCCTTCAGCATTCCTTACACTGCCACACACCCAGACAATTTCCCCCCCTCTTTTATATAGTGCCTTTCAGAGCAGGCCCTCTCTCCTTTCAAAGCTGTCTGTGGCATCTCCTCGTTTGCTCTTCATCATATCCCTTCCTCCCTCCTCTCATCTTTCATATCACTTTCCTGTAGTGAATTATATCACCCTCTCTTATATAGCGCCTTTCTGACCCCTCGCTTGCTTTTCCAAGTGACCATTCAAGCCCACCTACAATACCCTCTTTTTATGAGCACCTTTCACCTGTGGCTCTTCCCGTCTTTCTCTATTATATAGCGCCTTTCTGAAGGCCCCTCCTATATTTTGGCTCCACCTCCCTTTTTCAGCCCCCTTTCTGTTCATATAGTGCCTTTTCCGACACTGCTCTTTTTGTTTTTTGGTGGGCTCCCACACCCCCCCCCCCATCTCTGATGTTGCTGACCGTGTCCTGCTGCTCCCACCACTTGCACCTGTGTCCTTTACGGGCGCTGCGCTATATGAAACAAGTGGCCATTACTGACCTAGAAATAGTCATGTGACCTGAAATGGTGTGTGCCAATCAAGCTTCCCTAAAAAGGGCTGGCATTGCCCTGGCACTGTGACAGCGGGGACAGCGTACCTTGTTGGTGGCCGCACTCATCAGGGTGAGCAGCTCCTCAGCCTTGTCCAGATACGAGTCCTCCATGCCCTGCAAATCAAAGTCGAGATGGTGGTCAGCGGGCGCTATATACAGCAGCTCATACCACACATAGATGGCGGCACGTGGTTCAAGGATGAGGGCAAAACTTAAAAAGCAGAAAAGTGTGAGGATGACAAGGGAGGTAAGGAAGATTAATGAAGTTCAGCCGGCAGGACGCATCCAACTCCTGGGAAGAAAAATTAGGAAATAAATCAATCAACATCAGAATTCACAGCACGCACAGTGGGATCAGCGCAGATCTGCAATAAGACCCCCACGCACACTTCAGCCCACCCACATTGCTGTCAGGGTCTTCAAAGAGTCACCAGGAGTCAGTTAAAGGTCAACGGTGACCACCAAACCTGGACGGCAGGTCGAATGGCCATTGGCTCCTGGCACCGGCCAGCAGGAGAAGATGGAAAGAAAAATTACCCATCAGGTAGTGCAACAGGCCCCGCCTTCAGTGATGACGTCACACAGGCCTCAACTCACAAAACAAACAGAAGGCCCAGCAGTTTAGTGACCCTTTGGCTGTCTGATATGAGTACATGACAACAGTGGGCATCGGGAAACCATCATGCCCACTGGCACAGAACACCAAGAGTGAGCATCGGGACCCACCATGACCACAAATCACCAAGAGTGGGCACAGGGAGCTGCCATACCTTCTGGTTGGGCACAAATGAACTCTCCATAGTGGGCAACTGGCACAGCTGCTGACCAGGCATATACCCTGACAGACGACTTCCAGAAGGATGGCGCACTATTGCAGAAGGCCAGGACCAGGTGGCAAGACCTCCAGGACCAACTGGGTGACTTAGAGCTTAGGATGTCAATACTGCCCAGTCTTTGTCTGAATGGGGTAATGCAGATGAGTGGGCTCTGGGGGGCGCTGCTCACCACTGCACTACACCACCCACGTTCACCTGGTCAGCTGAAGGGAGTGGGCACCAGCAGTAAAAGGGGGCACAGAGAGAGAGCCAGCCCATCATGAAACAGCAGGATAACTTTGCTGAAAATTCCCCAGCCAAGAACTGAAGCAGGGTTCAAATGTTGTGAGGCAGCAGCAATGCCCACTGTGCTACTTTTGGTGCCCCCTGATCCAAAAGATAAAAAGGCAGTAAAGGAGCAGCAGGAACGCCCCAGTCGGACTCTCAAGCAAATGACCAGCGGCTCCAAGCTCTGCGTTCAAGTCAGCTCAGCAGTGCCCCCTCAAGGTGGTAAATGGAAGTGACATGTGAGAGACCACTGGCATGCTGCCTGCCACACCTGCTTGCTGACCACAAGCACAGAACATGAAGAGTTGGCATCGGCAGACCCACTTACACTGCTGGTGGGCACACAGAACGGGCATACACCTTGATGCACAGTGACGGCGCAATGACTTAGCGCCCTGGGTTCAAGTCAGCTCGGCAGTGCCCCCTCTAGGCAGTCAACGGAAGTGACATTGACAAAACAAAAACATAAAAGCTGGCTGCGGTGGTCCGCTGGCCCTTCGGCCCCATCGCACCCCTAACACCCCCTTCTCCTCACCTGTGTGTTCAGGCCCAGCCGCAGGTTCACCCCCTCCGCTAAGCCGCCCTCTCCGGGGTCCGAGGGATTCAGGTGACGAGAAAAGAGTGGCAGACTGATGCTGGGCCGGCTGTCCGGATAGAACATGTTGGCCGGGGCGGGCATGATGAAGGCGTTGGTGACTGGGCCTGTGAGAAACAAGACGGGGAAGAGACCATCAGACCACCGACCAACATCACAGATGAAAGGCGCTATATAAAATAACAGGCTGACAGAGGCAGTGACACGCCCACTTCCAGCTTGTGGTGAAAGGCACTATATAAGAAAAGCGCTATATAAATGTAATGAATTATTATTATTATTATTATAACAGCTAAAGGCTGTTAAGGTGTAGCAGACATGAGGGGCTCGACCCCCCAGACAAGGGCTAATAAAGAGGCGCTGATGAGTGTGCGTGGCACACATAGTGGGCTTTACTTTTAATCCACCATCCTACAGGTGACTTTTCTGTCTTCATGAAGCCACCACTGTGTGACAAGCCCACCCAGTATAACCCCCACCAAAAAAAATCAATACATCCGTGAGAAAATCAGAACATCAAGCATGTGAAGGCTGGAAAAAGTCACACAGATATATCATGCCAAGCAAGAAAATTATCAGGCGTGACTGGCGCCATAACCCGCAGACTCACGACAACGTGGCCAGATACCCAGGACTTGCCCCTCGGTCACCAAGGAGGACCCCAAGCCCGAGAGGATGGCCTGAACTGTACCCTTCTGGCCGTGTTGTCTTGGTGTCTCAGTCCAAATTCTCCCCAGAGTGTGCGCCCCCCAGTGGCCGGACAGTACAACATACATACAGATGTCAGACCCCCAACAACTGGACACCAGCGTTTGACTGCCCCCTGGTGGTACTCTTCCATACTTTCTAAAATGACTAAACTTTTCTGTGTCCACTAGCGCCTCCAGTTGCCTGCACTTCTGGTCCCTGCCAGGCCACACAATACAAACAGGTAGTGCCACCCCGATGCCCCTGCCATAATGACCAGCACTCAAAGATGTGTGTGAAGAGCTGACAAATGAAGCAAAACTGCCTGGGCGTTCATCACGAGGGGCCAACCAAAAAGGTCACTGGGGTCAGTTAAAGCAAAATGGTGGCAACTGAACTTGGACAGCTAGCCGAATGGCCGTCTACTCCCAGCACTGGCAAGCAGCAGAGGATGGGAAAGAAAATTCAGGAATTACCCATCAGGCCATGCAACAGGACCCACCTCCAGTGATGACATCACAGAGGCTTCAACTGAGTGACCGACAAGTCGGGTGCATGACAAGTTGGGCACAGAACATCAAGAGTGGGCATTGGGACCCACCATGCCCAGTGGCCATGGGCACAGAACGCTAAGAATGGGCATCAAGACCCACCATGTCTGCTGACCACCAAGAGGCACTGGGACACATCAAGCCCACTGACCGCCAAGAGGCATCAATACCTATCACGCCACACTGACCATGGGCACAGACCATCAAGAGTGAGCATTGGGACCCACCATGCCCAGTGGCCATGAGCACAGAACACTAAGAGTGGGCATCAAGACCCACCATGTCTACTGACCACCAAGAGGCACTGGGCACATCATGCCCACTTACCATGGCCAGAGAACACCAAAAGTGAGAATCAGGACCCTTCATGCTTGCTGACCATGGGCACAGACCATCAACAGTGGGCATTGGGTCCCACCGGCTATAGGCACAGACCACCAAGACTGGGCACTGGGACTCATCATTCCTGCTGGCCATGGGCACAGACCACCAAGAGTGGGGATGACCATGGGCACAGAACACTAAGAGTAGGCATCAGGGACTTAGCATGCTGGCTGACCACACTGCTGGGTGTATTTCTTAGCAGAGTGTACCCCCCACCCCAGTGCCAGGGATCATGCAGCACGATTCTCAGACCCCCACCTCTGCTCACCCCTCAAAAACAGTTAAGCATCTGATGATGTGTCTCATGCCTGTCAAATGGCACTTTTCTGTGCCCTTCAGTGCCCCCCTGTAGAGTGCACTTGTGGTCTTTGCCTGGCCATTAACATCCACTAAGGTGAAGCCATCATGTCGCCTCCTAGTGAGGACGTCAAAGGGAGGCTGGCATTCATTGAGATGAGTGGGCAGCATTGACAACCTGAACACATCAGCCAGCCCCTCTCGTTTCCTTCTTTTTCATTTTCCTCACACTGACATTTATGGCCTGTTGGATGTTGGCCCAAACTGGCGAGACAGCATCAGTATGCCCTCTTAGTGCATCTCACTCATGAGTCGTAGATCCCACTGCTGGGCAGGTGCTATAGGTGGCGCTGTTCAGAGTTCACGAGTCAGGATCACCACACATACCACGGGCAGCAAATACCACCAGTCTCTGGCTTCCTTGGGATGCAGCATCTGCTGGTGGGCATGATAAGAGTTGATGGCGTACTCATGGCATTGTAATCAACACCCTTGACTCTCTTTAAAACATTCAAAGCTATTATTTTATATAGTGCCTTTGCGGGTGTGGAGGACTTCAGCCACTCCCCTTCCTTGCCTCACTTCCTGAGCATCAGCTGACCCGGTCTGAACTCGCATGGAATGATGGGCTGGACCAACGCCAACTATGCCTCGGTATCTGCAGTGCCCTGGCACTGACCCGGCATAGAGAGAGAGAGAGAGAGCGCGAGAGCGAGTGCTCATCTCCACACCGTGCCAGCCCAAGCAGCTTCAGGATTTATGGGGCTTCTCAACAGCGGCGGCAGCCATTAGTGTAATTTGACAGTCAGGCGGATGTTCTCTGGACAGCAAAGCGCCGATCGATTTCCATAAGTGAGTGGGCACGGCGATTAGTGCAGGGCGGAATGTTGAAGATGTCCAAGTTTCAGCCGAGGGACCAGGGGCACATCAATGTGTAGAACTGGCGATCCGCACCAAAAGCTGTTATACCCGCTGGCGGTGCCAGCCTCTCTCACATGGGCCAAAAGGGCAGCAGGCCGGCGGGATCGAGTGCCAAGCATTAGGGCAACTGATGTGGCTGCTCTGTTTGAGCAAACTCAAGTTACAACTGGGAAATTCACAGGAGACATCGCCCCCTGCTGGCTGCCGTAAAGGTGTACCGCAACTAAGTGAAGACACTTGACAGCTATGGCACCGCTGCACTGAAACCAATGCCACGTGAGCACCAGCACGTAGACTGATGGCATGGGGTCTTGTATTATCTACCTGTCTGTTAACCTTATAAGACCTCGTATGACCATCATATAGTGCCTGTCAATCATATAAGAGCTTATGCAACCTCCATATGGTGCCCCTCATTACCTGTCCTCTGCCAATCAGATAGCATCGCCCACAACTATTATACTGCTCCTTAATCTATCACTGAACTTCATAAGTCCTTAAACAACCTCCATATGGTGCCTTTCACTACCTAACAACCAGTTAACTTTACAAGATCTTGTGCAACTATATATAGCGCCTTTCATTATCTATCTGCTACCCTTATAAGACCCTGCACAACTATTATACAGCGCCTTTCATTACCTGTCGTCTGCTGACCTTTCATGACTGTCACATGGCTCCTTAACTTATGTGCCTGTTAATGTTACAGGACCTTGCGTGACTTTGTGAATTTCCCCCTGGGATTAATAAAGTATCTATCTATCTATCTATCTATCTATCTATCTATCTATCTATCTATCTACTATATAGCGCCTTTCACCCTCTATAGTATTTGTTAATTTTTAATCGATGTTCCCAGCTATTCTGCAGCACAGCGCTGATGTCTACTGTTAGCCTGATTCCCAACTACTATTTAGCGCCATTGCTAATTTAAAGGAATCTTTTCAAAGTTATTTTATGGCACCTTTCCTCATCTACCAACCTTATGTAACACTATATGGTGCCTTTCCTAATTTATAGTTTTCTAACACATTTCACACCTATTATACAGTGCCTTATTATTACTGACCAATCTGTTGTACCACTGCTATATAGCGCCTTTCATCATCTGTTAATCTTACAAACACTTTCATGAGTGTCATATGGCACCTTTCATAATCTTTCTGACACCTCACATGAAGTGGCCGCGTGGTGGTGTGCCAGGACCCCCCAGTATCCACTGCAGAGTGCCGCTATTGAGAAGCCCCATAAATCCTGAGGCTGCTTGGGCTGGCACGGTGTGGAGATGAGCACTCGCTCGCTCTCTCTGTCGATGCCGGGTCGGTGCCAGGGCACTGCAGAATCTGAGGCATCATTGGCATCAGTCCACCCCATCATTCCATTCGGGTCAGCTGATGCTCAGGAAGTGAAGCAAGGCAGGGAGAGGCTGAAGTCCTCCACACACAGAAAGGCGCTATATAAAATAATAGCTATGAATGTTTCAAAGAGAGTCAAGTGTGTTGATTCCAATGCCACGAGTGCGCCATCCACTCTTATCGTGCTCACCAGCAGCAAGGAAGACACAGACTGATGGCATCTGCTGCCCGTGATGTGTGTGGTGATCCTGACGCTTGGGCATTCAACTCCACCTACTTGGAGCTTCGGGTCGATGGCTGCGGGCTGCAGAGATACAGCCTTGGAAATTCAGGGAATTCCCAAGAGGTCCACCTTTCTTTGTCTTGCAACTGCAGCTGAATCCTCAACCCTCGGTGGCCTGTCCCCAACTACACCATGTGAGCTTCGGCCTGCTCAGACCCAAAAGGGGAAAAGGGGGGCTTTAAACAGTTAATTAAGGGAGAGAAGACCCCTAAAACTCTGGCATATGAGAACAGGAGATCGGGAGGGAGAGCTCACATATTGCGATGTGTAGTCAGCGGGTCACCCACTGATTAATGGTGCCTGCTGATGCCACCTGCAGTGTTATTAAATCTCATGTGTTGAACGGGCTGCCCACCTCCATTCGGGATTCCGAGTCTGTCGACGTGTTGAAGAGCCACTTGAAGACCCTCTGATTTGACGAACTTCTGTCTGACCGACGCTCTTGGGTTTTTATAATTGGGACTTGTAACTCGCTGCCATTTTGTTTGAAACTCTTCACTGGTGGCTTTGTCACCTTGTCCTGTCATATCCTGTCCCCCAGACTGATGTTCACTTCATTATGTTGACCTTCATTTCTAAGTCACTCTGGATAAGAGCCTCTGCTAAGTCAATAAATGGAAGGGTAAACTTCACAAATTGGGAATTTGTGAATAAAAACAGAAAAACAAAGAAAGGGGGCACAAAAAGGGCAATGGGGGTCTCCCTGAAAGGCAATCCAAGGTGAGCAAATCTTAAATCACCAGCAGTCGAAAAGCACAATGAAGCTCAATGAACCACTGCAGGGTCCGTCTCTCTGCCTGTCCCCACCTTGGTATAAAGGCAGAGGGAGGAGCCTGCAGCAGTGATGTCAGAGTGGCCCCGCCTCCTGAGGCCCCACCCACCTGAGACAGAATAAATGGTAAACAAACCTTACAGTAGTAAAAAAATGAAAATAATCATACAGGTTATTTATATAGCGCCTTTCCTGTGCTGAAAGCAGAAAACACGCACAAATCATAACAAAATCACAAGAGTCACGAGACGAGTACACAAAGGTAAACGTGACGGTGACAAAGAAACAAGCCGGCCAATTCACTTCCAGTCATGAAAACCTCGGGTGACACTCTACAGTCACGTTCTCGTATTCGCACATCTCAGGCGTTTTATTGCATCAACTCGCCATTACATCTTCAAACAACAGATGTTCCCTGGGAAATCAAAATGCAGAACGAGCGACAAAAATAAAACACGGACATGCTAATTAAACCGACAGGTGGCCCCCATCTTTGATAGGTGCATTATTAACATTTCCAGTGCCATTTATGGATGGCGGGCAGCCCAACTCAACTCCTGAGGGGCCCACCGCACTCAGCACTGCCACCTGCTGGCCCCCAGTGGGACCACACTGGCACCTGACCTGCTGGCTGCCCATCGAGTTCTCAGGCGGCCCGAGCGCCTGATGCACATCACAAGAGCAGCTGCAGAGTGAGCTCAGCACAGGAAGGCTGCCATTGCATTGCGTTGCACCCTCAAGTGTTCTGGTAGAGCACTGGCCGTGAAAGGCACTATATGAAAGGGAAGCTGCTCAACTTCCAAACTAGCAGAATTCCTAAGAATCAAGTGGGGTTCACCACTGCATGTGCTCAGAAGACACCGGTACTTGGGGTCCCTGACAGCTGTGACAGCACATTTCTAAAAAGCACCCAAAATCAACAGGACCGTCTCAGAGCGGGTGGCCACACCAACAGACATGCTGACCTCCGATTAAAGAGGAGCGAGTGCAGAGCGGACCCTGCATAACGCCAACTTTTACGAGATTCCCAATTCCCATCCTTTAAAGTGGGATATAAAGCTATATACTGTATACCCTGCCATTCTTTCTTATATTCTGTAAGTGCCTTGAGCATGGGAAAGGTGCTATATAAATAAAATGTATTATTATGATGTGCAATTCTTGAATGTTCTGCACCTCAGCACTGCCACCTGCTGGGTCTCAGTGGTGCTGCACTGGCAGATCTCCACTCTGATCTCTCGACTGCCCGACTTGACCAGAGGCTCTCGGCTCGGCTACCCATCGACTTCTCAAGACGGCTTCAGCTCCTGATGCACATCACAGATGCTGCTGCTGAGTAAGGTCACCATGGGTGGGCAGCCAGACGACCAGGGGGGCACTGACATGTGACTAACCAGGAATGTGCTGACCCTCCAGAACCCAAACTGGACATCTTTTATGAGATTCCTAATGTTGATTCTCTAAAGAGCAACTCCAAAACTGCAATTCCCAATTCAATTCCTGAAAGCCCACCTCCTCAGCACTGCCACCTGCTGGCTCTCAGTGTTCCACACTCACTGGCCACTTTATTAGGTACACCTGCTCAACTGCATGTTAACGCAAATCTCTGATCAGCCAATCACACGGCAGCCACTCAATGCACTTCAGCTTGTAGACGTCGTCAAGACCACCTGCTGAAGTTCAAACCAAACACCAGAATGGAGAAGAAAGGGGACTGAAGTGACTTTGAATGTGGTGCCCTGGGTGTTGCTGCCAGGTGGGCAACTGTTGATCTACTGGGATTTTCACACACAACTATCTATGGGGTTTACAGAGAAGGGTCTCAAAAAGGGACTCTGAGGACAGCTCCCCTCCACTTTCGATTGTGGACCACATGACCCCAAAAATGGACTAATTGGAGACCTGAAGACCAAAAGCTTGAGAACCAAGTGTTCTGGTAGACGGGACACCTGGGGCCGCCTCACTGCATTCAGAGAGCCAGTTGAGAGGTGGAGGACACGACTTGTGGAAGGAGGAGTGGAGGTGGACAACAGATAAAGAAAGAAAGAGAGAGAGAGAGAGACTGGTGTATTTAGTGCTCGTTGGTACTCTGCTGGAGTGGTGGGAAATGAGGGGATGAAAAGTTTCCCACTTAATAAACGTGTGTTTTGTGCTGGACTTGGGCTCGGTGTCTGTTGTGCGCCCCCTACAGTCCACAGAGACACACAGCATCCTACTTATCAACTCAGCAGAACACCCGAGAGCTGAACTGATGAGCCAATGAGCGACACCCGAGACCCCCATTCTCTAGCAGACATTCGTAATTGACAGGACCATCTCTGTCTGCCCTGCTCAGAGTGGGCAGCACACAAACAGATAAAACAGAAATGACGGGCAGCTGACCCTGCTTAACACACACAAACAGGACGTCTTTTATGGGACCCCAGATGGTGGATTTGCCACATGGAATTTCTTGGACGTCAGCGGATGCCAAGTCAGCTGGGTGCAATTCCAACTCCTGAATGGCATGCCTCGACACTGCCACCTGCTGGCCCCCCAGTGGCACTGCACTAGCACCTAACATGTTGGCTGCCAGATGCGACCCAAAGCTCTCACTGCGACTGTCCATCGCGTCCTTCAAACGGACAAGCACACCTCTGGTGGCACATCACAGAAGCAGCCACAGAGGACGCTCACCAAGGGCCTGGCAGCCACTTTACGAGTAAAGGTGAAGGCGACTCAGTGTGCTGGTGCAGCACGACCCAAGAAAGGCACTATATGGGGCACAAGGCCTCCTAGTTTCAAGTCGACAGCATTGCGGAGAGCTGAGCACACTTCACTGACTGACGCCCATGACTGGCATCACAGACACCCGGGTCGGCACTTTCCTAGCAAGCCCTCGCAATCGACGGGACCATCTCTGTCCGCCCCACTCAGAGTGGGCAGCCACGCGAACGGGAACGCTGACATCTGATGGATGGGGTCTTACATTTGCTGCTTGGTCGCGGAGAGATAACCGTGGCAAGGAAATAAATCAAACTTGAAGGGCTGGCAAAAGACGTGTCACCCGCCGTGAGCGGGCTGTTAACTTCATGTTTCAAGGGAGGAAGATAAGACGGGAGCAGGCGAGCGACAGAGGCAGACACTAAAAGGAGGCCGCGGGGGCAGTCGGATCGACTTGCACAGAAGTGCCGACGTGGCTCAGCGATGGCCGTCCGCCTTTAAGCACTCAATCTCATTTAGCGCCTTTCCACAATGAACGCCATCTCAGCTGACGTTACAGCCTGGCAGTCAGCGCCACTTACACCGAGGATGGCTGTTGGAGATGCAACCTGGCACTGGAACCTTGTCATTCCACCTCTTAGCCACTAGGGGGCCACACCATCACACAAGTACAATTGACCTTACCTAGTAACAGCAGAGTAACCGCCAAGAGAAAGAACGCATTTCATTTAAAACATTCACTAGCTATGCTACCCGTCTAAGACCTCGGCATTAATGTTTGTAGCGCCATGCACTGCATGAGTCTCTAGTACATGCTATTTGGTATGGCATTCATAAAAGCAGGGTTAATGTTTCTGACGTGCCATCTGTTGGAATGACAGACATAACAACTGGATGAATAAACAGACACTTATTTGTAGTAATAAAGTGCATCACTACAAATGTTTTGATGCACCATCTGTTGGAATGACAAATGCAATGCATAGGTCTCTGTTAAATGCCATTTGTTGTGGATTCGTGAAAGCGTGTTAATTAGAACATTTGAACAATTGAGACAAGAACAGGCCATTCAGCCCAAAAAAAGGACATCAGTCCTATCCACTTAAAACTTCTAAAAAAAAATATCAAGTTGAGTTTTAACGTCTCTAAAGTCTTACACGGTCTTCCACACTACTTGGTAGATTACTCCAAGTGTTTATGGTTCTCCATGATATGTTGTGATGCTCCATCTGTTGGAATGACAAACGTAATGTGTATGTCTCTGTTATGTGCCATTTGGTATGGGATTCTGAAAAGCAGTGTTAATGTTTGTGATGTGCCATCTGTTGGAATGACAGACATAACTACTGGATAGACACACAGACAACTTATTTGTAGTAATGCATTAGTACACATGTTTTGATGCACCCTCTGTTGGAATTACAAATGCAATGCATATGTCTCTGTTCTAAGCCATTTGGTGAGGAATCATAAAAGCAGTGTTAATGTTTCCAATGTGCCACCTGTTGGAATGAAAAATGCAATGCGCTTCATTACTACAAATGTTTGTGATAAACTGCATCCTAGCAATGGCCATCGCAAAATGCCAACTCCTACATTGGCTTTGTGGCAGTTAAATAGATTCAATTAAGAAAACAAAATATCTTATTTAAATGGTATATAATAATATTTTCTGAATATTTGACTCATTAAGCAAATCTAAAAGATCTGTAGGTCTAAAACAAAATTATAGAAAGAACAGCAGTTAGAACAGCCACACGCCATTTTGATTCACATAAACAGATGAAGCAGACCCGGCCAGGACGCCAGTCCACCACAGGGCACCCTCACCCAAAAGCAAGTTCCCACTTCCTTCCAGGAGACCCCTCAGCCCCCAGTGAAGCAAAGAAGAGCAGCGCAGTCACGTCCTTGCCAGCCACAGCCACCTACTCACACGTCTGTGGCGGTGAGCGCCACCTGCTCCGGCACATTCCGCCACGTCACTCTGCCAATGGGCTGATTGGGCCCCAGCCGCTCATCGACTTCTGGATTACGAATTCACTCTTTGATTGGCTCCAGAATTCAGGTCAGGAAACAGTCGCTCACAGTATTTATGAAGCTAATCAATAAGGAGCAATGAGATTAAATACGGTCCAGCTGAGGGTCATTTACAAGGAGACCCCGGCCTAGCAAGATGCCCTGGCAAAGCCTCACCTCCTACGTAACGGCCGACGACTCTTCAGATTAGGACAGCAAATCTGCTCTACCAAAAGGGCCACAGACCAGGAGTGTAACATAATGAAGAAAATGATGGAAGGGATCATAAAGGAAAAGACTGGGCAGCACATGTCCAGAAGTGGAGAGTTAGGGAGCCGTCAGCCTGGCATCAGACAAGACAAAGAGGTCCTGGGTCACTAACATCCTAGGAGATAGCAACAAAATCGAGTGATCTGAGGGGTGCAGATGGAAAAGGTGATCAAACTACAGAAAGTGGGCATTCAGGGCATGGTGTGTAGGTGGGTACAAAATTAGCTTTCATACCCACACAACAAAGGGTTATGGGGGAGAGGAACCTGGTGAGAATTATGAGATGTTTACAGTGGTGTCCAGCAGGGGTCAGAGCTGGGGCTGCTGCTCTCTTTAACAAACATAAACCACCTGACAAGAACAGAAAGAACTAGCTGGCCAGGTCTGAGGAGGACACCAAGCCAGGTGGACAAGCAGATCTTCCAGAATCAGTTTAGCTGGACAGCATGCAGGCTTAGGCAGTGTAGCAGTAGAAGAAACTTCATGTAAGTGACTGTGGAGAATTACACGGAGAAAGTAACACGTTAGGTTGAAATACACACTGGGAGATCTGACACGTGATAGGACACCTCAGGAGAAGGACTGGTCATTCTCTACATCAAAAGACAATGTGCTGAAGCCATTAAGAAGGCAAACAGGACATGAGGTTATATAGCGCCCTGATATGTGGACCACAAGTCATATTGTGTGCAGTTCCGGTCTCCATATTACAAAAAAGACAATTCAGCACTGGAGAACAAACACAGGGGAGCTGATTGAGGACCATGGAGAGCAGGTGGAGAGGAAAGACTGAAATTTAATGCAACTGGAGACTATGAGGTGAATTCAGGACTGAAGGAGATGGAAGCCATTTAGAATGCTAATAAGATGTGAGATTATATGGCACCCATGATGTGTGGACTACAAGTCAATGGAGATTACACCTAAGCCATCACACACACTAGTGAGGACTCACCTGGTGTGTGGGGTGCAGTTTGGTTCTCCATATATAAAAAAGACAAAGCAGCACTGGAGAAGGTTCAGAGGTTAGCAACAAGACTGATTCAGCACTATGGAGGGCAACCAAGGAGGAAAGAATGAAGGACACAAGGGTTTAATAGTTCAAACAAAGAGAGATTAAGAGAAGATATGAGGTTAAGTTGTGTTGGATCGACTTTGGTGCTGATACCAGGTACCAAAACAGTTCTGAAGTAAATCACGGAAAACTCCATAACTGCCCATCTTATTCCAGCCTCCCTGATGCATCACACTGCTTTGCTGCATCGTTTCCCTCTTAAATCCATGAAGTCCCAAATATGGCGGATGTTGGCCTCTCCATGAACTTCCGGTTGTTGATGAAGCTCATGCTTTCGTTTCGTGAAGACTATGAAATGAACATTTTTACACAACTGCAATAGCGGGTTTGGGGGGAGTCAGTGGATTGAGAGGAATGGTGACCTTTACTTCAGGTATCAAAAACCCATAATTTATTGGTACTGTTTTAAAATTTGGACTTTTCTGGAAACCATGCAAGCCTAACTGGAAGTGCTTTAATGTGATGTCAGGTTATCTAGTGCCCCGGACGTCCATGGACATTATCTTTAAGTTATCAACCTTACTAGTGAGGCCTCACCTGCAGATCTGTCAACCGTTTTGGTCTTCATATAAAAAAGACAAAAACACCACCAGTGAAAGTGCAGAGATGAGGAGCCGGGCTGATTCAGCACCATGGAGAGCAACTGAGGAGGAACGACTGAAGGACCTGAACATTTAAAGTTAAAGCAAATGGGGATTAAGAGGTTGACAGGATTGACGAGGGCGGAAGTCATTAAGGAGGCGAATAAGATGTGAGGTTACATAGCGCCTGATGTGTGGAGGACAAGTCAACGGAGATTATGAATAAGCTTTATAACACAATAGTGAGGCCTTATTAGACAAAGTCCATAGAAGAATGACGGGACTGACTCACCATCATGGACAGCAACTGTAATGAATCAGGTCTCATGGAGGGCAAGCAGAGGACAACTGAAGGAGCCGAACCCTTAAAGTTCAAACAAACAGCCAGCAGCCATCCCACCTGTGCTGCTCCGTCAGTGAAGTGTGCTCAGCTCTCCGCAATGCTGCCGACTTGAAACTAGGAGGCCTTGTGCCCCATATAGTGCCTTTCTTGGGTCGTGCTGCACCAGCACACGGAGTCGTCTTCACCTTTACTCGTAAAGTGGATGCCGGGCCCTTAGTGAGCGTCCTCTGCGGCTGCTTCTGTGATGTGCCACCAGAGGTCTGTTCAGCCCCAGTCAGTATTTGGATGGGAGACCATCTGCAAAAAGCTTGGGTTTGCTGTAGGAAGAGGTGTTGGTGAGGCCAGCAGGGGGCGCTTACTTTGTGGTGTGTGTGTGTGGATCCCAATGCCACAGTTCAGTGACGATGGCGTCGTTCTTCTGGTTACATGTAAAACCTGAGGTTCTGACTCTCTGTAGTCATAAAGACCACTGGGCGTTCTTCAGAAACAGTAGGGTGTATCACGATGTCCTGGCTAAAGTGCCCGCTACCGCTTGATCATCACGGCCTCCTAATCAATCCACGTCTCTAACTGGCGGTCTCTCTCACCACTTCACCACCTAAGAGCTAATGTGTGGCACAAAAATGGCTGCCACTGCATGATCCAGGTGGGTGCTGCACATTGGTGGGAGTTCTCTTCTGTCTATGTAAAGTGCTTCAAGTAGTGAGAAATGTGCTATATAAATGTAACTAATGGTTATTATTAAGAGAAGATGTCACTGATGTGAGGTTCGACAGCGCCCATCACGTGTGGCGTACAAGTCAATGGAGGTTATGAACAAACTTTACAACACAATAGTGAGGCCTTATGAGAGAAAGTCCAGGGGAGAGCCACTAGACTGATTCAGCACCATGGACAGCAAGTGTAATGACTCAGGACAATGGAGGACAAGCAAAGAGGAATGATGGACGGGGCCCGAGGCTTTACAAGCAGACTGAGAGAAGATGTGATGGAAGTATTTGAATTGTACTTAAGGGGGTGCCCATCACGTGTGACGTACAAGTCAATGGAGGTTACCCCGTAAGCGTCATGCTAAGCTTAGGCCCATTGACCTTCTCTAATAAACCAAGCTGCAAGTGGAGGAAGGTTTTGGGCCACAGATCAATCAACTTTTAATTTATATAGCGCATTTCTATAGTGCAGACCGCCCAGTGTGCTTCACAAGGGCAGTCCATTCATTTACATGTAATTTTTACCTTTGGGGCTCACAGGCTGAATCAGCGTCATTGGGCATAACAGCCCAATGCTTTACCCACTGTGCCACTCTGCCATCAGTGACACCCAAGCATATGTAGAAATCAGAGTAGGAATTTAGCGACCTTCTCATCACACTCAACGTCACTTTGGAGAATTGAGGCCGACAGGTTTGACGAGCTTGTTGGGCTGAATTAGTTTGTCCTCGTCACCTTCGTCCTAACAGAGTCACAAAGAAAAGCAATCAGACAGCAACCTACGACAAAGAAAAAGACCAAGCCTCCCGGACAGGTCAAAGTGGGCAAGACGACGGGCTTGTGTCCGGGCTTCACAGCACACTCTCATCTTCTCCATTCCTCTCCTCGAGATTCGGCTCTCATATTCTTCGCTCTCCCATTCCTCTCATCCTCTTCGCAGCTCATCCATAATGCATGTGATGCTGTTCTTACATTAACAGAGACGCAGCCCACCCTCCCCATGTCAAGGTGCTTTTGTAAGGAATGCTAAAAAGACACGGGGGGGGGGGGAGAGAGGAGGAGGAGGAGATGGGGGGGATAAGAGTCCACTCACTGCCGCAGACGTTGGCGTAGAGAGGAATGGGAAGCCACCAATAGAGGAAGGGATTCCTTGATGAGCCTCCCACATCCAGGCTTTCCGTTCCGCACAGTCTCCTTAATCCCCCCAGTGCAGGTGACATTTGTGTTTCCTATTTATGTCCTCTGAATCCACAGCTCTGGTAAGCTTTCAGGTCAGTTTACTTCTGTCAAGCGCAGGCTCAGTTCACAGGTGATTACAATTCAGAATCTTCACACACACACACACGAGTGTGAACACGCGCCGAAACAAAGTGGAGTCAAACTGAGTGCCAGGAGCGGAGCCTCCAGTGTCCTGAATCTGCTGCAGTATCTCGTGTCCCACCATGCAGGCAGGGGGGCTGCACCTATATAACAAACCCCAAAACTCACAAGACGGGCATCCCATGGCCCGCTGTTATGGCTCAGCCGTGGCTTACGTTGATTTGGTATTTGTGTTGTTTTTATGTCACTTTACTTACATGTTGTTTCTAACATACGTCACAGGACACATGGTCCTCTTTAAAGGGTGACTGTGGCTTTTGGGTAGGAGCCGATGTCATTAGATGGTGCCCAACATTCTTCGGATGTTCCAACTGTAACCCCCTCCTGTTGGTGGGTTGGCAGCGGTGGTCCAATCACTGCCCATCAGTTCCTGACCTTCAGCTCCTCTGCTGCCTCACTCAGCCCCATCTTCCTCTCCATTCCCGAGGATCCCACGGCCGTAAGAAAATTCCATGTGACTTATGCTGGGAATTCTCTGGGAACAGCAAGGCCTCCCAACTTCTATCCCTGCTTTCTTGGACCAAGTCCTGGCATCTCCATACCACACACTTATTCTCATGACACAATGAATTTGACCAGGATGACCCTCTCCTTGCTTGTTCTGACCTGATGACTACATCTGACCTCAGAGATGTGTGGATGACAGGGTTGGAACTGCGACCTCCTGACCCTTTTCCGCCCTCATTTCCCACCCTTGTGCCCCCTGCTCTTACTTGAGGTGGGTTCAATGTATGGACTGTGAGCTTCACTCTGAGTGCATTCCTTGCATTTTGTGGGTGGAGCCCTACAGGGCGGGGCACCATGACGTCACTGCCGAAGGACCGCCCACAGTCTTTATATACTGCAGCTGACATCCTTCAAGGGCTCATTGACATTCAAGGGTAGATTTGCCCATTTGTGAGTTTTGCTTTTCTGGTTCTGCATTTACTACTTTATTATTTTATTTATTTATTTGGTTTATGATTTCTGAATTGTGGAGTTGGACTTGTTTGGTGGGTTTTGCTTTTTTAGGCATTTCTTTTTGATTGAATATAAAGTCTTCATTTATAAACTTAGATTGTTAGATTGATCTCCCTAGCCTGGGGTTTATGGTATCCTTTCCCTTGAACTTTAAAAGCTAATTCCCGTTTAGGTCCATGTGAGCTGAGGCCTGCCTGTGGAGTTTGGGGATCAGGCTTCCTGGTGGGAGAGCTAGGTTAAGGAAGCCCCCTGGCCTGGTTTAGGGGTCTTTTAGAGGCCCTCACCCATGTTCTTATTTCACGACACCCGTAATGAGCCCAAGACCTTCTTGGAGTTTTGCTCAAGAATCCCAACTCCCGGACCCCAAGCAGGAGTGTGCTGCCACCTTGTCTACTCCTGGAAGTGACGTTACGACGCACGACTTACTGTACGGGTGTCATGTGGCAGCAGGGAGGAAGTGCTGCTATCAACAACATGGCCACCAATCTGAAAATGGTGGGGTGGTGATGCCAGTTTGGGGTCTATGGCAGTGTACAGGTTTTTAGTAAAATCAGTGCACTCCGCTCAGGGCCTGGGGTGTTGATGGGGGAAACTGGTGGACCCCCACCTTCACGTGCAGTTCAGCCAATTTCATTATTAGCACACTGGGGTGAGTAACTGGGCACCTGTGCCCACTGCAGCATAAAAGGAGCCCGAGACGGGAGAGACCGGGACAAGCAAAGAGACGGAGATGGGTAAAGGAAAAATGAAGAGGCAGGATGGTGGGCGGGCTGGTGCCATAGTGTGCAGGTAAGCAGTCGTGAAGAGGGCAGAGAGGGACGAGCAGATGGCACCCATGAGGCAGGGGCAGGCCTGGCAAGTGCCCAAGGAGCAGGAGTGACCAAACGCTCTAAGTGGGCATTGGGATGGCGGTGGGAACATGAGGTGGCTTTGAGGGATGACTGCACTTGGCCAGGAGTGGACCACCAGGGCGCTTTAGAAGGAAACACGAAGGCTTGTGATTTGAAGCGTTTTGGATGATTTCTGTATTGATGATCACCGCTACCACTATAAACAATAGCGACTCACAGCCCACCAGCTGCCCCCCGGAGCCCAAATGTGGCTGAGAAACCCTGCTATATAGTGTCTTTCATGCTACTGCTGTGTTATACAGCATCTTTCACATCTCTCTATTACTCATATAGTGGCCCCCCCTCTATATAGCGCCTTTCACATCTCTGCAGTATGGGGTCCCTCGTTGTCCTGTGCTGACCCCCCACATCTTTGCTCTCTTACGCCGGTGGGCTCCTGTCTTGTTGCTTTGATATTTGACATCACACTGTGCCACCTCCAGTCAGGGGAAGTGGCCAGTGGGGGGGGCTGCTAGTGACAAAATGACACAAAATGACATCTTGTCCCATAAACCAAATTCCAATAAAATAAGAAAACGCTAGAAAAAAAAAAAAACGAGCAATAAATGCAGAGAGGAGTCCACCATGATCATCGACTGCTAACGGTCAGAACACGGACAGAGGAAGAGCAAAGACGAGGCAAGGCGGTGAAGAAGGGGGGCCGACGGGGGCAAAAATCAGGAGAATGAAGAAAAACACATGAAGGGGAATGTGGGGGGGGGGGGGCAGTAAATGCAAAAAGAGCCTGAATGACAGAAACACAAAACTGTGAAAGGCGCTTTATAAAGGCGGTGACAGTGTGCAGCCACCTGAGCTGACAGGAAGTGCTTGGCGGTGACCTGGAGCTCGTGACAGACAGACGGACAGACAGACGGACACCTGCCAACGAGCTGCCAGATTTCATGACATTACTTTTTTTTGACAGTTTTTTCTTCCCCTTTTCCTGGACATTAAATGGGGTCACTTTGGTGCCCCCCAATCTTTGTCTCATTTCAGAGTCGTATTTACTATTTATATCCTTTTATTGTTCATACCCTTCATTTTTATATAGCGCCTTACCGGTCAGCCCCACCACAAGGCTGTGACAACCCGGATGTTAATTCACAAGACACTTCAAACACAAGTCAGAAGGAAGCTGGCAGATTCTTGTGCCATCTTTTAGAGCACCAATCCATAGAGCATGCCATGCCAAGGCCAGCTGCTTAATATCTCCAGACTGGCAGGTCAGGGTCACACAAGGAGTCAAAGGTGGGGACACCCACCGTAGGTACAAGTTCCACACCCCACCAGTAAGGGGTCTGTCAACCTGACTGCCTATGACAAACTAAAGTGGTTTACAGTAGGAGCTGATGGGCAGCATGGCTGACTGGGCATCAGGACAGCAGCAACCAGCGACTCAGTTACGCATGATGGCTGCTGTGCCCACAAATCTGCTTCTCTGCAGCTCACAAGTACGGAGCACAACAGGCACATGCATGCCTCCTAGTGGCCTGGAGGGCCTATTCTGCAGCCCACCGGGCACTCTTACCTTTGTGGTTCATGGTCTGCAGGCACTGCTTGCTCTGGATGTCCCACAGGTTCACCGTTTCATCGTGGGACCCCGACAGCAGCAACGACCCGTCCATGGACACAGAAAGACACGTCACCAGGTTCCTGCCAAAGTGACAACATAGGATGAGCAACACCACAGGATGCTCCCGACCCCTCCCCCTCTTCAGACGTGAGCCCACCCAACGCGGACCCACCTGTGACCCTTGAACACCTGATTTCCTTCCCTGTCGGCCTGGAACGTCTCGTCTCTTTGGATGCCCTAGAAATGAAAAGAGGACACAAAGGATGTGATTTAAGGCACTAAGAGTTACCCTAAGAAAACGTGGGCACTGGTGCCAGGGTGAGGAGTTCAGCTCACTGCCAAGCCGGGCATCCTGAAGAAAACTCCAGAAAGTGGTTAGACAAAGCGCAAAGGTGGCAGTCAGCTGACAGCAGGAGATGGGCAACGGGGCGAAGAAGATTCAATGACTGCCTGGAAGAGACTGGAGTTCAAAGTGCAAGGCGCTATACACAAACGCGGACTGAACCACTAGAAGGCACTTTATAGAAAGGCTGCGCTCACCAAACAAGGTGGGCTATGCACACAACCAGCCTGGGGAATGTGTTCATGATGCAAGGTGCTATATAAAAGGACTGGCTGTAGGAAAACTGGAGAATGCTATTGACAGTGCAAGGCGCTATATACACAAGCCCTCTCTGTAAGCACCTAATGAATGGAGTTCAGTAAGAAGGGGCTTCTTGAGAACAGACTGACTGTAGCCATCCTGAGAATGGGGGTCTCAATGAAAGGCACTATATACAAAGGCTTGTTTATAAGGTGCCAAGGGGTGAAAGGCACTATATAAAGACAGGTGGGCCAGTTTTGTGTTTTGCTTTGGATTCCTCTTGATAAAGTGATGGCACACGGAGTGAAAGGCGCCATATAAGGACGCCAAGCCAACATGGCAGGAGCAGAGTAGCCACCCGTGAGGCGTCGACTTTGCTTTCATTCTCGCTGTGCTCTGCATTTTTAAAGCCGATTCTCTTTTCTCCCGATCCAAGCGTGACGTGTGGAGCGGTGGGCAGCAGAAAACGATTCCCTGGACGAAGCGCTCGGCGTACTTGGCGTTAGTCTTTGGATCTCATCAAAGCCGGGATGTGCTGCTAAGAACTTATCTGAAACCACAGAGCTGGCATCAAACATGGGAGTCCTGAGACTTCCGAGTCCGGCTTTGAAGATTCCTCAGACTCATTTATTACAGAGATAGCAGTGGTTGGGGGGGGGGGGTTTCAGGGGTCTGGGCTGACCTCTCTGCCTGTTTCCCAAAAAGCATGCGAAAGCAGAGATGCACTCGGGCAAACGAGACCCCCCGCAACAGGCAGCGAGGAGCAACCCGGCGGACATCATCTCGAGTGGCGAGGACTCATTAGCATGGCACCTTCGCTGAAACAAAACCCAACTCAAACTGCCCTTTACCAAGCGCACGTCACGCCAATTAATGAGCAAACAGGCGCTCATTAGCTGATTACCGGCCGAGTGCCCGCGCGCCCACCAAACGGATCAGCAACTGCAGCTTCACGCCACATTGCTTCGAGTCTCTGGTGGTCATCACTGATTCTTTATTAACTCTGCTCAGTCCGCTGGCACAGCTCAGGAATATAAGGGTGGCTGGCAGTGGCATAAGGAAATGGAAGAGTGGGACCCAAATGAACTCTGGCCATGTGGGGGCACATGCTGGGCCATCTCAGTACCCACTTAGATGAATGGCATGTCTACCACCATCAGACTGCATAAAGCATTGTGCCACCATGCCCATAGATGCTCTGGCACAGGGAGAATATTTAATATTAGTTATTATGTGGGGTGGTCTGGCACCAACTTGACCAGTTGCACTTTTTAATGTTTTGCACAGTGGCTCACATTCTTTGTTGTTGCCAACTGTTTATCTCCTATATAGCGCCTTTGACATCTACCTCAGTATTATATGGCGCCTTTCCTATCTACCTGTCTCAGTAATCAGCACATGTCATATTGATCTTTCTATAACACTGCACCTTTCATATATGGTCAGTCTACTGCCAGACTGTACAAAGCTTTACCCTATTGTGCCCACTTTTACTCTGGTCAGTTAAAACAGAAACACCGGCACAGGGACAAGATTTCATTATTATTATCATCATCATCATCTTCACTTTGGGTCGTCTGGCACTTTCATGCTCATTTACGCTTTGTACTTTTTACTGTCATTCACTGTCAATGTTAACTCCTTTAGTAATTTTAAACACTTCAGACGTGTCCCTTGTGAATGTCCATCTATTTACTAAAAGGGTTCAGCTTCTTCAGTCTTTCTTCCTCACTCGCTCTCCATGGTCCTGAATCCATGGAGGACCCTTTTTGGTCCACAGCTGGCTGCTCTTCTCTGGACTTTCTCTTGTGTTGCTGTCTCTTTATTTTATTTATTTTTTACTATGGAGCTCAAAACACAACTTCCCTTGACTTATACTCTACACATCAAAGGCGCTATATAACCTAACTTCCAGTTGATCTCTTAATTTCTGTCCAAGGTCTGGATGTGGTTACATCTTAATGGCCATTTGCTGAAACTCCAAAGCTGTTCTTCTCAGTCACTTTCCATGGTCCTGAATCAGTGAGGCTGCTCTCCTCTTGGACTTTGTCTTGTGCTGCTGTGTCTTTATTTATTTAATATGGAGCTCAAACCAAAGAACTCCAACTGAGTCCTCCCTACCGTTATAAAGCTTAAGCATAACCTCCCTTTACTTGTGCTCCAGACATCAGGGCGCTATATAACCTAACATCCTATTTAATCACTTCTGTATAATACCCAGATGGGGGCAAATGTTAATCTCCATGTCTTCAAACTTCAGAAGTTCATCTTCTTCAGCCTTTCCCACTCAGTTGCTCTCCATGGTCCTGACTCAGCCTGGCTGCTCTCCTCTTGGACTTTCTCCTGTGCTGTTTGGTCTTTTTTTTTTGTAATATGGAGAACAGAATGCTCGCAGTACTGCAGGTGAGGCCTCACTAGTGCGTTGCACAGCTTATGTTTAACCTCCCCTGCCTTGTATCCCACACATCAGACTACTACAGTATATAACCTGACATGCCTTTTCAAAGCCTTCCCTCCAATCCTGTCACCTTTTAATTTCCATTTCATTTCACCTCTTCCCCCTCAGTCACCTCCCATGATGCTGAATCAGCCTGGTTGATCTCCTTTTGTCTTTTTTGTAATATGGAGACCAAACCGGCACACGGCACTGCAGATGAGGTCCCACAAGTGTGTTTTATCACTTGTGTACAACTTCCCTTGACTTGTACTGTAAACATCAAAGGTGCTATATAACCTAAATTCCTTAATTTCTGTACAAGGTCTGGATATGGTCACATCTTAATGGCCATTTGCTGAAACACCAAAGCTGTTCTTCTCAGTCACTCTCCATGGTCCTGAATCAGTGAGGCTGCTCTCCTCTTGGACTTTCTCTTGTGCTGCTGTGTCTTTATTTATATATTTAATATGGAGCTCAAAACACAGAACTCCAACTGAGTCCTCCCTACCATTATAAAACTTAAGCATAACCTCCTTTGACTTGAGCTCCAGACATCAGGGTGCTATATAACCTAACATCCTATTTAATCACTTCTGTCTATTACCCAGATGGGGGCAAATGTTAATCTCCATGTCTTCAAACTTTAGAGTTCATCTTCTTCAGCCTTTCCCACTCAGTCACTCTCCATGGTGCTGAATCAGCCTGGCTGCTCCCCTCTTGGACTTTCTCTAGTGCTGTGTTATCTTTTTTTTTTTTTTAGGAACATGGAAACCAAACCTTTGTACAACATTCCGGGTGAGGCGCCCCTCGTGTTATACAACTGAAGCATAAACTCCATTATGGCTTGCAATATTAACACATCACAGTCGCTGTCCACCATCCTAATTCTTTTCATAATTTGAAACACTTCAGAGGCATGTGTCCCTCTCAAAGGCTCCGCTCCTTCAGTCGTTCCCCCCTCGGTTGCTGTCCGTGGTGCTGAATCTGCCTGGCTGCTCTCCTCTTTCTCTCTCCAGCCCTGCTTTGTCTTTTTCTAATATGGAGACCAAACCTGCACAGAGCCCTCCAGGCGAGTCTTCTCTAGTGATGCACAGCTGAAGGTGAAACTCCTTTGACTTCAACTCCACACCTGGTGGACGCTTTATAACCTAACACACACTCTGTCTGGATGTAGACAGTGATGAGCCCACTGTAACTCCCAGGTCCATCTCTTAGGGGCTACTTTCAAGTTTCAGATACCCCTCAACACCCAACCCCATTCCCCCCCCCCCCCCCCCCCCCATTGTGTAATCAAATCTGACATTTCTACATATCACATGTAATTCTTTACATTTACCAGCACTGAATCTCTTATTCCAAGTGTCTGCCCGCGCCTGTATGTTGTCCTGGTCCTTCATTAATGATTACACCGGTTTTCTGACATTCCCTCCATTTTAGAAGCCTCGTTTAATTTACTGTTTTGTTTTTTATATTTTTGTCAGATCGTTTTTGCACATTAAAATGAGCAGTAGCTCAGCACTGCCCCCTACTGGACACCACTGTTAAAATCACCTAAATCTGAAATGGTTGCTCCCCATAACTCTTTGCTCCCAGTAATTTATGCCAATGCTGCACTCATCTACACCCAGTGCCCTCAGTGCCCACTTTTTTCATTTGATCACCGGCCCCTCTGATCTAAGGCTTTGTCAAACTGCACCTCACTCATCATCTTCATGCTTTTGTTGTACAATTCCAGCGTATTTGTGTCACACGACTTGTCCTTCTGAGCCCATGCCGACTATTCATCTTTTCTTGACATGTGATGCTCCATCTTTTCCATAATAATTGCTTCCATAAATTAAGCCATGACGCATGTGAAGTTTACGGTCTCCATTACCTCAGTGCCACACTGCACATGCTGAATGGCCTCACTGGCTTTCCCAGCTCCCTTCTCACAAGTACCCCCAGTTCAGGGGGACTGACTGGCTCCCCCATTCTCAATGACCTGCACTGGTGCGCCACCTTCTGACTTATCTCTCTCATGTATTCTGGGAGCCCCCAGCTTCAGGAGGACAAGCTCCCCCTATTGGTTGGCACTGGTGCTCCACCTAGTGGACAGAAGACAGCCCTCAATGCCTCTGTAGTGCACCCTGCAGGTCAGTTAATGCCACTGCAGTATAACTGATGGCTACTTGGCAGTGTTAGCTCTCAATTAAGACCCTTGGGTTTTTTTTTTTCTTTAAGACCCTCTTAATGTTGCAATGTTGATTTTTGACGGGGTGATCTGCCCACAAGTGAAGTGTTTGTGATTCAGCACCATGATGGGCCCGGCGTGTCACAAGCTCTAATAATTCATTACATTTATATAGCGCTTTTCTCAGTACTCAAAGCTCTACTAACACCTTAGCTGCTCCTCGGGCCCTTGGCATTTTGCTGGCATCTGATTTACCTTCTGCACTACTTTGGCATCATTAGGAGTCACTCGGTCTTTCTGGGCACCCCTTCCAAGTGAGTCAGACGAATCAGTTTGAGGGGAAAATCCACTCCGCTGAATGCAACTCTACCATCAGGGTGCCACGTCGGCGGCGTTTTTCGTTTAGCAGTGCAAATATCGCCGGCCTGATTCATGAACCTCAGGAGACTCTCAGCAGGTTTACGTTAAAAAGGATTACAGGAACTGGACTTTAGCGCAGCTCACTCTGGGGAGGCTTCTGGACAGAAAGACAACAGCAAGGAGTCGTCCAATTTAGGTCCCTTCGTGTACATTAAAATACAATCCTGTAAAAGTGAACCTCAGCAAAAAATATGACTTTAATTTCTAACAATCCTTCATGACGTTCAGGTTCACACCGCTCACACGACTCTTTTTTAAAGGCTCGCTGACTACACCTGGCAGATGCCGTTCACCGATTGTTGGAAACTGAATCATTACCCGAGGACAAGTCACACAACTCCCACTCACTTGGTCCTCAGACTGAGTCATTACCCGAGGACAGGGCGCTCGTGCACACGGATTCTCGCAAGTTTAAACCAAATCATCACTTGTGGACAAACAGCCTAATTCTCATTGGCCCTGAATCTCCAACTGAACCACTACTAAAGAAAAAGCCACACGAGTCTCCTTCTCGATGTGAATCATCACCTGAGAATGAGTTGCACTGCTTCTTATGAGCTTGAACTAAATCACTAAACGAGGCACGAGATTGTCCTCTCTTTGGATTCTTGAACCAAATTGTTCCCAGCAAGCGAGTCACACAGTTCTCATTCACTTTGTTCTTGCACTGAATCGTCATCCGGGAACACGTAAACCCATCCATCCATCCATTATCCAAACCCGCTATATCCTAACTACAGGGTCACGGGGGTCTGCTGGAGCTAAACCCAGCCAGCACAGGGTGCAAGGCAGGAAACAAACCCTGGGCAGGGCGCCAGCCCACCACAGGGGAACACGTAACCCAATTCTCAAACTTCTAAGAAGCCGTAAGCAAGACCGTTCACGGATTCTTCCGAGTTTGGACTGAATTGTAACTCGAGTTTCTCGTTCACTTGGTCCTCAAACTGAATCATCAGCAGACATTAAGTCTCATGATTCCCATTCCTGGTTCCAGGACTGAACCATTAGCTAGGAACGAGTCGGACGACTTTCTCGTTTAAGGATTCCTTCAAGTCTGAACTGAATCATTACTCACAAACATCACCTGCTAACAAGTGGCGTCACTCTGTCATTCATACAAGTTTAAACCAAATTATTACTTGGGGACAAATGGCATCATTCTCATGCACTTGATCCTCAAACTGAACCGTTTCAGGCTGCACGGTTCTATCGCACTTGCTTCTTGAATCTCTACTGATTCTTTCTCGTTTACCGAGTCTTACACAAATTATTCCTCGCCAACAAGTCACCTCATTCTCATTCACTTGCATCTCAAACCGAATCATTACCCAAGAAGGAGTCTGACAAGTTTATTGTTTAACAGGAAAACGGCGCACACGATTCTCGACCTCAGTCACTACCTGCGGGTGAACAGCACAGCTGACGTCCACTTGAACCTCAGACTGAACCTTTACCTGCTGTTGACAGGCGGTGCAATCCTCTCGTTCCTGGAATCTTACGAGTCTGAACCAAATCGTTACCAGCAAGCGAGTCACTGCCTGAGAAGACGTAACGCAATTCTCAAACTTGTCAGAATCCGTAAACACAACAGTTCTGGGAGTCTTACGAGTTTGGACCAAATCGTTTCTCACTCACTTGGTTCTCAAACTGAATCATCACCAGACAATAAGCCTCATGATTCCCATTTCTGGTTCCGGGACCGAATCATTAGCCAGGAACGAGTCGGATGACTTTCTCATTTATGGAATCCTTACTCGTGAATGACTTTCTCGTTTAAGGATTCCTTCAAGTCTGACCTGAATCCTTACTCACCAACAAGCCTCCCAATTGCCATTCACTTCATTCTCAGACGTGACCTGCTAACATGTGGCGTCACTCCGGCATTCACCAGTTCTCACCAGTTTAAACCAAATCATTGCTTGTGGATGGACGTCATCATATTCTCACTCACTCGATTCTTCAACTGAACGGTTACCAAAGATAAAGCGGCCCGGCGTTCATTCCCTGAGTTCTTGAGTTCGCGTCATTACCCAAGAATGAGTCAGACAACTTTCTCGTTGATGGATTCTTACAAGTTTGCGCCAAATTGTTAATTGCAAACACATCTCTCACTCACTGGACCCTTCATCTGAACCACTAACACAACTCTCAAACTTCTAAGAATCCGTAAACAAGACTGACGAGTTTGAACCGAATCGTTACTCGTTAAAAAACACACCAGTGCCCAATCAGTTGCTTCTGAAACAGAATCACGATTCCCACTTCTGGTTCTTAGCCAGGAATGAGTCAGATGACTTTCTCGTTTACGGATTCCTTCAACTTTGAACCGGGTCTTTACTCGTGAATTTCCGTTCACTCGATTCTCAAACCGATTCATTACCCAAGAATGAGTTGGATGATCTTCCCGTTCACCGACTCTCTCAAGTCTGAATTGAATCGTTAACAGCAACCTCGCGAGGCGCGTGATCCTCAGACCAAATCACTAGCTGTGTGTGAACAGCACAATCCTCGTTCACGTGATGCTCACAAGTTGCACGATTGTCTTGTTCATGGATTCTTGTGTGTTTGATCCAAATTACCACCATCATCCTCCTCGTCCACTCAATGTGACTTGTTACCAGAGAACAAGCCGCGTGATTCTCGTCCAGCTGATTCTTAATTGAATTATTAACTGGGAGCGTGTTGCACGATTCTCATAAGTCTGAACCAAACGACTTGTGCAATTCTCCTTCATTTGGCTCTCAAACTGAAGTCCCATGATCCTCTCGGCCCTGACTCACTGGAGCGTAAAGCAAATCATTACAAACAAACAGCCTCGTGACTCTCGGTCCCACGACTCCCTGAGCTGCGTCATTACCCAAGGACGAGTCCCACAATTCTCATTCAGCTGATTTTTTGAGTCGAGTCGTTCCCCAAAAACGAGCTGCACAATTCTCAGTTAAGTGAATCACTAATTGTATCAGCACTTCGCAACACGAGTCTCATTAACTTTATTCTCAAACGCATTTATTTGACAAGGACACGCCTCCCAACTAGTGCTGGACTGGCACGACGACTGTGACTTTAGTGCTGATGCCAACGTTCAGACCGTCGTACCAGAACTGTTCCAAAGCAAGTAACGGATTTACACCAAAACCCCTCATTTTACTCCAACATCCCTCATGAGCCGTCTGATCACACCACCTCGGGGGGGCACCAGATGGAAATCCTGTTTGTGTCACAGCACTGAGGGTTTGGGAGTCCCCCGTGAAGCTCCAATCACATCCAAAGTAATTAGTGGGGGGTCACGTCTGGACAGACCCCCATGAAGTTCCAATCACATCCAATGTAATGGGGTGGGGGGCATTTGGACAGACACCCATGACATTCCAATCACATCCAATGTAATTAGTGGGGGGGGGGGGGCATTTGGACAGACCCCGTGACATTCCAATCACATCCAATGTAATTAGTGGGGGGGGGGGCGTGTTTGGACGGACCCCCGTGAAGTTCCAATCACATCCAATGTAACCGGGGGTTGCATTTGGACAGACCCCCGTGAAGTTCCAATCACATCCAATGTAACGGGGGGGGGGGGGGCCTTTGGACAGACACCTATGACATTCCAATCACATCCAATGTAATTAGTGGGGGGGGGGCACGTTTCGACAGACCCCCGTGAAGCTCCAAATACATCTAATGTAATTAGTTGGGGGGGCGCATTTGGACAGACCCCCATGAAGTTCCAATCACATCCAATGTAATGGCGGGGGGGGGGGTCATTTGGACAGACCCCCGTGAAGCTCCAAATACATCCAATGTAACGGGGGGGGGGGGGCCTTTGGACAGACACCTATGACATTCCAATCACATCCAATGTAATTAGTGGGGGGGGGCACGTTTCGACAGACCCCCGTGAAGCTCCAAATACATCTAATGTAATTAGTGGGGTGGCGACTGGACGGCCCCCCGTGAAGGTCTAATCACACCGAGGTGTGCAGATTTGACTCCACAGGACAGACGTTTTTGTTTTTGGTGAGTGCAGTTCTGATGTTCACCTCCACTAATGAATTCCCTAATTGCTGGTCCTGCGCCATTTTAAAATGAGTTTGTTTTTGTTTTTCGTGACTTTTAGTGTCGCGCCTCACCGCTCACCTCAGCTCACTTGTCCTGCTCAACTGATTTTCAAAGTGAATCATCACGTGCCTCAATCACGTGGCTCTCAAAGCAGATCCCACCCCACCGATGAGCCGCTCGATGCCCTTGCCCACTGAGCTCAGTTCCAGTCCTTAACCCAACAGCAAGTTGACTTCATGATTCTCATCCACTCGATTCTCGGAGAGAGCGTCGGCCCCTCATTTCTTTACAAACGCCCATCAAAGTAGGTGTAAGTTATGACTAACCGTTAGCTATGGCAGCCAAGTTACTCTGTAATCCCTCCAAAGAGCTGCCTAAGAGATTCTCTGGTGACCGCAGCCCTGGGCACTACCAGTGAATCACATGAATCAAACTAATGGCTTCACTTAAACGGGGGCTTCGAAAGAATCAAATCAGTAAAGAGGATCATAATGGTCGGCACTAACCGCAGGAGCTCAGCGGCCCCTCACAAATCCAAAAATGCCTTGCGCTTTGTGAAATAGCTATGGACAAGCGGGCACCGTGCCAGTGGTATGAACAGAACGCACAGGACGCTGGTCCTCCAGAACTGGCCATCAGCGGCCTGCTCCTTACACTTTACATTTGTCCTCATTTCTTTATCTGTAAGCAGACGGGCACTGCCACTGCAGGCAGGATTTTCTAGATAACCTCAAGGGGGCACCAAAAACTCAAAACTGGGGTGTGGCACAATGACCAAGACAAGTGTGTGCTTATGGGGTGGCGTGGCTCATTTGCATTTGACATGTTGCCAACCAATAAGAAGCCTCATCGTTAACTTTCTAAAATGGAGGCCAGCCACTAGGGGCTGCAGGGGAGGAGGAGGAGGAGATGATTGTCATGGATATGCGCTCACCCCAAAGTGTCACCAGCCTGCAGGTCTTTGTCCCTTCAACGTCCAAGTTGGAAGGCCTTTGAATTTAGTCAAGGAGGATCCAAACAAGAAGGCGACATGTCCACCATCAAGAGCACAGAGGCATGCAAACAGACAACACGTGGGCACGGCCGACACAAAGAGTACACGGCAGTGACGGCCTGTCAAATGGCACACAAGCATTAGACGCAGCCTGCCGCCTGCAGAACCGATCGGGCGGACCCTCAGACAAAGAGGCACAGCTGGTCCACCCATTGTGTCGCCACTCGCCTCTCAAAGCCTGGGTGACCCCCCTGAGAGGGCGGCCGTCGGTGAAATCCACAGGGAGCCCAAAGCCCATTCCGTGTGTGTCATTTGGATGCCGTGACCAATTTGTAAAACGATTTCAGTGGATGAGTCACTGCAGCGCGCTCGTGAACGTACTGACTTATTTATTTTGCTCTGCGCCGGTGCCTGCGGGGCTAAGATTCACATGAGGCGGCGACCAAAGGCGCTCCACTTCTGTTTGGTCCCCCCCCCCCAGGTTCCCGATTTATTTCAGGCACGGTACTTTTCTTAGGCTGCCTTTATGAAATGATCTCATCCGCCGTTTTACACGCCGTTCATTACCCAGCAGACACGCTCGCTTCTTTGATGCTCCATGGTGAATTTGCATAACGTACTTAAGTCGGTCACACTGAGGCATCTAAAAATATTTTCAAACTTGCAGTGAAGTTCTGAAGGAAGTTCTCAGACTCCCTGAAAGGTCTGACGACTCCCTTAGCGCCAGCAGTGGGCAGACACTGCCGCCCCTAAAGGAATCACTGACTGGAGGCCTGCCAGCATCCCATGGCTCAGAGCTAAAAATGAACAGGGCGGTCCCCTAAGTGACCATGACAATGGACAACAAAGCACGAGGTTGACAGTGACTCCCTGGGTGGCCATCTAGTTTGCGTTAGCTTCTCTCTTAGATCTTGCCGACCACACCAGTCCTACTCAGTCACAATTCCCAGCCAACACAGTGTCCACATCAGTTCTTCACTGGTTACACACACTCTCAGGTCCTGCCAGTTCTCTGCAACAAACAGTTCACTTCAGTGTTCCACTGATTACAAGCAATCTCAGATCCTGCCGACTACACCTATCTGTCCCTCTGACCCCATCAGTTCTTCACTGGTTACACACACTCTCAGGTCCTGCCAACTACGCCAGTTCTCCACAACAAACAGTTCACTTCAGTGTTCCACTGATTACAAGCAATCTCAGATCCTGCTGACTACTCCAGTCCTCCCCCATCACCAGACCAACCAAACACAGGGTCCATGTGAGTCCTCCACTGATTATACACAATCTCAGATCTTGCTGACTACACCAGACCACCCCAAATACACAGTCCACATCAGTTCTGCATTAATTACACGCAATCTCAGATCCTGTCCATTCTGCTAGTCCTCCCTAACATGTGGTCCGCATTAGCATTGCACTGAAAACGTGCTATCTATATAAATACATGTTGTTGTTGGCTACAGACACTCTCAGATTCTGCTGACTACGCCAGTCCTCTCCTATCACCAGACCAACCAAACACACAGTGTCCACGTGAGTTCTCCACTGATTATAAACAATCTCAGATCCTGCCGACTACGCCACCTCAATACACAGTCTACATCAGTTCTGCATTAATTACACGCAATCTTGGATTCTGTCCACTTTGCTAGTCCTCCCCCAACATATGATCCACATTAGTATTCCACTGGTTACAGGCAATCTCAGATCGTGCCGACTACACCAGTCCTCCCCTATCACCAGACTGACCCAAGACAGTCTCCGCCATTAATCCTTGACTGATTACACACACACACCATCTCAGATCCTGGCTAATATACCAGTCTTCCCAGAAACACAGTCCACATCACCTCTGTACTGGTTACACACAATTCCAGATCCTGCTGACAACACCAGTCCTCCCCTATCACCAGATCCACCCAAGTCAGTGGTCACATGAGTCCTCGACGGACTACACACCATCTCAGATTCTGGCAACTAGGTCAGTCCTTCCCAGCACACAATCCACATCAGTCCTTCACAAACTCAGATCCTGCCGACTACACCAATCTGTCCCTCTGACCCCATCAGTCCTTCACTGGTTACACACACTCTCAGGTCCTGCCAACTATGCCAGTTCACTTCAGTGTTCCACTGATTACAGACAATCTCAGATCCTGCTGACTACGCCAGTCCTCTCCTATCACCAGACCTACCAAACACAGTGTCCATGAGTCCTCCACTGATTATACACAATTGCAAATCTTGCCGACTACACCAGACCACCTCAATACATGGTCTACATCAGCCTTTCATTGATTAGACATAATCCCAGACTTTGCCCACCACACTAGACACCCCCCAACATGTTACACATCAATCCCCTACTGGATACGTGCAATCTCAGTTTGTGTTGACTACGCCAGTCCCCCGTATCACTAGACCCATCCAGGACACATTGGTCCTCGACTGATTACACATAATCTCCACCCCTGATGACTACACCAGTCCCACCCAACACAGTATCCACATCAGTCTTGTCTTACTGATTACATGCAACATCAGATCCTGCCAACTACGCCAGACCTCCTCACCACACGGACCACCAGTGCCCCACTGATTACACCCAATCTCAGATCCTGCCGACTACACCTACCACAGATGCCACTGCATTTGTATTTTGCACATTTCAATCCAGTCCTCCATTTCAGTCTTGGGTAGCAGTTGGGGAACTGGCAGGCTTGTGGTGAGCCTCCTCTGGGCGGGCCGATGAAGATCCTGGCCTGCTCATTTTGGAGGCCTTCAGTACCTTTTCAGCAGGCTTCTGACTTCTTTGCATAACAAATCCCACCCAACACAAAGTCCACATCAGTCCTCCACCAGTTACAGGTAATCTAAGATCCTGTCGACTGCACTGGTCCTCCACTGACTCGCCCTTATCAATTTCTCTTAGATTTTCTTCTCTTCCCTCAAATGGGTGTAAAGTCCAGATGGTCACGGATTAATCCCTATAAACCTGTCGGACACTTTAGCTTTTCTCACATCGATCTTCTTCTCCGAGTCGCCAAAGCCCTACAGCTCAGTGGTCAGCAGCCACATGGAGTGTAACTGTCAAATCAAGCCTGACGCCAAGCTGCTCATCAATCTTGGGTTCTGCTGTTGTACTCGGCAAACCGACAAGGACCCCGCTGATTCATCAATCAACCGCACCTGACATTCAGATTAATGTGTCACTCAACTACAGGTCACTTTCCTTTGACTCCAAAAGTTGTGAAAGGCACTATATAATTCAGATTGACGGCATAACTGCCCAATTGTATTCTTGTAAGCAGTGGAGCATTCGTTACACATCTACACCCTCTGTCAGGGATAGTTCTGCATAAAACGAACGACGAGCCAGCAGTCCTGAGTTACAACATACGTGGCTGATCAAAGGAGGGGAGCGATAAAGTACAGAAAAAACAAAAAAAAACTGAAAACATCGAGAAGAACACGAGACACAAAAGGCAGCAGAGCAGCTCAGCTCTACCGAAAAAGTCGCCTCATCAATCTAACAGCACAAGTGAAAGGCGCTATATGACAGACGAATATGAAAAGTGATATATTGCTTAGACACAACTACGCAGGAAAGGCACTATATAACTATACATACAGCAAGAGGAAAGGATTAAAAAGAGAGGCTGCTGGTGTGCATTTGAGAGGAAGAGCGGGTAGGAGCTGCTGGCAGACAGGTGATGTGGGGCACTTGTTTGGCACAGAGGTTTACATTTTGAAGTCTTTCTGTTACTCCTTCACTGTTCAGATGTCCTCACATATTTAGTGCTGTTAAGAAAACCTCCTTCAGTGTACTGGCCTTCCTCGAGGTTACTCAAGAGAGACCCCTACAGGCCAGAAAGGGTGAGACACAAAACGGAGAATCCAAAGGACGCTCATCTGTGCATTCAGTCCACGCACCACGACTCAAGAGATGAGCTTATACATAAAAATATATAGAAAAGGCACTATATGGTCTACACTGTATAATAGATAGATAGAGAGATTGAAAAGGCACTATATAACTGATAGATACTATATAATAGATAGATAGATAGATAGATAGATAGATAGATAGATAGATAGATAGATAGATAGATAGATATGAATGGCATTACAGACCAGATGAGTGAGACAACACACCAATAATATAAAGCAAACCCCTGAGAACACAAAGTCCTCACACTAAGGCCACTCCACCATGCAATAGTCCTTGAGAAAGTGACACTGGCCACCTCAAAGGTGTGACAGTCATGACACTTCTCTGTTGCTTTCTCTCTGCTGGAGTATTACAAGTGACCCGTGACGGACCTCGCCAGTTTCCTGCCCACAATCCCTCTGCTCTTCACCAGACACACACCACTGACTTTCTGCTATCGGCCCGCTGAACCCAAGCCCGATGACATACCTGACTGCACAGTGTCACCTGGAAGATGTTGCCGTCGCTGCCTCCACAGAAAAGGTAATGCTCGCAGGGGTCAGAGGTCACTGACATGATGCCCACGTCAAAGAGGACCGAGAGAAGCAGCTCGCCAGAGGAGATCTCCCACAGCTGCAGAGAGAACATACAGGAGAAGTTTAGAGGCAATGAAGCCCACAAGAGCGCTGGACTACAGAGGCCACTTTGGACCCCACAGTGTGAGTGTGTCCTGCTCCATCACGAGTGACTCACTGCCAGCTTCTATACCAGTAGGACATGTGACAAGCCGGACTTTGCCCACCTTTCCCCACCCCACACTAAGAGCTCATTCTGGGCACCTGATCTCCGGGTACAGCACAGCAATGGGACACACGGGACAAGGCCACTGCCACCACATGGGGTCAGAGGAGCGTCAGGTGAAGCCGCCAATGCACGTCTTCATATACACAAAGTTACTCCCGTGTGCCAGTCTGCTTACCCCCACTGTGGTTATTGTAGATGTGCCAACACCATGCCCACAACGACAGATATAATCGTAACATGGAGACATCGAGGACTGAAGAAGCCACAGGTCTCCATTTGTACTGACAGATCCTATGATCATGTGAGACGGAGTCCAAGTCCTCAAAATTCCACAATAGTGGCTGCTTAATGTACGTGAAATCAAAGTTTGTGTGACATGGTAACTCAGCACATACAAGGATGTGTTGTAGATTGGCATTGTGATATGATAGCACCTAGCTGGTTACATGGAGACAAGGGACGAAAAATCTACCAGTCACTGCTCAGTCCAATAACAAGTGCACATCAGCTCCACCTGTTGGAGCGCCAATCATCTGGCACTCCAATTGCCTGTTCAATAACCAATGAGTGTCAGCACCACCTGTTGGAGAAGTAGCAGTCTCACAGTCCACTAGCTGATTAAATTATCAGTGTGCTTTGGCTCCACCTGTTGGAGCACTAACCATCCTGCAATCCAATAACCAATTATCAGTGATGATTCACTCCAATTACTGGAACACCAGTCATAAGGCAGGCCAATGACCAGTGAGCACTGGCTTCCACCTGTTGGAACACCAGGAGTTTTGAAGATCAATAAATTAAATTATCACTAAGCACTAGCAAAGCCTACTGGAACACCAGTAGTAATGCTGTCCAACAGCCTATCCAATAACCGGTGCGCGTCAGCACCACCTGTTAGAGAAATAGTAATCTTACAGTCCATTAGCTGATTAAATTATGAGTAAGCGTAGGCTCCACCTGTCAGAGCTCCAATCGTCTTGCAGTCCAAAAGCCAACTAAATTTTCAGTCATCATCGACACCACTTATAGGAACACCAGTACTAGTGCAATCTAGTAGCCTGTCTAATAACCAGTGACCGCCAGCTCCATCTGTTGGACAGCCAGAAGTATTGCAGCTCTCTAGTGAGCATGGGCTCCACCTGCTGAAACATAATTAGCAGTGCAGTCCAATAACCAGTGAATGTCGGCTCCCTCTGTTGGAGCACCAGCAGTTCTGCCGTCCAAAAGCCAATTAACTCATTACCGCTGTGACTCTCACCTCTGCTCTCCTTCTTGATCTTCTCATCCCCGGGACTGACTGTTTGGGTCGAGCCTCCTGCCCCCAGGGTGTGTCACCCATAAAGAGTGTGTGCTTTATCACTGCACAGAGTGTGATGGTTTGACTGTAATTCCTGTTGATAACCACCAGGTGACAGCTGCATACACTACACTTAATCAGAACTGACGGCTGTGTGTGATCAACCACTAGAGGGCCCTGTGGCTGGGAACGTCTTCTTGTCATACTGTGTTGTGAAAGGCGCTATATAATGTGAAGATTGACTGACTTAGAATTGAAGTAAGACCCTGTATGGATGGTGTGACAATGAAGTCACTTGACTTGAGCGCCCACCACCCCCCCACTCCAGGACCCTGTATTGGATTAGGCAGGTTTTGGACTGCCAGGGTAACATTAATCAAGGTCCATGTTAAGTGCAGTACCCCTTAGTCACCAGTAGGGGTCTTCATGGCTATAGAAAGGCGCTATACTGAAGACATCCTGTTGTTGTGGGATGAACTCTCCTGCAGTGCCAAGAGTGGAGAGCAGTGAAGGCCACCAATAAGAATCGTGCCCACCTACAGTTCCGGTGCACGTGGTAAAGCTCCACTTTGAGGAAATAAAATCAGCAAATCTGAGAAGAAGCAAATTCCTGCACCTGCTGCCCAGCGAGTCACATGGGGGACCTCCCATCAGTCAGGTGTGTATCCAATGATGCGTGGACACCTCAAATGGCGCATCAATCAGCCTGTCCCTCCCCCCGGACCACTTCCTTCAGCCTCCTCCAAATCGGACACGCAAGGCAAGGCAGCAGCGGGCGTCACCTCCTCGGCCCTGCACACCACTGGTCTACCCGGGGCGTGAAGGAGGTGAAGACCCACACAGCGCATGGTCTGTAAAGTGGCACCCTGTGCTGCCTTTGACAGGCAGAGGCTTCGTCCATGATGGCTGATGAGTCAGGGTCACGATGGGGGAAGTCAACCTGGCAGCAGCATGTCACAGAGGCACGGTCAAAGTGACAGCCCCCCATATTTAACAGGCAACTGAAGTTGTGACAACAGGAGATGATTTGGACAAAATCTGTGACACAGTCTGAATAAGAACGTGACGAATGAATTGTGTGTTTTAACAATTTGGCAAATCTCATGTTATTAGTAAATCATTTGGTGTGCTCCATTAATGTAACATGGCCTGATCCAGATTGGGTTGGGTGGGGGGGGGGGGTTTAACAGTGGATGGTGGGTGACTATTTTCATTCACCTCTGTGCAGAAGGGGCCCGAATACAATCAATCACTCTTTACCTAATATAGTGCCTTTCATAGCGCTGAACTCTTGGGCACAGGGACCACCCCAGCCACAGTGCCCTCTAGTGGCCAACACACTGCCAGCAGCAGCTCTGCTCTCCTACAGCCTTAACTGTGGTGTCTACTGCTGCCACCTGGGGGTGTCAAGAGGTACTACAGAAAAAACAAACATTTTTTGGGGACCAAATATTGAATGAAATTTGGTAAGAAAAGCGTCAGTAGTAAATATTAAATAATAAGAAATGTATAAAGATACGAGGAAAATAACATCAAGACCGACCAACCCCCCCCACTTGCATCCCCACCCCACCCTTACGACAGTCTGAAACATTGAGAAGAGGAGCCAGTACTGGGGAGGTGAAGATTAAGAAAGATGTGGTGACAAGGACCAGGGTCCACCTATCCCCACGTTTACTGTGTCGCTGACTGCTAGACTAATTGAGAAGCCCCGCCCTGCCTGAACCCCCCCAGTGTACATGACGATGACCACTTACAAAGCCACGTGGGCCAAACCCACAATGAATAAAAGTGTCACATGACTCCCAGGTGTCTATGGCGGTCCTACAACACACAAGCTGGCAGGTGAACCACAGGGTCCCAAAAACGGCCAGTACTCCCACATTATATAGCGCCTTTCGTTAACTCCAGAACAGCCTTCACAGAACTCAAACGTTGCCAGTTTTCAGGTTGCACGACGTCAGCACGGCACGCAGCCTCAGCTCTATTGGTCTCCCCCAAATGCCCCCCTAGAGGTGACTGGGGACTGAATATCTCACTGCGCACAAGACCCCCACCCAGCCCACTCCACGGTGGGTGCCCAGGGATTATTAAAGACAATGAGGGGACAATAATGAAAAACTGAGAGGCCAGCAAACATTTAGATGAATTGTCATTTGCTTTTATGTCACAACCTTCCCTCACACCAGTGTCCTTTGAGTGTGGGGGGCTCAGACAAATTACCAGACCTCCCCCGCCCCCTTAAACCTCTGTGGGCAGGAAGCGTTTTACAGCCTTTTAGATGTTATTGATTTTATGACTCAATTTTATGGAATTTATCAGGACTCCGCATTAAAGCGACGAGAGATTTATGGGAATGACGCAACGCTTGAGAAATTGTAATGTCCCTTTAAAGGACAAGCTGGGGGGCTGGTGGCAGACCGCCATATTGGTGGGGCAGAGATTGGAGAAGGGGCATAGGTCATGTGATTGGACGAAGCGAGGGTGACAACAGTGACATGGGATGAGCCCAAGGAGGACAGGGGGTCTGAGAGCGCACAGCTATGTCACATTATCAGACTGAGGCAGTCAGGTAACCGGTTATGTGACAAGAGTGACACAGGACAATGACAGAGTCAATCTCACTTTCCAACTGTGTCCGTTTTCTTTTCCACCCCGAGCGTCAGGTTGTCACTGCTGTCACGTCCTTGAAAAACGAGTCTGAGCAGCTGACCCTGCAGCCCCCTGTAGCCCCACTCCAGCTTCCTCATCCGAGACTCGTCTTCACGTCTCGTTACCTGCCTGGCAGGCCACAGGAGCCAGCGAACCTCAACGAAAACGAGGGGCACATCGACCTGTGACGGCACGCTGAGGCAGAAGGAGCCAAAGACCACCATGGAACAGGGGGCTGGGGCACATGTGGAGGAACGTGAAGAGCCTTTTAGAAAGTGCTCAGTCTGTACAGAAAACAAGACAGCTGTGCCAGGTGGCACTGCCATCTGCTGTCAGCAGAGATTGCCAATGCCCAATGGGCACCTCAGCATTCCAGTGCTTCTGGGTGGAGTTCGACCCGCCACCAGGAGGCGCTAAATAGCTCAGCACCATTTAAGGGAACACATCGGCCCTCACCTGCCCATGGGAGAACATTGGGGGGCCTGTGGTGTGGTGTGGTGCTCAGGCTGTCATTTATGAAGCACTTAGGGACCCCAGAAGTAGAGGTGACAAACGGGGGTGACAAACAGGCAGCCAGCAAATGGTAAGGGAACGAGTTTGTGGTGGTCTGGTCAGCATGGCTGGGCTTTAGTCTTTGTTACATTATGGTGGTCACTAGTGAACTATCAACTCGGGGGCAACAAGTCCTTAGCAGAGGCAAGGAATCAGAGTGATGGAGGGGGGCTGGTGGATACAGGGTGGGAAAAAGAGAGAGAGTGAAGGAGAGTGTGCGGGCGAGCAAACGAGAGAATGAGAGGGAGTGTAAAAGAGACAGAAAGCAACAGAGTGAGAGAGAGTGAATGAAAATGAACAAGAAAGAACCAAACAAACAAACGAGTGAGCGAAACAGAAAGAGAGTGAGCACGTGGGATCAAGAGTGAGAGAGAGTGAACAGCAGTGAGAGAGAGAGAGAGAGAGTAAAGGAGAACAATGGAGAGTGAGCAAGCAAGTGGGTGTGTGGGAGAGAGAGTGAGAGCCCCACCAGCCACATGTAAAGAGTGAGGTGGTCTTCTCTGACGCCAGGACTATTGAGAGTAAATAAAGGAGCTGGAACTCCGCAGAGCCTCACAGAACATCAACATAGCAGGAATAAGAGAGACCGGGGGGGCCGCATTAGGAAACACGGCCAAACCAAAACACTGGGGGGAAATAGCCGTTAACATGACCCATGATTGAAGTGCAAGGCTTCATCGGTCAGAAGGTGAGCCTCGGCTCAGGACGTGTTGACTGAACGGCGTCAGAGATGAGGGTCTCATAATAAGAGTGTTGTTAAATGATATCAAACAGGCAAGCTGAGAGGGGGATATGAAGCAAGGAGTCATGGGGGGCCTCAACAACTCAAACACTAACCTTACAAAAGCAGAACCCAAGAGCTGATGTTTGTGGACATAACCAGAGACCACCAATGCCGGGGACAGTCCGTCTGGACTTGGTATGTTGTAATGATCAGGACAGATCGGGGGAATTGGACCCCCCAGTGGGTTTTGCTCACAAATGAAGCAGCTGAAGTTACTTTTGGTGGACTGTCTGAAGCTTTTAGGAGAGCAGCAGACATGGAGCGGCTTTACCGTGCCGACTGCCCCCTCAGACCCCTCTTCCTGCTCCATCTTCTCCTTAACGATTCCTTCCATCGATGTCCCTGTGACGCACGTTAAGCTCCCTGGCCTGTAGCTCCCTGGATTTTCCTGCTCACCACTTCTGTATAATGGGATCCTATTTGCTATTTTTCCAGCCCTGCAGAACTTCACCAATGAAATGAGTGACAGGAATGTCACCGTGAGCCATTTGCTTGTCACAGTCACTGACAGCCTGTTGCTGCAGATGACATGCGGGGAGGTTTTCTGGCTCCTGATACTGTAGGGCCTGATGGGTAATCCAGTCCAGAGGTGCTAGTGGTCCACAAAGCCCCCGTAGCAGGCACTCGTTTTCGTTGAAGTTATGACCGAGTGTCGTTTTTCCACACTTCACTGATAACGATGAAGCCCACCACCCAGCACTGAAACCACAGAAACTGTGGGATGAGAATCAGACTGTCATCCAACAAATGTGACACAAGCATTGACGAAAGTCTCAGTGAGGACAGGGGAAGGCAGTCGTGGACACAAACGTGGGGTGCCTGTGTGTGTCGGTGACCGCTTTAAAACGTGTCACACGAAGCGCGTATGACAATTCTACATCAGGTGGACACTAGACATGCCTCTCACTGCCATTACAGTATATTGAGTTTTTGGTATTCACACGTTTCTGTTAAAAGATGCAAAGAAATGCAACACTTTATGGTTTGTGTTTCTGGGGGTAAACACGACGCCAAGGTGGTCAGAATCTGAAAGTGTGTGTCCCCCCCCCCCCCCCCCCCACTCAGGCTCCCTCTCTAATATCACATCATCTAAAGGGCTCATTATGTCAAATATGCTAATGCAGAAGGGGGGCACACACTTTTTCACAGTACTGTAACAAAACAAGGGATACTTGCAGGAGATTTTTCAGAACTGCCACACAACCAAATAATACAACAATTAGAATCCCAAAAACACATGAAAGGAAAATGACGGAAATAGAAAGCAGCAAAGTCAAAGCCAACGGACCCCCGGCACAGAACCCCGGCTGAACCGTAACAAAGCCGATTTACCGGGTGACTTCACGGCTGCCTCTCTCAACATCTCAGACTCTGAAACGGCCCTCTCTGAGTTATCAGGCTGCTCCTACATTTTTTATTTCGATAAAAACGGTCAGATGTACTTTTAAATATTAAAGATGGCTTTTCGGGAGTGGAGTCACTTGGGCCCGAGCGCCTGATGCAGTTTGTCAAACCGCGGATCCCAAGGGAGCGAGGAGGAGGAGGAGGAGGAGGAAAAGATGAAACATCAGGAAAGTCAGATGCAAGTTACGTGGCAGCGTGAGGGCAGCCAAGGAGAAGCGGACGAGGCTAAGTGACCAGCGCCTCAGGCTCCACGTGATGCCACCCGATAACAGCACCGCTCTTCAGCGCCAGGGCGTTGTGTCCATCCTGCCGGCTGCTGTGGGCGTCTCAGCTTTGCTGGGCTAAACTGCTCTGACACAGGTTCAAGCAAGTCACTTTAATATGCTGTGTTCACATGGCTGCTCGACAAAGGAGAACACCGCAGGGTCGTGTGCTTTATGTAGGCTGAAGGTGCAGCGGTGGGCACGGAGCTGCTGTCAGGTTTCATCAGGAAGATTAAGAAAAAAAACAAGCCATTCAGGCCTAAAAGCTCGTCAATCCCCCGCACCTTATCACTCCAAAACACAAGTCAAGTTTTGAAGGTCCCCCCACCGCCTCCCCCACTAAAGTCTGTGCTACCTGCTCACTCACTTCCATGTGTCTCTGTGTGAAGAAAATGTTTTAAGGTTTGTATAAAATCTACACTTGACGTGTTTCCCTCTGGCGCTGCCCTGTGTTCTTGCTAAGGAGTTTGATTTAAAACATCTTGAAATATTTAGTCACGTCGTCTCTTCATCTCCGTTTGCTTTCATTTTAAAGGCTCGGCTCCTCCAGTCGTTCCTCCTCCTTACTTCTGCTCTTCTGTGTGCCGCTTTGCCTTTTACGTAATATGGACACCAAAACGGCACATACATTAGCTCCTTCAGTCGTTCCTCCTCACCTGCTCTCCATGGTGCTGAATAAGCAAAGGGGCTCCTCTGTCACTCTCCATGGTGCTGAATCAGCCCAGTTGCACTTCTTGGGACTTGCTCTTGTGCTGCTGTGCCATTTTTGTAATATGGACACCAAAACGGCACATACTACTTGATGAAGAGTTTGACTTAAAATAACTAGATAACTTTAGCCGGGTCACCTACTCCTCTCCATTGGCTTAAACCATAAAGCGTGCGTTAGCACCTTCATTCAGCCTTTGGTCCTCAGCTGCTCTCCATGGTGCTGAATCAGCCCAGTAACACTTCTCTGGACTCTCTCTCTCTCTCATGCTGCTTTACCATTTACTGTAATATGGACACTAAAACTGCACACAAACTACTGACTTGTACTCCACACATCAGGGCGCTATATTACTCCCACATCTCATTAAAACACCTCAGTCTTGCCAACTCTTAATTTCCATTGGCTTAAACCACAAAGCATTAGCTCCTTCAGTCGTTCCTCCTCACCTGCTCTCCATGGTGCTGAATAAGCAAAGGGGCTCCTCTGTCACTCTCCATGGTGCTGAATCAGCCCAGTTGCACTTCTTGGGACTTGCTCTTGTGCTGCTGTGCCATTTTTGTAATATGGACACCAAAACGGCACATACTACTTGATGAAGAGTTCGACTTAAAATAACTAGATAACTTTAGCTGTGTCACGTACTCCTCTCCGTTGGCTTAAACCAGGGGTGTCGAACTCTGGGCCTGGAGGGCCGCAGTGGCTGCAGGTTTTCATTCTGACTCTTTTCCTAATCAGTGACCGGTTTTCAGTGCTAATTAACTCCTTTTCCCTTCATTTTAATAGTCCTGTTTTTAAAGATTCGGTTCTCTGAATTGATTAATTTCTTCATTAAATGGCAGCCAAACAGAAATGAGATGTGAAACGAGCCAACAGATGACCAGCTAAACTGGGATTTCAAACTCCAGCCAACTTTACTCCAACCAGTTTCTTCCTTTGGTCCTCTGTCACTCTCCATGGTGCTGAATCAGCCCAGATGCCCTTCTCTGGACTTGCTCTTGTGCTGCTTTGCCATTTCTGTAATATGGAAACCAAAACTGCACACATAGGGAGCTTCACTAGTGAGTCAGACACAACTGCCCCTAACTCGTATTCCACACATCAGGGCGCTATATAATCCTCACATCTCATTAAAATGTCTCAGTCTTATCCCCTCTTAATTTCCATAGGGTAAAGCATTGACTCCTTCAATCTTTCCTCCACTGTCGCTCTCCATGGTGCTGAATCAGCCCAGTTGCTCTTCTGTGGATTTTCTCTTCTGCTGCTTTACCCTTCATTGTAATGTGGACACTAAAACATCACACACACTACTCCAGAGTGGGCTTCACTAGTGAGTTATACACAACTTCTCCCAACTTGTACTCCACACATCAGGGCGCTATATAACCCTCACATCTCATTAAAACACCTCAGTCTTGCCACCTCTTAATCTCCATTGTCTTAAACTGTAAAGCAGGGGTGTCAAACCTCAGGCCTTAGTAGCTGCAGGTTTTCATTCTAACCCTTTTCCTAATCAGTGATGAGTTTTCACTGCTAATCAACTTCTTTTTCCTTCATTTTAATTGCCTTGCTTTTAAGGAATCAGTCCTCTGAATTGATTTTTTTTCTTTTTCTTCATTAAATGGCAGCCAAACAGAAATGAGACGTGAAACGAGCCAACAGATGACCAGCTACACTGGGGCTTCAAACTCCAACCAATTTCATTCCAACCAGTTTCTTAATGAGAGAAGAGGATTCTTTCTGTTAATTAAACCTGTTATTTAATTCCATGGCTTCTTGCTGCTTTCATTCTGCCACAGCAGACATTTTCAAAACTGTTGATTAAGAACATCATTGAAATGCTTTGGTGACCCGAGAGATCAACATTACTGAGACCTTCACCTTTCTTTATTTTCAAATATTGTGTGATGGGCACAGGTGAGCAGCTTTTTTTTATTTGGCTACTAATTAAGGAAAAAAAAAACAACTAAGGGGCCTGAGTCAAGTTAATTAGCAGCAAAAACAGATGATTTAGAATGAAAACCTGCAGCCACTGTGGCCCCCCAGCACTTGAGTTTGACACTCCTGCTGTAAAGCGTTGGCTTTACCTCTTCACGTGCTCCTCGAGGTCCTGCATGAGCCCTGTTCTTCTTCTCTGGACTTTCTCCAGTGCCACTTTGATTTTTTTTTTTTTTAGTAAAATGGAGGCCACATCAGTCCAGCAGGAGCTTCACTAGTGAATCACGTAGCTCAAGTAGAGTTGTACTCTGTGTAGACTCACATCTTATTAAAACACTTTAAACATCTCACTTGATAATGTGGGTAGCGCCACCATCCTGCAGTAAGGAGAGCAGGGTTCACATCCTGGGTCCACCATGCATGGATTTTGCAGGTTGCCCTCCATGTCCTCCCTCTTTCCAAAGACATGCATGTTAGGTGCATCGGCAATGCCAAGTTGGCCCAAGTGTGTGTTTGGTGTGAACACGTCCTGGCGCCCTGTCCAGGGTTGAGTCTTGCCTTGTGGCCTATGCTAGCTGTGATGGTCTCCAAACCCCAAGGTCTGGATTAAGCAGGTTAATAAATCACATTACATGACACTTCATGATTTCCATTTGTTTAAACTTTGAAGCTTCAGATCCTTCAGGCTTTTCCCCCCACAAGCCCGGGTCCCCTCAATGGCCCCCCCCCCCCCCCCCCCCCCCCCCAAGTCCTGAATCAGCCTAGCTTGTCTCCACTCACTTTCACTGGAGACAGATGTATTATACATATACACACACACACATTTGGAGACGGCCACAAGTGAATTTAAAACTGGGTGGGGACAACTGGACGGCTCCCCGAATGTCAAACCCAATGGGCTCATGAAGGCGAAGCGGCCATTTTGAACTGTGAAGATCAGAGGTGCTCTCATTATCCTGGTCCAGCAGACAGTAAACTTCAGTTCATGATGAATGGTCGAAAAGTCACCTAATGAAACCCTAAATCAGGTGAACTTGTGAAGAAGCCCAGTGGGTGGAGCCTCTGCACCGTAGGATCCACCGACTTCGTCACACACTTTTTAACGGGTTGTCCCAGACAAATGAGAATCCACATTTGGATTTTGTAATATGGAGGCCACAACTGTCCAGTGGGAGCTTCGCTAGTGAATCACGTAGCTGAGACCACCCTCCTCTGGACTTTCTCTATTGCTACTTTGTCTTTTGTGTAATAAGGAGGATCAAATCTGCACACAGCACTCCAGGGGTCTACTCCAGAAAGGCAGATTAGTTAATCCCAAGAGCTCAGAACAAACGCCGGCTTGACAGAGCGAGACTTGACACTAGCGGATTAGTCCGTTCCTGAGCACCAGACTTCAATCAGCTCACACAATCCCAGAGAAGTCCATCCAGATTAACGTGCGTTCAGGACGAAGCATACAAGCCCTGACGAGTCGAGCACCGAGCAGCTGATCAACCACAGACTACAAGTCTGAGAAACGGAGGGAATGACCCTCATGCTGGTGGCAGTGGCCGAGGACAATCGGCATGAATGGCAGCAGCTGCTGAGGAAATGGAGAAGGTGTGGAGGAGCACCAGTGGCAGATGGACTCGCTGAAATCTGTCTACACGTCGTGTGCTCAGCTGTTGCCAAAAGGGGCCCCCCGATGAGAAAACGCTACTGGAAACGCTACCTGCCCTCAAGCTAGCATTGTATTCTGATACTGCAATATTAATGATAGCAAAAAAGCGCAAGACCCCCGGCGCTCAGTGTTCAGCACACATGGAGGTGTCTGAGGCGTTACGTTGAGCGATAACAATCACCGGACCCCCACACCATCCGGTGAACACCAGCCAAAAGATAGCAAAGACATTCAGTACAAATCTGAAATGGGGTCCACTCTTTGAACAGTAAGCTCAAAGCCGAGACCCCCAGATATTTGTAATTCTGTGTGAGGCGCCTCATAATATTTTAAGAGTGGATGTCGGTGCCCAGACCAGGAGAAGCAGATTTGGGTTTCACTCGTAAAAAACCATCAGCCGAGTGAACTGAATTACAACGCCGAAGACTCGACGACAGAACGGCGCCAACAAGTAAATCAGGAATAGGCAGCCACTGGAGTCTCCAGAGGGGTTTCCTTAAAGGGCGAGGGTCTCCAGAGAAGGGCTGAAGGTGGGCCGCTAATTGCAGCGGAGAGTCTATTTTCGGTTATTAATTCCCAGAAATGTCCCATTTGTTTAAATTCCAACTCTGTGGAATTCCTCATTGATGGCCGTTACTTATTGCTGTCTCGGGAGGACGCCCCCTGTGTGTGTGTGTGTGTCTTCTACGTTAGGCACACTTTAGCGACTGCCTCTCTTTTTTTTTGGTCCTCTTGACCCGACTCCCGGTTCTCATTTTGTCCCCTGGTATTTGACCCTCCACTTGTTGATCATCTCCTGGTCCTCCTCCAGCACTCTGCGTGTCCTTAACAGCCGCGTATTCCCGGTTTCCGACCCAGCATTGTGCACAGGTAGAGATCTCTGCTGAAAGCCCACAGAGACGCATGTGACTAACTGGCATGGCCACTTGGATGGGGACATTGGAGGCACCTTTACAGGATAATTGAGGGGCAGTGGAAGTCCTGTTAGCTGGGGCAAGATGTCCCTAAGGGGCACTAGATGGCCATAAACCTCAGCTAATGTTTCGGCTTGGAATCCCACAGAGCCACTAGAGGGAGCTCTTAAAAATGGTCCCCTACCTTATCAATTGTAAAGAGGTCACCCCATCGCACAGTCATGACGAGAGGAGGAGGACGACGATGAAGGCTCCAGTGATTGTGGGAGAGCAATTGGATCATGAAGGGGGTCTCGCATGGAGCGGCTGCACTCCGGGACCCCACAAGCTGCCCCCGTCTACACACAAGAGTATCCCCATTGGCCTTACCTTAACCGTCTGATCGAGGGACGCCGTGGCCACACGCGCCTGAGGACCCATCAGGCCACAATGGATGTCTGTGACGGGCAGAGAGTGGCGCGTCCAGACGTGTCGGGGCTCCGGGTTGCGCGTCGGCTCCGTCTGTAGAACACTGAGGGAGAAAGAAAGACAAAGGAGATGGACGTGAGAATCAGCACTTAGTGGGAGGCCCCCTAGTGGTGGTGAAGCCACAGTTTACTGGACTTGTTAAAGGACCCCCTGGGTGGGCCACACTGTCACCAAAGTGACCGAGCCGATGTGTAAGGAGAGGTCCACGTGTGCGTCTCTCTGCTTCAGTGGACGTCGTGTTGCTGTCAAATGAGAATGGACGCTACATAAAGATTAACTGATCAGGTGCGTCGCCTTTGGCAGTGTTAGGAGAGTAAGGCGCTATATACAGCAAATATTAACCAATTGTACCCTGTTTGTCATATTATGTTTTAAATTGTTTTCCAATGCTAATAAATGTGAAAGGTGCTATATAAAACTGTAACCAATTGTACATTCCATGCCATTTTCTTTTGTAAAATGCCTTCTGATGGAGTTTGATGAGGAAGGCGCTATATACGTCTTCGCTGGTCATATGCTGCTCTGCTTATTGCCGTTTCCTTTCGTCAAAGGTCCTCATGATGCTCACCATTAAAGACGTCAAAACCCATGAATTACAGAGCCCGACCGCTTGGTGCAAAGACGGCTCCAGCTAGACGACGTCAGCCATGTGCCACTTGTGTGTGACCGTTTCACGTGGTCTGTCGCACCGCCCTAAGTGTTCCTGTCTGACTTCACGAGTGGCACTATGCCCCCTGCATCTCACGCTTGACAATTCCTCTCCAAACTTGGCACGAGCGATCACGGAGTGGCGGCCCTTCATAAAGTCGAGACGCCTGCTCATCGCCCAGACAGCGGCTTCTGCTGCTCTGTTTGATTTTTTCCCCCGTTTCAGGCTGACAGGACTCGACTCCTCTCAAGTGACACCATGGCACCTCCTTGAAGCTGTCTGATCCAACTCAGGGTTACAGCGAGGCCTCAGCCAATCCCGGCTATGCTGGGGGGCATGGCAAGAATCACCCTGAATGGGGACCCCAGGACCAAAACTTCAAAACACCCAAGAGGATGTAAAAATGTGAGGGATGAGAAGAAGGGAGGAAGCAGAGCCTTCACTGCTATGAGGTCACCAACTACATGCTTGGCTTTGTCACTACAATGTCACCCAGCCTCAGAGGATCACCGGGTCAAAACGATCACTCATACACACAGGACACGGACATTTACACCTGCATTACACCCACATCTCGCTGGTCAGGGTCACAACCTAATTAATGAACTGATCACTAGAGGGCGCTGTTGTGACAAAGCCCAAGGTAAACCTAAAAAGAATAAAAGGGTGTGCCTTATCACACAGAGCATTAATAAACTGTCATCACTAGAGGGCGCTGTTGTGAAAGCCGAAAGGAATGAATTTGAGTGCCTTACAACTCGGGGCATTAATATGTTGGAATCACTAGAGAGCGCTGTTGTGACAGCTCTCCAACCTGAGATAAAGCTAAAAAATAATGAAAAAAAAGATGTGCCTTTATCATGTAGGGCATTAACATATTGTAATCACTAGAGGGCGTTGTCATGAAATCTGAAAGAAATGAAACTGCATCCGTCTATTACTCAGGGTGTTCCGTTGTGACCCGAGATAAACCTGAAAATAATAAAAGGGTGCACTTCTATCATGGAAGACATTCATAAACTGCGATCACTAGAGGGCGCTATTGTCAAAGCCAAAAGTAATGAATTTGTGTGCCTTACAACTCAAGGCATTAACATGTTGTGATCACTAGGGGGCGCTATGGTGAAACCCACCTAAACTTAGGATAAGGCTGAAAGTATCGAATTTGTGTGCCTTTGTCACTCAAGGCGTTATGTTGTGATGGCTATAGTGACCTCACCCAAACCCTGAAAAAAAATGTTAAAAGTAATAAAAAGGTGTGTCTTCATCACACAGGGTGCTAATATATTATGGTCACTAGAGGGAGCTGTTTGGGGTAAGGCTGAAAGTAAAGATATTATGCACTTTTACCACTCAAGCATCAATATACTGTGATCACTAGAGGGCGCTGTCGTGAAAGCTGAAAGTAATGAAACAGCATCAGCTTATTACTCAGGGTGTTAATATATTGTGATCACTAGAGGGTGCTCTTGAGACAAGTTCTCAAACCAGAGATAAAGCTAAAAATAATAAAAGGAGGAAAATAAAAATTTACCACTGAGGGCATTCATATGCTGGGATCACTAGAGGGTGCTGTTGTGAAATCTGAAAGTAATGAATTGATGTGCCTTACAACTCAGGGCATTACTATGTTGTGATCAGTAGAGGGCGCTAAAGTGAAACCTACTCAAATTTGGGGAAAGGCTGAAAGGAATAACTTTACATACCTTTATCACTAAAGGCATTATGTTGTGATCGCTGTGGTGACAACTCCCCAGAAAAAAAGGTTAAAAGTAATAAAAAGGCGTGTCTTTATCACACAAGGTGCTAATATATTCTGGTCACTAGAGGGCGCTATGGTGAAGCCTGCCAAATTTGGGGTAAGGCTGAAAGTAACATCATCAGGCACTTTTATCACTAAGGCATAAATTTATAGTGAAAACTAGAGGGTGCTGTTGTGAAAACTGAAAGAAACAAACTTGAGAGCCTTTGAACTCAGGGTATTAATATGTCGTGACCACTAGGCTGCGCTGTTAGAACGTCTCTCTCTGGGGGTGTGAGAAGAAAAGCAGACTACGTGGAGAAAAACTCACACAACGACGTGGGGGAAACAAACAAAGAGCTCACAGATCTGAACCCAGAAAGCAGGACCCATCCAAGTGGGGGTCTCAGAGATCCAGAGCTATCGGGCACAAGGCATGTAGCAGACCAATAGAGCGTGCCAGTACATCACAGGGCCCACTCACACCAACAATGGCCACCACCTGCCACGTCTTTGTGGATGTGGCAGGAATAGGGAAATGAACAGAAGGGGCACACAGAGAGCAGCTGAGCGGAGATTTGAACCCAGGATGCTGTCGCCATCCAAGTCAAGGCACTCGGCTGGAGAGGAAGGGTTGGTGGGTTAGTCTGTGCCAGCAGAGCCGACAAAGAATTGGAGAAAGTCAGCTGATGTGTGGTGAGGGTCCTAGGTGACAACTCAATACAAGCAGGAGCAGAGCAGCAGGTACAGACAACACGAATTAGGAAATAAAGTAATGGAGACGGCCAATCAGCGGGCATGCATTTGACACCGCCACCTCCAATGAGAAGGGGGGGGGTATCACAAAAAGGACATGTGACATGCTGATGGTGACATGCCACCAGCTCAGATATCTGGGGGGACCTCACACACCTCGATCATTACACTCTACAGGAACACTGGTATGGCAACCGGGCACGGCAGAGGGTGGTGAAGGTGGCACAGAATACGACGGGCACCTCACTGCCTCTTGTCTCCGTCCACCCCACCGGCACATTTTCGAGCCACAAGCCGTAAGGTGCAAGTCAGACCCCCTTCACTTTCTGCACACTTTATTGTGTTGTTAATTTCACTTTAAATGGATGAACCTGACATTTCTGCCCACCAATCAACACTCAATAACCCACAATGACAAAGTGACAACGTGATTTCGGTCATTAAAAATCCAGACCAACATCTCTCCCGCCTTGAAGCACTTTTTGGAAGCCCCTCTGGCAGCACTTCCTGCTTCAAGTCTTCTTGTTCAGCCTCTACAAGCTTGGCACCCCGGGATCTGGGCAGCTTATCCCATTCTTACCAGCGGACGCCCCCTCAGACTCCACTAGACTGGATAGGAAGGGTCTGCACACGGTCACCTTCAGGTCTCTCCACACAGGGCCACACAAGGACCACCACAGACTCGTCTAAACTGGCCGTGTGCTTTAGGGCTTTGTTGTGTCTCCCCAGTCAGTGGTCTCAGGTTTTCTTCAAAGACCACTCAGTGATGGGCGCCTGTCCCTGATGCTGCCACCATATTAAGCAGGGCAGGAGAGGAACAGTTGGTGGTCTCCGCCAGACAACACCATGCCAGGAGTTCGACCCAAAGAGCTCCATTTTTGTCACGTCAGACCAGAGAATCTTCCCCGAGTCCTTTAAACACCTTTTACTCAGAAGTGGCTGCCATCCAGCTGCACCACCATAAAGGTGGTCTTCTTTCTGACATTTTTTCCCACCTCAGCAGAGGTCTTCTGAAGCTCACTTAGAGTGACCAGTGGGTCGGTGGTCACCTCCCTGACCGAGCCCCTTCTTGCCCAGTTACTCAGTTTGGCCAAATCTATGAAGGGTCCCACTGGTTCCAAACTTCTTCCATTTCACGATTCTTGAGACCCCTGTGCCCCGACTGTAGGAACACTGAAAGCTTTACAAGTGGTTTGATTCCCTTGGCCAGATCTGTGCCTCACTGTATTTGATCATGGATGTTGTGGCAGACCACCAGGGTCCTTACCCAGCCGGGACACTTATGGCACAGAAGGCCCAAGGGAGAGGGCTTATTCCGGATACTCAGAGGGCAGCCCCCTTGGCATACATTGGGGCTACGGGTTTAGAGCATTGGAGCTCAAGCCTGCTGGGCCCGTGGCCACCACCAGGGGGCACCTGGACGTTTACTGGGCCCTGTTTGGCAGCACTTGGGCCACACCAGGAAGTGCTGCCAGAAGAAGGTCATTGGGCACCTGGAGCCCTTATGGGTGTCCTATACAAGGGGGCCAGTCGTCATTACTCAGGGGCCAGAATCAGGGGGTAAGGAGTAGTGTGCTTTGGTGCCGTGTTTGTGCTGTGCAAGTGGGAGACGCTTCGCAACGTTTGTGTCGGGGCACCCTGGACTTCCACAGGGGTCTACTGAGGGTGCCTTGGACTTGATAGTTTAGTTTGTGTCCTGCCATGCAGTGCAAATTGTGAGACCCTCCTTACACAGGGACACAGGTGCCTTCTAAGCAGGGACCAGGTGATTCGGTTGGCCACAAGGTGGGCGCCAATCAAGTTCTAGAAACATCTGAAGGAGAATTCAAGCCACCAGGAGGCACCCGAGCACACTGTGGGGGGCCACAGCAGAGGGGCTGAACACTCAAGTCGGTGATTTTTCACTAAATTTGCAGACCTTGGAGTTAATGAGTGTAGATTGATGGGTTAAAAATGGCGCATTCACCCCCTTCAAATGACGTCTACAACAAAGTGAACTGCGACAATGCCAAGGTGGTCTTAAGGGTCCGTGTCGGGGTTCACCCCACACCATGTCCAGTGGTGGCTCCTGCCTTCCCCTTAATGCCTGCTGGGGTCGGCTCCAGCTTCCCAACTCAAGACACAAACGGAGAGAGAAAGTGAAGGGGGTCCGATTACCATCTGAATGCGATGGATCTGAAAGGCGCTATATTAGAGAAGGACATCAAACCAAAACTGAATCCTCTTCACACACAAACCTGAAGATGAGATCAGACGCACACACACACAAAATACGGTATCAAACCGCCTGTTTATCTACGGCTGGCAGCCTGACGTTCTCTGGCTTACGCTGCCAACCCCTGGTCCGGGTGGGCGTCCCTAATCTCATACTTTAAAGAATCCAAGCCATCAGTAATTCATGTGGCATTCTTAGGGGCCGATGTGACACATACGTTTTCACTTGCCAAATGCCAGCCCGTCTTAAAGGGGGCACAAACGTTAAAGACCGGGAGAAGCCTGCCAACTGGTGCCGATGAGGGCAGTGCCCCCCAGGGATTTATCAAATCTCGACGTGTCGGACATAAGATACCAAAGGACAGCGGGCACCAAGGCAAGCAGTCTGCCCACGTGGTCAGCAAAATAGATGACAGCCACCGCCAGGCCGTCAAGAGGTGCCCGTCACGCTCCTGTCAACGACTAATTTGCCCTTCAGATAATTAATTGGCGTAATGGCAGCACAACCACCCTCTTGAGTAATGGATTCCGAATTCACAAGGAGCTTCCCCCTCACTGGTACGCTGCCATCTTATTCAGCCTGCAGCCCGATAAGCTTTGATGGAACGCCAATGTTCTTCTTTTTGTTTTGCTTCAGCAGTACCCGTGTCAGCGACGAACGTTTGCCATTGTGTGAAATTTCACGCAACGCTGCCCCAGCAAACATAAATCCAGCGGGCACGATATTCGGCGGCCTCCACCTCTCCTCGGAAGACATCCCTTAATCTGCCAGGATTTGTTCTGCACGGCTGTAAATGTCAGCAAATTAATCTTCAGCTCCCAAAATGTGCTTAGCGTACAGCTTGGCACGGAGGTCTGACACAATAAAAGCGCCCCCAGGGCAGCCTCTTCACCGAGGGGTGCAGTCCCGTGGTCCGCGCTTGCGTTGTCTTCCTCAGACCTTCGTTATATAGCACCTTTCACAAACTTGTAGGATGACCGGCCTAATATCAAAGTGTCAAGAATGGAGGCAGAGTGGCGCAGTGGTTAAGGCTCCGGACTTCAATTCCTGAGGTTGAGGGTTCAAATCCCGCTAGTGAGACCCCGAGTGAGGCGCTTCACCCGCCTGTCTGAGGAAACCAGAAGAAACGGAAGCAACTGCATCTGAAATGTCGTAAGGCGTCAGCCAAATAAAGAAATGTAAATGGAAGGTGGTCTAAAAGCAGCTCCCTGTGAATATGTGCAATGCCCGCCCACCAGCCCACTCGCTACCATGCCATACCTGTTGAGGCTCCACACCAGCGCCAGATTGTCTTTGCCTCCAGAGATGAAGTGGCTGCTGTCATCGGTGAAGCGGATGCAGGTGACATCCTGATAATGTCGGCTCAGCAGCGCCAACAACTTACCACTTGAAACCTGAAAAACACAAGAGAGTGGCATCACAACACAAGGATGAGGAAAGGCAAACCGTGCAGGCCAATGGGGGGCAGACTTCACTGTCCTAATGGCTCCTCTGCCCTGCCCTGCCCTGCCCTGCCCTCTTGTGGCTTCATTTTCGTGGACGAGCCCCTTGTGTGCCCACAATGTCTACAGAAATACTTACGGCGGCTAAGCGGGTGGCAGGTCACACTGTGCCCTCAAAGAAGGCTGACCTGGCACTAGAAACGCTCGTCAACGAAGCCTTGCTGGACATTGTGGCCACTTGCCACATCTCGGGTACAACTGGAGCACAGGCGGGTGATGTGACTTGCTCAGTGTCAGTAGCAGGGCGTGAAGTCCAAAGCCGTAAGCACTTTGCCACTCTGCCCGCGCTTCACAGACACCTGACACACCATGTAAACACTTCATCCGATTTTCACTCACCCGGTTATTCACAGACACCCGATTTCTAAAATGCCATGTAAACACTTAATCCAGTTAAAGAAATCGGGTTACTGGCCTCAGAGGGTCCCGATTTACAGACTGCGGAATAAGAGACGGATATTGAGAAGGTTTAATCGACTACAGCAAAGCTTTCGACTGCGTGGATCACGAGACTCGAGCGCTAATGGCAACACCCAAAAACACACAACTCTACCGCTATGAAAATCAAGAAGCCACACTGAGGGCCGAATATGGCATCATGGATTGGTTTCCAGTAAAACATGAAGTCAGGACAGGACGCGCCTCACCACCTCACCTGCTCAACCTTTACGGCGAATCCGCCTTCACAAAAGCAAATTAGGAAGAGGAGAGCGTCGGACTCAAAGTTGGCGTCCGAAACACTAACGACCCGCGCGGTGCAGAAGACACGACACTCAGCGGCAGCAGCAAAGATGACATGCTGGGCAGCAGCAGGCACCGTAAAACATCAGGCGCATCGCTTTTTAGCAAAGACCAACCACGCATTTCAAAAAAGGAAGGAGGAGGAGGAAGAAGAAGAAAAGGAAGCCTAAGATGACCGGCACGTCACGCCCTGCTGCTCCTTCATCAAAGGCATCCAAGATCATCACCGCGTATCCCGTTACACGTGGCAGTGCGCCACTTAGGACACCATCATCATCATCATCATCATCATCATCCTCTGCCCAGGGCTAATCGATCACAAGGCATTGGCGACTCATACTTTGAAATCACACCATTTGAATTCAGGATTTCTATCGTCTTCGTTATTTGGGACTCGGCCACTTTCATCCACCTCTCATCTCCGCGGTTTCCGTGAATTCAGTGGACTTTTTTGTAAATATGAATGTTCTACACGTGTTCAGGTTAAGACAAGAGGGCGAGGGTGGCCAGGGCCGTGTCGGGTTTCTCTAACACTGGGTACACCTGGCCTGCAACGGGTTCAGGAATACGGGGATTTCTCTGTGACACTTCGCTCTTTTTCCAACATATTCATTCGTTTTTTTTCTACCATACTGAACCCTTAAACGATGGCCAACTTTGTTGACAGTTTGCTTTCACGGTTGACGAGGGGGGCTTAAGTGGAGGGCGGGTAAGGAACAAAGGGGTCAGGACGGTGAACGAGTGTGGACTTGGCTCCAACACTTGGTGTGAGCGCAGCTCTTACAAGGTCTACTGAGAGACGTCAAAGCTGGAAGTCTTCACGTGGGATTAGAAAGGAACGCAAACACGACGAAGACCATGAGGACAGAAAATGACGAAGACTTGAGCTGGAAGGCCACAGACTGTGAAGACTTGTAATCTCCTGGGGTCTTCTGTTAGCATGGAAGGAACTAGCAGTGGAGAAATCCACCACACCGAGGGAATGGCACTCGAGACGAAGCTCAGGCTCGTCCAACGTGCTCAGTTTCTGAGGGATTAATTACGGACGTGAGAGCTGAACATTAAAGAGACAAACAAGAGTGACTCGTCTGGGAGGATACAGTGCGTGCTGTGGACCACCGCGAGGACTAAGAAATTAAGAAATACATTTTGGATGAGATCAAAATGAGGCTGTGCCACTCTGAGGTCAAATGATGAAGTCACAACAGATGTATTTTGGTCACACCGTCAGAAGAGAGAGATCACTGGGGACGGAGTTCATGTTTGGGAAGATCGAAGGAAGCAGCCTGCAATCGGACGGTGGGACACACTGATGACAACCACGGGGGTCACGCTGGAGGATCTCACCAGACGAGACACAAACCGACCTAAGATCTTCAATTGATCAAGTCGCTAGGCCTCAAAGCACCTAATAATAAATATAATACGAGGGACGTTCCAAACATTTCCGCACATTTATATTTTCTTGGAAATGGTGAAGGCGGGAGAGAGGAGGAATAATCGGTCGTGTCTGAGAGTGTCACGTGACTGGGAAAACTGCATCGCAAAGGAAGGTGACTATACAGAAACTGTTTTTGAAATTCTTTAGAAATAGACTTAACAAAAAAAAGTGTGGAACCTTTTTGAACGTCCCTCGTAATAACGATGGGATACTAATTATGAGGCCATGTAAACCCTTAACTGGGTTACTCTTTAACATTTTGTAGCCTGCGCATGAGTTTGTTTCACACACACTTTTGCTGTCCAGAGGCAGATGTTCAGGTGATCGCAGTGTGAAGTTAATCCCAGTCAGTGTTTCAGAAATCACTCACTTTATGTTGCTGATCTGAACGTGTGGCGCTAAACTCGGCAGGACAGACAGACAATCAAAGAGTGCACTGGCTTGGGGGCTGGAGGACGATGGAGCTGAATGGATGTGGACACACGTAACAGTGCTGATAGCTATCTTCCTTGAGCTTCACCATCTTTCCGTGATGGTGTCTGTCTTTTTGTGTCCAGGACACCGCCCCATCTTCAGTCATCCATCCACCCTATTGGTTACTGGTGCTGCTCACGTGGCCTGTCCTTCATTTACATAACGCACACTGACACCACAGCACATGCAAGTTAGAGGTTAGTAGCACACGCTGATACAGCACATTGCTGCACCCACCACATGACAAATCAATTTAGGATCCCCAGGTTAGGCCCTGAGTGCAGCCATGCAATAGGTGACACCTCAGCACCACACCAGTTCAGATGGAATGGAACAGTGAGAGGTTTGTTATGGTGGCTAGCGTGCCAATTCTGCCACCAGCCCCCAGGTTTTTCCCTGCAGGTTGGAGGGCCACATGCAGGGCTGGGTGCAGATTAACGTCATACCCAGGATGGAGCAATTGCAGGTTAAGGGCCTTGCTCAGGGGCCCAACAGAGTAGAGTCACTTAGGGTGTTTATGGGACTTGAACCAGCAACCTTCCGATTGCCAGTGCAGATCCCTACCTCAGAGCCACCACTCCGCCCTAAAGTTAGCTGGTATCCCGAAGGTTGCCGGTTTGAATCCCTGTCACTGCCAAAAGAGATGCTACTCTGCTGGGCCCTTGAGCAAAGCCCTTAACCTTCAATTGCTTCAGGGGCGCTGGCTGTACAATGGCTGACCCCAAGGGGTATGCGAAAAACCAAGTAATTCCCTTCGGGATTAATAAAGTATCATAAAATTTAAAAAAAAATAATAATTTTATATATATATATATATATATATATATACACATATACATACACATACAGTAGAGTCGTGCTTATCCGAAATAAGGCGGAGTGGTGGCTCTGAGGCTAGGGATCTGCACTGGCAATTGGAAGGTTGCTGGTTCGAATCCCATAAATGCCAAAAGGGACTCTGCTCTGTTGGGCCCTTAAGCAAGGCCCTTAACCTGCAATTGCTGAGCGCTTTGAGTAGTGAGAAAAGCGCAATATAAATGCAAAGAATTATTATTATTATTATTATAAACGGGCTGGCAGAACGTCGGATAATCGAAAATGTTGGATAATGGGAGGTATTAAGAAAAAGCTTATTAAATGTCAAACTAAGTTATAATTTTACACATTACGAACCTAATAATCATGTTTTACAACAAAACAACAGAAAAAATGAACTGAAAAAATGAACTTAGCAACAAAACATAGACTACACTCACGCTCGCAACTTGCAGTTCTTGTTGCCGATTGATTTATTTTTTTTTTTTTTTGTGGTGGGACGTCGGATAATACGAAATGTCGAATAAGCGAGACTCTACTGTTTATATATATATATATATATATATATATATATATATAAATAAATGCCGTTGATGTCATCTGTGGACTTTAAAGGGGGACCTCATACAACTGACGGAACACACAAAAAGAAATCCTGTACTTGAGTGGACGACATAAACAGCTAAATAAACTCCAATTCCACAGGACTGCTTCAGTTCATAAGAACACACAGCCCTGTAGAATGGAACCTTGCAACGACCAGCAAAAGCCAAATCCGTCACTAGGAAAAACAGGAATGGATCTGATGCAGGAAATGGAAAATTGCTTGAGCAGCTCCAGAGAGCTCAGAATATGATTATGATTTTTATTATTATTTGACTGACGACTTTCTCCAAGGCCTTTTGTCTTCCAATATTTGAGATACAATCGGTTCTTTTGCTTTTCAAATTGGAGCACAGGCAGGTTAAAGGAGCTGCTGCTCATGGCCACATGGTGGTGTCAGTAGTGGGATTTGAGCCCACAACCTGAGAGTCATGACCACAATGCCACACTGTCCGACAGTAACATCACAGCCCAGAACTAAAAACAAAAACGACTAAAAGCACTCCGTTAGTTCCACTGCACTCCTGAGAGACCCGATTAACCGACGGCACTCCAAGAGAGGCCCACTGTCTTAGGAATTTTAACACAGCGAGTTGTTAAATAAACCACTTCTGGATTGGGCGGTCCCATCTATTACTTATAAATCCAGCAGGGTTTAAATTTAATAAAGCAGGAAAATCCAACTGTCTTCCAAACCAATTAAGGTTTTCATTACTGCCATTTATATCCCACTATAGAAGTGATGAGAAATGAGACCACAGGACTCCCAGCCGATGACAGTGACTAATCAGGGGGGAGCTGTAATTCTGGCTAATGGCTCCTCCATACACGGCCCTGATAAACGAACAGAGGCGTCACATGCAGCCATTAACATAATGGACGTGGCACCAGTGACACCAACTTGCTCTATACCAGGCTACCCATTGGCCTTGGGCGTGTTTGCCCTCCCGACTTCCTGGTCTTTTCTACAATGAATGCCTGAGACTGACAGACAAAATGAAATATCAGAGAAAGGGAAGCTGGAGGGGACACTCAGTGTGGTCGTGAAATCTGTCACCTGTCCCCTTGTCCTGCAACACCTGCTCAGAACTGTCCCTGGATTGACATTACTCGATTATGTTGACACCCTTTGAATAAAAGTGTCTGCTAAGCAAATAAATGGAAAGAGAAATCACGACTTGCTTTACTTAAGAAAAAATAAATAAATAAATAAAAAAATAAAGAGATAAAACGTGTGGGACATCTCGGCAAAAGGCATGCAGCGTGTGAAAGAAGGGTCTACAGTCTGATGAAACTAAAACCGAGCTTCCTGGTCACCAGACAAAACATCACGTCACACTGCACGGCATCAGCCTGCGTCTCTGCAGCAGGCCCCAGGAAGGACAGATGAGGGGAAAACAAAGGCAGCAAAACACAAGGAAATCCTGGAGGAGAACCTGGGGGAGTCTGCAAGAAACCTGCGCCTTGGGAGAAGACGACGAGGACGTGCATAAAGACAAAGAGACACGGGAGTGGCTGAGTGAGAGTCCAGGTCTCAGGTCTCTTAACGTCTGAATCTGGTAAAGTTAAGTGTGGTGACCAGTGCTGGGGCTTCAGTGACTGTTAATATTTATAAATGACTGGCTGTCCCCCACAGCTCCGCCCCGCGTAGTAGTGAAACAGGACAAACTTTAAACATCAATAAACAAACAGGTATCGCTAGCTAAGTGGACACAAGGTGCGCTCCAACATGTGGCTACAGGTAGAGCGACTCCCCACTCCTGATGTCACGCATCCCCCTCCCCTTGGCCCACAGCCTCTGTCTTGGAGTAGTGCGAATATGTCACTCCTGCAAGTGAACTCTGATACTTAGCACAATGAGAGAAGTTGCAAAATCAACCAGAATGATCAAGAAAATTCTAGAAAAAAACCCGATCTAAATCCGTTAAGAAGTTCTCTTGTGAAAAGCTGACAGACAGACGTTGGATTACATAGAGAGAGAGATTTGGATAGGAATATAAATAACACACTGGTGAAGTCTGCAGATGATATCGAGAAAGGAGGACTGGCAGATCATCTCGAATCTGCTCAATCATCACAGAGGGACTTGGACAGCAGGCAAGCTTGGGCAGATTTGTGGACAATGAAGTTTAATGTCAGTAAATGTAACGAATTACAGATAGGAAGCAAAAATGTGAGGTATGAATACACAAGGTTTTAACAGTCATAGTGGACTAATCATTATCAACTGCCAGACAGACAGACAGTGTTCAGAAGCCATTAAGAAGGTTCACAGAATGTCAGGTTATATAGCGCCTTGACGTGTGGAGTACAAGTCACAGGAGGTTCTGCTCAAGCTTTATAACACATTGGTGAGGCCACACTGGTTCTGTGTACAGTTAAGACTCCATAAAGACATAACAGCACTGGAGAAGGTCCAGAGGAGAGCAACAGGGCTGATTCAGGAAAACAGGGGATGAGTTAGGAGGAAAGATGAAAAGAGCTGAGCTTTCACAGTGATGAAGAGGAGACCTGAATGAAGTGTTTAACATAATGAAGTGAATTAGTCCAGTGGATCGAGACGGTGACTTTAAAATGAGTTCATCAAGAACACGGGGACACAGTTGGAAACGTGTTAAGGGGAAACTTCACACAAACATTAGGAAGTTTTTCTTTACACAAAGAATGATAGACACTTGGAATACGTGACCAAGTAGTGTGGTGGACAGTTGGACTTTAGGGACTTTCAAAACTCAACTTGATGGTACTTTAGAAGAATTAAGTGGATGGGACCGGCAAGCTTTTTGGGTGGGCTGAATGGCCAGTTCTTGTCCAGACTGAACAATTGCATGGCTGCGCTTGCCAAAGGGTCTACACTGATGCGACAGAGGCTCAAGCGGTTCTGAATGGGGAGAAATGGCAGAGCTGATGGACAGAGACCTGAGAGCACACAGACACATATCTGTCAAGGCTGCTATCTACTACATACTGACCTGAAGATTTATGGGTTCAGTTTTATGTTTGTCATTAATTTAAAGCAATTTGCAGAGATCCGTTTTTACTTTTTTATCAGTGAGTCTAGTTCTGTTGATGTACTCTGTCAAAAAAGTCAAATGAAATGTCACACAACATGAAAATGTGACAACTTCCCATTGGCAGCGTGTGAGTTTAGGATGATAACAGGAAGGGGGCAAATACTTTTTCACAGCACTGTCTTTTGCCTGCTTGTTTGTACTCACGTGTGTGGCATCTCGTGGTTTTGTACTAGCAGTGCCACCTACTTGCTAACTTCAACAATGTGATTTTATGCTTAAGAAAGGTGAAATTATTGCTTTAACTACTGTTCTTGGGTGACAAGTGACGTTTAGTCAACTTGACATGCTGTTTGTGCAGCCATATTGAATCCCACTGATATTTATGTATTTACTGCATTAAATTTATTTGGGTTTTGAAAATAGCACTCGTATTGTACCCATAGCACCGCCTCAAGTCTAAGGTTCAAATGCCATTCTGTCTCTCATAGCTGAAGGATGAGTCTGGCCACTGTTCAATCACCCCGGTCGTGGGCAATTTTTCCTTGACACTGTTGAAGTTTAGATCAAGGATCAATATGCCTTGTTATTGGTGTTAGAACTCTTGACTATTAAAAGGAGTTGCTCGACATCTTTCTTAAGTGGCTTGGACAGGCACTATTATTTATGTCGCTGCTTTTATTTTTAGTGTGGCCTGCTTCCTTTTTACTTGCCTTGTTTATTAACCCTTAAACTGCCACATACTTGGGGGGGGTGGGGGGGGGGGGGGTTTTAATGCACCCCCGGAAGCCAAATACTTTTTTGCTGCACTTTTTAAGTAAACGTGATAATTCACCAAGAAAAAGTGAAATTTTAATGGAACACATTTTTCCATGCATAGAGCATCACAATTACTGCAACATGGATCATTTTACACACTGCCAGTGAACTGTAAAAAATATAAAAGAAACTACTGGAACAATATGTACAAGGTGCAAGTGACGCCATTGATGAAATTCAGTAATCACTGAGCCATTGCTTGAACTGGTTGCACACGAGCACACAGAGGCCAACGCTGGCAGACCAGTCTAGGGCAGCAGCAGTGGTCCTGAGCGGGCTGCTCAACGAATGTACTGACAGCTCCGGCGTGCTCGTAAATTGCACTGGGAACCAACTATAGCCGCTTCCGGTGGTTTAAGGAGCAAGGACGCAGTGTTTTTGAGGGAACAAGTTTTTATTTTGGGACATGGAGACTCTGCTGGGCCTTTTGACCTGCCAAAATCTAAACAAGGTTTTGGAAAAACCTTCAATGCCCCCAAACTTAAAGGAAACAAAGTAAACTTGCATGTTAGCGCATAAACGCTTTATACATAAAAACATTTTAGCATTTTATCTATTAAGGCTTATGGATATTCTAGATGATCAAGTTAAAAGCAAGCTGCATTGTGTTAGTTAAGACTGTTTAAGAGCTGATTATCTGCTTCCAGCTCCAGCAGCTTAGCTCTTATCAGTGAAGCTGCGTGCTGCGCCTACCAGTACAGCTGCCTCTGATTTTAGTCTTACTGGATACTGGTGCAACAAGCAAGTATTCATTGGACAGTTCAGTTTTTCATATGTGGGTCTTCTGGGATCGAATTTAATGAAGAGGGCTGATCAATTAAAAGGCCTCCAATTTTTATTAGCTCAAGATTGGGAATGTGAGGAATGTAACAGGATCAGATGATGGTCATCTCCGGGCCAAGAGACAAGCGTGACCTTCAAGTCCAAATGATTGCAATGAAAAGATTGATTACTATGAGGGGAAAGACGAGGGAATTGTTATGAAAACTGGTACAGAACGAGGTCATTATTGTGAAGACAACATGTACGAAATTGGGATATTCTGTGATAAGAGCTGAAATAAAAATGAACTGCACCCAACCCACCGGGCTCACTTCATGAACTGAGACAGGCTTTCTGTGCTCTGCAATTGTTTCCAATGCTGTGCAATAGAGTCTAAAATTCTGACTGCCTTTCTGAAGATTTCTCCATAACAATATAGACTGCCCTCTATAATACTGGAGACAAAGGCCTATTTGTCTTTGACTTCCCCCTCTGCACCACAGTTTAAAATGACACATCAAACACTTCAGACATCACGAATAAAGTGCACATTTCAGGCTTTCATTTTGGTCACACAACACTTTTTCTACGTGGCCCTCCATTTCAGGGCACCATAAGGTTTAGGACAATTGACATAACACGTGTTTGATTCCTCGCAAGACTTCATAAGACCCCTCGGCGGGCCTCTACCCTTCGCAGTCTGTAGCTGCCATTGTTCAACATGAGGGCAAGAGCTGTGCCAGTGAAAGTCAAAGAAGCTATCATGAGGCTGAATGAAACACAAGAATCAAACCATTGGAGACGTCGGTGAAACCTTAAGATGACCTAAAATCAACTGTCTGGAATATCATGAAGAAGAAAGAACACACTGGCGGGCTCAGTAATCACAAAGGGGCTGGCAGGCTAAGGAAGACCTCCACCGTTGAAGAAAGAAGCATCCTCACTCTGGTTAAGAAAAAGCCCTAAACTCCGGACCGACAGTCTTTGCAAACCACACCGTTGTCACCTACACAGAGATTTCAAGGCTAATGTCTAAACTGAGAGATACAGAAGAACGAGGACATCATGGAGAAGGAGTTTTATTTAGGCAGGCTGTGTTCTATGCTAAACACCTCATGTCTTTTAACCAATCAGAACATGCCATGTGTGCTTTAATCAGCACTGGTATGTAAACTCCGTTATCAGTACGCAGGGAGCTTCTGCTTTTATTCTCAGCTCATTCTGTGGCAGACTGCTGTGATGGACGCACCCTCTTCACCGTGGGCCTGCAAGAGAATAAATGAGGCAGACGGACGAGCTCTCCTCCTGCCTGACTTGGGACTCAAGAGGTTTCACCAGACTTGTCCTGTTAGACGATACATTTCTTTATTTAATGAAGATGTTGATTTGTACAACAGGATGTACTGGAACACCGATTGGGATCCAGGGCCTCTCGGCCACCGTCAGCACCTGATCTTCCAAATGCTCTTTGGACTAAATGGTCACAGTCCAAAGGGTGGGTACAGAGGGCGACTCCATATTAATGCCCATTTTGGGTTTGTCCAACAAGATGTGATGGTCAGGTTGTCCACAAGCTTTTGGTCATGTGCTTTAGGTGATAAGTTTTCTTTATTTTGACCATTCAAATTACATTTGACTTCACAGTACACTTCCTAATGATAAACGGCGCTCTGAGAGTTTTCAGGTAAGGAAAGCCAACATTTTAAGGTCAGGTAGCTCTACTCACTAATGATGGTGCCGTGAGTGGGGATGTGCTCCATGTTGATTGGCACTTGCAAGTGAGAATTTCAACACAAATCAGGCCCTTATAAACCATATAACAGTGTTCAGACACTAGGGGGCGGTGTGGCCGCTGACCAGGTGTGTCATCAGTTATAGAGTTTAGACACCAGAGGGCAAAGCAGTCAGAGATGCCATCAGTAGCACCATGTCGGTTGTCAATTAGCACACACAAAGTGACAGTATCACTGGACTACGGACATCAGACACTCGGGGTCCGGTAAACCCACCACAAATCTCTGGCCAGTTCTCAAACTTTCTGTCCACAGCCACATCTCAGGATGAAACAAGATAACTCGGGGATTGGAGGGGGTAATCATTTGAAAAAGAAGATTCGATTTACAAATAAAACTTTCCAGTCAAATGGATCAAAATCCCTGCTTGTGACAATCATTTACGTCAGAGTTTCTCTGCCATGTTTGGTGTTGTGACCCACCGTTTCCCCTTATAATTGCCTTCTCAACCCACCAAGGAACCCCACCCCCCGCATGTCAGAGCCAGGAGGGTTGGCAGTGAATTGGCCCCATAGTGAATCGAGAACAATCTGCAGAATGGTGGTGGGGAGGCTACCAAAAGTGGGTCACGAGCCAGTGGTTGAGAAACCCTGATCAGGCTGAACACTTTATCAAGGCAGTGTAAGGACCCCCTCATTATCAAAACAAGCTGCTGGCCTCACCTCCCACACGTAGATGCTCTCCACGATGCCGGCCAGCAGATACAAGCCATTGGGGGACGCAGTCAAGCAGGTGACCACTCCAGGGCAGATGATCTTCTGCTGCAGCTGATCCTACAAAGAGAAAGCAGAGAGGTGAGCGACAAGGAAGAGGGACGGGATATCCCTGAATGTACTTCCGTGATAGAATTCCTGTTTTATTATCTGCGCTGTCATTTGTTCAGTACTATGCATTCTCTTAATGGAGGACACCTCATAATTTGGGGCAACGTCTGGAAAGATTTAAACCCTGGTGTGAAGAGAACAGCCAAGAGGAGGAGATCCAGCGGCCAAGATACGAGTATCATGGAGACCACCAGGATGTTCCGTTAAAAAAAAAAAAAAGGAGAATGTTGAGGCCATCAAGAGAATACCATGAGAGATAAATGTTGATGGATGTTAAATTGAAAGACTGATAATCAAGCCAAGCGACTTGGGGGAATATTTACAGAGCCCCCAGTGTGCCACGGAGTGGGGGGCCTTGGATAACAACTGGTTTCTTTTCATCATAGTCTTGTGATCTGGAGGTGCAGTTTGGAACATAAGACGGACAAATCGTGCAGGATGGATGACGTACGGTCTGAGCTCCAGACACTCGCACTGTGCACAAACTTTAGGACTCCACGGTGCCTTCAGGCCCACTCACTTTTCACATTTTTCTAACTTGCAGCCTCATTCTAAAATCATTTCAATTCTTTTTTATTTCCCCCCACATCAGGCAACATTCAAAACCTCAAAATGACAAAACAAAAACAGGATATTAGGATTTTTTTTGCCCATTTTTATTAAAAATAAAACTGAAATGAATGCCAGCGTCCTGAGCTTTAACTTTGACTCACATTCTATTGATCATCATGGAGATGTTTGGAGTCCACCGGTGGTCAATTCAATGGATTGGACCAATGAATGAAAAGCACCCACCCTCCTATAGAAGGACCACTAGGTGACAATGGCCGAGCCACGAGGACGGCAGAACTGTCTGCAGAGCTTAAGGACAGCATTGCGTCAAGGCTCAGATTTGATGATTTCCAGTTTCTTCACCGCGGACCTCAGACACACACGGACTTGACGTCAAATCTCATTTATTTTTTAACCTGACATTCACAGTAAAACATTTCTTATTGCACCAGCATGATGGTCTACGTTGACTCCACAGATGCTGGCAGGTTAAACCCAGGAACAGCTGATAACACACACACACAAACAGAGCCAGCAAGAGGTGGTACCAGGGGCTTTGTGCTTTTATTCAAAACAACCAAAGTACAAAACAGTGCAGGGCCCTTCTGCAAAATTCAAATTCAAGGAGTTATCCAACAATAAAAAAACAGAATAAATCCACACAGTCCACGGGTTCATTAAATGGTCCTCCCTGAGCCCAGCACAGTGTCACCAGCATAGCCGATAGTGGAGCAGTGGTCAGCGTTCTGTTTCAGGTAACTTATCTGCACAGTAAACAGTAATGCATTGCACTGAATTATCATTTTTATCATATCTCCACACTCCGTACTCACCCCTACCTAATTTCTCTGCTGTTCCTTTTCTGGTTCCTGTGGTGCCGATCTGCATTCCCACCACCTGATCAGGGTGCCATGCTGTCCTTACATTGATGGATTGAAGGCCAGAGGTCCACATGACCATCATCATCATCTAATTCTTCTATGTGACGTTTGAAAATCATGAGGACTGATTGAGATCATTGATGTTGGGGGGGGGGGGGGGGGGTAAGGGGGGGCTGGGCACATGCCAAGTTGTTTTGCCTACCTAAGGTAAAGTCAACCCTGATGGAGGATCGCAGGAATCGTGGGAAAGAGGGGTCCTTTCATTGGATTGGCTGGCCCAGCGCTGTCTCAGCTGTGGAATGGCCAAATGGGGGAGGGCAGCTTGATGGCCGAGGTCTCCAGGGGCCTCATGTATAAACGGTGCGTACACACAGAAATGATGCGTAAAAACGTTTCCATGTTCAAATCGCGATGTATAAAACCTACACTTGGCGTAAAGCCACGCACTTTTCCACGGTACCTCATACCCTGATGTATGCAAGTTCTCCGCTCGGTTTTGCAGACTGGCGGCACCCAGCGTCAAAGCAGTGCTACTGTTCCTGTGTGGTTACCCTTTCTTAGATCCACATCCACGACGGCGGCTTTATCAAATACACTGAAATTAACCGCATATCGTTCATAAATTTAATGAATTTGATTGTAATTAACCTGTTACAGTATAATGGTCCACAGAATGGTCAAACTATTCTAAATACAGTAGAGTCTCGCTTATCCGACATAAACGGGCCGGCAGAACATCGGATAAGCGAAAATGTCGGATAATGGGAGGTGTTAAGAAAAAGCCTATTAAGCATTAAACTATGTTATAATTTTACACATTGCGAACCTAATACAGTGGAACCTTGGTTCACGAATGTCTCTGAACACGTACAAATCGGGTTATGACCAAAAAGTTCTATTCACAACCACACACTCGGTATACAAACAAGCCAGTTTCCCTTTCGGTTTGTGTGTGCCGATGATTTCCGCACATGTTCAGTCTCTCCCTGTGCAGACAGAGAGAGAGCGTGAGAGAGACACATGCACGCGCACACACACACACACGCGAGTGCGCGAGAGAGAGAGAGAGAGACACGCACACACCCACACGCACATACACGCGCAAGAGAGAGACACACGCACGCATATACACGCGCGTGACAGAGACACACGCACATACACGCGAGAGAGACACACACACGCATATACACAGGTGAGAGAGAGAGATACACACACACACGCATGAGAGAAAGAGAGACATACGCACACACACGCCACAGAGTGCTGGCCACATAATCCACTGTAATCATGTTTTACAACAAAACAACAGAAAAATTTAACTGAAAAAATAAATTTAGCAACAAAAAATAGTCTACACTCACGCTTGCAACTTGCAGTCCTTGTTGCCGATTGATGCGTTTTTTTTTTTTTGCGGTCGTACGTTGGATAATACAGAATGTTGGATAAGCGAGACTCTACTGTACCATAACTGCTTTAGCGTTGTTACTCTCACTGTACATTCTTCTTCTTCTTCTTCTTTCAGTTGCTCCCGTTAGGTGTTGCCACAGCAGATCATCTTTTTCCATATTACTCTCACTGCACCACTCGGAGTATTTATATCACTGTATCTGAGTGGGGAATCACAGATCTACAGCAATTGGAAAGAGAATTAATCAGTATGCAGTATCCCTCCTCCATCGCGGGGGTTGCGTTCCAGAGCCACCCGCGAAATAAGGAAATCCGTGAAGTAGAAACCATATGTTTATATGGTTATTTTTCTATTGTCATGCTTGGGTCACAGATTTGCGCAGAAACACAGGAGGTTGTAGAGAGACAGGAACGTTATTCAAACACTGCAAACAAACATTTGTCTCTTTTTCAAAAGTTTAAACTGTGCTCCATGACAAGACAGAGATGACAGTTCTGTCTCACAATTAAAAGAATGCAAACATATCTTCCTCTTCAAAGGAGTGTGCATCAGGAGCAGAGACTGTCATAAAGACAGAGGAGACCAAACAAATCAATAGGGCTGTTTGGCTTTTAAGTATGCGAAGCACCACGGCACAAAGCTGTTGAAGGCGGCGGCTCACACCCCCTCCGTCAGGAGCAGGGTGAGAGAGAGAGAGACAGAGAAAAACAGTCAAAAATCAATACGTGCCCTTTGAGCTTTTAAGTATGCGAAGCACCGTGCAGCATGTCGCTTCAGGAAGCAGCTGCACAGAAGGTAGCAACGTGAAGATAATCTTTCAGCATTTTTAGACGAGCGTCCGTATCGTCTAGGTGTGCGAACAGCCCCCCTGCTCAATCCCCCTACATCAGGATCAGAGAAAGTCAGCGCAAGAGAGAGAGAGAGAGAAAAGTAAGCTGGGTAGCTTCTCAGCCATCTGCCAATAGCGTCCCTTGTATGAAATCAACTGGGCAAACCAACTGAGGAAGCATGTACCAGAAATTAAAAGACCCATTGTCCGCAGAAATCCGCAAACCAGCAAAAAATCTGCGATATATATTTAAATATGCTTACATATAAAATCTGCGATGGAGTGAAGCCGCGAAAGGCGAAGCACGATATAGCGAGGGATTACTGTACAGCATCAAGCACTCGCTGCCTCAGCCATGCTGTCTATTTGAACTGCTCCCATATGACAAACGCTTCACAGCCTTTCCTGTACGGACCTCACGGTTCACAAACAGTTTCATCCCAAGAACTCTAAACGCACTCAATCAGTCCATCAAGTGCTCCTTGTAGAACTGTTTGTACTTGCAAGTTACCGTGAGGTAATTGTACTTATGATAGTTACAATATTACACAACCTGAGCCACTTTATAAAGCATGTATTTACAGATGATGATGATGATATTTTTAAGATGAAATGCAAAATATGTTGATTATATTATACAGATAAAACTTTTACTACACGGTGCCGCAGCGCTAGCGAGCTTGAGCTTTGTTCACTGATTGTTCCTGCCTTGCGCTGTATTCATGCTGTGACTGGCGCGACACTGGAAGGATAGATGGATAGAATAATTAAACATTACGAAGATATTTCAATGTTCCTTAAACGTTTTGAAGAATCAGAGTTCTAAGCTTACAGATGGCTTAACGTCTATTACAGAGCTGATTGTGTGGCGATTGGGTATTTGGAGAAAGAAAAGTAAAATCTGGAATTAGGAGTTAGTACGTTTGAAAAAGACAGTACTTCTGTAATAAAGCATTTCATTGAAGGTCGTGCATGGCGCAGCAAGCATCTTGCGTGAGATATGAACAAGCACTGCGCCACCGTGTTCCCACGTTTAATAACATGCTTTAACTCATATCATCATGAAAATTATATCACGTATACATCGCAGTATTTTAATTATTCAGAGAGCTGTAATATTACGAATGTAATGGATTCTGTGTCCTGTCGGAGGAAGAGCACATAGAAGATCAAATACACAACAAAGCATTTAACGTGCTACTTTAGTTATGATAGGATTGAGAAATTAGTAAATTAAACAATTTTAAGATGAAGTTTATGATATTCTACTTTAATGACAAAATAAACTACGTGATTAAAGTGGAAATTTCGAGATTAAAGTTGACATTTCGTGCTTTTTTCACACAGTGTGCCTTTTTTTTCCCACTGTACCCTAATAAGCTTTCATATGACACTCAGACGGTGGGCTACGAGTCGCCTTTTCATGCCGACTTTGATATGTGACAACTTCTTTTTTATTTCGAGCACTGTGCGACTTTGTGAACTTGAGCTTTCGAGTTTCTCCGACACGCTATGTCACTCGATCAACTTCCTTTTGTTGCTTATATAACTTTTTAAACCAACAAATAGTACGTTTTTCTTTGCCTCCATTTGGTATTCGCTGAAATTCTTCTATTTTTCCTCGTACTTTTGCCATTGCCTTTTCACAGAGTTCTGGGCTTAAGGGCTATTTATTAGGGATGCACCGATACCACTTTTTTGGAAAACGAGTACGAGTACTTGCATTTCAGTACTCGCCGATACCGAGTACTTGCCGATACCGAGTACTTAATAAAAACATGATTTAAATTTACAGGTAACAGCTTTAGTCATATAATTTAACAAAAAAAACAAGAAACTCTCGTCTATCCACTGGGAGGTTAGGCTAATTAGCGACACGGGGCTAACACTGCTTGTCCAAATATCCGTGGTGAAACTAAACGCAGAGGAGGCTTGCAGTAGGCTGTGGATATGTTTTTTCACGGAGTCGTGTAGTTTAGGCAGCTCCGTGTCAGTCATGTAGCGGCGGCTTGGGACATCATATCTGGGCTCCAGAACATGGAGGAGACGCAGGAATCCCACATTTTCTACCTCCGAGAGTGGCTGGTCACTCAATGCAATGTACTCGATAATTGCCTGTGTTATTTTCACAGCACGTGGATTGTCTCTGGACATTTTCTCTCGTCTTGCAAGAGTTTGCTGCAGCGTGGGATGTGTTGGTTTAGAAGCGTGGGTAAACTCTTTGTACTCGTTGTCGTGTTGGGATTTTAGGTGCTTGATTAAATTACTTGTGTTAAATGCGCTACCTTTTGAGCCTCCTCTGGACAATTCCGCTGAGCACAATTTGCAGTCCGCCTTTGTTTTGTCGTCTTCATTCACTTTGAAACAGTTCCACATGGCTGACATGTCTCGCCTCGCCTTCTCCCCGCTCTGAGCTGCAGCCGGGGCCTGGGGGCGGGCACTCGGCGCCTGTGATTAACCCCTAAAACGCCGCTCAAACATAGACATTTCTCAGACCGTGGTATCGGTCCCCAGTATCGGGGGACTTTTAACGAGTACGAGTACTTTAGAAAATGTGGTATCGAGGCCGATACCAGATACCCGTTTCGGTATCGGTGCATCCCTACTATTTATATTGATTTGCATATTCAAAGAGGCGTAATTCTGGGAAGAGTTGGGGCGGGACAGCAGGCGCGTGCACGTGTGTTAATTTCCATGCCGAGTGGGATTTATGTAGCGGAAGAACGCGGAAGTTGGCGAACGCACAGATTCCTGCAAGCACATTTTGGCTTTTGTGCTTACGTCATGTTATAGTGAGAATTCTACGCACGCCATTATGCATGAGGCCCCTGGACTCTAAACAAATCCAAATCATATTATGGGATATCATCTACTGTTAAATTAAAAGGCAAAATGGAATTTCCTGAAACATAAAGGTGGTCCCAATCAAACAAGTCCCAGTACTGTACAGACTCCAAAAGAGAGGGCAAAAACCAAACAGGAAATCAAAATGTCCGCGAATTCACAATAAACACAAGAACAGTCACCAACTCTGAAGCGCATTCACAATGAACCACTGGGGACTGCGGGTACCCTCCAGATTTATAGGGGGGGCAGTTCCTGGTAGTGAATAGCTGGTGGGAGGACCGCCCACAAAACACATGGAAGATAACACAGGCACCTCACATACTTAAAACCAAAAGCAAAGAACGATGCACACGAGCGACATAAAGAATCAAAAGAGACACAAAAGAGGAATGTGAACCCCAGCCAGGCCGCATGTTTATGTGAACGACTCTCGACAAAGCGTCTGTGAATCCCTCATCCTTCGGCAGCGAAATGATTCAAAGAGGTGCTGAAGAAATGAAAGCAATGAGCGAAGTGTCAGCGTTACCGACGAGAGGACACCGTGTTTACTGCAGAAAGTGAAGAACTTCAGGGAAATGTTAAAACGTGGGAGTCGAGGATGAACAGGAGAAACTGGACTCGACGAACACTGAATTGAAAGCAAAAGACAAAGTATGCCAGTTAACAGTAAACTCTGAAAGTGCCAAGCAAGTGGGTCACTTTGTGTGTCACGCAGAAGTGACCAGGGAGTCAGCAGAAGGGTTAGCGATGACAAAAAAAACGATTTTTATGAAGTTAAAACACAAACGTTTGAACTGACACACCACATTAAAACCAAAGACGACCATTCAGGGGGGTTCCGATTGGTCCGTCTGTACGTCTGCTGTGAAACGTGGACTGGGAGCAGGGCAATGGACGGTGGGATGTGAGGAGAAGGCGAACAGATGAAGCAACACATGGAGGAGCACTGCAGGGAACACACAGTGAGAAGACAATCGGGGAGCGAGATGTCACCTGAGCTGAAGGCACTGAAAGGGTCACCGATTTTTTTTTTTTTTTTTTTGTTGATTTTGATGTACTTTGTTAATCCCTGAGGGTTGCTGGGTAAAAATCAATGGACGGAGAGCAAGAGGACGACAGGAAAGCACCATCAGTGGAAATGCTGGGCGGTGCTTCACGGACAACAGGAGTGGCAATGAGATGAAGGGAAAGAGGCAGGTGGGAAACCAAGACCACCAGCGTCTGCATCATGTCTTGCACTTGGGGTTGGGGGGGGGGAAGAGAGAGAGAGAGAGAGAGAGAGAGAGAGAGAGAAAGGGTGGGATATAAAGAAAGACACGTAGGAAGTGAAAACGTGTGATTTAGATAGATAGATAGATAGATAGATAGATAGATAGATAGATAGATAGATAGATAGATAGATAGATAGATAGATAGATAGATAGATAGATAGATAGATAGATACTTTATTAATCCCAAGGGGATTTGAACACAGAGCGGGAGGTCCGACATGTGAAAGTAGCCCTGGCAGGGAGTCAGAGTGGACTGGTGACCAGCGACACCAAGACAGTGGACAGCAGCCCTCAACAAAGCTAGCGGGATGTTAGCATACAGCCTGATGTGACGTGACGTGACGTAACATCCCGGCAAGTCCTCACCCGGGCCTTGAAATTTGCACACCCACAAACATCGGGATTTATAAAAGAAAACGTGGTGGTGGACATGCAGAAAGTCTGGACTGAGAGGTCCGAGTGCCGAGGAGACACAGAAGGAGTCGAACCTCCTCAGTTCAAGCCAACACGGCTGAAGGGTTTGCAATTCTGAAGGTGCAGCGGATCCCAGCAGTTACTTCAAAATAAATTCAGCATTAAGAACGCTGGGACACGGCTGGAAACTTGTAGAGGGATAATTTCACAGAAACATTTGGAAGTTTTCTTCACACAGAGTAAGTGACCAGGAGGACTTTAGGGACCCTCAGAACTCAATGTGACGTTGTTATTTCAGAAGGATTAAGTGGAGTGGACTGGCGAGCACTGGTGGGCAGAAAACATTTCTGATATTCGAATATCAAAATGGCAGCAGCGGCGCCGGAGTACATTCTGACCGCGGTGCGTCTGAGTGACGTTTGTGTATTGGTATGTGGGCCCTTCGTCGAGGGATATCTGAACGGACTTCACGTTTAACGATATTTTAGTTCTATAAACCGTTGATATTTCGGGGAAGCGGCCGCAGCTCGGAAAACCCCCGCTTCAGTTTGCCGTGGCTCCACTCCATCCCTGCTATCCAGTTCCTTTTGGTGAATTTCTTTCTTTACATTTTAAGTATTTTTGGTTATTTTTCTGTGTTAAAATATTAAAACAAGATAACAAGTAGCTTATGTTCAGGTTTATAAGTTATTATTATTACGTATTATAACAAAACAAAAATCAGTTGAGAAGTAATAACGTTACAACACCTTAATAATTCTTTGCATTTATATAGCGCTTTTCTCACTACTCAAAGCGCTCAGCAATTGCAGGTTAAGGGCCCAACAGAGCAGAGTCCCTATTGGCATTTACGGGATTAGAACCGGCAACCTTCCGATTGCCAGTGCAGATCCTTAGCCTCAGAGCCACCACTCCGCCCTTAACCTTAACCTAAGAAGTCAGCAGCCAGGTCTCCACGCACAACTGGGAGTTTACGAGTGACTCTGGACCTCTCCAATATGGCGGCCTGGTCGATCCGGCTTCCGTGTGTGGATGTAGATAGACTTGCACCTCAGATGCTCACCATGAAAGGCACTATATGACAGACTGCTTTACACAAGGACACAATGGCCCTCAGGTGCGCACCATGAAAGAGAAGATGCTACATTTGGACACCATTTGATACCAACTGGACCTCAGAGGACCCTGCGAAAGGTGCAATACGGCAAAATGACAGCCAGGCACACATCTGTGAACAAGGAGCCAAATCACATGCTTACTGTGAAAGGCGCTACATCACAAAGTGACTGACCAGTTTACAAACAGAAAGCCACACATCTCTGGGGGCTCCCTGTTAAAGGCGCTATATGACCAACCGTTCTGCACACAGTACCATCTGTGGCTGCCCTTCTGCGCAAATCACAGCATCACAAGGACCGATTTACACAAAAACACACACACTGGGCTTACAGGCTCAAGGTGAAAGGCGCTATATCACGCAGACTGATTTACACAGTAACACGCTAGATCTCAGGTGCTAACTGTGAAAGGCGCTATATCAAGTTGAATGATTTACAAAAAGACACACTGAACCACAAATTCTTCACTATGAAATATCACAGACTGATTTAAACACAAAGACACGCGTCTCCTTAGGTGCTCACTGTGAAAGGCGCTATATCACGTGGAATGATTTACAAAGACACACTCTGGGCTTACGGGCTCAAGGTGAAAGGCACTATATCAAGTTGAATGAATTGATTTACAGAAAGATACGCTAGACCTCAAATTCTTCACTATGAAAGACACGATATCACAGACTGATTTACACACAAAGTGGACCTCAAATTCTTCACAACTGTTTTGCACACAGTACCATCTGTGGCTGCCCTTCTGCACAAATCACTGCATCACATGGACCGATTTACACAAAGACACACACTGGGCTTACGGTCTCAAGGTGAAAGGCGCTATATCAAGTTGAATGATTTACGAAAAGATCCACTGGACCTCAAATTCTTCGCAATATCACAGACTGACTTACAAAAAGACACGCTGGGTCTCAGGTGCTATATCACCAACTGTCTTCCATACAGTAGCATATGTGGCTACTCCTCTCTGTGAAAGGCGCTATATCTCACAGACTGACTGACACACAATGACACAGTGGACCTCAGGTGCTCACTGTCAAAGTCAATTCGTACACATAAAGTCAGATTTGTTATTAAAGAACAAAACACTGGACACGAAGTAGAAACGCATTTCCATAAACAGAAAGCCATCAGCAGCTGCCCATCGATTACCTTGTGCCAGTTCGCCACTGAGGAGAGACACGCCGGACCGCAGGTGCTCGCTTTGAAAGGCGCTATATCACACAGGGATTGGGAAAACGTTCTCAGGTCCCCGGATGCTCACTGTTTCTATTTTTTTTAACACGAGCACAACATGTCAAGCGCTATATTCATTAAAGCCTCGGTGAAGACCACCGCGTCCTCCATGATGCCAGCCCCTCTCCGCACGGCTGTCAGCTCCGTTTACTCTAAGAAGCCTACATTTTATTTTATCTTCTCGTTCCGCATGCTCCCCGGCCGCATTCCCCTCTTCAGCCTGCTTTCTCCGCCGGCTGGGGGTCCCTTTGTGCTCGTTGGCGGCGGCTCTTTCCCTCTTACCTTCCTCTGAATCTCCCACACGTTGATGAAGTTCTTGCCCAGCTGGGCTCCCAGCAGGTACTCCCCGTTGAGGATGGCCAGGCAGTGAGCCGACGTGCTGCCCCCGCGGTAGGACAGCAAGTTGGTCCCCGAGTGCAGGTCGTACACGGCGCAATTCAACTGCTGGCTGGCCGAATCCGTGCACACGACCACCTCCATGGGCGCTGACATGTTTGTTGAATCCGCCGCCGGAATCGCGTGCCGCCGCTAGGGGCGACGGATAGTATTGGGCGGGAGGGCGGGCTGAGCGTTTGCGCAGCTGCAGGTCTAAAGGAACGCGCGCACTATTAACTTCCATACTCGGAAGCCGAATTGACCGCGATACGTCTATGCGGCCGCCATGTTGGTGAGGTCCAAATCCACTTGTAAACTCCCAGGCACGTATGGAGACCTGGCTGCTGAACCATCCATCCATTTTCTAACCCGCTGAATCCGAACACAGGGTCACGGGGGTCTGCTGGAGCCAATCCCAGCCAACACCGGGCGCAAGGCAGGAAACAAACCCCGGGCAGGGTGCCAGCCGACTGCAGGGTACGCGCACACACACACCAAGCACACACTAGGGACAATTTAGGATCGCCAATGCACCTAACCTGCATGTCTTTGGACTATGGGAGGAAACCGGAGTATCTGGAGGAAACCCACGCAAACATGAGGAGAACATGCAAACTCCACGCAGGGAGGACCCGGGAAGCGAACCCAGGTCTCCTAACTGCGAATCTGCAAATTTATTAAAAATAAAAAACTGAGAAATCCCATGTCCATAAGTATTCACGGCCTTTGCTCAATACTTTGTCGATGCACCTTTGGCAGCAATTCCAGCCTCAAGTCTTGTTGAATATGATGCCACAAGCTTGGCACACCTATCCTTGGCCAGTTTCGCCCATTCCTCTTTGCAGCACCTCTCAAGCTCCAACAGGTTGGATGGGAAGCGTCGGTGCACAGCCATTTTAAGATCTCTCCAGATATGGTCAATCGGATTCAAGTTTGGGCTCTGGCTGGGCCACTCAAGGACATTCACAGAGTTGTCCTGAAGCCACTCCTTTGATATCTTGGCTGTGTGCTTAGGGTCGTTGTCCTGCTGAAAGATGAACCGTCGCCCCAGTCTGAGGTCAAGAGCGCTCTGGAGCAGGTTTTCATCCAGGATGTCTCTGTACATTGCTGCAGTCATCTTTCCCTTTATCCTGACTAGTCTCCCAGTCCCTGCTGCTGAAAAACATCCCCACAGCATGATGCTGCTACCACCATGCTTCACTGTAGGGATGGTGCCTGGTTTCCTCCAAACGTGACGCCTGGCATTCACACCAAAGAGTTCAATCTTTGTCTCATCAGACCATAGAATTTTCTTTCTCATGGTCTGAGAGTCCTTCAGGTGCCTTTTGGCAAACTCCAGGCGGGCTGCCATGTGCCTTTTACTAAGGAGTGGCTTCCGTCTGTCCACTCTACCATACAGGCCTGATTGGTGGATTGCTGCAGAGATGGTTGTCCTTCTGGAAGGTTCTCCTCTCTCCACAGAGGACCTCTGGAGCTCTGACAGAGTGACCATCGGGTTCTTGGTCACCTCCCTGACTGAGGCCCTTCTCCCCTGATCGCTCAGTTTAGATGGCCGGCCAGCTCTAGGAAGAGTCCTGGTGGTTTTGAACTTCTTCCACTTATGGATGATGGAGGCCACTGTGCTCATTGGGACCTTCAAAGCAGCAGAACTGTTTCTGTAACCTTCCCCAGATTTGTGCCTCGAGACAATCCTGTCTCAGAGGTCTACAGACAACTCCTTTGACTTCATGCTTGGTTTGTGCTCTGCCATGAACTGTCAACTGTGGGACCTTCTATAGACAGGTGTGTGCCTTTCCAAATCAGGTCCAGTCAACTGAATTTACCACAGGTGGACTTCAATGAAGCTGCAGAAACATCTCAAGGATGATCAGGGGAAACAGGAGGCACCGGAGCTCAATTCTGAGCTTCATGGCAAAGGCTGTGAATACTTATGGACATGGGATTTCTCAATTTTTTTATTTTTAATAAATTTGCAAAAACCTCAAGTAAACTTTTTTCACGTTGTCATTATGGGGTGTTGTGTGTAGAATTCTGAGGAAAAAAATGAATTTAATCCATTTTGGAATAAGGCTGTAACATAACAAAATGTGAAAAAGTGATGAAGCGCTGGGAATATTTCCCAGATGCACAGTAGAATATCATGTGTCTTTGAGTTGTCATTACCACAACTAACAAAGAATTTTCTACCTGCCAGGTAGGATTCAAACCAATTTAAGACGCTGCCAGAGAGGCCCACACACTGACTACAGCGCTTTCTAAGAATATTGTGATCAATGGTGTCAAATGTGGCCCTCAGATCTAAGAGGATGAGTACAGATAGACGGCCTCTGTCTACATTTACCCGCAAGTCATTTACTACTTTAACGAGTGCAGTTTCTGTACTGTGATTTGTTCTGAAACCCGACTGAAACTTATCAAAAACACAATGTCCTTAAAAAAACAAGGCAGGTGAAAAGCAAGCAAACAGGCCACATTATTAAAAAAAGCAATGGCCCGTAATTAACAGTGCCTCACTATGCCACTTAAAAGATGTCAAGCAACTCCTTTTAATAATCTATAGTTCTAAAACCAATAGCAAGGCATATAAACTTAAATGCTGGCTGAATGAAATATACTTGTGCACATTAATGTAAGAGCCCAGCACTGTTACGTCATGGCATGCAGCTGCACGGTGGTCTGACGGGGGCCAAGCTACTGCTTACGTCATGGGCACATGTTCAGGAAAAAGCCCCCTAACTTTCGACAATCAACTCTTAAGCCCCTATAGTGCTCAAACTAACTCATATACAATACAATACAATACAATACACAGACCAGAACAAATCCTCAATACAGTATAAAAATAAAAATTTTAGAATTACGGATCAAAATTTAACAGTAGATGATATCATATAATAAGATTTGGATTTGTTTAGAGTCCTGGAGACCTCATCCATCAAACTGCCTCCCCCATTTGGTCATTCCACGGCTGAAACAGTGTTGGGCCAGCCAATCCGATGAAAGGATCCCTCTTTCCCACGATTCCTGCGATCCTCCATCTGGGATGACTTTACCTTAGGCAGGCAAAACAACTTGGCAGGTGGGCCATGGCACCAAGTGCCACATTTGAGTACCGAGAAGAGAAACAGAATTGGTGAGGGTTAGTAACAAATTCTAACTATCATGTGACTTCTGTTTTAGTGCTAATGACTAACAACAGAGATGCAGTCTGTACAGTTAATCAGCAGCTCTAGTCAGGGTGTGCTAAACTGAAGTAGTGAGTCTTCAGCCGGGATTTAAAAGCTGAGACCGAAGGGGCATCTCTTATAGTAGCAGACAGACCATTCCACAGTTTATGGGCCCTGTAACTAAAAGCTCGACCTCCCACTGTTATTTTATTAATCCTTGGAATCCTAAGCAGACCAGCATCTTGAGATCTTAATGTGCGCTCAGGTTTGTAAGTCATGAGAAGTTCAGACAAGTAAGCCGGACCTCGGCCATTTAATGCTTTATATGTTAAAAGGAGGATTTTGAAATCTGCCCTAAACTTAACCGGGAGTCAGTGTAAGGATTTAAGAACTGGAGTTATGTGTTCGTATTTTCTTGTTCTTGTAATAATTCTTGCAGCCGCATTTGGGATTAACCGGAGGCTTTATAATGAACAGTTTGAAGATCCAGTGAACACCAAATGAATATGAATATGCTCATGAATATCATACTATAAGGTATTGAAGAGCCCCTATAGAGTGCCTATATATCTTATGCGCTGGCCTCCTCACTCACACAGGTAAAGGTCCTACACCTGCATTCTTAAAACAAAATCTGCCTGCTTGCTTCCTCAGTGAAGATGATGACCTCGGCTCACAGAAACTCCAAACAAAGCAAGTGAGAAGGACAAGCAGCCTCTCTGACAAAGTAAATGGGGTCTTTTTAAAGTTGCTCCGGGCCTAAGGCTTTTCATAGCTAAAAGCACTCAAACTAATAATAAAGCATATTGATCCTTAATCAAAGTTCTCAGCATATCCTGATCCCCCCCATCTGGAAAGCAATCTTAATTGAACCCCAATAATGTCCAGTACAGTGCAATGAAAGCTCTGCCATGTGGCTGTCTGACTGACGGTATACAACATCCACAAGATCGGACCATCAGTATCTGACAGAGTTTGCAGCACACCTTCCGCTCCGGGCTTTGGTCTTGTCACAGCTAGATGTCATGACTCTTTGCTGACAGGTGTCACCAGGCCACTGCAGATAACTGATTCAAACTGCAGAGGCACATCTAGTGTTCAACCCGCCAAGGTGGGCACGTGTCATGATCACGACTTTGGCTCCCTGTAGCAGCACACGATAAGTTCAAATCCTGGATGCTCACCTGCAGAGTAATCAATGGGTGAGCACCGAGTGTACGTGTTGTGGTGGACGGCCGGCAGCTCATCCCAGCCCGGGATGTCCCTGTGATGAAAGGATGGGAGAAGGCAGCTGTTCCAGGTCACTGCCACCCCCAAAATGCTAAATGACAGCTTCCCTGGGATCTGGTGGTACCCTGGATTCCCGTAAGGCATCCTGGAACTTGGAGTTCGGTTGCGCAGCCCTGTTGGGTAACGTGGGTGCCGCTAGGGGGCGCTGTAAAGGAACAGAAGGACTCGTGCCATATTTATAGCCCAGAAGTACTCCCAGGTCACGAAGACGGGAGTCCCAAAGTACTTCCAGGCTGAAGAAAATCCAAATCTCCATCTGACCCGGAAGTGCTAGCAAGTCACGTGAGTGGAAGAACAGAAGCACTTCCGGGTCAAGGAATATAAAGGACTGGTGGAGACCCAGCAAGCGAGCCGGAGTTGGCTTGCTGGGAGGTGTGGAGGAGAGATTTGGAGATTTAAATATTCCATCCATCCATTATCCAACCCGCTATATCCTAACTACAGGGTCACAGGGGTCTGCTGGAGCCAATCCCAGCCAACACAGGGCACAAGGCAGGAAGCAAACTCGGGCAGGGCGCCAGCCCACCACAGGGCACACACACACACACATGCACACTATTTACTTGAAGTAAAGAAATTAAACAGCTTCTTGGTGTTTTAAAAACGTGTTGTCAGTGTCTGTGTGTCGGGTTAAGCTCTGGTATAGCGCCATCTAGTGTTACAGTGCACATGGAGACACTGGTGCGGTCCTTGGGACCTTCTTGCCCATATAGGTCTGCTGATAAACAGTGTCTCGTGACAATACCTCTGTGTGTTGTCAAATCTTAATGCACTCTTTTCATGTGTAGCTCCTGGAAGAGGCCAGCAGGGGGCACTTACCCAGTGGTCTTTGTGTGGATCCCAATACCCCAGTGCGGTGACGGGGACACTGTGCTGTAAATGTGGTGCCATCCTTTAGATGAGACGTAAAAGCAAGTTTCTGACTCCTTGTGGTCATAAAAGATCCCTGGGCATCCTTCGTAAAGAGCAGGGTGTATCCCGATGTCCTGACTAAATTGCCCCCTGTGGTCTAGTCATTCTGGCCCCCTAATCATCCCCTGTCCCTGACTGGCTATCTCTCTCACCACCCAATAGCTAATGTGTGGTGAGTGTACCTGCACAAAATGGCTGCCATCACATCATCCAGGTGGCTGCTGCACATTGGTGGTGCTTGAAGTGGCTCCACCCTCCTTATGTAAAGTGCCATATAAATGTAAAAGAATGATGATGATGATGATTATTATTATTATAGATCCTGGCTGGTGGAATAAGCTGCCCACCTCCGCTGAACACTTTGACCTCCTTAATGTGCTTAAAGTCTTTGCAGTCTCTCTTGTTCGTTGAATTTCTGTCTAATTGGTGAGGGCTCATTTAGGTTCTTGTGACTAAGGAAGTGGAAGTCGCTGGCATTTTTTTCTGAGTTCGTGTGGTTGTGAATTTTGAACCCTTTGTGGGCGGGTGGAGGAATTGCAGAGTCAGTCCATAGAAGTGCTGGGGTGCCAGGCAGGCCGTCCCTTTTAATCCTTTTGGCACATCACACAAAACGAACGCAGGGGGGAACAAAGCACAAGTAATAGATTAACAGAATGGTAGCCTCCTCTACTTCAAAAGCTATCGTTGAGTCTTGTGGCCACCGGGGGGCGCACAGCTCCCCAAACACACCAGACACAAGTCTCCTGTGCAGCCACACGCACGGTTTATTTACACGGGGGGACACACTTACCCCTCGTACCCACCATAGCACAGTACAAGAAGTACAATATATTATCACACAACGCCTTTTCTGTTCTTCTCTCTTGTCCTTCCACTTTCACTCCTCCACTGGTAAGCTTCGACCCTCTTCCTCCTGACTCCGGCCTTGGAATGAAGGCGGGTGGCTCATTTTATGCTGCAGCTGGAAGCACTTCAGGTGGCTCATTAGTGAGATCCGGACGTCACCCCAGGTGTGGCAGTTGCCTGACAAAATAGGACTCTGCGGCACCTCCTGCTGGCACAGGCAGAACCCAACCGGGCTGACCCGACAAAATACCCAAAAGTCCCATATTGTCCTGTGGGAATCTGAGGCACTTTTGTCAAACAGCAGCTTCACAAAGTCATCTTCCCTTGTCCTTCCATTAAGGAGGCATCCCAGCCGGGTAATAATCCTGGCCATCCCTCACAGTCTGAAACACGGAGCTCCGTTCTCTTGTAAGTCCGAGTCCAACTGAGACGCCACCATTTGGGGACATCGGGTTCTTATTGGTGTCTGACCAGAAGGGGCGGGGTCAGTTGACCTCAATGGGCATGTTCTCACTGCTGTGGGCGAACAGAAGAGACGATCCCGTTAGTGACGACACCCCCTCTTGCCCTGGCGGGGTATTGCCAACCTTAGATGAGTCCAGAAGGAGATCCTCTGATGGACATGTGTGACACCTTGTACCGTAACACTTGTTCCCAAGCAGTCCCCGAGACTGATGGATTACTCAGTCATGCTGACGTCTTTTGTAGGTCGAGAAAATACATGGAAATGGCAATGTAGCCAGAGCAGGACCTGCTAGGGATAAAAAAATAACACAAGTGACCTTTGTTGTTCATGTCATCATTCTTATCTGGTATTAAGTTCGATTATTTCTTTACATGAAGCTTCAGTAAAGCTTTTCAGTTGGTTTATTTTCTGCTGTGCATAGGTGGGGTGAGTGACACGGGGGCTCTTCTTGTTCTTTTTTTTTTAATGGCTACACTGCCACCTAGTGAACTGGAGTGTGAAGAGCAGTCAGGAGATGAGCCCAATACCCACCATGCACATCCTACACAATTACCACCCAACTGTTCTAAATTAAATAGTGTTAAATAGCCAAATAAGCGTCAAGATCTTCAATATCTTTATGGGATCCTTGACCAAATCCTACCAAAGTATCCATTGTTGCCTGTTTATTGCTCATAGTCTGCTTTCTCTCCTTTTCCTAAGAGTTACATTCCAATAATCCATGTCAATACTGTCTCTGGAAATCTGGATTTCCCTGATACCTGCTTGCCCATTTTAAATAACGTTGCAGTTAGACCAGTATGTCCAGTTCTGATTCGGGTTTTCATGACCTCCTCCCACCCGGACCCCCCTCGCTCAGGGCTGTCTTAATATATGGGCACTGGCTGGGGAGGGCCCAGGAGCGTTGGGGCTCACGATGTTTCAGATGGCTATGCATGTTTCGGTTTTGCTATCAGAACTGGGGCCCCAGCGCACTACTTTGCCCGGGGGGCTATGATGCTGGGAAGACGACCCTGTGGCCTCGCCCTCTAAATCCGCGCAATAAGGCAGCTTTTAACGTGGAACGGAAAACCCCAGTAAGTGGCTGAAGAAAAAGTAGTCAACTTCTGCCTCGTCTCCCATCCAAAGCGCTTTAACGATTTTCTAGATCCCATGTAAATGTCTTCCCTTTATTCGTGTACCTCACGGCGTCTGCCAAAGTCCATGGACAGATCTTTAATTAACACCTTTGCTTTCTCCTTAATTGATGCAATTTGTACGTTTGACACGAGAGTGAATAGCCAGCGTTCAAGATTCCGCCAAAGCAACTTCAGTGTCCAATCAAAAAGTAGAAAAATGGAGAACATCACTTCCGGGGTGGGAGCTATTGGTGCAGTGAGAGGAAGTGACGTTGATCCAGAAAGTATCCCGGGCGCTATTGAGACTGAGTTTGGGTTTAGAGAGGAACGTCACCGAGGAGCGGCTCAGCGTACCGGTAAGAATCTTTATGAGCAGACGTCTCCGTTTATTTTGTTTTCTTTAGTTAAGTTTGTCTCGAAAAAATATTTATAACACCTGACGTGGCCTTTTTTAAGTGTTCAGCGACGTCTGGCTTGTGTTTAGGAAGTTTGGGTTCCCAGAATGGTGACGCGGTGCTTTTGCAGACAGCTCGGTCTCCTTAAAAAAAATTCCTGGTTGTGATGTGATGGGAGGACATTCTGACTTCGGTCCGTTCGAGTTGGAAGTTCGGTTACGAGTCTGCCGGCGGTTGCCTTTGACAGGAGCCGAAGTCGAGGATTTAGCCCGGCGTCGCTGCTACCATTTAACCTTAAAACAATGGGAATGTCTTCCCGGTTTACGTGTTGACTTCCTATTTGCAGATGCGCAGAGATTTTAAGTGAAATGCAATTAGCAGTTTAAAAAAGTGAAAAGGTAACATTGTCAGTCCAGCTAATCTAATTAAGGGTCATGGAGGGCCGGAGCTTATCCCGGTCGTATTTGGCGTAGGGCGCACGCCACAGTGGTATCTCCGGGCCCATTGGAGCCCAGTATGACATCTATACGTGTATGTGTTGTTACCGCCCAGGCTGGGCCAGGTTAACACCTTTAGAGGCCCAAGCATTTAAAAGGTATTGTTGCCCCCCCATATCTGTCTAATTCAAAATGCAAACAATAACAAATTGGAAAATAAAATTATTTTTTGAAATGAAACAACTTACAGTAGGATTGAAAGCAGCTTTCATTTTTGTTCTACTTTATTTTTACCTTTTGGAGTTTTCCATGGTAAGTCTGGCAATGGAAACTTCTGTAGTGCCCCCCCATCCCTTAATGACCTAAGCACGTCCTTATTTGCTTAATGGTTACTCGGGTGGGTGTCCATTGGTCGCCCTCCATCCCACGCAAACACGATCTGAACCAACGACTCAAGACACTGGAGTCACCGGGTATGCCAGACTACATGAGCGATGGCCATGGGAGTGTGCAACGAGTGTCTCTTATTCAATAAAGTGATGGAAATGTAGTCCACGACAAAAAAAAAAAAAAAGAATCTCTGGGATAATCGTGTAATATGGCTGGCACGGCCTTAAGTCACTGCTTGACATTCTGAAGAGTCCTCAAATGCCAAGCTGGTCTGAACAGACCAACCCCACCCACAAAACGGTGACTTTCTCCAGTCGTCATTGTGGAATACCCAAACACTCCCAGGCTAGCAGAGGGGTACAGGGTGGTCCACTTCCACAGAGACGACTGCATTACTTGGTGAAGAGAAAAAGAAAATGATCAAATTTGGTACTCGCATTTACAGAAGATGCTGAAAGTGATCTCCATACAGCTCTGTGCCCGTTTCACCATTTTCATGTACTCTTTTTTTTTTTTGAAGGCCCACCCTGTATAAGCCCTCCATTGTGCCCTGGACTTGTCCCCTTCTCTTCTCAAGTGCCCTGTAAACTTCCAACAAGTGGTGCACACTTTAAACATTTTACAACAACTTTTATTTCATTAGCACATTTTCATACAAATGATGAAGCTCAAAATGCTTCATGTCAAAGTAGTTACATGGAAAGAAAAGCAAATTAAAATTAGAGTAATTCATAAATTTGTTTTTTGTATCAGTATGCTGCTGCTGGAGTATGTGAATTTCCCCTTGGGATTAATCTATCTATCTATCTATCTATACAAAAATACCATTTAGATAGATAGATAATGCACACTTAACAAAAGTTACAGATGCAATGAAGAGAAATAGAATCCTTAAAAACAGAATTGGATTTTTAAATCTTTAAATGACGGTGCGATGATGAGGTCAGTTGGCCAGTGTGGACAGAGAACAAAGAAAAGGCCCTGCAGTGAAGCTGAGGGGTTTCAGGCCAACAGACCACCAACCTCAACGGGGCGTTCTACCGAACGTAAGTGGTGTGTAGTCATTCTCTGGTTTTTAGGCTTTGTCTTGTGGCAGGTTGGGGTATCTGCTTTCATTCCAACATTCGGATATCCCAGGGGGCTGCACAGGACTTTGATCAGGTGGTGCAAAAAGTCACCACAGTGGAACCAGAAAGTAAAAAACGAAGATTGCAGGTTTATTGAAGAGCGTGATCGTTCTAAACATAGCCAGCTCATTAAGGGCAGAACTAATTTAGTACCAAAATGAAATCAGTCGTCCGTAATTTGACATTTTGGTCTCTGCAGTGATGATGGTCAGAAATGCTTACAGTGCCAACTGTTGCTGCGCTGCACACAATCATTTATGCATCTGTCTATAATTCAACCACATAGTCCAGTATGTGAATGAAAGCTGGGCGAGTCCCAGTAGCCCTATGGTGTGCCACACAGATAAGCATTACCCGTTACTCTGTAACATGTCTGTATGCGGCTTGCTGTCAAAATCCAATTGCGATAGTCACTGCGTTTTGTTTATCAAAAGACTGGCACCCTGTGTGGAGTTTACATGTTCTCCTGTCCCTGTGTGGGTTCCCTTCAGGGGTCCCCAACTCTGGTCCTGGAGGACCACCGTGGCTGCAGGTTTTCATTCTAACCCTTTTCTTAATGTTTTTGCTGCTAATTAACTTCTTTTGAATTCATTTTCTTTGACCTGCTCTTGAAGACTCGGATCCCTTAATTGTTTTTTTCCTTAATTAGCAGCCAAACAATAATGAGATACAAAATGAGCCAAAACAACTGGTGTCCATCATACAATATCTGAACATAAAGAAAGGTGAAGGTCTCAGGAATGTTGATCTGCTCAGGACCCCAGTGCTCTTACAATACAATGCAGTTTATTTTTGTATAGCCCAAAATCACACAGGAAGTGCCGCAATGGGCTTTAACAGGCCCTGCCTCTTGACAGCCCCCCAGCCTTGACTCTCTAAGGAGACGAGGAAAAACTCCCAAAAAAACCTAGTAGGGAAAAATGGAAGAAACCTTGGGAAAGGCAGTTCAGAGAGAGACCCCTTTCCAGGTAGATTGGGCGTGCAGTGGGTGTCAAAAGAAGGGGGTCAATACAATACAATACAGTACAGTACACAGAACAATTTCTCAATATAGTAAGAAATAAAAAATATAAATTTTAGAAGTACAGAGCAGAATTTAACAGTAGATGATATATCCCATAATAAGATTTGTATTTGTTTAGAGTCCTGGAGACCTCATCCTTCAAGCTGCCTCCCCCATTTGGCCATTCCACAGCTGAGTCAGTGCTGGGCCAGCCAATCCGATGAAAGGACCCCACGATTCCTGCGATCCTCCATCAGGGATGACTTTTCCTTAGGCAGGCAAAATAACTTGGCAGGTGGGCCGTGGCACCAAGTGCCACATTTGAGTACCGAGAAGAAAAACAGAATAAGTGAGGGTTAGTATACAATTATCACTGTCATGTTACTTATGTTTAAGTGCTAATGACTAACAACAGAGATGCAGTCTGTACAGTTAATCAGCAGCTCTAGTCAGGATATGCTAAACTGAAGTAGTGAGTCTTCAGCCGGGATTTAAAAGCTGAGACCGAAGGGGCATCTCTTATAGTAGCAGGCAGACCATTCCACAGTTTAGGGGCCCTGTAACTAAAAGCTCGACCCCCCACTGTTATTTTATTAATCCTTGGAATCATAAGCGGACTGGCATCTTGAGATCTTAATGTGCGCTCAGGTTTGTAAGTCATGATAAGTTCAGACAAGTAAGCTGGATCTCGACCATTTAATGCTTTATATGTTAAAAGAAGGATTTTGAAATCTGCCCTAAACTTAACCGGGAGCCAGTGTAAGGATTTAAGAACTGGAGTTATGTGTTCGTATTTTCTTGTTCTTGTAATACTTCTCGCAGCCGCATTTTGGATTAACTGGAGGCTGTATAAAGAACAGTTTGAACATCCAGTGAACACCGCATTGCAGTAGTCAATCCTACTAGAGATAAATGCATGAATTAGTTTCTCAGAATCCTGTTTATTTAAAAAGCGCCTTAATTTCCTAACATTTTTAAGATGGAAGAAACATGTTTTGGACAACTTTGTAATATGCGCTTTAAATGACATGCTAGAGTCAAAGATAACTCCGAGATTGCGGGCTGATTCAGTAAAATTGACTGGGATTCCCATTGAGTTAAATGATGACAAAATATTATTGTGATCAGCGTCATTCCCTCCAACAATTAACATCTCTGTTTTATCTGTATTTAAAGACAAGTAGTTCTTATTCATCCACTCCTTTAATTCACTAACACAACTAATTAAAGACAACATTGGAGAAACTTCATTTGATTTAAATGAAAGGTATAACTGGGTGTCATCTGCATACGAGTGAAAATTAACATTATGTTTCCTAATGATAGATCCCAGTGGAAGCATGTAAAGTGAAAACAGTAAAAGTCCCAGTACTGAGCCCTGCGGGACACCAAATTGAACTTCTGTGTATAATGATGGAGTACTGTCAGCACATTTCTGTACATATTGGAATCAATTTGATAAGTAAGAACTAAACCAAGCGAGCACGGTGCCTGTAAGCCCAACATCATTTTCTAGCCTGTGCAGTAAAACAGAATGGTCGATGGTGTCAAATGCTGCACTTAAGTCCAACAACATAATTACAGTTGAGTTTCCTTCATCAGAGGATATCAGAATGTCATTTACAACCCGTGTTAGTGCCGTTTCTGTACTATGACCAGTGCGAAAACCAGACTGGAATTTCTCAAATAAATTGTAATGCGTAAGGTGTGTCTGAAGCTGACTGGCGACTACTTTTTCTAGTATTTTAGAGAGAAACGGTAAATTTGAAATAGGCCTATAATTATTTAGTATATGTGGGTCAAGGTCTGACTTTTTAAGTAATGGTTTAATGACTGACACTTTTAGTGTATCAGGTACTGTGCCATGCAATAATGAACTATTGATAATGTTTAGGATAGGCGCTGCAAGAACATCCATTGCACTTTTTACTAGTTTTGTTGGCACTCTTAGAAAAGAGAAAATCAGCAATTTCAGAAATGTCTGCTAATGGACCACGAGAGCAGCAACAAGCCACAGAATTAAAGAACGAGTTTAATTAACAACAAGAATCTGCACCTCATTAAGGAGCTGGTTGGAGTGAAACTGGTTGGAGTATGTGGCCCAGACTTAGCTGGTCTTCTGTTGGCTCCCTCACTTCACGTTTCATTTCTGTTTGTGTGCCATTTAAGGAAAGAAATGAACCAAATCACGGGAACAAATCTTAAAAAAAGCAAACCAAGACTTCAGGCTGTCATTGCCAGCAAAGGGTTTTCAACCAAGTATTAGAAATGAACATTTTATTTCCTGTTATTTAATTTGTCCAATTACTTTTGAGCCCCTGAAATGAAGGGATTGTGTTCAAAAAATGCTTTAGTTCCCTCACATTTTTATGCAATCGTTTTGTTCACCCCACTGAATTAAAGCTGAAAGTCTGCACCTCAACTGCATCGGAGTTGTTTTATTTCAAATTCATTGTGGTAATGTACAGAACCAAAATGAGAAAAAAGTTGTGTCTGTCCAAATATTTATGGACCTAACTGTATTTGACCAGTAACGGCGCACTGCTATAACGAGAACATGCAGTGAATCCACTTGACTTGATCGTTCCTAGTTTTCCTCCTTTCTCTGTACGTTTATCATTCGTTTGCTCAGAGGTTGATGCGCTTTGCTCGTCTTCTCTCCACCCTAGCAGCCCGCTTCTTCTCTTCTTTTGTTGGCATCTCTTCACGTTAAAACTGATTTGTTCAGTGTTTGTGTTGCAATTACTTAGGATGTTTTTAAAGTTTCACTTAAACTGGCACTTAAGTCTTCAATCTGCCTCAAGAATGATTTAAGATATGAAGAGGTAGGGGAAGTGACGACGAAGGTGGTAGGGATGAGAACGGCGCCTGTATGTGCTGGCCACTGTCGAGAATTGATCCTACAATAAAATAAAATTAAAAGAGGAATAACCTTGGAGGGGGCGGCACGGTGGCACAGTGGGTAGCGCTGCTGCCTCGCAGTTGGGAGACCTGGGGACCCGGGTTCACTTCCCGGGTCCTCCCTGCGTGGAGTTTGCATGTTCTCCCCGTGTCTGCGTGGGTTTCCTCCGGGCGCTCCGGTTTCCTCCCACAGTCCAAAGACATGCTGGTTAGGTGGATTGGCAATTCTAAATTGGCCCTAGTGTGTGCTTGGTGTGTGGGTGTGTTTGTGTGTGTCCTGCGGTGGGTTGGCACCCTGCTCAGGATTGGTTCCTGCCTTGTGCCCTGTGTTGGCTGGGATTGGCTCCGGCAGACCCCCGTGACCCTGTGTTCAGATTCAGCGGGTTGGAAAATGGATGGATGGATAACCTTGGAGGTCAATCATCACCCCAAACCCAAAAGCTGATAGTAGACGTCACGTAGTATACGTGTACCAAATTTCAGGTCAACAGTTGAAACAGTTTGTGAGCTACAGGCGATTTAAAATCCTGGACTGACACTTGGACAGCCACGGTGGCGTATTTATATATGAAGATTTGTTGTTGATGGTTCTTTAATGTCCATAATATAAAAATCATCTGTGGTTTACTCCTCAAATATCCATCTGCATATCTGAGTATACGTGAAAGTCGAGGGGAGACCCCTACCTGATGTTTCTTTGTAACTAGGGGGCTCCGCCCCCTGCTCGCTTCGCTCGCCAACCCCTGGTGTTGGGAATGACAAAGAGCGTGATGTATGAATGAGATATAGAATAGTGTGACGGTGTAGATGATGCAAATAGAAAGCAAACAATAAAGTGTGTGGCACAGTGTAAAGGTTTATTTGAAAATTTCTTTGTACACGCCGTTTAAGTGTAAAAGGTAATTCCAGCTCAGAACTTGTAAGGTCAATGAAGATGTTTATTGTTGTGATTAGAGTCAAGTTTGTCAGAGCTTAGAAAGAGTTGTGTCTCTCCAGGAAGTAATGGAATGACTTGGGTATTTATGTTTTCCACATGAATATTTTTTGGACATAATATAGTGCGTTGTGTTAAAAGGGGCATTTGGTCTAATGAGATTGCTGTTCCAAATCTCTCTGTAACTAAGTCATTGCAGATAAAGGCTTGAGGAATTGTAATAATATGTGGGTGAAGTCCATCTGTATTGGTGAGTGTACCATCTCCCAGTTGTAATAAGCAATTGTTATGATCTGGTTCTGGACATCGTATCTTTTTTACTAACTGTATCTTTTGAAAGCAATGCCAATTGTCTGCATATTTTAAGGTGCACAGAACAATAGCTGAGCGCATGGCATGTGGAAGAATAGCTAAGCACTGTCTAAAATCTCCTCCTCATAAAAGTACCTTTCCTCCAAATCGAATATTATTATTCATAAACGTTTGTAGAAGTTTATGAATGGTGTTGAGTAAGTGACTGGATGCCATTGTACATTCATCAATAATTAACATTTTTGCAAGACGGATGTCACGTGCAGTGCTACTGTTAATGTTCATAGTGGATACCGATTTGTAGGATCTAATGCAGTTGATAAAGATTTCACTTTCAGGTACATCGCTAGTTAGAAGGTTCTGTAGATATTCAGGATATGAATGTAAAGGAGGCAGTCTAATTTGACCCTTTTGACAACAACGTGTAAATGTATTACTTGTATTGCCAGTTGTTTCTTCAGGGAAGTGAACTGAATGACAATGATTGCAAATGACATTCATTAATCCGAATGAATTTTCCTGGTGTATGTTTTGCTTGTGCCGTTTGAGAGGCGCGTTGTTGCATGTGTAGTATTTGGGACGTGTTGTTTTGGAGCTGTAATCGATTTGCCTGTGCTGTGTAAGAAGCCCGTTGTAGCCTTCCTTGCCGTTAACGTATGTCTGAGACGGGAGGTGTTTCGTTTTGAATCCGTGCCTGTTGCGATGCAGCACTTTGATTGATAGATTGCGTCATGTGGATCTAGGATGTAGATTTGTGCATATTTGCGTTGTTGATTTGTTTCAGGGTTCACTGTTCCAATGCGATGCAGTATTTGTGCACATATGCGAAAGCAGTATGGGCCATTGCCTTTTGGTGGCCTGATATTTACTCCGGTAGATGCAAAAGCAAATGAACTATTGTAGGATCTAATGCAGTTCATAAAGTTTTTACTTTTAGGTACATCGTTAGTTATAAGCTTTAGTTGAGCTTTGCGTTTTTGGAGCCGAGACATTTTTTCTTCTAGAAATATGGATAAGTAATAAGGAGTATTGCACTCACTGTTAATATGGAGCCTTTTCTGCAGTTGAACGGTTAATAGTGCCTTATTGTAAGGAGATCCACCTATGCTGCATAGTGTGAATTGTGTTTGGTCCCGTTATCCGAGCGGTATCGTTTTGTACCCGTGATCGTGAATTCATGACTTGTTTGTTCTTGAGTGTGAGAAATATGGATAAGTAATAAGGAGGATCGCACTCACTGTTAATATGGAGCCTTTTCTGCGGTTGAACGGTTAATAGTGCCTCATTGTAATGAGATTTCAGGGTGCACTGTTCCAATGCGATGCAATATTTGTCCACATATGCGAAAGCAGTATGGTCCATTGCCTTTTGGTGGCCTGATATGTACTCCGGTAGATGTAAAAGCAAATGAACTATTGTAGGATTTAATGCAGTTCATAAAGTTTTTACTTTCAGGCACATCGTTAGTTAGAAGCTTCTGTAGATATTCAGGATATGAATGTAAAGGAGGCAGTCTAATTTGACCCTTTTGACAACAACGTGTAAATGTATTACTTGTATTGCCAGTTGTTTGTTCAGGGAAGTGAACTGAATGACAATGATTGCAAATGACATTCATTAATCCCAATGAATTTTCCTGAATAGTGGATTCCTTATTGAAGGCGTTTTCAGCCATTTGGCGTAAGCGTTTAACAGGTGTGTGGCGTTGATGTCCGCGACGGGCATGTTTTGCTTTTTGCGTTTGATTGCCTTTTTGTTGCATGTCCATTATTTGTGACGCGCTATTTTTTTTCTTTTTTTTTTATTCGCCTCCGCTTTGCGCAAAATCCGTTTCAGTCTACGCCGTGCATTGTTTGTATCGAGCCTTGTCCGTTTTTGTATGTCGGTCATTTGAGCTTTGTGCTTTTCGCGTCTTGCTTTTTTTTTTCTGTCAGTTCATTTGCGCGTTGTACACGTCTCCGTTCATTTATTCTGTCTCTTCGCTCCCTTTTTTGTATGTCTGATACACGAGCTCTTTCGGTTTGAAATCGTGCTTCTTTCGATGCAGCACTTTGACACGCGCGCTGAATGCGTCTACGTTCATTGTGTCTGTCCATTTGGGTACGTCTCTGTAACGGTGTCACTTGTGCTTTGCGTTTTTTGATCCGAGACATTTTTTCTCCCGGTGTTTCAGAAGCGCGTTTTATGCGCCGTCGTCTATTTTCTTGTTTCTTTCGTGTACGTGTGTTTGTTCCCGTTATCCTTTCCGAATCGTTTTGTACCCGTGACCGTGTATTCATGACTTGTTTCTTTCTCAGCATGTGAAATATGGATAAGTAATAAGGAGGATCGCACTCACTGTTAATATGTATCCTTTTCTGCAGTTGAACGGTTAATAGTGCTTTATTGAAAGGACATCCACCTATGCTGCCTAGTGTGAAGGTGTCGACGTTCACTTTAGAATATGTGGCTTTGGGTGTCACTTCTTATGGATGTGTGGGGGGGGGATTGTTGTTGCGCGAGCGTCTTCTTTCTTTTTGTGTTCCTGTGTCTTGTTTGAATCCCCCTCTTTGTGTGTGTCCCGTCCCTTGCTTGTAGGGTCTGTGGGGTGGTTTTGTGTTCTTTTTTTTTGTCTTCCGTGGGCTTCTTGAATCCCCCTCTTGGTGTGTGTCCCGTCCCGTCCCGTGCCTGTAGGTTGGGGGGGGGGGGGGGGGGGTGTGTGGTCGTGCCTTGCTGTTGTGCGCTCGTCTGTTCTTTTTTTTTTGCTGTGTTTAGTTTCGTGTGCAATGTGTTTCGTGCTTTGCCCGCGTTTGACTACTTCTTTATGTGCCTTTTCCTTTTTTCGGTGCTTGTTGCGCCTCATTTCTGTGACTCCTTTTTGTATGTGCTCACTCCTTTTTTCTGTGGTCTTGTACGCCTCTCGCGCCCCCTCATCCGCCTTTGTCGCCCTCTTTTGTCCGCCTTTCTCCGACTCTCGCGGACTCTTTTTGCGCCTGTGCCTCTCGCGGACCCTGATCCGCCTCTCTCGGCTCCTCAGCCGACTCTCGCGGACTCTTTTTGCGCCTGCGCAGTACGTCTTTTTGCAGCTACGGCCCATGGCCGGATGTGCCTGCGTCCATCATCCGGTTTAGCATTCTCGGTTAGTAATATGGATGTTCCAGAAGAGAGCCATTTTAAGTCTCGGATGTGCCGGTTGATTTGGCTCAGTAGGTACAATTCTCTTTGTGGCACTTCGGACTACTGGGTTGCAACTGCCATCCATTTTCCAACCCTCTGAATCCGAACACAGGGTCACGGGGGTCTGCTGGAGCCAATCCCAGTCAACACAGGGCACAAGGCAGGAACCAATCCCGGGCAGGGTGCCAACCCACTGCAGGACACGCACATACACCAAGCACACCCACGGGCCAATCCACCTAACCTGCATGTCTGTGGACTGTGGGTGGAAACCGGAGCGCTCGGAGGAAACCCACGCAGACACGGGGAGAACATGCAAACTCCACGCAGGGAGGACCTGGGAATCGAACCCAGGTCTACCAACTGCAAGGCAGCAGCGCTACCCACTGCGCCACCGTGCCGCCCTGCAACTGCCATGCATCTGTGAAATGCGACCTTTTCATTAATATTTTTGTCATGCGTTGAGAGCCGCACCTCAGTGTGTCCCATTTTAGAAGCGAGGCGAACGTTGCTGAATGGTGGACTCTCATGAAGGCGGTCGGTCGAGGGCCCTTGTCTCAGGTATGACAACACACAGTAGTCTGTTCAGTGGCTCAGCTTGTCGGCGCTTTGGGCAGCAGGACCAGCTTGCTGTCGGTATGTTGTTAGTTTTCTGAAAGTTGAGAAGATGTCCTCTGTAAATGCTTTGTTTAGCTTGTGTGGCCATTTGCGAGGCTCGCCTTTGTATGTGAGGTCGCCTGTGTTTGGCATGGTGGTTATGCCCTCTCCCTGCCTCCCACGTAAAATGGAAGAGGCCAACTCCTCATCACTGTATCCAGTTGGATCGGGCTGATGCCGTGGTGTGGCTCGGAGTTGTCGAACCCTGATCTCTCTGACTGCGTTTCTCCCTGTTTGATGTTAGATGTGTGGGCCGCACTCGCCCCTTTTACAAGAAAATGAATTTCCTGTGTTTGCTCGTCTGCCTGCACTCTTATTGTCCAGTTGTGATGTCCATGTCATCAGATTCAGTGCACTAGTGGTGTTCTCGGTAAGCACACTACACTATTGGTGGGCCTTTTTCATGGCTGTCTTCAATGCCTGCATATATTTAGAGTAGGCCATCTTTTCCTGGAGTTTGATTTTTTTTTTTTTTTTTTTTTACAGTTGGCTTTACTCCTAAAGATTAATAAACTCATTGTTTGATTTGAATACTGTACCTGGTGTAGTGATAAGTGAAGCCATGTCTGTGTGTTTGCTCTGCCGTGTGTCAGACCCCGGGTCCTGTCAATGTTCAGACAGTGTTGAGAAGCCATTAAGAAGGCTAACAGAATGTCAGGTTATATAGCGCCTTGACGTGTGGAGCACAAGTCACAGGAGGTTCTGCTCAAGCTTTGTAACACACTGGTGAGGCCTCATCTGGAGTCCTTTGTGCAGTTTGGGTCTCCATAAAGACATAGCAGCACTAGAGAAGGTCCAGAGATGAGCAACTCCACTGATTCAGGGCTACAGGGGATAAGTTATGAAGACTAAAAGAGCTGAGCCTTCACAGTGATGAAGAGGAGACCTGTGTGAAGTGTTTAAAGTGATGAAGGGAATCAGTCCAGTGGATCGAGACGGTGACTTTAAAATGAGTTCATCAAGAACATGGGAGCACAATTGGAGACTTGTTAAGAGGAAATGTCGCACAAACATTAGGAAGTCTTTCTTTACACACAGAACGATAAGACAGTTGGAATAAGCGACCAAGTAGTGTGGTGGACAGTAAGACTTTAGGGACTTTCAAAACTCGACTTGATGTTTTTTTGGAAGAAATAAGTGGATAGGACTGGCGAGCTTTGTTGGGCTGAATGGCCAGTTTTCGTCCAGAGTGTTCTGATGTTCTCAGGTTTGGCACCTTCTCAAATACTTTCTGAAAGTCCAGATAAATAATCTCATCTGCTCCATTCTGGTCGTATCCTTTTGTTGCCTCCTCATAGAATTCCAGCCTGTAAGTCAAACACGACCTCCCTCTTCTGAGCCCACGCTGACTGTTCCTAATAACTCCTGTCCTTGCCGGGTGTTGTTCACTCAACTCCTTAATCATTCCTTTCATTGATTCCCCTGTGATGCTCATTAATCTTACTGGCCTACAGCTGCTTGGATCTGCCCGGTCACCTTTTTATATAACGGTAAGCGTCAAGTGTGTATTTTGTAACTGAGTCTGCCTTCTCGATCAACTTGCTGATTCTGGCACCAGAATTACAAAAAAAAAAAGACCTTGTGGCTTGGCTAAAGATGAGAAAGCAGCCACAGTGGGCCATACGGTGTTTCGGTGTCGGTATGAAGGAGCCGAGGTTCTGTAGCAGTCTGTTTAATATTTCATTGGCTCAAAGGCCTTAAGTGTGAGAAGGGGACATGTAGCATTTTTCACAATGGGTCCTCGGTTCTGTCTTCATTTACTCCTCCACAAGCACCTCCAGCAGGTCCAGGAGGCTTCCCATAACTGAACCTGCCGTTTTAGTACACTTGTTGAATTGGTGGTCCTCTCTTGAAGTGATGTGGCCAGTCCAGCACACCACACTGGCTGTCGGAGTTCTGGGACATGTAAAGGATGTCACATTAAAGAAATGCAGTGTCTAAGAAATTCCACTCTAAATAACCGCTAGCTTGGTCTTATGGGGGGGCGGAGATTCTGTCAGGCCAATCAGTTTGAGCAGACTGTTGGATTCGTAGTTTTTTTTTTTTTTTTTTTTTGTTCTTTATTTCACCTTATACAATTTCTGTATTAGGAATTTGTTAGTTTTCGCACACCCCTTGGGGTCAGAGCGCAGGGTCAGCCATTATACAGCGCCCTTGGAGCAATTACAGGTTAAGGGTCTTGCCCATGGGCCTAGCAGAGTAGGATCTCTTTTGGCAGTGACGGGGATTCGAACCGGCAACCTTCTGGATACCAGCGCAGATCCTTAGCCTCAGAGCCAAAAGTTTTGAGACTGACCCAAGTGTTGGTTTTCACAATCTGCTGCTTCAGTGTTTTGAGATCTTTGTGTCAGATGTTTCTCTGGTGCACTGAAGTAGAATTACGAGCAGTTCAGAAGTTTCAAAGGCTTTTAGTGACAATGACATGAAGTTTATGCACAGAGTTCATATTTGCAGGGTTGGCCCTTTTCTTTTTTTCACGACCTCTGCCATTCGCCCTGGCAGATTGCCAATTAACTTCTGGGCCCAATCCTGACTGATGGCCGCCGCCCATTCTTGCATAATCAATGCTTGGAGTTGGTCACAATTGGTGGGTTGTTGTTTGTCCACCCAGATCACTACTCGACTTGGCTTGAATAATGGGCACACTGGGTAAGCTTTATAACTTTACCTCCGTGCCCCCTGCTCTCCATTGTAAAGCACCAAGACACTTTTATTGGTAATTTTATAGAAACCACTTAACTTTAGAGTACAATTTCACAAGGAAAATGAAAGTATAGCAAGTTTATGAAGAAATAACTTTGACTTGAAAAATACCTTTTAAAGATGGCCACAATCTGGCATATCCTTATATTATGTCGCTTGTGTCCGTCTGTGCTCGATATAAACAACGGTTGCCACGACTATTCTATCCCTTCACAACAATAGCGAGGAGTCTGAGATCCTGGCAGAGTTTTGCTCTCAGGCTCAAGTCCTCAATTCTTCGGTGTGACCAATTATCGACTGTGGTGTTTGGCTGTTTATTCGGTGGACACTTTGTGACTGACTGAAACTGCATTATGACACCACCATTGCACACCTGCTTCATTCTTCACTTCAACGTAAGCCTCTCGATTAAAATGAAAAGGCACATACAGCATAGCGGGACCAACAGAAACAAACTCGCCGGCCTACAGATTCACGCCAACGCACAGAAGCACAAACATCGACAGTCGTGGCCCAAAGTTCTGAGGAGGACCAAAGTGTTGGTTTTCACATTCTGCTGCTTTAGTGTTTGGAGATCTTTGTGTCAGATGTTTCTCTGGTTCACTGAAGTAGAATGACGAGCAGTTTAGAAGGTTTCAAAGGCTTTTAGTGACAATGACATGAAGTTTTACGCAAAGAGTCCATATTTGCAGCGTTGTCCCTTCTTTCTTTTTCAAGGCCTCTGCCATTCGCCCTGGCAGGCTGTCTTGCCAATCAACTTCTGGGCCCAATCCAGACTAATGGCAGCTGCCCATTCTTGCATAATCCGATTTGGTGGGTTTTTGTTTGTCCACCCACCTCTTGACCACAAGTTCTCAATGGCATTAAGGTCTCGACATTTTTCACCTCCCTGACTTTCTCGTATACCAAGTATTGGAGTCCTCCAAAATTTCCATTTTGAGATTTTGCTGGATGGCGATGCTTTTAGACCTCCCTGAGTCTGAAAATACCATTTTTGGAATTGTCTGTTTGCAAACGCAGTAACTTGAGGACGCTTCCACTTTAGTCAACCAAATTTTACTTACAAGTACTAGCAGGAGTACCCGGCGTTGCCCGGGAATCTATAACTGGTGAATTTCCCAAATGAAAGAAACAGAACATAGAAATAGAACAAACGGTTTTTCTGATTCACATTTTGTTGTAAGTTTGTCCATTTTGGATTGTGTCTGCTGTGGCATTTGAGATGCCCTTGAAATAAACTTTTCTCTGGCATCTGAAGTGGACCGTGGAATTGTAGGTCTTTTTTTTCGGTGGCATGGGTATATTTGTGTAAAGCAGGAGAATTCTAATGTTACATGGTATTGCGTACGGAATATGCACCACAGTGAGATGAATTTACTTTATTTACACTACGTTGGAAAGTGAACAAATCATAGACATATATAGATAGATGCCACATTCACTGTGTTGCCAGTCGACACGATACGTCAGCGCATCCGCCCTATTGCGAGTGGTAAAAGTGCCATTTAAACTAATACACGTAGACATGAAAACTGGGTTTTCTGATGAGAAAACAATAACGTTTAAAACAGTATCGTTTACGTACAACAGATTTTGGCGAATCGTTTAAATGTAATTATGTATATCCATTTATACACCAATAAAGGCAATTATTAAATAATACTATTACTAATTATTATTATTATTAAATGATTCCTCCCATATAAGTAACATTTCGTGGACTGCCTTCTTCCATCTCTGAAACATTTCTAGACTTTGTCCTGTTCTTACGCAACACAGTACTGAATTATTGATTAATACCCGAGTCACCTCACGTATAGATTACTGTAATGCTATTGTATCTGGCATCACACAAAAACTTATCCATCGCTTACAACTTCTTCAAAATTCTGCTGCCAGGATAATAACCTGCTGTTCTAAATCCACTGAACATATTACACCGATTCTCTCTCATCTTCACTGGCTCCCTGTTAACTACCGATTACAATACTAAATACCGCTCTTAACATTTAAAGCTCTGCACAACCTCACTGATCTCCTCCAGACTGACACTCCTCTCGCTCACTCAGATCCTCATCTGCAGCTCGACTTTCTGTACCACACTCAGTTGAACCAACACCGACTTAATATACTTGGCTGTCCAGCGGCGTCACTGCAGCATTCGAACATTCTTAGCCAATCATGCAATACTGCGTCCACATTTGCCACGTTATGTTCTAACTACAGAGGCAGAGTCCCATTGCATGGTTGTAACTTGTATTGAGTCGAGGTATTGACGCAAACACCATACTATCAAATTATATATAAGGATTAGGTACTGATTGAAGATTTCTATCTCATTTTACTTTTCTGATGTTCAATATATTATTGATTTGTCGTTGATGGTTCTTTAATGTACATAATATCAAATCTAATCCTTGGCTGGCAGTTTACTCCTCAGATATCCATCCCCTTATCTGAGTATACAAGAAAGTCGAGGGGAGTCCACTCCCGATTTTTCTCTTGTTCTCCATTGCTTTTGATGCTTGCACCTTGTTAAGTATCCTTGTGTTACAACGGCAACAACTAAAGATGAGATCCTGATCTCCAGGCTAGAGCAGTGGGTGGGCATCACGGCTTTAGGTCTTATCTCTCAAATAGAGATTTTTGTGTCCGCACTGATGATTTTACTTCCACCTCTGTTGCCCTCCCCTGAGGGGTACCACAGGGCTCCATCCTGGGACCTCTTCTGTTCTCCTGCTGCCACTCGGCGCTATTTTCCAGAAACGCCATATTTCCTTTAATCTTTATGCAGATGACTGTCAGGTTTATTTCCCTGTGAAGCGCCCTGCTCCATGTTCTGACCAGCCCCTGCTTGATGGCCTTATTGACATAAGGAGTTGGATGGCATTACATTTTAATGAGAACAAGACCGAAGTCGTGCTATTTATATTTAGACCCAGTGGCACCAGCGGGACCCCCTGCATCGACCTTTCCACTGTGACTTAAGTTGAGAAATCCAGGATCACAAATTTAGTTGTGAAAGTGGATTCCACTTTAAAAGCTGTGTGGACGCAGTGGTAAACTCTCGCTTTTTCCAGTTGAGGCGGCTGTCACAAATCAAGCCTGTTTTGTCTAAACGCACCCTAGAAACAGTGACACCTGCTTTTATAACATCTCTCGTCTAGATTACTGCAAAGTGGGGTGCCACCATCGAGAGACGTGGAGAGCGCAAACCAGATGAACAACTTCTTTAACAGGTTTGACCACCTTGACCCATTCTCGCCTCGGAAGACTGCACCCTCCATCCATCCTTCTACTGGTGCCAGCATAGGAGAGACATCCCCACCCACAATTACAGCAGCGCAGGTGAGCAAAGAGCTGAGGAGACTTCGTGCCAGCAAAGCAGCGGAACCAGATGGAGTATCGCCACGACTGCTGAAGGCCTGTACATTGGAGCTGGGGAGTCCTCTACAGCGCATCTTCAACCTGAGCCTGGAACAGGGGAGAGTCCGCAGACTTTGGAAAACATCTTGCATCACCCCAGTCCCAGAGATATCACGTCCTGGTGAGCTGAATGACTTCAGGCCTGTTGCTCTGACATCACGTGATGAAGACCATGGAGCAGCTGCTGCTTCACCACCTGAGACCACAGGTCCGCCATGCCCTCAACCCTCTGCAGTTCACATACCAAGAGAAGGTGGGAGCGGAGGATGCCATCATCTACATGCTACGCTGATCCCTCTCCCACTTGGACAGAGGCAGTGGTGCTGTAAGAATTATGTTTCTGGACTTCTCTAGCACCTTCAACACCATCCTTAGGGACAAGCTGAAAGAGATGGGAGTAGATTCATACATGGATTGTGAACTATCTAATAAACAGACCTCAGTATGTGCATCTCGGGAACTGCACGTCTGACATTGTGGTCAGCAACACAGGAGCGCCGCAGGGGACTGTACTTTCTCCGGTCCTGTTCAGCCATCATACATCAGACTTCCAATACAACTCTGAGTCATGCCACGTGCAAATGTTCACTGACGACACTATCGTGGGTTGCATCAGGAGTGGGCAGGAGGAGGAGTATAGGAACCTCATCAAGGACTTTGTTAAATGGTGCGACTCAAACCACCTACACCTGAACACCAGCAAAACCAAGGTGCTGGTGGTGGATTTTAGGAAGACTAGGCCCCTCATGGACCCCGTGATCATCAGAGGTGATTGTGCAGACCTATAAATATCTGGGAGTGCAGCTGGATGATAAATTAGACTGGACTGCCAATACAAGAGAGGACAGAGCCGACTATACTTCCTTAGAAGGCTGGCATCCTTCAACATCTGCAATAAGATATTGCAGATGTTCTATCAGACGGTTGTGGCGAGCGCCCTCTTCTACGCGGTGGTGTGCTGGGGAGGTAGCATAAAGAAGAGGGACGCCTCACGCCTGGACAAACTGGTGAGGAAGGCAGGCTCTATTGTAGGCATGGAGCTGGGCAGTTTGACATCCGTGGCAGAGCGACGGGCACTGAGCAGACTCCAGTGGATGCAGTGGATTCTCCATGATTGACAGAACAGGATCATCTCCAGACAGAGGAGCAGCTTCAGCGACAGACTGCTGTCACCATCCTGCTCCACAGACAGACTGAGGAGATCGTTCCTCCCCCACACTATGCGACTCTTCAATTCCACCGGGGGGGGTAAACGTTAACATTATACAAAGTTATTGTCTGTCTGTATACCTGCATTATTATCAATCTTTAATTTAATATTGTTTTTTTTTTTTATTCGTATGCTGCTGCTGGAGTATGGGGAATTTCCCCTTGGGGATTAATAATCTTATTTCTCACCATCTCATAGTCCTTCAGGTGTCTTTTAGCAAACTCCACGCGGGCTGTCATGTGTCTTGCACTGAGGTATGTGTGGAGACAACCAGGCACTGCTCATCACTTGTCCAATACAGTCCCCACAGTGAAGCATGGTGGTGGCAGCATCATGCTGGGGGGGTGTTTTTCAGCTGCAGGGACAGGACGACTGGTTGCAATCGAGGGAAAGATGAATGCAGCCAAGTACAGGGATATCCTGGACATAAACCTTCTCCAGAGTGCTAAGGACCTCAGACTGGGCCGAAGGTTTACCTTCCAACAAGACAATGACCCTAAGCACACAGCTAAAATAACGAAGGAGTGGCTTCACAACAACTCTGTGACTGTTCTTGAATGGCCCAGCCAGAGCCCTGACTTAAACCCAATTGAGCATCTCTGGAGAGACCTAAAAATGTCTGTCCACCAACGTTTACCATCCAACCTGACAGAACTGGAGAGGATCTGCAAGGAGGAATGGCAGAGGATCCCCAAATCCAGGTGTGAAAAACTTGTTGCATCTTTCCCAAGAAGACTCATGGCTGTATTAGCTCAAAAGGGTGCTTCTACTAAATACTGAGCAAAGGGTCTGAATACTTAGGACCATGTGATATTTCAGTTTTTCTTTTTTAATCTGCAACAATTTCAAAAATTCTTTTTTTGTCTGTCAATATGGGGTGCTGTGTGTACATTAAGGAGGAAAAAAATTAATTTAAATGATTTTAGCAAATGGCTGCAATATGACAGAGTGAAAAATTGAAGGGGGTCTGAATACTTTCCGTACCCACTGTAGGTGACAAGTTTACACACCACAGCATTCCACTGTCTGTTCTCCGACGTGAACACGGCGTACGTACAGCACACGGGGTGGGAGTTTATCACCCCCAAGCCTCGGCTTTGTTTTCTTGGCAAGCCGGCCCCTCATTTTAATTGCATTCTGTGTTTCTGCTGGGAAGTGATCCAGGATTGGAAGAAGCTCCGTCTCCTCGAGCGCGGCTATCAGAGGCTAAGTATAGTGTGTGACGCCTGTTGCATAATTTCTTACAGAGCAGGGAGAGCAAGCGAGCAGCGAGTGTGGAGTCAGGCTCGCAGTCGTGGTCTGTGGAGTGAGCTGAACGATGGCGGGATTCAGACAAGAAAATGTGGAAGATTACTATGAGATGGGAGAAGAGCTTGGAAGGTGAGACTCGGACCTCGGATTTCACATTTTGTTTCTTTCAGGGGGTCACAGTTCCTCATAATTTGGCTTTGCTGGTTTTTGTCTGTGTGTGTTTGATGTACAAGGGACATTCAAAAAGTTTCACACTCTTATCTTTTTCATTGGAAAAATGGTGAAGGCGGGAGGAGAGCAGTAGTTGGCCATGTCTGAGAGTGTCATGTCACTGGGAAAATGGCATCGCAAAAGGAAGGTGACCATGTAGGAAATTTGAAACTCTTAATAGTATAGTTTAAATAAAAATAAAATGCGGAAACTTTTTGAACGTCTCTCATGTTAAGACAGCCGATTCAGATGGCTGCCTGGGTCCTAATATCACAGTGCTGCCAGGATTGGCTCCCTGAACTGGAGTAAGTAGGTTACCCATCCATCCATCCATTTTCCAACCCGCTGAATCTGAACACAGGGTCACAGGGTGTCTGCTGGAGCCAACACAGGGCACAAGGCAGAAACCAATCCTGGGCAGGGCGCCAACCCAACACAGTAAGTAGGTTATGTTACTTATTAATTGGTATGCAATTTCTGGGCAGTTATTTAAATGTTACTTCTGGCAGAGCCATTCATAAAAGTGCTGGGGTCCGTTTTTTGATTTTCGTTTTCTTCTTTCATTATTGAGACTTTGAACGTAGGGACTGGTAGGCTGGTAGATTTCTTTACTCCTTCTCATATCATTTGCTTTCTTTTCTCCTTCGAGGCCAACATACCGCATGTCACTTTGCCTCTGTCACGTCTCCTTTCCAACGCAGGCTGATGCCTGAACTTTTTATAGCATCCTCTTAAGCATCTGTTGTCCTCCCAGTAGATGTGCAGTTAAGGAGAATAATGTTCTTCCACGGATTGTTTTACATGGTGGTGGGGGGGAGTAAATGCAGGACTCTTCCTTATTAGTGGTTGAAGTGAGACCCACCAGCAAGGGTTAAACACACTTGTACCTCACAGGTAGGTGAGCCTTTTGTCTCTGTGATTGGGTAATGTACACTTGTAATGGATGCCAACTGCAAGCTCATTGCCTTTTACGTCTCACTGTGTGGCACGCTGACAGTTGGGAGGCTTTGTTTCTTAACCCCTGTGTGTCTTTTTCTATGTTTCTGACAAACGGTGGCTTCATTTTGGCAGCTGCTTACCGTCTGTGGTGTGGTTTAGAAACGTCCATGAAGGCAACTGCCCGGGTGGGCCCACTTAGAAGCCCCTTGGAGTGCTCCTCGGTTGAACTGAAATCTGTTTGGTGTGGCGACTGGGTCTGCTGTGAACAGATTCTCTTAATCGGTGTTTGCTTTTCTGACTTTTGTATTTTTTTTTTTTTTTTTTTTTTTTTTTTTTTTTTTTTTTACACACACATGGCAGGTAAGCTCAGTGGACTCATTTCGAGGGAAGTAAGGTGTATGTAACATCCGATTGCAGACGGCGTACCACGGGTTACGAGTATGGCAGTCAATGTTGTTACTCCTGCTTGTCCTGTTGTGTCCTACACTGTGTGACGATGCGGGTTCTGCGCCATGCTCCCTTCTTGCTTTTGGGAGCCCTTGAACCCAACACCGTCGGTAATGTCACCGATGAGCTTGGCAGTGAGGCACAACAAATGGAGCAAGGAGATGGTGTAAAAAAGTGCCAATGTGCTTTTATTAAAAACAATAATGTCCAAATAAATAGGGTGCAGGGCATCAGTTTCTTCAATAGATAAATAATCCCAATAAAACAGTTGTGAAGTGGAGGTTAAAACAATAAATAAATCCTTTTAAAAAGAAGTGAAAACAATGGCTGGAAGCAATCCCTTTAAAAAACACAAAGCCCAGTATCGTCTTTTACTTGGCGGTTCCCCTGCTTCTCCCATCAGGGCCCCACAACAGGAGTGTCGCCCTACCAGCAGGTGACCTTCTCTTTCTCTTCTCCTTCTCCTGATCTGGAGGCTTCCCGATCTCTGGCTTCGGTTCTGCACTCTCCAGACTGAAACTTAGGTTCCCCAACAGCCAGGACTCTCACGCTGGGGAGTCCATCTCCCAAGCCTCCCGACTCCCGCTGTCTTCCACGGCGACTCATCCTTCTCGCTGGTCACTCCTGCTCCTCACAAACTGTTCAGCGGGAGCGATCACTACCAACTGCCCAAGGTGTTGGGCAAACACCCCGCTAGGGCTCACTGTCCAGCTGCCTGAGAGGCTGTGCTGTCTCTTTCTCCACACTGCTTCCTGCTTTCTTTCACTCTGCAACCTCCGTCTTTCTTTGACTTTCTCTCCCCTCACTAGCCGCCTCGCGCTTCTATTTATGATGAGGGGACGTGATTCACCTGTGGCAATCGGACAGCTCCCGGGAACACTTACGGGTGCGGACGACTCCTCACCTGTGCACTTAAGTGAGAATCGCCCGCACCACGAATTCCTCGAGAGGCGTTCGGCCACACATCACCACACCCCCTCGCTAAGCCGCAAGTGCAGCGATGATTTATTTAAAAAGTGGCCTTTTGACATGAGCTGTGGACCTGCTACACCACACACTGTAGTAACAAGAAATTCTTTCAAGTCCAATGTTTTCACCTGGGCTGTGGAGTCAGAGACAATTTTGGGTACCTGGAGTCGGCAAAAATGTACCGACTCCGACTCCTCCTAATGAATTTATATTGTAATGAAAGAAAATACAGCAAGTTCAAATGTCCCATTTCACAAACAATAGTCCTAATGAAGTCCTTCTGTGATGTAAGAATAAAGCCCAGTGCGTAGTTGTGTTACTACTAGTGTGAAGTTCAGCTGAGCGATTTATACAACCTGACGTTCACATACTGTAATCTGAATTATGGGTTTTCATTTGATTTCAGATATAATATTTTTAACAAGTTCATTTGAGTGTAATGATGTAGGTGGCAGTGTGTGCTATGGGGTTTAAACTGGCCAATACGGTAGAGAGTTGGCGTACTGCCCAGTAATTCTGTGGTTAAATGATGACATATATGTTGCTTTCCTTTAGTTAACATGGTAAACACATTAGCATATTAAATACAGAGGAGTTGGAAGTACTGGAAACTTAAGGAGTCGAAGGATTTATCTGCAGACTCCACAGCCCTGGTTTTCATGTCCTTGCACTTCGATCGTTTCACATCACACATTGAAGTCGATCCACTGACACTCGGTTGCCGTCACAGAGATGGCAGGAAGAACAAAAGAAAACTACAGCAGACGCTCAGTAGCAACTGAAATAAAGTGAGATTTGCACAAGTGTTTTAAACAGCTGCTCAATTCCAAGGAAGTCGCGATTGGCATTGCCACTCTTGTTTGCTACTTCATTGTCCCTGATGCCTCGTGTGCCTTTTGAGAGAGGGTGGCTGCCTGTTTAGAAGTACCGTATATACTCGTGTATAAAAGTCGGTTGTAAAATCAGACCCCGATTTATACGCCTGTTCAAAAATACGACACTTCAATTTTTAGAATGGTTGTAGGTAAAGGTGTCGATGATAGGAAGATGGCCGGCAATGGAAAATCATATCTCCTCCAGTCTCACACCAGTTTTCTCAGACGCATTGAATTTTGTTGCAGCCGCACAGTTAACAAATTCTTTCACCACTTCGACTTTTAATTTAAAACCAGCTTCATATTTTTTTCTGATCGAACGCTCCATCATAGATGAGGGATGCTCTTACGATAAAGGTGAATGAGGATGTGCGATACACAAATCAGTGCAAACGTCGCTTCATAATAGTTTGGGTATTAAATACCGTGTGGTCACGTAGGCCCAATACATAGAAGAGAACGGCCGTGTGCTCCATGGTTACTCTGTCAGGTAGGCGTTAGCATATCATAATCTCTTGGACCAATAGTGTGAGTTTTCTGTGTTCAACTTGTACGACCGACATTATAAAATACCAGTAACGGTGCACTGCTGTAACGATAACGTGCAGTGAATCCACTTGACTTGACATTCCTAGTTCTCATCCTCTGTTTCTCTGTACATTTACCATTCGTTTGCTCAGAGGTTGATGCGCTTGTTGCTTCCTGAGCACTTCTTCTTTACTTCACCCTAGCGGCCCGCTTCTTCTCTTCTTTCGTCGGCATCTTTTTGCGTTAAAACTGATGAAGTCAGTGTTTGTGTTGCAATTACTTTGTACATTTTCTTTAATTTTTCACTTAAGCTGGCACTTAAATCATTCTTGAGGCAGATTGAAGACTTAAGATATGAAGAGGTAGGGCTGAGAACGGTGAAGGTGGTAGGGATGCCGCTGCTGAGAGTTGACTCTACAATACTTCTTCTTTCAGCTGCTCCTGTTAGGGGTCGCCACAGCTGATCATCTTCTTCCATAACTTTCTGTCCTCGTCATCTTGTTCTGTTACACCCATCACCTGCATGTCCCCTCTCACCACATCCATAAACCTCCTCTTAGGTCTTCCTCTTTTCCTCTTCCTTGGCAGCTCTATCCTTAGCACCCTTCTCCCAATATACCCAGTATCTCTCCAAACCAACGCAGTCTCGCCTTTCTGACTTTGTCTCCCAACCGTCCCACCTGAGCTGACCCTCTAATGTCCTCATTTCTATTCCTGTCCATCCTTGTCACACCCAGTGCAAATCTTCACATCTTTAACTCTGCCACCTCCAGCTCTGTCTCCTGTGCCACCGTCTCCAGCCCATATAACACAGCTGGTCTCACTACCGTCGTGTAGACCTTCCCTTTCACTCTTGCTGATCCCCGTCTGTCACAAATCACTCCTGACTCTTCTCCACCCATTCCACCCTGCCTGCACTTTTTCACCTCTCTTCCAAAATGAAATAAAAAGAGAAACAACCTTGGAGGTCAGTCATCACCCCAAAAGCGGACAGTAGACGTCACGTAGTACATGTGTACCAAATTTCAGGTCAGTAGGTCAAACCGTTTGAGAGCTACAGGTGATTTGAAATCCTGGACAGGCAAACGGACAGCCACAGTATTATTATATATAAAGACCAGAAATTAGAATCAAGCCCCGACTTATCGGCGGGAGAACTTAAACGCGAGTATATATGGTGGTAGTTGTCGTCGTCTTTCGGCTGCTCCTGTTAGGGGTCACCACAGCTGATCATCTTGTCCCAGTACAATGCTATATACTGTATACCCTGCTGTTCGTTCTTAAACTCTGTGAAGTGCCTTGAGCATGGGAAAGTCGCTATATAAATGTAGTATTATTATCTCTCCCTGTCCTCGTCAACTTGCTCCGTCACACCCATCACCTGCATGTCTTCTCTCGCCACATCCATAAACCTTCTCTTAGGCCTTCCTCTTCTCCTCTTGCCTGGCAGCATGAGGTGGAACCCCAGCTGCTAAAATCTGATGATGCATTGTCCCATTTCCATTCCTGCGTATTTTTTCCCAGAGCAGTGGAATGAATTTAAGAACTCTCCACGTCTTTTGAAAGAGCAGAACTAATGAAGCTCTGCGTGTTCGGATCTGCAAGGACTGAAGAGGGCTCAGGAATGACCACAGTGCGCTAATGGTTTTCAGAGCATTACACGCCATATCGGGTTTCACGTATTAAAAGCATACACTGAGATTGTTTTAGTGAATGCCCTGAGCAGTTTCCATGACGTCTTTGTTTTACCCATAAGCATCTGTTCTGCTAATTCCCAACTGAGCTGTAGTCTTTGGGCAATTAAATACGTAGTCACCAGCAAATGTCCAGGTGGAAATTGTAGGTTTTGTCAAAGGCTGTAAATCTAAAATCTCTTTCAGTGACGGGTTGAATTACTTCACTCCAGTGATGACTGAAGTGGTTTTCTTAAAGCTGCGTTTTGGCTCCACTGCGTCCGTAAGTTGAGTCACTGCTTTTGCAAACAAAAGGCCAGATTAGTACCTTTATATGGAAAACCATCCTGGCAGCCAGCTGCTTGCAAAGGGTGACCTCATTCTTTGACTATGTGTTTCGTCTGCCTCCATGGAATGCACTTGGCAGCGAATCACAAGAAATGATTTCGAAAGGATCAGGCTGCACAATAACTGCATTCTGGCTCATTCTACAGGAGATCACCCTTTAAAGAATTATTTACTTTAAGCCTTTCAGGACTCTGCAGCTTACAAGTTTGGTTCAGAAAGTATGAATGGGTTTGATATTTACTTTTTGAAGTAGTTTGTAGAAAGGTTGACAACTTTTGATGGAATCCTAACATTTATTGAAATTTTATATAATCCGATGACATGCAAAATCCCTGCTGATGGTGTGTCTCGTAGCACTGATGATCGAGAAGGCATCCAAAATCACCTTAAGCTTTAAGAGTCTTGTAGTTGGCTATGCAGACTGCACACCCTGTGCATGAGAACACTCTGGACGAGAGCAGGCCATTCAGCCCATCAAAGCTCGCCAGTCTTCTCCACTTATTTCTTCCAAAAAAAAAAAAACATCAAGTTGAGTTTTGAAAGTCCCTAAAGTCTTACTGTCCACCACACTACTTGGTCGCTTATTCCAAGTGTCTATTGTTCTTTGTGTGAAGAAAAACTTCCTAATGTTTGTGTGTTCTCGATGAACTCATTTTAAAGTCCCCGTCTCGATCCACTGGACTGATGCCCTTTATCATTTTAAACACTTCAGTCAGGTCTCCTCTTCATCTCCTGTAAAGGCTCAGCTCCTTTAATCTTTCCTCATATCTCATCCCCTGTAGCCCTGTAATCAGCCCAGTCGCTCTTCTCTGGACCATCTGTAGTGCTGCTATGTCTTTATGGAGACTAAAACTTCACCCAGGACTCCAGATGAGGCCTCACCAGTGTGTTATAAAGCTTGAGCAGAACCTCCTGTGACTTGTACTCCACACATCAAGGCACTATATAACCTGACATTGCTGTGAGCCTTCTTACTGGCTTCTGAATACTGTCTGGCAGTTGATAGCTTAGAGTCCACTATGACTCCTAAATCCTTCTGGACTCTCGATTTTCAGACCCCCCATTGTGTATTCAAACCTCACATTTTTACTTCCTATGTGTCATTCTTTACATTTACTGACATGAAATTTCATCTGTCACAGATGTGCCCAAGTCCTTCTGTGATGATGTAACCGATTCCAAATGATCTGCTAATCCACCTATTTTGGTAATATCTGCAAACTTAACCAGCTTGTTACTTCTATTCCTATCTAAATCATTTATATATAAAAGCCAAATCCCACTGACTCACTCATCAGAAACTCTTCCTAATCATGTGGACTTGGGACTTGAAATTTGGAATGTAGGTTACCCTTGGCTCATAGGTGCTCGCTAAGAGACGGTTTTTAAAATGTTGTGGTCCAAGTGCGAAATTTTAGTTTTTTACACCCGTTTGTATGTCTGTCCGCATTTCACGAGAAAACTACTTAACGGATTTAGATCTTTTTTTTTTTTTTCTAGAATTTGCTTGAACATTCCAGTTGATGTTGCGACTTCTCTAATTGCACTAAGAATCATAGTTCACTTGCAGGAGCGATACATTCACAACAATCTGAGACAGAGGCTGCGGGCCATGGAGAGGGGGAAGAGTGACGTCAGGAGTAGAGAGCCGGCCCACTAATACGAGGGCGAAGCCGCAGGGGATGGCTAGTCAGTCATTATCCGACCCGCTGTATCCAACACAGGGGTCTGCTGGAGCCAGTCCCAGCCAACACAGGGTGCAAGGCAGGAACACATCCCCGGGCAGGGCGCCAGCCCACTACAGTGGCTAGTCATTTATAGATATTTAAAAATAGCAGCAGCCACAACACTGACCCCTGCTGGTCATCACTCTTAACATCGGCCAATTCTGAGAAGGTTCCTCACTTGCACCATCACCCCCTGCTTCCTGTGTCTGAGCCAATTAAACCGATCACCGGCTGACCCCATGGATTGATGTTTGTGTTGGTGTCTAAGAGTGTTGTACACCAACATAAAGGACTGTGGTGGCTGCGGACTCTTAGGGCTTCCCCTGAAATGCTCCTGTCTTGTAGTCCCGCTTTGTGTCTGGATGTGGTGCAGTAGGAAGAGCCATTATGAAGATGAAGGCTTAGCGAGAGTCGAGTTAATACTGCATGTCTAGCATAGCCCGGCCACAAGTTATTTAAATGGTTTATTTAAAGTGCACTTGGCAATAATCGCAGAACAGCTGCGTCCTTTTACCTTCATTCTGGGAGCACCATCAGTGACCGTGTGTGTGTGTCTGGGGATTTGGCTCTTTAAAGAAATTCTAAGCAGTGTATCCAGATGTGGACAGATTTGTTAGTCCCCTTACAGCTTATTGGGGGAGAAAAGTGCTGCAGGCCTCATGAAAAGCAGTTGTCCCCTCTGCCCTTGCATGCCATCAGTATGTCAGCGAAAAGAGAGGACGTTTTGCGCATTCTACAAATGCGTGTTTTTTTTTTTTTTGTAACAGTTTATTGAATTTATTAAAATCAAATAACATTCCATAGAAGTAAGTCAAATTTTACAAAACTAGATTTGAAACAAATCAACCACCACCCATGAGGGAGAGTGCCAGGCCAACAGAGTAAAACTTTAATAGTAGGAAAAATTAATAAATAGAATAAAAAAAGGAAATATAACCCGCTTCCTCAATTTTAAAGGCTTATTCTATGATGTCATTGATCAGATCCTGCCAGGTTTTGAAAAAGTTTTGCCTCTAAGTGAGAATTTGATTTTTGTTTTTCCCAATTTCAGATAAAATAGAACATCTGTGACCCACTGACTTAAGAGCCGAGTTAGGATTCTTGCAGTTGAGCGAGACAAGTCGACGTGCCAGTAGTGTAATAAAGCCCATGACAGTTTGTCTTCCTCCACTTTAAGCCCATCTGGAAATACAAATATGTTCTAAAATGACCCGGACTCAAATGTTGGGACCCCTAGAAAAGACCCTAAATCATTATATAATACTCCCCCCCAACTTGCTATTTGCTTTTACTTTGTATCACACACGTCTCCGATCGTGCATTCAGTCATTTAACCCTTTAACCGCCAACTCCCTAAATATTCCCCACGCCAGGCGAAATCTGAACAATTTTCGTTTTTTTACTTTTTTACATTTTTTTTACATTTTTTACATTTATTCAAGCAGTATTGACCACTAAATGTTGTGCAAGTTGCCAGTGTATACACGAAATCTATAAATGTAACCTGAATTCTCAGCTAAGCAAAACATCTTGATACCAAACCGTGCCCTTTTCAATGGTAGATACTGTCGAAACTGTAAGCGGCCCTTCCACGACAATAAACTTTCATCAACTGCAACTGACGGTCCTGGCATGTAGGGCAACTGAAATGCTTCAAATAAATGATCAATCAAAGGACGTAGCTTGAACAAGTGGTCGCGGTTTGGATCTTTCTTATCTGGCTCGTTTCTGTTGTCATTCAAATGAAAGAATTTCAGCAGCAAAGAGAATCGGTTACGTGTCATGACAGCTGCAAAAATAGGTGTTGCATACATAGGATCTGTAGACCAGTACATCTCAATATCTGGTTTTCTGATTATTCCCATCAACATCAAAATCCCAATGAATTTTTTCATTTCGTTTTCATCAGTGTCAAACCAAGCACAAACACGGGAATGTGGAGGTAAATTGGGATTTTTCTCAATAAACTGTGCTGCATACAGATTTGTCTGATGAACAAAATGTCTGACACAAACAGCTCATAAAACTGCTCAGCAGTGTAATTGTTTACATCAACAATAAAGCCACACGTTCCCTCAAACGAATGCAGAAAAGGTAGTTCACCACGGGCAGCAGCCCAGCTGAGATGCTGGGGATACACCCACTCAGCGCCGTCATCCGATGCGTCTTCATTCACAGTATCATGCAGCGCACGTTGCTGCTCATCACTGTAGCTAAAATCTTCTTCAGAACTGCTACAATCATGATCAGAACTGTCCAAAATCGCCTGCAAAGCCTCACTTGAAGTCAGTTTACATTTCGCCATATTCACAGCTGTTACATGCGAATCACGTCACATGACCGGCCAAAACAACCACAGACTTGTCGAAATACAACGTAGTAATAATACCCACGCCAAACCGTCAGTTATACTACTTGCCAGGCATTCATATAACCACAGGCAAATGTGCCGGATAATTCCGGCAGTATGGCGTTAGCAATAAAACAACGGTGCCGGATATATCCGGCAGAGGGCGGTTAAGGGGTTAACCAATTCAAATGGACAAATATCCTCACTCTACTGTGTGATGTCATCGTGTGTCCCACGCTGAACAGGGACCATAGAAGGCAAAGCAAAGAGTCATCTGAGAAGATCGGAAAGAAAATGAATAAACAGGCACGTGAAAGGCAAAGGCTAGAAGACCACCACCTCCAAGCAGCTTTTGATGTGCCTGTGATGACAGCTGCAAGTATTATGAAGAAGCTGAAGGTCCTGGGACTGTAGGCAACCTCCCTGGAATTGACCCCAGAGTGGCAGACAAAGGACAACTTCCAAAGAGACAAGCTGAACTCTGGGGTTCAAGGTCCATTGGGGTCTGATTGCACCATTTGCTGCTTTTTGAGTGACTGTGGGCTCAATGGAAAGAGACCCAGGAGGACTTCAGTGTTGGGTTACTGAGGACCATCGTCTTACAAATGAGTGCCAAACTAAGTGGCTGTACTTCCTTGCGTCTTTTGGAACTCCTTTCCATTTTGTGACAGGTGTGCAGTTTTCATGTGCTCTGCATGTTCAGGATTGATTGAATGTTTTGAGGTTTTGCTGTTTAGGGGTCCTCTGTCTTCCTAAATAGTGATAGGAAATTGACCATTTTTGGACTGATGTCTGTAGTGAGTCATACAAATGGATGAGCGCTGCAGTGTGCGTCTCTTCCTTTTTCAGGTAGTTGTTTGAAGCACCGCCAGTCTGCTGTGTGATTCTTGTTCACTTGTGCTTCTTTCAAGCCTGAGCCAAATTGTTGACGGTGAAGAACTGTCACTGGGTGTAGTTTCTTTATACACGTACTGTACAATACAGCAACAACAGTCTTTCGTATATTAGAACTAGCTGTGTAAAAGCCTGAGGTCCTAGAAACTATTGACATCAGGAAAAAAAAAATTGAAAATGTAGAGATGTCGGGTAATTGAAAGGAACGACTCTGGGCGTGTCTGTCCAAGGACGATTCATTTTGCTGACGCGCTCTCCTCGCTTGTGTATTAACGGTGGGAGGAAAAGGGACCCCGTGTTGCTGATGTTAGTGGCTAAGAGATTTTTTTGTCTGTCTTCTGCGGTTTCGTTTTCCTGATGTGCTCACCCCGCTTGTGGTGGTGGCGGCTAAGCGAGTTTTCTGTTTCCTCGGAGGCGGAGCCCTAACCCTGACTCTGCCTCTCTCTTCCAGACAGACACTTCCACACATTGGAGTTTATAAGATGGATGTGCTTGTTCTGCACAACTTTAGTATACGGTATCTCGCAAAAGTGAGTACACCCCTCACATTTTTGTAAATATTTTATATCTTTTCATGGACAACACTGAAGATATGACACTTTGATCCAATGTAAAGTAGTCCTTGTAACGGTGTAAATTTGCTGTCCACTCAAAATAACTCCCCACACATCCATTAATGTCTAAACCGCTGACAACAAAAGTGAGTACACCCCTAAGTGAAAAATGTCCAAATTGTGCCCAAAGTGTCAAACTTTTGTGTGCCCACTATTATTTTCCAGCACTGCCTTAACTCTCTTGGGCATGGAGTTCACACGAGCTTCTCACAGGTTGCCACTGGAATCCTCTTCCACTCCTCCATGACAACATCACAGAGCTGGTGGATGTTAGAGACCTTGTGCTCCTCCACCTTCCCCACAGATGCTCAATAGGGTTTAGGTCTGGAGACATGCTTGGCCAGCCCAGCACCTTTACCCTCCATTTCTTTAGCAAGGCAGGTCTTGGAGGTGTGTTTGGTGTCGTTATCATGTTCAGTTTCTGAAGGGAGGGGGATCATGCTCTGCTTCGGTACATGTTGGCATTCATGGTTCCCTCAATAAACTGTAGCTCCCCAGCGCCAGCAGCACTCATGCAGCCCCAAACCATGACACTCCCACCATCATGCTTGACTGTAGGCAAGAAACACTTGTCTTTGTACTCCTCACCTGGTTGCCACCACACATGTTTGACACCATCTGAACCAAATAAGTTGATCTTGGTCTCATCAAACCACAGGACGTGGTTCCAGTAATCCATGTCCTTGGTCTGCTTGTCTTCAGCAAACTGTGCATCATCTTTAGAAGAAGCTTCCTTCTGGGACGGCAGCCATGCAGACCAATTTGATGCAGTGTGCGGTGGGCATATGGTCTGAGCACTGACAGGCTGACCACTGGCAGCACTCATATGTCTATATTTTCAAAAGACAACCTCTGGATACGACGCTGAGCACAGGCACTCAACTTCTTTGGTCGACCATGGCGAGGCCTGTTCCGAGTGTTAAACCGCTGTATGGTCTTGACCAGCGTGCTGCAGCTCAGTTTCAGGGTGTTGCCAATCTTCTTATAGCCTACGCCATCTTTATGTAGAGAAACAATTCTTGTTTTCAGATCCCCAGAGTTCTTTGCCATGAGGTGCCATGTTGAACTTCCAGTGACCAGTAGGAGAGCGTGTGAGAGCGAGAACACCAAATTTAACACACGTGAGACCTTGTAACATTGAGTCCCATGACACCGGGGAGGGAAAAGGGCTAATTGGGCACAATTTGGACATTTTTGACTGAGGGGTGTACTCACTTTTGTTGCCAGCGGTTTAGACATTAATGGCTGTGTTTTAGTTACTTTGAGGGGACAGCAAATTCACACTGTGATACAAGCTGACTACTTGACATTGTGTCAAAGTGTCATATCTTCAGTGTTGTCCCATGAAAAGATATAATCAAATATTTACAAAAATGTGAAGGGTGTACGCACTTTTGTGAGATACTGTACAAACATGTTAAAGTAATGTTTATATAATCATGTGATATTCTGTACACCCCACTTTTTTATATATATATGGACCTCTCAAGATCTCCTCTTCACTTAAACAGCATCTATAGTTAACAATATTACAAGCATCATGTGACATTTCTATTTTGTCTGTTGTAGAATTTAAATAAACATAAATGCAAATATCACAGGTGGAGCAAGTAAGCCGACCTTTACATTTGTCACTAATCGGGCACAGATGTAGTGTTAGAACGTCTGTCGTCGTCTCAGATATTTAGTTTGGTTTGCTCCTTGCCGTGATCACCAGGTCCCAAATGAAAGGGCCCTCCTGAGGCCTGCAGAAAGAAGACAAGTTGGCACCTCGGAGTCCGGGATATTTAAATATGGTTAAGCTTTTTTTTTTTTCTCAATACATTTTTAAAGAATTGGAATTCAAATTCTAACTTCAGTACCACATAGTATCCATTGTTATTGCTAAAGGTTGCTTTCTATTTTGTGCTTGTTCTTTCCATGAAGGATTAAGAAATCTAAATTACCAGAAATGAAAAGGAAATTTGAGTCATGCAGGCAGAGTGTGATGAAACATTAAAACTCGGGACCGTCTAAAGCTGAGCTGACCTGAACGCAACGCACTGCTGGACTTGAGATGACAAGCAGTATGAAATATGAGGGCGACTAGACCGACAGAAGCTCAAGAAATCAATAAATAATAAATACACAATAGAATTGCTTAAAAGGAAAAAAATGTCTGACTTGTCTAAAGATGGAAAGAGCAGGGAATGTTCTAGTCAGACATTATAAAGGCAGGTGTAAAGGAGCCCATGTGGTGTGTCTAGACATCCTGAAGATTTGTTGGATAAAAGACCTCAACGCTGCTGCTGCTGTGTGTGTGTGAAACAATAATTCAGAGTTAAAATTCGTTTGCAGAGCACAATGAAATATGTAAGCATTAGTTTTACAATTGTCATGAAGAGAACTACTAAAATGGTTAAAGTAAAAATAATGTACTGGAATGAAGTTTGATGTCCAAAACAGAAAGTACAAAGACAGGGGTGTCGAACTCTGGGCTACAGGTTTTCATTCTAACCCTTTCTCCTAATCAGTGACCAGTTTTCACTGCTAATTAACTCGTTTGCCCTTTGTTTTAATAGCCCTGTTTTTAAGGATTCAGTGCTCTGACTTGATTCATTTCTTCATTAAATGACAGCCAAACAGAAATGAGGCGTGAAACGAGCCACCAGATGACCAGCTAAACTGGGTCTTCAAACTCCAACCAATTTCACTCCATCCAGTTTCTTAATGAGAAGCTGATTCTTGCTGTTAATTAAACTCATTCTTTAATTCCATGGCTTGTTGCTGCTCTCATTCTGCCACAGCAGACATTTCCAAAACTGTTGATTTTCTGTTTTTTTCTAAGAACACCATCAAGATGTTTGGGTGATCTGAGAGATCAGTCTTACTGAGACCTTCACCTTTATTTTCAGATATTGTGGATAGCTGGTGGTGTGGGCGGCTCGTTTTGTCTCATTATTGTTTTGCTGCTAATTAAGGAAAAAAACAACAAAGGGGCGGAGTCAAGTTAATTAAAATTAAGGCAAAAGAAGTTAATTAGCAGCAAAAAACTAGTCACTAACGAAGAAGATGATTAGAATGAAAACCTGCAGCCACTGCGGCCCTCCAGGCCTGGAGTTCGACACCTGTGTACTAATCGGTGATGGGCAGTAAATGTGGACAGTTGTCACATACAGAGATGGCAACAGGAGTTGGCAGAAAAGACTTTTATTCCCACCCTAACCAACCAAGCAGTCCAAGTGAATGTATGCGTTAATCAGCACTGTTATGTAAATTCCGTTTATAAAATAGACCTCCGCCTTTGACTTGGACCCCCCCCCCCTGACGACTCTGTAACAGACTGCTATGGTGAACGCTCCCTCTTCATGAAGAGATAATGAAGACGCACAAAGTTTCCTATCTAGTAACGACGAGATTTCACTTCCTCCACATGTGTCCCAGTGAGTATGCTCAGCATCATTCATAATGCTGTAACGGCCGACCCCTTTTACCCAGCCGGCAGCTACACCTCCAAGACCAGTGGCCTGGATAATTTACTGAGAGATAATCTAACTATCAAGCCGTACTTCTTACCAATTGAATTTTTCCCCACAATCGACGGTGAAAAATATAAACACACACAAACAGGATGTAAAATTAAACAGATTATATGTATTAAATGAAATATCAAAATAGAAACAAATATAAATATCCCTCCACCCCAGCAATAAGACACCACCAAATATATATAAATATATACAACAAAAACCCTCCCTTGTCCCTGTAACAAATAAACACACAACACGAAAACAACAATGAATGATAAACTGAAAATGAATGAGAACGTGAGTCCGGTAATAATGAAACTGTCCTGAAAGCGGATGACTGAATTAGTGATATTGAGTTGTTTGAATCTCCCCGGAAAAAATGGAACAGCCTCACTGTGAATCCTCGTGTGTATGGTGGATGATTAAGTCCTACCCCGGGGTCTTTCGTGGTGAGGTCCTTGAAATAAATCCGGCAGATGGAAAAACAAACTAGATTGGCAAGCGCGATGTGGACAATAACTGGTACCGTTGGTTCGTGGTCGTGAATAAAAAATCTCCTTCTCTCTTCCTTCTCCTCCTGCTGGCTTATATAGTCCTCTAACGGCTGGGATTAATTGATTGTAAACCGGTGTTTTCCAGGTTGGCGGCTGTGGTCTCCTTCCATCATCGGGGACGGCATTAACTGATGCACATAAACAGTAAACGGGACAATGAAACGAGACGCACTCAGAACTGACATTTAAACACTATGTGGCCCCGCTACAATGCCACTCACTTTTTGTCTTGTCTTCTCTCTTCCTCCACCGCATTCTGATGGTCCAGAGGCTGCTCCATAACCAGTCCTGCCGCCTTCATTGGTGTGTTGAATCGGTGGGCCTCTCTCGAAGTTAGTGGGGTCAATGACAGTTGTGCCATTTTGTGTTTGTGTTTTTAACATGAAGCTTTTTGCTATTAAGTGACTACTGGTGCAGGCAGTCCTACTTTATATATGGCACCGTTAGCAATGTGGCTCTTTATAAGGCACTCAAGATAGATAGATACTTTATTAATCCCTAGGGGATATTCACATACCCCAGCAGCAGCTTACTGATACAAAAAACAATATTAAAGAGTAATAAAAATGCAGGTAAAAACAGACAATAACTTTGTATAATAACGTTTACCCCCCAGATGGAATTGAAGTCTCGCATAGTGTGGGGGAGGAACGATCTCCTCAGTCTGTGAGTGGAGCAGGACGGTGACAGCAGTCTGTCACTGAAGCTGCTCCTCTGTCTGGAGATGATCCTGTTCAGTGGATGCAGTGGATTCTCTATGATTAACAGGAGTCTGCTCAGCGCCCGTCGCTCCGCCACGGATGTCAACCTGTCCAGCTCCATGCCTACAATAGAACCTGCCTTCCTCACCAGTTTGTCCAGGCGTGAGACGTCCCTCTTCTTTATGCTGCCTCCCCAGCACACCACCGCGCAGAAGAGGGCGCTCACCACAACCGTCTGATAGAACATCTGCAGCATCTTCTTGCAGATGTTGAAGGACGGCAGCCTTCTAAGGAAGTATAGTCGGCTCTGCCCTCTCTTGTATTGGTAGTCCAGTCCAATTTATCATCCAGCTGCACTCCCAGGTATTTATAGATCTGCACCCTCTGCACACAGTCGCCTCTGATGATCACGGGGTCCATGAGGGGTCTGGGCCTCCTAAAATCCACCACCAACTCCTTTGGTTTTGCTGGTGTTCAGGTGTAGGTGGTTTGAGTCGCACCATTTAACAAAGTCCTTGATGATGATAAGCACAGAATAGGAAATGCCAGACTTCATCCTATAAATCATCGTTGCTGTGATTGGATTAAGAAAGACAAAAGTTTATGAAAAACAGAGATTGGGCAAAACTAAACAAAGAACAAAATAAGGTCTAATGGTCAGGAGGACAGAAAAAACAAACCAAACCAAACCTCCAGAGGGCTGGAGGAACAATGAAAAATGTGCAGGGGTTCCGAGGCCACGAGACCACCCAACAAACCCCCACCACCAGGGGCATTCTACCTAACATAGATAATCTCAATCAGTCTTCATGGTTTTCAGGCTTCACGTGAAAGAATTTGATGATGTTCACATGGACATCTGGCCTTTAGTCCATACAGTAACAGCCGCAATTGAAAACTAAAACAAAAAATTTAACTCTGAGACCTTTTCAGAGGATTTGTACTTGATGGTTGTAAATTCTTGTCAGTTTTTGGTGGTGTTGTCACAGCTAACGTCCACATAAGGTGCAGCCTGGTGGTGTCATTTCTTCGGCAGTGAAGAGGATGGACTGTAGGATTTAGATAATGAAGATTACACACTGCAAGCACTTTGTGATTTGCAGAGGCACTGTGAGTAGGGGGAAAGTAAAAAATATATCTATTACTAAACGAAGGTTGTATATATGCACGGATGCCAGATGCACCGAAGTGCATGCGCACTGCGCCCTAGGGTCAAACCCAGCAGCTTCCCAGAGTCAGTAGGTGGCGCCCAAACAACACAACACGACCTGTAAACTAAACTTCACATCACAATACAACCGCCGCCCGAACGTGAACACCACCGCATATACAACCTTCGTTTAGTGATGTTTGTATATATATATATATATATATATATATAATATGCAATGAAGAAGCACCGAAAGCGCCCCAGAGTCAAACCCCGTGCCTTCCCAGAGTCAGTAGGTGGCGCCCAAACAGCACAACACGACTTGTAAACTAAACTTGAGGAAAAGCGTGCACGCCAGGTTGTATATATGCACGTATGCCAGAGGCCACAAGCAAGCCATACACACTACCACCGCCGCCCGCACCACCGCATATACCACCTTCATTTAGTAATGTACCCCTCCAAGCCCAGGTCCGCCGCCGTCGGCTAACGACACAACCATAGAAAAACAAAAATGAGACCGCTAAAAACAATGAACAAAGGCGTCTACACGCGCTTCTGAAACCCAGAACCACCAGAAAAGAAACCGCTTTAGTACAAATATGTTTGTTTAATTAAATGAAAACTTTCCCAGGACACACCCACCCTCCATGATTTTTCTTCCCTCCAAATATCGAAGGGAACAGAAAGTGATTGCCATTCTTGGATTTGCGATTCTTTCGAGAATCGCGGGTTTGCTGGTATCTTGTATATAAAGGTCTAGGCGTGGTTCTGTCTGTCCGTCCGTCAAAGTGAGAGGTGGAGTCAGGGTAAGAGCTCCGCCTCCGAAGAAACAAAGTCGCTTGGCCGCTAATACACAAGTGAGGCGAGCACATCGGCAAAACAAATCCTCCGAGGAGAGAGAGAGACGCCCAGTCGTTCCTTTCAATTACCTGACATCTCTACATTTCAATTTTTTTTTTTTTTTTTCTTGGACCCCGGGCTTTTTAGAACACAGGGTTACACCGCTAGCGTATTAATAAGAGTGTTGCAGCAGAATGTGGGCCTCATAAGGGTTTAAGCTCCTGTTTTATGTCTTCACAAGGAACACAGGTCAGTTTCATACCGTGACACGGTAGAATAAAGAGAGACATTAAAGAGGAGGTAAGAGGCAGTCGGTTCAAAGGCCGACCTGTTTTATTATTTTGGAGGTGTCGGGGTACAGTTAATACCGTGGCATTCGGAATAAAAGGCCTGTCAGCGCCTGTGGACTCGCCTGGAAAAGCGGCTGCTGTGTGGCTTACAGGATTATCCTGTCAAGTCAGGGTCTGCACCGGGTGCCTACTTCTTGTGTTTCCCTCATTTACAGATGTAGCAGTACTGTGTTTTAAATACCAGTGGCCTGAATATTTTTAATGACACCTCATTGCTTTAGGCCTTGTGTGTCAAACCAGCAGCCGCGTAAGACGGAGACCAATGGTAGGACACGGTGTGTTGGGTCTTTAAAGCAGAGATTTTAAATTGTTGTAATAAAAGCAAAATCAGAACTAGGAGTTTTCCATTTGCTTTGATGAGAAAGTCTGTACATTGACCAGCAGCTGGGGGTCTCGGGTTTAAGAGTGAATGGGACAGAATCGGATGCAAAATGAGACTTTCAGGGCACCAGAAAAGCATTTAGAAAAAATTGCAATAATATCACTTGTGGGGATTGGGCGCGAGATCGGGTTACACAAGTGCATTGTCAAGGGGTCCGGCTGAATGTTTAATAAACATAACAATTATGAAGTGGCTGGTTGTGGAAGTGAAGTGCAAAATAGAGTGGCTTTGTGTAGCACATCTGGAGTAACCCGATGCCAGAATCAGCACCTTTACAATCGAGTGTTTGCCTTAGCCGTTGAATAAGACCCTTTTTAAATAAATCTGAATTACATTTGAAGAGTGACGTTTGGTCTGACGGCCAATCTACACCCGGGGTTCTTAAATAACACTGGTCAAAAAAAAAAATATCTTTTGTTTGCTACTGGGAACTTTAGAGCAGCTCTTTATTAAGCTTTTTACACTGATTTCATATATGTCAGGTTTTTGAAATACACATCATTGACGTTTTGATACTTTTGAATATCAATAGATCCTTTATAATAATAATAATAATTCTTTGCATTTATATAGTGCTTTTCTCACTACTCGAAGCGCTCAGCAATTGCAGTTTAAGGGCCTTGCTGAAGGGCCCAACAGAGCAGAGTCTCCTTTGGCATTTATGGGATTCGAACCGGCAACCTTCCGATTGTCAGTGCAGATCCCTAGCCTCAGAGCCACCACTCCGCCTTATTAATCCCAAGGGGAAATTCACATATATCAACACAATATCTGGAGTTTGGACTCACCAAAATTGTTTTGATGTGTTTATTCTGAAAACAAACCAGAAGACGATACCAGAGACACTTTAAAGTATATTTATGTCAATTTACCTCAATTTAAAAGTGAGGTCAGCGTGCCCAAAAATTTTGGAGGCACTCGCTTTTGCGCTTGTACTGCGTCTCTCTTTGCAAGAACCAACAGTAGTCACCCATCATGCTCGGAGTGAATTTTCAACAATAAACAAACATTTCAGAACACGTACAGATCGGGTTACGATCAAAAAAGTTTGCCAAACTTTTGCATCTGTTCACGACCACACACTCGGGTGGCGAACAAAACCACTGGCAGCCAGCCAGTTTCCCTTCCGGTTTGCACGCGCCGATGATTTCCACACGTACATCGTTCTCGGTCAGATGTGCGTGCATTCGCTGTGAACTCGGTGCTCTATTTCATGTGCATTTTGCAATTAACCACGGCCTCTAAGCAAGTGAAGAGTGGGGTGAGAAGAAAGGTTCGAAGAAATTTGAAATCGAATTAACACTAGAATTACCAGAGTCTACGAAAAAACTCGTAGATCCGGCCCACCTTAAAACCGTTCTCACCTCTCTTTTGTCTTCTAAATGTGCCGATTAAGAGGAGCAGCGAGCAGCCGGCTATTCCATCCCCCACCGTCGCAGAACGTTCACTAAGTTTTCCCAGCTCATGCCTTGTTTGATTATCTGGGAGTGACTGAACTGCTGGAGTTTTAGAATGGAAATAATAGATCGCTATTTGGAATACATGCATTTCATGCGTGTTCCATTTCTACAGCAATCTGTGTAAACACATTGCTAAAACAGAAACTTTTTCATATTTTATTAATAAATGTTACAAGATGTAGGCATAAACTATACTGTAGAATCTGTGAAGCCTGAAGTCCAAACATCAAATAAACATTTTCACAAAAGGTTCAAGGATGATACAACAGCTTCCGTGGCTTAACGCTACGGTTTGCTGACTTGGAGCACAGCTGCCCTGCCATGCTACAGAGACGTGAGTTCGATTCTCAGCTTTGAAGAAAGTGTTTTTTTTTTTTTTTTTTCCTCAAACGGACATTGAATTTATAAATTGGTATGCACTGTAAATTGTTATCTTTAAAATGTCAATCGCGGTTATTTCTGTTGATTAATTCATGCTTTTTTACTTAGAAGTCAGAACAGGAGCTTTTTCAGCTTATTCAGCTTCTGATCTGACTCAAACAGCGCCAGTATAACTTCACACCTGATCTGACGCTGTTCGTTTTCAAATAATATTGCATTACTTCGATGTTTTCTGATTGGTACTATTCGCGTCATAAAATGATTTCTTCAAAACGTCACATATATTTGTCTTTCTTTTTTTAAAATGTGCGTTGTAGCACTCAGCAACTGGCCACCTGCATGTTCTTGCGCACACTGAATAAGACAGCGCTATATGCAATCATCAGATTCAAATGTTAACAGTTATATAGCACAGAATGGAAATCAGCAGTTCTTAGCATTCCACCACGCAAGCTGTCATATCAACCGCCTACTGTAACTTGCTTTCTGTTTTCTTCGGTTATAGTCTTGAATAAATGTGCACTTGTTTTGTTATACTTTTACATCAACATATGTTCCTGTGTTTGAGCTACATGGGCATGCTCAAAAAATACACGTATAATGCCACAAAAAAGTGCATGCAGACACTTCAGTTCGCAAGCATTGGTACGACAATGCAGTCACAAGTACACTGCAGAGCTTTAGCGCGTCTTTATGTGAAAACAGCAGTGTCAGATGGGGAGTGTCTGATGATTGCATATAGCGCTGAAGTTACTGCTCTTTACTATGCTTTCCTCTGCATGTTCTGGAGTACAAAAGAAACAGCATACAGCAACATGTGGGGACTGGCAATATTGGGGGAAAAAAACACGCGGTTGTATGTATCGTGATACACTGCAGAACTATAGCGCGTCTTTATGTGAAAACAGCAGTGTCAGTTGGGGGGCGGTAGGGAAGGATCCTGAACGCGACTGAGACAATGAAAAGTGAATTTAAAAAAAAAAAAAAAAATAAAGCTAACCTTTACAAATATAAATTACACCGGCTGTTACAGACTGAAATCAAATGTATCTTTTTATTCTAAAATAGTGAAAATAAGAACACTTCTCAAAATGGAGTTGTGCAGGATCGAACTCATGACCTTCGGATTCCCAGTCAGCGACTGATACTGTTGCGCCACGGAAGCAATGATAGCTAATTTGTGTCAAAGTCGCACACTAAGGCGGCTTTTTTTGGTGGTGGCTTTTTTTTTTTTTGTACCTTTTGTGAAAGTGTTTCTTTGATATTTGGACTTCAGGCTTCATACATTATATAGTTTATGCCTACATTTTGTCATTTGCTACTAGAATATTGTAAAACGTTTCTGTTTTAACAATGTGTTTACACAGATTACTGTAGAAATGCAACACATATGAAATGCGTGTGTTCCAAATAACAATCTATTATTTCTTCTCTAAAACTCCACTTCACTCCCAGATAATCAATCAAGGCATGAGCTGGGAAAAGCTCGTTTACGTTCTAAGTCGTTGGGGGGATGAAATAGCCGGCTGCTGGCAGCTTGTCTTTATCAGTACATTTAGATGACAAAAGATGCTGGCGGAGAGGTGAGAACGCTTTTAAGAAGAGATTTAAGGTGGGCCGGATCTACGAGTTTTTTCGTAGGCTCTGGTAATTCTAGTGTTAAAGAGAGAAATTATTAACCTCATGCAAGGTTAGATTTCTTGGTTGTTTATGGTTAGTTTTTGTATAAATTAAGGATTTTTCAAATGTTCATTTTTTTCCCTGTGCTTAAAACTCATTAAAGTGTTTACAGCGATCAGTTCGTAAGGCTGTAGCGTGATCTCTTGCAATGTTAGTTTTCTCTGTTGTTCATTTAGTTTACTATTCTATGGTATAATTATGGTGTATTCTATGGTATAATTATTTTTGTGCTTAAAAATCTTTAAAAAAAATATATATATTTACATACAGTTTGTATAGCCTGTAATGGATTAATTGTATTTACATGCAATCTTATGGGGGCAATTAGTTTGGGTCGTGACCAAAATGGGTTGCGACCAGAGTTTTGGAATGAATTACGGTCGTGACCAAAGGTTCCACTGTATCAGTTTTCCATCCCCTTTATATCTTGATGAAATCTTTCCCTATTCTCATCGCTGACATCGTCCACATTTGGTGAGGAAAAAAGTCGAGATGAGAATGTCAAAAATGCATCTTCAGTGACATTCGGGCTCCCATAAGCCAGTCCTCTTTCAGCAGGTTCTCCACAAGCTCAGCGTTATTCTCTGCTCTTTGACTGCCAAACAAATTCTGGACAAACCCGCACGAATGCTTCCCATGCTGCTGATGCAGTGGACTTCAGTTTCCTTTTGAACTCCTCATCAAGCATCGGTAAACGGATTTCTAGAACAACAAAAACACCTTCCTTCATTTTGGCTTCACTTTTCTCGAGACCAAACTTATTTCTTAAATGCTGAAAAGCACCGGCATTTCTGTCCATCGCCTTGACAAAACTTTCAAAGTAACGGTGAATCTAACAAACAAAATGTCCTCAAATGTTTCACAGTAAAACCTTGACCTACTGCACCGTCATGTCTGAATTGTGTCATTATGCTTTAGAAACGTATAAGACCTGGTAATCAGTAACAAATATTTTTTTCTGCTAATTAAAAAATTTATAATTTTTAAATAAAATTAATAATGACAAGGTAAACAACTCACAGCTGTTAGTAACGTGTGGCAAATTCTTATCTCAATGGCATCCCAAGTGGAATTACTGGTATTTATTAAAATGGTTATCTGTCTTTACTGTCCAGTCACCGTAGTTGTCCAGGACCTGGAACATCATAACTAAAAAACGGGATGTGCTGCTGGAAGAAAACGGTTTTCAGGTTTGGAGTCACCAAGGTAAAGGTGAAAGACTCCCAGTAGTAAAATGCTTGTTGGCCAGTGTAATCAGTCCTGGGGGTCCACTGTGGCTTCAGGTTTTTGTTTCAAGCAGATTCATCATCGGTGCCAGCTGATACCCTCATCTCAGTTAATTAGCTGGTGTTTTTTTTTTTTTTCTCTCTTCTATATTAAGAAAGCCCAGCAGTCTGATTTTTACATTTATAAGACATTTAGAAACCTTTCCATTTTTGCTAGAGATTTAAATGCTTAACTCACTCTTGTTGCTTTCATTCTATTTTGCCCTCTCTGTGCAGTTCGCTCCCTTCATTGTTTCTTAATAATGACAATTTAAAAAAATGAGCCGAGCAGACACCCAGCCAGGCAAACAACACTGAATCATGAGAGGAGGCTGCAACTACTTTAGCATCAGACCCACTAATTAGTAAATAATGGATTAATTAAACAATTAGGGGAAAGAAGAATGAGCATCAAGATGAAAATATTGTTAGAAAAGAAAATACATTATTCCCATATAATTGCTTGAAATAACAGTTCACTTAACCCCTTAATCGCCCTCTGCCGGATATATCCGGCATCGTTTTATTGCTAACGCCATACTGCCGGAATTATCCGGCACATTTGCCTATTATTATATGAATGCCTGTCGTATAGTATAACTGACGGTTTGGCGTGGGTATTATTACTACATTGTATTTCGACAACTCTGTGGTTGTTTTGGCCGGTTATGTGATGTGATTCGGAAGTGACAGCTGTGAATATGGCGAAACGTAAACTGACTTCAAGTGAGGCTTTGCAGGCGATTTTGGACAATTCTGATCATGATTGTAGCAGTTCTGAAGAAGATTTTAGCGACAATGATGAGCAGCAACGTGCGCTGCATGATACTGTGAATGACGGCGCATCGGATGACGCCGATGAGTGGGTGTATCCCCAGCATCTCAACTGGACTGCTGCCCGAGGTGAACTACCTTTTCTGCATCCGTTTGAGGCAACGTGTGGCTTTACTGTTGATGTAAACAATTACACTGCTGAGCAGTTTTAGGAGCTGTTTGTGTCACCTGATTTGATCAGACATTTTGTTCATCAGACAAATCTGTATGCAGCACAGTTTATTGAGAAAAATTCCAATTTACCTCCACATTCCCGTGTTCGTGCTTGGGTAGACACTGATGAAAACGAAATGAAAAAATTCATTGGGATTTTGATGTTGATGGGAATAATCAGAAAACCAGATATTGAGATGTACTGGTCTACAGATCCTATGTATGCAACACCTATTTTTGCAGCTATCATGAAACGTAACCGATTCTCTTTGCTGCTGAAATTCTTTCATTTGAATGACAACAGAAATGAGCCAGATAAGAAAGATCCAAACCGCGACCGCTTGTTCAAGCTACGTCCTTTAATTGACCATTTATTTGAAACATTTCAGTTGCCCTACATGCCAGGACCGTCAGTTGCAGTTGATGAAAGTTTATTGTTGTGGAAGGGCCGCTTACAGTTTCGACAGTATCTACCATTGAAAAGGGCACGGTTTGGTATCAAGATGTTTTGCTTAGCTGAGAATTCAGGTTACATTTATAGATTTCGTGTATACACTGGCAAAGAGGATCCTAAGAGTAGTATTTCAGCAGTGTTGCCAGATGAATGTAAGGACTTTGGTCTTTCAGAGAAAATTGTTGTGTACCTTGCCCTACCACTATTGGACAATGGGTACACCATTTGGATGGATAACTGGTACTCCAGTTGTATGTGTTTGCCCATTTCTAGAACTTGCACAACATTTAGTGGTCAATACTGCTTGAATAAATGTAAAAAAAGTAAAAAAACGAAAATTGTTCAGATTTCGCCTGGCGTGGGAATATTTAGGGAGTTGGCGGTTAAAGGGTTAATCAGCCCAGGAGTCCAATTAAAAACAGAAGGTGGTTGGAACAAAAACCCGCAGCCACAGGAGGTCCCAGGCCGAGTTTGGGGACCCCCTGTTTTACACTATTCCGTTGCACAAGATGGAGGTTTGCCAGGCGTCGTCACCTACAAGAAGGGAAATGGAGTTTATTTCCTTATATTGAGCTTTAGTAGCAACTAGAAATAATTCTGTTTTGCTGTTTAATTGTAAAGAGTTGTGCATAGTCCAGCTTTTAATTTCTTCCAGGCAAGATCCTTTAACATCCATTTTTTGATACGGCAGTAAATCTGTCACCTGTGTAAAAATTCTAACCCAACCCATCGCTGCTAACATTATGGACAAGTGAGAGCAGGTAGATACAGACAAGCAGAGGACTGAGCCTCGGACCCTGAGGATCTCCTTGTTAGGCTGGACCTGCTGTCACAATGACCGACACAAACTGTTAGAGTCGTGTCCGAGATATCCGCAGTGGCGTCCATTCTGCACAGTAGAACAGTGTGGTGCTGCCGTCCTGAAGTCTGACGACATTCACAGTCTGCTGGCCTAAGTAAATCGTTGGTGCCTCTGAGACGGTCAGTTTCTCAGCTGTTGTGCACCCCAAAGACGGGCTGAAATGTCTTCATGTGGTCAGGTTATTAGTCAAGTCATTAGTGACTACTGACACTCGAGAGCGTTCGAGTCCATTCTTGATGCTAACTGCTCTCTCCGTTCTCTCTTCAGTCTAAGTTTGGGGATGCAGAAGCCACGTTCAAGTCAGCTGTCACAGATCCAGTGTCTGGCGGTGGGATTATCAATGTGTATGACAGCTGGGACCATTCGATGAAGGTGGGATTTGATGAGTGTGCTGGGGATGGGATCTGCTGTACATTTGATAGAACAGGACTTGGATGGCCGATAATTAAAAATTAAGCCAAGTCTGGTAAAGGAACTTGACGGACAGGGAAGGTGAGTGAGGAGAAATAAAACAAGCGGGATGGACAACTTGCATTAATGACATTTTTGTTTAAAAGTTAAAGAATTTAATTGAACAGCATGCAAACTGAAATAACTCTCAAATCACAGAGGAGGGTGGAAAATCTATCATGGCCTCTCAGTTACTCTGCCCTTGGCTGTGATTAGCATATCTCTGTAAGCCCTTTGGTGGTCAGTGAAGTCCCGGGCACACACAGTGAGGGTAGGCTTAACGCCACAGTCTCTCAAGGCATCCGTCAGCTGCTTTCATAGATCACAGAGTGAAATTAAACCACAGAGCCAAACAGTAAAGGAGACATGTAAAGCTGAGCGAAGGATGCTGGGTTAGAGCGGCCAACAAGATGGGAATGGCGCTGAGAGAGATCAGAAATGGAGGCAGTTAGGCTAGAGAAGGAGTGTTTTTAAGGAAATTAAATTACAGAAAAAAAAAAAGAGGATTGGAGTCTGCAAAGGGCACTGCTTTATGGAGTGAGAGGCTCAGTAGAGAAGGCACGATGTGTAGAGCAGTCCAGCAGGGAGAGATAAGAATTTAGTTACTAGATAACGTAGAAATGTACTGTACATATTCAAAATGAACAAGAATGTCACTTGAGTGATAATGCAGGAAATCACTCTGCAGCAGTTTAAAACCCAGCTAAGATCCATACCGCCTGATGACGCTGATTTATTTAATTTTTCGGTGTGGATCCCAGGAACGCACCCGGCCTTGGCCCGACTCTCATACAAAAAGCAAACGGCAATAAAACAGAAATTGAAGAATGTAATAAACAATAATAAGCTACCCAAACTACAACAATCCCACCCCAGTTCCCTTTACGGCAAATTATACAATAAACACAAATTCCATAATAGCAAAGCACACACAGTGAAGTCCAGAGATCAGCTCGCTGTATGTGAATGTAAAGAACAGACCTTCCAGACGTGTGATGGGATCAGGAGCGCTCTTTCCTCTTTTCACAGGTCAACAACCAATCCTAATCCAGTCCTCCCGCACCAGGAAGACCCCAGACAGTCCATATACCAAAACTGGAGACAATCCAGGACTGAACAAGAATCCACAGATACATGACATGTGACATGAAACAACAACAAACTCCTCTTTAGAACTGGCCTCCTTTTAAATGTCACGACGGCCTCCTTGTCCCCAGCAGCCTCTGCACCCTCAGCAGACGACCAATCAGAGCCACTGCAGGGACTGCTGGGAGTTGAAGTTTTCAAAATTTATTAGCGCGAATCCGAGAGAAACTCATCGGGCTGCGTGGCGGTGGCGGTGCCACTCTTCACTTGCGTGTCAGCCTCAGGGTGTAACCTTCACTCCGCTTAGTTAGCAAATGACAGAACTAATTAACGGATTTAGATCTTTTTTTATTATCGTGCTTCTTTTAACTTCACCTGTTGTCTTGTCATCGATATTTAACCCACTTCTTATTGTTCAAATGACTTGAAATTTTGCACACTTACTCACTTCCAATGACAATACATGACTCAATAATCAGTTTCACTAAATTGATTAATATTAATTAAATGAAATTTTCATATGAAGAATAGATTTCACCAATAGATAGAAATATTAAAGGAAGTGTTAAAATATTGATTACAAAAAAACAAACCCAAGACAAAAAAGTTGAAAATAATAAATATATATATATAACACTTTTTAAAAACCACACGCTTATTAAGTTAAGTGTACTTTTTAAAAAAAAAAAAAAAAAAAAAAAAAAAAAAAAGTCTCATACATCACTCGTAAAATAAGTGTGGGCGCTTTTGTTAAGATTTTGATTGATGAAAAGCGTCCACGTATGCGAGACTTATTTTTTACTTTTTAGTATACTTTTTAACTTAAGTGTGGTTTTTAAAAAGTATATTTTTTTATATATACAAAACTGTGCAAAAGTTTTAGACAGGTGTGAAAAAATGCTGTAAACAAAGAATGCTTTCAGAAATATACCGTATTTTTCGGACCATAAGACGCACCTGACCATAAGACGCGCCCAGTTTTTAGAGCAGGAAAACAAGAAAAAAATATTCTGAACCAAATAGTACCGATATACTAAAATATTTATTAGAATATAACAAAATATGGTAATATTTAACAGCGTAAACTCAACAGTGGTGTTAAGAACCATCATCACTTCCATTAACAAATGAGAAAAGACTTAAGAGGCTCAAGCACTTTTCTAGTTTTCTGGAAACCCCAAAAACTCATCATCGCTAGTGTCAGAATTTATAAAACTCAGTTGCTCACAATCACTTATATCACTTTCTTCACTATCTTCATATATGATATTATCTTCAGTTCCATCTAAGACATTGCTAATGCCACATTTTTTGAATGATCGTGCAATGATATCCTCCTTCACTGACTGCCACGATGTTTTAACCCATTCACAAACTTGAGTGATAGTGGGCCTCTTCATTCATCCAGTAGGAGTCAGATCATGATTCCCAGCAGCCATCCATTTGTTCCACTCTTCTCTCATAAAGACTTTAAATGGTTTGTTGATTGAAACGTTGAGAGGTTGCAACTGGCTGGTAAGACCCCCAGGAATTACAGCTAGATGAGTCTTCACCTCTTTAAATCTGTTTTTTGTTGTTTCGCTAATATGTGCTCTGAACTGGTCAAGCACTAATAAAGCAGATTTTTTCAGAAGCCCTCCAGGACGTTTGGACCACACTTTTTCAATCCATACTTTCATTCCATTTTCATCCATCCATCCTTTTTCATGAACATGCACAACAACTCCTCGTGGAATAACATCTTTTGGAAAAGTTTTCCTTTTGAAAATTAGCATCGGTGGCAATTTGGTGCCGTCAGCACATCAGGACAACACAGCAGTGTAATGTGTTTTCTCATGTCCTGAGGTTTTCACAGTTATTGTTTTGGCACCTTTGAGGTCAACCGTCTTATTAGATGGCACATCAAAGGTTAGCGGGACTTCATCCATATTCCCAATCTGGTCCATTGGAAAATCATTTTTTTTCCTAGCATTAATTACAAATTTATGAAAAGACAGAATCTTCGGTTCATATTCTTGTGGCATTTTTTGTGCAATTCTTGTTTTGGTGCGCATAGCAAGACCGCTTCTCTTCATAAATCTGTAGCACCATGATGGTGAGCCAGTAAAATCCTTAATGCCTTTCTCTGCAGCAATGCGTTTGGCTTCATAGATGATCATTTTTGTAGAAACTGAGAAGCCCATATTCCGGTGACGTGTGATCCATTCTTTCATGTCAATTTCTAACTGTGGCCATTTTGCAACATGCCCACGAAAAGTGTGCTTACCAGTAGTTTTATCAAGTTTTTGCAGCTGATCCTCCTGTTTCCTCCACTCTCATCATTTTTTCAGTTGGAGGTCACCCAAAATGTCTCTCCGCTGCTCTATTTCCATGTTCTTTTGCATATTTTACTACCTCCAGTTTAAACGGAATTTTATATGTTAATCTTCTCGTTTTTGACATTTTGTACCGTTAGAGAATTGGTGTTTTTCTGAGGAAAATACAGTAATGAAAGAACTGTCAGTTGTTATGATACATATTACCGTACACATCAATAATTTGACTCATACCGCTTGGCGATGCACATGGGTTACTGTAAGTCTTAATCCATGCATCACTAAGCCGTATTACTATTAAAGGGCACCAACCAGCCCGACAGGCAGGGCTTTGCATGGCAGGAGAGACTATGTGTGTCTCTTCTGCCATGACGGGCTCCTTGCCTGCTTGTCAGGGGGTTCTATTCAATAAGGGCGCGCACAAAAAGTCGAGCTTCAAAAGAGCAACCTCAATTGGGCACGGCGAATAAAGGCGCGCGTAAATAAAGGCGAGCTTCAAAAGGGCAACCTCAATTGGGCGCAGCGAATAAAGGCAAACGCAACAAAATTATTACAGAAAATTTATTAGATAAAGGCAATGACTGAACGTATAAAAAGGCGAAAGCAAGAAAATTAAAATGCCGTGCTCAATTGAGGTTGCCCTTTTGAAGCTCGCCTTTTTGTGCGCGCCCTTATTGAAGGATACCCTGTCTGTCAGGGCACTGAGCGGCATCACATAGTCCCGGCCGGCCAATCAAGAAGCCAACTGGACGAACCCGTGCTCCGCCAAATGGAGCAGGTGACAGGGCGAACAGCGGCTCCACGGATGGGTGAGTAGAAAAAGTAGTAACTATGCAGTGCATAGATGCTGATCATGCCTTTATTTTGTTTTGTAAGTGCTGCTGGTTAGTGCCCTTTAAAAAAGCACCTAGGCAGGGCTTTTTTTATTTGTATTTTTTTTTTAATATACCACTGTACATTTGTTTTTTGTTTAAACACATTTTGTTGTAGAAGTACGGTACCTAGAACAACTCTGGTGATGGAGTTGAATCCTCCTGTCTGGACCTGTCCTTGATGATCTGATCCTGTCAGTCAGTCAATCAGTGTCACACACACACACACAGGGGAGGCGTGAGCTGTGCTGATCATGTCATTTGAATGACTGACTGACCATTGAGACTCCAGGAGGCGGGAAATGCAGTGCTCTCACGGACACAGCTGCAACAAGCTGGACATGGAGCAGCACATTAGTACCAGCACAGTAAGAAGCAGGCAGAGGGAGAAAGGGAGACGACTGTCACAGGCTGTCATGGTTTTAATAATCTTTTATTTTCTCAGGTACCGGTACATTAAGTCCTTCCCCCTCCCCACTTCGCGCCGTCATCGCCATCGAGTCATCCGACTCCTACTGTTGGTGGATGCTATCCCGCCTCCTTTCACATCATTTGATGCAGGGTGTGTGGCGTGTCTGAGAGCGGTGGGCGGGCATTGCCTCGGCGCCTGTCCGTACGCCATCGCTGATTGAGCAACTCTGGCTACGAGGGGCGGGGAGGTCTGACATCACTTCCAGCACCCGATTGGTTTGGTGTGTCCAAGAGTGGTGGGCAGGCGTTCCCTTGGGCGGGCGTTCCCTCGGCGTCCGTCCGTATGGCATTGCTGATTGAGCAGCTGTAGCTATGAGGGGCGGGGAGGGCTCACATCACCTCCAGCACCTGAACTGTAAATTGTAAGTACCGTAAGCGATAGTAAGCAAACGCAGCAGCGGGCGACAGCGCATAGGACACCATGGGCAAACAAATACAGTCGACCCTTGATATACGACTGGCCTGACATGCGGTCACGTGTATCCGCTTGCGCGATTGTAAACAAACAGCCGAGAGCGTTCGTAAGCGTCCGTCATAATTTCGGTCAGTGCAGTGATTTATATCATTTATTTCGCTATTTGCTAAGAAAGGAAGAGAAGGTAATGAAGGTAAAGAAAGCGATCACAATTGAAACGAAGGACATTGTGCGGAAATATGAGAGTGGTGTTCGTGTGACCGATCTCGCTAATATGTACAGCATGTCGCAATCCACCATCTTGACAATTTTACAAAGAAAAGATTTGTATAAGGAGGCTCCTTCCAAACAATAACCACCTTCCATTTCATTCTCCTCCTCCTCCCTTCCTGCAGCCCAAACATGTCAAATTAAATGGTGAGTACAGTATGAAATTGTTGTTTCTGGTAGGCTAGGCACTTCTTTATAACGTTTTGGTTAGTACATTAGAAAAATTATTGGTGTTTTGGTAAATTATGCACATTATACAACCCTTTTTTACTATGAAAAGGTTAAGTAAGTGTTGCTGTGGGAGGTTCGGAACACATTATGGGTATTTCCATTATTTCTTAAGGGAAAAATAGTCTTGACTTACAACCAACTTGACTTACAACCAGCCCTCGCGAACGAATTGAGTTCATAAGTCAAGCGTCCACTGTATCCATTTACAACAGCCTTACTGGACAGCATTCAGACTATTAGACGCACCCTCATTTTCCCCCCACTTTTGAGGAAAAAAAAGTGCGTCTTATGGTACGAAAAATACGGTAATTGTTATCAATTTACAAAATGCAAAGTGAGTGAACAAAATAAAGATCTAAATCAAATCAATATTTGGTGTTCCTAACTTTTGCCTTCAAACCAGCATCAATTCTTACAGGTCCACTTGCACAAAGTCAGGAATTTTGTAGGATTCTAGTCAGGTGTTTGATCAACCAATTCTACCAAACAGGTGCTAATGATCATCAATGTCACACGTAGGTTGAAACAGAAACAGCTTCAAACTGGGTGAGGAACAGCCAAACTCTGCTACCAAGGTGAGGTTGTGAAGACAGTTTCATGTCATGGCAAGATTGAGCACAGCAACAAGACACCAGGTAGTTCTACTGCATCAGCAAGGTCTCTCCCAGACACAGATTTCAAAGCAGACTGGGGTTTCAAGATGTGCTGTTCAAGCTCTTTTGAAGAAGCACAAAGAAACAGGCAACGTTGAGGATCGTAGAGGCAGTGGTCAGCCAAGGAAACTTAGTGCAGCAGATGAAAGACACATCAAGCTTATTACCCTTCGAAATCGGAAGATGTCCAGCAGTGCCATCAGCTCAGAACTGGCGGAAACCAGTGGGACCCAGGTACACCCATCTACTGTCCGGAGAAGTCTGGCCAGAAGTGGTCTTCATGGAAGAGTTGCAGCCAAAAAGCCATACCTCCAACGTGGAAACAAGGCCAAGCGACTCAAGTATGCACGAAAACATAGGAACTGGGATGCAGAAAAATGGCAGCAGCTGCTCTGGACTGATGAATCAAAATTTGAATATTTGGCTATAGCAGAAGGCAGCTTGTTCGTCGAAGGGCTGGAGAGCGGTACAATAATGAGTGTCTGCAGGCAACAGTGAAGCATGGTGGAGGTTCCTTGAATGTTTGGGGCTGCATTTCTGTAAATGGAGTTGGAAATTTGGTCAGGATTAATGGTGTTCTCAATGCTGAGAAATACAGGCAGATACTTATCCATCATGCAATACCAATAGGGAAGGTGTATGATTGGCCCCAAATTTATTCTGCAGCAGGACAACGACCCCAAACATACAGCCAAAGTCATTAAGAACTATCTTCAGCGTAAAGAAGAACAAGAAGTCCTGGAAGTGATGGTATGGCCCCCACAGAGCCCTGATCTCAACATCGAGTGTGTCTGGGATTACATGAAGAGACAGAAGGATGTGAGGAAGCCGACATCCACAGAAGATCTGGGGTTAGTTCTCGAAGATGTTTGGAACGACCTACCAGCCGAGTTCCTTCAAAAACTGTGTGCAAGTGTACCTAGAAGAACTGATGCTGTTTTGAAGGCAAAGGGTCACACCAAATATTGATTTGATTTAGAAACAACATCATGGCGCCGCAGATGGCAGCCTCGGTGCCTCGTTCCTTGGTGCTTTCTCTGTTTTTGTTTGTTTGTTCCGTGATAAGCTGTCCACCTCTGATCACATACAGCAGAGAGGAACTCTTACACATCGGTCAATTCGCTGGTGAAATTTTTTCACCGTCTTTCACTCAGACGGAATACTTTACAGAACTTTTAGTCGGAGGAGCAGCTGCCCTTTACGGAATTAGAAGGAGACGCCGACGAGGGAAGCGAGCCGGAGCGCTTGTTAAACTGCGCCACCGGGGATTTCGAACTGCGCTCCCTTCAATTCACCTGGCGAACGTCCGCTCTTTGGCCAACAAGATGGACGAACTGCTTCTGTTAAACAGAATAAACACGGACTTTTCCAGATCTGCTGTCCTGTGCTTCACTGAAACCTGGCTTGGTGAGCACATCCCCGATAGCGCATTATACCTGCCGAGCTTCCAACTTCTCCGTGCGGACCGCGTCATGGAGCTCTCGGGGAAAACGAAAGGAGGCGGAATCTGTTTCTACATAAACGAAGGTTGGTGTACAGATGTCACAGTACTAATCAAAACATGCAGCCCTCACTTAGAGTCTTTTTTCATTGACTGTAAACCGTTCTATTCACCGCGGGAGTTTTCCTCGTTTATTCTGGTTGGTGTTTACATCCCACCTCAGGCCTGTGTTAGTGAAGCATTACAACACCTGGCTGACCAGATAACTAACATGGAGCACAAACACCCGGACTCCCTGCTCATTGTTCTTGGTGATTTTAACAGAGCAAACCTCAGGCAAGAACTGCCAAAATTCAGTCAGCATATTAAGTGTCCTACCAGGGACAAAAACACACTGGACCACTGCTACACTACATTAAAGGATGCTTATCGCTCTGTCCCTCGTGCTGCCCTGGGACTCTCTGACCACTGTTTGGTTCATCTTCTCCCGACTTACAGGCAGAACTTAAGATCTGCAAAGCCTGTGGTGAAAACGGTGAAGAGATGGACCAACGAGGCAAAGCTGGAACTACAAGCCTGCTTTGACTGTACTGATTGGAGTGTTTTTGAGTCTGCAGCGACAGACCTGGATGAGCTTACTGACACTGTGACATCCTACGTCAGTTTTTGTGAGGATATGTGTGTGCCCATGAAAACTTTTCGCACATACAACAACAACAAACCCTGGTTTACTACAAAACTCAGGCAGCTTCGTAAGGCTAAGGAGAAGGCCTACAGAAGTGGGGACAGAATCCTGTATAATCAAGCCAGAAACACATTGACAAAGGAGATCAGAGTAGCAAAGAGGTGCTACACTGAAAAGCTGGAAAATAGGTTTACAGCCAACGACCCTGCATCAGTGTGGAGAGGTTTGAAAGACATCACCAACTACAGGAAACCATCCCCCCATACTGAAGAGAACCATCAACTAGCCAACGAGCTGAATTTGTTCTACTGCAGGTTTGATAATCCCTCTTTCACACCTCTCACCCACGCCAATCTAAATACAGTCCCAGCACTCACTACCAAGCCCCTGCCCCTCCCCACTGACACCATACCTGCACTCAGGATCTGTGAAGGGGACGTGAGTCAGCTCTTCAGGAGACAGAAGATCAGGAAGGCACCAGGTCCAGATGGTGTGTCACCCTCCTGTCTTAAAGTCTGTGCTGATCAGCTGGCCCCCATATTTACACAGATCTTCAACAGATCCCTGGAGCTATGTGAAGTTCCCTCCTGCCTTAAACGTTCCACAATTATCCCGGTTCCAAAGAAAACCTCCATTGCAGGGTTAAATGACTACAGGCCAGTCGCCCTGACGTCTGTGGTCATGAAATCCTTTGAAAGACTGGTGTTGACCTACCTGAAGGACATTACAGACCCCCTGCTTGACCCCCTACAGTTTGCTTACCGAGCAAACAGGTCAGTGGATGATGCAATCAACATGGGACTGCACTACATCCTGCAACATCTCGACTCTCCAGGGACATATGCTAGGATCCTGTTTGTGGACTTCAGCTCGGCGTTCAACACTATCATTCCAGAAGTCCTCCACACCAAACTCACTTGGCTCACTGTACCAGCTCCCATCTCCCAGTGGATCAAAAACTTCCTGACAGATAGGAAGCAGCAAGTGAGACTGGGAAAAATCACATCCAGCACACGAACAGTCAGCACTGGCGCCCCCCAGGGATGTGTCCTCTCTCCTCTGCTCTTCTCCCTCTACACAAATGACTGCACCTCAAGAGACCCGTCTGTTAAAATCCTGAAGTTCGCAGATGATATGACAGTCATTGGCCTCATCAAGGACAGTGATGAGTCTGTATACAGACGAGAGGTCGAACAGCTGGCCCTCTGGTGCGGTCAAAACAACCTGGAGCTGAACAAGCTTAAAACTGTGGAGTTGACAGTGGACTTCAGGAGGAGCCCCCCAGTGCTGCCCCCTCTCACACTACTCAACAGCATTGTGTCCGCTGTGGAAAACTTTAGGTTTCTGGGATCCACAATTTCCCAGGACCTAAAGTGGGAACTAAACATAAACACAATTGTTAAAAAGGCCCAGCAGAGGTTGTACTTCCTGCGCCAGCTCAGAAAGTTCAACCTGCCTCAGGAGCTGCTCATCCAATTTTACTCTGCAGTAATCCAGTCTGTTCTCTGTTCATCTATCACAGTCTGGTTTGGCTCAGCCACAAAACAGGACAGGAACAGACTTCAACGGACAGTCAGGATTGCAGAAAAAATCATTGGTGTTGATCTGCCCTCCATTCAAGACTTATACAGATCTCGAGTCAGGAAACGGGCAGAAAACATCATTGCAGACCCATCACACCCTGGTTACAACCTTTTTCAACTTCTTCCCTCTGGTAGGCGCTACAGAGCACTGTACGCCAAAACTACCAGACATGTGAACAGTTTCTTTCCTCAGGCCATCACTCTCATGAACACTTAAGTCAATCTCACAGCATCAGGGACAATACTAGGTAAAACCGGAGTCCAATTCCTTGTATGTGTACATATACTTGGCCAATAAAGCTGATTCTGATTCTGATTCTGAGTTCTCTTTTGTTCATTCACTGCATTTTGTTGATTGATGAAAATAATTGATTAACACTTCCATTTTGGAAAGCATTCTTTGTTTACAGCATTTTTTCACACCTACCTAAAACTTTTGCACAGTACTGTGTATATTATTTTCAATAATTTGCTTGAACATTCCGGTTGATTTTGTGACTTCTCTCATTGTGTTAAGAGTCCTAGTTCGTTTGCAGGAGTGATATATTTTCGCTAATCCGAGAGAGAGGCTGCGGGCCGAGGGGATGAGTAACGTCCGGTATAGGGAGCCGGGCGGGGTCCACCTCGCTGTCCTGTTTCACTAATACGAGGATGAAGCCGTGGGGGACGACGACTATGTGTAATAAAGGAATACTCCACCCAAAAAGGATATTTTAACAGCACGAGTTCTTCCCTGCAGCTAAAGTCTTCATCTCTCATGGAGGAGACTCTGCTTTTGACCTGCCTGTCGGACAGCACATGAACAGACCGGTTTTAAGGTTTTTATACAAACCTGTTGCCTTTTGCTTGAACTTTGTGTAAAGTGTCGTTACGTTCCCTCCAGATGCCATCATTTTATTTTTAAATTGGCTTCTTGCAGACCATCTGGAGCTTCTTGTCGGTGAGCAAATTGCAAACGCTTGCTATTTTCTTTCTGTCTTCAGGCCTCTGGGGATTTTAGTATTACTTTTGTAATAAAGCCTCGCTTTATGCACTAATCACATTTTTCTTGCACTGCCTAAAATTAAAATGAACAAAATTGTTTTTTTTGTCTTGCATATCACCATATGCATCTCCCAAAAGAGCTTTTTATGTAGAGCACAGCTTTTTCAGACCGATGTGATGTCCTGTTTCTGCTCTTCTTCTCCTCTTCCCACTTGTAATGGGGGTCAATGTGCTTGACCAGCCTTCTCCCTACAGCTTGGTCAGCTCCTCCTCCGCCCTTTTCCTTCAGGTGGTCTTTGGCCTCCTTTGCTTCCTCTTCTTCTGTATTTCCATTCCCTTCACACTTTTGCCCACATTGTCTGTCTCTCCTCATCACATGTCCATACCACTTCAGCCTACTTTCCTGTACTTTCTTAGATGTCTCTTCCACTTTTGTTGTACCTCTGATTGTCTCATTTCTTCTTCTGTTCTTTTTTTATTTTTGTGTAATCTCCACATTCTCCTTTCTTCCACATCCAACTTCTTCTCTTGCTTTTACTGGACGTGTCTCTGCTCCTTTCAGCATTTATTGGCATTACTTAAACCTTACCTTTTGGCCTTTGCCTTATTTCTTTGATCTCACAATACTCCTGATCCATTCTTCCAATTCTTCCATCCACACTGTACTCTGTGGGTGATCTCTGCATCTGATTTTCTTTCCATTTACGGGCACCTCTGCTCCTAGCTATTTAAATGTTTCCACTCTTTTCAGTCCCTCTCCCTGCAGGCCAGCTTTCTGAATCCTGATCCTCACTAAACCTCAAATTTTCTGGCTGCTTCTTCTTTATCTTTAATCCTTGGCCTTCTAACTTCCTCACCACTTCCTCTTTTCTGGTGCTACACAACACCGTGTCATCAGCCTTCACCGGGGAAATTAGTCTTATTTCCCATGACTCAGCGCATCCCTAATGAGATCAAATAGTTAAAGAATTCAAGAAGACCCCCAGGGCAGACTGGGATCTCGTCTGTTACCCCAACACCGCTTTTAACCCGAGTCTTTAGTCCCTCATACATTTCCTGGACACTCCTCACACACTTCTCTGTTCCTCCTTTCTCTCTCGTGCACCACCAGACTGTCTCAAGTCACTCTTCTTCAAATCAATGGCCACCATATGCAGACCTTTGTTTTTCTGGATGCTTCTCTTCCTGCTGTTTCAATTCCTGTGTCACTTGTTAATGTCCCTGACACGAAAACCCCACTCTCTGCTTCCCTAAGCGTTCTCTTTATAATCCTTTCCCCAGTTTTCATTGTGTGCGTTTGCACTACTGGCAGTTTAAATGACCAGTTGGGATGGGCATTCCCGATGAGTATGGAATGGCAGCAGACTTGGCAGATAGACTGGTGCTTTACAGTTGGACTCATGAAATGCACTGTAAAGTGATGTTTGTTCATTTTCTGAATCCACTGTCCGCATCGGGTGAATCAAACCCCAGCTCTGTGCCAGGTAAATCCCGGACGATGATGTCCACATATATATTTACTTAATTGTAGTCAATGAGTTATACAGGCAGCGTCCTCTCTTAGTCGCTAAAAGACTGGAAACCATAAAGTTGTCTCTTCAGTCCCCACTGCTGCTTCTCTGTGTACATTAAAAATCCAATGATTGACTCAAAAGTGTGCAAATCTTGAATTAACCGTAGCAGACTTGTGGTATTTGAAAGCCAATTTGTGCATTTATGGCATACACTTGGCATTCAAAACCAGTGACAAAAAGGTTCTAAAGGGCACCCAGTGAGAGCTGAAGAGAAAGAATGAAAGGAAGGAAGTTTATAAATCTAAAATCAAAAACTGATTCACTCAGGATAACATGAAGAATGTCTGGAATGGACCGGGCATCATTACTGGACTCGAGCAATTCGAAGAGGATGGTGATGGTAATGCCCTAAACCATTTTTTTTCTCCCCTCCTACTGCCACCTTCCCTACTACATCAGCAACTCCTACCACATCGATTGGAATTGCCATTAATGGCTCCACCTCTGGCCATCAGTAAGGACTGTCCATAACGGAAGTGAGGAGACAGCTGAGAAGGATACACACAGGAACAGCCGTGTGATGAGATGGAGTTTGTCCTCTTGTTCTTCAGGCCTGTATTGACCAACATTGTGGTGTCTTCTGTCACCTGTTCAATTTGTCCCTCTGGCTGCAGAAACTGTTGCTGTTGCTGCTGCTGTGGTAAACATCCTGCATTGTAAAGCAGGCGCCTCTTCACCTAATGACTCCAGACCAGTGGCCTTCAAGTACCAAATCATGAAGACCTTCTGAGAAGGCTGGTCCTGGTCTGTAGGAGTCTTCTAGTGGTAGACCATCTGGATTGGAGTGGAGAATGCAAATAGTAATCCCTTGCTATATCGTGCTTCGACTTTCGCGGCTTCACTCTATCGCGAATTTTATATGTAAGCATATCTAAATATCCATCCATCCATTTTCCATCCCGCTGAATCCGAACACAGGGTCGCGGGGGTCTGCTGGAGCCAATCCCAGCCAACACAGGGCACAACGCAGGGAACCAATCCCGGGCAGGGTGCCAACCCACCGCAGGACACACACAAACACACCCACACACCAAGCACACACTAGGGCCAATTTAGAATCGCCAATCCACCTAACCTGCATGTCTTTGGACTGTGGGAGGAAACCGGAGTGCCCGGAGGAAACCCACGCAGACACGGGGAGAACATGCAAACTCCACGCAGGGAGGACCCGGGAAGCGAACCCGGGTCTCCTTACTGTGAGGCACATATCTAAATATATAGCGCAGATTTTTCGCTGGTTCGCGGATTTCTGCGGACAATGGGTCTTTTTATTTCTGGTACATGCTTCCTCAGTTGGTTTGCCCAGTTGATTTCATACAAGGGACGCTATTGGCGGATGGCAGAGAAGCTACCCAATCGGAGAACAGCATTCGATTCCACTTTGCGTTAGCCAGCATCTTGTCTCGCTCATTCAGCATCAACGTGTTTCACTGCTGCCGAGTACCCATAACTAATTTTTTACGTACTTGGTACATGTACATACGTTTAGTGTAACTGTACACACATTTTATACAATTTTTCTTACATTGTACGTATTTATTGCTGGTGGCCTGTCTATCATAATGGCTGTAACATATGTGATATTGAAGACGCTCGATATCTTTTAACATTTAGGTTTTCTTTATATTTACATGTTGTAGATTTTTTATTTATTTTTATATTACCTAATCAATAAACAAAATTTTTCTTTATAATACCAGTAATAAATTATGTTCTGAATGAACTGTACCATTTTACAACTGGCAACAATTGGCGGTGTTGCCAGCCGAAATCAGCGGAGAATGTAAACATTACCAGAATGCAAATGGCGCATGACTGCAGTGTTCGTATTTTAGAAATGATACTAATACTAAACGAATAATCATAATGTATCTAATATAACTGGGTAAGTAAAAGAGTGCATTACTGTATATACAGTAAATATAAAATTTGTTAAAATATGTATTACTGTTTTGTTTTAAACTGTGTTACGTATTAAATAAAACTCCTCAAGTATATAAACAGTGCGTTTACATTCATAATTTCAACAAATCCTACCTAATAATATCTAAGAAAATATAAAGGGTTTATGCTGTATAACTGTGCGGGAAATGTTTATAAGAGTGTGGGAGAGTTTATAAGGGCTTAAAATATCTAAAAAATAACCATATAAACAAATAGTTTTTACTTCGTGGATTTTCACCTTTCGCAGGGGGTTCTGGAACCTGAATCAAGGAGGGATCACTGTATTGATCTGTTCCACAAGAAAGATATTCTTATCTGGACAAAGCTGGCTGCTCTGTGAGGATTCTCTTATGATTTCTCCAGTGCTTTCAGTGCCATTCAGCCATCCATGTTAAGCAGTAAGCTCGGAGCTATGCAGGTGGGTGAGCCTGTGGTGTCCTCATGATGGACTCTCTGCCAGTCAGGCAGACCACAGTCGTCTGATGGTGTGAGCAACACTGGAGCACCACAAGGAACAGGCCCATCTGCTTTACTCCTCATTCACACTGTACACCTCCAGCTAGAAATATAACAGCAGGTCAGGTCACTTGCCGAAATTCTTGGGTGATTCTGCACTTATGGGGGTGCATTGACAAGAGGGGGTGAAGCTGAAGAGGGGGAGAACTTAGGGAATTGTCTTCAACTTAACATCAGCAAAAAACTGGTTCTTGATGTTTGCTGCACCAAAGAGCCTCAACGCCCAGTCACAATTCAAGGAGTGGATTGTAGAGGTGGTGCACTGCTACGAGTGCTTGGGGGTCCACATCAGTGACATGCCGGACTGGTCTTGGAACACACAGGAACTAGAGAATAAAGAGTAGAGCAGTCTGTTTTACATTAGGAGACCTTGCTCTGTTAATGAGTGTTCTACAACTCCGTGATGGCCAGTGTGGTGTGCTGGGCTGATAACATCCCTTTAGGAGAGACCCACCCAATCAACAAAGTGATTAAAAGGGCAGACAAAAAGTTACTCTTGCATTGTAATCGTAGTTGTGCTAACAATTCTTTGTTCAGACTTTAAATATACAAAAGCATCTTTAACTTATAGGTGATGACTTGTTAATCTAAGATAAACATCATCCTATCTTAGGTTACATGAAAAGATGCACGATGCTTTACCTTCAAGGGCTACCTTGGGGGTCTGCATGATCTCATCCTACAAAAGGCAATGTAACTGAAAAGCTTAATAGGCTAAGTGTTATAAACAAAGGTTTTCTTGTACAAGTTGGTCGCAGAAAGGCAACACACGACATAGAAGTTGTTGTTCTTTGTCAACGAGGGGGTAATTTCCTCAAGGTGATGCCCCTCTCTGTGTGCCCCAGCAGCAGGCATCAAACACAGGTTGATGGATTCACAGCCGCCAGTTGTACCCCTTAGTGTCACAGCCTGGCAGCCATCGGACTGTAATTTATTTCCCAGATGGGCTTTGGGTTTGTGTGCTCCAAAGTCTTGCTGACTGTAATGAGTGGTCTTTTTTGTTAATATGTATAGAACCGTCCTGTAAAGCTGCTAATTTTGGGTATGTTTATGTTGAATTTAACAAGTTTTAAGTGTTGCACAGACTTACAGTAGCATTTTATAGTAGATCAGAATAAGGCTTCCCGATTTATTTATTCTAATTCATCTTCTTGGTCTTTTGGCAGCTTTTTGGTTGCCACAGTGGTCATCTGTCTCCATATCTCACAGGTGGCGCAGTGGTAGTGCTGCTGCTTTGCAGTAAGGAGACTGTGGAAGATTGCGGGTTCGCTTCCCGGTTCCTCCCTGTGTGGATAGCGCTTTGAGTACTGAGAAAAGCGCTATATAAATGTAATGAATTATTATTATTATCTTCCTGTCCTCTGCGTCTTTCTCCGTCACTCCACCACATCCATAAACCTCCTCTTAGGCCGTCTTTTCCTTTTGCCTGGCAGCTCCATTCCTAGCGTTGTCCTCCCAGTATACCCAGTATCGCTCCATAGAGCATCAGTAGGCAGCATGTCATTGGTTGTCAGAAATATTGGCAATACTTTGGAACTGTGAAACTGGACTTGGGGTCATGTTGCGTGTCATCCTGTGTGATTCCTACTCGTGTATTTTGACATCCTCGGGTGATGAGATCAGCAACTGCAGTCATCAAGTTTGACATCTCCTTCTACCTCAAGTCGTGTAATATGGCAACAGCTTAACTTAAAGGGTGTGGGAATGCATAGTGGATTTTATACACCTTGTTCGGCATCATGGGTAGCAGTTCAGTGCAAAACATTTTGTATAGGTTTGTATCTCAATGACGGAGTCGCAGAAATCTTCCTGACCTGCGGAAGAGAGCTAATAATGAGAAGCCATCTTTGGTACCTGAGTCATAACAGCAGTTGTTGTTTTACTGGAAGCCCCTTAAAATGTATGCTATGTTATCTGCCTGATGAGTAAAACTTTGCACTAATAACCCCATTTTCTTTATTTTTCAATCACGTTTACAGCGGCCAGTTTGCCATTGTGCGGAAGTGTCGGGAGAAAAGCACCGGGGTTGAATATGCGGCAAAGTTTATCAAAAAGAGGCGCCTCTCTTCAAGCCGGCGGGGTGTGAGCCGGGAAGAAATCGAGCGGGAGGTGAACATCTTGCGTGAGATTCAGCACCCCAACATCATCACTCTGCATGACATCTTTGAGAACAAGACTGACGTCATCCTCATACTGGAGCTGGTGTCTGGCGGAGAGCTGTTTGACTTCCTGGCTGAAAAGGAGTCCCTCACGGAGGAGGAGGCCACGCAGTTCCTCAAACAGATCCTCGATGGTGTCCACTATCTGCATTCTAAAAAGATTGCTCACTTTGATCTCAAGGTGAGTTGTTGACACAGTGGGCAGGATGTCTCCTAAGAGAGTGCGTAGAAGGACAGGAGTGTGAGAAGCGCTGATGCAAGAAACACAGAAGGTTCCATTCTCACATTTGGTGCACTTGTCGGCCTTTCAGCACTTCTTAGCATAGGGCTGTCCATCTCTGATTCTGGAGGGCCACTCTGGCTGTCGGCTTTCATTGTAGCCATTTTCTTAATTAGTGACCAGTTTCTGCTGCTAATTAACTTCTTTTAACTTCTTTGTAATTGACTTGCTATTTAAGGAAAAAAAAAATCAATTCAGAGGTCTTTAACACTAGAATTACCAAAGCCTACAAAAAAACATGTAAACCCGGCCCACCTTAAATATCTTCGCACCTCTCCGTCAGCGTCTTTTGTCTTGTAAATATGTTGATAAGCAGCAAGCCACCTGCTATCCCATCCTCCCACCGCCGCACAAAGTTTTCTCAGCTCAAGTCTGTTTACCTGCGTGTCAGTTACTTGGAGTTGTATAGAGTGAGAAGTCAAGCAAAATGACACCTTTTATAAATACTATATCGTTATTTGGAATACATGCATTTCATGTGTGTTCCGTGTCGACAACAATCTATGTAAACACATCGTTAAAACAGAAATGTTTTTCATGTTTTAGTGATAATTGGCAAAATGTAGTCTTGAAGTGTATAATGTTTAAAGCCTGAAGTCAAAATATCAAACACTTTCACAAAAGGTATAGGTATAACAAGACAAGTGCACTTTTATTCAAGAATATAACTGCAGAAAAAGAACCCGCGTTAGGGTGCGACATTGACACGTCTTTAATACGACCGCTTTGGTGGCGTAACGGTAAGAACTGCTGACTGGTAATGGTCACAGGTTCGACTCCGTTTTGAGCAGAACGCTGCTCTTATTCTTACTATTTTAGAATAAAAACATACATTTGATTCGAGTCTGTAACAGCTGCTGCAAATGTATGGTACTTGTAAAGGTTAGTTTTTTTTTTTTTTTTATTCAGTTCTCTGTCATGTTCATGCTCCCCCTGATGTGACACTGCTGTTTTCACATAAAGACGCGCTATAACAGAATTGAACTGAGATGATGATGAGGGTTCAACATCAGATAAAGAATACACGTCGCACTTCTCAAATCGGAGTCGAACTTGTGACCTTTAGATTATCAGTCATCAGTTCTTACTACTGTGCCCCCAATGTGGTCGTATTAAAGACGTGTCAATGTCGCACCCTAACGCAGGTTCTTTTTCTACAGTTATTTTCTTGAATAAAAGCACACTTGTTTTGTTATACTTGTACCTTTTGTGCAAGTGTTTATTTGATATTTGGACTTCAGGCTTCACACATTTTACGCTTCATGTCTACATTTTGTCAATTATTGCTAAAACATGAAAAACGTTTGTTTTAACGATGTGTTTACATAGATTGTTGTAGACACGGAACACACGTGAAATGCATATGTTCCAAATAACGATCTAGTATTTACTCTACAACTCTAAGCAACTGACACGCAGGTAAACAGACTTGAGCTGAAAAAACTGTGCAGCAGTGGGGGGATGTGATAGCAGGCTGCTTGTGCTGATCGACACATTTAAAAGACAAAAGATGCTGACGGAGAGATGCAAAGGGATTTAAGGTGAGCTGGGTTTGAGTTTTTTTTCATAGGCTTTGGTAATTCTAGTGTTAAAAACACAGCAATTAAAATAAAGGGACTATAACTCAGTTAACAGCAGAAATTGGTCCCTGATGAAGAAAGTGGTAGGAAAGAAAACCAGCAGCCACTGTGGCCCTCCAGGATCAGAGTTGGACACCACAGTTTTAGAGCATCCACTTAATGAAATAAAGTTTGAACTCAGAACCTTAGATCAAGTCTTATTGTAATGATGAAGAGTTGAGTAGAATTTTGAAATGCATATTATGGTATGATTTTATTCATCACCCTGACTCCTTTCTCCATATTTCACTCCAGCCTGAAAACATCATGTTACTGGATAAAAACGTCCCCAATCCTAGAATCAAGCTGATCGACTTTGGAATTGCTCATCAGATCTTGGATAACAATGAATTCAAGAACATTTTTGGAACTCCAGAATTTGTTGGTTAGCATTGGAATGTTTTTTTTTTTTTTTTTCTCCAAGATTCTTCTTATCAAATGTATTTCAATCAGACGTGTTGATCTGGCAGATGTGTTCGGCCTCCATTGTGTGCAAATGCTCCTTTCACAGCTTCCCCCATCCCTCTCAGGGCGAATATTTAAAATGTGCCTTGAGCTGTGGCTGCTAATTTGTAAAACAAATCAATAAGGTAACCCTCACTGCCCCCATGACTCAAAATATTTGAAAATTCTGTTTCTAGTGACTTTTCGCTGAATAATTTTAAAGCCGATTACTGGCAGATTGATGAAGAAGCCAACAAGTTTATGTGCTGAGAATGTCAAGTAGAATTTGTTCTAAAAGTACTGAGCTGCACGTTGTACAGGGAAAATCTGAAATGTCTTTAACCAGGGCATCTTGCGACTGATTTAGGTCTGTTACTGTTATATATTAGCAGGATTTCTGCTCTAATCAAAGTGTTCCCATTTTTATTACAGCTCCTGAAATTGTGAATTATGAGCCACTGGGCTTGGAGGCAGACATGTGGTAAGAGATGAAGCTGATATCATAAATTCGTTATAAGCTCCTGTTTGTTTTCCAGTGCATTAAAGCTTTGGGCACACAAGGCAGATTTAATAAGATTCAGACTTTCATCCTATTTTTAGTAAGCAGAGCAGCTTCACAAATGGCTCTTGTTGGCTGCCCTGTGTTCTTTGTTAAGCTCAGGTTACCCAACAGACTGGTGGCATGTGCACACTGTTAACCGCTACAGATGTGTTCCTGTACCCTTCATGGCAGTGAGTGCCTTCAGGTCCACTCGGAGGTACAATCCCCTAAATGCCAGTAGGGACTCTGCTCTGTTGGGCCCTTGAGCAAGGAAGGCCCTTAACCTGCAATTGCTGAGCGCTTTGAGTAGTGAGAAAAGCGCTATATTAATGCAAAAAATTGTTATTATTACAATGGTGCACTTGCTCTGCTTAATTCCTCACAAAGAGGATTCCACCTGCACCTTACAGCAGTATAGAAGTTCACAGATTGCAGCCTTTGTTCCTTTGGCTGTGCTTTCTTCATTCCCTCCTCCTTCAGTCATTCGTTGTCTGCTATGAGCACCACTGCAGATCAGAGGGACCGGAAGGTTCCACAAGAGAATGGCTGGGGGTACACAAACATTTGCTTTGAGGTTTATTTAACTGACACTTGTGTAGTTTTACTTGACTCACCTCATTATCATCTGTCACAGCAACAAAAAAAACTGCATTCTTTTAACCAAAGTGACTTTAATGAACTGATAGAAAAGCCGGGGGGCTGTCCACCTTGCTTTCCGGTCGCTGCTCTGTAGCAGACCTCTCAGTGCATCTCTCCGTGTTTTGTACCTGTTTTTTTGTTCTAAAATCGTGTAAAATTGTTTTCTTTTTATTTTCTTTTTCTTTTTACTAGTCTGCAAGTAGTTATTTCTATTAAATGCTTAACATTTGCGAAAGTTTCTTATTTTTGATCGTTATCGCCTTTGGAATCCAACGGGACACTAACGCACTACCTGCGCAGGAAATCCCAGGTGTGTGGCCGGCGCTGTTCATTTACAGCCGGGACGCGTTGCTATCTATGAGACCAGCTACCGGTTACTCCTCGTGTACTATACCGGACGAATTAAAATCTTTGAAACCCAGAAAGCGAGGAAAAAGAGGTGGACTACGTGTACGTCTGAGACGGAGAAGTTTTAAAACACCTTTGCCAACCATCATCATGAGCAACGCACAGTCCTTGCGAAATAAACTGGACGAGCTGAGAGCATCTGCGCGATACCTCCACGAGTACCGTGAAAGCTGTCTGATGTGCTTTACGGAGACCTGGTTTAAGAATACAGACTCGGATACAGCAGTCGAAGTAGATGGATTTGTTTGCGTACGGCAAGACAGAAATCCAGCTTCTGGTAAGCAGACGGGTGGTGGGGTCTGCCTTTACATTAACAAAAGGTGGTGCAGGAATATCACTGAAAAAGAGCGCATCTGCATGCCAAATATTGAATTACTCACCGTCGGACTTCGCCCATACTATCTACCACGGGAGTTTAATCAGTTATTTGTGACAGTCGTTTACATTCCGCCGCATGCTGATGTGGGAGCTGCAGCTGAATCAATTCTTGAAACTGCTCATAAACTAGAAACCGAATCACCTGGTTCTTTTAAGCTTGTGATGGGTGATTTTAATTTATGCAGTCTGGAGTCGGTATTACCAAATTATCATCAATATGTGAATATTAACACTAGAGGGGACAAAACTCTGGACAAGTGCTATGGAAATGTCCCTAATGCCTACATATCGCATCACAGAGCAGCCCTGGGTGCATCTGACCACGTCGTTGTTCATCTTCTCCCGAAGTACAAACAGAAACTGAAACAAGAAAAACCAGCCATACGAACAACACAAAACTGGTGCAAGGAAAGTGTAGAGGAACTGCAGGAATGCTTCTCCAGTACAAATTGGGATCTGCTGACATCCTCACAGTCACTGAATGAGGCCACCTATACTGTCAGTGAATATATTCAATTCTGTGAGTCTATGATCATTAAGAAAAAATCTGTCAAGGTGTACCCAAACAGTAAGCCATGGATCACTAAAGAGGTTAAAGCATTACTATTGCAAAAGCAACATGCACATCAAGAAAATAAGTTAGAAGATAAGCGAATTTTACAGCAAAGGATTAACAAGTTAATTAAACAAAATAAAAAGATGTATGGGGAAAAAATCAAGAGGTGGTTCAATGATAACAATCCAAAGCAGGTCTGGAAGGGACTAAAAACAATTACAGGACTGGGCCCTAAAATGAATGTGGATTTTCCAGCTGACAAAGACCACAAGCTTTTAGCTGATGAACTGAATAACTTTTATGCCAGATTTGAAAAAAGTGATTTCAGCACCCAAAATACAGAAATAAAGGAGATGCTTTATAAAAACACCAGGTATTCTGCTGTGATTGGGTTCAGTTTAACTGAAGTGGAAAAAGGCTTGCGGAAGGCCAAAACAAACAGTGCAGTGGGACCAGACGGCATATCAGGCCGGCTCTTAAAGTCTTGCTCTAAGCAGCTCTCCCCAGTTTTTCATTTGCTTTTTAACTGGTCTCTGACCTGTGGTATTGTACCAAATCTGTGGAAACAATCAATCATCACCCCTGTATCTAAGGTTTCTAGGCCAAGCTGTTTAAATGATTACAGACCAGTGGCACTTACATCTATTCCAATGAAATGCTTTGAACACTTGGTGAAAAACATTTTAATGACAGAGACAAAGTCTTTTCAAGACAACAATTTGCTTATTGTGCAAACAGAAGTGTGGAAGATGCTCTGCTTGTTATCTTACATCAAATCTATACCTTTCTTGATCAGCCTGGTTCATATGTCAGAGAACTATTTTTGGATTTTTCTTCAGCGTTCAATACTATACAGCCTCATATACTGATTGGGAAATTAAACAGTATGAATGTAAACCCATTTATCACACTATGGATTCAGAACTTTCTTTTAAATCGTTCACAGACAGTTAAAGTTGAGGACACTTTTTCAAAAGCTCTTCATTCAAACACAGGAAGTCCACAAGGGTGTGTCTTATCACCATTACTGTTTACTCTGTACACAAGTGACCTGAGACAGAACAATGACCACTGCTCCATTATTAAGTATGCCGATGACACCATGATCATAGGATGCATATCTGGGGAGGATGAAAGCCACTATCTAAATCAAGTGGACTGTATGGTAATCTGGTGCAATAAAAACTCTGTCTGAATGTAACAAAGACCAAAGAAATGATATTTGATTTTAAGAGACAGAAATCTGTATGTTCACCTATTGTAGTTCTGGGAGAGGAGGTAGAAATAGTGAATGAATATAAATACTTAGGAACTTACTTAGATAACAATCTTAACTGGAATACAAATACAAAAAAATTATTTTCTAAGTGCAACCAGCGCTTATTTCTCCTCCATAAACTCAAACTATTTAAAGTAGACAAGGACCTCATGTTGTCCTTCTATCGTAGTATGATCCAGTCCATGATCACTTTCAGTTTCATTGCCTGGTTTAATAGTCTGACAAACCAAAACTCAAAAAAGCTCCAGCAGATTACGAAGTATGCAGCTAAAGTTATTGGGGCTGATGTAGATGATTTGACTAGTGTGTGTCAGAGGGCAATGCTAAAGAAACTGGAAATCATCTCAACTGATGACAGACATCCATTACATGTAGAACTAAACTTCAGTAAATCAGGAAGGATAGTTGCTTTGAAAACCCACACAAATCGCTCCAGAAACTCCTTTCTTCCTAGTGCCATACGACTTTTCAATAAGAAATATCGGAGATAATGTTTAAGGTTTTGATATATATCCTGTTACCTTTTTTTTTTTTTGGTATAGATATGTTTTATCTAACTGCCTTACCTTAACCTTTCTTATTTCTATTTGTATGTTTTATTTCATTCTGTCTGTTACTTGTTATTAGATGCAACTGAGAAGGCAAATTTCATGTTTTCCTGTGTAAACATGACTAAATAAAGAAACCTAACCTAACCTTGTAGTGAGAAGTTAAGCAAAATGGCACCTTCTATTAGCTAACTAGAAAGACTACAATAGGCAAGCAACTCGGGCCCCTTCTTCAGAAAGCGGTGCAAGAAGGGGCCCGAGTTGCTTCGAAAGCTTGAATATTGTAATCTTTTTAGTTAACCAATTAAAGGGGTCATTTTGCTTAACTTCTCACTACATCCATAATGGCTGACATGGTACAACACCCTCGTACCAAAGTGAGTTTGTGAGGATAATCACATATACTACAGAAATAGTTATGTTGAATAGCAAGTAACAAAGCATTGTATGCCAAAAAGATTTGCAAGTGGAGGAAAGTCAAGCACTGCATCATAATAATAATAGCTTTTTATAAAAAGACAAAAAAAAAAAACCTTCTGCTGTGCATGAATTTATTTTAGTTTGTTAAGCAGATCTCTGGCTTTGATGCTTTAAGCAAGAGCCAGTGGAAGAAGTCTGGCTGTAAAATTTCTTACTTTGTTCTTTTTCTTTTTCCCAGGAGCATTGGCGTCATTACTTATATTCTGTAAGTACTCCGTATGTTTATGTGTGAGCTGTTTGTTCCATGTACCCTGTTAAGTTGGAAGTAGCATAGCCGAGCTTTTAATTAAAGTTCATTGTAGTTCAGTGTCTTTGTTCAGGTGACTAAAGCAGCATTCAGATTCCACATGCTACTTAGAATCATAGCTTTTTATTTAATATTTATGAGTTCACATCTAATTAGTCACATGCCAATTTATCGCCGACAATGTTAAGGCAATTCGTGTTTACGGCACAAGGCATTTCCCATATCCTTTTGCTTGTTATTTATTGAAATCAACTTAAAATATAATCATGTGTTCAAAACATAGTGCTTCTGAAAGTGCTCACAGGAGACCAACGAAAGTGATGATCCTATAAGAACAGGTTGTATTTTTGGATAAGTTTCATTCAGTGAACTCGGCTCCTGCAGTTGTTCACCAGTAAGATCTATATTACGAAACCACAGTTAATTTATGCGTGGCGGACACACTGAGGCGCATGTGCACTGCGGCCTTGGCGCCCGCCCCAGAGTCAAACGCAGTGGCTTCCCAAAACGCGGCGGCGCCTGCCCCAGAGTCAAACGCAGCGGCTTCCCGGAGTCGGTAGGTGGCGCCCAAATAATACAACGTACTGCGCCATGGCGCCTGCCCCAGAGTCAAACGCAGCAGCTTCCCAGAGTCAGTAGGTGACGCCCAAACAAAACAACCTGTACAGTCATGGATACAAACAATGAACGAAGGCGCCCACACAAAGAAACCGCTTTAGTTCAAATAGGGTTATTGAATTAAATGGAAACTTTACCATGCCTACGACCTGTGAACTAAACCTGAGGTGAAGCATGCACGCCAGGTTGTACAGCCGCCCGGACGTGACCGCCCACACCACCGCATATACCCTCCATGATATTTCATCACGCAGCGGCTTCCCACCGAGGTGGCGCACGCCCCAGAGTCAAACGCTAATCCACTGTGCCAGTAATATAGATCACATAACAGTCACAGACTCAAACCCACGGGCTTCCCTGACTCAGTGGCTGGCACACGAACACCACAACCTGTAAACTTAACTTGCTGTGCTCCACTCTGCCAGCAGTCGGTGTCAGCAAAGGCAACGGAATCACGTCTCCACAAAACGAAACCGCTTTAGTACAGATATGCTTATTTAATTAAATGACATTTCCCCAGACGCACCCACCCTCCATGATATGTCATCCATCCAAATATTGGACAGAACAGAAACTGATTGCCATTCTTGGATTTCCGATTCGCTAGCAAATCGCGGGCTTACTTGTATATCAAGAAAAGAGAGCAGGAAGTCCATGAAGCCATTGCAGCAGCTACTTCAGTGGGGAAAGTGGAGAGTAATGTTTCAATATACAGGTAGGCCTGGGCATGCAGAACAACCTGGAGTTTGGTGTTTTCCTGTAATCTAAATACAGTACCATCATGTGATAGTGTTGCTGGACATATTTGTGGGGGTCCAGCACCCTTAACCCCTGCGAATCGCAAGGGCTGTCTGCATATACTGTGTGTGTGTATATACAGTGGGTACGGAAAGTATTCAGACCCCCTTCAATTTTTCACTCTTTGTCATATTGCAGCCATTTGTTAAAATCATTTAAATTAATTTTTTCCCTCATTAATGTACACACAGCACCCCATATTGACAGACAAAAAAAAGAATTTTTGAAATTGTTGCAGATTTATTAAAAAAAGAAAAACTGAAATATCACATGGTCCTAAGTATTCAGACCCTTTGCTCAGTATTTAGTAGAAGCACCCTTTTGAGCTAATACAGCCATGAGTCTTCTTGGGAAAGATGCAACAAGATTTTCACACCTGGATTTGGGGATCCTCTGCCATTCCTCCTTGCAGATCCTCACCAGTTCTGTCATATAAAATATAATATTACTGCTCAAATAAATTGAACACTTTTAAATCAGAGTATAGCATCTCTGGGCTATTGATCTGGTCAGTTAAATAGCAGAAGGGGTTGTTAATCAGTTTCAGTTGCTTTGGGGCACTAGAGGGGCAACAATGCGACGACCCCCAAAACAGGAATGAATGGTTTAACAGGTGGAGAGAGGCCACTGACATTTTTCCCTCCCCATCTGTTTTGTCACTCATTTTGCATTTAGCTCCGGTCAGAGTCACTACTGGCTGCATGAGGTGATACCTGGACCCTGCAGAGTTTGGTGGCACAGGTAGTCCCAACTTCTCCAGGATGGCAGGCACATCAATACCACGTGTCATTTCTAGAAGGTTTGCTGTGTCTCCCAGCACAGTCTCAAGGGCATGGAGGAGATTCCAGGAGACACAGGCAGCTACTTTAGGAGACCTGGACAGGGCCTCTTGTAGAAGGTCCTTAACCCATTAGCAGGACTCGCCAGTATCTGCTCCTTTGGGCAAAGAGGAACAAGATGAGCACTGTCAGAGCCTACAAAATGACTTCCAGCAGGCAGGCCACTGGTGTGAATGTCTCTGACCAAACAATCAGAAACAGACTTCATGAGGGTGGCCTGAGGGCCTGACGTCCTCTAGTGGGCACCGTGGAGCTCAATTGGCATTTCCCATAGAATACCAGATTTGGCAGGTCCTGTGCTTTTCAGATATGAGAGCAGGTTTAACCTGAGCGCATGTGACGGACGTGAAAGGGTCTGGAGAAGCCGTGGAAAACGTTATGCTGCCTGTAATATCGTTCAGCATGACCGGTTTGGTGGTGGGTCAGTGATGGTCTGGGAAGGCATATCCATGGACGGACACACAGACCTCTACAGGCTGGACAATGGCACCACAGGACTGCCATTAGGTATCAGGATGAAATCCTTGCACCCATTGTCAGACCCTATGCTGGTTCCTCCGGCCCTACGTGGCAAGAGGATGAAGGAACTGATACCAGTAACTGCCCAACTAACAACCACCCCCCGCCCCCCCATGCTCACTCACCTGACCTCAATCCAGTAGAACACTTCTGGGTGGGGCATTATTTTTCAGTTCCATCCGACGTCTCCGCCTGCTCAGGAGCTCAGTGATGCCCTGGTCCAGATCTGGAAGGAGATCCCCCAGGACACCATCCATCGTCTCATTAGGACGTTGCCAGGCACTAATACAAACTACTGAGTATGATTTGGAGTTGCTGTAATGAAATTTCGTCAAAATGGATGAGCCTGCCTGCTCCCATCATTTTGTTCCATTTGATTTTTGAGGTGTCTTGGAATTCAGCCCCCTGTCGGTTGATCCTTTTCATTTCAATCCTTTCGTTCCTCACACATCGCCATATCAGTCCAGATCAGTAGAGGTAGCCAGTAGGATTTTTTTTCCCCATTGAGATCTGATGTTGTGTTTTCAAAGTGTTCCTTTAATTTTTTTTTGAGCCATTTATAATCTCTGCTTTTTGCAAGAGAACTATTTAACAGATCCAGGTTTTTTTTTTTTCTTATAATTTGCGTGAACATTCCGGTTGATTTTGCGACTTCGCTTCTGCAAGTGAACTATGATACATGGTGCGATGAGAGACAGAGGCTACGGGCCGAGGGGAGGGACGTCAGGAGTGGGGAACTGGGCAGGAGGACCCTCCTCACTCACGCGCCAGCCTCCGTTCGATTCGCCCTATCTCTGGCCACGTTTTGGAGTGTACCTTGCCTCTGCTTAGCTAGTGTTACCTTTTTGTTTGTTGCTTTTTAATCTTTGTCCTGTTTCACTACTACATGGGCGGAACCTCCGGGGACGGCTAGTGATGTATAACTCGATCCCTTAGGGTGCCAGTCTATCGAGGGAGAAAAAGTGCATATTTTCTTTTAGTTTGTTACAAACCAATGATTAACGATATGTTTTTAAAAAAGTGCGAGAAAGTAAGTGCCTCCTCGTACCAAGTGTAATGGTATTTGAAGCAGTGAACAAACCGCAGCAGTTGCCGTAAACTCTATTTGCGTATCTTTTAAAAAGAACGAGGTTAAGGCAGGTGTACTTAATAGGTGAAGCTAACCCAAATCTGGCCATAGTGTGTCTGCTCGCTCCTGTACGACAACCTGAGGCAAGTGCTGCTTTCTTCTTTTAATGCCACTATTGCCAGTACAGCCTAATCGCTTCATTTATATTCAAGGCCGGGTTGTATGAGCCTTTATCGAGAGGCAGGGTGTTTTGTTTTTTTTATTTTTTCATTTATTTTGTGGACTTTTGCTTATTTGTGGTGTTTTCAGTTTTTGAAGCCATTTAATCAAGGAATTCATGTCATCCCCAAAAACACAAAAGATGAATTGTGGTTGTGATGTAAATTAGAAAACATTTTCCCAGCTGTTCACAAAGCAATCTGTTTTTTGGAATGAAAGGGGTCCTGTTCAGAACAAGAGATTTATGGATGTAAAGAATTTTGCCTGCTTGGCCGGTGGATATAAATTAATGAACTTTTTTTTCTTTTTAGCCTCAGTGGTGCTTCACCCTTCCTTGGTGAGACCAAGCAGGAGACTCTGACGAACATCTCGGCTGTGAACTACGATTTTGACGAAGAGTACTTCAGCAACACGAGTGAGCTGGCCAAAGACTTCATCCGCAGGTTGTTGGTCAAAGACCCTAAGTAAGTGCTTGGCACATAGAAACCTTATTTGTAAAGAAGTGAAATGAAGCCTTGTCAAATTGTCACACTGCATTGTAGCCTCTGTCCAACTCCTGGCAGCTGAGACAATGGAATCCTGACACTTTGGGGTCTCTTCTGTGATTTGACTGTTGGTCTCATTGTGTCCATACATACTCTATAATAATAATGTTTTAGGCCTAAACCTTTGTTTTATGTATTAGATATATGGTGCTAGTTGGAGTGTGCTGGTCTTGTACTCCAAAACGTACAGTCCAGCCACATGTCCCGGGACATGTCAAGTCTGGCTAATTAGACACATTGAAGGTAGCAGAGTTGAACATGATAAGATTTGCATTGGGTGTGACGAGGATGGACAGGATTAGAAATGAGGACATTAGAGGGTCAGCTCGGGTGGGACGGTTGGGAGACAGTCAGAGAGGCGAGATTGCGTTGGTTTGGACCTGTGCAGAGGATAGATGAGTATAATGAGAGAAGGATGCTAAAGATAGAGCTGCCAGGGAAGAGGAAAAGAGGAAGGCCTCAGCGAAGGTTTATGGATGTGCTGAGAGAGGACATGCAGGTGACGGGTGTGACAGAAACAAGATGATGACAGAAAGAGATGTAAGATGATCCACTGTGGATGTTGCATTGGTGTGCCTGCCCCTGTGAAAGAAAATGTATGAATACAGACCCCCCCACTGGAATGCCCTGATTTAAGCAATAAAACACAGGCAGGAGAAAGTGTCAATCGTTATTCTTTATCTAAATCTTCGAAGAGGCAAAAAGCATCATATCAGTGATTTTGCAAAGGAAAAAGTGTCCTCTGTGAAATATTTAAACAGTTCATTGATTAGGTGACTATTCTTTAAAAGTAATTCATTACAAATTCAGAAAACTTTTAACATGATTGGTTACACCTAGTTGCTAACAGGACAGGGCAGATTTTGATACCTCAGATGACCACAATTTGATTGGTAGTCCTGTTTGTTTATGATGTACGTGACTTTTTGGAAATGTATATTTTACATTTTTATTATAATAATAATAATAATAAATTTTATTTATATTGCACTTTATATTTTAGCAATCCCAAAGTGCTACAGAGTAAAAATAGAATAATAAAAAATAAAAAAAAGGAGAGAAGTCTATAAAATACTTTAACAAAATGACTTTCTAAAAAGATGAGTTTTTAGGTTTCGCTTAAAGGCCTCAGTCGACTGTGGGGCTCTCAGGTAATCAGGGAGGGCATTCCACAGCCTCGGCGCCACCGATGAGAACGCCCTGTCACCCATGCTGCTGAGCTTAGTTCTGGGGACTTGAAGAGTGTTAGTGTGTACAGAGCGGAGGGAACGTAAGGAGTTATGAGGGGTAAGGAGTTCCTGTAGATAAAGAGGGGCATGTCCATAAATGCACTGATGGGTAAGAAGGGAGACCTTGTACTCTATTCTGAATGAAACAGGGAGCCAGTGAAGGGTTTTCAGGATTGGGGTGATGTGATCATACTTTCGCACCCTCATCAGGATCCTGGCAGCGCTGTTCTGAATATACTGGAGTCTCTGGATACTCTTGCCAGGAATCCCAATGAGGAGTGCATTACAGTAATCCAGCCTGGAAGAGACAAAGGCATGGACGAGTTTCTGTGCATCTGCCAGGGTGAGTAATGGGCGGAGTTTGGCGATGTTCTTGAGGTGGAAAAAAGATGACTTAGAGATATTTGATGTGGGTGTCAAAAGTAAGTTGGGAGTCCATTCTAACACCCAAATTAGTAACAGATGTGGAAAGAGGAATATTTTGGCCAGAGAAAGTAATACTGGTGATGGTAGAAGAGCGAAGATGATGTGATGTACCAACTAAGATGGCTTCTGTTTTGGATCTGTTCAACTGAAGAAAATTGAGCCTCATCCATGTCTCTATCTCCTCCAGGCAGGTAGACAATGTAGATGTTGGCAGAGGAGCAGTAGAGGAGGTGGGAGTAGTCCTGAGGTAAAGCTGAGTGTCATCGGCATAGCAATGGAACGATAAACCATGTCTGCCAATGACAGTTCCAAGGGGGAGCATGTAGATAGTAAAAAGGATAGGGCCCAGCACAGAGCCCTGTGGAACACCACAGGTGACGTTGTGGGTGTGGGACTTTGCGCTGCCAAGGGCGACATGCTCAGTTCTGCCAGTCAGGTATGATGTAAACCAATTTAGAACAATTCCTGAGAGTCCAATAGTGTATTGCAGGCGGTGAAGAAGGATGCTATGGTCTATTGTGTCAAAAGCAGCTGTCAGGTCAATGAGGATAAGTAGTGAAGGTGAACCAGTATCTGCCGTCATCAGAAGATCATTGGTGACCCTGACCAGGGCTGTTTCGGTGCTATGGCCAGGGCGAAAACCAGACTGAAACTTTTCAAACAGATTGTTCAGTTTGAGATGATCGTGAAGTTGTGCTGCAACTATTTTTTCCAGAACTTTGGAGAGAAATGGAAGATTGGAGATGGGCCTATAATTGGAGAGAACTTCAGGATCCAAGGTGGATTTTTTCAGTAGAGGTCTGATGACAGCAGTTTTTAGTGCAGAAGGAATATGGCCAGCCAGGAGGGACTGATTTATTATCCTGGTGATAAGTGGAGAGATGGCAGAAATGTTGGCCCTCAGCAAGGGTGAGGGGAAAGGGTCCAGGGAACTAGTAGACGGTTTCATTTTCCTGATGACATCCTCCACCTCTTCCCGTGTGGCAACAGAGAAAGAGCAAAGAGGATGGACGGTCTCAGACAATGAGTCAACAGTTGGGAAGGGCAAAATATCCTTGGTAGAGAGGTGTAAACGGATATTATCAACTTTTTGTTTAAAAAAGTTGATATACATGTTGCATCTGTCATCAGTGGTCTCAGAATGGGCAGGTAAAGGAGGTTTGAGAAGATGATTTATGGTTGAAAAAATTATGAGCTGTGTGAACTTTAAGAAGAAGGAAAAAGAACAATGGCTTATATATATATATAAGCGTTACCTGGTAGGTAACCACCCATACAATCAGATTGTGACACAGACTACGAATGCTATATATATATATACATACATACAGTGGTGTGAAAAACTATTTGCCCCCTTCCTGATTTCTTATTCTTTTGCATGTTTGTCACACAAAATGTTTCTGATCATCAAACACATTTAACCATTAGTCAAATATAACACAAGTAAACACAAAATGCAGTTTTTAAATGATGGTTTTTATTATTTAGGGAGAAAAAAAATCCAAACCTACATGGCCCTGTGTGAAAAAGTAATTGCCCCCTTGTTAAAAAATAACCTAACTGTGGTGTATCACACCTGAGTTCAATTTCCGTAGCCACCCCCAGGCCTGATTACTGCCACACCTGTTTCAATCAAGAAATCACTTAAATAGGAGCTGCCTGACACAGAGAAGTAGACCAAAAGCACCTCAAAAGCTAGACATCATGCCAAGATCCAAAGAAATTCAGGAACAAATGAGAACAGAAGTAATTGAGATCTATCAGTCTGGTAAAGGTTATAAAGCCATTTCTAAAGCTTTGGGACTCCAGCGAACCACAGTGAGAGCCATTATCCACAAATGGTAAAAACATGGAACAGTGGTGAACCTTCCCAGGAGTGGCCGGCCGACCAAAATTACCCCAAGAGCGCAGAGACGACTCATCCGAGAGGTCACAAAAGACCCCAGGACAACGTCTAAAGAACTGCAGGCCTCACTTGCCTCAATTAAGGTCAGTGTTCACGACTCCACCATAAGAAAGAGACTGGGCAAAAACGGCCTGCATGGCAGATTTCCAAGACGCAAACCACTGTTAGCAAAATTGAGACGAGCCCTAATGTTCTTTTTGCTTAAGAAACCTCTCAATGATTGCCAAGACTTTTGGGAAAATACCTTGTGGACTGATGAGACAAAAGTTGAACTTTTTGGAAGGCAAATGTCCCGTTACATCTGGCGTAAAAGGAACACAGCATTTCAGAAAAAGAACATCATACCAACATTAAAATATGGTGGTGGTAGTGTGATGGTCTGGGGTTGTTTTGCTGCTTCAGGACCTGGAAGGCTTGCTGTGATAGATGGAACCATGAATTCTACTGTCTACCAAAAAATCCTGAAGGAGAATGTCCGGCCATCTGTTCGTCAACTCAAGCTGAAGCGATCTTGGGTGCTGCAACAGGACAATGACCCAAAACACACCAGCAAATCCACCTCTGAATGGCTGAAGAAAAACAAAATGAAGACTTTGGAGTGGCCTAGTCAAAGTCCTGACCTGAATCCAATTGAGATGCTATGGCATGACCTTAAAAAGGCGGTTCATGCTAGAAAACCCTCAAATAAAGCTGAATTACAACAATTTTGCAAAGATGAGTGGGCCAAAATTCCTCCAGAGCGCTGTAAAAGACTCATTGCAAGTTATCGCAAACGCTTGATTGCAGTTATTGCTGCTAAGGGTGGCCCAACCAGTTATTAGGTTCAGGGGGCAATTACTTTTTCACACAGGGCCATGTAGGTTTGGATTTTTTTTTCTCCCTAAATAATAAAAACCACCATTTACAAACTGCATTTTGTGTTTACTTGTGTTATATTTGACTAATGGTTAAATGTGTTTGATGATCAGAAACATTTTGTGTGACAAACATGCAAAAGAATAAGAAATCAGGAAGGGGGCAAATAGTTTTTCACACCACTGTAATATAATATATTTACAGGGTAGATATAGAGATATATATACATATAGACAGATAATAAATAAAATATAATTTTATGATCCAGCTTGGTTCAAAACAGGAAACATTTTATCAGTGAATAAAAATAACAGCGTCAGCTTTGAAGCATAAGCTCAGAAGGATATGAGACTCAGACACATGCCAGGAGCACATTGGACAAGGGTTCAAATTCAACTCTTACAACCCACAAACAGATCTGTGGGAACTGCAATTTTGACAGCCACCTCTACACCCTTAACACATCTTGATAAAAGAAGCATCATGTAAGAATGCTGACCATTGATGCCCCAGAGGCTAATCAGGAACTGTGGGCCCTTGGCCTAAACAGCCAGTATAACTGAATTCTGGACTTCATGACTGGTAAGCCATCTTAACACCAGGGCACTCCAGGGCTGTGTGCTCGGTCCGCTGCTGCTGTCAGAGTTTATTCCATTATGTTGTCACATTTGCTGATAATTTGACTTATAAATGTGGAATAATCAGCAATGATGGAGGAGCCAACTGGGAGGAAGCTTAGTGTTTTACTTAGATTAGATAAACTTTATTAATCCCACGGAGAAATTCAGAATGACTTGATGACAGCAGTGTGTCCAGTGTTTGAGGAGGCTTCCCTGAATCTTCACTGTGCTCCTAGGGGGGAGTGTAGGCTAACTAGCTGACCCACAGTATGGCATGCCAGCTCCAAAGTGGCAGAGTTCAAAGTCTTACAGCAAGTCAATATGGCACTAAGGATGAATTCACATTCATTTAAGGCTTGTTTGACCACAGATAACTGAGGAAGGTACTCTCTGTCAAGTCAGACTCCCAACCCCTAGCAGCAGACATTCTGTTATCCAGCCAGCACTTTCTGTAGCGTTTAAAATCGCACCGGCAGGCCCATTAAGCCGGTCAGCTCTGATAAACTCATCTGCTTGAGTTGCGACCAAAGACTCCATTATCCAGGCATCTGCACTATCAATCAGTCGGCATTACTGGCCTTTCTGCTGCTCAGTCACTTCTTGTGTCTGCTTGTAAGTGGCTCTGTCATCTGCAGGCTTCACCGAGTTAAATTGAGATTCTGAGCGACAGTGTGTGTCTCGGGCTTAATAATGAATAAGAGAGCAACTCCTCAGGTTTTTTTTTCCTGTTCTGTTTGGTGGCTTCTTCTATTTAATAAGATAAATTGATAGGATTGTTGCGCTCAACTCCGTCTCGAGGCGTTTTCTCCCTTTTCAGACATGTCTTGAATTTGGGGGTGTTTTGTATTGCATTTGTCGTAGTCTTGGCTATTTGTTTTTCTTGCCTCATAATTGCTTTTGGTTTTAATTGAGACCTGCTGCCTTTTTTTTTTTTACCCTCTCCCCGTGCGCCAGCCATATTCCTGTCATGTGTTCATTAGTGCAGGTCGGAGTTCACTCTGCTCAATTACTTTGTGCATTAATCAGGATCTCCTCTCTGCCCGGTTATTACTCAGCATATGGAGGTGGTGCTCTGACACAGCGACTTGGACGTCCACATCAATGGCAGGCTGGGCCGATCTAGTAACACACTGGAACTAGGGAAGAAAGGGGACGGTGACCTCCTTCACATGCCCTATAATGTTGTGATGGCCAGGGTGGTGTGCTGGGCTGATAAGTTCAGCCTTCTGTTCTGTACTTGTAATATTTCTATTGCACTGTTTATTATATTGTACTGAGGATGACTTGTGTTGTATTGACACCCACTGCACGCCCAGCCTAACTGCAAAGGGGTCTCTTTGAATTTCCTTTCCCAAGATTTATTCTATTTTTCCCTTGCAAGGTTTTTTTTGGGGGGAGTTTTTCCTTGTCGTCTTAGAGAGTCGAGGCTTGGGGCTGTCAAGAGGCAGGGCCTGTTAAAGCTCACTGCGACACTACTTGTGTGATTTTGGGCTACACAAAAATAAATTTTATTGTATTCTATAAATTCACCTTAAGAGAGGCCCACCAAATCTACAAGGTGATTAAAAAGATGATGATGATGATGATAGTGGTGGTGGTGAGACACCCTCTTGAACCCGCTGCATGTAATAGTGGAGGAGAGAGTGAAGACCAAACTGATGGTCCTTATACGGTGCCCTCCATACTGTTTGGGACAAAGACATATTTTTCTTGATTTCCTCTTCTGCTCCACAGTTTTAAAGTTACAAATCAAACAAGATGAACGTGAACTACTCGCACCATTTCTCCTCTCACAAGTACTCGTGTGGTGGACTTTATGCACCAGTGTTAAAATGGCTATTTATATGCACACTGTGAAGTTGTAATATCAGATATTGTAATAATTGTTCATGGTTTTTAATGTAATACCATATTACTGAATCTTCGAGGACTTTCTGGAAATGAATGAGCGCTGGAGAATCAGATCAAGTTTGTCACCAGTCACAAGTGCAAATCCTGCAGTGGATCAAAGTGTGTCACATTTCACTTCATTTCTTAAATGTTCTTTGCAGACAAAGTCATTGCAAGAAGAACATCTCATTGTTGTCGTACATCCAGAAGTTCCTGCATTGGTGTACCAAATGCACCATATATATCTTGTGACTGAGCAGCCACTCCTAAAACTGGAAGGGGGCACACTAGCTCAGTGTTTCCCAAACTCGGTCCTGGGGGGCACACTGTGGCTGCAGGTTTTTGTTCCCACCAGCTTCTGTTTTTAATTTGGACTCCTGGGCTAATGAAGTGATGTGGTGTTGTGATGTTGCAGGTCCACTCCACGCTCCCATCTTCTTTACAGGAGCCCTGAACCCAACACTGTCGGTAATATCACCGAGATGAGCTGACAAATGAGGACACTTCTCAAATGAAGCCAGGGGATATTTCCAAAAAGTGCCAAAGTGCTTTTATTAAAACAATAATCAGTGTCCAAACAAAAAGAGCAGTGCATCTGGTTTCAATAAATCATTAAAATCCGAGGTTAAAATGCAATCACTTATTATGATCACAGCCCACCTCCGTCTTTCCTTCTCCCCAGCCCACCCATTGCTCCTGCAGCCGGCGTAGACCCAACAGCCACGACCTCCATCTTGGCTTCCTTTAAGGACATCACTTGCCAGACTGTCCAAGGTCGGTTCTCCTCCCTTTATCCTTCGTGCTCACGCAGTCGCTCCTCAGATCCCTCAGGAGGTCACCTGCCTTGCTCACCCCACTCCAATAGAACATTCAGTGGGGCAAACTAGCGCCTAGAGCGCCACAACCTAACGGTCTTTCGCGGGACCCCAGCTCGTGCTGTCTCCTCCTTACAGGCGGCCAGATGGTAGTTGCTAAGACGGCTCTTTCACATCCTTTAACCTCCTTTTTCTTCCTCTATACATCTATTCATCTATCTTTTTCCCTTTCCTGATGTCGACCCGTATATATAGCCCCGTGCCTCAGTGGCCGCAGCACCTTAATCACATGCCGTAGGAAGCCAATGAAGCAATTGAGAACGAACGCACCCACACATGCAGGTATGACTCGCTCCAACTACCACATTAACTCCCTGCAGTCGTGCAATCACGCCCACGGAAAACAACACGGCTATACGGATTTAAAACCCGGCCCTTTTTTTTTTTTAAGCTGCAGACCCGGCTATACCACAGTTATTTCCCAAGTTCTGTGTTTTGGGAACAGTAAAGGAATTAGAAAACGAAGTTTGGTAAAAAAAAATAAATAAATAAATAAATAAAATGTACCAAGCAGTTATATGGGAATAATGTGGTTTTTTTTTTTTTTCTTTTTAACAATATTTACATCTTGATTTATTTTCTTTTTCATTCTACTTTTCTAGGTGTTCTAATTGTTTAATTAATCCCTAATTTACTAATTAGCGGGTCTGATGCTCAAGTACTTTGCAGCCTTTGATTATTTTGTGTTGTTTGCCAGCGTGTCTGGTCTGCTTATTTTTAATTGTCATTAATAAGATACAACGAAGGGGAAAAAACTGCACAGAGAACGGGCAAAATTGAATTAAATCAACAAAAGCGAGTTAAGTATTTAAATCGATAGCGAAAGCAGAAATATTTCTAAATGTCTTATAAATGTAAAAATCAGGCTGCTGTGCTTTTCTGAATGTAGAAAAATAATCCCAGCTAATTAAATGAGATGAGTGCTATCAAGTGTTGTCACTGATATTAGGAATCTGGTTGGAAGAAAAACCTGCAGCCCCAGGGGGTCCCCAGGACCGAGGTCAGGGAAACCCTGCACAAGGTCACCATTGTGACACTGGACTGGTAGTGAATCAAGCTGAGCAGAGATGGCAGATGTTGCTGGTAGGTTCAAGTCAAAGGATGTTGGACAAAAACAACTGTGATTGGTGTATAAACTACACCAGGATGTGTTGATAAGGGTTAAAGTGCACATTTCAGACTTTGGTTTAAGGGGATTTTGCATACACTTTGGGCACACAACACTTTTTCTACATGTGCCCCTCATTTCAGGGCACCATAATGTTTGGGTCATAGCACTGGTAGGCCTATTAAAGGCATATAATGCGGCGCTGGAAACACTTTGGCAGTGTGTCTGCCTGTATTAGGCCCTTGAAAAGCCCCACAGGTCCACTCTCGAACTCCATTAAGACAATTGGCCAATCGGAGGCTTTGAAAAATCGTTGCATCCATTTCTCCCTGGCCATTTAAACAGACTGTCATCTTGCGTGTAAACCTTTGACCCACTAAAAATATGATACAGCAAGTAAAGGCTGAAATAAATCCAATGATAAAGCAGATACCCTCACTCATTATTATAACAGGGAATGTATGGCGACGTAATAATGTGTGTGGAGTTGACCGCGTGTTTGAAAGTCTTCAGCCTTGGTGGCCTCCTCTGTAGCTCTCTGTCTGGCTAGTAGTCTGCCAGTGAAGATGCCAAAAAGAAGTGAACCAAAAAAGTCTTATTTCTTGTGTCAGTTTTATTTAAAATAAATGTCTTTCTTCAATTTCAGAAAGCGAATGACAATTGAAGGCAGCCTGCAGCATCCCTGGATTAAGGTACGTACTGCAATGTTCTGTAATGTTTTCTGCAGTGCTCTTAAACTACAGGCTGGTCTCGGGGTTACACTATGTCCACAGATACAAACAAACTAAAATTGTTTCCACCTCAATTTGAATTAATTTACATCTAACAAGTTCCATTTTTTATTTACAATTGAAGTCCACTTGTTTGACCTTTGAATACGTCGAGGCCGTTACTAATGGTGAAGAGTAGCTCTCTACAGCTCGGTGGGTCGAGAGTTGTTAGCGTTTTAAACAGTGCTGGATGGCAGCGGGTCGCTGTGACAATGACACTCAACTCACTAAGACTCTGCGCTAGTGACGATCATGCTAGTGTCATCAAATGGGACTCCCCCCTGCACGTGGGTTTGGGATTCACTTAAACAGGGGGAAAAAATGGCATGTGATACCAAAGAGGTTGAGAACCACTGACATACAGGGTGGGCTTGGTCACCACCTCCTGTCATTGTGTGTGCATGTCCATGGATTTAGGACCGGCAGCCCACACAGTAAGCGGTTTGATTGACAGCTGTCTGTTTATCTGAGCAGTAGAAACCGCTGCTTGTAGCTCTGTGTCACAAGCACACGTTCCAGTTGTCCTGCTTTAGCTGCTATGGCTGCTGGGAAAGGGTACCGAGACTCTTGGTGATTCCTAAGCAGATGTGGCACGTGCCTCCGATGGCAGTAAGCTCTGTAACAGCTTAGCAGCTACTTGTAGACAGCTGTCCACCAGCCTGAGGTGAGGCTCAACCTGATGCTTGTTGTCCCCAACATCCTAAGTGCGCCTCACCGCTGGACTGTCTGCTGGGGTGCAGCTGCCAGCAGCAGGAAGTTACACTTGGAGCGAAGTGTGGTGGCTCTGAGGCTAAGGATCTGCGCTGGTATCCAGAAGGTTGCCAGTTCAAATCCCCATCACTGCCAAAAGAGATCCTACTCTGCTGGGCCCTTGAGCAAGACCCTTAACCTGTAATTGCTCCAGGGGCGCTGTACAATGGCTGACCCTGCGCTTTGACCCCAAGGGGTATGCGAAAACTACCAAATGTCTAATACAAGAAATTGTATAAGGCGAAATAAAGAACAAAAAAAAAAAAAAGCCTCAGTAAAGAACGCACATCCCCTGCGGGATCAGTCGGCAGGTTAGTGGTGGCTTTTGTGCCATCATTGTACCATTTCTGACTCTAAGGGGTCTCGTGACATCGTTAGAAAGTGCTGGATGTTCATCATAAGGTTGGCAGGACTGTACATAGAGTTGTGTTCAGAATAATAGCCGTGTGTTTAAAATAAATAAGTGAATCAAGCTCCCAATCCTTATCTTAGCTTTTTATTTCCATACACACAAATACATTGGGACATTCTACTCCAAATCAAAACCTGAAGAAAACTGTCAAATTTGTGTTAGTCTTTTACAGAAAGTGAAGAAAAGGGAATATTAGGCTGTTCAAAAAATATCAGTGTCGGCATTCTTCTTTACAAACTCGAACATTCACTGTACAAACTGACAAATGTTTCATTATTTTGCTTTCCTTTGAGCTAATATTTCGTTGTGTAGCCGCTATTACTGAGACCTGCTGCCCGTCTGTGTTGCATGGAGTCGACTGACTTCTTATGCCAGCTCAGGATGACTGAACTCCATTCCACAATTCTTCTCATTTCTTGGTTTTTGCCTCAGAAACAGCATTTGTGATTGGATTAAGGGCCGGGGATTGGGCTGGCCACCCCAGAACATCAATCTTGTTGGTCTTTTGCTCGTTTACTGGTGTGTTTGACGTCCTTGTCTTGTTGAAGCCCCCATTTCAAGTGCATAAGGCAGCAATGACCTCTTCAAACTGATCTATGATCCCTGGTATGCAATGAATAGGCCCGTCCCCATGTCATGATGGTACTTCACTGTCTTCCAGCTTGGATTCAGTGTTTGGGGGTCATCTGTGGCCCCTAGAGCCAAAAAGGGCAATCTTGATTTCATCAGTCCAAGTCGACATGTTCTTTGGCCACTAGTCACCTCTTCAGCACACGTCTCTTAGTTTCAACAATGGGGCTTTGTGGGGGCCTCTTGCTGCTCACTTGGCTTCACACAGGCGTCTTCTGATTGTAACTCGGGTAACTTTAAACCTCCTTTGATCTTCCTGGAGCTGATGCTTGGCAGACTGTTTGCCATTTTGGCTCTTCTTCTAGCCATTCCAATGGCAGTTTTTCATTTTCTCCCACGTCTTTCAGGTTTTGGTTGCCATTTTAAAGCATTTGTGATCATTTTAGCTGAGCAGCTTTTCTCTGTGTTCCTCTCTCCAATTAAGTTTTTAATCCAAGTACGCTGCTCTTCTGAACAATGTCTGGAGCGACCTGTTTTACTCCGATGTTCAGAGAGATGCACTGTGTGTGACCAGCGTGTACGACGTTTGCTGCTGTCCTTCCTTAAGTGATGGCGGTAATTGACGCTGAATGAATGACGTCGCTAATTGAACTCCACACTGCTGCTGTTCTGAATGATTCACTTGCACGCATGTCGTGACTGTCGGCTCTGTTGGTTTTCTGTTAGTGATGGCGGACTGCTAATATTTTGAACACAACTGTACATCGTGTTCGTTTTAGCTTGTTTGCATTTTGCGATTTAAATTATTATTGTCACTTTTAAGGCATTGTACATTTTTGCTGATATCTCCGTTAACAGTCATTTACTTTACAAAATCGGTATCTCGCCGTGAGGGGGTCACGTTGTGGACATTTGGTGATCTCCCATCCATTCTCCTTCCCCTGAGCTCCTCTCTTACTGTGCATTTGCAGGTGATCAAGAGGCGGAATGTCCGGCAGGAGGACAGCGGCAACAAGCCCGAGCGGCGCAGGCTGAAGACCACCCGGCTGAAGGAGTACACCATCAAGTCGCATTCCAGCATGCCACCCAACAACACCTACGTCAACTTTGAGCGTTTCTCCAAAGTAATGGAGGAGATCACGGCGGCCGAAGAGGGACTGTGCGAGCTGGAACGCAACAAGCGCTCCTGCCAGGAGGACATTGCGGCCTTGCTGTCCATCTACGAGGAGAAGGAGTGCTGGTACAAAGAGGAGAATGAGAGCATCGAGGGCGACCTCAGCCAGATCCGCCTCGAGCTCCAGCGTACCGAGGCTCAGCGCCGGCAGAACCAGGAGGAGATCCGTTCAGCTCTGCATTCGGCGAATGTTCTGAAGCGGCGCTTTGGTCGCCTGGAGAACCGCTTTGAGGCCCTGGCGGAGCAGGTGGCCTCAGAGATGAAGTGGGTGGAAGAACTCGTGCGCACCATCGAGCAGGAGAAGCCGCCGAATGTCATCCTGCGCTGAAGGTGAAGTGCCTATGGCCGTGAATTAAGGCAGAGTAGAGTGCATGTGTAAGAAACTCTGGGCATGTCTCTGGTGCCCACTCTGCCAGCCTAACCGTTTATTTCAAAGTGCAGATCCGTAACATCCTGTTGCCCTCGTTTGACCATTTTTATCATTTTCTGTGGCTGTTTTTCCTTTTCATCGGAGGGCTTTGAAAGTATTCAGTAGCTCCCTCCATGCGCTCATCTTCTAAAGATGCACAGCAGTCATCTTGTTTGAGCAAATCCTTCGGCGGACGCCAAGCCCCCCACAGTCTGGTATTGCACTGCCCGTTTGCAGTGTTTCAGTCCTGCCATCTCTGTTAAAGACCAGGCTGTTTAAGCTGTAGGTGCCACTGATGCGTTTGACAAGTTGACAGAGTTAAGTAGCTGAAGGACCAGACTTAAGGTGACAAGAAACCAGGGCTACCACCTGCACACAGATGGGGTCAAGATAAGTCGCTCTAAAGCATTTGAAGTGCCACGTTGCCAGGAATATTGCACCTTAAAAAGAAAATGTCAGATAGGCCTGAGTGCCCTTGACGCCAAACCGAAGTGCACTTCCCACTTTGGACCCATTGGTTGGCACAGCGGGCTGGCGTGTCCAGAGAGGTTTGCATTCCCAGCAGTGACCTGCGCCGATTCGTTCTTTGTGAGCCGTGTGGGCGCCAGTCTTGGCTGTGCCCGCACGCTTCGTTGTCTGCAGATAATTGTGGTTTGGTATCTTCTTGTCGTCTTGCATATGTCTGTCTCATGCCATTCCTTTATTGTTGTTGTTCTGCACAGTTTTACTTGCCTGACCTTTGACCTCTGCTTCTGAATGTCTTTTTATGCGTTATGTATGCCTACGTAAAGGAACGGACTATTTATTCATTAAATGACGGCTTTTTATAAAACTTGTGGACTCCCACTAGGCTCATTGGGTTCATTCTTGTCTTTAAAGGTTGGCGTGCGAGTTGCTTTCTTCCTTTACCAGGTTACTGTAATGGCTGCTTTTCTGCAGATGGCGTGGCAAATAAATGACAGACTCAGAATGTATGGGCTTGGGTGCCCAGTTGAGGGTCACTTCATTGATTTTAGCCCAAATCACACTGGCGCCGTAGTGTGCAGATGACAAGACATCCAGCATTTGGTTTGAGCGGCGCCACCTGATGGCCAGTGTCAGAAACGTGATTGTCAGAGCGGCAGCCATTGCCATAGCCAAACGAGCATTTTGTTCAGCATGTCTGGAAAGTCTTCACACATTTTAGTTATTCAACCTTCTGTGCCACCCGTCGGAGACGGGTTACAATCTAAATAATCAGGAAGACCTCCACGTTAACGTTTGTAGCGCGGCACACAGTGTGAATCTTTGTTTTATGCCATTTGGTGTAAAGGATTTGTAAAGAGGTGTTAATGTTTGTGGTGCGCCACCTGTTGGAAGGACACATGCAATGCATTGTATTGCTGAAAATGTTTGTGATGTGCCATCTGTTGCAATGCGTTGCATGTGTCATTCCATTGCTGAAAATGTTTGATGGGCCATCTTTTGGGATGACAGACACAGAGCAACTGGATGGACACACAAACACACACACTTGGTACCTAACTAATGAAATAATCCCAGAATGGTTTTAAATTGCGTGCCCCCTCTTGCCCTACGTGTACCTTTAACTCTGTCGTGGTGACATCTTTTCAGCGTTGCTCCCATAAAGCCTGCTTCTCAGACTCTGCTGTTATTTTCAAGGCGTCTGTTGTGCTTCCTCACTCAGTCGCATAACCAAAGCCAAACTGACCAATCAGAGTGCTGTGGGGCGCTGGATGCACATACCTTTGTGCCATCAGTTGGAATGACAAATGCATGACATTTTATTACTACAAATGTTTGATGCGCCATCTGTTGGAATGACAGACACACAGGCGCTTGTCATTTTTAAGGTGGATGCTCAATCCCAGCGAGTTTCATTGGTTTTTTGACACTGAGCAACAGAAGACCCGTTAACATCAAAGAGGAAACTGAACTCTGCAAAGAGTCTAAATTAGATCAAGTGTATTAATCGTAAGGGGAAATTTAAAATAATGACAACTACAAAACACAAAGTGGGATCAGACAAGTGAGTGCACAGACCTCGGCTCTGCCATTACTGGCCTCCTTTGCTCGGTCAGGTGACCGCAACGGTTGGACTCTCAACGGGACTGAGATGTGGATGACGCTGACTCGGCTCCTCCGGGACGTTCACAGCCATTCCTGTGTAGTTGGCTTCTTGCAGGCTCTCCTTCCTTTTTCTTGATTCTGCCCTTGCAAGCTGTCTGGGGTCTGCTGCAGAGAAGTGACCCAAACCCCCAACCCAGCTTAAGTATGCTTCCATGATGCTGGCGTGCAGTGTGACCCCGGGTTTGGTCTTATGGACCACAGAAGCGTTTTCTTCCTCCAGCTGACGTGAGCGCCTCCTGTGTCTCTTCTGCCAAGGAGCCCTCTGACTGGAGAAGCCACTGGACGTGGCCATTGTGTCCATTGCTGTCCACTGTAGCTTGTCGCTCCTTCAGCTTTCTTGGGGGGGTCTCTTGTTGTGTTCAGTTTTTGTGGACGTCCAGCTCTGCCACGGTCTTGATGTTCGGTGACTTGCAGGTTTTCTCCTCTCCATCCCCTGACTTGTTTCGTTTTTCTTGGAGTTGCTTGTTGTGTTTCTTGGTCGTCTTTGTTCAGGTGAGGCCGCCATACTGGACTCGACACAAGTTGGGTCTTCCAGGTCCAATCAGACTGGGGACCTCCACTGAAGTAATGAGGAGACTTGTAAAGCCAATGGCCGTCTGTCACCAGCGCTGTCATTAACTACTTGAGCTGTCAGTGCTGTCGTTGTGTTGTCGTTTTGTACAAAGGCTGCAATTCAGAAACCCAATCTACTGATAGAAAGGACTGAAGCGGAGCAGAGACGTCACACGTCACAACTACGGTTGTCCTCACCAGGTATGCTGATGTCGCAGGGTCCGTTGTGTGCATGTGCAGAGAAAGACAAAATCATCGGGTTTTGGCTTCCAGGTGCGCCCCCCCCCCCCCCCCCCCCCCCCCCACACCCATTCATTCATTCCTTCAGGGTAAAATGCCCATGGGAGCTGATCAGACCCTTACAAGATGTGCTTTTCTCTTAAGGTGGGCACAGTCCTTTTGGGGCCCCACTGTGACTCTTCCTCCTTCACCCCACCTGTGCCAAGCGCATGTTGTGACTTCCCGGTGTGCCATTCCTGTCCCTTTATTATAAATAATCATTTAAAATAAAGTTCACCTTTGTCCTTCTTGTTCAGACACGTCTTCTGGAATGTTCCATTTCTGCCATTTGCCAGGATGTGAGATCTGAAGGTAGCCCAGCTCTGCTTCTTCCACCCTCTTTTGGCTCTCCAATCATGAAAGCTTTATTTCACAATGCCCCCCTTTGCCAGCGCTGGTCCAAACGTGACAAGGGTCGTGTTTGGCAGTTGGTCACAGAATGTCAGCCTTTACAAGCCCACAATTTCTAACTTGATTTATGCCAACACTTGAAGTTTGGGGGGGCCCTTGAAGGCCTGCATGTTGTGATCTGTTCAGTTAGCCAATCAGAGGGGTCCTTTTGCTTAATTTCTCACTGCCCCCATTATGGCCCACCGGGTACAACAACGCCCCACTGTGTTACGCCTGATTAGCTCTCTTGACAGCTCTGTGCTGCCATCTAGTGGATTAAAAAAATCACAAATATTTGTTTTGATGCTGTAGCTCATCAATATTCATGAAGGGGCGGAGCCTTCATGTTAAACACACAATGGCACGAGAAGCTGAACTGCAGCATTGGAACAAACTGAGACGGAGCCGCACGTCAAGTATGGCGCCAGTGCTCCCAACGTGAAGTGGTCGTCACACATTGACTGGGGATAGTAAGCCACCGTCTGTCTGGACCACCGTGGTGACCCTGATGAATTCTGTCATGTAAACCTGCAGCGAGGTGCAGCATTTATGTGACAGAAAGGCAAAATACTAAACCTCTGGCGATTTAGACAAAGCAGCGGCCCCCGATCAAAGATTTGCCATTTAAAGTTATAAAAAGGCTTTGGGCGAGAACATGGCGTATTAGTGACAACAAAAGACAAAAGTTTCCAAATCTTTACTTGATCACATGGTGAAGACACACTTAATGACTAAAGACAAGTGCGCTCCTTGGATGGCGACCTCCGTGAATGGGGTGCAGTTGACATCTACTTCCAGTAGGGGGTTGGCAGGTGCAAGGCGCTATAGTGCCGGTCAAAGCGCCTTCGAAGGCAGCTGCCCAGAGTGGTCGTAGGATATGAAGACCTCACTTTTCTTTCTGGACGGACACCCAGCACTCGGACCGTCGTAGGCGGACTTGGACCCTCCGCTCTCCCTGCTGGACGGTGCAAGCGAAGACGCAGCCCTCCCTCCAGTGGGCGGCCGGCACGGTGAGGCTGCTGCTCATGGCGAAGGTGCCATCAGGCTGTCTGAAGGGGGCGCTGCTTCTCCCCATGAGGCTCGGGCTGCAGCCCTCGGCCGTCCAGCTCACTGGGGCAAAAGGTGTTGACAGGTCGCTGACCACACACAGCAAGGTGGCCGTTCCGCGGGTGGTCATCTCCTCGGCCGAGGGCTGGAAAATCAGGAGGGTAGGCTGTTGAGGGCCTGCGAGGAGAAAGACGGAGAGACAGCAGTGAGCGCTGGCGTGTGCTCTTAGGAATATGGCGCCTGTTCCTGGTGCCTGATCACAATCTGCCTGGAGAAAGTTTAATGGTGGGAAAGGCGCTATATTGCTGATCGTTCATTGAAGAGTAACTCCCACTCGGCAAACCTTGTGGCAGAGAGGCCATCCCAGTCGTGCGCTGGGCATCTCAGGTGGCACCCTGCAGAAGTGCTCATTACCCAGCAGGCAGTGCACTCTTTACAACCCCTGAGGCAGGTGCTACACCTGTGCTGGCATAGGGCTGTGCCACTGATGTCTGCCATCTGCTGAGCTGTGCCACCGCTGCCCTCTGTTGGCCAAAGTGATGAACTTCAAGCACCAGCGCATATGGCCTTAAGTTCGGCCGAGTTTCCATTACTGCCATGATGATAGGCTTATATAGATGGGCTTATATAGCGCCTTGAGCAGGGACTTCACTCCGCATACGAAACCTTCATTTGAGAATCTGCCTGGCCGGCTGGGGATTGAGCACCTCCTTAAGTCGGCATGCTCACAATATGTCACTGCGGTGATGTCACCTGTGTCCCCTCCCCATCGCTCCTTCTTACCTGCCACCATGAGCTGCGTGCCCGTCCCAAACAAGGTTACGGAGTCAGGATGGACACACCTGGATAAAAGAAAAAAAATGAGGTGAAGCTGCCATCTGCTGGCCACTGCGTGTCATTGCAACCCCTGAACGGGGGCGCCCACCCGAAAAGAGTTCACTGTGAGAGACGCTACAAGTGGGCTGAGGTCTAAAACCACACCGGGTTTGCATTGCCTGTGTGAAGTGCAAGTTGATGACCACCCGAGCCAGCTGGGCAACTGGCAGGTGACAATGTTGGCGGCACCACTGCCTGTTCTGAGTGGCGTGTGTTAATCTGACTTATCAAAGGCGCTATATGGCACTAATAACTGCTGTGCCCAGTCTTCTTGTGCCAGTCACCTGGCTGACCTTTGACGTTGTTGTGCGATGATAATCGCCCTGTGGAGTGCCTTGAAGGCGCTATATAAAATGAAGTGGATTTTCAAAGGGAGGACACGGAGCACACAGCACACTTCATCCTAACGTCTCCACTCTCCCTGGCACTGCCATCTGGTCACTCATTTGTCGTCGGCTTTTCTATCAGATCTCTGGTTGCTTTGCTGAGCCCCTTCAGTTCCTTATTTTATATAGCGCCTTTAATCACCTGACGGTCTGACTTCATGGCAGTCATTGTAGGCATTTGCTGTGGTACGGTGGCCTTAGGATGCTGGCCACCTTGTTGTGACATTGTTCTCAATTGTGCCTTCAGCTTGGCATATCTGAGTGCCCACCACAGAACTCCTTAAACTTGTGTGCCACCATGCGTCACTGAGAGCTGCAGTTTGACTCCAAAGCCACTCAATTTGTGAATTTTATTTATATAGTGCCTTTCACGACACACCCTATGACAAATGACTTCACAGTGCGACCTGGACAAGTTGTGAGAGGCGCTATAAATGGGGCCAAACCCAGGTGGGCTGCAGTGAAGGTGAGGACTGTGTTTATATTAGAGCAGGGGGCACCTAAATGTGCCAAGGGCAGGTGCCACCATTGGTGGTCTGCTTTACTCATCAGAGGGGCATATGACAGCTGCTGTCCATACAAAGTGCATAAGGACAGCTGGGCACCTCAGCATTGGTGCCATCAGCTAATCTGCTTGGCATAGGCTCCTGGCATCCTGAAAGTGCTTTGCTCTTCTCTGTCTATAAGCAGGAAGGGCGCTATAAACAGCAAGAGCCGCTTTGGTACATAAAGACAGACGGTCACCTCGAGTGCATTTGGCACAGTCAGCTGATCGGCTTGGCATGAACTCTTGTCACTTTCTTCTCCTTGAATGTTGGCACATGCTAAACGAGGGCAGTGAAGCACTCTTAAAGTGCACCCCTTCACAAAGGCGCTATATGTAATTTACTGTCCATTTAGGGTACATGGGGACAACTGGTCATCATACTTAACATTGGCACCGTCAGCTAATCAGCATGGCACAGATGCCTGTCGCCCTCTGCTCTCTGTGCAGTGGCATCTTAAATATCTTTCACCCTTATCTGTTTATCGGGTCCACCTGTCAGGAAGGGCGCTATATACAGTATATGTCAGTTGCTGGTCACCACAGTTAGCACTGGCATAGCCAGCTGTTCAGCTTGGCATTGATTCTCCTTGCCCTCTCCTTCCTGAAACCTGCTTCACTGCTTTCCATATTTCTGTCCTGTACCCATTAGGAAAGGCGCTATATAGGAGCTGCTGTCCATTTTGGTACAAAAGAAGAGTTAATCACAAAAGTTTGCTTTGGCACAGTCAGCTGATCTGGTTGGCATAGACTCTTGCTGCCCTCTTCTCTCTGTGTGCTGGCATCACTCGTCTCTGTTTCTGAGGTGCACCCATTAGGAAAGGCGCTACATATCAGTTCCTTGTCATCACCAGCTAATCACCTTGGCATAGACCCTCGTTGCCCTCTCCTCCCTGTATGCCAGTACAGGAAGTGGGCTTCACTGTTGTCTGTATTTCTAACATGCGCCCACTGAGAAGTTATATTATCAGCTGTCCATTCAGGATGTATTGAAAAGCTGGTCACCTCAGTTTGCTTTGGCACAGTCAGCTGATCAGTTGGCACAGACCCTTATCCCCCCCCCCCCCTGTATACTGGCATGTTATAAACAAAGGGTTGTGAAGCTCATCTAAACTGCACCCATTAGGAAAGGCGCTATATATCCAGCGCTGTCCATTCAGAATATATAGGGACAGCTGGTCTGCTTGGCATAGACTCTTGCTGCCCTCTCCTCTCTGTGTGCTGGCATCACTCTTCTCTGTTTCTGAGGTGCACCCATTAGGAAAGGTGCTATATATCAGTCCTGGTCACCACCAGCTAATCACCTTGGCATAGACCCTAGTTGCCCTCTCCTCCCTGTATGCCAGTATGAGGAAGTGGGCTTCACTGTTTTCTGTATTTCTAACGAGCGCCCAACGAGAAAGGCGCTATATATTATCAGCTGTCTATTCAGGATGTATTGAAAAGCTGGGCATCTCAGTTGGCTTTGGCACAGTCAGCGGCTGAGGCTGGCACAGATTCTTGTCCCCCTGCGTCACTGTTCTGCGCCGACAGGAAAGGCACTATATAGCCACGTGACTCCCACTTCAGCCTCCCTGCCCCTACTTGAGTCAAGCCCGGCGGTCACGTCCGAACACCCGCTCACTAATCCCCTCCCGGGCACAGGACGCGCTGCTGCCCCCTGCCGGCCACTGGCCGTCAATACTCACACACAGCTGACCCAGAGTACCCCGTAGAAGGCGAGCAGCAGCGGCGTCCTCATGGCGGGCAGACGTCGTCTTCGCTCTACGCAGGCGCCTCCGGCCGCGGCGGTTATAGCAGGGGCTGCTGACCAGTATGCAAATGAAGCAACACTCTGGCCAATGAGCTCCGAGTTCCTGCACTCGCGGGCCGAAAACGAACAGAAAGCAACACACCAACAACACCAGACGGGGGCGCAGTGCAGCACAGCAGTGACACGGGTGACCCCATCAGAGGATGGAAGGGCGGACGGGCGATTTCATTTTATCGAGGATGGCATTCCGACTTTGTGGCTCAGTGCGGCCCACGTGAATGATGAGGGTCATCGAGACGAGTGCCGGGAGCAGCTCCCCCTGGAGGCCTGCGCGTGTCTCGCTTTTATCAATTGTACAATGACGAGGTGCTTAATGGGCAAGCGGGAATGCACTTTAAAGAAGATTGAGATGCCAGCTGCCTTTATTGATGTATATAGCGCCTTTACATTCACCCCCAGGGCAGTCACTCGCTGTCTTCTCTGTACTGAAGGGCGAAGTGCCAGCCAAAGCGGACACCGAACTGCCAGCCGCTTTGTGCTTTGAAATCCGAAGTCATCAGGGGGGTTGGGGCGGGGTGTGTGTGTGTGTTTAGGGGGGCATCTTTCCAGCAAGGTATATGTCAAGATGTAAGGCGCTATATCAGTCCCGCTTCATTTCACAGCAGAAACTTTAAGGATAAGCAGCAACCCTCGATACATACGCCACCCGCGTCCCCGAGCAGGATTTGGAAACGGAGGGCGCGGACAAAAGTGGCAGCTGAAGTGACCCCCTCAGGGTCACCTGGCGCATCACAGCGGCGGCCTAACCTCTTAGGAAGGTGACACGATCATTCAGGGCTGGGGTGTGAGGCGCTACATCAGCCCAGCTTGGTTTGAAATGCTGTAACCCAGTAAGTGCTGCGCCAAGGAGCTCTGCGGATTCCGGCCATTTCTTCGAGACGTGACCTTCGCTGAGCGGCCAGCTAGTCTGACGGGGGCGACCCTGTGCGTCCCTGCATTTTAGTCATTTTGAATCTCCGGGGGTCGCGAACTCTGCCTGAACGCTATGGGCCGAAGACCCCCTCGCGCCTCGCCCTACACGGACCCTCCGCTTCGCACGCCGCACCGCTCCGGCCACGTGCGTGACTGAAGAGGACACGGGCGAAGGGAAGGAGCAGTGCACGGCGCTATATAACGGAACGCCTCTCTCCATCTGAGTACGAGGAAGACTCTATGGTGACGCAAGCGCGAGGACACAAAGTGTCACCACGCATCTGGGGACACACTCGCGTGTTCAGTACAAGCGTCCCCTGCCTCTTCAGAGGCGGCTCACAAAGCGTCTGCTTGAAAGGCGCTATATAAGTGATAGGTAGGTGTGAAAGGCACTATATACTACAGAGATGGATTGATAGAGGTGAATGGCACTATATAATAGGCAGACTGAGTGAAAGCCACTGTATGAATCATTAAGGGATGTGAAAGGCACCATATAATAGAAAGGCACTATATGATAGATAGATGGATGGATGGATGTGAAAGGCACTACATAAGAGATAGATAGAATGAAATGCACTATATGATAGATAGATGGATGGATGTGAAAGGCACTATATGATAGATAGATAGATAGATAGATAGATAGATAGATATAATGAAAGGCACTATATAATAGATAGATGATGGCTGTGAAAGGCACTACATAAGAGATAGATAGATAGATAGATAGATAGATAGAATGAAATGCACTATATGATAGATAGATGGATGTGAAAGGCACTACATAAGAGATAGATAGATAGATAGATAGATAGAATGAAAGGCACTATATGATAGATAGATAGATAGATAGATAGAATGAAAGGCACTATATGATAGATAGATAGATAGATAGATAGATAGATAGATAGAATGAAAGGCACTATATGATAGATAGATAGATAGATAGATAGATAGAATGAAAGGCACTATATGATAGATAGATAGATAGATAGATAGATAGATAGATAGATAGATAGAATGAAAGGCACTATATGATAGATAGATAGATATAATGAAAGGCACTATATGATAGATAGATAGATAGATAGAATGAAAGGCACTATATGATAGATAGATAGATATAATGAAAGGCACTATATGATAGATAGATAGATAGATATAATGAAAGGCACTATATGATAGATAGATTGATGGATGTGAAAGGCACTATATGATAGATAGATAGATAGATAGATGGATAGATGGATGTGAAAGGCACTATATGTTAGATAAGTAGATGTGAAGGGCACTTGATAACAGACAGCACAGTGAAAGGCACCATATAATAGACAGCTGGCACTTGATTTGTTCCCAGGGGTATTTCAAGGCCCAATTGTAAAGGTGAGCCCCCAGCAGGGTGCGGCTCAGAGCAAAGGGGTCTCCCTATCAGAGATTAAAGCACCAGCCTGACGTGCGGTGAGAGGGGGCCGGACAGTAACGGGAGGGTCAGCTCTGTCCTGACCGGCCACTGACCACAGCAGGAAAGCCAGCAATAATTCTAAAGTCTCCAGGTGACCACTTTGTATTTTTATGGTGCCTTTCACAAACTCCTCAGAACAAGGCAACACAAGGTGAGTGGGCAGCACAACAAACATCTTCCATAAATAAACACACCACGCTGGGTGTCCATGAAAGAGGTGCCCCCCCCATCCCCATCCCACCCCCCTCCATGCCGCCTTCACTCGGCGAGACCACAAACTGGCGTAGTAAACGAGGAGCCCCCCAGCAGCCGTTAGGAGTCAGCGGCCCGCGACGCGTTTCCTATGCGAGTGCCAAAACAGGAAGGACCGGCTAACCGTCTAACCGGCCGGGACAGCTGCACCCGGACAAGGGGGGGGGCTAACATCTGTCTGTCCAACTCAGATACAAGCTAACAGCAAAAATAAGAAGCAGTCAGGGAGGACCCCCACTTGTTATATGGCGCCTTTCCCCTGCCTGCTGTCCCCTGCAGCCTCGGATGTTCAGATGAAGTTCGAGGAGGTGGCAGGCGTGGAGGGCCATATGTCCTGTCACAGAATCTTCAGACACCATGCAAGGCGCTATATCAGGTGGCTGCTAATGACGTCAGGAGCTGGCCATGCACTGATTTTGGGTGGTCACTTGAGTGGTCCGCACACCCAACATGAAGGCGTTCATCAGGTGGATGAAGGCTCTCCAGCTTGCCCAGTCAACCCATAAGTCCTAAGTGCCCAGTGCCACCTTACTGTGTTTAGGACACACACAGGGGCCTGGACATGAGACGTCCAAGGCACAAACTGGTGTCAGCAGTGGGTGCAGCTCTTTCCAGTGTTTCTTTTGCCCCTGGCCTCTTGTCTCATCCTTGATCCCCTGCCAGCCTTCTGCCAGCCTGGTCATCTTTTGAGGATTCCTCCCCTCAGCATGGATGGCATGTGATGTTTGGCAGTGGCCAGAACTCGCCGCTCTTCTGCTCTTCTGTTCCCTGCTGACCTCCTGACTGACCACAAGGCCCCTGACATTTGGGTGTAACGGGCAGGCGCTATAAAGCCATCTTCTGTGATGTGTTGTACCCACTTGCCCGGGTACTTCTTGTCATTTTGGGCACAGCAAAGCCACATTTGGCTTCTTCATTCTATTCCTTCCTTCATTGTTGGATATGGGGACATCGCTGGACATCATCTGTGGGGGTCTGGGGGGGTGGCACGTTGTCTCTTTTGGCTTGAACCCTGGCTCTCCTCCTGCCTGAGGTGCCTTCTGCATGATGGAGTTTGCTTGTTCTCCCTGTCTTCATGGCAGGATTCCCAGAGATGTGTGGTGAGGACAGTTGTGCAGGTGCCCGATGTCCACAATGGGCTCCTGCTCTCAATAACCATCCACTCAGTGGGTACCAGGCTAGGGTGGTTCAAAATAAACATCTGGAGAGAGTGGATGACCATATGTCTTGGAGAACACAGAGTGGTCATCACTGATGGAGAACTTGGTGGACTACCAAAAGAAAAGAAGACCCCCTAGGGTGCAGGGTGAGTCTGCTGTCATTAAAGGGACAGACAGGGGGCGCCACACAGCTGAAACAAGGTGGACCACCATGCAGAGGATTAGACATCCTGGGGGTTCTGAGGGTCATGTGTGTGTGTCTCCATTTGCTGCTCTGTCAATAATGTCGGACCACCAGCTCCCAGGAGGGTCCTCAGACCATCCACAGTTCCTCCCATCCCATGACTGATATTTCAACTGGCATGGCCAAAGGCCAGCACTGTGTAGAAAGTTCAGCCAATGGCAGACCAGGAGCTTCCTCTTTACGGGCGGCATGGCCACTGGAATCCTGATGACGGGCACTTAGGGGCACCTTGACCATTGGGCTCTAAGACTGGCAGCTCAGCTGAAGTTTGCCATCCTGTCTTTTGATTGTTTATCTTTGAACCTCACGCTAAAGCAAAACCATTGTGACAGCCCGGGGTACCCTCTGCTGGGTTGGTGCCCCCCTTGCTGAGGATGTCGGTGCCTCTGAGGCACAGGTTGGCATCACCTTGGAGACATCATCGGAATTAAATACACATCATGGTCCTGAGGGCCCCGCCTTCTAGAACTTGTGGCCTCTCAAGGTGTGATTGTCACTTTCGGAGCCGTCCTTGAGCCTGGGGGGTGGGGTAGGGGGACACTTCACACGCTCTTCTCGTTTTTCGATGACCTCCTGATCAGCTGTAACTAAAACAACAGACGTCGGTGGTCAGGATGGATGTGCAGGGTGCCGACTCAGGAAGGAGGTGACAGGATGGGCATCCAAGGCATACAGCAGAGGTTCAGCCCAGAGCACAAACAGGATTGGCGTAGTCGGCAGGATCTCAGCTTGGTAAACACAGAGGGCTCAGCCAGGCTTTATTTGTGCCAGGTCAGACATGACTGCCCAGCCAGTGTAGGTACAAGTGTGAGGGGCGGTGGCACCGCAGCAGCCTTCAGCGATGTGTGAGGAGGGATCTTAATTGACGACTGGCCCGCTACTCACTAAGGGGTTCATTTGCAGAATTTTATAGTTTTGTTATGTTTGGTTGATTGAGTCATGAGTGCCCGCTGGAGGACTTTGGGTGCCTCAGAACTGCTCTCGTGATGTCACAGAGTTTTGGAGGGTTAGTTTGGGGTCCTCTTCATGGTCAGCTCTGCTTGGCTGTTTAGGATGACCCCTGACCCCCAAGCCCCCACCATTGGTTAAAGGCCACAAGTTCAAGAGTTAACAGGGTGCCAACAATTCACCCACTAGAAGAAGACAACTGGATGTGGGTAAATGTTCAGTGGGCACATGGGGCAGGTCAATGGCTGCATTGGGTATTGAGGTCAGTGCATCAATGGCTGTCTCTACCACCAGGGGGCAGACTACGAGCAGTGCCAGCTAAAACCTTGTGCTCTCCTCAATGCCCCACCTTTGCTCTACTGGGCTTTGTGAAGGGCACTATATAAAAAAAGAGTGGCTCAAAAAAGAAGGTGGCGAGGCAGCAGCTGTATGGTGGTAAGCTGGCAGTCAGGAAGGCTCCCATGGAATGGGGGGCTCCAGAAGGAAAGAGGCCATTGGGCTGGGCATAGCAGTCACCTTCTCCGCTTTTGTGGGGAGGTGGCACACTGTGCCCCCATGAGTCTAAACACTTGCTGTTCCACTGACTGACATGGCGGGGTGACTGGTGACACTTAAAGGCCCAGTTAAACACCTGTGACATTTCAGTGCCCCCCAGACCCACCATAATTACAGATGTTATCTGATGGGTCAGGTGCCCTTTACTGTATAGCGCCTTTTAGACTGAGCTCCTTGCATAGAAAATCAGGTGCCCACCTACTGAAGAACAATGAGTTCACTACGTCCAGTATGTCGGTCATCAGAATGGGACAAACACAAATGAGTCATTTACATTCAAGCAGGTTGGCTTTTATTTAATCAAGCGGGCACAGGGCTCACAGAAGACTCAAATAGGCACAGGGCTGATGATGGGCAAGCACTGCTACCAACTACACTAAACTGGTAAAACATGAAGGAGGCAGAAACATCTCACTGTCTTTCTGTACATCAAAGAAGCAGAGCACTGGCACAGCGTGTGGCACTTGATGTGCATGCCCTCACATGTTGCTGCTGCCCGCTGTCACTGCAGGGCCCTTTGTCTCATCAGACCTGGCACAGTAGTAGATGGCCGAGTCGCTGGCCTCCACGTCACGGATGAGCAGCTGGTGATTCCGCAGGCCTTTGGCTTTGAAGGTGAAGCGCGGGGAGGAGAATCCTGTGCCATACTGGTGTGGCATGCAGCGGGCAGGGTAGGCACTCAGGATAAACTGGGGCGCCTCTCCGGGGATCTGCTTGTACCAGCTGATGATCAGCCCATTGTCCGAGTCGATGATGCAGTCCAGCTCGGCCGTCTGACCTTGGGTGACGGATACGCTGGCAGGCTGGCGGAGGGACACCTCACAACAAAGACCTGCAGAAGGACAACAGCGTCAGGTGTGCGGGCACAGGCTGGGCAGCTTCATCACACTACTTGCTGCCATCCCTTGATGTTAAGGTGCCAAGCACAAAATTAGTCAGTAAAGCACTCAATTGACAGGCAGGGAGGCAGCAGACTGGCATGTCCTAATATTAGAGTGCCAGGTTGGCATCCCTCTCTTTTAGGACATATTAGGTGCAAGCTGAGCAGATGGCCAGTCCTTTCAGTGCCCACATGAAGGGCAGCAGGCTGGGACAGTGTATCATTTACAGGACCAGACCTCACTTGTGACTTGTAGGCCTCGTTAGGCATAGAGCTCCCTCAACGAACCCTCGGCTTATTCTGGGCAGAAGTGCCCACCTGAAATCTTCTCTTGGACATTCAGCAAGAAGGGATGAGTAAAGGGAGCATAAAAGCCACAGGACAGCAGCCCGTCTCTGCTGCCACTCCACAAAACCTGACCCTGCTACTGCCAGTTCGCCTGTCACCTTGTCTGTACTTCTGGTTTGCCCCACAGACCCTTCGTGCCCCTGGTTTGCCGGGCTATGACTAAATGTGACCCCCCCCCCCCAAGAATAGAGGCATGGTGAGTACACCCCAGGGTGGGCAGGCAAGGTGTAAGGTTGCCCACAATTTTGCCATGCATGGTACTATGAGCCTGGCCTGTGAAGTGAGGCAGGATTTTGGGTCACAAGCCCCTCACTCTGCACGTCGCGGGTATTCAAAGAAGACTGGCAATGCTACTCACCGTTCAGGGAGAGCAGGAGGCACCAGAACGTCTTTGGCATCCTTCTTGTCGAACGCGGGTGCTGAAAAAGGAGAACAAATGAGAACAATGAGGAAGAGGAGGAGAGCAGTGGGGTGGCTCATGAATATGCAATGAGATGCAAATAGGGAGGTGAGCAGCAGGCCATGAATATGTGATGAGATGCGAATGAAGAGGTGGGCCCTGGAGGACAGCTCCGCCCCATCTTTACTTTTCTTTGTGTGTCTCCAGTTTTATTTTATCAGGTTGAGCCTGCGCTCTCCAAATTAAAGGTGACTTTTTCATTTTTATTTTCTAAGTAACGTGTTGCCCATACTGGATGACAGGTAGAAATATTATTGTAGGACATGAATAAAGATAAACATTTATCATCACATGCTTCATTTTTCTGCATGAGGAGAATTGGTGCCACCCACCACTAGAAGGACAACAACATCTATGCCCAGGGTTGGCCCACTCAGCTGATCACCTGATTGGCAGTATTCTATGAGAAATGACCTGTAAAGGTCCACTAGGGGGCGCCACTGCAGTGTTGGTGGAGTGGCATCCGGTCTTCCGTTTTCACTTCCTGGGCTGACTGTTATGTTGTCTCCTTCCTCTGGGTGGCAGCACTGCAGACTCACCCTGGCAGTTTGAGGTCCATGGCGTGTGATTCGTCTCATATTTATGACAAGTAAAGCCATCTGATACGCTTGTTCATTTTCCAAATTGATTATGTAATGTGGTCCACTGATGGGCACACCTGAGCAGCTGGTGACCTGTATGCAGTAAAAAGCAGAGTGGCATGACTTTAACCTGGCACAGCAGGACCCCCTCAATACGCTGAGCAGACCCCCATTTTCCATCTCAGAACTGGGCACTGCTGCCTCATTAAAGACCCCAAGAGGTTGGGTGAAGGTGTGAGTGGGGCTTGGAGGACCCTCCATTTCTCCACATCTGCCCTCATCTGCAGGCATTGAGATGCCATTTCTGTCCAGAGAGTGCCAGCGCCCTTACCAAGCTCTGGAAGCCCTCTGTTGAACCACAGGGGTCAGTGGACTACCTACAAGCCACCATGGAAATCAAACACGGAAGAATCAAGAAAAGTGGCAGTGGTTGGCAGGATTTCCACGTTTCCTTCACACCAAGGGGCATTCTCCATGATTTCCTGCCGGTTGGAACAGAAACTTCTAGAAAATCAAGACATGGCTGGGGGTTTCAAACCTCTCAACTAGTTTGGCACCAGGAGTACATAAAACCAGCCACCGTCCTGATCCACCTTCTTCAGCACAGGGTCACTGGGACCTCTCAACCACCCGGCCGTACCACACATGAAGTAGGAGCTGGACAGGGACAGACCACCACCGGCCCCCCTCGATTCGGAGACCCCAATGAATGGAGCCCACACGTCTCGATTGCATTTTAGCCAAAGCACAGAACACTGGGTAATGCCAGTCTGCCCTACACAGTCCTGCATCACCCACATGTCTGCCCACTTCTGTGATGGTCATTTCAACTTTTCTGCTAAAGCAGGTGAGGGAGGTCCTGTTAAAGTAAGCAGCCTGCTTTTTAATTAAATTCAAATAATTAGCCCAGTGGCCCCCATGCTGCCCCCTGCTGGACACAACAATATCATCGCCTCTCGCCACCCTGTGCCCCGGGATGAGCACAATGGCAGCCAAACTAAGATCACGGTGTCAGTCGAGACTTGTCTTCTTGGCCAACTGGAGGTCACCCCACTTACGTATTTCGTATATTTATAGGGTGAACACGCCGTGCCAGCACAGATATGCCCTCTGCCCACCTCGCATGCCCATTTCAGATGCTGTTTGTTTTTTCTTCTCATTTCAAAGGCACATCTGTGACTCCTCATACACAAGCGGACTGTGCCTGACTCAGATGATTGCGCTCCTCTCTGTACTTTTTATGTTTCAGCTAACTCCTCCATTTGTTTGTGATCCTCTAACTGCGAAGAGCTTCAGGAGGGGCTGGCAGTGCCCCTGGGGTCCTCATGGTCTCTAATCGGTCGTCCTCATCCCCTTTGGCATGTCTCTGTCTCTGCTTCTGCCAAGCTCTTCCTTTTCGGAGTGGGCCGCCGCTGCCAGGACAGGATGTGTGTGCCCCCAGATAGAAGGTCCCAGAGCAGGCAGCGGCCCCTCATGGCCCTCACATTCATTCCGCTCAGCACGTCCCTACTAAACCTGTCACTCCAGGAGGTGACCACAAAGCCAATGTTCACTCTGACGGAGCGTCAGAGGTCCTCTGGTGAGATGAGAGGACAACAACTGTACCTGAGCAGCCCCCCCTTCAAGCAGGCATTGATGCTAAAGTGGAAACCACTCTGGAGTAAAAACATTGGAGAGAATGAGGAGAACATCTGATCTGTTTGGAAAGAACTGGCACGGCTCACGACCGCCTAACACCCTCCTGACAGTGACACATGGAGGTGGCAGCATTAGGGATGGGCACACCGGTCAGAATGCAGGAGGACGGGATGAGGGCAGCCAAACCCAGAGAGGTCCTTGGAGAAAAACCAGAGAGCACAGCACCACAGACTGGGGCGACGGTTCAATGACCTGAGGCCCTACAGCCAAGACAATGCTGGGGTGGCTTCAACACGGGTCTCTGAGTGTCATCGAGTGGCCGGGATGCCCTGATTATACAAGGACTGGTGGAGAGAGCATTTGCAAGACCGTTTCTCCCCTGGGACCGACAGAGGGCAGCCCCCTTGGCTTGTAGCGGGACCACGGGTTATGAGAATGGAAGCTCAGCCCTGCTGGGGATGCCTGGACTTTTACAGGGCCCTGTTTGACAGCACATCTGCCACCCCCAAAAGTGGTGCTGGAAGAAGCTCATTGGGCACCTGGAGTCCTTCTGGGTGCCCCATAAATGTCATTCACCAGTGACCACGGCTCGATGGCGGCGATTGGGACTGCATTGTGCTTCTTTGTGTGCCCCTTGTGTGCTGTCCTGCCTGCTTGTGTCAGGGTTAGGGGGGGCTGTATGTGCCCTGGGCATCACTGGTCAAAGCCCAGACTTGAACCCCATAGAAGATGTGTGGGGAGACCTGGAGATGGCAGACGTTTCCCACTTAATCCAACGGAGCTTGAGAGGATCTGCCAGGAAGGATGGGGTGAACTGGCCAACTCGAGGGGTGTCAAGCTTGTAGAGACTCACCCAAGAAGACTCAAAGCTGCAAATGCTGCCAAAGGGGCTTCGACAAACTACTGGATGAAGGGTCTCAGTACTTCTATGAATGAGAAATTTCAAGTTCTGATTTTTAATAAATTTGCAAACCTTCCTGTAAACTCGTTTTCACTTTTTTCATGATGGGTTACCGAGTGTAGACTGAGAGGCAAAAATGGCAAATTGATCCAAATAAAGTGAAATCTCCAGCACACTAAAGAATGCAGAAAGTGAGGGCTCTGAAAACTTTTCTCAATGTGTTGTACAATGTCACGATTACGGTTACCATGTGCCTGGTGTGACACCGCCATTACCTGGCTGGGACGTCAACTGCATGGGCATTACCTCCCCTGGGACTCTAGAGGGCAGCCCTCCTGGGCGGCTGCAGCACCATGGATTCCCACAGGGCATGCTGGGAGTCGGAGTGTGGCACAGCCCTGTTGGGTTCCGTGGGGGCTGCCAGGGGGAGCTTTGGGCTTTCACCACACCTGGCAGTGATTCCAGGTTCGATTAATGAGCCACCTGTGACACTCCTAGGGCCAACATAAAAAGGAGTCGCCTCACTCCATTCAGGGAGCCAGAGTCGGGTGGAGGAGGACAAAGCTTGACGGGAGTCGAAGAAGACGAAGACGACAAAGAAGAAGGACGAGGAGGAGGAGGACTGTGTTTGCTGTGCTGTACCAATGGGAAACGTGTTGCACTTGTGTCCCATGTCTGTCTGTGTTGGGGTTGGGGTGGCTGGTGTGCCCCCTGGTGGTCCACACTGGAAATGTCCTCTTTTTAGGTGAATTTTACAAAGCTGTTTTTATTTCACACGGCGGCCCATCATTCCCATCCAGGTTTATTTTGTGTTCAATTTATCTCCTTTCTTTTTTTAAGTTTGACGTACCGTATCATTTTTAACAAACACCAGCTGAACCCACAACGGTGATGCCATGGATGAGTGGTTCTCAAGTAATGAAAACAGGCTCCCCCCCCCCCCCACCCAACATAAAGAAAATCTCCCCCTAACAGTCTTTTTATTTTCAAGAGATTTGGTAAGTCACGATGCCAAGGGGGTGGGCACCACCAGGGCATTATAAAGTCCTGCAGAAAACCCCTACAGAAGACAAAGAACAGCTGTGCATTATGAAAGAGAAGACCACTAGGGGGCAGTTGATCCTCTGATGCATGGCATCTCAGAAGTGAAACCTCCAGTGGCAGCAGAGGCGGGCAAAGACAGGAGAATGGAAACTCCTTTGAGTCGTGCAGCCCCTTTGAAGAACTCCCCTGTTGACTGCACTCGCCATTTTCCTTTCTTTATTCACTGCATACCATCCATCCACCCATTTTCCAACCCACTGAATCCAAACACAGGGTCACGGGGGTCTGCTGGAGCCAATACCAGCCAACACAGGGCACAAGGCAGGAACCAATCCCGGGCAGGGTGCCAACCCACTGCAGTCACTGCATACTTTTTATAAAAATATTTCAAACTATGTCCACAGGCTGTTAAAATGTTTTGAAGCATAGCAGCCCAGACAGCAGTCATGCTGTAAGGTTTAAAGGCACTTAGTTAAAAGGCCCCGCTGCAGCGCCCTCTTCAGCTTCATGGTTGAATGACCCTTGTGGTGAGCGCCCTCTACAGGCTGGCTGGCGCTACTCATCGTATCCTACAGCTTAGCCAACATCACTCTCTCTGTTCGGCCCCCACAGACTCCAGCCGGCTTTCTTTTTGATTGATTTGAGTCTGTTGGCATCTGCTCTTCTCATGTTGTTCTGTCAAACAGCCTGGCAGTGCCAACAGACTGACTAGGCACATGCAGAATTGGTCCTCCAGTGCCTGCTTGGCACAGCATTGCTGCCGCAGTCCTCCGGTGACCCGAGTTCATTTCACTGTCTGCACTGTCTTGACATGCTTTCCATTTTTCCATCACTCTGAATGTGTCCCAAAAACTGTGCTGTGAAAAAGTATTTGCCCCCATTCTGACTTCCTTCATTTTTGCTTATTCGTAACAGTTCATTATTTCTGATTTCCAAACAAATTTGGTAAAATAATATAAAAGATATCCACAATACACAGTTTTTAAATGGTCATTTGACTTATTAAAGGGGAAAAGTTCACCAACACCCATATCATCCATGTGAAAAAGTAACTGCCCCCTTAGTCACCCAATCAACCAGTAAACCAGCTTAAGTAATGCAGGGTTAAATGAGAGCAGACACACTCAAACTTGATGGCTGCCAACCATATTGAATCACAACATCTCTTCAGATGAGCCTTTCCAGTAACGTGAAGTTGGCTAAAAGGTCTCAACAAGCTGCACACCGGGCCTCAATCAAAAGAAACTCCAGAGGACCTGAGAAACAGAGTTAGTGAAATACATCAGTCAGGAAGGGCTTACAAAGCAATCTCTAGAATCCTGAGACCCCCAACAACCCACCGTGAGAGCTATCAGCTCTAAATGCATGGAAAACTCACTTAGAAGAACCCAGATGAACATCTAAGGACCTGCAGGCCTCTCTCAGCTCAGTTCACATCAGCCTTCTGGATTCCACCATTAAAAAAGACTTTAAGCAAAAATGGCTTCCACTGGAGAGTTGCAAGGGAAAAGACCACTGCTAAACAAGAAGAACCGAAAGGCCCCAAAATCACCTTGATTACCCCGTTTGAGATAGTGTTCTGTGGACCGATGTGTCAAAAGTGGAACTTTCTGGAAGACGTGGGTCTCATTGCACAGCTTTCTGCGATAAGAACATCATGCCCACAGTCAAACATGGTGGCAGCCATGGGATGACGTGGGGATGCTTTGCTGCTTCAGGGCGTGCGTGACTTGCTGTAACTGAGGGAAGCAGAGGGAAAGTACAGAAGGAGAAGATGTGGTCTGTGATCTGCAGGTCAGGCACAGTTGGGCTATGCGGCAGGACAATGATCGGAAGCTCAAGAGGAAGTCCACCTCAGAATGGTGGAGTTCGGAGTGGCCAAGTCAAACTCCTAACTTGGACAATATTGCATTATTGTGGTGTGTCCTTCAATGGGCAGTCCATAGTCCAAAAGCCACCAATGTGGCTGAATTCATCACTTCTGTAGAGAAAAGTGGGTCAACATTTCTCCACTGATCTTTTGTTAACTAGAAGTATTTCACTTAAGTTGTTGCTGCTTAAGGTTCCACGCTGAATTTAGGGGGCAATTACTTTTTCACACGGGTGAAATAAGTGTTGGTGAGCTTTCTTCCATTCTATAAATCAAATTATTTTTTAAAAGCAGTGCGCTGGTGTGTCTCAGGGTGCTTTCTGTGTTAAACTAAATTTCTTCAGAGATCAGGAACAATGAAACGTTATGAACGCTCAGAAAGCAGGAAGGGGGCAAATACTTTCTCACGGCACTGTTCCACACAGAAGTGTTTGTGTAGTCAGACTGCCTGCTTCATGTGAAAGTGTCCTTAGACAGACTGGGGTCCAGTCCCAGGTGCGCCCCCCTCGTGTCTCTGCTGATGCTGCTCGGCTCGGCTCAGGCTGCCCAGGACTCTCCATCTCTGAATGTTTTGTTTAAACAGAAATTGAAAACCCAACTCATCAATCATTCATGGCATCGCTGCGCCTTTCTATTTGTCACCGGCCTTTTCACCTTCTACCACCTTGCACCCTGGTGTTGAAAGTCTCCTCACTCATCTGCATGGCACCTTGTGGGCAGTGCCCACTGCAGTGACACTCACACAATTCATGTAGAAGCCTCCTGCCTGCGGGTATCTCCATGCATTTTCTTCCTGCTCCTTTTTTTCTTCTTGTTTGCATTTTGCTGCCCTTTTCACAGGGAGAGCGTATGGTGTGCCCTGGTTGTGCCCATAGCACATGGCAGTTATTGGCATCATTTTAGCTCACATTGCTTCTTCTTGTGTTCACACTGCCATTCACATGCCCGATCCCACATGAAGAGCCCCCCCACCTTAGAAGATGGCACAGTCCTAGAGGATGGTATGGCCCAGACTGTATAAATGAATACACACGGGTGTCGTCTGCCAAGACCGGAGCGTCGTGGAGCTGTGGCAGGCATAGTGAGGAGATCTGACGCCGTGGCATTCAGTGATGGAGACCCCGCTCACTGCCGAGGGGTGTGGAGAGTGTCCAGCATGGAAGGTGTGGTAGGCTGATGTGATGGCATCCTGATGGCTTCTGCTGTTTGCATTAAACCGGGTTGGGGTTCCTCCAGGTCAGGCCTTAGTGGATCAGGTCAGGACAAAAATCCAATCCCTGATTCAGAAGTAAGCTGGGATGACACGGTCAGTGGGGGAGACGTGGATGGGGGCCAGCAGGTAGGGTGAGGGGGGGAGGCTTTGGTCTGTTTGGGATTTTTGAAACCAGCGGCCCAGTGGCTTAAGGAGATGAACTCTCGGTTACAGGGATGCTGGTTCAGTTGTAGCTGTGACCCTGCACAATGAACCTTTACACCATTGTAAGGCGCTATACAAACGAGGGGTGGTCGGCTCATAACTCGCAAAGCATGACTGAAGGTGCGGGCAAACTGGAGAGGAGCTCCGTCAAATTCATCACGCTCCCTCGGTGCCACACGTTAGCAGTGCAGACTAAAGATGACGATGATGATGATGATGACAATGGTAACGCATGCTGGAGCTCAATGAGTGCTTCTGACTGGACACTTTCTGCTTTACTTAGTCGTTCATTATTCTGTCACACACACACACACACATGGCCAAACGATGACAAACGTCACCTTGACACCCCAACCAGCCCATCAGATATCAACAGAGAGTCCTGCAGTTGTGGTTATCTCAAGCCAGTCCTGCTCTTTCAAACATCTCCCAACATCTCTGTAAAACACAACTGTCACTAAGCTGTCCCCTCCTGTAGTCCTTCTAGACCAGCCTGTCATCTTGCTGAGGTCTTTTACTGGTGCCAGTCCACCCAGCCCTAATCTGGTAGATGTTTCATCTCAGACTAGTGCTAATGTCTTGGATGTTCCTAAGTGTCACCTGTCCTCCAGTCCCCTAACCACAGCAGATCCTCCAGCTGTCTTCATTCTATTAGTTACCTCAGATCAGCACTAGAACTGCAGATGTCCCTAACCAGCAGCAGCAGCAGCAGTCCTGTACTCCACTAACCAGCTCTCTGACCAAGCCAATGTCACAAGGTGTGACTTCAGGACATTGGGTATGTCAGACATGTCTACTGACAGTGATGTCAGGCCTTGCCAGTTTACACGAATGTGTCACATCACATGACTGAGGGTTACGTAAGTGAGGGCTATGACTGTAAAACCACTGGAGTAGTCATCTAACATGGTGACATGGCCTTATACGCTCCAGTCCCGTGGTCACCACTGAAAACTGCTGGGCATGTCAAATTATGGGCTGCCAGCTGCGCACTTGCCTCTTTTCGTGCTGTACGAAGGGTTAACAGGCTCGGCGAGTTCTCTGCCTTTTGTTTCGTTTTCCCATTCCGTGGTGGTCCATCAAACTTGCAGCATCTCTTCAGTTTGTGAGGTTCTTATTCATTCAATGACCTCACAGAGCCCACCGCTAAGACTAAAGGCCTGCTTGAGGGGCTGAGGTGTGGGCTAACTGGTCCGAGTCACAGGGAATGCCACGTTACATGAGGCGCTTCAAGGTGGGGCACTGCCAACTGCCTCCAGTTCACTGAGTTTGTGTAACAGAAGACTGTGACTGAAATTGCTGTGAGTGTCATCTAAGGTGACGTGGTCTTTACTCGTCCCACTCCTCTGGGTATCTCAGAGTTTGGAGACCTCCCTAAGCAGTCCTCACTTCAGAGACTTGATGAACTGACAAGTGGAGAGAGGGCCAAGATACCCCAAAACCAAAGTGACCCTCAACCAGTATAGCCTCTTTATCTATTCTTTGATGTCATCCCTGGTGTCACCTAAAGCCTGGCCCTAAGCGAGGCCACCACACACCCTGAGCTCCTGGGACTACACTGTGAGTCCTTGAGCATTGGAAAGGAGCTAAATAAATGAAATATGAATATCATGATTAATAATAATAATAATAATACTATGAATCGGCTATGAATGACGTTACCTCCTCTACTGTTAACTGCTGGGTGGGCTCTCCATGCCCTCCACTGCTTTGCAGACCCTAACTCCTTTGGGGACACTGCCACGTGAGGTGACCCGTTACTCCTACTTATGGTTTACTGCTGACATCTCAAGCCCATTTGGGAGTTTAAGTGGTCCCGGCCGAGAGCTGCAGTCCTGTTGGCCACACGTTATCCTCAGAGTCGTTTTAGATGGTGTCTTCTAGAATGAGCCCCAGCGCTGGCCACTTCACTTCACAGAGTGTTTTAAAAAGTAGAAACAGAAATGAATCCTCTAGTGAGCGGCCTGACTTCAGTCACATGGAGACCTGTGGGTACACTGACCACAGCAATATGGGGGTCCTCAATAATCGATCTGATGATATTCTTCAATCTGTGGATCAATACGCTACACTTGGGGGGCTGACCCCCTCCAGTTCCTGTGTCCTATCGTAGTCTGCACCTTCACTGTAAATACCAAGTGACTATGGGCTGTAAGCCCCCCAAACGGCACCATGCAAGATACACGATGGATGTCCGACCTCTGATGGCTTTGTACTTATGAACTGATATGAGGGGAATGACAGTGATGGCCCTACAAACCTTCAATATGAGGGACAGCCACTCTGACCTCACCGCTCCTGGGACCCTGGTTCAGCTTTGAGCTTTGGTCTGGAGAGGGTCAATGTCTCCCACCGCAGATGACCATTGAAGGCTAAAAGGCAACTCTAAAGTGGCCAGCGGCTTCTCAGCTTTGTATGCTTTTGCTGATAAAGTTCTTGAGCTCCACTGCCCCTCTGTAAATGTTAGGGGTTTCAAGAAAAGGAGCTTTACGAGAAGGTGGGCGACTCAAACTCAAAGGGCTTTGTCGATGGTCAGTACACCTGTCACTCCACTAAAGACCTTCAGACTCCACACATGTCATCATCATCTAACCAGACCTCTGTGTTAGTCACTTAGCAGTGGCGTAGCTTTGGCAAGGCGGGGACATCTGTCCCCGGGCGCAGCATCCAGGGGGCGCCGAATTGATGTTCCCCATTGCATTTTGGCAAACAGGAGGGGGGGGTTGCAAAATCTTCAGTTGTCCCCGGGCGCTGAAAACCCTAACTACGCCTCTGTCACTTAGGGTCTGTTGGAGTTGGCTGGCATGGCACCCTCACGATGAAGGGGCACAGATAGCAGAACTGAGCTTTATGGTGTGGCGCTCATGTGGGCTCACTTAAGATGGAGCAAACAACTGAAAGCCACTCTTAGTAAGCCTTTATCACAATTCGTGTCACACAAGTCGTCACTCGTCCTCGTCTGACTTCTCGATATGTCACTGCTCCAGTCCCGCCACTAATTAATGTCCCGCGATCTCTCGGCCGGGTGGGTGTCTGACTCTTCAGATCTGTCTGACAGCCCCTACCTGCAAACTTCTTTCCCATTATTTACACTCCCCTCCTTATCAAGGGGGTCCATCTCTTCTTCAACTTGAGAGATGATGGTGGTCTGCGGCTTATACGGGGTAATACAAATATCCAGGCACGGGCTTCTGAACTCCGAACTCCTTCATCTTAATCTTAATACATAACTCGCCAGCCTCCTCACTCACTCTGTCACTCATGTCTGTCCGAAGCCGAATGCGCAGTCGCCTTCTGCGCAGCTGCCCGAAAAACCTTACGAGACCGACATCGTGGCAGGCGGCGGATTTACGGCCGCGAAAATTCAAAGAGAAAGGCGACTTCGATTAAAGCTCTAGAGGCCTGATTACGCGTTGTGATTCAATACACCTACTGTATATCAGGTTTGTGGTGCTTAGACTTATTACTATTCCACTCGCGCCTGTTTCATCTTACGTTGTCGAGACGGGCTCTTTGTCTAGTACAGTACTTAATAAAACAAGGGGGCTCTGCGTCCGATCGCCTCGCTTGCCAAGCCCAATGCTGCACCTGTAGAAGAAAATTACACCCCCCCCCCCCCCCCGGAATGTCCAGATGTAAACAATAAAACCCATGCAGGAGAAATCGTCAATCGTTATTCTTTATCTCAATCTCCGAAGAGGCAAAAAGCATCAGATCAGTGTCCTCTGCGCTCTATTTATACAGTCCATTGATTAGGTGCGCTCTCTTCTTTAAAAGGAGTTCATTACAAATTCAGAAATCCTTTAACATGATTGGTTACACGTAGTCTGCGGTTGGTTGGCGCCCTGCCCGGGATTGGTTCCTGCCTTGCACCCTGTGTTGGCTGGGATTGGCTCCAGCAGACCCCCGTGACCCTGTGTTCGGATTCAGCGGGTTGGAAAATGGATGGATGGATGGATGGAAAATGGATGGATGGACGGTTACACGTAGTTGCTAACAGCACAAGGCAGATGTTGATACCTTAGATGACCACAACTTGATTGATAGTCCTGTTTGTTTAGGATGCACATAACATTTTAAATGTATTATTTCTATTCCTATTTTAGAAGATGTGTGGATTTCACAAAGAAGAGAAAAGAACAATGGCCTATATATACAAAGTGGTAATGCTGCTGCTTTGCAGTAAGGAGACTGTGGAAGATTGTGGGTTCACTTCCCGGTTCCTCCCTGTGTGGATAGCGCTTTGAGTACTGAGAAAAGCGCTATATAAATGTAATGAATTATTATTATTATTATTATAAAAACAGGAAACAGTATTATAGAAGAAAGGTTTCTCTTAAGGGGTCAAATAAAATAACAAGAAATACATTTATCATAGGAATAATAAAATAACAGCATCAGCTTTTAAGCATAAGCTCAGAAGGATATGAGACTCGGACACAGGCCAGGTGCACATTGGACCAGGGTCCAAATTCAGCTCTTAGAGTGCCACGCACTGGCGACTTCACGGCTCTGCCACTCGTGTGTGAGGAAGGCGATGTACAATTTAAACAGATTGATCTTTTCATGGGAATTGTTACATATGCATAATAGACCTAACTAGATGACATTACAGCGAGTAGTTAACTGTAGTAAAAAATTGTAAAACGTAACAAATTGAAAGAAAATGATGTTTCATAGGGTGGCGCAGTGGGTAGCGCTGGTGCCTCGCAGTTGGGAGACCTGGAGACCTGGGTTCGCTTCCCAGGTGCGTGGAGTTTGCATGTTCTCCCCGTGTCTGCGTGGGTTTCCTCCGGGCGCTCCGGTTTCCTCCCACAGTCCAAAGACATGCAGGTGAGGTCCATTAGCGATCCTAAATTGGGCGGAGTGGTGGCTCTGAGGCTAAGGATCTGCGCTGGTATCCCGAAGGTTGCCAGTTCGAATCCCCATCACTGCCAAAAGAGATCCTACTCTGCTGGGCCCTTGAGCAAGGCCCTTAACCTGTAATTGCTCCAGGGGGCGCTGTACAATGGCTGACCCTGCGCTCTGACCCCAAGGGGGTATGCGAAAAAAAAAAAAAATAACAAACACTGTTGTAAGTCGCTCTGGATAAGAGCGTCTGCTAAATGATGTAAATGTAAATGTAAATGTGTGTGCTTGGTGTGTGGGTGTGTTTGTGTGTGTCCTGCGGTGGGTTGGCACCCTACCAGTATTGGTTCCTGCCTTGTGCCCGGTGTTGGCTGGGATTGGCTCCAGCAGACCCCCGTGACCCTGTGTTCGGATTCAGCTGGTTAGAAAATGGATGGATGGATGATGTTTCATATTGTGTTTGAGGTATTCGTTGTGTTATACGTTTTTGTTCTGTTTGGCTTTGAAATGAACACACAAATACTTTTTAAACTTACACGTTTAGTGTAAAACCTCAGTAAGAATAATATTTGAAATGGAACTTTTCGTCAATATCACATTGAATTTTGATTCCGTGTTTGGACTTTCATTGTGACAATGCCGCGTATAACTGCCGGTGAGTGAATTTCATTCCATCCATCCATTTTCCAACCCGCTGAAAACGAACACAGGGTCACGGGGGTCTGCTGGAGCCAATCCCAGCCAACACAGGGCACAAGGCAGGAAACAATCCTGGGCAGGGTGCCAACCCACCACAGGGCACACACAAACACCAAGCACACACTTTAGAATCGCCAATCCACCTGACCTGCATGTCTTTGGACTGTGGGAGGAAATCCACGCAGACACGGGGAGAACATGCAAACTCCACGCAGGGAGGGCCCGGGAATTGAACCCAGGTCCCCAGGTCTCCCAACTGCGAGGCAGCAGCGCTACTCACTGTGCCACCGTGCCGCCCTAATAAGTAAATCGACTTTTTCAAATCTTTGTCCCTGTGATTTGTTAATTGTCTTTGCTAAAGCTGTTCTGATGGGAAACTGTAAACGTTTTAATACGACTGGCATATCAAGATCTCCTTTGGTGTCTCTCTCATGTTAGATGGACTGCATTATCTTTCTTGTCGTCTGTTCAAATTTTATACGTCTGAATTGTTTCACCAATTTTGAATCCAACCAATCCTGTCCTCTTGCATAGCCCATTACTCAGCCATCAATTACACAATTACATTACGAGTCGTCCTTCTTTCTACAGTAATTCGGCCGGTGGAGGACCAGACGGTGTTAGCGGTTGTCGATCTTCTTCATGATATTCTAAGTTGATGTTTTCATCTTCCTCACCATCACCACCAACTCTCTCAGCAGAGTCTACTGACTCTCATTTAAACGATTTGCTGTGTAACTGATTGACAATTTTCACATTAATTCGTTTGACTTCATTGTTTCTCGGTGCTAGGATTGCCCGTGTGCTCATTTCTCCTGTTGATGGCCCTTCAGGATAAAATTCTTCAATAAGATTTATACAGAATAATAATCTTTTATTGGGAACTTAAAGTGAGGAAAACATAAAAATGTATAAGAGCTGAGAGAGCAGGAACGGAGTGCGTCTGACAAAAACATTCACACCAATGAGAGGTGAGAGGACCGCGAGAGGGCGGGGTCTGAGAGGAGGGCGGGACTTGAGAACATCTCTTGTCAATCGTCTCGTCTTATAGATAGAGAGACATAGTGTCTGCTTTCCTTATGTAGTTATAATACTTTGCTAATACATAGAAATAACCGATTTTAAGAATACCATTTTCTATAGGGGGCGGCATGGTGGCGCAGTGGGTAGTGCTGCTGCCTCGCAGTATGAGAGACTGGGGTTCGCTTCCCGGGTGCGTGGAGTTTGAATGTTCTCCCCGTGTCTGCATGGGTTTCCTCCCACAGGTTAGGTGCATTGGTGATCCTAAATTGTCCCTAGTGTGTGCTTGGTGTGTGGGTGTGTTTGTGTGTGTCCTGCGGTGGGTTGGCACCCTGCCCAGGATTGTTTCCTGCCTTGTGCCCTGTGTTGGCTGGGATTGGCTCCAGCAGACCCCCATGACCCTGTGTTCGGATTCAGCGGGTTGGAAAATGGATGGATGGATGGAGGTTAAGTGCATTGGTGATCCTAAATTGTCCCTAGTGTGTGCTTGGTGTGTGGGTGCCCTGCGGTGGGCTGGCGCACTGCCCAGAATTTGTTCCTGCCTTGCGCCCTGTGCTGCCTGGGATTGGCTCCAGCAGACCCCCCCATGACCTTGTGTTAAGATATAACGGGTTGGATAATGACCGACTGACTGATGACATTGTCTATAGGTCTTGTCACGGTAATAACTAAGAGAGCGGTTCATTTCAGGCTTCGTTGCCCATCATACCAGGCCCCATAGTTAACAAGCGTCTCAGAATGACTCTGAAGATACGACTTTGTCCCGCCCTGAAGTAGGACATGATAAACATTTATGAAACGTCCTTCAGAAATTCACAGTGCGGAGTAGGAGGGCCACCTTTGAAAAAGGAATGATGTCACCATTTTATGGCACCCCTGACACCCTACACTCCATGCCAGCGAGGAAGAGGGGGTTTGATATCTCGATTTTATGGCAGCCTGAGCTGCAAAACGGCCCTCATGAAGGTGTATTGTTGCCTTGAAAATAATGACAACGATTGGTAGTTTTCATATGCTAATGCTACGGCTTCACTATGAAGATAATAATATGATTTAAAGTAGTAGTAGAAGAAGAAGAGGATGAAGAAGAAAGAGAAAGAAAATATAATAATGCAGGAAATTGCACCCCTTTGGAGAAACCTGAAGAATAATCCAGTTTGACCACCAGTGTGTTTCTGATTTGCTCACAGTGTGTGGGTTTATCCACACCGAGGTCAGTGGTCTTCATCTGCGTGACGATTTGCACGAATGCAGCTGGCTTTAACATGACCTCCCGTGGAGTGCTGGGCAGATGTGTGAATCTGCGTTGTAAGGGAGTCCAGTTTGGTGAAAAATTTGAGATAACCGTTGGTTGTGACAAAGCCAATTGCCAAGTTGTATTTTACACGTAACGTTACCAAGGCTGTCGTTTTTGGCTGACAACACACGGCTTCTCCACGTTAATTGATCAATCGCGTGACGTACGAGATGTGTTACTAATATTATTCTCTGATCTCTCTGTCAGATTGATTCTCTTTTTACGAGTTCATTGTTGTCCTGCGTCTCCATAACATTCCACCTTTCCCAGAATCTTCTTGCCTATCTCCGCCTGTACGCCATCTTCTGGCAGCTCCTGGAGAGTCAGGACAGCTCACATGTTCTCCTAATTCGTTTCCTTCTTCTTCTTTCAGCTGCTCCCGTTAGGAGTTGCCACAGTGGATCATCTTCTTCCATATCCTCTTGTCCTTGTCATCTGTCACCCCCATCACCTGCATGTCCTCTCTCACCACATCCTCTTAGGTCTTCCTCTTCTCCTCTTACTTGGCAGCTCTATCCTTAGCACCCTTCTCTCATTATACTCCTCATCTCTCCTCTGCACAGGTCCAAACCAACGCCATCTCGCCTCTCTGACTTTGTCTCATTGATCCCATGCTGTTACTCGTCCAACTAAAGTAGGTCCAAATTTGTGTCACTCTGAGATTTGTGAGCCGACGAGGACTGCTGTCCTACTCAGAGACCCCTGATAAATGTGGGCATTGATTTTCAGTGTGTAACGGCTGACTGGCAACTACACCGCCAGGACCCATGACCTCCGGGCAACCTGTGGGAACGTTAAAGTAGACAAGCCGTACTTCTTCCAAAAACACTTCCTCAAATCAACAATGAAAAATAAGCCCAACGTCAAACAGCATGTAAAATAAGAAAGTGAATAAATACTGAAAATAAAGAAACGAAACAAACTCCAAACAATGTATTTATATCTCACCACCCAAGCTGCCCCGAAATAACACACAGAATAGAATAAGAAATACACAAAGACAAAAACCTACACTGAGCCACGAAACAGAGAAGACACACACACAAAAGTCCAAAAGAGTAAACAGAAGATGAGTAATGAGAGTGAACCTGGTCCGGCTGGAGATGTCCTACGGTGAAAATCACATGATGTGATGGTGCTCTGCTCCTTCCCCAGTCTCACTGTGCTCTCCTCGGCGTGTCGAGATGATCCTGAACCCCGGGGTTAGCACAGCGATGGTGAAGCAGTTGAATGTCCGGCGTCGGCAAGTAGCAAACGAGAAAAAGATCTCAATTCTGTATTGGCGTCTTTCTTCAATTTACAGTGAAGTGTCCAGACTGCCACTCATCCCCCTGTTTTCTTATATGGAAATTAATGGGTGGACAGGAAAACTAGATAGATAGATAGATAGATAGATAGATAGATAGATAGATAGATAGATAGATAGATAGATAGATAGATGGATGTGAAAGGCACTATATAATAGATAGAGTGAAAGGCACTATATAATACATAGATAGATAGATAGATAGATAGATAGATAGATAGATAGATAGATAGATAGATAGATAGATAGATAGATAGATAGATGTGAAAGGCACTATATAATAGATAGAGTGAAAGGCACTATATAATACATAGATAGATAGATAGATAGATAGATAGATAGATAGATAGATAGATAGATAGATAGATAGATAGATAGATAGATGTGAAAGGCACTATATAATAGATAGAGTGAAAGGCACTATATAATACATAGATAGATAGATAGATAGATAGATAGATAGATAGATAGATAGATAGATAGATAGATAGATGTGAAAGGCACTATATAATAGATAGAGTGAAAGGCACTATATAATACATAGATAGATAGATAGATAGATAGATAGATAGATAGATAGATAGATAGACACTATATGATAGATAGATAGATAGATAGATAGATAGATAGATAGATAGATAGATAGATAGATAGATAGAGTGAAAGACACTATATACAGTAATAGATAGATAGATAGATAGATAGATAGATAGATAGATAGATAGAGTGAAAGACACTATATACAGTAATAGATAGATAGATAGATAGATAGATAGATAGATAGATAGATAGATAGATAGATAGAGTGAAAGACACTATATACAGTAATAGATAGATAGATAGATAGATAGATAGATAGATAGATAGATAGAGAGAAAGGCACTATATAATAGATAGATAGATAGAGTGAAAGGCACTATATAATAGATAGATAGATAGATAGATAGATAGATAGATAGATAGATAGATAGATAGATAGATAGATAGATAGAGTGAAAGACACTATATACAGTAATAGATAGATAGATAGATAGATAGATAGATAGATAGATAGATAGATAGATAGATAGATAGATAGATAGATAGATAGAGAGAAAGGCACTATATAATAGATAGATAGATAGAGTGAAAGGCACTATATAATAGATAGATAGATAGATAGATAGATAGATAGATAGATAGATAGATAGATAGATAGATAGATAGATAGATAGATAGATAGATAGATAGATAGATAGATGGAGTGAAAGACACTATATGATAGATAGATCACAACTTTCCAGTGTTCTCCTTCCCCCTTTGTTTCCAGCGGGCAGACATTTAAACAGACACACAACAGACAATAGAATCTAAATCTTCTAAAAGGCATGACATCAATTTCAGGAATCTTCCAGGCTGTAGAACCAGACACTCGACTTGTTGTATGGAAACATCTGATGTAGTAAATAAAGGCTTAGCAGTTATATTTTGAGAGAGGATCACTTATGGAACTGAAGGAGATACCCCAGTTGACCAAACACAGGGATGTGTGCTGACACGACGGCACACACGGACTCTGAAAGTTCAGGTGGATGGCCAGGATTGGTTTTGACCTGACTGGCTGTAACATGCTTTTAAATTGAAAAAGCTCCTGGGTTTTGTAAAAGGACCACCACACTGGTGCATCCTGGGTTCAAACGGCATTGCTCATGTGACGCTTGCATGTTCTCCCCCTCGTCTGTACTCTTCATTGATGTGCAGGTTAGCCCAAGTGGCCATTCTGAGGGTGCAGGAGTGGTCCCTGCGGTGGGCTAGCAGGTTGGCTTCTGCCTGGCACCTGATGCTTTAGGTGCTTTGATGGACTGAGTGACCCGAGTCTTTAGTGAGTGCTGCTCGTGAACTCTAATGACTGACCGCTGATTGACATTTTTTTTACATGCATTTCTTTCAGAACAAAGAGGAGCACAAAGTGGCCGGACCAGAGACTGTGAAGCCAAGCTTGGTGGATCATGGAAAGAGAAGTAAACTCTGCTTGTGCGGCAGTTGATTTGTGTTTTTAAACAAAATGTGATTGTAATGTACGACACACAGGCCCAGTCGATGAAGAACACGCAGTGGATGTTGAACGTTCTGAGACGCTTCACTCTCTGCACGCTTTCTCTTGTTGTCGACTTAATTTGCTAGTTTTGCCCGTCAGTCTACTTTCAATGACCCTTAATGACAAAGTGAAGACCCGCTGGCAGAAAGGTTTGCACGTTTCTTCAAAATCACACACTGACATCTCTCATTCATCAAAGTGTTCAGACCCTCTGCTGTGACACTCCAGCTGGTGCTCAGGTGCTTCACTTCTCCCTTGAGATGATTTTAGAACTTGACTGGAGTCCTTCTGTGGTGAACTGAATGGACAGGACAACATTGAGAAAAGCACCTGTGGTTAGAAGGTCCCACAATTCACACTACATGTCAAAAGCCAAGTCATGAAGTTCAAGGATCTCTTGGTAGACCTCCACAGAGATCATACTGTGGTGAGGCACAGATCAGAGCAAGGGGATCAAACCATTTGTGAAGCTTTGAGAGCTCCCAGGAGCACAGAGGCCTCAATTCTTGAGAAATGGAGGACATTTTGGACCACCGGGACTCGAGCTGCCTGTCTGGCCAAACTTGAGAAACCAGACAAGAAAGGCTTTGGTCAAGAAGGTGTCCACAAACTCGTTGGTCACTCTTAACAAACCCTCAGAAGTCCTCTGCTGAGATGGATGGGGATCAAATTGTGCCAAGGAATAGATCAGGGCAAAGGGTTCAAACCATTTGTGAAGCTTTGAGAGCTCCCAGGAGCACAGAGACCTCAATACTTGTGAAATGGAAGAGGCGTGGAACCACCAAGACATCTTCTAGAGATGGCTGTCTGGCCAAATTGAGTAACCAGGTAAGAAGGGCCTTAGTCAGGGAGGTGTCCACAAACCTGATGCTCACTCTAACAAACCCTCAAAAGTCCTCTGCTCAGATGGGAGAACCTGCTGAACCCAGAAATACTTCAATCAGACGTTTATGGGAGAATGGCTGGACGGAAGCCACCCTTGAGTGAAACGTATGTAACGGACTCTGAAAGCATGAGGAGAAAGACGCCCAGAAGTCCACTCACTCTATCTGACAAAGTCCTCACAGTGCTCATCACCTGCCTAATACCATGAAGCAAGGTGGTGGTAGCAACATGCAGTAGATGGTGCTTCTGTGGTAAACTGAATTGAATGGACATCATTTAGAAAGGCTCACATGTACCTGTGTGTAGAAAGTTCACACTGCATGACAAAAACCAAGCCATGAAGTCCAAGGAACTCTCTTCAGACCTTCATGAAATTGCGGTGAGACAGAAATCAGGACAACAGGATCAAGCCATTTGTAAAGCCTTGAACGTTCTCAGTAACACAATGTCCTCGAGAATCGTGAAATGGAAGAAATTTGTAACCACCTGGACTCTTCCTTAGAGTAGGCCATCTAGCCAAACTGAGGAAAAGAGAAAGAAGAGTCTTGGTCCAGGAGGTGGCCACCAACCCAAAGTTCACTCTAACAGAGTGTCAGAGGTCCTCCGCTGAGATAAGAGATCCTGTGGCTGTACCTGAGCAGCACCCCTTCAGGCAGGTATTGATGGTAAAGTGGAAACCACTCTGGAGTTCTGAGGACAACATCTAATCTTTTGAGACAAAAAATGACCTTTTTGGAAAGAACTGGCAAAAACCAGACCCGGCTCACTACCTGCCTAACGTCATCCCTACAGTGAAGCATGGAGGTGGCAGCATTAGGGACAGAAAGGAGGAGGGAAGGATGAGGGCGGCCAAATCCAGAGAGGACCTTGAAGAAAACCTGCACCTCAGACTGAGTGTCACCCAAGTCATTCAATGGCCCAAAGCATACAGAAAAGACAACGCTGGAGTGGCTTTGGGACAAATCTCTGATTGTCCTTGAGTGGCCCAGCCAAAGTCCAGAAGGTGGCACTTGCTATCCAGTCTGACAGATCTGGACAGGATTTGCCGAGGAAGATGAGATCGTCTGCTCACATCCAAGTGTGCAAAGCTTGTAGAGACCATGAAGGCTCTGCAGGAATTGTGGCCAAAGGGGTTTCTTTAAAGTTCTGAATCAGGGGTCTGAATACTTCAATGAATGAGATTTCATTTTGGATTTTTAGTAAATTTGCAAACCTTTCTTTCTCATCATGACAGGCAAAAATGACAAAATATCCATTTTAAATTAAAGGTACAACACAACAAATCTCAATACTTTCTCAATTCACTGGCATTCAAAAGTTTGGAATCCCTCCGAAATGTTCATGTTTTTGATAGAAACTGATACTTTTGTTTAAGAAATGTCACGAGGACGAGAACATCAGTCTGACAAACAGACGCCTTCCGTGTCCTCAGGTGGCTGCTTACTTAAACCATACAAGCCAACACCTGACCAACCTGATTCTTGAGGAAGCAGCTTCATCCTGGCCATTTTAGGACCCAGAACATAATCTTTGGGAGTGCCAGTACTGTGCAGCCCAAGGAAAGACCATTGACCTGCTCGAGGGAACAGAACGTCAGGTTTCTCTAATAACCAATGAGCAGTTAAACACCTGACTAACCGGAGATGAGTTAGCGGAGTTTGCCATTAAGACATTGGAGTAATGGCGGCTGAAAATGGGGCTTTGCAGTCCCTGTGTGAACAATAAATTACAAGTCGGCCATTTCAAGAAGTAACGGGCATTTGTAACATTGGTGACTTCTTGGTCATTAAAGGTACCATTAAAAAAATGACATCAAGAGCAGGAATGTCAGGGAATGCGTATAAAGAACCACAAATGTTGGGTTTACAAGCAGTCCCAGTATGTCAAGTCTCGTTCATGCTAAAGGTCACTTGAGTTATTATATATAGCGCCTTTACATGCACCCCCCACTTCCTCTTTCTCAAGTGTTTGAGTGCAATGCGAATGTAGAGAGGGACAGCTGGTTAACCTTGTGGAGTCCTGTGTGAATTTGTTGAAGTGCCCAGTGTGAGGCGCTGTTCTCACCCCCCTCTGCCTTATGGGCTGCAGTCCTACAGGTGAAAAGCTGCACTTGACTGCGCTGTGGTGGGCTCTTTGTACCACCAATGTTTGCACCGCAGAGACACTGGAAATTCTGGGCTTGCCACTAGAGGGCGACCTCTCCTTGACTTCTAGTTGAACCAGTTGCTGTTTTTTTCCCTGTTTGTCTCATACCTTTTATAAGGAGGCCACCTTCAGCTGTTAAGAGTTCTGGCATCCATGACCAGAGCCGACCTTAGGGTGAAGCGAACAAAGCGACCGCTTCGGGCCCACAGCTGGAGGGGGCCCACTGCGCTCTGCCCCGGACCCCCTAGCTGCAGGGGTCCTCGGTATCACAGAAATTGTCTAGGGCTGGCTCTGCCATGACCATGGCCATGGTGTGTTACCTCAGGACCTGCAAGCTTTTATTGCTTTAGCTGTCATCGTCAGGCACAGTGCAACCAAATGACATTCCAACAGAATACCGCAAAGGCCTGACAAGGTGGTCTGTTATGATTAGCAGCAACACACCCACCGTAGTAATCCCAGGTGTAGCTAGATGTCTCCCTGGGTCTGCACGCCAAGTTTAAGTCCCTCTGCCTGTTGTCTCAGGACTAGCTGGTGCCCATTGTCCTGGCTGCGTTAGGCAGAGGACATCTTCATCTGTTGGTATGCCACAGATCAGTACTGGAGATTACCTGGTGTGTCTATTTGGCTGTGCCTGTGTGTCTCCTGTCACGGAGTGATGCCCTGCCCAAGGCGGGCTCCTGAATTCTTAATGCGGCCAGGATGGGCCCAAACGTCTGTGACCTTATTCTGGAATTACAAGTATGGGTCAGAAAATGAACAAGTGACTAAAATGACTGAAGATGCCCCCATGTGTGACGGAGACCTGTGGGTTTGTTTGCAGCAGGCTGGCCATCCGTATGGCACACTGACAACAAAGCAAATACTGCAGAGGGGCTCATTAGCTGCTTTGAGTCATTTCAGCTGTGCTCCTCTCAGAGGTTTTTAGTGAGTAGAGACCCCGAGTGTGAGGTGAGTCCTATGCCAGCCGGCTCTGCTCTGTTTCTAATGGCACACTCTACCCTCCAGATCAAGGCGATGTGTACATGTGGGAGGAGGACAAGGACGAAAGCATCCGCTCCTGCCTCAGGAAGAACGTCCAGCATGCAGTGTCGAGATTCGCCGAGCCAGACCTGCCTGAAGGTGAGCTGTATGAGGGAGTATGGCGAGGCACGCGGCGTGTTAACAAACACAACTCCTCAGATTTGAGGGTCTGCACTCTCTGGAGTTAATAATGGTATCTCCACCGCTAGCTATTTTGAGGTTGTCTCTTACCTCTGCTAGTTCAAGTGGAAGAGTACATGACGCGCATGTTCTTCATATGGCATGAAGGATTTCTGTTTTGTGTGTCCTGCGGTTGGTTGGCACCCTGCCCAGGATTGTTTCCTGCCTTGTGCCCTGTGTTGGCTGGGATTGGCTCCAGCAGACCCCCGTGACCCTGTGTTCGGATTCAGCGGGTTAGAAAATGGATATATGGATGGATGGATTTCTGTTTTGTGTTCACCCAGGGACACCAAATAAATGTAGGAAATGGTGTAGGAATGTGAGAAAACAAAACAAGTCATCAATCAAGCAGTTAATTATCATTTTGGCCTTAGACAACACCAGTCTTCTTCTTCTTCTTCTTTTGGCTGCTCCCGTTAGGGGTTGCCACAGTGGATCATCTTCTTCCATATCTTCCTGTCCTCGTCATCTTGTTCTGTCACACCCATCACCTGCATGTCCTCCCTCACCACATCCATAAACCTTCTCTTAGGCCTTCCTCTTCTCCTCTTATCTGGTAGCTCTATCCTTAGTACCCTTCTCCCAATATACCCCTCATCTCTCATCTGCACATGTCCAAACCAACACCATCTCTGACTTTGTCTACCAACTGTCCAACCTGAGCTGACCCTCTAATGTCCTCATTTCTAATTCTGTCCATCCTCGTCACACACAATGCCAATCTTAGCATCTTTAACTCTGCCACCTCCAGCTCTGTCTCCTGTGCCACCGTCTCCAGCCCATATAACACAGCTGGTCTCACTACCATCCTGTAGACCTTCCCTTTCACTCTTGATGATACCCGACTGTCACAAATCACTCTTGTCAGTCTTCTCCACCCACTCCACCCTGCCTGCACTCTCTTTTTCACTTCTCTTCCACACTCCCCATTACTTCGGACTGTTGATCCCAAGTATTTAAACTCCTCCACCTTTGCCAGCTCTACTCCTCACCATTCCTCTGACCTCCCTCTCATTCACACACATGTATTCTGTCTTGGTGGTCCTACTGACCTTCATTCCTCTCCTCTCATATCTCCATCTCTCCAAGGTCTCCTCAACCTGCAGATCACAATGTCACCAGCAAACTTCACAGTCCATGGGGACTCCTGTCTAATCTTGTCTGTCCATCACCATTGCAAATAAGAAAGGGCTCAGAGCCGATCCCTGATGTCATCCCACCTCCGTCACTCCCACCGCAGACCTCACCACGGTCACACTTCCCTCGTACATATCCTGTACAACTCTTACGTACTTCTCTGCCACTCCTGACTTCCTCCTACAATATCACAGCTCCTCTCAGTCACCCTGTCATTTGTTTTTTCAGGTCCACAAAGATGCAATGCAACTCCTTCTGGCCTTCTCTAAACTTCTCCATCAACACCCTCAGAGCAAACATCTCATCTGTGGTGCTCTTTCTTGACATGAAACCTTCCTGCTGCTCACTAATTATCACCTCAATTCTTAACTGAGCTTCCACTGCTCTCTCCCATAACTTCATGCTGCGGCGCATCAGTTTTATCCCCTGTAGTTACTGCCGTCCTACACATCCCCCTTATTCTTAAATATCGGCCCACCAGTCCACTTCTTCTCCACTCCTCAGTCACCCTCTAACTTTCCAAGATTCCATTAAACAATCTGGTGACAAACTCCACTGCCACAATACCAGTAATTTATTAAATATTTGTGAAGACTCCCACTTTATCTTCCTTACCTTTCTCTGTAGCAGGAGGTGGTCTTTGGACATTAGATTTATATCAAGGTAACTGACGCCAACTCATTTTAAGAAACAGAATAATACAATTTAGAATTATAGAAATACGGTAACGGTGTGTATTGGCTGTGTCTTTGTCTGTCCTCTTATGGAGTAATGTCCTGTCCAAGGCTGGTTCTTCAATGTCTAAGGTGGCCAGGAAAGGCCTAAACTCCTTTGACCATTTACAAGGTCAGAAAAGGAATAAACGACTAAAGATAATATGAGAGAAGACATCATTGTGTGTGTCCAAGGCAGGAGGGCTTGTCTCAAAAAAAATCAATCCGCCAGTGAGGCTGGCACAGCGTGTGCCCACACTGAACTCTTGACTGTGTGTCTCCTGCACCCCTTACAGGTCAAGACAAAGAAGGACAGGGGAAGGAAAGTGGGACTGAGAAAAGAAAAGTGGGCCATAACCTGAGGAGCTACACATCCAGACTTGACAAGTCAGACCTGCCTAAAGGTAAGGAGCAAATGCCAGCCTGTCATCGCTGAGCACCTCTGATTGTAGGACAACATGTGTGAGGTGGGGGAGTCTGCATACACCTTAATGGAATAAGCGCTAAGGTGGAACAAGAGTGGCATCTCTGGAAGGTAGAAAGGGCAGGAAGCTTGTTGTCTTGGTGAAATAGATAGATAGATAGATAGATAGATAGATAGATAGATAGATAGATAGATAGATAGATAGATAGATAGATAGATAGATAGATAGATAGATAGATAGATAGATAGATAGATAGATAGATAGATAGATAGACCTGAAAGGCACTATATAATAGATAGATAGATAGATAGATAGATAGATAGATAGATAGATAGATAGATAGATAGATAGATAGATAGATAGATAGATAGATAGATACTTTATTAATCCCAAGGGGAAATTCGCATTTTTATTATTATTTTTTAAATTCACACATAATTAGGACTTCTTTGTGCAGTGCTTGGAAACAAATGAACATCATTCTGAGCAGAAATGTTTAAATGCCAATCAGACAGCCTTGGGGTCACAGTCCCTCCTAACCCACTAACTGCTGTGTGTGGTGGGCTACCAGAGGGGCTTAAAATGGAGCAGGGCAAACAAACTGTCCTGGCCTTTACTTCACTATTGGCACATAAGCTTGTCTTGCTCAATTGGAAGAATCCTAACTCACCTCTGTTAAGTCTGTGGGTCACTGATGTTATTTCCATCCATCCATCCATTTTCCAACCCACTGAATCCAAACACAGGGTCACGGAGTTCTGCTGGAGCCAATCCCAGCCAACACAGGGCACAAGGCAGGAACCAATCCCTGGCAGGGTGCCAACCCACCGCAGGACACACACAAACACACCCACACACCAAGCACACACTAGGGCCAATTTAGAATCGCCAATCCACCTAACCTGCATGTCTTTGGATTGTGGGAGGAAACCCACGCAGACACGGGGAGAACATGCAAACTCCACGCAGGAAGGACCCGGGAAATGAACCCAAGTACCCAGGTCTCCCAACTGCGAGGCAGCAGCGCTACCCACTGTGCCACCGTGCCGTCCTGATGTTATTTATTATGTGAAATTGGAGACAAATCAAATTCTCACTTAGAGGTTCTGTGCATAATGTTTTAAAAACCTGGCAGGACCTCATCAATGACGTTTTAAAATAAGAATTTAAATTGGGGGGGGGGGGGGGGGGGGTGAGACTCCTCTCTCTTTACTACTCTAAAGAGTTTTGCCAGGATTGTTGGCCTTCCTCTCTTTCTCATGGGTGGCTCTTGAATGTTATATGCTTTTAATAAATAAATTCAGTCAGTCAGTCAGTCAGTCATTGTCCAACCTGCTATATCCCTGTGTTAGGACAGGGTGTTCTGTTAGTCTCAAGAGGTCAGCATTTTCTCATAAAAGAATGCAACCCAGTCTCATATTCTGTGCACAAGCTTAATTCCGTTTCTACCTAAATTTACATCTTGCCTGAAGAAGGGGCCTGAGTTGCCTCGAAAGCTTGCATATTGTAATCTTTTTAGTTAGCCAATAAAAGGGGTCATTTTGCTTGGCTTTTCTCTACCTAAATGAAGAACAAGTCATATAGAAGTAAAAATCATATAGCTCTCTGCAGCATGATTAATACAAAATACAGTCCTTGGTATTTGTGAGTTAAATACTTATCATCCATCTATCCATCCATTATCCAACCTGCTATATCCTAACTACAGGATCACGGGGGTCTGCTGGAGCCAATCCCAGTCAACACAGGGGCGCAAGGCAGGAAACAAACCTCCAGGCAGGGCGCCAGACCACTGCATTGGCACACGCACACTCACACACCAAGCACACACATTTAGGACCACCAATACACCTCACCTGCATGTCTTTGGACTGTGGAAGGAAACCCACGCAGACACGGGGAGAACACGCAAACTGTACACACCCGAGAAGCAAACCCAGATGGGTCTCCTTACTGCGAGGCAGCAGCGCTACCACTGTGCCACCGTGCCGCCCCTTAATAAATTCAATAAAAACAAACAAATAAATAAATAAATAAAATACAGGATGTAAGAAATTAATAATAATAATAATATTATTATCCATCCATCCATCCATTTTCCAATCCACTGAATCCGAACACAGGGTCACCGGGGTCTGCTGGAGCCAATCCCAGCCAACACAGGGCACAAGGCAGGAACAAATCCCAGGCAGGGTGCCAACCCACCGCAGTATTATTATTATTATTATTATTATTATTATTATTATTATTATTATTATTATTATTATCTTTCCTGCTTCTTCAATCCTCCTCTCTGACCATTTGTTGGGGGAAATTTCTATCCACAAATCCTAAGATACTGAACAGCCAATAACAACAAATATTGAAATATAAAAACATGCTAAATATAATGTGTGTGTGTGTGTGGTATGTATGACTATATTTATAGAGAGAGGATTCAGAAAGTATTCAGACCCCTCAACTTTCTGCTCAATTAATCGTGTTGTAGACGGTCTACACTCAATAACCCAAAATGACAAAATGAGAATGTCTTCAGAAAGGTTTGTAAATGTAATAAGAATCAAAAAGTGAACTCCTTTATTCATCTAAGTATTCAGACTCTTAATTCTGTACTTTGTAGAAGCTTCTTTGTCGGTCTTATTGGCAAATTGTCTATGAGCTTGGCACCCCTGGATTTGGGCCGTTTACTCCATTCTTTCCAGCAGATCCTCTCCACCTCTGTTTGTCTGTACGGCAAGCATCTGTGAACTGCCATCTTCAGGTTTCTCCACTCGAGTTATATGGGCATTTCAAGTCTTGTCCTGAAGCCCCCCAGCGTTGGCCTGATTGTATGCTTCAGTCTGAGGTGACTTGCACTCTCGAGGAGGTTTAATTTGAAGACCTCTCTGTATTTGGCTTCACCCATCACGCTCAGTTTCCATGTATCTGCCACTGACATTGCATGATGCTACCACCACAACGCTTCATTGTAGGGATGGTATTAGGCAGGTGATAAGCACAGCATGGACTGTCAGATAGAGTCTGTGGTGTTCTGAGTGTCTGAGGATCTTTCTCCTCATTCTCTCAGAGTCTTGTACATCATTCTTATTTAAGAATAGCTTCCGTCTAGCCACTGTACCATAAACGTCTGATTGAAGTGCTGCTGACTTGGTTCTCCTTCCAACAGGCTCCCCCATCTCAGCAGAGGACTTCTGAAGGTTTGTTAGAGTGATACATCGAGTTTGTGGACACCTTTCTTGCCTGGTTACTCAAGTCTGACCAGACAGCAGTCCCAAACTTCTTCCGTTTCATAAGTTACTGAGGCCTCTGTGCTCCTGGCAGTTCTGAAATCTTTAGAAATGCTTTGATCCCCTTGCCCTGATCTATGCCTTGGCACAATGTGATTGGTGTGGAGGTCTACTGAGAGTCCCTTGGTTTGGTTTTGGTCCAGTGTGAATTGTGGGACCTTCTATAAATGGGTCCATGTGTGATGTCCAGTCAGTTCAGTTTGCCCCTGGAGGACTCTGGTCAATTCCTAGAAACATCTCCAGAAGAATGAAAGTGAACACCACACAGCAAAGGGTCTGAATACTTCTAGGAAGGAAGGACTTGAGTTGAGGTCTTTAATAAAGCAAACCTGTGCTCACTTTGGTTATTGAGTGTGGACTGATGGTCAGCACAATAAAGGTGCAGTCATTGAAGAGGTCTGAATGCTTTCTACTGTAAGTCCTCTGTACACAGTCACACATACAGCACACAGAGGATGTAACTGTATTTATTACGTCTATTTTACTGTACATGCCTGCGGTGGGCTGGTGCCCTGCCCGGGGTTTGTTTCCTGCCTTGTGCTCTGTGCTGACTGGGATTGGCTCCAGCAGACCCCCATGACCCTGTAGTTAGGATGTAGCGGGTTGGATAATGGATGGATGGATGGATTACTGTACATGCCTTGTGTTTTTTGTTACTGTTCTGAGGAGACAAGCAAGTCAATAAACTCGGATGATAAAATGTTTGCAGAGTCGTTCGTTACCGCCATCTGAACATCTCTCTGTGAGTCTGCACTCATTCCACATAAAGAGACGGTCGGCTTGGCCAAACGAACGTTCACGATGTGACCCTATGACTAAATGACATTGTTAATGCCTCTTTTTTTAGATCAAGGGGACGTTTTTGTATGGGAGGAGGAGAAACAGGAGCCTCGGAAAGAAAAAGAAAGCATCCGCTCTTACCTCAGGAGAAAGGCGTCCAGATTCGCCACACCTGACCTTCCAGGAGGTGAGATGTCTGTAATCAAACAAACAATGCGTAAGTCACATGGAAGGCAAGGCTGTGGCAGATTCACAGCTTTACTGAGAGTCCAAATGCTGTTGTCAAATCTTAATAGGGAGACCCTTGACATTAGTACATTAGGACAATGGTGACGATCTCCAGCCATTCTACCCAACAAGCTCGTCAATCCTACTCACTTCGTTTCACCAGAATTCTTCCTTTCATTGCATGCCAAGCTGCACTGAGTTCTCAGCTGTCTCCTTCCAGTTGGTGTCTGTGTGATGGAGCGATTCCTGCTTCTACCCATGTGGCTGCTCGGATGTTTTCTATAATTGCGTTTGACCCTCCACAGTACAAACAGAAAAAGCTCAGAGCTCAATGAGAGGCCTTAAAACACTGACTGATGACACCGATGCCAGCCCACGCGCCACCTCAATCTAACCCATGTCTGTGTTCTGCCTCCCTTCCAGATCCAGGTGCTACATTTGCTAGAGGTGACAATGACACGGACCCCCTGCCAGCTAAAAAGACAGTCAGCTTCAACCTTAGGAGAAAGGCGTCACGCTTTGTGTCTCCATTTCCCAAACCGGACCTGCCTAGAGGTAACTTGAGACTTGCTGTGTGTGTGTTGTTGGCACTCCTTAAAATGCAACTCAGTGGAATTGGGGGTCTCTAGAGGTGGTGGTCTCTCTCTCTCTCTGTCTCTATATATATATTTATACAATATGTTGTGTATTTAGATATGAAAATGATTGTTAGGTTGCATGCGGTGTCCTCAATGTATGCTTCTCATGCATCCGTACGTCATTTAGGTGTCATGTCTGATCAGTCTTTGAGTTTTAATGCACAGGTCAGGGGTCTCAGTTGTTGTTTTTATTTAACCCCCCCCCCCCCCCCACCCCCACCCCCACTCGATTTGGCCTCTACAAGTGAAGCAAACCACACTTTGTGGAGTCACTTTGGTAGAGCGTTATTGATGGAAGACATCTCAATAAAATAACTAAAGCTTAAAGTTTAACAAAAAGTCAGCTGGTTACTTAGTGGCAGCCAAAGTGTACACGTAATCAATGGAAGAAATTTCAATGTGATAACTGAAGCTTACAACAAAAAACTGTCCATAGCCGTTTATTTTTGGTAACCAATTAGTCAAAATGTACCCATGAGCCACGAGTAGTCAAAATGTACACGTAATAAATGAACAGGACTGCATGGGAGTTCGCCCAACCAGTCTACATGTGTTTTGTGGACTTGGAAAAGGCGTTCGACCGTGTCCCTCGGGGAATCCTGTGGGGGGTACTCTGAGAGTATGGGGTACCGGCCCCCCTGATAAGGGCTGTTCAGTCCCTGTACGATCGGTGCCAGAGCCTGGTCCGCATTGCCGGCAGTAAGTCGAACCCGTTTCCAGTGAGAGTTGGACTCCGCCAGGGCTGCCCTTTGTCACCGATTCTGTTCATAACTTTTATGGACAGAATTTCTAGGCGCAGCCAGGGCGTTGAGAGGGTCCGGTTTGGTGGGCTCAGGATTGGGTCACTGCTTTTTGCAGATGATGTTGTCCTGTTTGCTTCATCAGGCTGTGATCTTCAGCTCTCCCTGGATCAGTTCGCAGCCGAGTGTGAAGCGGCTGGGATGAGAATCAGCACCTCCAAATCCGAGACCATGGTCCTCAGCCGGAAAAGGGTGGAGTGCCCTCTCAGGGTTGGTAGCGAGATCCTGCCCCAAGTGGAGGAGTTCAAGTATCTCGGGGTCTTGTTCACGAGTGAGGGAAGAATGGAGCGTGAGATCGACAGGCGGATCGGTGCGGCGTCCACAGTAATGCAGGCTCTGCATCGGTCTGTCGTGGTGAAAAAGGAGCTGAGCCATAAGGCAAAGATCTCAATTTACCAGTCGATCTATGTTCCTACCCTCACCTATGGTCATGAGCTATGGGTAGTGACTGAAAGAACGAGATCGCGAATACAAGCAGCTGAAATGAGTTTCCTCCACAGGGTGTCTGGGCTCTCCCTTAAAGACAGGGTGAGAAGCTCAGTCATCCGGGAGGGGCTCAGAGTAGAGCCGCTGCTCCTCCGCATCGAGAGGAGTCAGATGAGGTGGCTCGGGCATCTGATCAGGATGCCTCCTGGACGCCTCCCTGGTGAGGTGTTCCGGGCACGTCTAACCGGGAGGAGGCCCCGGGGAAGACCCAGGACACGCTGGAGGGACTATGTCTCTCGACTGGCCTGGGAACGCCTCGGGATTGTCCCAGAAGAGCTAGAAGAAGTGGCCGGGGAGAGGGAAGTCTGGGCATCTCTGCTCAAGCTGCTGCCCCTGCGACCTGACCTCGGATAAGCGGAAGAGGATGGATGGATGGATGGATAAATGAACGAGATATCAGAATAGTAATCTCTCTATTAAAAAATCTTGGAAGGAGACGAGACGTGACTTTCTCAGAGAGACCCTTTCATGTCTCACAAGACGAGACTTTGTGCCAAGAGATTTAACCACGGAAATAAAAGACAAAGAGTAGAAAGTCATAAAGAATTCAAAAACATTGGCGCAGAGCAGGTTAGAGATGAAGGAAGTACGAAAATTCTAAAGTCTCAAAAAAAGGATAGGAAAGATCGCATTAGCGCAAACAACTGGAAATTATTACTTGGTGAAATAACGGAACAGCGAAAAGAAATTGAATATATTGTTCAGATTTAAACTTTCAGTCGGAGACTTGTAGTCGTCTAATCCAGCGTTTCTCAACCTTTACGTATTTGGGACCCGAGTTTTCATAACAGTTTTAATCACGCCCCCCCTAATGTTTTTTTGAAACCCTAATAAAATTTATTCTTATATTTTTTGCTGCTGATACACTGCTACAAGTTTAAAATTTTCCTACGAATAGCGAAATTATGCCACATATGGCAGCATTTTTGTTACCCTAGGGGGGCACGCCCCACAGTTTGAGAACCGCTGGTCTAATTCATGTTGCCATCAGGGAAAAAAAAGATAGTAGTGTTTCTTCCCATTGAAGAGGCGTATCCGCGAGAATTAAAAGACTTGTGGTTTGGTGAAAGTGAAATCCCGCGAGAGAAATCATTTCTCATTTGTGTGAATGCTATTGTCAGACACAGTTCGTGTACAGAGAAAGAAACGACATTCACTCACGGGCAGATTGTCACGAAGTAATTCCAGACACGGAATCAAAATTCAATGCGACATTGACGACAAGGTAAAAGCGAAAAGAGATCAAATATATGGACATAGGTGATATGACAGAAGTGCGCCAAGCGAAATGCAGATCACACAGCATGGCGGCGGCAGCAGCAGCAGCAAGATGATTGAGCAAAGAGGAGGGAACAAAACAAAACTGCATTTGTTTCCCATTGTGTCACCATTTAAGAGGGGGTTTTCGGAGGAGCGGCCGCGTCTCCTTGGGGTGCGTTCCCCCCGCCCCCCCCCCTCTTCACAACGTGAGCAGCAGAGACATGAAGTGACTGGCATGTAGTGCAGGATGGAAGGGGAGGGAGTCGGAGAGTGAAGTGAGAAGGGGGCAAAACCCCCTAGTTGAAGAAAAGGAAGGACCTATAAGGAAATAAAATATAACTAGCAAGAATTAAAGTGTTAATGATTGCCTCGCTCGGGGGGTGGGGGGACATAAATGATAAAAAGCGACATAGAAAAAGGACAAAATGGAAATAAAGAAAGAAAGAAATAAGGGTCCTAAACGAGAAAAATGAGAAACAGCTTCAGGATATAAATGACCTGGAGACACGTTTAAGTGCTATGTTTACTACATTGACGAAAAAATACAGGAAAATAAATATGAGTAAGTTAGAGAGCAGAGTCGGAAAACTTGCTGCTCAGCTTGAAGAGGTGAGGCAAATGTTGATGACTTGTATTGAAATAGCGTATATGCTCACGTTTAAGTTCTCCTGTGGATAAGTCAGGCCTTGATTTTACCGTATCCATCCATCCATCCATTTTCCAACCCGCTGAATCCAAACACAGGGTCACGGGGGTCTGCTGGAGCCAATCCCAGTCAACACAGGGCACAAGGCAGGAAACAAACCCCGGGCAGGGTGCCAACCCACCCACCGCAAATACTTATAATCATTACAGTTAATAACGTTTTTTTTCTTCCTCCGGGGTCACACATTTCAGTTCATTGCTCCAAGGCAACTGTGGTTGAGATCAGCAGAATCCACTGAACTGTTTTAAGTGTCAGCTGTTCAGAAGGGCATTTGGGAAGCCTTGCTTTCTATTCTGCTTTTTGATACTTCCTTTAATTTTGTTTTATTATTCAGCACTTTGTGACTTTTGTCTGTGAAGGGTACTCTATAAATACATTTTTACTTGCTTACTCGATTCACAGACATTTAATCCACTAGAGCAGGGGGTCCCCAACTCCCCAGTGGCTTTCATTCAACCCCTTTTCTTAATTAATACACTGTTTTCACTGCTAATGAACTTCTTTAGAATCTATATATACTAGGGGGCTCCGCCCCCTGCTCGCTTCGCTCGCCAACCCCTGGCGTTGGGGCATGACAAAGAGTGAGATGTATGAATTAGATATAGAATAGTGTGCAGGTGTGGATGATGCCTAAAGAAAGCCAAAAATACAGTGTTTGGCACAGAGTAATGGTTTAGTGGAATATTTCTTTGTACACAACATTAGTAGTAAAGATGGTCATTTATAACTTTAACTTTAACGTCAGATGAACGTCGAACACGTGAGAAGGCAACAAATGTCCAAAAACGGGTTCAGAGAGGTAGATGCCAACCTTGTCCATGGCTTGTCCTTGTGATTTGTTGATGGTCATGGCAAATGCAGGTTTAATGGGGAACTGTCTGCGTTTCAATGTAAAAGGTAATTCTAGGTCAGAACTCGTAAGGTCAATTCTAGGAATGAGAACAGTATTGTTAGCATGTGATTCTGTAAGAACTGTTGCTTGAATAACATTGTGTGTCATGGTGTTGACGACTAAACGTGTGCCATTGGATAAACCCTGTTTTTTTTTGGACATAATATAGTGCGTTGTGTTAAAAGGGGCATTTTGTCTAATGAGACCGCTGTTCCAAATATCTCCGTAAGTCGTCGCAGATTTTGGGTTGAGGAATTGTAATAATGTCTGGGTGAAGTCCATCTGTATTGGTGAGGGTACAATGTTCTAGTTGTAATAACCAATTGTTATATTCGTGATCTGGAAATCGCATGTTTTGTACCAAGTGTATCTTTAGAAAGCCAAGCTAATTGTTCGCGTAACATTTTTTGTTCCGCGGTTTTAGAAGCGCGCCGAGGTGAATTTTTTTGTTTGATGCGGGTTCGTGTTTGTGGTTCCGTTACTCGAGCCGTCTAGTTTTGTATCTGTGATCGTGAATTGATGACTTGTTTGATCTTTATCGTGAGGAATATGGATAAGTAATAAGTAGGATCGAACTCATTGTTACTATGTGGACTGTTCGTTTCTTCGTATTATCACCAATCAGGTCTCGCGCCTGTATATGTATTGTAGTTCGGTCTCGTGTTGTTTATATGACGTCGTCGCGTATTTTAAGGTGGACTGAATAATAGCTGAGCGCACGGTATGTGGAGCAATTGGTAAGCACTGTCTAAAATCTACTCCTAATAAAAGTACCTTTACTCCAAAGGGAATATTATTTTTCATCAACACAATGCCAATTGGGGGGGGGGGGCTTGCAGGTGGGCGCGAGCGGCTTCTTTTTTTTGTGTGCTAGTTTCGTGTGCAATGGGTTTTGTGCGGCGCCTGCGTTTGACTCCTTTTTTCTGTGGTCGCGTCCGCCTCTCGCGGAGCCTCATTTCTTGGTGCGCCTGCGCAGTACGTCTTTTTGCGGCTACGGCCCATGGCCGGATGTCCCTGCGTCCATCCGGTTTAGCATTCTCAGTTAGTAATATGGATAATTCACTGAGCCAGAAGACAAGTAGCTGACCATGGAAAGCACGCCGGAAGGGACGTGGATTCACTAAACCGCCGACAAGTAAGACGCCAATGGCGCACGCAGGAAGGAGCCACACCCACCAACTCTTAGACCATTGGATACGACGAAAAAATCACAGCCACGCCCACCAACTCGGACACGATGCCTCGAAAAACATGTCATCATTTCTGTTTGTCTGTGCCACAGTCCACTTGCAGCTATGAGCCACGTTGACTTTTCATTAGTCAACCTCAGTGGAACCTTGGATCACACACAGGCAGCGCGCGAGAGAGAGCCGCGCAATCCTTTAAAACTGAAGTTAAAACACAATGAAGGAAGCAGTCTTTAAAAACCAATAAGTCCTGTGCCTCTTTTTCATTAGCGTCTCACCTGCTTCAGGCCCTGCAACAGTCGAGACGCTCTCTCTGCAGCTGACCTTCTCTGTGCCTGACTCCACTACTGTCACAAAACATGATCAGCAAGTCTTTGATAGGCTGCAACAAAATGATGAAAGAACGGGTGCATTTTTTTCACACAAGCTTAGTGGGTGGGTGTTAGTTAGTTAATTAGCAACTCGAAGGATTTCAAGATATAATATACACAAGAGGTAACACTGCAAAAGCGGCCCAAACCAGAAAACACAGCTGGCAAAAAGTGGCTGACAAATTAAACGCATGTGCATTGTACTTACTGAAAGCAGCGTTACGGATTTTCCAAATGTTCATTTTTTTCCCTCTGCTTAAAAAACATTGAAAAAGCGGCGCTGATTGGTTTGCAGCGTGTAAAACAGTTTGTTTGTCGCAGATAATTTGCTATCCACACAGGGAGGAACCGGGAAGCGAACCCACAATCTTCCACTGTCTCCTTACTGCAAAGCAGCCGTACTCCTACAGCGCCACAAGGCAGTTAAAGAATGCAGCGGGCCACATGTTCATTTTTTCCCCTGTGCTTAAAAGACATTAAAAAACTGTTTCTCAACTGTGACTCCGGAACAACTCAGTACGCGAAAAGCGGCCAGAATCGCAAACAACAATGAAAACTCTACGTGACTCACAGGTAGTGATGGGCCGCTCGATACTCAGGTTTCGACACTGTGTCGAGCTTTCCAAGCACTGCAGATTTTAATACTTGATCGAATAATGACATCTGTGATTTAAGGATTTCACATTTTCTTTCTCAAATGTGCTTACCTAAATCATGGCAAAGTACAGGGATAAACCTTTATTTTCTGTCTACTCCGTTTTAATTAAGTCAGACCAAAGAAAACATTTAAGGCTATTAAATGTGATCTCAAGAAAAGATCAGGGTTAATTATAATACTAATAACAGGAGCGATTATAACGATACAGTGCAAAAGTAAATACTAATTGAAAGAGCCGGGAATCCATGAGGTGAGGCGTCTTATTTTGTTTAACTCTTGCTATCGTATAGTGCATTCTGCCTGTCGGCATTAGTTATATTTATATTTTTTAGACATCACACACTACAAGCTGCTGATGAATCCTTCTCTTCGTTGTCAGTCTGTAGCTACGAAAAAATAAAAGCAATACGACTTTTAACAGACGTCATTGAAGTGTATCATAAGTTTCTGTAACATTAATGAAAATGGCCAGGAGGTGTCACTAGAGAGCTGAGTGTCAAATGCTTAGAAGATTCGATACGATTTCCGACACAATTGCTTCAAACGTGTTGATGCTTCGTGAGGCTTCAGTCCGCCCATCACTACTCACAGGTTATTGAACGAGAAATCAGCAGACTAGCATGACGGATGGGGCGTAATGGGCGTCCTTCCCCTCTCCTCCGGATTTTTCAAATGTTAATTTTTTCCCTGTGCTTAAAAATCATTAAAAAAGCGGCCTGATTATGCGGCGTATGGTACGCCGCGGGTTGGCTAGTTCATTTTAATTGACTTCTTTTTGAAGATCTGTTCCTCTGAGTGGCTTCATTTCTTTCCTTAAGTGGCACCCAAACAGAAATGACATGTGAAGTGAGTGAAGACCAACTAAGTCAGGGCCTCAAACTCCAAGTTACTTCACTCCAAGCAGTCGCTTAATTAGGCGTCGATTCTTGTCGTTCATTAGACCCGTTCTTTAATTCCATGGTCTTGTCGCTGCTCTCTTTGTGCGATAGCAGACATGTCCGAAATTGTGGATTTTCTCTTGTCTAAGAGCAGCCCTGTTCAAATGTTTTGTGGACCCGAGCAGATCAGCATTCCTGAGACCTTCACCTTTTCTTTATTTTCAGATATTTTATGATCAACAATGTTGGTCATGTTTTAGTTAATTTTGTATCTCATTCTTGTTTGGCTGCTAATTAAGGGAAAAGAAACATTTAAGGGGTCTGAGTCTTAAACAGCAGGTCAATTCAAATGAATTCAAAACAAGTTAATTAGCAGCAAAAACAGGACACTCATTCAGAAAAGGGTCAGAATGAAAACCTGCAGCCACGGTGGTCCTCCAGGAGCGGAGTTGGGGACCCCTGCACTAGAGGTAGGGACACCATAGACCGGCGCTGGTCTCCTTATTTTCTCCCAATTTTGAGCTTGGTGACTGCAAGCGTAGGCTTTGTCTCTAGAAGCCCACCTGGGGACTATTGGGTGGTGGGAGTGCAATGAATTTCAATGTGCCCAATTTACTGTGTGTGTGTTAGCCCGGAGAGTAAAACCGTCCATCAGTTGTCCGCAGAGGGTCCAACGTGCCTGTGAAGTTTGACTGACTGTGTCAGGTGAGTGTGGCGTGAGATGGATTAGGGTAGAAGGAAGAGCAGAAGGTGGCAGGGAGATGGCAGAGGTGCACTGAGGTGTTGCAGGGTTTGTTGTGCTGAGGCCGCTCTGTAATAGTCAGGCGTTATTAGTATGGTTTTGCTTTTTACAATTAAAATCCTGCGGATTCCTTGGTCGATGGTAGACTTCTTAGGCGTAAAAGCAGACTGTTCTGGTCACTAGTACGTGAGCAAGTCTAAGAAGTCTACCATCGACCACATCCTGGCACTGAGGGTTCTCATGGAGCACAAACATGAATATTGGTCGAGTTTCTTTGCAGCCTTTGTCGATTTTCATAAAGCGTTTGACTCAGTTGATCGAGCTGCCCTGTGGGACATCCTGAGGGTTCGTGGGATCCCCCCCGAGGTTGCTGGATATCATGGCCGGCCTGTACACTGGTACTGTGAGTGCTGTGCAGAGTGGAGGCAGGACCTCTGCATTTTTCCCAGTTGATTCTGGGGTCCGTCAGCGGTGTTTTCTGCTCCTGCTCTGTTCAATGCTTGTATGGACTGGGTGTTGGGCAAGGTCGTGGGGTCCAGCGGCTGTGGGGCATCTGTTGGTGAAGAAAGATTCACGGATCTCGACTTTGCTGTGATTTTTGTGGAGTCAATGGAGGCTCTGATCGAGGCGCTCGAGAGACTGAGTGAGGAGTCTGAGGGTCTGGGCTTGTGAGGGTCCTGATAAAAACCAAGAGCCAGGCCTTTAATGACCTCTTGGGCACGACCATCAGCCGCGGTGTCTGTCTGCGGAGAGAGGGTTGACCTCATCATTGAGAAATTTACTGACCTCGGCGGTGATATTCATGTGACTCTGGTGACTCTTCCTATGAAGTCAGTAGACGGATTGGGAGAGCATGGGGGGTCATGAGGTCGCTGGAAAGGGGTATGTGACACAAAAGGACGAAGTTCCAAGTCTTCAGAGTCCTGGTGCTTTCTGTCTTGCTATATGGTTGTGAGGCATGGATGCTATCCAGTGACCTGAGATGAAGACTGGACTCCTTCAGTATTGTGTCTCTCCAGAAAATCCTTGGGTGCTGCTGGTCTGACTTTGTGTCAAATGAGTGGTTGGTCACAGAGTCCTGAATGAAGCACATGACCTGCCTTGTGAAGGAGTGACAGTTACGGCACTACGGCCATGTGGCACGTTTCCCCAAGGGTTATCCGGCTCGTAAGATCCTCATTGTTGGAGACCCAAATGACCAGGCCAAGGGGTCACCCACATATCACCTGACTGAGGCAGATAGAGGGTCATTTCTGGAGGGTAGGACTAGACCACGTGTCTGCCTGGGGGGTTGCCAACCAGGATCCCGAGTTGTTTCGTCATATAGTGGGTGAGGGGATGCTCTGTACCAGTGCAGGTGCCCCAACCTGACTTGACTTGGATTCCTTGGGGTAGGCTGGTGTTGTATTACTGAGTGACATCAGCAGTGTCCATATGAAGACAGTCACACGGTTTCTGTTCCAAGCTTCGACGTCATTAAGCCAAAAGTATCAGGGGTTCCAGATGCCTCTTATAATCTCTTACAATCTGGGTGTCTTGAGGCCATTCAGACGGGTTTAGGTAGGAATACCGACAAGAACAGAAGAGAGACTGCATGTTGATGTGCTCCACTGTAGGCTTCCATCATGCAGGGAGCACTAAGGATCAGCTCTGCAGCCCATTTTTGACGTTTCAGTGCAAACAGCTGACAGAGTGACCGCAGTAGAAGACTGGAGACGTGAAACTAACAGTAGACATAAAGGCCGGTGTGATTTCAAATGCAGCAACAAGCCAGTTGTTAACTCACATGAATAGCCACCCACCCGCCCACAGGGCTTGAGATGAAAGGTCAGCGGACCCCTGCCTGATGTCTCTCTGTTCTGAATCCATTCCAGATGAAGACAATGTGCTTGTCCGAGAGCAAAAGAGCTGCTGAATGTTAAAAGGCAGAGGTATGCCCACCTGGGAGTTACGTGTGCAGACTGGCTGAGCCACCAATGCCCAGATGTACAGTAAATGACCAGGGGTACTTTTTTCTCCACCATCAACCCCCCAATATCATGAGGCAGAGAATGAACAAAGCCACATGCTGGCTAATGGCTCCTTTCTCCTCAAACCCACTGAGGCTGGAACTGGGAGAATATGAGACGAAGGAGTCCACCTGGTGGGAGGACATGTCAGTGAGGCAAAGATACAGAGAGAGACGAGGCCACAGACCCTTCACTTAGGAATTCATCTCTTAGGGGCTCGTGCGCAGTCTTTGAGATCTGATTGCTTCCATCATCACTCACCACCTGCGACCAGAGGTGGGTAGTAACGCGTTACATTTACTTGAGTAACTTTTTAAAAAAAATATACTTCTGCGAGTAGTTTTACTGCACCATAATTTTTACTTTTACTTGAGTACATTTGTGAAGAAGAAACGCTACTCTTATTCCGCTACATTGGCCAACACTCGACTCGTTACTTTTTTGCATTTACATATTCATATACGCTATATTTTAGTCGGAGAGAAATATTGCCAGTGGAGCTACTGAATGACAGTTACACCAATCAGACGTAGCAACAATAATCACATGACTCCGTTTCACCAATCAGACGTGGCAACAATAATCACATGACTCCGTTTCACCAATCAGACGTGGCAACAATAATCACATGACTCTGTTTCCACCAAACTGGACGTAGCAACAATAATCAACGTCACTCCGTTTCACCAATCAGACGTAGCAAAAATAATCACATGACTCCGTTTCACTAATCAGACGTGGCCATGCAGTCACATGACCACACACAAACTTCCTGATTCTGCAGCCTGCGAGAGACTTTTTACTCATACAGGGCTTCTGATCACTGCTAAACGGTCACAGCTTCACTGCAGGAACCCTGAGAGCCAACTCCTGCTGAAGCTTAAACATCACTTCACTGATTGAAGAACAAGCACGTTTTAACCAAACATGCACAGACACAAACAGTCAAGGTAAAGTGAGACTTCTTGGACGCGCAGAAGCTGCCTTATGCTAATGTTATTTTCTATCAGCTCTGCTATTATGAGGGCAAGTGAATATGCAGTATTGTACTGTCAGTGTACAGGATATCTTGTCACTGTAAGTAGTTTGCACTGTTCAAACATATATGTTACCTACTGTAGGTATTGACTTGAAAAGCTTTGTTGTGAAAAACTGAGATTTGGAACATTCTATTATTTATGCATCTTTATTTTGTAAAGATGTTATTTACTTTTACTCATTTTTTATTTTGTTATTTGGAATAGCAGAATTTGCACATTATTTTATATTTGTCACTGTCTTATTGCAACATATCTAAAAAATAAATAATTTATTATGATCAAACAGTTACTCAGTACTTGAGTAGTCTTTTCACCAAATACTTTTTTATTCTTACTTGAGTAATTTTTTGGATGACTACTTTTTACTTCTACTTGAGTATTATTATTTTGAAGTAACGCTACTCTTACTTGAGTACAATTTTTGGCTACTCTACCCACCTCTGCCTGCGACTGGCAAACACTCAAAACACAGCGGAGTAGTGAACATGTGCAGGTTTAGGGGGCAAACTGCCAAGACGGATTAGTGGCAGGGCAATTATCGATGATTTAGAAGAAAGACACAAAGCTGCTATGATGTTAAAACTGAGAAATCGGCTCCATCGTTTGTCTTAACCAGAATGCAAGCCAAACACGTAGTCAGAAAGCACTGCTGTTCAACCAAAGCTTTCTGTTGAAAGTGAAACACTCGGAAGGTCAATACTTGGACCACAAGTGCCTCCTGCTGCTGCTTTAAAAGCCGTCACATCAATGATGCCAGCAGACTTGATTCTCAAAACAGCGTCCAGGCAGCACATCGCATGTCCTGGGTGCAAAAACTAGAGCAGGCTATTCTAGAAATATTCATAAATCATTTTTCATAATGATACATAAATGATATTTCTTTGCTGCCTTTGTCGATTTTCCTAAAGCATTCGACTTTGTTGATCGAGCTGCCCTGTGGGACATTCTGAAACTTTGTGGGATCCCCTCGAGGTTGCTGGATATCATGGCCGGCCTGTCCACTGGTACTGTGAGTGCTGTGCAGAGTGGAGGCAGACCCTCTGTGTTTTCTCAGTTGATTCTGGGGTCCATCAGTGGCCTGTTCTGCTCCTACTCTGTTCAGTGTTTGTATGGACTGGGTGTTGGATACGTACGTGGGGTCCGGTGGCTTTGGGACATCTGTTGGTGAAGAGAGATTCACTGATCTTGACTTTGCTGACGATGCTGTGATCTTCAATGGAGGCTTTGATCGGGGCTCTCAAGAGTCTGAGTGTCTGGGCTGGTGAGGGTCCTGATAAAAACCAACAGCCAGGCATCTAAGGAGGTCTTGCGCATGGCCATCAGCAGTGTGTCTGTCTGTGGAGAGAGTGTCGACCTCATCAGTGACATTCATGTCTGTGGTGACTCTTCCTATGATGTCAGTAGATGGATTGGGAGACCATAGGGGGTCATGAGGTCACTGAGGGGTGTGTGGCGTAAGTCCTATTTGTGAAACATGGACGCTATCCAGTGACAGGAGATGAAGACTGGACTCCTTCATGTGTGTCTCTGCAGAGGTTCCTCGGGTCCTGCTGGTGTGACTTTGTGTTGTTCACAGAGTCCCGAATGAGGCGCATGACCCGCATTGTGAGGGAGCGTCAGTTACGGCACTACGGCCATGTGGCACCATTCCCAGAGGGTGCTCCTCTTTATTGTATTTCCAGCTTTTAAGGCTAAAATAAAAAAAAAAAATGCTAGAAATTCAATAAAATAAAAAAGCCCTGAGCACGTTTAGCTGCTCACCATTTTGCAGACTCTTGACGTCTTTGTCAAGCCACCAATAGAGTTTACCCCGTTGTTCAGCAGAGATAAATGACGACACCAGCGTTCTCCTTCGGTGTGTGAATCTCCACCAGTGCCTGCGAAGAACAACTTTTGAAGGTCCCTGAAGTCCTGCTGTCCTCCACACTACTTATGTGACTTTTTCCATATGTGTGTGACTGCGATGAGGTTTACTTACCCCGGCAGTGACATTCATGTCTCTGGTGACTCTTCCTATGAAGTCAGACAGATTAGGAGAGCATGGGGGGTCATGAGGTCTCTGGACTGGGGAGTGTGGCACAAAAGGACGAAGGTCCAAGTCTTTAGAGTCGTGGTGCTCCCTGTTTGTGAGACATGGACGCCATCCAGTGACCCGAGACGAAGACTGGACTCCTCCATGTGTGTGTCCCTGGAGAATCCTTGGGCTCCGCTGGTCTGACTTTGTGTTACTCATGGAGTCCCCAATGAGGTAAATGACCTGCATTGTGAGGGACTGTCAGTTACGGCACTACAGCCATGTGGTGTGATTACCCGAGGGTGATCTGGGTCATTGTTGAGGACCCCAGTGGCTGAACCAGGCCAAGGGGATGCCCACTTAACACCTGCCTGAGGCTGATAGAGCGTCATTTCCGGAGGGTGGGACTGGACCGCATGTCTGCCTGTGGGGTTGCCACCCAGGATCCTGATCTGTGTCGTCATGTGGTAGGTTCTGCGACACGCTGTAATGGTTCATGCTCTCCAACCTGACCTGACCTGACCTATGTGACTGCACATGTGCTCCGACTCCGTCTAGCTTCACAATGGAAGACCAAAAGAGACATCATGGACTGTGGAGTTTCTATTTTCTGGACAACATTCGTTTTTTTATACAATTCATTACTTAGCATTTTATTGTTGCTAACGTTTGACGCTATGTGTATACTGTTAGGTAAGGAAAAAATTCCTTTTAGCGGTTTAGCTGGCTGGTGGCCTTGGTCAGCATGGCGGTCCAATAGTACTATCTGGACAGTGCAGATTTCCCTGTCAAATGCCACTTCATCTTGCGAGTTAAAGCTCACTAGCAGACGGCTCCTTCTTGCCCCTCACAAACGAGTTCCTGGTCCGGCAGAACTCGAGGCTTCATGTACCTTCCACCCTCCCATCTCCAGTCTCACAGGGTCTGTAGGTCAGGCTTTAGGTGCCATCTCCTCTGTCAATGTCCAGCCTCCAGTCCTCTTAACAACTTGACATATTAAATCTGGGGCAAGAGTGGTGACACAACCAAGTGGGCCGATCTGATTGGTGTTTGTGTGCTGCATCCCTTCCAGATTATCGCTCCATGTGGTTAGGGCAGAAGGAAAGCAGCACTCTCTTAATAGGAGGTGAAAGTTTACAGTCTGCCTCTGAATATTCAGAATCGGAATTCCCTGAGCCAGATTCACAGGAAGGTAAGAAGTTGATGCCAGCTGCGGAAGTGAAGGTAGCAAGGAATCACTGAGATTTTATTTTTTATTTTTTGAGAAGTCTCATGAATCTCAAGTCTTATAGGATGACTGCAGCAGCAAAACATGTGGAAGTTCCCTGGTTTGCTTTCGAGGATGATGATGATGATGATGATGATCATCTGTAGAAGCTGTCCTATATTTTTGCTTTGGATTTTCTAAACCTGTTGGAGACAACCGGTTCATGTTTTGTTTTAGTGTGGAAACTGACTGTCCATCCCCATCTGGAGAAGACGTCAAAGCAGTGGAATCGGAAATAATGAGAACTGGTGAAGTCTTGCTTCTTCCTACAACTCTTACCTTATCGACACCTTTACCATTTTCAAAGGATTTTCAAATGCAGACCACTCTCAACTCAGAAGACAATTAACATCTTACCATCTATCACCTCCTTAATTGAGCAAAGTGAAAGTTTATGGCCTTGAGTTTGTCGTCTAGAAAAGATGCAGATGTCATGGGGCAAACCCCCTTCTGATGGATTGGGTGCGGACTTAAGTCCCAACTGAGGACTCATTAGTGGTGTTTTCTTTTTACAGCAAATTTGCTGTTTTTGCCAGTGAACTTGTTTGCGGACATTTGCCAGCTTAGATCATCACCCGATGATGTGTTTCAAGGCCAGTGTGACATCACAGAGCTGTAACAGCCTTGGTGAATGAGGCCGTCACTACCCGATTGCATTACATGCCTGATTTATGCCACGCATGCACAGCATTTTCATGCATGTGTACTGTATACGTACTCCACCTCACTCACCAATCTGCTTTGCGCTCACGTAAATAATTTACAGCACAAACGCTGTGGCAATAACATGAGTTATGAGTTATTAACATGAGTCGCGTTGAATTGTGAGGAAGTGGATAACCTCCCGGCGGTAACAGGGACTACTAAGGAGGTACTGAGGGATTGGGAAATTTTAGAGAGAGAAGTGCTGCTCTGATTAAATAGGCTGAAATCAAACAAATCACCAGGACCAGATCATATTTATCATCGAGTTCTTAAGGAGGCTGGCGAGTACAGAGACAAACCCATGACGCATAATTTTAGGATGTCACTGTGCACTGGAGAAATTCAGAAGGTTTGGAAAATGGGAAATATTTCCTGTTATATAAAAGGGGTGACAGGACAGATCCAAGCAACTATAGGCCAGTAAGATTAACATGCGTCAAGTCATGTTGGGGAGCATGCACTGGTACAGCGTGTTGCCACACCCACTACACGATAAAAAAACTCGGGATCCTGGTTTGCAACCCCCCAGGCAGACACGCGGTCCAGTCCCACCCTCTGGAAATGACCCACTATCTGCCGCAGCCAGGTGTTACGTGGGTAACCCCTTGGTCTGGTCCAGCCACTCAGGTCCCCAACAATGAGGATCTTACGAGCTGGATCACCCTCGGGGAATCGCGCCACATGGCTGTAGTGCCGTAACTGACGCTCCCTCACAATATAGGTCATGTGCCTCATTCGGGACTCCTTGAGCAACCACTCATTCGACACAAAGTCAAACCAACGGTACCCAAGGATTTTCCGGAGAGACACAGTAGCAAAGGAGTCCAGTCTTCGTCACAGGTTACTGGATAGCGTCCATGTCTCGCAGCCATATAGCAAGACAGGACGCACCAGGACTCTAAAGACTTGGACCTTCGTCCTTTTGCATAGATATTGGGAGCACCACACACCCTTTACAGCAACCTCATGACCCCCCCCCATGCTCTTCCAATCCGTCTACTGATTTTACAGGAAGAGTCACCAGAGTCATGAATGTCACTGCCAAGGTAAGTAAACCTCTCAACGAGGTCAACGCTCTCTTCGCAAACAGACACACTGCTGATGGCCGTGCCCAAGAGGTCATTAAAGGCCTGGATCTTGCATCATGATGTGCATCATAAGAAAATTAATTGAAGGAATTATTAAAGATAAGATTGAGCAACACATAGCACGGACAGGAGTTATTAGGAACAGTCAGCGTGGGGTCAGAAGAGGGAGGTCGTGTTTCACTAACATGCTGGATTTCTATTAGGAACAAAAGGCTATGATCAAAGTGAAGAATCTGCTATTATTTATCATGATTGTCAGAAAGCATTTGATGAGGTGCCACATGAGAGGGTGGGCATCAAACTAAATGAAGTGGCAGTTCAGGGTGATGTTTTTAGGTGGGTGCAGAATTGGCTCAGACACAGGAAGCAGAGGGTGATGGTGTGAGGAACCTCATCAGAATTGGTTGAAGTTAGGAGTGGTGACCACCAGGGGGCAGTGCTAGGATTGCTGTTATTTTTAATATGCATAAATGATTTGGACAGGAATAGAAGTAACAAGCTGGTTAAGTTTACAGATGATACCAAGATAGGTGGATTGGCAAATAATCTTGAATCCTTTGAATCAACACAGAGGGAATTGGACAGCAGACAGGCTTGGGCAGATCTGTGGACAATGAAATTTAATGTCAGTAAATGTAAAGAATTACACATAGGAAGTAAATATATGAGGTTTAAATACACAATGGGTGGTCAGAAAATCAAAAGTCCACCTCATGAGAAGGATTGAGAAGTCACAGTGGACTCTAAGCTATCAACTTCCTGACAGTGTTCAGAAGCCATTAAGAAGGCTCACAGAATGTCAGGTTATATAGCGCCTTGATGTGTGGAGTGCAAGTCACAGGAGGTTCTGCTCAGGCTTTATAACACACTGGTGAGGCCTCATCTGGAGTCCTGGGTGCACAATTGGTCACCCAAGTACAAAAAAAGGACATAGCAGCACTAGAAAAGGTCCAGAGAAGAGTGACTAGGCAGATTCCAGAGCTACAGGGGTTGAGTTATGACAAAAAATTAAATAGCTGAGCCTTCACAGTTTAAGCAAAAGGAGATTAAGAGGAGACCTGAGTGAAGTGTTTAAAATGATGAAGGGCATTAGCACAGTGCATCGAGACGGTGACTTTAAAATGAATTCATCAAGAACATGGGGACACAGTTGGAAACTTATGAAGGGGAAATTTCACACAAACATTAGGAAGTTTTTCTCCACACAGAGAGAGAGAGAGAGAGAGAACCATAAACATCTGGAATAAGTGACTATGTAGTGTGGTAGACAAGAGGACTTGAGGGACATTCAAAACTCAACGTGATGTTATTTTAGAAGAACTAGGGAGCTCTGCCCCCTGCTCGCCAACCTCCATGTGGGCGCTACCTGCTAGCCACTTCGCGTCTTTGCCACTCACATATGGGAAGCAGAGATATACAATTTAAACAGATTGTTATTTTCATGGGAATTGTTACATGCGCGCCTAATAGATCTAACTACTTTACATTACAGCGAGTAATTAACCGTAGAAAAATATAGTCAAACGTAATAAATTGAAAGAAATTGATGTTTCATGTTGCGTTTGACGTATTCGTTGTGTTATACATTTTTGTTCTGTTTGGCTTTGAAATCCATCCATCCATCCATCCATTGTCCAACCCGCTGAATCCGAACAGAGGGTCACGGGGGTCTGCTGGAGCCAATCCCAGCCAACACAGGGCACAAGGCAGGGAACCAATCCTGGGCAGGGTGCCAACCCACCGCAGGACATACACAAACACACACACACACACCAAGCACACACACCAGGGCCAATTTAGAATCGCCAATCCACCTAACCTGCATGTCTTTGGACTGTGGGAGGAAACCCACGCAGACACGGGGAGAACATGCAAACTCCACGCAGAGAGGACCCGGGAAGCGAACCCAGGTCCCCAGGTCTTCTAACTGCGAGGCAGCAGCGCTACCCACTGCGCCACCGTGCCGCCCGGCTTTGAAATGAACACACAAATACTTTTTAAACTTTTGCTGTAAACCTTCAGTAAAAACAATATTTGGAATTAACTTTTCGTCAATATCTCATTGAATTTTGATTCTTTGCTTAGAGTTACATCGTGACAATGCAGCGTATAACTGCTGGTGATTGAATATCGTTTCTTGCTCTCTAATAAATTAACGGACTTTTTTGAATGTTTGTCCCTGTGATTTGTTAATTACATAAATTACACAATGACATTACGACACATCCTTCTTTCAACAGTAATTCGTGCAGTGGAAGTCCAGACAGTGTTAGCGGTTGTAAATATTCTTCATGATATTATAAGTTGATGTCTACATCTTCTGCACCATCACTACCAACTGTTCCATCATAGTCTACTGATGCGCATTTAACCAATTTGCCGTTTACATCTCGCCTGAAGAAGGGGCCTGAGTTGTCTCGAAAGCTTGTATATTGTAATCTTTTTAGTTAGCCAATAAAAGGTGTCATTTTGCTTGGCTTTTCTCTACATTCATAATGGCTAACACGGTACAACACCCTAGTACTACCAATTTGCCGTGTAACTGATTGACAAGTGTCGTGTTAATTTGTTTGACTTCATCGTTTCTCTGTGCTAGGATTGCCCGTGTACTCATTTCTTCTGTTGATAACCCTTCAGGGTGAAATTCTTCAATAAGATTTAGACAGAATACGTCGTCTTTTATTGGGAAATGAAAGTGAGGAAAATGTAAAAATGTATAAGAGCTGAGAGAGCAGGAACTGAGTGTGTCTGACAAAAACATTCACACCAATGAGAGGTGAGAGGACTGTGGGCGTGGTTTTCTATGGCTGAGAGGAGGGCGGGACTTGATAAAATCTCACGGCCAAAGTCTCGTCTCGCGGGACTTGAAAAAATCTTCCAAAATGTCTCGTCTTGTCACAGGATTTTTTAATATAACAGAGGGATATATATTTTGTTTCATTTATTTACTGTATGTAGATATTTATTGGGGTATTTATCGGAATTGTAAAACACTTTGGTGAACTGCTGTTTTAAATGAGTGCTATAAATAAAATTGACTGGATTTATTATTATAAACATAATAGATGGAGTTGATTTCAAATATTTAATTTTTTGTTTTTGGTCAGGTTTTTATTGTAAAATGTTATTATTATAATCTATTAAGCTGCACACATTACAGAAATCAGTCAGTCAGTCAGTCATCATCCAACCCGCTATATCCTAACACAGGGTCACGGGGGTCTGCTGGAGCCAATCCCAGCCAACACAGGGCGCAAGGCAGGAGACAAGCCCCGGGCAGGGCACACACCAAGCACACATTAGGAACAATTTAGGATCGCCAATGCACCTAACCTGCATGTCTTTGGACTGTGGGAGGAAACCCACGCAGACACGGAGAGAACATGCAAACTCCAAGCAAACCCAGGTCTCCTTACTGCGAGGCAGCAGCGCTACCACTGCACCACCGTGCCGCCCCCTTACAGAAATAATTTTTATAACCTTAATACCTGCAGTCCATGAAGAGCAGTATGCCTGCTGCTTTGGTGATCTCCATCTATGTATACTCTTCATTTATGGATTTCTAAGTACATACAGTATTTGGTTGGTCAGGAAAACGTTCAAAGTTACACTATTATGGCCTTAACTTGGTCGTTCAGCTTTGGTGTAAAGGTTTAATTTTTAATCATCTGAAAGTGTCTCTAAAACTGCTGAGAACTGAGCCCATATCAGTCAGTGAAGCAGGAGCCTCCTCAGCTGCCTGTAGCAGACACCGTATGGTTCATGACGATTCTGCAAAAGGATCCTCATTTAGTCTTCGGTGTGTTTTATTGAGTTCACATTTGAGTTTATTGTCACCTGTGCAGTACGATGATCTTTGTCCTTGCCTTGACCAACAATGCAGGAATGGTCCTGCCCCAAAGGTGATTATTAGAAGTCGTCTTTCTTTGCGACTAAAGTTCAAAAACAGCTCTGGAGCCAAGGCTCTTTATCATATGGTTTATGTTCACCTGCCCGTGTGTCCGTCTGTCATCCCGTGCAGAGATTTCCAGAGATGGTCAGCAGGATCAGAAATTAATGGAAACTCCAAAAGACCAGGACAGCCTCCGCTCGTACCTCAGGAGAAGCGCCCAACATGCTGCACTGCAGCCCACTGTGACAGAAGGTACTCATTAAGATTTTGTTTTTGTGAATAATCGAGCAGAATTTCTTTAAGGTCACTTTTCTGTAAGCTTGCAGTTTATTTAGTTATATTCAACAACTTGATGCCTTTCTCAATTAGCGCCGTAACGAACCAGTGCCACCATAATGACTGCCATTTTCTCTTTTACATCACCCTTTAATGTCACCACACGGCCCCGTCAGTAAAATGATCCACTTGTTTCCAGGTGCACTGGAGGAGATATCCATTCAACTTCACTCTCATTTATCTCAAAGTAATCTGTATGAACAGTTCCAGTCTGGTGTTCATCCCCTCCACAGTACAGAAACGGCACTTATCAAAATGACTAACGACCTCCTGATGGCAGCTGATTCTGGTTTAATTCCTATTCTCATCCTCCTTGATCTGAGGGTGGCATTTGACACTATTTGTCACACGACTCTTCTCAATAGATCATCTTCCATTGGCATTACCCACACTCCACTAGACTGGATCAGATCCCACCTCTCAAGCCGCACTCAGTTCATTCAGCTTAAGACTTTCACATCCCAACCCACCGCTGTTACTTCAGGTGGGCTCTGTCCTGGGACTCTCCTTTTCGTTATTTACCTCCTTCCCCTTTCGTAAATATAACATTAACTTCCACTGTTACTCTGATGACACTCAGCTCTATCTCACTAGCAAACCTGCTGTTTCCTTTCCACCCTCCTCACTTATTGATTGCATAGCAGAAATCAAATCCTGGTTTTCTTTAAATTTTCTTAAATTAAATAACAAGTGACAACACTGAGGTTCTCCTCATTGGTACAAAGTCAACATTATCCAAAACTGATGATTTGTCCTTTGTTATTTAAAATCCTCTATGTCCCCTTACCCACAGGTGTCATCCCTGACAGTACTTTATCTTTTCAGTCCCACATCTCCCAGTCTGCGTATTTCCACTTGTGTAACGTTAATCGTATTCGCCCCACACCACTGCTATCCTCATTCATAGCCTTCTCACTTCTCGTCGCGATTATTGCAATTCCCTTTTCTTTGGTCTTTCTCACAAGTCTCTTTATAAGCTTCAACTGGTCCAGAATTCAGCTGCCCACCCTCATCATTACTAGAACCCCCTCTACTCACCATTTCACTCGCGTCTTGCAGCAGCTTCATTGGTTTCCAGTTCAGTTCCGCGTTCAATTTCAAATTCTCCTGTTAACTTTTAATGCTCTCCACAACCTCGCACTCCATATCTGTCTGACATCCTCTGTGTTGCCATTCCCTCCTGTACCCTTAGATCCTCTTCCTCCATCCACTTGACTGTCCCCTTCGCCCGTCTTACCACCACGGGGAGCAGAGCAACTGAATGTTCTGGAACTCACTATGAACCGAGCTTAGAAATATCGATTCACTCTCACTCTTCAAATCTAAACTTAAAACTCTTCTGTTTAAGACGCCTTTTTCTCTTTGATTACAATTCTCTGTCTGATTTTAATTTCTGTATTTTTTTAGTTTTGCTTCTAATGTGTGTTTTATCAATTGTTCAGTGTCCTTGAGTGTTTAAAAAGGTGCCTACGAATAAATAAAATTTATCTCTCTATTATAAAAACAAATCTTGGAACAACAACAACATTTATTTCTATAGCACATTTTCATACAAAAAAAGTAGCTCAAAGTGCTTTATATAATGTAGAAAAGAAAAATAAAAGACAAAATAAGAAATTAAAATAAGGCAACATTAGTTAACATAGAAAAAGAGTAAGGTCCGATGGCCAGGGGGGACAGAAAAACCAAAAAAAAAACTCCAGACGGCTGGAGAAAAAAACAAAATCTGCAGGGGTTCCAGGCCACAAGACCACCCAGTCCCCTCTGGACATTCTACCTAACATAAATGAAATAGTCCTCTGGAAGGAGACGAGATGTGATTTTCTCAGAGACACATATCTTGTGAAACGAGTCCACAACCTGGGCTGGAAATAAAGGACAAAGAGTAGATGACAAAGTAGAACGTTGTAAAGAATTAAAAAATGTTGGTGCCATACACATGCTGAGCAGGTTAGAGTGTGGAAAGTCTTCAATTAAAGAATTAGAGGTTCACAAAACAAAGTGTTGGGGACTGTCCCCGTATATTGTCCTGCGGACAAAGTAGCAAAATAAATGATCAAAAGCAAACCAAAACGGTAACATTTGACAATCTTTATCTGACAAAATGGCGTTTATATACAGTATTGAATTGTGGGAACAGGAAATGGTTGGCAGGAAGTGACGTTGTAACAGGAAGCGTAAACAACGTCGTTTGATGAAAACCAGAAGTGGTGTCATTGGGGAAGCGTCGGAAGTGACGTCATGGCGGCCATTTTGAAATTCAGAAAGGTTGGAAATTATTTTTCTTCGGTTTTTCTGTGGAGAGAAGAGATTCCGGTAAGTACCACGTGACAACCCTTCATCTCGCGATGTTTCACTCACCTTTAGGCTTTTAGACTGCCTCCTAATCGCACGTGTGTGACAGATATAATGGAAGTACGAAAATTCGAAAGTCTCAAAAAAATGATAGTAAAGATCACATTAGTGCTAACAGTGAAATAACGGAATAGCGAAAAGAGATCGAAAATATTGTTCGGATTTAAACTTTAAGTCAGAAACTTGTAGATCGTCTAATTCGTGTTGCCAGCGAGAATTAAAAGATTCCAAAAACGTTGTTGCAGTATGAAGCCCTATGAGACGGAGACTTTGAACATGAGATTCTGTCAAGTCACGGCCTACTTACAACTATTGTCAAACAACACCGCCGTCATCTAAACTCTCAGTCGTGTGAATGCCTCTGGCAGACACACTTCCTGCGCTCTCAGCTCTTATAAAGTTTATCAGGACAATAATTTTATACGTTCTGGATGACACGTCAACGACAAAGTGAAGAAGAAAAAGCAGGGACAGACATTTGAAAAATTTGTTTTATTTATTAGAGAGAAAGAAACAATACTCACTCACAGGCAGTTATACGTTATGTTGTCATGATGTACATCCAAACACGGAATCAAAATTCAGTGTGATCTTGAAGAAAAGTTAATTGTAAATATTGTTTTTACTGAAGGTTTAAAGTAAAAGTGAAAATAATGCATATGTAATAATTCCCATGAAAATAACAAATCTCTTTAAGTTGGATATCCGGTAAACTAAACCTGGGGGTGGGGGAGCAAAGTGAGCAGGGGGGCGGAGCCTCCTAGTTATTATTATTATTATTATTATTATTATTATTACAGCATGCAGACATACACACATCATCTAATGTAATTTAACAGTGAATTCCTCCTTATTTATGTTCTTTTGAAATATAATTCAACTTATCACTATAACCAGATCAACGACCTGGACTCTGTTCTGGTAATGTCCATCCATCCATTTTCCAACCCGCTGAATCCAAACACAGGGTCACGGGGGTCTGCTGGAGCCAATCCCAGCCAACACAGGGCACAAGGCAGGAACCAATACCGGGCAGGGTGCCAACCCACCGCAGGACACACACAAACACACACACACACACACACACACACACACTAGGGCCAATTTAGAATCTCCAGTTCTGGTAATGTTCATACAAATAATAAAAAAATAAACCATTCTCTGATAACCCACAACCAATAAATTTAACACAAAGCATACTTTTGATATGTTGATGAAATCTCGATGACATTAGACAATTCTTTCACAATCAGGCCAAACAGCCTAAGCAGCTCACCAGTCCTCTTCACCTCGATTGTCCAGAAAACATCAAATCGAGATCTGCAGGTCTCTAAAGTCCCACAGTTGTCCACCACCTTACCATATGCCTGTGGTTCTCTGCATGAAACAGACTAACATTTCTGTGAAACCTACACTTAAGATTCAAACCATGTGCCCATGTTCTTGCTGAAGAAGACAACAGCTGGGATGCCCTGCATAGTCCCCTTCATAACACTCCAGTTCTTAATCTCAATCTCTCTTCATGGCTCTGGACCACTCAGTCCTGAATTGGGCTCGTTTTCTCTCCTACTGCCATAATTATGAATCTCTTGCACCAAAAAATAACAAAAAGAGTGAGGTGTTCCAAAGTGGCCTACAAAAAGAGTGGAGTGGTGGCTGTGAGGCTAAGGATCTGAGCTGGTATCCAGAAGGTTGCTGGTTTGAATCCCCGTCACTGCCAAAAGAGATCCTACTCTGCTGGGCCCTTGAGCAAGACCCATCCATCCATTTTCCAACCCGCTGAATCCGAACACAGGGTCACGGGGGTCTGCTGGAGCCAATCCCAGCCAACACAGGGCACAAGGCAGGAACCAATCCCGGGCAGGGTGCCAACCCACCGCAGGACACACGCACACACCAAGCACACACTAGGGCCAATTTAGAATCACCAATCCACCTAACCTGCATGTCTTTGGACTGTGGGAGGAAACCGGAGCGCCTGGAGGAAACCCACGCAGACGCAGTGAGAACATGCAAACTCCATGCAGGGAGGACCCGGGAAGTGCGGCCCCAAAAAGAAAATCCCACAGCAAAAAAAAAAACCACAAGAAGTGATTGGTAGCCATGCCTAAAAAATTTAAGAGGAAGAACTGCTGTGGAGTAGGAGACTTCCAGTAAGCTCTAACAACATGCACACTAGAGGAGGATATTGGAATGTCATGCCCAGGTTAAGGGTCTTGCTCAAGGGCCCAACAGAGCAGAGTCCCTATTGGCATTTACAGGATTCAAACTGGCAACCTTCCGATTGCCAGTGCAGATCCTTACCCTCAGAGCCACCACTCCACCCGCACATATAAGGGCAAGACTGAATCTTTATAAAAATGAAAAGGTTTATTTCCACAAAAATACTTGTAAAGAGAATAAAGCTACATAAAGCACAAAAAGCAAAATGGAGTTGTCTAAAACAAAAAGCAATCCAAGTGAAATTCTGAACAAGGTCCAAAAAAAAAAAAAAGAGCAAACCAGTTGAAAATCCATTATTAATTCACAAAAACCACAGACAGACACAAAGTACACTCGCCACTCCCAGGTACATTTGAAATGAACCGCCTCCGGATTTAAAGGGTGGCGGGCAGTCCTGTCGAAGACTGGCAGGTGGGCCTGCCCCTTGGGGGACCACCCACAAAACACACGGAACTTAAAGACAGCTCACATACACAGACGAATCTAAAATTAAAGACTGATGCACGTCTTCTTCTTCTTTCGGCTGCTCCCGTTAGGGGTTGCCACAGCGGATCATCTTCTTCCATAGAAGACTGACGCACATAAACAACAACATAAATCAAAGCATCAAAAATGAGCAAAATGAGAGCTAAAACATGAATGTGAACCCCAGCCAGGGGTGGCATCATATAGACATGACACAGCAGCGTTCACAGCAGGAGTGGAGTTAATGAAGAGGGTCCTGACATACTGTGTGTTCTAACCCTAACCCTAATTCCTCAACACAGCCAAGTGCTAGCAAGCTACTGTTCTTCTTCAAAGTTAATGCCATACTCATAGTATCCATAAAATGCCTGGAGGATTGTGAAGGGCACCATGTTGGTATTCATTGAGGAGCAACTGAAAAGACGTAATCTGCTTAATAGCAATGAACCTGACCAGAGCTGAGTGTCCATCTTGTGTGTTCTCCCTTTGCAGATGGCGGTTTCAAAGTTTTTCAAGAGCAGCACAACAGAGATGAGCTGAATCACAAGGAAGGTCTGCGTGCCATCCTCAGGAAGAAAGCGCAGTGTTTCAAGGAAGGGTTTCCTGAAATGCTTTGCCCTCAAGGTAAACACACAATAACTGCTGAATTCAGATGACCATTTGTATTTGTTAAAAGTCTGCGTGACTCTCTTCTGTCTCCTGCACTGAACCCTAATTTTACATAAATGCCATCTTTCTGGCAAAAAAACCCAAAACTTAATTAGAAAATAATGGAATTTTTAATATTATTGGGAGAATGAAATTCAGCTCACATTTCAAATCTTTAAGTAATGTGAATAGCAGTGGCATGTGCAATGTATGTACTTAGTCAAAGAAGCAACCTAAAGCCTGAAAAAGGCAAAATATCAAGGAGGAACAGGCATGAGGGGTCTTCGTCACATAATGTTTGTAAATTTAAAACTACACTGCTCAAAAAATGAAAGAAACGCTTTCTAATGAGAGTAGAGCATCAAGTCAGTGAACTTCTGGGCTGTTGATCTGCTCAGTGAAGTAGCAGAGGGGCTTGTTCATCAGTTTCAGCTGCTTTGGGGCACTAGGGGGGCAACACTGAGACGACCCCCAAAACAGGAATGAATGGTTTAACAGGTGGAGGAGGCCACTGACATTTTTCCCTCCTCATCTGTTTTGTCACTCGTTTTGCATTTTGGCTGTGGTCAGTGTCACTACTGGTAGCATCAGGCCATACCTGGACCCTACAGAGCTGGCACAGGTAGTCCATCTTCTCCATCAATACATGGCATTGCCAGAAGGTTTGCTGTGTCTCCCAGCACAGTCTCAAAGTCATGGAGGAGATTCCAGGAGACAGACAGGCAGTTCCTGTAGGAGAGCTGGACAGGGCCCCTCGTGGAAGGTCCTTAACCCATCAGCAGTACCCACCGGTATTCTGCTCCTTTGGGCAACGAGGAACAGGATGAGCACTGGCAGAGCCTACAAAATGACTTCCAGCAGGCAGGCAGGCAGGCCACTGGTGTGAATGTCTCTGACCAAACAATGAGAAACAGACTTCATGAGGGTGGCCTGAGGGCCTGACATCCTCTAGTGGGCACCGTGGAGCTTGATTGGCATTTGCCATAGAATACCACAATTGGCAGGTCCACCACTGGCACCCTGTGCTTTTCACAGATGAGAGCACATGTGACACACGTGAAAGGGTCTAGAGGAGCCGTGGATAACGTTATGCTGCCTGTCGCATCGTTCAGCATGACCGGTCTGGTGGTGGGTCAGTGATGGTCTGGGGAGGCATATCCATGGAGGAACAGAGGGACAGACCTCTACAGGCTAGACAACGGCACCGCAGGACTGCCATTAGGTATCGGAATGAAATCCTTGCACCCATTGTCAGATCCTATGCTGGTTCCTCCTGTTGCACGACAATGCCCGGTCTCATGTGGCGAGAAGATGAAGGAATTGATACTATTGACTGGCCCCCACGCTCACTTGCCTGACTTCAATCCAACAGAACACCTCTCGTTGGGACATTATGTTTCGGTCCATCTGACGCTGCCAGGTTGCACCTCTGACTGTCCAGGAGCTCAGTGATGCCCTGGTCCAGATCTGGGAGGAGATCTGCCGTCTTATTAGGAACATTAAACCCCCCCCCCCCCCCCCCCCCCCCCCCCGCCTACGTTTCCAGGCATGCATATAAACACGTGTTTGTAGGGGGAACAAACTACTAAGTGCAATTTGGAGTTGCAGCAATGAAATTTCAGCCAAATGGACTTGCATGCCTGCCTCCCTGCCACATCATTTTGTTCCTTTTGATTTTTGGGGTGTCTGAGTTCAGCCCTCTCTCTGTCGTTGATCATTTTCATTTCCATCCTTTCGTTCCTCACACATCACCATATCAGTCCATAGCAGTAGAGAGAGCCAACAGGATTTTTTTCCCCATTGAGATCTGATGTGTTTTCAAACTGGGCCTTTCATTTTTTTTGAGCAGTTTATATACCCTGCCTATAAAAAGTATTCACGTCTTTGTTAGTTTTCACATTTTATTGTTAAACGACATTGAACTTATAACCAGTGATGGTTTAGGTGTGCTGCATTAAAGGAGGCTCATACATAAGCCATCACTTAGTTTGTGATGCTCATGTGTCACACAGAGAATGTGTAGCATTGTTTTTAATGTCACTCAGTTATGTCTTCATTTTCTCCTCCACTGCTACCTCCAGCAGATCCAGAAGGCATCCCATAACTGAGCCTGCCTTCTTAATCAGCATGTTGAATCGGTGGTCCTCTCTTGAAACAGTGTGACCAGCCAAGAACATCACACTGGCCATCACAGAGTTATTAGACATGTAAAGGATGTCACCACCCATATTAAAAGGAATGTAGTCTCCTAAAAAGAGTCCTCTGCCCTTTCTTCTCCAGCTCCTCTGTTTTATTATGTCATTCATGTGGACCCCCAAGTACTTGTAACAATGGACCACCTCCACAGCCACTCCCTAAATACTGACTGGGCGTAGGGGACTCTTTGTTGCAGCAGTTTCTTCATTTTGCTGATATTAAGTTACAGACAATTCTAAAAAGATCTCCACCTGGCCCTTCTCCTTTGTCTCATCCCTACTGTTGATACACCCCATTAGTGCAGAATCATCAAGAGAATTTCTGCAAGTGAGATGACCTGCTTGTTATACAAGATTTTATAGTCTGAAGTGTACGGGGCGAAGCGATAAGGTGACAGGCCTGTTTCTTGTGGTGCCCTTGTGTTGCTCACACACTCCTTGAACCTCACAAACTGTGGTCTGCACAGGACACCATTGGCTCGTCCACCTGCATATCTCGGAATTTACCACAGGGACGAATGCACTGGAGAAATCAGAAAATAATCCTCACAGTGAGATGTAAATGTTTGTGCACCATAATGAGACACTCCTGTTACCATTAAAGATCTGTCAGAGGTCTGTTGAATTTTTACCCTTATTTAGTTGCCACTGGGCACTTATGCTTTTGTAGAAGCCCCAAAATGTAACAAACCATATTACCTTTATTTTACTTTCCATCCCTCTAAGAAATTATTATACAATAATATTATTATTATTTGTGTTATTCCTGATTCTGGTGTGGGTGGCATGCTCGCTTGTTCCTTGTTTCTAAAATGTGAACACCAGCAGAGGAAGCAGTTTAGACTGGCAGCAGAACAGAATGAACCAACCATCTTGTTATTTATAGTTCCATGTGTTAACCACTAGAGGGAGCACATTCCCCACATAGTTATTACATGCTAAACCTCTAAACGTCACCCTCTCATTCTCTAAGGTTACAGCTGATGTTTTGGGAGAAAGACAAAATTAAATTATACTGGATGTACTGTAGTAGTAATAAAAAATTAGATTTTTATAGGGAGGTCAGTGGAATGGCGAGGATGCAGGGAGTGGAGCTGGAGAAGGTGGAAGAGTTTAAATACTTAGGATCAACAATACAGGGTAATAGGGATTGTGGAAGAGAAGTGAAGAAGAGAGTGCAGGGAGGGTGGAGTGGGTGGAGAAGAGTGTCAGGAGTGACTGGTGACAGACGGGTATCAGCAAGAGTGACAGGGAAGGTCTATAGGACGCTAGTGAGACCAGCTGTGTTATATGGGCAGGAGACGGTGGCACAGGAGACAAAGATGGAGATGGCAGAGTTAAAGGTGTGAAGGTTTGTACTGCGTGTGACGAGGATGGACAGGATTAGAAATGAGGACATTAGAGGGTCAGCTCAGGTTGGACGGCGTCAGAGAGGTGAGATTGCGTTGGTTTGGACATGTGCAGAGGAGAGATGCTGGGTATATTGGGAGAAGGGTGGTAAGGATAGAGCTGCCAGGCAAGAGGAAAGAGGGAGGCCTAAGTGAAGGTTTACGGATGTGGTGAGAGGGGACATGCAGGTGACAGAGCAAGATGACGAGGACAGGAAGAGATGGAAGAAGATGATCTGCTGTGGCAACCCCTAACGGGAGAAGCTGACAGACGAAGAAGAAGTTGTTTTGCTTTTTTATATCACATTGAAAGTAAAGCAATTTTCTTAATGAAATTACATGTTGTAGAATGTCATTAAGTTTCAAACAAATATTTTATTTAGTTTTATAAATTACTATATAACATATATTTAATAAATACTCTTAAGAAGCAAATGTTGCATATTATATAAAAATAGTAATATGATCAAATCAAAGTCATGAAATTTTATAGTAGGGAGTAGAAGTCCCTGTTGCCATAACTTGGCAGCATACGATCAAGAGGACAGTTCAGTGTCCCCACAGTGTGCCATCGACATGCACAAGGCTGGCCTGTGAGTCTACAATAGGACTCAATAATAAGGATATTAAATATGTGACTTGGCGCACATTTAGCTACAGGCTCATTCCTCCAAGGTGTGCTAGGACGTGCCTGTGGGGACGCGTTCTGCCCGCTACTCTCAGGGAATTCCTTCCTATGTCCCAAACTGAATACTTTTTATTTTGCTATTTGAGAACAATATATACTTATTATTTATTCATTTATCTGTGTATTGATTGATGGGAGTATTTGTCTTGCAAGTCGGTATCTTTGTTTTCTTTGTATTTCTGCTGCTGTGTGCATTTACAGACATATGAAGAAGTTTGGCACCCCCTCTGAATTCTTTGGATTTCTGTTTCTCATTGGCTGAACTTCCCTTTAATATCTGACATGCCTTATGGACACAGTAGGATTTCAGCAGTGACATGAAGTTTATTGGACTAACATAAACTATGTAATATGCATCATAACTAAATTAGACAGGTGTATAAATGTGGGCCCCCCAACAGAGATATGACATCAATACTTAGCTGAGCCTCCTTTTGTCCTCTAGACACTGTCCTCCTATAGCCTCTGATGAGTGTCTGATTCTGGATGGAGGTCTTGTTCACCATTCTTCATACCAAATCTCTCCAGTTCAGTTCAATTTGATGGACAGCCTGCTTCAAATCATCCCATAGATTGTCGATGATATTCAAGTCAGGGGACTGTGACAGCCATTCCAGAACATTGTACTTCTCCCTCTGCATGAATGCCTTTGTAGATTTCCAACTGTGTTTTGGGTCATTGTCTTGTTGGAATATCCAACCCCTGCGCAACTCCAACTTTGTGACTGATGTTTGAACATTATCCTGAAGAATTTGTTGATATTGGGTTGAATTCATCCGACCCTCGACTTTAACAAGGTCCACACAGCCCACCCCACAGCATGATGGAACCTCCACCCAATTTGACAGGAGGTAGCAGGTGTTTTTCTTGGAATGCGGTGTTCTTCTTCCATCATGCAAAGTGCTTTTTGTTCTGACCAAATAACTCAATTTTTGTCTCATCAGTCCAAAGCACTTTGGTCCACAATGAATCTGACTTGTCTAAATGAGCATTGGCATACAACAAGTGACTCTGTTTGTGGTGTGAGTGCAGAAAGGGCTTCTTTCTCATCGCCCTGCCATACTGATGTTCTGAATTGTAGAACGATGTACAGATACACCATCTGCAGCCAGATGTTCTTGTAGGTCTTTGGAGGTGATCTGTGGCTTGTCTGTCACCATTCTCACAATCCTGCTCATATGCCGCTCCTGTATTTGTCTTGGCCTGCCAGACCTGCTGGTTTAACAGCAACTGTGCCTGTGGCCTTCCATTTCCTGATTCCATTCCTTACAGTTACAGAAACTGACCGTTTAAACCTCTGAGATGGCTTTTTGTAGCCTTCCCCTAAACCAGGAGACTCAACAATCTTTGTTTTCAGATTTTTGGAGAGTTGCTTTGAGGATTCCATGCTGTCACTCTTCAGAGGAGAGTCAAAGGGAAGGAAGCCCAACTTGTAACTGACCACCTTAAATCCCTTTATACCTCATGATTGGACACACCTGTCTATAAAGGCTTAACGAGCTCATCAACCAATCAGCATTGAGCAGTGACAGGCATTCAAATCGTCAAAATGACAAGGGGACCCACATTTGTGCACAGCCAGTTTGTCATATTTGATTTAATTTCATAGAACTAAATCTTTGTTCGGAAAACACCGCAGTACTCGGATGTTCCTAGGAAATGAAAGACAGACTACTGTTATCTTTATTGTTGAAAGGAGAGTCAATTATTATGCAGGCTGAGAGGGGATCCCAAACTTTTTCATATGACTGTAAATTTACTCTTAGGGTTATTCAGTCGATCAAATCTAATTTAATTTAAACACTGTACCTAGGCATATTGTGAAGGTAAAATGTTACTATGGCTCAGCTCATTTGTAATTGCATGAAAGCTTATACCCGACATTTAAACAAACAAAAAGTATTGTTATTTCACAAAAGTATCGCATTATTTCAAACAAAACAATTGCATTATTTCATAGAAGTATTGCGTCATTTCGTTAAGACACTGCCTGCCACTGCTGCTAACATTGCACATTGCACGTGGTTCATTATTCTGCAGTGATTATTGTGATATTTCACAAAGATACTGCCTGCTACAGCCAGTAACGGTGTGCACACGTGTGCTTTGATTGTAAAGTGACAGCCATTGATGAAGAGATTAGGCGCACATGTAGCTTGAAATCAGGGAATACTCAGGTGTTACACCGCGTTTGTTACAAAGCCCCGTAGTATTAAGTGAAGGGGACTTTAAATCATTAAATGGGGTCTCCACATGAATGCCTCTCACAAAAAGTAGGACGAACCACACTATGCATACCCTAAGAGATGAAGAAATTATTTCTAGAAGTGACTGTGTACAGTCGTGGGCCAAACGTTTACAGAATGACCCAAGGCGGAGTGGTGGCTCTGAGGCTAGGGATCTGCACTGACAATCAGAAGGTTGCCGGTTCGAATCCCGTAAATGCCAAAGGAGACTCTGCTCTGTTGGGCCCTTCAGCAAGGCCTTAAACCTGCAATTGCTGAGCGCTTTGAGTAGTGAGAAAGCGCTATATAAATGCAAAGAATTATTAAGTGTTGGTGTTCACCAAGTCTGCTGCTTCAGTGTTTTTAGGTCTTTGTGTCAGATGTTTCTCTGGTGCACATTACAGGCAGTTCATAAGTTTCAAAGGCTTTTATTGACAATGACATGAAGTTTATGGACAGAGTCCATATTTGCAGTGTTGGCCCTTCTTTCTTTATCAAGACCTCTGCCATTCACCCTGGCAGGCTGTCAATCAACTTCTGGGCCAAATCCTGACTGATGGCAGCTTCCCATTCTTGTATAATCAGAATTGGTGGGTTTTTGTTTGCCCATCTGCCTCTTGACCACAAGTTCTCAATGGGATTAAAGGTCTGGGGAGTTACCTGGCCATGGACCCCAAATTTCGATGTTTTGTTCCCCGAGCCACTCAGTTCTCACTTTTGCCTTATGGCCTGGTGCTCTGTCATGTTGGTCATCAAACTGTTCTTGGATGGTTGGCAGAATTTGCTCTCGGTTGATGTTTTGGTCCCAATCTTTATTCAGGGCTGTGTTCTTAAGCCAAATTGTGAGTGAGCCCTGCAGTCCTTTGACTGAGAAGCAACCTCACGTGACATGAATGGTCTCAGGATGCTTTACTGTTGGCATGACACAAGACTGATGGTTACGCCGCTCACCTTTTCTTTTTTTCTGGATGCCCCAAACAATCGGAAAGGGGATTCATCAGAGGCAATGACTTTCACCCGGCTGTCCTCAGCAGTCAAATCCCATAATATCAGTCTGTCACTGATGTTTTTCTTGACTTCTTTGCTGCCATTCTTGACACCCAGCAGGCCATCCTCCAAAAGTCTTTGCCTCGCTCACACCTGCCTGCTGCCATTCCTAAGTAAGCTCTGCACTGGTGGTCCCAACCCGATCCCAAGCCATGAATAAAGAATGGGACCAAAACATCCTCAGAGAGCAACTTCTGCTAACCATCCAAGGACAGTTTGGTGACCAACATGATGGAGCACCAGACCAGAAGGCAAAAGTGAGAACTGAGTGGCTCTGGGAAGAAAACAGAAATTTGGGGTCCATGGCCAGGAAACTCCCCAGACCTTAATCCTATTGAGAAAGGTGGGTGGAAAAACAAAAAACAACCAATTCTGATTATAAAGAATGGGCAGCTGCCATCAGTCAGGATTTGGCCCAGAAGTTGATTGACAGAATGCCAGGGGCGAATTACAGAGGTCTTGAAAAAGAAAGAAGGGCCAACCCTGCAAATCTGGACTCTGCACATAAACTTCATGTCATTGTTAATAAGAGCCTGTAAAACTTCTGAACTGCTTGGAATTCTACTTCAGTACACCAGAGAAACATCTCAGAAAAAGATCTAAAAACACTGAAGCAGCAGACTTGGTGAAAACAAACACTTGGGTCATTCTCAGAACTTTTGGCCACGACTGTAGAAACTGCATCAAATCATTCAAGTCCACATTTATACCTAAAGGGGGTTTCTCCACACACAGTCTCCCCAGCACAATTACCAGCTGAGGACACAACAACACTATTGACTAACCATCATGAAAACAGCTCTCTCTCGAGACCACTGAATACCTGAATATGCCCACTGCACAGCCTTTTCTTACAAGAAAGGTTACAAATGGCTGTACTCACCTTAAAAAGGCCTTGCATCTTCTACAACTCTGTGATGGCCACTGTGATTTTCTACATTATAGTGTGCTGGGTGGGAAAAATCATTTCAAGATAGGCCCACCAAATTTAACAAGCTGATTAAAAGGGCAGGCTTAGCTATGGGACACACTCCAAACCCCCTGGAGGATATAATGGAGGAGAGAATGAAGACAAAACTGAGTGCCATTATGAACCAAGCTGCACATCCTCTGTGTGACACACCAACACTTAGGAACTTTCAGCCAACAGCAGAAGTGTGTGAAGAACACCACTGGGGCACAGCAATATGCCTGTACAGCGCCTCACTGGGACTGGGATTGTCAAGTCATGGAGTCTTTTGTGTCATTTAAAATTTTCTTTCAAGTCATTCTGTGTGTTTGTTTATTTAATCAGCTTCTGTAAAAAGCCAAAAATGTACCACTTGGGGCCTGGTGAACTTGAATGGACTCTATGGATTGTAGTGACGCCAACCCCATCTAAAGGGCCTCATTCTGTCTTCTCGGTTTGTCTTCCAGGTGAAGAGGTCGTATTCATTATGGACAAGCAGCGGAAGGAGCAGCTGAAAGATAAAAAACGAGTCCGCTTTAACCTCAGCAGAAATGTCCAGTATTTTATATCGGATTGTGCAGAGTCAGATGTGGCTGAAGGTAAATGCGCTCAATGGTAGGGGCCTGAAAAGGAAAGTCATATTAAAACAGGTTTAACTTTTATGAGATTTATATTTGCAACATGAAGTCAGTCAGATTGATATAAAATAGTGAAGTGTGAAGGGAGCAGGGCCTGCCCACTTAAGTGCAGGTGGCACAGTGTCAGAGGTGGGTGGGTGAAGAACTGGGTAGCATTTTCTTTTGCATGAATGCTGCTTGTTGTACCTCGTTGGTGTAGTAGAAAATTACGAAAAGAAATAATGGTGGCGGGCGGCACGGTGGCGCAATGGGTAGCCCTGCTGCCTCGCAGTTGGGAGACCTGGGGACTTGGGTTTGCTTCCCGGGTCCTCCCTGTGTGGAGTTTGCATGTTCTCCCCGTGTCTGCGTGGGTTTCCTCCGGGCGCTCCGGTTTCCTCCCACAGTCCAAAGACATGCTGGTTAGGTGGATTGGCGATTCTAAATTGGCCCTAGTGTGTGCTTGGTGTGTGGGTGTGTTTGTGTGTGTCCTGCGGTGGGTTGGCACCCTGCCCGGGATTGGTTCCTGCCTTGTGCCCTGTGTTGGCTGGGATTGGCTCCAGCAGAACCCTGTGACCCTGTGTTCGGATTCAGCGGGTTGGAAAATGGATGGATGGATGGAAATAATGGTGGCATCAGTCCATTTACAGTGGATTCAGAAAGTATTCAGACACCTTCACATTATTGTTACCTTGTGCTAAACTCATTTACATTCATTTTCCCCTCATCAAGCAACACTTAATACCCCAAAGTGAAAACAAAATCTATTAAAAACTAGCTGTCCCCTGCGGCTCTGCCCGTGTAGAAGTGACACAGGACATTGAGGTGGGACCTGCCAGGCCCCCTACTCCTGATGTCACGCTTCCCCCTACCTTCGACCCGCAGCCTCCCTCTCGGATTAGCATGAAAATATCGCTCTTACAAGCAAACTATGATTCTTAGTGTGATGAGAGGAGTCACAAAATCAACTGGAATGTTCAAGCAAATTATTGAAAACATCCATCCATCCATTTTCCAACCCACTGAATCCAAACACAAGGTCACGGGGGTCTACTGGAGCCAATCCCAGCCAACAAGGCAGGAACCAATCCTGGGCAGGGTGCCAACCCACCGCAGGACACACACAAACACATCCACACACCAAGCACACACTAGGGCCAATTTTGAATCGCCAATCCACCTAACCTGCATGTCTTTGGACTGTGGGAGGAAACCGGAGCGCCCGGAGGAAACACACACAGACACGGGGAGAACATGCAAACTCCATGCAGGGAGGACCCAGGAAGTGAACCCAGGTGTCCCAACTGCGAGGCAGCAGCACTACCCACTGCGCCACCGTGCCGCCAATTATAGAAAACAACCCGATCTAAATCCGTGAAGTCATTCACTCGTTCGCTAGCTAAGTGGAGGTAAGGAACGTCCCGAGGCTGGAGTGTGAGTGAGGAGGGCCCCGCACCCCTCTACCCTCAGCCCGCTGCATGTCTCTCAGATTTGCACAAATAAATTGGTACCGCAAGTGAACTGTGATACGTAGCGCAATGAGAGGAGTCACAAAATCAACCGGAATGTTCAAGCAAATGAGAGAAAAACCCAATCTAAACCTGTGAAGTAGTTCTCTCATGAAAAGAGGACAGACAGACGTTGGATTTTATATATATATATATATATATATATATATATATATATATATATATATATACACACAGAGAGAGAGATGGAAAAAAAAACCCTGAAATTTGAACTTGACACAAGTCTTCAGACCCTTTGCTACCACTTGACATTTGGCTCAGGGGCATCCCATTCTTTTGAGCATCATTAAAATGCCACTACGCCTTCTTTTTGAGTCCACTGACTGGATTGATTAGGAAAGACACACGCCTGTCTGTCGATGGTCCCACAGTTGAACAAAAAAACCAAGTGGTGAGGTCAAAGGAGCTGCCTGCAGAGCTTATGAGACATGACTGTGTTGAGGCCCACATCTGCAGAAAGCTACAGCATTGAGATGGTTCACAGTGGCTGCCAGACATTTTGAAATGGAAGAAATCTGGAACAACCAGGACTCTTCCTAGAGATGGGCACTCAGCAATCGTGGGAGAAGGACCTTGGCACGATAGGTGACCAAGAACCCAATGGTTACACTGCTTGAGCTCCTGAGGACCCGTGTGGAGATGGGAGGAACTTCCAGAAGGACAAACTATCACTGCAAAACTTCATCAATCTGTGCTTTATGACAGAGTGGCCCAATAGAATCTTCTCCTTAGTAAAAGACACGTGGAAGGTCATCTGGAGTTTGCAGAAAAGCAACTAAAGGTCTTAAGAGAAACAAGATTCTGTGGTCTGATGAAACCAAGATTAGTATCATGTCTGGAGGAACCCAAGCACCGCTCATCTTCCTGTGCAATAACATTCCAGTGGTAAAGCATGGTGGTGGCAGCATCAGGGTCTGGGAGACTAGGCAGAGTTGAGGGAAAACTAAACAGAGCACAGAACAGAGATGTCCCTAATGAAAACCTAATTAGAGGTCCCTGGACCTCCGAGTGGGCTGAAGGTTCACATTTTAACAGGACAAAGCAAAGACAACTCAGGAGTGGCTTAAGGTCAACACTTAGAATGACCCTTGTGTGGCACGGTGAGACCTGAAATGAGCTGTCCACTGATGGTCTCCATCCAGTCTGACAGAGCTGGAGAGGATCTGCAGATAAGAATGGTAGACAACCCCAAATCCACATGTGTGAAGTTTGTTGCATCACACCGCAAAAGACTCCAGGCTGTAACTGCTGTCAAAGGGGCTTCAGCTAAACACTGAGTAAAGGGTTTAAGTATTTGTGTCAACTTGATACTTCTTTTTTTTTTTTTATATAATTGTCATTTTTTTTATATATTTGCAAAAATTTCCAAAATCCTGTTTTCACTTGGTCATTCCTGGGGTATTGAGTTTTACTACTTCTTCTACTTTCAGCTGCCTTTGTTAGGGGTCACCACAGCAGATCGTCTTCTTCCATATCTTCCTGTCCTTGTCATCTTGCTCTGCCACACCCATCACCTGCATGTCCCCTGTCACCACATCCATAAACCTCCTCTTAGGCCTTCCTCTCCTCCTCTTGCCTGGCAACTCTATCCTTAACATCCTTCTCCCAATATACCAAGCATCTCTCCTCTGCACATGTCCAAACTAGCGCAATCTCGCCTCTCTGACTCGGAGCTGACCCTCTAATGTCCTCATTCCTAATACTGTCCATCCTCATCACACCCAATGCAAATCTTAGCATCTTTAACTCTGCCACCTCCAGCTCTGTCTCCTGTGCCACCGTCTCCAGCCCATATAACATAGCTGGTCTCACTACCATCCTGTAGACCTTCCCTTTCACTCTCGCTGATACCCATCTGTCACAGATCACTCCTGACACTCTTCTTCACCCACTCCACCCTGCCTGCACTCTCTTCTTCACTTCTCTTCCACAGTCCCCATTACTCTGTACTGTTGATCCCAAGTATTTAAACTCATCCACCTTCGCCAACTCTACTCCCGTCATCCTCACCATTCCACTGACCTCCCTCTCATTCAAACACATGGATTCTGTCTTGGTGGTCCTACTGACCTTCATTCCTCTCCTCTCTAGTGCATATCTCCACCTCTCCAGGGTCACAATGTCATCAGCAAACCTCACAGTCCATGGGGACTCCTATCTAATCTCGCCTGTCAACCTGTCCATCACCACTGCAAATAAGAAAGGGCTTAGAGCCGATCCCTGATGTCATCCCACCTCTGTCACTCCCACCGCAGACCTCACCACAGTCACACTCTCCTTGTTCATATCCTGTACCACTCTTATGTACTTCTCTGCCACTCCCGACTTCCTCCTACAATACCACAGCTCCTCTCAGTCACCCTGTCATGTGCTTTCTCCAGGTCCACAATGACGCAATGCAACTCCTTCTGGCCTTCTCTAAACTTCTCCATCAACACTCTCAGAGCAAACATCTCATCTGTGGTGCCCTTTCTTGGCATGACTCCACACTTCTGCTCACTAATCATCACCTCCCTTCTTAACTGAGCTCCCACTACTCTTTCCCATAACTTCATACTGTGGCTCATCAGTTTTATGCCCCTGTAGTTACTACAGTCCTGCACATCCCCCTTATTCTTAAATATCTGCACCAGTCCACTTCTTCTCCACTCCTCAGGCATCCTCTCACTTTCCAAGATTTCATTAAACAATCTGGTTAAAAACTCCACTGCCATCTCTCCTAAACACCTCCATGCTTCCACAGGTATGTCTTCTGGACTAACGGCCTTCCCATTCTTCATCTTTTTAATCCTTTACACTTCCTGATTCACTGTCTCCTCATCATCCAATCTTCTCTCTCGTTCTCTTCATTCATCAGCCTCTCAAAGTACTCTTCCCATCCACTCAGCACACTCTCCTTACATGAGTACGTTTCCATCTTTATCCTTTATCACCATAACCTGCTGCACATCTTTCCCGGTTCGGCCCCCTGTCTTGCCCACCGGTCCTTTTCTCCCTCCTTATTGTCCAACCTATAGAGTATTGAGTTTTGAGCTTTAAGGTAGGTATTGAGTTTTACTTGATCAGGGAAAAAATGAATTTAAATGATTTTAACTCAAGTCTGCCAAATTACAAAATATGACAAAAGTGAAGGGGTCTGAATACCCACTGAATCAACTGTACGTCCATTATAGGGGCACAGGCACCTGAAGCTTTAAGGACACCAGACATGATCCATGCCTAGTTGGGACACCATTACATGACAGGGCACACTGACATACATGTGCATGCACAGTCACCCCGGGGAGTCAGTGTAGCTAACATGCATGTCTGTAGGTGGTGGGGGGAAATAAGGCAAAATCCCACCCAAATACAGAGGGGGGCATTCAGCCTTCACACAAACAAGTCATTGAGAAAAGAACTGAAGATGAGCTCCTTGAAGTGTAACACTGCAGCACAATTAACTTTGTGTCACCAAGTCACACCTTTCCCAAAGTGAAATGAATCTTTAAAGGAAATGTATATTGTGCTTTTTAGAGTGAAGAACATGTTCCTTTTACACGGCATGATAAGCAGCTTCTTCACTTACCATCATCATCATCACTCACTCACAGAACTTAAGCAGATATTTGTTAATCTCTTATGTCGCACAAACTCAGCAGAGCAACGACCTATGAAGGACTGTGCAAGTAAATGAAATGGCTGGCGATTTCTCCAGTGTTAGGGGCAATTTGGGAAGAGTCAGAGCAGTTAGGAAAATGCAAGAACGGAATGACTTCATCAATAACGGTAATATTCTTTTCTTTTATTTTCATTTATTGCAAGAGCCATCGTCTCTTCTCACAATGGTGTCGCTCCAACATTCATCAAGCATGAATATGGAAACATAGGCACTGGTATCAGAATGAGACTGAAGTGTGTGAAAAGAGCATGGCAACGGAAAGTGGTGAACCCTTGGAAGTCAGAACACTAAACAGAGTAGTCCTCAAATGGCTGCCACCCCACAGATGCAGCATGAACAGAGCCTGGATAGCAATGGAGAAACATTTGCAAAAGGAATGAACTTTGACTGCGGTGGGTTGGTACCCTGCTCGGGATTAGTTCCTGCCTTGTGCCCTGTGTTGGCTGGGATTGGTTCCAGCAGACCCCCGTGACCCTGTGTTCGGATTCAGCGGGTTGGAAAATGAATGAATGAATGAACTTTGAATGAATGAGACACCGGAAGAAAAGTTTGACAAAAACAGATGACGTGTCAGTGAGGAGAACGGACAACAGAGATAATAAAAGACGAGGAGTAAACTCACCCTAGTAAACCGGTAGAAGACAACTGAGAAAAAGAAGCTGGTAGTGGACAGCAGAAAAGAGGAGGACAAAGTTTGAAATATGAGAATTGAAGACAAATTCCAGAGCGGGATGGAACACCACATGAACATTTTATAGGATAAAGGTGAGCAGAATATACAGGTACTACATAATGGCATAAGGACTTCTATTAAAGGGCTTTCGACTTGGAGAGAATGCTTGGAAGAGTAATAAATGGAAATATTAAGAAAGAGGGAAGAACCAACCCTCATGTTTCACAGGCTTAGTTCATTCATGGACATTTCCAAGGTCTCAGTGTGCGGAATACATTGGGAAAGACCAAATCGGGAGTATCGTAAAGATGGATGGCTGGGTGTTTTTCTAGAAAGAGTTTCCTTTGTTCCTGTCCATTAGGTTTGGCTCAGACTGTCTAGCTAGGTAGTGGCGCTGTCTGAGATTTGGATGAAGTGCCTAACCCTTAATGCAGTTCTCATCTTCTTGCTAGGCTGCAGTGTAATTTGTTGATTTCGGTGGCACTTTATTGGACAACACATTTAAGCACCATAAGAAACTTACAAGCGTCAAGTGTAGCTGCAGTTCTGTGACTTTCTACTGGCTGTTTTAGAGAAGGCAGTGTTGCTATTGAACCTTTAGAACAATACAACAGAATGAAGCACTTGAGCTTAACTAAAGGCACTGAGCACGCTGTAACAAGCGGATAGGTGGAGGACAGAAAATCCACTGAAATGCACGCTTGCTCATCTTGTTGGTCTGCCTTCAGCAAGGCTCCTCTGTGAACAACCATTGAGCTCAAGTTTGTGAAGAAGATGGCTTCAGAACACTCTAGGTGTACAGTAGATGTTGCATGTGCTTCCTATGGGATGAGTCCTCATTGCATAATGCTGAAATCATTTACTGAAACTACAGGAGTGCAATTTATAAGGATGCCAGTTGAAATCCACAAGAGGTCTGCAGCATTCGAATAAGCGTTTGGTGAGCTGGAGGACCTCACATTAAAAGAAACAGAACTTCAAACATTTTAATAGAACCCCTCTGTAGGTAAGTGGCGACAGATTATTAAAACATACAGCTGCTCACTGGGTGTCCTTCATAGCGTATTGTACATGTCATTTGCACCAAGACTGTTGTCCCAAAAGACTTTGTAATTGTAGGAACGGAAACAAAGGAATTATACATAAATAAAAAGCTGTTTAATAAAATGTTTAGCAGTCAGTCACATTAGAAGCATTCCTAAAGTTATTGTACAGTATATACTATAGAAAGAAGGGGGGTCACTAAGTGAAAATAAGAAAGAAAAAATACAGAGATGCAATGAAACTTGTCTCAGGGTACACAAGAATCCTGTGATTTTTAAGACAGTTGTTACAAGAGGTGACCCTAATGACAACCATCTACACTCAAATCAATACCCAGAAGGCCAAAATGATTAAAAATGGGGCAAAAAAAATACAAGAGGGGGTGATAAAATAAGGAGAATACAAGGCAGACAGCCTCCGCCTAACTACATTGGTCTTGCTAGCTTCCTAATGGGCTCCCTCAGCTCACCACTGACGACTTCTTGCCTCCCATCTCACTCAGTTGTCCTTTCTCTCAATTCTTGTTTTTTTTTTTAACGCTGCCAGTTTGTCTTTCATTCTGTTAGGTGAGGCTGCACAGGATGCTGGGGGCTGATTAGACAGCCCAGCAGACACCATCAGGAAGTGCACCATTTGCATTATTCAGAAGCCGTATCTGCTCGGTCAAGGCCAGGAGTTCTGTTAGCACAGACTGATGAGCAGCTGCAATTACCACAGTGCAACTCGGTGGCTCGTGCAGTGAATCCATGACAATACTGGAATCTCAATTAGAGCCTCAAAGATCCCCCTGCCATGCGGTGGCATTACATCCCCTGCTGGAGTTATGTCCACGGTCAGAGGCATCCCTACGTCTGATGCAGGGGCACTAGGCTGGGAGTCCTAGTGGTTGGTGAAATCCTTGTGACCTGTGCCCTTAGCTGACCCAAAATGATCATTTCATTTTATATATATATATATAATATATATATATATATCCCCATCCATCCATCCATTTTCCAACCTGCTGAATCTGAAAACAGGGTCACGGGAGTCTGCTGGAGCTAATCCCTGCCAACACAGACACACATGTATTATTCTTCTTTCAGCTGCTTCCATTAGGGGTTGCCACAGCAGATCATCTTCTTCCATCTCTTCCTGTCCTCGTCATCTTGCAGGTGATGGGTGTGACAGAGCATGTCCCCTCTCACCGCATTCATAAACCTTCTCTTAGGCCTTCCTCTTTTCATCTTGCCTGGCAGCTCTATCCTTAGCACCCTTCTCCCAGTATACCCAGCATGTCTCCTCTGCACATGTCCAAGCCAACACAATCTCGCCTCTTTGACTTTGTCTCCCAACTGTCCAACTTGAGCTGACCTTCTAATGTCCTCATTTCTAATCCTGTCCATCCTCGTCACACCCAATGCAAATCTTAACATCTTTAACTCTGCCACCTCCAGCTCTGTCTCCTGTGCCACCGTCTCCAACCCATATAACACAGCTGGTCTCACTGCCGTCCTGTAGACCATCCCTTTCACTCTTGCTGATACCCGTCTGTCAAATCACTCCTGACACTCTTCTCCACCCATTCCACCCTGCCTGCACTCTCTTTTTCACTTCTCTTCCACAATCCCCATTATTCTGTACTGTTGATCCCAAGAATTTAAACTCATCCACCTTCACCAACTCTACTGCCCTCATCCTCACCGTTCCACTGACCTCCCTCTCATTCACACACATGTATTCTGTCTTGGTGGTCCTACTGATCTTCATTCCTCTCCTCTCAGATCTCCACCTCTCCAGGGTCTCCTCAGCCTGCAGATCACAATGTCATCAGCAAACATCACAGTCCACGGGGACTCCTGTCTAATCTCGTCTGTCAACCTGTCCATCACCATTGCAAATAACAAAGGGCTCAGAGCAGATCCCTGATGTAATCCCATCTCCACCTTCAGATTCTTATTCCGTTTTTAGATTATAAACTAAAAAATATCAAGAAGTCACCCTCTGCAAGACAGGACTTTGTGCCAAGACATTTAACCATACCCAGGGCTGGAAATAAAAGACAAAGAGTAGGACAGCTGCTGTACAGGCTTTAAATGTTGGAGATGCAGATCACTTGGCACAGCAACAGCAGCAGCAAACCAGCAGCTGATTGAGCAAAGAGGAGGTAAAAAAACAAAAAAAACTATAGATCCATTGTATCACCATTTAAAAGGGGGTGCGTTCACAATGCGAGCAGCAGAGGCGTGATGTGTCTAGGGAACCCCCTAGTGTGTGTGTGTATGGCGGAATGGTGGCTCTGAGGCTAAGGATCTGTGCTGGTATCCCAGCAAGTTGCTGGTTCAAATCCCTGTCACTGCCAAAAGAGATCCTACTCTGCTGGGCCCTTGAGCAAGACCCTTAACCTGTAATTGCTCCAGAGGCGCTGTACAGTGGCTGACCCCAAGGGGTATGTGAAAACTAACAAATTCCTAATACGAGAAATTGCATAAGGCGAAATAAAGAACAAATAAAAAATTATAATATAGGCACACAGTCTGTCTGCATTTAGTTGCTGAATCCCTTTTAATAACTAATTGATCACAAAATAAAACAGTGCACATGCAGATCACCAGCTTCTGAAATGAAGTAAGACATATTTCTCTGAGTTGCATGTTTCCGAGTTCAAAAATAAGTGACAAACAGAAAGCACATCTCAGTATCCGCTTTGTGAATCTGAAATGACGACAGCAGTGAGTTCCCAGCCTTTAAACAAGCCTGTCTTACATAAGACTTGAGAGAAGAAATATGTGTTATTTATGGAAGATCTTTATAGATTCTCATTTTATTTTTAAAAATATGAGTTTTATCAAAATGCTTTTAAGATACTTCTTGGGAATTCCTCTTGTGATGTCTCATGAAGGCTTGTTTGTCACCATTGTTTATTTATTTATTCCCTGACACTCACCTTCACAGGTTGCCTAAAGTGGCACACAGTTGTGATCTCTCACCATCCTTATGTTTCCGTGGCTTCTGCTTCTCACCTCTTGTTATCACTTTATTGTCTCCAATCTCCATTAAACAGATACAAAAATTATTATCTGTCAGGGGTGGGGGGTTGTGGGATATTTCCTTAGGGGTCTGGTTTTTAGATCATTGTGATTACCTGAATACTTTCAAAAAAGCCATAATGTAAAGAAAACATGTTTTACAAAGTCTGCATAAATTCAATGGGGGGGTTGGGCTGAACCAATAGAAATGATAACTGCTCCTTATTTACATCATATCCCAAGTCTCAAATCATTCATTGTTCAAGATATAAAGTCACAATACAATCTAAATCTCATTTACAGTAACACATTTCAAACTTTCAGTCAGTCATTATCCAACCCGCTATATCCTAACTACAGAGTCATGGGGGTCTGCTAGAGCCAATCCCAGCCAACACAGAGCACAAGGCAGGAAACAAACCCTGGGCAGGGTGCCAACCCACCACAGGGCACATACACACCAAGCACACATTAGGGACAATTTAGGATCGCCAATGCACCTAACCTGCATGTCTTTGGACTGTGGGAGGAAACTTTAAAACTTTCAGATTCTAAATTGGCCCGTGTGTGTGCTTGGTGTGTGGGTGTGTTTGTGTGTGTCCTGCGGTGGGTTGGCACCCTGCCCGAGTTTGGTTCCTGCCTTGTGCCCTGTGTTGGCTGGGATTGGCTCCAGCAGACCCCCGTGAACCCTGTGTTTGGATTCAGCGGGTTGGATAATGGATGGATGGATGGATTCTGAAAAACATACAAGTTCAGTTAACAATATTAAAGTAACAAAGCTTTTTTTTATCTGCTTATTGTACTTGTGGCAAGTAAATAAATTGTATGTTCTGGAAACAGGCTAACTATTTTGAAAGACATGCAGGTTAGGCAGACTGGCGATGCCAAATTGTCCCCTGATGTGCGTGCCCCTGTGTACATTCACCTTGTGATGAGCTGCTGTCCAGTCCAGGGATTGTCTGATGAGTTTCTCTGTGTCTCTCTGCTCTATGGATAAGTGGGTTTAGAAAATGGATGGACTGATAGAAAGTTGAGGGCACTCTTTTTTTATTTACTTCATCAAATAGACATTTCTGCTTATTGAATATTTTGTCACAGAGGTGTGTGTGTGTGTGTGACGTGTCACTGAGGTTTGCTCAGATCGCCACACCACTGTTTGTATAGGCGGCACATTCAAGCACAAGATGTAGACCCATGTACATGTGTGCTGACATTGTGGCCATTTAAATACCCGCTCTAGGATCCGTTTGCCAAACAGAAACGGTTATCTGACATGTAAAAGAAAGAAATACTACATACTGTACATAATATACAAGTTGATGTGACCTCTCTTAAGCCAAATTTGAAATGTATATATATAAAATTCACTTAGCTGACAGAACAGGCAAGACAACCATGGGATACGCACGATATAGCCACGCCCGCCAACTCACAGAAACCCGCCCACCAATGGGATACGCCGACAACTCACAGAGCCACGCCCACTGACAACACAGAGCCACACCCACCAACTCTAAGACCATGGGACAAGAACGCCTGCCCGCCCGCCTGTTACCAGCGTGTAAACCATCGCAGCTTTTAACTCACAAACTGCAACAACTCACCAAACAAGGACACCCTGTCTCTCGAGTCATTCACACTACCGGAAGACAACCATGGGATACGCAAAAAATAGCCATGTCAGCCAACAGTAAATAATTGACGTATTACAGAATGTTTCTTTGAGGATAGGTTGACGTGCAAATGGCAGCTCCTTAGGTGAGATGGATTTAATGATCATATTCATTGATTTATCAACATATTTACACTAGGAGGATGAGGAGGAGGTTAGGGGCACACGCTGATACAGTGTACTGCCGTACCCACCACATGACAAACCAACTCAGGACCCCAGGTTAGGCCCTGAGTGCAGCCATGCGACGGGTGACATCTCAGCACCACACCAGTTCAGATGGAGTGGAACCAGTGGGAGGTTTGTTATGGTGGCTGGAGTGCCAATTCTGCCATCAACCCCCAGGTTTTTCCCTGCAGGTTGGAGGGCCTACCTACAGGGCTGGGTGCACATTAACGTCATACCCAGGTTAAGGGCCTAACGGAGTATTAATAATAAACCTTTAAGGAAAAAACAACCCTTTAAGTGCATTATGCCATGCCACCAAAAACACCAGCTATGCCAATATTACACAAATATATAACTGGTCTGCGATGGGTTGGCACCCTGCCCGGGACTGGTTCCTGCCTTGTGCCCTGTGTTGGGTGGGATTGGCTCCAGCAGACCCCCGTGACCCTGTAGTTAGGATATAGCGGGTTAGATAATGGATGGATGGATGGATAAACAACTGGTGAGAATAACTTCAAAAAGAATAAAAAGGGCAAATAAATTAAAGAAAGCAAAAAAAAACAAAAAAACCTGTTGCTCCAAGTCTTGAAGCTTGCCAGTCCGGCTCATTCTCTCGCACTTGAACTCTAAACGTCACATTTCATTCCATGCCATCTGCTTTAGGGGGTGAGACACCTTTAAAGTCTGTCTTTGGATTTCTTCAGTTTCCACAGTCAGGGTATACCCTCCATGTTCTAAAGGCGCGTCATGCTAGATGTTTCTTACCCCTGAGCCTTCTGTTGATCTTAATGGGCTAAAGAAGACGGCACAGGGCACATGGCAGTTTGTATGGATATGCCCTGGAATGGGTAGCCTTTTCAGATCTTTCGGGGGGGGGTTTGGCGTATGCTGCCTTCTGACAGCCAAGAGGCTCAGTAAGTTTTTGCCATCCCTGCTTGACTTCACTCTCCTCAAGGGCTCTTCGTTCCTCTCCATACTGCTGCCCCTTGCTGTTGTCCTTCTGGTGCTGATTGGACATATTCAGTTTGGATTTTTAAAATAAAAAATTTGCAAACCTTTCTGAAAACGAGTTTTGCCTTTGCAATTATAGATTAATGAGTGTAGAGTAAAATGACCTAAAATAATCCATTTAACATTACATTTACAACAAAATAAAGTGTACAGAAAGTGAAGGGTCTGAATATTTTCGGAATCTGCTGTAAATTCTGCTGTGGGAAGATGGTGGGAGAATAAATTCTCTCCTAGCCTGGAAGTACTAATGGATCACGAGGACGGAAGCCCCGAATGTATAAAAACTTGAATTCTCCATCTGACCTGGAAGTGCTGGCAGATCACATGGGCAGAAGAGCAGAAGCACTTCCGGGTCAAGGACTATTTAAAGGACTTTGGATCGCCCAGCAGGTGAGCCAGAGTCGGGTGGAGGTGGATGAAGCTGTGCTGGGAGGTGTGGAGGAGAAAATAGAGAAAGAGAATTGTGTTCAGTAGGGTTGTGTTACTTGATTGTTTAATGGTGGCTGTGGTGCTTAGTGGCACTAGACAAGAAGATAAAGAATTCAGATACTTCTTGGTGTTTTACCTGGTGTCCTGAGTGTCTGTCTGTTGGATTTAAAGGGGGAACAGTGACCCACAAAATGACTCAGAAAACACTTCAAGGATTCTGTGGAGGATTCAGAGTTGGTGAAAAGACCACCAGCAATCTCATCTGATGACCGTGTTTAGTTGGCTACATGAGCTCATGAGTTCAGGGAGCTGCAGATGAGTAGAACTTGCCAGTCAAAGCAATGATAATGACAAGTGATGAGGTACCTGAGGTACTGGTGGATGGAGGAACGTTGGAGCAGGTGGGCTCTTTCATGTATTTGGGGAGCAGAGTAACAAATGAGGCTGACTGTGTGGTGAGGTCTAGCCATAGGTATGGCAGCGATGGTTATGTTGGAAAGGAAATGAAAAATACCAGTCAGTCAGTCAGTCAGCACCACAGCAAGGCTGCATTTGACAAAAGCCTTGGTCTGGCGGGGTAGCGACGTATGGGTTCAAGGCCTGGACGTTAACGAAAGAAGAGACGCATCCAGGCTCTCATGAACAAATGCGTCAGAAAGTACCTGAGAATCTCTCACGAATCTGCTGAACAAGTTTACACGCCGGCTAAAATGCAAAGCTAACGGCCGAGTCACATTAAAACCTGCAGTCTAAGGTACTGTGGGCATTGGATGGGACAACCGGACAATACCATTGAGGGCAGTTTGGTGACAGGAAGGGGTGGGAGGGAGTGGAACAGCGAGAATATGCTGGTGTGACCACCACAGGGCCTGGACTGGCATGTCTGCTGAACAGCACTGACCCCTTTGTCCAGCCAATCATTGTGAAGCGGTGGCATGGCATGATTTGAGTCCCCTGTGTTTAAAATGCGCATTATTGTAAGATCTTAATCAGGATGCAAATACGTTTTTTAAAAAGCATCAGTTCTTCAAAGAGCAGATAAACGGGAAGAGAGAGCAGTGCAGATGTTTGACATTTGTGAAATGAGTGGGCGCTGATGCTATTTTGAGTGTGGGGCTGTCCTGCCAGCTTCCTGCCAGTGCTGGTTATGGCACCTTCTGAATGTGCGATCAGCTCTTCTGTTGTTTCATGTTGGCCACAGAGCTTTCGTTTTGCTAGAAACATAAGAATCTGTGCAGATGTGCCAACAGAACGTCATCCAGTTGTTTTGCTCCAATCCAGCTCAGCTACCACTGGGCACCAAGTTTCAGAGGCGTCCAAACCTGATGGATAATGGGTGCTGCTCCTTCCATATCAGGCAGGTCAAATATGGACTTGGTGTCCTGTTTTGGGCAAAGTATCCTCCAGAAAATAGATGTTACTAATGTCAGGTGGAGCTGATTTTTGGTGCACTAGAAGAAGCTAAGAGGAAGGTTTACATGAAGCGGCCATTCCAGCCAGGACATCTGATCAGTCCCTACTGACCCAACTGCCATGATGGCTTTCAAACAAACAGCCCCGGTGTGACAACTCTAGAGGGCGTAGCAGCCACTCACCCCGACACAGACAGACGCTGGAGGCACACTCGTACAAATACAAGAGGTGCTGACTTCTTTTTCCTCGTGGGAAACGCATTCCCCGTTTCCCACAGGCCAAACACAGTCCAACAAGCACAATACCACACAATGATTCTCCTTTCTCTTCTCTACTCCTCCTCGGCAAGCTTCGTCCTCTACCACCTGACTCTTGCCCCCCCCGGTAGTGTCCGCTGGCCCCCTTATATAACTGCTTCAGGTGCTCGTTGCCCCACTTTTGGCAGCATTTTTGGGTGTGGAGAAAGAACCACCCATACGGGCTCAGGAACAGCTGCAGCACCCCCTGGCAGTGCCCCCAGATCCCAACTCCATCTCCCATGAAGCCCTGCAGGAGTCCAAGGCGCCGCTGCCATCCGGGGGGGCTTCCATCTAGCGGGGGAGGTAATGCTTGGTCCACACTTGTTCCAAGGAAGAGGCATCCCGGCCAGGCAAGGGCCCCGGCCATCCACGACACTCAGTTTTGATCATTTTCAGTCAAATGATCCTTAGATAGTTTGAGCAGTCGTTCTGTACGGGTTGAGATAAGAGGAAGGTTGATTTACAGTGTAAATAAGTTCATCCATTATCCACTGCTTATCCGAAGTCAGGTCGCGGGGGCAGCAGCCTAAGCAGGGAAGCCCAGACCTCCCTCTCCTCGGCCACCTCGTCCAGGAGGACCCCGAGGCGTTCCAGGGCCAGCCGGGAGATATAATCCCTCCAGCGTGTCCTGGGTCTGCCCCGTGGCCTTCTCCCAGTGGGGCATGCCCAGAACACCCCCCCTAGGGAGGCATCCAGGGGGCATCCTAACCAGATTCCCGAACCACCTCAACTGACTCCTGTCAATGCGGAGGAGCAGCGACTCTACTCTGAGTCTCACCCGGATAACTGAACTCCTCACCCTATGTCTAAGAGAAAGTCCAGCCACCCTGTGCAGAAAACTCATTTTGGCCGCTTGTATCCGCGATCTTGCTCTTTCGGTCACTACCCAAAGTTCGTGGCCATAGGTGAGGGTAGGAACGTCAATCAACTGGTAAATCAACAGCCTTGCCTTTTGGCTCAGCTCTCTCTTCACTACGACAGACCACTGCAGAGCCCGCATTACTGCAGATCCGTCTGTCGACCTCCCACTCCATTCATCTCTCACACGTGAACAAGACCCCGAGATACTTGAACTCCTCCACTTGAGGCAGCACTGTGTTCCCAACCTGGAGAGAGCAATCCACCCTTTTCTGGCTGAGAACCATGGCCTCGGATTTAGAGGTGCTGACTCTCATCCCCGCTGCTTCGCACTCCAGTGACAGCTGGAGGTCACTGTCCGATGAAGCCAACAGGACCACGTCATCCACAAATAGCAGAGACGAGATTCTGAGGTCACTGAACAAGACGCCCTCCACTCCTTGGCTGCGCCTAGAACAACCTCATGTATAAACAGTGCGTATGTACAGAAATGTTGCGTACGAATGTTTCCACGCTCAAATCGCGATGTATAAAACCTAAATTTGGCGTAAAGCCACACACATTTCCACGGTACCTCATACCTTGGCGTACGCAATTTCTCCGCTCGGTTTTGCAGACTGGCGGCACCCAGCGTCAAAGCAGTGCTACTGTTCCCGTGTGGTTTATCATTCTTTTTCAGACCCACATTCCTGACGCGGCTTTATAAATACACTGAAATTAACTGCATATTGTTTATTAGTGTAATGCATCTGATCGTAATTAACCTGCAGCAATATAATGGGCCAGGGAATAGCCATAGTATTACAAATACCAGAACTGCTTTAGTGTTGTTACTCTCACTGCATCTTCTTCCTATTTAAGCTGCTCCCGTTAAGGGTTGCCACAGCGGATCATCTTTTTCCATATTACTCTCACTGCACCACTCGGAGTATTTATATCACTGTATCTGAGTGTGAATCACAGCAGCAGCTGATCGGAAAGAGAAATATCAGTATACAGTCTCAAGCACACACTACCTCAACCACAGCAAAATGCGTCAAAGCCTTTCCTGTACGGACCTCGCGTTTCAGAAACAGTTTCATCCCAAGAACTATAAACTCACTCAATCAGTCCATCAAGTGCTCCTTGTAGAACTGTTAGTACTTATAAGTACAATCACCTCACTGTAAACTTGGGATACAGTTATAATATTACACAACCTGCGCCACTTTATAAAGTGCATATGATGACGATATCATTTTTAAGATGAAATGCAGCAAAATATGTTGCTTATAGTATACAGATAAAACTTTAACTTCATTTAAATAATCTGTATTGTTAATAATTAAACATGTGAGGACACGGTGCCGCAGTACTAGCTAGTTCACGGTCAGCTCCTGCCTTGCGCTGTGTTATTGCTGGTGCTGACGCGACACTGGAAGGATAAACGAATAGAATAATTAAACATGTACTACGAAGATATTTCAATGTTCCTTAAAAGTTTTGAAGAATTGGCGTTCTATGCTTACAGATGGCTTGACGTCTATTACAGAGCTGATTGTGTGGCGATTGGCTATTTGGAGAAAGAAAAGTAAGGACAGGAATTGGAGGTTAGTACGTTTGAAAGAGACAGTACTTCTGTGATAAATTATTTCATCAAAGGTCGCACATGGCGCAGCAAGCCTCTTACGTGAGACATGAACAATCACTGCGCCACCGTGTTCCCATGTTTAATAACATGCTTTAACTACTATGATCATGAAAATGATATCACGTATACATCTCCGTATTTTAATTATTCAGAGAGCTCTACTGTTCTACTTTAATGACAAAATAAAGTTTGAGATTAAAGTTGACATTTCCTGCTTTTTCCCCACTGTGTGCCTATTTTTTTTGTCTGTACCCTAATAAGCTTTCATGTGACACTCAGACGGTGGGCTACGACTCGCCTTTTCACGCCGACTTTGATATGTGATTTCTTTTTTATTTCAGGCACTGTGCGACTTTGTGAATTTGATCTTTCGAGTTTTTCCGACACGCTGTCACTCGATCAACTTTCTTTTGTTGATTATACCACTGTTTAAACCAACAAATAGTACGTTTTTCCTTTGCCTCCACTTGGTATTCGCTGAAATTCTTATATTTCCCCTGTGCTTTTCCCATTGTGTTTTCTCAGAAGGCTATTTATATTGATTTGCATATTCAAAGAGGCGTAATTCTGCGAGGAGTTGGGGCGGGACAGCAGGCGCGTGCACGTGGGTTACTTTTCACGCTGATCGGGATTTATGTAGTGGAAGAACGTGAAAGTTTGCGTACGCACAGATTCCTGCATCTGGATTTTACTGTGCATACGCACATTCCCGCTTTTGTGCTTATGCCATGTTATAGTGTGAGTTCTACGCACATCGTTATACATGAGGCCCCTGGAGTTGATTTGAGGTGTGGTGCTTGCATGTGGAAGATTTTGCTGTGAACAGACAACATGCGGTCAATGGAGCTCTCCATGCAGGTGAAAGAAGCCATCCTTAAGCTGCGAAAACAGAAAAAACCCATCTGATAAATTGCTACAATATTACGAGTGGCAAAATCTACAGTTTGGTACATCCTGAGAAAGAAAGCAAGCACTGGTGTACTCAGTAACACAAAAAGACCTGGACGTCCACGGAAGACAACAGTGGTGGATGATCGCAGAATCATTTCCATGGTTTCACAACAGCCAACCAAGTGAACAACACTCTCCAGGGGGTAGGCGGGCATATCGATATCCAAGTCTACCATAAAGAGAAGACTGCATGACAGTAAATACAGAGGGTGCACTGCAAGGTGCAAGCCACTCATAAGCCTCAAGAATAGAAAGGCGAGATTGGACTTTGCTAAAGAACATCTAAAAAAGCCAGCACAGTTCTGGAAAAAACTTTCTTTGGACAGATGAAACCAAGATCAACCTCTACCAGAATGATGGCAAGAAAAAAGTATGGAGAAGGCGTGGAACAGCTCATTATCCAAAGCATAGCACATCATCTGTAAAACACGGTGGAGGGAGGCAGTGTGATGGCTGGCAGTGACACTGGGACACTCGTGTTTATTGATGATGTGACACAGGACAGAAGCAGCCGAATGAATTCTGAGGTGTTCAGAGACATCCTGTCTGCTCAAATCCAGCTAAATACAGCAGTCAAATTGATTCATGATACAGATGGACAATGACCCAAAACATACAGCCAAGGCAACCCAGGAGTTTATTAAAGCAAAGAAGTGGAAAATTCTTGAATGGCCAAGTCAGTCACCTGATCTTAACACAACTGAGCAGGCATTTCACTTGTTGAAGAGTAAACTTCAGACAGAAAGGCCCACATATAAACAGCAACTGAAAGTAAAGGCCTGGCAGAGCATTAAAAAGGAGGAAACCCAACATCTGGTGATGTCCAGGAGGTCAAGACTTCAGGCTGTCATCGCCAGCAAAGGGTTTTCAACCAAGTATTAGAAATGAACATTTGATTTCCAGTTATTTCATTTGTCCAATTACTTTTGAGCCCCTGAAATGAAGGGATTGTGTTCAAAAAATGCTTTAGTTGCCTCACATTTCATTCATTGTGGTAATGTACAGAACCAAAATTAGAAAAAAGTTTTCTCTGTCCAAATATTTATGGACCTAACTGTATATCCAGACTTTGCTATCAGTCCTACTTTCTATTATTCTTTGCTGTACTGGTATTCTTATTCCTGTTATAAATACCACACTGCTTTTAACTTTCTATGCTTTGTCTTCATGTCTGGAGTGATTGAAGTAACAAGGTCGATTTCTTTGAGCACCTGGTGCAGCCGGAGGTTTGCCATACGCTTTGTGCTGTGAGGTTTATTAAGGCTGAGGGTGAGAGCTGCACCTAATAGTAGGGAACAGGACGTCAAGTAAGGCGCTCTTGGCTGATAAATGGTTAATAGATAGATAGATAGATAGATAGATAGATAGATAGATAGATAGATAGATAGATAGATAGATAGATAGATAGATAGATAGATAGATAGATACTTTATTAATAACTAGCAAAACACCCGCGCTTCGCAGCGGAGAAGTAGTGTGTTAAAGAGGTTATGAAAAAGTAAAGGAAACATTTTAAAAATAACGTAACATGATTGTCAATGTAATTGTGTTGTCATTGTTATGAGTGTTGCTGTCATATATATATATAATATGCACACACACACACATAAACATATATATACATATATATATACATATCTACATATACACATATGTACATATACATACGTATATACACATCCACATAAACATATATATACATATACAAATTTACATATCTACATATATATATATATAGACATAGATATATACATACATACATTCACATAAATTGCGCGTCCCGTTTTGAATCAATACTGGACGGGATTTATCCCGTATTTTTTTTTATCATTTTTTTTTTAAAGCAGCGTGTCATGCAAATCATCCCACACGCATTTTATGAAGATGCCTCCTTTCCTAGTTTTGATTGGGTAATACTTGATGTCATCGTTAGTTTGATTGGTGTTTTTAACTGTCCAGTGAGGAGGGCGTGTCTTTTAAGTACAGTCTGCAAAGTGTTGGCACTGAGATGTGGCGTCAGCGCCATAGTTGAAGCCCCTAACATTGCGGTCAGCAAGTCGGCTAACATCCACCATGTGCCGTCTTTCAGTTGCGAGAAGCAGATCATAGAATGGTTGAAACTGTTGCCCCTAACGTTGCGCCACGGCGTGTGGTTCGTTTATACCTCGCGTCTTCTCATTAAACTTTTATCTCGCGAATATGTTATTGCAATCCGCAGCGGGAGCGTTTCTATAAACTTAATTTAAACTTACGTTTTACACCGTGCTTTGTTTCCCTTATGAACATGCTTGTATGCTTAACTCGCTCCGTTCTCAATTGTTTAATTAATTTTTTGCTCTTCGCTGTTTGCGGCTGTTCCTCCATTTCCCCCTACTTTGTTCTTTTATCTCGCGAATATGTTATTGCAATCCTTAACGGGAGGGTTTCAATAAACTGATTGAAAATAGTTTTGCATTTACCTTTTTAGTAAAAGGCGAGCTTTTAAGCCTGAGAAATCACCGCGTAAATGCACACGTTTAATTGGACATGTGTTAATATGTATGGTTACACAGTATTACAAGACAGTGAACAACGTCAGTTACCTTTCTTCCCGCGTTTGATAAAAGGTGAGCTTTTAAGCCTGAGAAATCACCCCGTAAATGCACACGTTTAATTGCACATGTGTTAATATGTATGCTTACACAGTATTAAAAGACAGTCAAAAATTAACGTCATTTACCTTCGTTCCCGCGTGTGACTCGTGCTGTAAATCTCTTCCTTGTTTTTAGTTCACGTGATTACGTAGGAGGCGTGATGACGCGATACGTGACTCCGCCTCCTCCATTACAGTGTATGGACAAAAAATATGTTCCAGTTATGACCATTACGCTTTGAATTTCGAAATGAAACCTTCCTAACTTTTGTAAGTAAGCTGTAAGGAATGAGCCTGCCAAATTTCAGCCTTCCACCTACACGGGAAGTTGGAGAATTAGTGATGAGTGAGTCAGTCAGTGAGTGAGTGAGTCAGTGAGGGCTTTGCCTTTTATTATTATAGATTCCCATATTCCAGCAGCAGCATACTGATAATAACAATATTAAATTAAAGATTGATAATAATGCAGGTATAACAGACAATAACTTTATATAATGTTAACGTTTACCCCCCGATGGGTGGAATTGAAGAGTCACATAGTGTGGAGGAGGAACGATCTCCTCAGTGTGTCAGTGGAGCAGGACGGTGACAGCAGTCTGTCGCTGAAGCTGCTCCTCTGTCTGGAGATGATCCTGTTCAGTAGATGCAGTGGATTCTCCATGATTGACAGGAGTCTGCTCAGCGCCCGTCGCTCTGCCACAGATGTCAGACTGTCCAACTCCATGCCTACAATAGAGCCTGCCTTCCTCATCAGTTTGTCCAGGCATGAGGCGTCCTTCTTCGCCTCCCCAGCACACCACCGTGTAGAAGAGGGCACTCGCCACAACTGTTTGATAGAACATCTGCAGCATCTTATTGCAGATGTTGAAGGATGCCAGCCTTCTAAGGAAGTATAGTCGGCTCTGTCCTCTCTTACACAGAGCATCAGTATTGGCAGTCCAGTCCAGTTTATCATCCAGCTGCACTCCCAGGTATGTATTGGTCTGCACTCTCTGCACACAGTCACCTCTGATGACCACGGGGTCCATGAGGGGCTGATAGTCAGATATCATTAAAACATGCATGTTGTTTGTGCCGATAATAAGGAAGTCCCTTGAAGTCCTGAGAGAGTGGCAGGCTGTGCTATTCCTAAAGCGCTTGTGTGGATTAAGGTGCTGGAGGTTAACCAGCTGTGTGTGTGTGTATTTAGGGTCTGTGTGTGTGTGTGTTAACCTTAAGGGTTAACAACAGAAGATCAACCTGGTAATGAATCTGATGAGTACACTTGCCCGTAGGTAAAGGGTAAGTAGCGGGAGATACCACAATAACACACCGACTCAGACAATGAAGCCTGTTAAGTTCTGGGTAGAGGTGACTGCATGGGGTCCTCGAGCAGGTCTTCAGAATCCTCAAAGCCGTTGCTGGAGTAGATTCAGCAGAATTCTTTCAGGTTAATGGTGAATCACCTACTCGGGGACACCAATGGAACTTAAGGGGAAGGGCATTCAGGACTAAAGGTGGGAATCTGGAATAAACTACCAAGCCATGGAGTTGAGGTAGAAACTTTAAGAAGGATCTGAATGAGATTTGAGGACAGCTTAGCTATCAGCTAAACAGACAAGTGACAAATGGATGAATGATCTCTCGCTTATCAAATTTCTTGTCCATTCTAATGTCCAGCTAGTAAGTTATTTGAGGCAGCTGTCCACAAACAGGTAAATCATACATGAGGGGGGCTATAAAGCAGCTGCACAGAAGTTTCACTTTGCTTCACGTAGCTGCCCATGAGCACTTGGGGGGCTTATACAGCACATCTACCCAGCATTGACCCACCAGGCAGCACATGTCATCCAAAATAACAAACACAATAATAGTGAGGGGCATGAAGAGCTCCACGGAGTCAAGTTGCTCACAAGACTGGCCACTACAACCTCAGCCAAAGCATTAAAAGACAAGAAGATGTGAAGGTTTAGAATGATTTATTCATCATGACGTTTACAGTCGTGTCGGACATCAATGATGTTTATTTCCTAACCAACTTCAAATTCATTAAAGGAGAAGACAAGTGAAAGATGCCACCTCAGGCTCAGCCTCTGAGCCCACGTTAGCGTCAGGCGTGGAGTCTAACAGCGGGTGTCGTCCAAATGCGCCACAGCCCTGGAGCCGCTCCCTTCTGGCCTCACTTCACACGAGAACTTCACCCCAGTGCTGGTCCGCTTTATGGCCAGCAGGCTCAGGTAGCTGCTGATGGAGAAGGTGCCGTCATTGTGCTTGGCAGCCAGGCTTGTTGTCACCCCAGATGTCACCTTCACTCCACTGGCTGTCCAGCTCACTTCAGCAAAGGGCACAGAGAGGTTTGTGGTGAGACACACCAGAGTGATCAAGCCATTCGTGGAGATCTCCTCATCCATGGGGCCAAACACCTTGATAGACGGTGAAGGACGTGAAGTATCTGAAATCCAAAACACACAAACAAACGTACTTTTAATTCTCGGGTCATTGTGTTTTTATTTTTAAGTTTAAAAATGCTCACGCTGAAATGGAAGTCCTTTGAGACCGATGAAGCGTCGCTGAGAGGAAGGCCTGAGACATCTCTTTGTGGTCACTGCTGCTGTGAGTTTCTGAGCAGCTCTGGCACTGGTCAGCTTCAGTCGGCCTCCATTTTGGGGTCAGCACCCTTTTACATTCACACACACACACATTTGTGCTAATAGTGCGACACTAAAAGAGATACTTCAACAAGAACACGGGGACATGGTGAGGAACTTAGGTGTGAACGTTTCACAAATGTTAGGAAGATGTATCTTCATGAAGAGAACCACAGACACGTGGAATAAATGAGCAGGTGGTGCCAGGGCCATCTTAATGCATGGGCACGCTGGGCACCACGGGCCCCACGCTACTCTCTGTATGCTGTGACCTGCTGAGTGGCTGTGTAGGTCGGGCCCCAGGGGGTCTATAATGCTGTTAAGATGGCCCTGGGTAGTGGGCTGGAGAGCAGGGGGCTTCAACTCTGGACTTGAGGTTATTGTGAAGTAATTAGGAGGACAGCAGTAGAGCACGTTGTTGGGCCGAATGGCCCCTTCTTATCGAAACTGTTTGAATGTCCTCACGAGAGGATCTGGCATCAGGGCATTCTGGGTGTGTGTCCACGAGCCTTTTCACCCTTAAATGAAACGACTGAGCATCAGAGAGTCGAAATTACCGAGGGGGGAACCCCCATAAGTGAGACATGCTGTGCTGCTTTAAATGACCGGGTGTCCACATGCTGCATGGCTGAAAGTACGAACGGCTCTTCGTTAAGGAGCCAAGTGACCTGCGGCCGGTGGGGGTCTTAATCCGGCCTTCAATGTTCTAACCCTGTCCTCCCTACATGTATCATGATGTCCATATTGTCACTGAGCACAGTGACGTCTTACTTGTCAACAGTGAGAATCTTGGCAGGTTCCTCGTGGACGCATCCCCACCTTCTGGACATTTCCAGATCTGAAGCTCTGCACAGACTTGTCACACTCTGGTGTCTCACAGCCTCACCGCCACATTTAGGATGTGACACTCTCTCAGCACTGTGGTGGGCTGGCGCCCGGCCTGGGGTTTGTTTCCTGCCTTGTGCCCTGTGCTGGCTGGGATTGGCTCCAGCAGACCCCCGTGACCCTGTAGTTAGGACATGGCGGGTTGGACGATGACTGACTGACTGACTCTCTCAGTAATGGAGGCTGAGCCTTCATGTGTGCAGCACCCTAAACAACTGAAGCATAAAGTGGCAGGGGACGTGCAGTCTGGTGGGGCCGAAGCAGAAACCACGCGGTTTACAGACCTGCAGTCTGTGAAGGGAGTCGCGCTGTGACATTTTTGAGGACACGTCTATGAGGGGTGTGTGTGTGTGTGTGTGTGTGTTGCATGCTATGCGTTCTTCTTTGCTGGGACTGTGTCATTGTCACTGATCTTAGATGGCATGCATTGGACTCTGTACACGTGACAGTAAACTTGAACCTGAGCCACACAACAGGAGAGGAAAAGGACATTTTAACGTCTTCTACAGCCTGCAGTGGTCCTTCCGTTCTCTGGAGACAGTAATTCAAAGTCTGTGAGGTTTATGACAGCAACATTAAGTTCAATGTAAGGAATCAGCCACCACGGGACACACTCAGGCTCACACCAACACTCACACCGCGTCACTTTAGAGTCGGCGAATGACCCAAAAACACTCGTCTCTGGGGCACGGGAGTAAAGTCACATGGCCACCGCTCAGCAAATGGAAATTCTAAACAATGAGGGTCATAATAATAATAATAATAATAATAATAGTCTAAATATATAAAGCAGACTAACAATCTGTGCGGACTTGTATTTATGTTATCATCCGGTTGACGCTTAGTGACCACAAGGGGCCGCCAGAGAGCTCCAATACGGTCCACAATATAAGAATATAAATACGATAAAGAGTTTTTATTCCACAAAGCACCTTCCAGTGAACACGTCTCCAACAATCAGCCACAATCTGATATTATTATATATAAAGCAGATTTTCACAATCTTGCGGTCAAGTATTGTGTGTTATCATCCAGAGCCTTTCAGGTGTGCTCAGTAAAAGCAGCCGACAGTTTTATCATGAAATATTTATCATGTCGTATTATTTGTTTGTCGTTTAATGTTTATTTTTGTTAACTATATTTTCATCTTGCATTATTCTTACTGTAACAATGTTGTAGTGCTAATGGAATTAAATCAACCTAATAACAATATTCAGTTAATTGAATTTTTTTTTTCTTCAGATCAGAATTTCTGCAAGTAAAAGCGCATCACTACACCACAGAACAACAACGAATCCGTCAAAGAAACCTTTAATAAAGGCGCCGCTTTTCCCACCGTTTTTACACTTTACCGTGAACGTATTCTGCGATTAGATTTTGATGAATAGAGGCTATCTATTATGTTATATATAAGATAAGTAAGCAATTTTATTTTTAACTACCATAAACCTCCTATATTTATTTTGTGGATTCAGCGGCTCCCTTTGCGATGTTTGTGAACGAAATGTCATTTGTGTCGCACATCGCAGAACGAGTTGGTGTTACACGTACATAACAAGGCACTGCAGTGAACAATACAAGCACATTAGTCAGTCTTCATTGTTTTTTAATTTATTTTTATTTTTAAAGTTGTGTTTATTTTAATGATATTTTTCTCACACAATTTGAAAATAAAACTGTATTTTCCTCCCGGGCAACGCCGGGTATTTCAGCTAATAATAATAATAAACCAAATTAAAGAAAAAACTAGCAAACTAACGTTAATTCATCCATTCATATTTAAAAACTCACCTGCTTTGGTTTGTGCTGAAACTAAGCAGAGAAAAAATAAAAGTATTAACAAAAAAACCACTCGAGTCTATCTATCTATCTATCTATCTATCTATCTATCTATCTATCTATCTATCTATCTATCTATCTATCTATCTATCTATCTATCTATCTATCTATCTATCTATCTAGCTATCTATCATATAGTGCCTTTCATCTATCTATCTATCTATCTATCTATCTATCTATCTATCTATCTATCTATCTACCATATAGTGCCTTTCATCTATCTATCTATCTATCTATCTATCTATCTATCTATCTATCTATCTATCTATCTATCTATCTATCTATCATATAGTGCCTTTCATCTATCTATCTATCTATCTATCTATCTATCTATCTATCTATCTATCTATCTATCTATCTATCTATCTATCTATCTATCTATCTATCTATTATATAGTGCCTTTCACATCTATCTATCTATCTATCTATCTATCTATCTATCTATCTATCTATCTATCTATCTATCTATCTATCATATAGTGCCTTTCATCTATCTATCTATCTATCTATCTATCTATCTATCTATCTATCTATCTATCTATCTATCTATCTATCTATCTATTATATAGTACCTTTCATCTATCTATCTATCTATCTATCTATCTATCTATCTATCTATCTATCTATCTATCTATCTATTATATAGTGCCTTTCACATCTATCTATTATATAGTGCCTTTCACATCTATCTATCTATCTATCTATCTATCTATCTATCTATCTATCTATCTATCTATCTATCTATCTATTATATAGTGCCTTTTCACATCTATCTATCTATCTATCTATCTATCTATCTATCTATCTATCTATCTATCTATCTATCTATCTATCTATCTATCATATAGTGCCTTTCACATCTATCTATTGTAGAGCACTTTTAATAACTGTCTGTCACAAACTAATTCACAGAAGCATATAGCCACCATCAAAGAGTGAAGACAATACGGCGACGTCTTCTTCATCTCATATCACGTCTAAGCTGAGTCACCAGGCTCTCTTATTTGTAGTAAATACAATAACAGACCATACGCTGATGTTTTAAAATGAAAGACATTTATCCAACAATACCCCGCGCCCGAGGAGAGATGTCTGAGCTTACCTTCGATGATTAGCTTGGTGCCTCCTCCGAATACCCACCATGATTGAGTGGGGCGCACTGCTTGTACAAAAACCCGCCTGGTTTGGAAGACCCCTAAAAGAAATGGGCAGGAGAGGTGGCAGCACCCAGGCCCACAGGTGCGGAGTTGTGTGTTCTGCCCTCATTTGTATAATTCACTGTTGTGTTTGCGTCTTTTTGTTTCTTGTGTTTTTTGTTCCTTTTCCTGCTGTGATCACAGACAAACCGCTTCACTTCACTTCACTTCACTTCACTTCACTGAATTTCCAAGGCTCACCATAGGTGCTGGTGAAGCTCAGCCTTCAGTCTGATGTCTGGCTGTTGGTGGATCACATCTGTGATATTAGAGAGAAGAGCACAAAGACACAATGACGGCTGAATGTCATCTGGATGCCCAGACTGTTGTGTGACTCACCTTCTGAGCTCAAGAAGCTTTCTAAGGCGTCTGAAGAAAGAAACTCAGATAGGAAATGAAAGCCTTCAAAGAAAGGAGTCGCAGGAGGCTACAATGCTTGCTAACTGAAGTCTCTTGTTGGTCACATCCGTTATGCTCCTTTCTCCTAAACTCACCAAAGCCTTGTAAGATCTCCAAACACAGCCGAGGAAGCAGGCCTGATCCTCACCAGCCTGTCCAGAGGAGGTGCACAAGAAGGCAGCCTACTTCCACTAAAGTGCCAGGCTTCATCCTCCACCGGGCCAAAGTGTGCTTTTAATTTTAGTTCAGAAGTATACCAAGAATCCTCAATAATGCAAAACATCTCTCAAGAGAAAATGGGAAACCATGGAAAACTGTTGGCTTGAGTGTAAAAGTGTCTCTCCAAAGAATCTTTTCGAACAAAAACAAAACAAAGGCTCCGCAAAGGAATCAAAAAAGTGGTGCCAACCAGGCGATCCGATTAACACCAAATCCCAACCTGAATCCATAAAGAAAATCCTTAATCTGAAGGTGAAAGTAGAAGGAAGCCAGAAATACAAAGAGGGGAACAAAACTCACAATGAGAAACCAACAAACTGCCTGGACTTCAGTTCCCAGCATGCATTTATAAAAGACACTGGGGGCGGTCCCTTAATGGTGATGGACAGGTGGGTCCACCCACAAAATACAAGAAGCAGCAGAAAAGCACAATACACACAGAGAGACACTACATAATAACTAAAGAGAATAAAATTAACAGATGATACATAATTAGACAAATAATAAATGATCAGAACAGTATTGTAAAAATAATGGAAGAAAATGAAAATAATGATAATGAGGCCCTTGACACAGGAGCTGCGCTTTGACCAGAACGGCACTCGTTTCCTGTGATGAGGCTTTTTTCTGGTGTTGGCTGGGAGAGGCAGAGCTGGAGGCGACTGGGAAGTGATTCTGCTGCTCTTCATCTCCATCATCGTACGAGGGGGGGTGCAGACCATATCAGAAACGTGTCACCATCTCTCCCCTTCCCCTGCTGTGTCCTTAATTTGGCCCCAGTAAGTGACATTACACCCCCCTCAGCTCTGTCTGCATCAGCAAACCGAGCCCCAAAAATACCTCCAAATGCCCACTAGAGGGGGAAACCCATCAAACCCTGGCTAGTAATGAAAGGGCAAACGGGTCTTTATGAATAAAAGATTTCATTTTAAAAAAATGTTCATCTTGACAATAAGCTCCAAGAAGGTCAAAAGGCGTTGAAAAGGCAATCCCACCGCCACATACCCAGCAAGAATGGTCAAAAACAGAGCTTGTCACACACGTGCACTTGGGAGGCAGTCAAAGGGGTCAAAACGGGGCACTGAGACCAGGGGTTGGCGTTGAGTATCAATGCCTCTTCTCCTCTTTTTACAGAACTTCTAAAGAAAAGACCACCTAAAGCAGTCACTTCCACCTGTTCCTGGCCTCACGTCTGACCCCTCTGATGACATCACTGCCCTTCCTCTTCCTCTGCTATAAAAGGCTGTTGTTTCCCATTCAGTCAGTCCCAGCTTTTGGATCTCCATATCAGTCAATAAGACTGCACTTCAGCTACACAGCATACTGGTGGGTCCCCAAGTCCTGGTGCTTTATTTACAAGCTTTAGTGTCACACGTCCAGGAAATCACAAAAGGCACAAGAAATCTTCATGAGTGTGTGGCGAGGTCCTCTTAAGTTGGACGAGGAGCCCGGCACACACTCTTAGGAACAATAATTCTATTAGAAACAGAACCAGACAGAACCTTAGCCCCAATTTGATGTCCTCAGCTGGAGTTGTCTTTTATGAATTTATAAAAGGAAATAACAACCCAACAATTATTTAAACAAACAAAAAGAATAGAATTATAAATCAATCAAACAAAAAACACCCTTTAACCAATCCTCATCAAATCTGTAACAACTAAACAAACACTAATTAATATGCCACCCCCTTAAACACTTCTAGAATATACTCCCCAAAAAACAGCGAAACAGAAAAGAAAGAAAGAAAGAAAGAAAGAAAGAAAGAAAGAAAGAAAGAAAGAAAGAAAAATGGAAACATACCCTATTTACAGACAGCACAAATATATTCACAGTACATACCCCTATATATACAGTACATCTGTATACGAATATAAATTAGACACCCCCCCTCCCACTCCCCCACACATTCCCCAGTCCCTTTTATATTAACTTTGTTTTAAGTTTAAAGTCCATGTGGCCTGCGATAAATCCAGCGGTCAAGTCAGATATGTTCTGCTGACTCGTATACTGTATCTATATGTAGAAGAAGTGATCTCACCGGCCTGTCGACGATTCTTTTGTTGGAAGTTGAAGTCCGTCTCACCCGGGTGTCTCAGCATTGGCATTCGTGTATGGCTGACGCCCGCATCACAAATGCAAAGTAAAGCCGTGCGCTCTGAAGGTCCTCTCAGATTAGCCAGCACTCCTTTTCCGTGCGCCCAACTGTTATTATTACAGAGCCTTATGTGCTTCACCAATAGCTTCTTCCCTAATCACCTTCCCAGCTCCTTCTTTAAACAATCTTTCTTCTCTCTCCTTCCTTTAAAATATGCGCCTCCTTGCCTTTTAATGTCAGTACTCCTTACGTCACACCACAGCGCGTTTTGGCAAGGACTCACAGGTGTGGTTTGGCCCCCTGCTCCCCTTAAAGAGATATCACTTAAGACAAACGCTAAAGGGAGCGAGCAGCAGAAACAGTTAAAAGCACACAAAATATGTGACAACCGTTACAACTCACCAAAAATATCAAACGTGTTCAATGAACCGCAAGGGACTGCTTGTTTTACCAGCCATTATAGGGCAGAGGGCAGCAGCCCCTTGATGGTGATGGGCAGGTGGTCCCTTTTGGAGAACCAACCACAAAATACATGGAACATAGTAGAAGAAAACCAAACGTATCCTTCAGAGGTATAAAGAGAGCAAATACCAGGAAAGTGGCGCAAACAAAAATGAATGAGCAGAATGAACAGGAACAGCAAGAAGGACGACGTGAGAGAATCCAACAGTCAGACGTTCAGGGGCCACTCAGTGTGGAGCTGTGACTCAGGAAGAGAGACGTGGGCCGGGGGCAACTCTCTGTGCCAGGGTGGGGTTTGCCAGGCGGTCTGTAGCTGGATGTCTTTGATCTTCAGTAATAACTAAATCTGTTTACATCTTATATAGCGCCTTTCACATATATCTATCTATCTATCTATCTATCTATCTATCTATCTATCTATCTATCTATCTATCTATCTATCTATCTATCTATCTATCTATCTATCTCTCTCATATAGTGCCTTTCATCTATCTATCTATCTATCTATCTATCTATCTATCTATCTATCTATCTATCTATCTCTCATATAGTGCCTTTCATCTATCTATCTATCTATCTATCTATCTATCTATCTATCTATCTATCTATCTATCTATCTATCTATCTATCTCTCATATAGTGCCTTTCATCTATCTATCTATCTATCTATCTATCTATCTATCTATCTATCTATCTATCTATCTATCTATCTATCTCTCATATAGTGCCTTTCATCTATCTATCTATCTATCTATCTATCTATCTATCTATCTATCTATCTATCTATCTATCTATCTATCTATCTATCATATAGTGCCTTTCATCTATCTATCTATCTATCTATCTATCTATCTATCTATCTATCTATCTATCTATCTATCTCTCATATAGTGCCTTTCATCTATCTATCTATCTATCTATCTATCTATCTATCTATCTATCTATCTATCTATCTATCTATCTATCATATAGTGCCTTTCATCTATCTATCTATCTATCTATCTATCTATCTATCTATCTATCTATCTATCTATCTATCTATCTATCTATCATATAGTGCCTTTCATCTATCTATCTATCTATCTATCTATCTATCTATCTATCTATCTATCTATCTATCTATCTATCTCTCTCTCATATAGTGCCTTTCATCTATCTATCTATCTATCTATCTATCTATCTATCTATCTATCTATCTATCTATCTATCTATCTATCTATCTCTCATATAGTGCCTTTCATCTATCTATCTATCTATCTATCTATCTATCTATCTATCTATCTATCTATCTATCTATCTATCTATCTATCATATAGTGCCTTTCATCTATCTATCTATCTATCATATAGTGCCTTTCATCTATCTATCTATCTATCTATCTATCTATCTATCTATCTATCTATCTATCTATCTATCTATCTATCATATAGTGCCTTTCATCTATCTATCTATCTATCTATCTATCTATCTATCTATCTATCTATCTATCTATCTATCTATCTATCTATCTATCTCTCTCATATAGTGCCTTTCATCTATCTATCTATCTATCTATCTATCTATCTATCTATCTATCTATCTATCTATCTATCATATAGTGCCTTTCATCTATCTATCTATCTATCTATCTATCTATCTATCTATCTATCTATCTATCTATCTATCTATCTATCTATCTATCTATAATCTGTTGAACCTCTGTCTGTCGATTACTCTGGTCTGGGGTGGGCGTGGTTGTTGGCGGTTTCGTTCCTGGAGGGTCTCTGTGAGTATTTTCTCGTTTTTCTTTTTTCTATCTTTCTTTACTATCAATTTGATATATACAGATTTTTTGCTCATTTGCCATTTCTTTAAAAGTCAGTTGTGTATTGTTAGTGAGTGTTGTAATTGTAGGACGCGGCCGCGTCCCGAGCAAAGCCTCCAGGGCTTAACCCGCGAAATTTTGAACACCTTTCCCGTAAAAACGGCATTAAGGTGGTTGTGGACCCGATGGTCTCTGTTGAGCTGTGTGTTGTTGAGGTGGCGAAGAGAGTGGGTAGTAAGAACGTAAAGTCTGCCTCTCGCATGAATAAAACGGTTGTGGTATTTTTAAATGATGAAGCTATGGTGCATACTCTGGTGCAGGAGGGCCTGGTGATAAACGGCTCGCTAGTCCCGGTGCTGCCTTTATCGACTCCTGCTAAAAGAGTTATAATTTCAAATGTTCCACCATTTTTGAAGAATGAGGTTTTATTAAATGAACTTCGTAGATATGGTGAAGTCATTTCTGACTTGGTAATGATACCGCTTGGCTGCCGTTCTCCGGATTTGAAGCACGTCGTTTCGGATCGGAGTTATGATTCTGATGAAGCGGCTGATGATCAATGTGAAATAACAGTATTACAGGGCATCACAGGCCCGGGTCATGAAGCAGGGGTGCCGGAAGTGCCCAGCGGAGAACCTGCGATTGCACAAAACCAGAGGGTTGAAATGGTTACGGGCGCAACGGCAAATGCCGATCAGATGGGTGAAATTAATGGGAATAAGAAGGCTGAAGTCGGCCATGAAGAGGTGGAGGAAGTATCTAAAGTGGCACCAGGGGTTGAATATTGTAAAGATGATTCTACTGAACATCACCAAAAGACACCCACCGAGAGTGATTCCGCTCCAGAGACGAACTCAGGCGCCGCGCCTTCTCAAGGGGGGGCAGAGGAAAGCGCGCTGGCTGTGCAGACATTGGCTGATTGAACAGCACACGAGAGGGGGGCCGATGGTGAAATGCTCGTTGATGAAGGTGACGGTGAACACGGTTTGGTGAAGCCGGTTACCAGGAAGAGAAAAGAGCAAACAACCAGCGGTGGACGCGCCAAGAAGAGCACGAAAACTGCCAGTGCAGAGGCCGCCGCTAGTGATCCGCAGCAGACAGACGCCGATGACAATTCAGTGAGAGAGGAAGGAGGGGTGGACGGCAATGAATCTGACCCGTCGATCAGGGTGGATCTGTCATCTCACTCGAGCTTACACGAGGCCTACAGCACGGACAGCATTTTGCGTTTCCTAGAGTTTTTCGAAGGGAAGCGCGGGGTCCACATTGTCGAACACTTTCCTAATCTTCATTTATTTCTGAGCTCTGCGAAACAAGTGCGTCGTCGGGCTGCTGAACTAGGACTGACCACCAAAGAGAGAGTCCGCTTAAAGAACATTATCTGTAAGGTGAAACGTTCTTTAGAAGCGCAATCATGATGGCAGTTTTAATGCGATTCCCCGTTTTTTGGGTTACCTCAGTGTTGTTGACTGCTACTTTCCTCTCCTGTATTATGTCTGACTATTCCTTGTGCTCTTTAATTATAAACGGCTGCAGAGATTTGGTGAAACGAACGGCGCTATTTGAGCACTTAGCACAAAAAAAGATGAATGTGACCTTCCTTCAAGAAACGCACACTGACGTGGCAAATCAGTCTGACTGGCACAGAGAGTGGCAGGGGGTGGCACATTTAAGTCATGGCTCCAATATCAGTGCCGGTGTCGCAATCCTGTTTTCAAAAAGTTTTGTACCAGACAGGGCGGTTTGTTCGGAGTTAATCCTGGGGAGGCTGATGAAGGTAGAAGCACTTATGGGGGACATGAAGTGGGTGTTTATTAATGTGTACGCCCCAAACTCAGGGACTGAGAGAACTCACTGCTTCTCTGTATTAAATGATGTGCTGAAGACGTGTGAGGATGATGAGCTGGTGTTTGTGATTTTAATTGCACAGATAATGCACAGCTGGACAGGAATGGGCTAGAACCTCATCCGGGGTCCGTCATCGCATTGGGTTCTGTGGTTACCAACAATAATCTCATTGATATTTGGAGAGGTTTTCATCCGGGGGTCCGACAGTACACGTGGGTGAAGGGCTCAGCTGGGCTGCTTTCTATGGCCGACTTGACAGATTTTACATCCACAAACATCACCGTAATCTCATTACTAACTGCTCCATTCTTCCAACTGCCTTATCTGACCACTCTCTCGTTTTCCTTCGAGTTTCTGTTCTCTCTACACATTCTGTCAAGTCCTACTGGCACTTTAATAGTAATCTACTGAAAGACCCCCACTTTATCAACTGTTTCGTGTATTTCTGGACTCAATGGAGATGCAAAAAGAAGAATTTCAGCTCAGTGAGGCAATGGTGGGATTGTACTAAAACTGAAATACGCGTATTGTGCCAACAATACACTGAGCAGACCACCAGAGATGTGAATGCGGCCATTTCGGAGCTGGAGAAGGAAATTGAAGACCTTCATTCAGGTTTATGTTCTAACTTTGATGGCAACACATTTGAGTCCCTTGAAACTAAGAAACAATTATTGTTAGACCTCATGGACAAGAAAGTCAACGGCGCACTCGTCCGCTCGAGAATGCAGTCGCTCACCCAGATGGACGCTCCCACACAATTCTTTTTTAGTTTGGAAAAAACCGTTGGCCAAAGTAGGATTATTACCTGTTTAAAGAATGACAAAGGTCAGGAACTGCTGGAGCCTGAAGCCCTTCGAGCCTGGGCACATCAGTTTTATCAGCGACTGTTTTCTGCGGACATTGCAGAGGTTCCTTTAGAGACGTCAGTTTTTCTCCAAGACTTGCCTCAGATTCCAGATAGAGAGAAGGACTTCTTGGAAACTACGATTTCTCTGGAGGACTTGACTACGGCCTTGAATGAACTGAACATTGGTAAATCCCCAGGTATCGACGGGTTGCCTGTTGAGTTTTTTAAAGCCTTTTGGTCTCACCTTGGCGCTGATCTGGCAGAGGTTTTCAGTAAAAGTCTGCGAGTGGGTGAAATGCCCCTCTCCTGTCGCAGAGCGGTGATCACACTACTCCCAAAAAAAGGAGACCTCATGGAGTTAAAGAACTGGCGTCCTGTCAGCCTGCTATGTGCGGATTATAAAATCTTCTCCAAAGCCCTGGCTAATCGGTTAAGAGGAGTCATGGCGAGTATCGTGAACCTAGAGCAGACATACTGTGTACCCAACAGGTGTATTCTGGACAACATCTTCTTGGTTCGAGACGTGATTGATGCGGCCAGACTCTTTGGTTTTGACGCTGGACTTTTATTGCTGGATCAGGAGAAGGCGTTTGACAGGGTGGACCACAAGTATCTTTTAGCAGTTCTGAAGGCCTTTGGCTTTGGACCTTCGTTCATTAGGCACATTGGACTTTTATATCACAACGTCTTTAGTGTCGTGGAACTCAATGGAACGTTAACAGCCCCCTTCAAGGTAACCAGAGGGATACATCAGGGCTGCCCTCTGTCCGGTATGCTCTTCTCGCTGTCCATCGAGCCACTACTGCAGCAACTTCGCATCCACCTTCAAGGTCTGAACATCCCTCAGTGCCCGAACTTAAACCTTAAGGTGGTCGCGTATGCAGATGATTTGTCAGTGTTTATCTGTCATCCTGGAGACATCACAGCACTGAAATATTGCCTGGATAAATTTGAGAAACTGTCATCTGCAAAGATTAACTGGGACAAAAGCAATGCTTTTTTAATTGGCAACTGGAGGAATGGGGACCCGCCAGACCTGCCTTGTGGTCTTCAGTGGAATAGAAGAGTCTTCAGATACCTGGGGGTGTTTTTGGGACAGGGAGGTTTCGCTGAAGAAAACTGGGCAGACTGGGTAGAAAAAGTTCAAGCCAGGCTGAACAAATGGAGATACCTTCAAAAGGAGATCTCCTGTCGTGGCAGGGTCCTCATTATTAATAATTTGATAGCCTCCATGTTCTGGCATAAGTTGCAGTGTGTTGACCCCTCTTTATCTATCATCAAGACCATCCAGAGCATTATTTTAGAGTTCTTTTGGGATGGACTACATTGGGTGAAGCGTAGTGTCCTGTATCTGCCTGTAGAAGAAGGTGGTCAGGGACTCATTGACTTGTTAAGCAAGATGGAGGCATTTAGACTCCAAATGTTACATCGACTCTTATACGGACCCGAGCACCTGCCGTGGAGACAGCTGGCCTTTGCTTTATTTCGTAGAGTAAGAGGCTTCAATTTCGCAGAACGTTTTTTCTTCTTAAACAATGCAGTGTTTGTTTGGTCTGATTTGCCAAAATTTTATCAATCCGCACTTCAAATCTGGCACAGAAAACTCAGGAGGACCAGGCTAAATCTGGAGAGTACTTATTGGTTCATGGAAGAACCTTTAGTGTGGAACCCTATGATAGAATGCCCATTATTGCTTTCCGATTGTTTTGTATCTATTCTGTTGAACAATAGACTTTTAAAAATAAGTGACCTGATTGACACAGATATGAGGTGCTGGCACACCCCTGCCCACCTAGCGACAGTCCTGGGCATCAGATCAATACGCCTGGTTGAACTTTTTCTCAGCCAGGTAAAAACAGCATTGAGGAGGTCAGGCGCGAGTTGTGTGTGTGCCGAATATTTCACAGGTGAGGACAAACTAGAGGCAGAGATGGCATCGCCTGCCATTATCGTGAGGCCAAATGTCACTGACCACACTGACAGGCCTGGGCACCTTCTCCGTTTTGGTACTCTAGTCGAGAAAGACTTTGAACTGTTTACCAAAAAAGAACTGTATAAACTGTGTGTCAAAGTGACATTTTATAATCTAATGAAGGAGTTACCAGACACACTATGGAGGAAAGAACTGCAGGTCTCTGAGAACATCTCACCTTCATGGAGAGCTTATTATAAACTGCCATTGCAGAAAAGACTTGGAGATCTGCAGTGGAGGATAACACACTCGGCCTTAGCCACAAACTCGTTTCTGTTTACGATTAAAGTTTCAGAGACTGACCAGTGTCCGTTCTGTACTGTGAGAGAAACCATTTTTCATCTGTTCATTCACTGTGAACGGCTAAAGCCGTTGTTCAGGTTCTTGGACTTTCTTCTTGGTGGATTTGGTTTTAAGTTCTCAAATATGTGTTTTATCTTTGGTATTAATTATTACCAAAACAATAAGAATAAATGTGTTATTGGAAACTTCCTCTTAGGACAAGCCAAGTTAGCAATTTTAAAAACAAGGAGAAACAAAGAGAAGAACCTCATGGGGACTGACGCTCTGCTGCTCTTCAAAGTTTTAATTAAAAGTAGACTGAAACTTGATTTCATGTACCATAAACTAACAAACAATTTAGAAATGTTTAGCGAAATGTGGGGGACACGACAGGTACTGTGTGCTGTGGAGGGGGGTGAACTGGTGTTCAACTGGGAATAACAAGACAGTAATGGTGGGCATCAACATCATGTAGTTATTATTGTGCGGAGTAGGAGGAGTGTAAAGGGGAGTAGTTGGGGTCGGATGTATGGCTCTCTTGTTTATTATGACGTTTGGTTTTTTATGTAAATTGAATGTGTATATTGTGTTGTTAATGTTTTTGTCACTGTTTACAATAAAGGTCATTTTTAAAATTAAAATTATCTATCTATCTATCTATCTATCTATCTATCTATCTATCTATCTATCTATCTATCTATCTATCATATAGTGCCTTTTATCTATCTATCTCTCATATAGTGCCTTTCATCTATCTATCTATCTATCTATCTATCTATCTATCTATCTATCTATCTATCTATCTATCTATCTATCTATCTATCTATCTATCATATAGTGCCTTTTATCTATCTATCTATCTCTCATATAGTGCCTTTCATCTATCTATCTATCTATCTATCTATCTATCTATCTATCTATCTATCTATCTATCTATCTCTCATATAGTGCCTTTCATCTATCTATCTATCTCTCATATAGTGCCTTTCATCTATCTATCTATCTATCTATCTATCTATCTATCTATCTATCTATCTATCTATCTATCTATCTATCATATAGTGCCTTTTATCTATCTATCTATCTCTCATATAGTGCCTTTCATCTATCTATCTATCTATCTATCTATCTATCTATCTATCTATCTATCTATCTATCTATCTATCTCTCATATAGTGCCTTTCATCTATCTATCTATCTCTCATATAGTGCCTTTCATCTATCTATCTATCTATCTATCTATCTATCTATCTATCTATCTATCTATCTATCTATCTATCTATCATATAGTGCCTTTCATCTATCTATCTATCTCTCATATAGTGCCTTTCATCTATCTATCTATCTATCTATCTATCTATCTATCTATCTATCTATCTATCTATCTATCTATCGATCTATCTGTTAGTGTCTTTCAGATAAGCCCCGCCTTTTGGAGAACCACCCCACAAAATACATGGAACACAGTAGCAGATGCATAGACATGTAGAAATGAAATGATTTACAATATTAACACAAGCACAAGAATCAAAAACGAACAAAATAAATGAATTTGAACCGTGGCTGGGGGGAGAACGCTGGCTGAAACATAACAGTCGGGATGGTAAGAGGAGCCCCGGCTGTAATGGAGAAGGCGTCCATGTTGACGTGAAGAAGCCCCTTTCAGTCTATTAACTTGTAAGTGGAGTCGCTGCCACTCCACGAACTGCCTGGTAATACAGGGGTCCGGCCACCCACTGTGAGGGGTGCAGTCCATGACCAAGATGAACTCCCTGGCAGTTGATGTTTGACAGCACAGACGTCTCTCTACGTGGCACGCGGTGCCTGCAGAAAGGCTTTAGATCCTTCACATTTTCACATCTAATTCCTGAATTCTTTTTCTCCCTCATCAAGTGACACTCAACACCCCAAAAGAGAATTTTAGAAATATTTGTATTTTGTTAACGGAAAAAAACCCTGAGCCATTACACTGCCACGAGCATTGCGAGCCGCTCTGGTGACCCTTGACGTTCAGCTCAGGTGTATCCCACTCCATTGCTCTTCACATCTTGTTTGGAGTCCACCTCTCGTCAGTTTTTTTGATTGCACATTTGAGAAAAGGCACACACTTGTCTATTGAGGGTCCCAACGAGGAGCAAAACCCAAGCCACGTGGCTGAAGGAATGGCCTGCAGAGAAATCTACCACCATTAATCGGGTGGCCAATGACCAGGTTTCTCCAAGCAGAGTTAGGATTTACTGGCATTTCAGGTTTGTGTGAATAAGCGGGTTATCGAGGCGCATGTAAACGCACCCCATGGCATCACTCTTAGAATGCCCAGCACTTCACGACACGATCACGAGCGTCTGTGGGTGTGCCGTGCTGTTGTGGGCATTCGCAGGTATTGTGTGTAATATGATGGACTATTTACGAGCACCAATGAATACTCATCCGTCAGTACAATGCATAGACTGTTAAAAATCCAAGATGGGTCCAGCTGCAGACCTCTGTACCTCCGCCATTCAGTAGCTTTGCTGGAGAGCCAATTGGATTGTAGATTTGAGTCACCTGATTTACTCGACTTGTTACATAACTCCTCCCCCAACCCAAATCCTAACCAAAGTGAAAGCACTAAGGTGTAATATAAAGCGAGCACCTCGTCAATGGAGCGGAGCTCTGGAGGACTGCAGCGGGAGTCTTTTGGAAAATCCGGCTTCTTCAATGGCACTTCACTGGGTTGTGTTTTTTCTATTCAGCTATTGCTTCATTCTGTGAAGGATTCTTTGCATATGGAATTTGGGCATTGAAAAAAATCCCTAAAGTGTGAACAAAATGAAAATGTTTCATGTTTAGTATGCGCTACCTCACAGGACACCTGAGCTGAGCCTGTGGTGTTGTAAGCAATGTTATTAAAAACCTGAGCCCCCTGCAGTTGCACAAAGCTGTTATCATCTGTTCATGGTTACTTATTACACCTGATGTGGATCCAAATATATAAATAAAGGCTCTTTCTGGAACCTTCATCTGGATGGTCCATTTGGGAACCAAAAACAGTTCCCCTGTGGACTCGCTCTGAAGAGCCGCTTTCACATCTTCATTTTCAAGAGCAGGACTACGGAGCCGGCTGCATGGGGTCTCGTGTTTTACCGACCACAACAGAAGTGAAAAACGAAAAAAAAGATGACATCGCTGAACTCGCACATCATTGGCTGTCAGATAAAGGGGCGGGCAAAGTCGACAAGCAGCTGTCGCGTAATTTGACACGCCCAGCGATTCTTCGGCCCATCCACAACATGCGCAGCCGCCGTCAGTACCCCTTGTGACATCAGCTTAGGCACGTCGAGTCGCTCCGCTCCATTGGAGCTCGGAGTCCCTTCGCTTCCTGCGTCCGACGAAATCAGCGCTCAGCCCTCACTTCTTGTCCCGATCTGCGCCTCTGTGCTACATGCTGATTCTCTGCCGCCATCCACTTCTCGCAGTAATACATCGCCGCGTCGCCCACTTCGGTAGCCTTGATGACCAGCTGGTTGTTCTCTTCGTCTGTGCTCTTGCTGGTGAAGCGGCTGGACGAGAAGCCGCTCCCGTAAAAATTTGCCTCACTGCTGAACCGTTTGTACTCCAGGACAAGCTGAGGTGTCTCTCCAGGGATTTGTTTAAACCATCTCATGTACTGACTCTCGCCTTTCCCAATCCAGCAATTAATGGTGGCCGTTTGTCCGACGGGGACATTCAAACTGGCGGGCTGAATCAGCGCAGAGGCGGCGCCTGCAAGAAAACGAAATGAGAAGATCAGTTAAGCCAGTCGGGCTTGGAAGAAAATGGCTCTCCCGGACCTTTGAATGCTTACCTCCGATCCAGAAGGACAGACAACAGCAGAAAAATACGAACATCATCGCAGGGAGCATCGAGGAGTTCGTTCTGATTAAATCACGGACGCCATCGGTCCTTTATAGCGACAGGCGCGCAAGTCATGCAAATCAAGTGCGACATGGACGACAGGCGGAAAAACAGACTGGCAGCGACAAAGTTCAGAAGTAAATCGTCGTCTTTCGTAACTATAGTCACAGCGGCATTGGGACGACTAATATTAGTGAGGCAATTGTTTGTGACATGACAGATAGATGGATAAGTGGATAGGAAAGGCGCTATATGATAGATAGATAGATAGATAGATAGATAGATAGATAATGTGAAAGGCACTATAAAGAAGATCAAAGATATCCAACCACAAACCGCCTACGAAGAACCCACCTTCAAACAGAGAAGTTCAATTCGTGTATTGGCCCAAGAAAACGAACGCGACGGACTGTAAAGATGAAAAGCAGCAGGCATGAAGGAGCCTTTATAGCGCCATGTAAACCAGGGGGCTAACAGTACTAAGTGTCATGGGTAGGATTGGGGGGTCTTATTTATAATAATAATAATAATAAAACGAAAATGCCCAGGTAGCATTTGGAGGAGTAGGAGAGGGTAGCAGCATGCAATGGTACTGCACGTTGCCGGACTCAGTCGTATTTGGAATCTGCAGAAAATATAGGATACCACGAAATATGACACAGGAATATGCCATAGTTTTAAAATCAACTCCAGCAGCGATTATTACACTTTATGGAAGGGAATCTGCAGAAATGAACGAAAGTCACAGAAGATTAAACGTGTGAGGAAAATGGAGCCGCGAGAAACATTCTGAGTTACACAAACGTTAGGGCAGAATATGCTGGAGTGCGCTTTCTCTGGAAAGTATTGACGTATCAATAAAATAAAAGAAGTGTCTTTTCAAATTATTAATCTAATCATTAAAGAATATTCACTGTACGGTTTAGGGACGATAATGTGGTGTGAGTTCTGTAAAACTGAGAAAAAAACATCAGACACTTATTTTATAAAAGTGTTTAGCTGTTTTTATTATTATTATTATTAATATTGTTATTATTATTATTATATGACTTGGACATGTTTTAATTTAGGATTAACCCAAATTTAGGTAAATAAACATAAAGGTGACATTACAAGATAAACATTAATCCTCTGTACTGTAATAATAAAATAAATAATGGAAAACGATTTCTTAACTTATCTTAAATTAAAAAAGAGAGAATCTCTCTCTCTAAGGAATAATTCAAGATTTAATTTTATTTTCTTTTAGAATTTTTCCAGCATTCATTGATGTTGTTGTAAAGCAGATTTTCGGGTATTTCACCATCTTTGCTGTTATTTGGATATTTAGGAGTCCCTTAGTCGGGCTGTTTTCTCACACACGGTAGCTCTCTGCATTCTTCACCTTACTGGTTCCTTAGTGGCCCCTTATGGTTCTTTACTGATTGACAAAGGACCTTTGGGTTCTGGAAAGGGGTCTTTGCACGTGAAGTTTGTTACTTTGAGCGCTGGAAAGGTTCCTGAGACGTGGAAAGAACACAAATCTTGAATGTCTAGTAGGTTACTGGCAGGTGTGACAGATTACACGGCACGTAACGGATAGATTACACCTCACTTCAAGAGACCACCACCGAATCGACAAGCTGGTTAAGAAGGCAGGCACAGTTATGGCACCCTCTCTGGACCCAAGGAGAGAATGAAGACCAAAGTGAGGGTCGTTATGAGCAAAGCTGCACATCCGCGCTGTGACACACCAGCACGGAGGACTTTCAGCCCGCAGAAGTGTGTGAAGATACGCGACTGGGGCTCCGTTATGCCAACACAAATTCTGTCTGTATAGCGCCGCACCGGGACTGGTACTGCTCTTTTTGTCTTTAGTCAAGTCAGAAGTGTTTCTTTTTTTAGTCACTCTGGTGTGAATATTAAACGGGGAGGGGGTGTTGTGTGTTTAAATATAATTACATTACTGGCCTTGTGTAAAAAGCTACATTTCCACCTGGGGAAAATGTATCTATCTATCTATCTATCTATCTATCTATCTATCTATCTATCTATCTATCTATCTATCTATCTATCTATCTATCATATAGCGCCTTTCTATCTATCTATCTATCTATCTATCTATCTATCTATCTATCTATCTATCTATCTATCTATCTATTATATAGTGCCTTTCACATCTATCTATCTATCTATCTATCTATCTATCTATCTATCTATCTATCTATCTATCTATCTATCTATCTATCATATAGCGCCTTTCTATCTATCTATCTATCTATCTATCTATCTATCTATCTATCTATCTATCTATCTATCTATCTATCTATTATATAGTGCCTTTCATATCTACATACCTATTAAGAAAACCCCCACGTTTCCCGTGTTCTTGTCTGCAGCACGAGTCCGTTTTCAGTCCACACACCCGTCGGATTTTCTGCCTGTCGGCTCTTTCACGCCGTCTGTTTCGGATCTCAGTTAACCGGAGTTTCTTTTCGGTGCATGGTGGGGTGTTTTGGGAGACTAAAGCAGGTTCTCGTGTCGCATGTCATGAGTGTATTGTAGGATGAAGGAGTTGTGTGTTGTTTCTGAGTCTGATTATTTTTTTTCTTATTTTTAAGGACACCCCGATGTGTTGCGCTGAAGGGCTGAAGTGCGCGTGATTTTAACAGAACTGTTTGTTTTATCAATTTTGTTCTCTTTAAACAAAATTTTAAAAGGAAGCAGTCAAAGAAGTTGGGGATGTTTCATGGCCATACAATAGTAAATGCAAAGACTTACATTATTTTGAATATTCGTCAGTTGTTTAGTTTATGAATTTCATATCTGCATGTCTCTGACTTTGTTTAACGTTTCAGATTTTTGTATCTTGTTGATGTGTTCATGTTTGTTCTGTTCAGTTATTGTGATTTGAATAACAGAAACACTCCATTATCTTAAAAAAGACAGAGCCCGGAGACAGAGCCCGTTCAGACAGAGCGCATGAGCCGCCTTTAATGGCATTTTATTTGAAACTAATACTACTGATAATAATAATAATAATAATAATAATAAAATGCCAAACCCTTCCTGTTCACACAGAGCATTTTTTTCCAGCGCCTCCTGACTCAGCTGTCCGAGAAGACCCCCAAATGTGAGGTGCCGTATGACTCGTCCTATTTTCCAGTTATGTAAGACGCAGAACTTTTTAGGGTCCTTCCCCCATTTTTGGTTTTCAAGAACCCCACCTCCGCCAAAAAACCTAATGTGTTGACCATTTTGGATCATATTTAGTGCAGGGAATGCCCCCCTTATGATAGAGTAAATCAAAAACGACGAGGAGGACTTGAAGTTCTGCATCATGGGATTCGCTCCCTAATGGGATACTAGGGGTCATAAGACTTTAAAAAGGAGGATTGGTAATACAAGCAGGTGGAGTGTCGTTTTCAGCTGTTTCGATGTTGCTCATCACGAATGCGATCACATTTTTGATATCTGATTCTTTAGCGGTGGTCTTCGCCCCCCTAAGAGCCCGCAGGCACTCTCTGCAGGTTCAAAAGCCGGCATTTCATAAGCTTGCGGGTTGTCGCTTTAGACGATTTCAAGGTCAGCGATCGCGAATATGATGTGATCTTTCATGTTTGGTCCTTTATAACCCACTAGGAACCTGCAGAGGGTGAAAATAAAAAGAAATTTCAATTACAATCGAGAATATTTAGACTTGAAACATTTGAAATTGAAGCCCACATTTGAGTATTTTAAATATCTGACGCAACTCTTTACTCTGAACGGCTGCCTGATCAAGTGAGTCCTTATGGTTCTTATGAGGACCCTGAATCTCAAAAAGGACACGTGAGACTAAAATAAAAAAGTACATCATCTGCATATAATACAACGGTTTCACTCAATCATTATTTAATTACGCTTAAAATAATTAATCGATCTATTGTGAAATAACATAATATTTTATGTAATATGAATGAAAATTTTTTTCACGTTATACTTCTATCATATTAAAGCAACGTGACTCCTGTCAGTTCATATGTTAATGTTTTGCGGCCTTTTCTGGAAGTCGTGCACATCACCGAGTTATTCAGCTCTGACTCCTACTCAGTTTTAGAAACTCTTCGCACACTTCGTGGTGTTGGACGTAATGAGGACTCAGACATCAACTATCGAAATTCCATCAACATCGAGTGCTTAACAATGCGCAAGACTTTGGGTGTTAATAATTGTGTTGTGTGAGAAATAAAGGGACAAAAAAAATGCTTTCCTTATGTAGGGTGGGCAACACATTTGAAAGTGTTTATGTACACTGTAAAAAAAACAGTAAAAATACATTACATGAACCATATACTATCATAGTATAAAAGCTGTAATACATAATGACATTAAACAGATGAATTCACGTACATTTATATTTACGCAGTGGTTTAATATCAAGTAATTGTTTCAGCTTGCAAGACTATTTTATGAATAATTGCTGCATTGTCGTAAACTCACAGAATTCTAAATTTGCCTAAACTTAGTACATTTGCATAAGGGAACGCCCCCTTTTCAGCAACGCTGCAAGATTTTCCGTACAACCGCCATACGTTTACACGGTGAAAGAAACACTGCATGACGTCAGCAAAATTCATTTTCAGTGTGTTCTGATTTTTGTTGTGGTTCTGGAAGCTGATTTATGAGGAGTTATTGTCGAAATCCTGGCCACACCGTAGCACACCCAGTATCAGAAAAGATAGATAGATAGATAGATAGATAGATAGATAGATAGATAGATAGATAGATAGATAGATACTTTATTAATCCCAAGGGGAAATTCACTTACTTCAGCAGCAGCATACTGATACCAAAAACAATATTAAATTAAAGAGTGATAACAATGCAGGTGAAAACAGACAATAACTTTGAATAATGTTAACGTTTACCCCCCCGGGTAGAATTGAAGAGTCGCATAGTGTGGTGGAGGAACGATCTCCTCAGTCTGTCAGTGGAGCAGGACGGTGACAGCAGTCTGTCGCTGAAGCTGCTCTGGACAACATGAAGTGTCTTTTCTAAATATCGGATTACAATCCATGTCTAATGGATTGTAATTTGTACCTGTGTGAGTAAAGTTACTTTTATATAATAAAAAAAACAGACTTAATGTTTTATTATATTTTACAATACTAAACTATTGCTGTTAAATAGTGAACTGTCACGTATAATTTTAAGATGACGTCACTGAACTATTTAGCATAAGTTGTTTTGATTCGACTTCATTGTAAAATGGAATTTATGAAACAATTTAAAGTAAATTGAATGAGGATAGAACTGTCATTGCTGACTTCATTAATTTTAAACTGTCTGTGTTCCTCACAGTCTTTTCATCCATAAATTAGAGTTAGGATTAGCTGCCAGCCATTAAACCGTTAAAACTCCGTTACTAGACGGAGTGGTGGCTCTGAGGCTGGGGATCTGCACTGGCAATCGGAAGGTTGCCGCTTCGAATCCCGTAAATCCCAATAGGGACTCTGCTCTGTGGCTCTTGAACAAAGCCCTTAACCTGCAATTGCTTAGCGCTTTAAGTAGTGAGAAAATATATAAATGCAAAGAATTATTAAATGACGGCCTGAGTTTTTACAGTGTGCGTAAATAAAAAATACATCAACTATCATAAACGAGTTTCTACAACTACACAAACCCTATGACATTCGTCAAAATGAATTGAGTAAAAGTCCTGAAGTTTTAATTCTATCTAAGTGTCCGAGGGTGTGTGTGGAGAGTCCTTGGCCCAGACGGGTTTTCTGCTGATATCCGCTTTTAAAATTGCTGCCGCTTTACTGAGTTTTGTGGCTCCTCGGAGCGCCATTTCATTTCATTTCATTCTCGGGTTCTTTGACTTCTAGGTCTTTGAAAAGGCTGATAATATGGTAGAAGAAATCTGAAATCTGCAATGTATGGTAGGCGACTGTCTTGCAGGACATAACAGATTAAGAAAACTTGAACTTAGCCTGAGTTACCAGACGTGTGCAGTGGGGGTCCTTTTAAAGTCATGAGCCACTGTATGTCACAAATCGGTGGCCATCTGTGGTTATATGTAATGTATGGGGTCTGCGACAGGACTAAATTAATAAGGTTTCTTCCTGGAGCTTTCACGTGGAGATTTAATGGCGATAATGTGACATTATAAGAGAATTATGTGAAGGTACACAGAAAGAGCATATCGTAATACCAACAAGTGCGATTAGTTTAAGTCTTATTGATAATTAGATCAATAAAGTGAACGGCCCCATTTTGTTATTTTTTTCCAATCACATAAAATACGCCATTAACCGTATATTTTCACAGAATAATATATATATATATATATATATATATATATATATATATATATATATATATATATATATATATATATATATATATATATATAATACTTTTTAAAAACCATGCTTATATTAAGTTAAAAAGTGTACTAAAAAGTAAAAAACAAGTCTCTCATACATCTCTCATAAAATAAAAGATGGGCGCTTTTGCTAAGATTTTCAGAAGTGTGTTTTGAATGTGGGCGGCACGGTGGTGCAGTGGGTAGCTCACTTCCCAGGTCCTCCCTGCGTGGAGTTTGCATGTTCTCCCCGTGTCTGTGTGGGTTTCCTCCGGGCGCTCCGGTTTACTCCCACAGTCCAAAGACATGCAGGTTAGATGGACTGGCGATTCTAAATTGGCCGTAGTGTGTGCTTGGTGTGTGGGTGTGTTTGTGTGTGTGTCCTGAAGTGGGTTGGTTCCTGCCTTGTGCCCTGTGTTGGCTGGGATTGGCTCCAGCAGAACCCCGTGACCCTGTGTTCGGATTCAGCGGGTTGGAAAATGGATGGATGGATGTTTTGAATGTTGATTAATGAAAAGCACCCACGCTTTTATTTTACGAGTGATGTATCAGAGACTTATTTTTTACTTTGTAGTACACTTTTTAACTTAATATAAGCGTGGTTTTCAAAAAGTATATATATATATATATATATATATATATATTATTTTCAACTTTTTAGTCTTGGGTTTGTTTTAATATAATTTTGTAATCAATATTTGAACACTTCCTTTAACACTTCTATCCGTTACTAGCGCCATCTATTGGTGAAATCTTTAACTATTCTTCATATGACAGACCCCCGTGACCCTGTATTATAGGATATAGCGGGTTGGATACTGACTGACTGGGTAATTGATCAATTAGTGAAACTAACTACAAAATTTCAAGTCATTTGGACAATAGGAAGTGGGTTAAATATCGATTATAAGATTTGTAGCAGACAAGAAACAGGTGAAGTTAAAATAAGCGTGGTAAATAAATAATAATAAAAATGAATACATTAAACGGTTACATCGATACTTTTAATGGACCACGTTCATGAATATCTATGTTTCCGCATCAGGTGGTTATTCAGTGTGCACGAATATCTTCTGGCTGCGTGTCGCCATAAACTCACAAGGATGCTGAATTCAAACACCTCGACCGTCGTATTAAAGAACACCCGAAGTCGTTTCATCGAACTTGAACTCCAGATGTTCTCTGACTTTCTGGCTTGGCGCAGTTGTTTCTAGCGGTTTTGTTTTTCGGTGATGATGCCCCTGAGGATTGGCACTTTCGCACCACTTTTTCGCTGTTCACTACAAACGTTTTAACGGATCGTCCCCACACGTGTGTTCTCTTTCAGTGTCTTCTTCGATCCATCCTGGGGTGATGCCTGCCTCGTTCCCCCCAAGCCACCCCGAATTAGATAGGCATGTGTATGTATATACATTCATACATATACATAAAAATCTTTTGTATGTTGCGTTTAACCTGCCTCCCGAATTCAAAGGCGTTAATAATGCACCGGATTTATGGATTACGACACCGCTTTCCGAGGAGTTCATTGAGTTCGGACGCCGCGATGCCCGCTCCTCTGGTTTCGGACACCAGTCCACAGAAGGACTGAGGAGGCCGGAGATCGGTCGTCTTTGAACAAAAGCAGAAACTCGATTTCGTTGCTATGCTACCCATAATAAATGTGACTTAATCCGTTCATTAAACGAGCGAAGAAATTGCAGCGCTGCATATAAACATTTCAAAAAGGCGCCTTCAACCAGCAGAGTTCAGCTCTCCGCGCGAACAGCCCACCGGATGGCGTGTGTATGTCACGTGATTTCGATTTCGCCAATGGGAGAACTGGAGTCTCCCGCTGAGCAGGAAGGTCCCGTCTCCCTTCGATTGCGTCACGGGCTCAGGCTTGCCGGTTGCCTGGTAACGCAGCCCTTTACAGAGGCCGCAGCCTCAGCTGCACTTCAGTCTTTCAAAAAGCCGCGGCGGGATCCGCACGTGCTCAGGAAGACGGACATGATGCACGCTTTGTACGACACCGCGGGCACGTTTCTGGCGGCGCTGACAAGGCACATAGAGGCACCTGAAGTCCAAGAGCCGCAGTCCTCGCTGGTAGCCGACCTGGTTTTTCTCGGATCGGCGCCCGTCAACGTGTTGCTTGTGGCCGGTGTCACTTGCGTGGCGTGGCGTTTCTGCGCGCGGAAAAAGGCGGCCGCCCGTCAAGCGCGTTTTACCGGCAAGATCTGCGAGTTGGCTTACCGGCTGTGGCTTAAACAGGGCGAGGCGACGGAGACGCTGGGCAGCAGGGACGAGCGCTGCGCTAAAACGATGTCGCTAAAGAGGCGAATGTTGGAGGAGGAGGAGGAGGTCGATGTGCGAGGGGCTGCGACAGCAAACGCAGAGTCTAGAGGGGAGACCCAATGCCCGCCGTCGCCACAGCTCGTTCAATGCCCTCGGTGCAAAAAGCTGAAGCGAGCGAGAAGCGGCAAGCAGGGAATCAACGAAGAAGGAGACGGCCATCGGGCAGCAGAGGGCGCCAAACACAAGGTGAATCCTTCTATTGATGTTTTTAGAACGAGTTTACAAGGAAAATCGATACGCTACAAATGTTACAAAATCCATCCATCCATCCATCCATCTTCCAACCCGCTGAATCCGAACACAGGGTCACGGGGGTCTGCTGGAGCCAATCCCAGCCAACACAGGGCACAAGGCAGGAACCAATCCCGGTCAGGATGCCAACCCACCGCAGGACACACACAAACACACACCAAGCACACACTAGGGCCAATTTAGGACCACCAATGCACCTGACCTGCATGTCTTAGGACTGTGGGAGGAAACCCACGCAGACACGGGGAGAACATGCAAACTCCACGCAGGGAGGACCCGGGAAGCGAACCCTGGTCTCCTAACTGCGAGGCAGCAGCGCTACCCACTGTGCCACCATGCCACCCATGTTACAAAATGCCTAACCTATATATGTAAAATATAGACTTGGCCAACCAATTTAAAAATTTAAAAACAGTTAAGCTTTCATGCATTCTAACAAAATAAGCCCAATCAACTTTACTGTCATTGTGATATGACCAGCTGACAATGGAAAATAGGAAGAAAAAATCTCTGGCCAGCAGCATCCCTGGAGTAAATAAACTTTTGGGGCAGTTCATGGTTGGTTATAACAGAAAGAGTCCGACACGGTCACATCTCTGGACACCCCAGCCAACTGGCCGCCCACTTGCTGCTGGGCATTCTACCATCGTCTTCCTCAGTGCTACACCCCATGTAGGCCTTTAGGAGGACATGGCTTCAGTCTTCTTTGTTTTCCACTCTCAGCCTCTGAACCCCCATTCTTTTTACATCCTCTGCCATATTAGATTACATAAACCTTATTAATCTTGAAGGGAAATTCAGATGCAGAAACCTAAAAACAAGGATACTGACTTTCAAGACAACTAGTACAGCCAATCAACGAATTGATAAATAAATAAATAAATGAAATTAAACTTAATGAGTACATCAGCTGGCAGCACTGAACTGCCTGATAGCAGTGGCGTGAAAAGACCCCCAGAGGCGTTTCTGAGCACACACCCTGGTGGGACGAGCCTGTGGCTAAATGTGCTCCAAGACAGCGCCACCTGGAGGGGATTTTTTCATCCCATTTTGCCACCATCCTCTTTTCCACCACAGCTCCCAGTGTGTCCAGGGCTCACCCTGTGATGGCGCAGGCATTGCTGATAAGTTTGTTCAGATGTTGTGCTTCTTTTGGTCATTTTTATTTCATTTCTGCACTGTGTGAAAAATCTTCTTCATCATCCTTTGCATGTGTCTTGCCCGATGTAATTTTCCTCTTTTTATATTCCAAGTTCTCCATGCCTTTTTCTCCTGTTCCTCATTAGTGCCGTATTCACGGCTCTCCATAGACCATTGTAGCAGTAGGGGGCGCTAGAGCTCCCTTGAACCCTCAGGTACCACTCCAAACACCGGGTAAAATTATAATTATTATTTATTTTATAATAACTATGTGCACAAAGCACCCTCCACTCCACACTACTCATATAATCAATAAACCAAATACAAACACCAATCCTCCTCTCTCAGACACTTCGCCACCCTTCCTCCCAGCTCAGCTCGATGTCTGGGTTTCCCACAGTCCTTTTATACTCCCTGACCCGGAAGTGTTTCCCATCCTACAGTCCATGTGATTTCTTATCACTTCCGGGTCAGATAAAAAGTCCTTCTCTTCAACCCGGAAACACGTCGTTCCTTCTGGTCATATGATCATGACGTGTTTCCGGGTTATAGGGCACGTACAAGTCCTTGAGCCTCCCTGCAGCGTCCTCTGGTGGGCCCCACGGTGTCCAGCAGGGTTGGGAATAAAAACCCCATTGTCCATAATTCCCTGCTGGTCTTTGGGGCACTTCCATGCTACAGGGAGGGCTCCATCTAGCGGCCTGGGGGTATTGGCCGGGATGAACAGCCGGCCATCTCCCACACCATCCTTACAATCTTTCTGTCCCATCTCTGTAGAAGGTTTTCCTCCTTAGCAGTGGGAGTCCACATCTACACTCGGTGTAATGTTTGTTGTTCCTCCGATTTCAAAAAATATGCTGGAGTGCAGAATAACTTTGGTTACTGGCCGTTGCAGAGTATTACATCCACTTGGGCCGGGTGGTCCTCCTTCCTCTTCTGCGGCCTCCCGAGTATCTCTGGTGTCTTTGTCTTGGCCAAGGAGAAGCAGAGCGAGGAGTGTAAGTGGCCATTCATAATTCTAGTGAACTCCGATAAAGAGGGATGACAACTGTGCTTTCCTGGCAGGTGACGTCTCAGAGGACACACACACACACTTTAACAGACTGGCTGTCCCATTTAGAGCCCCCTGCACCCTTAAAGCAGGGACACCTCCACTTACTGAAGCCAAACATCTCCATCCACCTCGGCTACAGACTTCCAAACTCCACGTGTTCTCTGCATTACGTCCACAGAGGTGTCTCGTTTACTCTCATAGGCGCCTGCTCGCGTCAGAGTAATGGCCGTGCCCGACTCGTGACAGCCTTTATTCACAAGGTCAGATTGTCAGTGGCTTTCCATACCCTTTGTTTGAAGCCTTTGTGAGTTTTTAGTGGCCTGGCCTTTGGTTCAAGTTAAGCGATTAAAACACTTAGGGTCACCTTCTGCAAACCTCTCGCCCTACGTGGCAGGGCTGTGTGCCCTTCTGGCATACGTCACTGAGGTTTGTGGGCCTTCCTGCTCTGATGCACGTTTTCCACCTCCTTCGGGATTCAGATGATGACTTTGTGATAACCGCCCCCAGTAGTCTCACTTTGTTGTCTTGTACCATTTTGTTACAACTTTGGAAGTCTGGCTGGCACCACTGAAGTGCAGAAAAACAAATATGTGACCAAGTCTGAACTCCAGTTGATGTCTTGAGATGTTGCTTCTAGATAGCCCTCCATCCTCATGGTGCCATTTATTTTCTGATGTGCACCTGTCCCCTTTCCCCCTCAATATGATTCTGCCACCCCTTGTGCTTCACATTTGGCATACAGGTCTTTGGCTTCTTCCTCCATACATAGCGGTGGTCAATGTGGCCCAGCAGTTCCGTTTGTTTCCTGCAACCACAGAACACGTCTTCAGAAGGCCAGGTCTCTGGTCTAGTGGTCACCTGCAAATTTCAGTTTGGACAACTTTTTACGTTGGTTTTGGAGTTGGGGCTTCTTCCTTGTGTAACAGAAGCTCTGCTAATGGTGGATGCTTTGGTACTTCAAGCAGGCCATTTACGTGACAAAGGAACGACCATCTCTGAACCGAGGAGGGGGCCTAAGGGTACATCTTTCACCATCTTACAATGCTGTGATTCCCCAACTCTCTGTGAATGGTACTCATGGCCATCGATCAATGGACAATTTGCATATCATTGATCACACGGCCCACTGTTAGCCAATGCTGCTAGTTTCGGTCATTAGGCCAGAGTGCTGTTTATAAGGTTGGAGAAACCAGCAGTCAATGGAGACCGAGGAAGTCACTCGGATGAGTGATGTGACGTATCTCCCTGGAAAAGAACTAAGTCCAGATGAACTGAATCAACTTTCTAGAAAAACCACATGGTAGGTGCATGGACGGCGGCCGTGTGGAAAAAGGAAGGGGGACCAGGGGCGGCTCTTGTGCGTCTCGTCTGTTAACGGAAATAAGGAATAAAACCAACAAAAGGAGAGGTCAGTTCCGAAAGTTCCTTACCGCATAATGGTGAGACCCGCCAAAAAGAAGACGTTATTTTCGAAAGTTCATTACGGGGCGCAGCGTGAAATGAAACATACTAAACGTTTGTAAGTACAGTGTAAAGCAGGAGCATGGGAGATTTGGGCTTCCTACGTATATTGGAAGTGACAGAAATAGTGAGGAGGGGTTTCCCCTACCTATATATACAGTTTAGGGGGTACACCGCCCTCCACCCCCACATAACTAACTTTTGTAAGTACACTGCAAGGAAAGAGCAGGCGAAATTTCAGCTTCCCACCAATATGGAAAGTGGAGAGTTAGTGCTGAGTCAGTGAGGGCTTTGCCTTTTATATGCTGTGGTAGTTTGAGGTCCTCTCGACCCCTTGAACCCTCTGACCACTCTTCAGACACCAGGTAAAAGTCCAATAATTATTTATTTGGACAATATTAAAGTGCACAAAGCACCTACACTCCACAATACTCATATAATTAATCAATAATCAATAATACAATAATCACAACCCTCCACTCCCCGACGCGTTGTCACCCTTCCACCCAGCTCAGCTCAACGCTCTGGTGTTTCACTGTCCTTTTTATAGTCCTTGACCCGGAAGCGTTTCACCCTCTCTGTCCATGTGACCTGACCTGGAACACTTGTGGGTCAAATAAAAAGTCTTTCTTTTCTTCACCCAGGAAGCACATCGTTCCCTTTGTCCACGTGACTCTGACGTACTTCCTGGGCGTAAGGTAAATAGTCTCTGTGCCTCCCTGCAGCGTCCTCTAGCGGGCCCCAAGGTATCCAACAGGGCTGAGAATTAAAACTACATTGTCCAGTATTCCCTGCTGGCATTCGAGGCACCTCCATGCTGCAGGAAGGGCTCCACCTGGTGGCCTGGGGGTACTGGCCGAGATGAAAGGCGGCCACATATCACAATGTAGAGATTGTACTTTATAACTTCTCCCCACCTTCCCTGCTATATTTATAACTTTAGGTAATTACGCAGAGTAAAAGGACAAGCGGGAGTTAAGTTACACTTTAAATAATGTATTGTTGATAATATTCATAAATAATAACAATAAGCAAAGTACAAGTGAATATTAGCAACCATACCACCTGATAAATGTTGAGGTGGAGTGTCAGGTGGCACACTGACTTGCAGTTACTTTAAATGTCTCTTGTGGTGCACTTTCTTCAGAGCGGGCCACATGCCCGGCTCAATATGGCTGCCACGCTTTGCTCTTCATTGTGTTGTCCTTGAGAGAGAGAGAGAGAGAGAGAGAGAGCGCTAAGGAGGGGTAAAGCAAGCAAATAACAGACTATCTGTCCAAACCCTACAGCCAATAGGGCGTCGTGGTACTCAGTGACTTCAGCCAACTTTAGACCAATGGGGCGCACAATCACTTTCACACCTGTCCCCCTCCCCCCCAATACCATATGTTGAGCTGATGTTTGCCCCGCTGGGCAGTCTGGCTTTCCTGTGGGGGTTGAGTGAGAGGGTCACTGGCCAAACTGGTATGAGGCACCTCCCCTGACCCCGTCCTGAAAGAGGAGTTGGGGGTACTTAACTGTACAAATAAAGACATTCAAAATATTTATCAACTTCTGCACACAATTTCTCACCACAACAGAAGGCTTACAGGCTCACGTCTGTGGAGTGTGTGGTACGTTCTCGTTCAAGCAGGTGCCCAATAGAAGTCCCCCCCTTATTGCTGGAGCTCTGTGAAGGTTTCTGTTGTTGTTTGCAGGTCAATGAAGAAGAAGAAGAAGATAAGGGGAACTTACCAAAGCAGCTGCAGAAGACCATCCAAGACGTGGTGGTCATAGACAGCATAAGTCACCTGAGAGCGGACAACGGTAAGTGGGCCTCTGCGAGGCAGATTTGTGGGGGCTCCCAAATGCCCTTGTGGGCTTTCTCATGGCCGCAGTGTCTCCTTTTTCAGAGTACAAGCTGGTATTCGAAGAGTACCACGTGGGCCCCTTGCTGGGGAAAGGCGGTTTCGGTCAGGTCCGAGCGGGAACATCAAAGGAAAACAGCAAACCTGTAAGTTCCGTTTGTGCTGAACTTGCGCTTGTTCTCCTGATTTGCTTTTTTAAAGTCGTCTCTTCTGTATCCGCACAGGTGGCCATCAAATTTGTACAACTGCCAACCAAAAACGAGTGGATTCATTTGGTAAGTGCAGGAGCGCCTTTCATGCTGACCCGCGTACTGTGATTGTGTACTCGTATTTAACACAGACCCTTCCTGTTAGTACGTCTTTATTTGGCCATGTGTGACGTTTGTGCAGATGTTCTATGGTGCTGCGTGCGTGTCACCAGTTTAGTGACACAATTTTCCCCAAATGGGTTTCCTGTGGCCCTGGCCATTCTGCTGTTCATATTTTCTCACGTCCCCTGCAGTCGTATGGCCAATGGCCTCCACATCAACTCTTTGTGATGCTCTACACATCCACCGAGTCTCTCCAGCTTTGCTTTGTGTTCCGGTGTCATTGTCCACATCTCACTCCCATACTGCTCCTCACACAGCTCTCATAAACTGTTCCCTTCAGTGCCAGTGAGGCTCCTTTACGCCAATGTCACATTAGAACAAGCGAGATAAGGATAGGCCATTGAGCCCATCAAAGCTCACCAGTCCTGTCCACTTATTTCTTCCAAAAAAACATCAAGTCGAGTTTTGAAAGTCCCTGAAGTCTTACTGTCCACCACACTACTTGGTTGATTATTCCAAGTGTCTGTCGTTCTTTGTGTGAAGACAAACTTCCTGATGTTTGTGTGACATTTCCCCTTCACAAGTTTCCAACTGTGTCCCCGTGTTCTTGATGAGCTCATTTTAAAGTCACCATCTCAGTCTACTGGACTAATGCCCTTCATCATTCAGTCAGATCTCCTCTTCATCTCTATGAAGACTCAGCTCTTTCCTCATAACACATCCCCTGTAATCAGCCCAGATCCTCTTCTCTGGACCTTTTCTGGTGCTGTTATGTCCTTTTTGTAGCCTGTAGACCAAAACTTCACACAGGACTCCAGATGAGGCCTCACCAGTGTCTTATAAAGGTTGAGCAGAACCTCCTGTGACTTGTACTCCACACATCAAGGCGCTATATAACCTGACATTCTGTTAGCCTTCTTAATGTCTTCTGAACACCATCTGGAAGTCAATAGCTTAGTGTCCACTATGACTCCTAAATCTTCTCATGAGGTGGACTCTCGATTTTCTGACCCCCCATTGTGTATTCAAACCTCACATTTTTACTTCCTATGTGTAATTCTTTACATTTACTGACATTAAATTTCATCGTCCACAAATCTGCCCAAGCCTGTCTGCTGTCCAAGTCCTTCTGTGATGATATAACGGATTCCAAATGATCTGCTAATCCACCTATCTTGGTATCACCTGCCAACTTAACCAGCTTGTTCTTTATATTCCTATCTAATTCATTTAGATATTAACAATAGCAGCGACCCCGCACTGCCTCCTGCTGGTTGCCACTCTTAACATCGGCCAATTCTGATGAGGTTCCTCACACCATCACCCTCTGATTCCTGTGTCTGAGCCAATTCTGCACCCCTCTACACTCCACACCCTGAACTTCCACTTCATTTAGTTTGATGCCCACCCTCTCATGTGGCACTTCATCAAATGCTTTCTGAAAAGTCATTACTTGACTTTGGGTCGTTGGCGCTCCGTGTCGGTTTACATGACTGTAAGTCACTGCCATGTTGAATGTAGAAACTGCCTGATGACTTCCAGCACAGTTGTGCTCACAGCCAATAGTGTGCTGCTTGACGGGGCCAGCGCTGTACGGCGGGTTCTGCTCCATTCTCAGACTATTTATTTATTTATTTATTTATTTATTTATTTATCTATCCCCCCCCCCCCCATTCCATTGTGGTACGTATGACATGAGACATCAGACAGATGAGCTTCTCTTCTCTTAATTCATTCATTGGTTTTCAGTTCCCAGAAACACAGAGCCACGGCTACGACTAAAATCCAAAACCAAACCTGTTTGAGTGGCGAGGTGCTGCCTGGTTGGGTTGAGTCAGTGCCCACGTTAGACGCCATGACTGCAGGTAACGGGTAAGATTATGTAAAGGAAGGCCGCAAATGAAAATTGTTGGAAAAGTCGTGTAATGTGACCTGGCCTTTAGAGGACAGCATTCCTTCATTGCCTCTCTCTCTCTTGGTGTCACCACTGTGCCCACATCAACATGTCACCATCTCCTTCCTCCAAAGCTACTCCTGTGACAGTTTCTAAATTTACACTTGTGGTGTTTTTATGACACATCCCTTCTTAAAGTAAGAGCTTTACATCTGAGGACACCCTGATGGCCAGTCTTCTTGTAGCCTTGTGCTGCCCAAACTCTTTAAACGGCTCGCATGTTTGCCCGGTGGCTCAAGGGTCCGTGTAGGATCAGGCCCTGCCCAAGCGTTTCTACTGCCCTGTGTGAAGCTGTAAATGACGTCAGTCCTTAAAACACAAATCTCTGACATTCAGATCCGCATTTCCTGCGTCCTCTTTGAGAATTTGAAAGCAATTTTGAATCCATCGTATCAGTGGGCTCGCTGTCTGGTGGTGAGAGGTAAACCACACAGATGACTGCTATGTTGTGTGAGAAGGTTTTCTATCATTTGCACTAATTTCTCAGATTCTTCACATAATAGAATAGAATCCATGCATTTTCCAACCCGCTGAATCCGAACACAGGGTCACAGGGGGTCTGCTGGAGCCAATCCCAGCCAACACAGGGCACAAGGCAGGAAACAATCCCGGGCAGGGTGCCAACCCACCGCAGGACACACACAAACACAAACACATCCACCCACACGGGACAATTTAGGATGGCCAATGCACCTAACCTGCATGTCTTTGGACTGTGGGAGGAAACCCACGTAGACACGGGGAGAACATGCAAACTCCCCACAGGGAGGACCCGGGAAGCGAACCCAGACAGGTCTCCTAACTGCGAGGCAGCAGCGCTACCCACTGCACCACCGTGCCGCCTAATAGAATATAATATAGTAATCTAAAACAGACAGAATATAAAGAGTGTCATGGATGCCAAGTCCGTAAAGGACATACTGTCCCGTTCAGCGATGAGGCAGAACTCCAGCCTCGCAGCATTTGTGTCCATCATGTGGTGAGGATTCACAACAGGCGCATAACAGAAGAAAATATCAATGCAGTTATGGTGGACGCTGGGGGGGGGTTGGGCATTACAGGTCCCTGATCCCGGACCCCACTAGACCCCTCACAGTTCAAACGAACCAATTAATTTTCAACATGACACCTTCTCGCCGGCTTTTCAGACACCGACGGTTCTCCTCTGCTGCACCTCCTCTTCAGGTGAGCTTTGTCCTTTTTCTCTCATAAGTCCAACTCTCCTCAGTGTGGTACAGCGGCTTCCTTCATGCGGTACTTGGGGGTACGTCTGGCCCCTACTGTAGTCCTAAAACTTGGACTCTTCCTCCCAGCAGGACCGCCAATTTGGACTGCAATTCCCATACTGCCCTGCGGGCTTACACATGGGAGGCCCACCAAAGTGATGTTGCCATGTGTGTCAGTCAGTCAGTCAGTCAGTCAGTCAGTCATTTTCCAACCTGCTACATCCTAACTACATGGTCACAGGGGTCTGCTGGAGCCAATCCCAGCCGGCACAGGACGCAAGGCAGGAACAAATCCCGGGCAGGGCGCCAGCCCACTGCAGTGCCATGTATGTGACCCTTTCAAACGTCCATCGTAAAGACCTCCTGGCCCTGCTCCGTGACCGCAAGTGTCCATCATCTGCATCAACCCAATGTCAAAATGAGATGAAGAGTATGGAGTTGAGTCCCGGTGTTCATGAAGTCCTGCACTGTACTGACTCCCCCCCGAGCCCCCCATTGCCATGCTTAGTGTCTGCCTTGTTTGTCTAAACGGCTGAGCTGGCCCTGATTATGATGTGAAGTTCCTGACTTATCCAAAGACGTGCCTCCCTTAGCCTGGAGTTGCTCACCATGTAGACATTTGTAGGACGAGCTGAACACGGTGGTGTTTGTGATGGAAAGGCGCTATATAAGGGCGCCCAGTGACCACCATCAACACAGACTCCATTTGTGACCATGAGATGTGAATACCGTTGCTTAGCTCTGCTTGCTGTTGTACCACAAGTTAACCATGAAATCCCCAATCCATGCCTTCACTCTGTTTGTATCCCAGCCTGGCGAAGCGACCAGAGTTCCGTTGGAGATCGGCCTGATGCTGCTGGTCTCCAGTGACCCCGCCCACCCTGGCGTTATTCAGCTGCTCGACTCCTTCTGCTGGTCTAGTAAAGTTGTGCTGGTCATGGAGCTGCTGGAGTCGTCCATGAGTCTCACGGACTACATGTTGAAGCAGGGTGGCTGTCTGATGGAGCGACAAGCAAACCTGATCTTCTCTGTGGTTGTGAACTCGGTGCAGTATATCCACTCCAAGGGGGTCTTTCACAGGGACATTAAGCCTGATAACATCCTGATTCAGTTGTCCACTGGGCAGGTCAAGTTGATAGACTTTGGTTGTGGTGCGTTGCTGCGCGAGGAGGAGTACACGAGCTATGCGGGTAAGGAAAGCAACACTTGTTTTTATAGCGCCTTTCATGATGAGCGAAGCAATGTAGGAGTCTGTCGTGGTCACGCAGTGCAGGGTGGGATTAAAGGACAAGTTGGGGGCTTTCCAAGGTGATGTTACTTCTGCACAGTCGTGGCGTTTATTAGTTCACCTCATGAAATTGTGTCCTAAAGTGAAGCATATTGCATACATTTTTAAAAAATCCTTCACCTGTCTTTGTTTTCTAATGGAGTCAATGGGTACTGGGGGGTCCCGTTGTGAAAAACGCCTTCAACTTTACCAGATGCCTCCAGTTTGAAGTGGCAAAGGCGTCAATTTAAGAAAATGTGCTTTCTGCGTTTCTGAGGCAGCAAAAGTAAAGTGGAGATGGCACAACGAATCAAATGCACCAGTTCAGCAGTGGGAGGAGTTACGACTGCAAACCGTCCAATCGCCAAGCTTGTCCTGCCTCTCCTGCTTTAGCGTCGTCGGCGGTTGTCTTCCATCATGGCTCATACTCACGGACTGATGCACGCGCTCCAATCTGGACTCTTCTTAACTAAACGGCGGCGGTTACATTCCATCCTGTCACTTTGAGAGTCACGCCAAGTGGCAGCGTGCTGGTCAGCGGTGCACACCAGCGTGTCATCGTACTTTACATACGTCACATTTACTGCACATCGCAAGTCATGTGCTCCCTCGACAAAACGACAAGCCTTAGCAAATGGGAAGGGGGGCACAAGCCGGACAGCGGATTGTTTAACGTGCGATGACATTTCTGAGGGTGTAAACTCACTGGCCCTAAAGCCTGTCAGTCCGTTAATACACGGGGAGACCCCTGGCAGACCCTGGCACTGTGCCAGTGGACCACCCTCACCTCGTCACTTGATTGTGTGCTAAGCATTCCTCCTGCCAGACCACCCAAGCACAGACCTGCGTCAGCAGCAGGCAATGAAATCATGAAATGAGCCCCCCGTATATCGTAAGGGCGACTTTTTTCAGTTATTGTTGCATTTCAGAGTCCGAGTTCTTGTTTTTTTGTCTTTTTTGTTAATTTTACTGTTTATTATTTTTGTATTCCCTATGCCTGTGCTGTATTCAATGTCATTTGTGGGTGGTCCCCCGAAGAGGCGGGGCCATCTGCTCATTACCATAAGAGGACCGCCCTCAGCCCTGTAAAGGAAGGGGCTACCCACAATTCCTTGCGGTTCATTTGTATGCGCTTGGGAGTTGGTGAGTATCTCGACTTGGGATTTTCTGTCCTTTATTTTGTGAATTTCTGGATTTCTTTTGACCTGAGTGCTCTGTTGTTTGTGTTTGCGACTTGTTTGCCTTCGATTGCTTTGCCTTTGCAGGCCCTCCCTGCTGTGCCTCTTTTGAGCTTCATTGTGTAAAAGAGAGGCTTTTTTGAAAATTAAATCTTTTATTTATGAAGGATTCCATGTTGCCCTTTGCCTGGGTTTTTGATGGGATTTCCCCCCCTCAAGTGAACATTTTTAGAGCTGTTTGGGACTTGCGTGCTTTGGGGCTCTTGGCCTTCATTACGATTGTGTTGTTGTCTCGAGCAGGCCATGACAATGTGTTTTAGCGCAGTCGTTCACCACTTGCCGCTGTCTTGTTGTTAAATTTGTAACTTCAAGGGGGACCGAAGTCCCCCATCCCTGCCAGTCTCCAGTCTAACATTAATCGAAATCGACTCTCGGGTTGAAACTCTGCTCACTGGATGCTCCCCTGACAAGGTCCTCCTAGAGTTTCTCACACTTCAACTGCTCCAAAGATGATAAAGGTGTGAAAACTGCTGGTCCGGACACCTAGGTGGCAACATTCAATGTCAATGACAGCGAGGAAGACGAGCAGCGAAGTGAAGAGCACAGCCGCTCCATTTTAAAATCACAACCGTGGTTTGCTTTTTACCTTCTTAAAATGACATGCTGGTGCTGTTTTTGCATGTGTGTGGAATCTCTTGATGCCGATCAGTACTCCGTAGCACTTCGGGATTGAAAAATTGACATATTCAGAAAGTTTTAAGGCTCTTCACAACGGGACCCCAGGAACCCATTCGCTAAATTATAAAACAGACTGCGCTTTCTGTTTACATTTGTAAAACGCAAAGCAGTGTGGCGTAGTGGGTAAGGAACTGGACCTCAAACCCTGAGGCTGTGGGTTCAAATCCTGCTGCTGGCACTGTGTGTGACCCTGAGCAAGTCACGTGACCTGCCTGGGCTCCAATCGGAAAACCGAAAGAAACGGAACCAATCCTAAATGTTGAAAATCACCTTAAATAAATCAAAAGTAAAATATGCTTCACTCTACAGCAGTTTCACGTGACAAACTGCTGTATGCAGTGACTGTGAAGAAAGAATTTTAATGTTTGAAGAATAGCAAACTTAACCTGCAGAGGTAGGAAAGACAGCAAATACCAGGAAAGTCAAAATCAGGCCTTGTGGGGCAAACACAAATGAACGAGCAGGAACAGCAAGAAGGCCGACATGAGAGAATCCAACAGTCAGGCATTCAGGGGACGCTCAGTAAGTGTGGAGTCGGAAGAGAGACGTGGGCTGGGGGCAACTCTCTGTGCCAGGGTGGGGTGTGGCAGGCGGTCTTTGATCTTCTGTAATACCTAAATCTGTTTGTCTTGTATAGCGCCTTTGATATCCTATCTATCTATGTCTAATCCTGCCAACTATGCTACCTATCTAGTTGGCAGGATTTGGTTGATAGATAGATAGATAGACAGATAAAAGGCACTATATCTATCTCTAATAGATAGGTAGCGTAGTTGGCAGGATTTGGTAGATAGATATCTATTATATAGTGCCTTTCATCTATCTATCTAATCCTGCCAACCACGCTACCTATCTAGTTGGCAGGATTTGGTAGATAGATAGATGAAAGGCACTATATAATATCTATCTATCTAATCCTGCCAACTAGATAGGTAGCGATGTTTGGTAGATAGATGAAAGGCACTATATAATATCTATCTAATCCTGCCAACTGCGCTACCTATCTAGTTGGCAGGATTTGGTTGATAGATAGATAGATAGATAGATAGATAGATAGATAGATAGATAGATAGATAGATAGATAGATAGATAGATAGATAGATAGATAGATAGATAGATAAAAGGCACTATATCTATCTCTAATAGATAGGTAACATAGTTGGCAGGATTTGGTAGATAGATATCTATTATATAGTGCCTTTCATCTATCTATCTAATCCTGCCAACATCGCTACCTATCTAGTTGGCAGGATTTGGCAGATAGATGAAAGGCACTATATAATATCTATCTAATCCTGCCAACTACGCTACCTATCTAGTTGGCATGATTTGGTAGATAGATGAAAGGCACTATATAATATCTATCTAATCCTGCCAACTACGCTACCTATCTAGTTGGCAGGATTTGGTAGATAGATAGATGAAAGGCACTATATAATATCTATCTAATCCTGCCAACTACACTACCTATCTAGTTGGCAGGATTTGGTAGATAGATGAAAGGCACTATATAATATCTATCTATCTCTAATAGATAGGTAGCGTAGTTGGCAGGATTTGGTAGATAGATATCTATTATATAGTGCCTTTCATCTATCTATCTATCTAATCCTGCCAACTACGCTACCTATCTAGTTGGCAGGATATGGTAAATAGATAGATCTTTATGAAAAGGCGCTATATAATAGATATCTATGTATTTATCGACTGATTGATCTATCTGAGCTCCTTCAGGTCACTTATGGTCTAACAGCTGACTGTCACCACTGTATGGCAGCGGAGATCTAGCAGTTTAGAATTCGAGCTCCTGAACTTCAGTGCGGACTCTTGGGTCCTTCTACTGTAAAGCGCCAGTCTTGATGCCCTTTTCGTTTCGATGAATGCCTTCCCTGTGTTTCCAGGTACCCTCCTGTATGCTCCTCCAGAGTGGTTTACTTTGAAGAGGTACCGGGCCGAGCCAGCGACTGTGTGGTCTTTGGGAGTGACGCTGTTTGAACTGGTGTATGGGACTGTGCCATTTCTGCAGGAGGAGGACGTTGTGAAAGGAAAGGTGACCTTCAGGAGTGGGGTCTCCACAGGTGAGAAGGGAATTGGTGTTAAAATCTCCTGTTGTCTGGATGTGCGTCGTGCTCTCTAAGGATGAGTGAGTTATTATAAGCCAGTAAGAGTAGGACATGTCACTGTTCACTGCTTATTGTCATTTCACACTGACACAGTTGAATAGGAAAGAATGAAATTGAGTTCCTATTGGATGTTGGTGCAAAATAGAAATTCAAGAGCACACAATAACATTAGCATTACGGGCAAACAACCAATGACGCGGCAGTAATGACCGAAACAAAGAAATCGGCCTGTGTGCTGTCTGGAACTCGGTGGTCCATCAGCCTGTGGCCATTCCTGAGTCCAGAAGGCAGCAGTTTGAAGAGGCCGTGATGAGGGTCAGGGGGCTCGAATGATGGAGTTTGCTCTGATGACGCACGTCTTGGTGGGCAGTGAAGTGCTGATGATGGACTCCCCGTGGTTTGTGTTTTTTTTTTTTTGTGGTAGAATCCAATGTCAGGATTAAGTGCTGCTGTATGTCAATAGACCCCCCCACCTCACCACCCCCCCAAGTTCATTTTCCCTCTGTGACTCCAGGCAATTGGATAGAGTGGCACAATGGGCAGGAGATGAGGTTGCACATCTATTCAGGAATTAATATTTAAAGATAAACAGAATGTGCCTTTACAGAGCAACCCACCTGCTGGTGCCACTTGCGCAGTGTCGGGTGGCACATCAGCTTGTAGTTACTGATCAGCTCTTCTTGGCCGGCTCATCGTCTGACTTTATTCAACTGTCCCCCTTAGTGGCCTGTCCTGGTCACATTTGCTAGGGTTGTAAATCTAAAGCCTTTGTCCCTGGGGTGGGGTGGGGTGGTTGGCTTATAAAATCTAAAGTGGTCCGGTGCACAAGCCTGGTCACCTGACCCCTAATTAAAGGTCTTCACTTACCTGGCAAGTCATAAATGTCCCCAAGGAAGAGCTGGCTCATGAAGCTTCCCTGCATTTTAAAATCGGGTAGTCAGATAATGACCAGAATATTTATATTGTTAATATTTTTTATTATTAGTCGATAGGCTTGTAATTCCCACCAATGCATTTTCTTTTGTAACTTTTGAACTGATCTAATTACTCAGAAGAAAAATACAACTGCAGCCTTCATAGTCGGTGCTTTGGATGTTTTATCCCGAAAGGCGGACCACCAGACGTGTATGCCATTGTTTCCATGTCGTCTGGCGTCACACGACACAGTTTGCAGGTGAAGGGGATGTCAAACCCGACAAGTGCAGTCGCCTGAGTGTGTCAGACTACACGACTGGGGATGTCTGCTTGTGTGACCAGGTGACATCTTTCTAGCAGTGTCTCCTTGTGTACAACACGAGATGTCCGACACACGAGCCCCCGAGGTCCTTGGCACCAGTGCCTCTTATTCCTCGTGCTGATTGGCTCTCGACTCTCGCACATCTCACACACGCACAGAGCCCGTCTACGACTTGAGACAAAAGCAGACCTGATTGATTTCGTGGGGGTGACTGGTCAGACTGAGTCACTCGGGATGTCCGACTGCACAACTGCCGGTCCTGTGAGTGCACCACCAGTGCCTCCCGACTTGCTAAGATGACGTAAATGAAGTCTGCGGCTGACAGTCGCTGGAAATGTCGTGTACTGTGACATGGCCTCGAGTCTTAGCTTACTCAGGCACTGAAGCTCAAACCTCCAGCCTCGGCTTTCCAGATTTAGAAATCTGTATGAAGGCTGACCGCCATGTGCAGCGTATCTTTACCAGGGAGCCCCCTTCCTCTGCAGATCTTGGTGTGGGGTAGAAGGGTGTCAGCCTAGGGGGCTTTAGGCTAAAACGGGTTACCGATGTGTTGGGGAGGCGTATGGGGGGGCTAGTCGAGGATTGTTTAAACTGGGTATGGAGGGGCAGGGAGTTTAGGACAGGCGATGCTTAGAACTGTACATGGAGGAACAAACAAGTGTAAAAACTAAAATGTGTATAATGTAAATTCTAATCCAACATTTAAATGTAAAAGTAAAATGAGGAACACATCAAAAACAGCTCGACCTAATGGTAGAAATATCAAAATGTGAGTTGGAGTTGTATGTAGACGAGCATAATTATGAACATATAGCAATAACGGAAACCTGGCTAAATAAGAAAGATGGCGCTGAGTAAAACATAGAGGGGTACACATTTATTAGGAAGGAAGGACAGAACAGAAAAGGAGGTGAGGTGGTTGTTGTTTATGTCACAGAGAATCTAAATGTAAGCCCCATCTTAGTGAGGACGTCTGGCTTCATCTGGAAAGGGAAAGAGGCCTTATTGTAGGAGTGTGTTACAGACCACCCAGTGCTTTTAGTAATATTAAAAGGGCAAGTTTAGAGGGGGATGTTCTAGTCGGGGGGGGGACTTTAACTATCGATAATCTCACAAATGGTGGATCACAAGAGCAGGAGTTTGTAGACGTAATCAGTGACTGTTGTTCAACTCCGTATGTTAAAGCACCAACACGGGGTGACGCCTGTCTGGATTTAGTGTCTCGTAATAATCAGGATAGAATTGGGGGTCTCGAGGTGTTTGGACCTCTAGGGTCACGTGACCATAATATAATCCAATTCTCAGTGTTTTGTAAGAGTGCAGATGCAAAGGCTAAAACTGTTAAGTTGAACTTTGGTGGGGCAAATTTTGAGCAGATGTGGCAAAGTCTAAGAAGGATGGACTGGGATAAGCTTTTAAATGTGGAGACAGTCGAGGAGCAGTGGAACAGGTTTAAAAATGTTTAAAATGTAATGCAGGACAGATACATACGTACATTTGGAATTAATAAGAAACTCTACAGTGGGTTAATAAAGAGTTAAAAAAAGAAGATTCAAAGGGAAAAACAGACAAATAAGGCGTATAACACTAATGACTCCAAAGTGAATCATAGGGCGTATGAGGGCAACCATTAAGAAGGATATCAGGGAGGCTAAAAGACAGTTGGAGAGGAATAGAGCAGAGAAGGAGAAAGACGACCTGAAGATCAGTAGAAGAAGAGACAAGGAGGAGGTGAAGTGCTTCAGGAATGGTAAAGGGGGATTAAAAGACACAGACAGTGAAATAGCGGAAGCCCTAAACTTACATTTCTCTGAGATGTTCACAAGTGAGCAAGTGGATAACCTCAGAGTGGTAACAGGGACTACTAAGGAGGTACTGAGGGATTTGGAAAGTGTAGAGAGAGAAGAGCTGCTCAGATTAAATAAGCTGAAATCAAACAAATCACCAGGACCAGATCATATTGACCCTCAAGTTCTTAAAGAGGCCAGCGAGTGCAGATAGAAACCCTTGGCACATATTTTTAGAAAGTCGCTGAAGAAATTCAGAAGGATTGAAAATATCATCCCATTATATAAAAAGGGTGACAGGGCAGATCAGAGCAACTACAGGCCAGTAAGCTTAGCATGAAACATGACAGGAAAATTAATGGAAGGAATTATTAAAGAGAAGATTGAGCAACACCTGGCAAGGACAGGACAGTCAGCGTGGGGTCAGAAGAGGGAGGTCGTGTTTCACTAACAGGCTGGAATTCTATGAGGAGGCAACAAAAGGAGACGACCAGAGTGGAGCAGGTGAGAGGATTGATGTGGACTTTCAGAAAGCATTTGATGAGGTGACACCTGAGAGGGTGGGCATCAAAGTAAAAGAAGTGGCAGCTCAGGGTGTGGAGTGTAGATGGGTGCAGAATTGGCTCAGACACAGGAAGCTGAGGGTGATGGTGTGAGGAACCTCATCAGAACTGGGCAATGTTAAGAGTGGTGACCAGCAGGGGGCAGTGCTGGGGCCGCTGCTGTTTATAATAAATATAAATGATTTAGATAGGAATATAAGGAACAAGCTGGTGAAGTTTTGTAGAAGATACCAAGATAGGTGGGTTAGCAGATAATTTGGAATCCATTATATCATCACAGAAGGACTTGGATAGCAGACAGGCTTGGACAATGACATTTAATGTCAAGAAATGTAAATGTAAAGAATTACACATAGGAATTAAAAATGTGAGGTTTGAATACACAATGGGGGGTCAGAAAATCGAGAGTCCACCTTATGAGAAGGATTGAGAAGTCATAGTGGACACTAAGCTATCTACTGCCAGACAGTTTTCAGAAGCCATTTAGAAGGCTAAAATAATGTCAGGTTATATAGCACCTTGATGTGTGGAGTACAAGTCACAGGAGGTTCTGCTCAGGCTTTATAACACACTGGTGAGGCCTCATCTGGAGTCCTGGGTGCAGTTTGGGTCTCCATAAAGACATAGCAGCACAAGAGAAGGTCCAGAACAGAACAACGCAAGGGGACGCCTGTCTGGATTTAGTATCTTGTAGTAATCAGGATAGGGTTGAGGGGACAGAGGTCCTGTTCAAGGGGACAGAAGTCCTGTTTGAGGGGACAGAGGTCCTGTTTCATCCTAAGATGAGTTCAGGAAGCTCAAGGTAGAGAAGCTGCTTTGCATGAATGTTTTTCCAGCTTCCCATAGTCCATCATGTCCCCGAGCCACTGCAGACTCCCAGGTGGCACTGGTTTTTCCAGTTGAGCAAAATTTGAGTACGATGGCAATTTGACAAAAGTGACTTCATCTGAAGGTTGGATTTCAAGCCTGGGATTGCATGTCTCCTGATAGTCCAGAGATCTCTGATATCCGCTGTCAGAGGAGAATCCGGAGTACATCTGAGCCGTCTGATTAGTGGGGAAATGTGCGTACAGTGCTGTGAAAAAGTTTTTGCCCCCTTTCAGATTTGGTCTCCATCCATCCCTTTTCTGTCTCCCTGCCACCTCCTCTGACTCCATTAGGAAGATGCCAAGGCTTTCCCAGACATGATCTCTCCACCTCCAGGTGGGACCTGTCTGAAACGGCTCCCCATGGGGATGTCCAGGTGGCCCCCTGAGCAGAAGGCCTCACCACCTGAGCTGCTTCCTTTCGCTGTGCCCTACTTTTGAGGTCCGTGTCCCTCATGCCATCACCAAGGCTGAGCCCAGGTGCCCTGTGATGGACGCTCATTTCAGCCGCTCATACCTGAGATCTCATTCTTCTGGTCAGAGTCTGCAGCTTGTGACCCCAGCGGTGAGGGCTGGCGTGCAGACTGACCGGTAAATCAAGAGTTTTGCCCTTTGTCTCGGCTCCTCCTTCACCACCACTGACTGATGCCAGGACTGTGGATGCTGCGCCAGTCTGCCAGTCCATCTGCCACCCCCTTTATTCTTCGCTCATGTCAGGACCCTGAGATCTTTAAACTGCTCCACTTGAGGCAGCACCTCATCCCAACCTGGAGAGGACCCTCAGAGGTGCTGACCCTCGTGCTGCCTGATTTGTGTTTATTTGTCAGCCCTTTGGACAAAATGGAATCCAATTGCTGTTTAATGAGCTCACGTCATAAAGTCACCCGGCCTCCGTGTAAAAGTAATTGCCCCCCAAAGTCACTCTCTGTCTCTCTCGAGCAGCAGCAGAGCCGAGTTCATTCATAAGTCACGTCCCCTGACTGCACACGGCCAGCCCTGGAGAATCAAAGACTCGACCCCTCACTCAGGTGGGCTTCAGTTTTTAAAAGCAGTCAAAGATTGCCCCTTAACCTCTCCTCGCCAGTTTATTCAATTTAAAACTCTCTGTGACCCCTGACCCACTCTGTGCTCTCCTGTGTGTTCTGCTCCTCCATTTTGTTTTTACACCTTATTTTACTTCTTTATTTGTTTTTTATTCTGCTGTTTCTCCTCCATCAACACAAACCCTGATCTCAGTAGAGCTGATCAGCTGCTGAGACCCTCCTGGCATCTCCAGTCCTGCTTGCTAAATGCCCGGGGGGCTCATTTTGGGACGGAATCCTTTCAGTCCCTCACATTCGTTTCTCTTCTCCATCCTTTGCTCTCTTTCTTTCTTTCTTTCTTTCTTTCTTTCTTTCGAGTGAGATGTTGTGTTTTTGCTGCTTTTACGTTTTCACCAGCGGCCTTCTCTTTAAGTTTCACACACGCGGCTCTCCCCTCTGGAGACCTGCAGACGCCGCCGTGTTGGGGGTCTTGACGCTGTTGTTGAGTTTTTGTTTCAAACCCGAGTCGCTAACAGAAACGACGAGCGCCGAGTCTTTCGTGGCCGAAGCTGCTGCACAATAAGAGACCCCCATTGCAGTCACCCAGTCAGCTGATGCCCGCTCTCCCCTCGTGTCTCCTTGGCAGAGTGTCAGGACCTGATCCAGCACTGCCTTCACGTGCAGCCCACCGAGCGCATCATGCTGGACTATCTGGAGTTTCACCGCTGGATGACCTGACGGTGCCCCCCGGAGGTGAGTGCCCCACCCTGCGCGCGTATCCTCCTCTCGGAGGCGGCACGTTGGCATGCTGCATGGGCAGTGTTGGGGTCGCCCCTGTCACGTCTGTCCCGTGTGTGTGGGCTCTTGATTTAAACGTCACGCCGTCCGCATTTGCTTTCTTTGGCCCTGCGTGATTTTTGTGCTCCTATTGAAGATCCCTCAGCCTGTCTGATGTCCCCGCGCTGTTTTTGGAGGGCACAACACTTTGTCCATCACGGCCGTCGTGTCCCCCGTCACAATCCCACTAACGCCCTGCACTGGCTGTGGGTTTCATTCGTAACTTCAGCTCCACTTCTGTTCTTGTCCCCAGTGCTGGACATTTGTCACTTGTCCGTGCTACTCGCTCCCGGGGGCTTTGGCATTTTGGGTGGCAATCTACCAGGGCATAAAATGTGAAGTCCACCTGGACGGGTGCCACATGTGTTGAAATTCACCGGGCATCGGTTTAGAGCTCGTTCGGCTGACAGATAAACACGTCAGTCACTCTGCCAGTTGATTTTCTGTTGTTGTGTTTAGTAAAATAAAAGAGACGGACGAGTTCTGTAAAAATCACATTTATTATTCAGTGGCTGAAATGAGCTTTGATCACAAATTAGAAAACGTCCACTCAACAACGGGTGACATCTGCAGAAGAGCGCCCCCTGTGGCCGGAGACGGGCACCACGCCACACACACGTGTTAGCAGCGGGCAGCTTCCTGTGTGGACTGAGAGTATTCGGGCCGATCTGGAAATGCCAACCTTCTGTTGAGGCGGTCGAGACCCCGATGGAGACGCCAGTGGGGTGACATTGGACGACATCTCATCTGCCGCCTTGAGTGAGTCCGTCCCTCCATCTTCTGCCCCAGTTACAGTATGTCATTCTGTGTGTAGGCCGTCATCGGCGCCAGTGGGATGACAGGTGCGAGGACTTTGGGGACCCTGCTCTCATCTGTTATCTCCGTTGTTGATGCCAGTTAAACTAAGGTGCCCACTTTTGGGGGTAGCTGGTGGGATTGTGGGAGCTGAACGCAGCTGGGTTAAGGTGAAGATTCCAACACAGGGCTCTGCGGCTGTGAGGCAGGAGCACTGCGCCCCCTACTGGCAGTCATGGGACTCATGGGGCGGGTTCGGCCCAAATCGGTTCTTTCAAAAGCGGTACGGACACTTGATGTGACACTCGGCGCGTGATGTTACCCTCTCAGTTAAACTGAGTTGTCGTTCACAGTGGGCACCGGAGTCTCTGCCATCCACCATTCCCTTCAGCACTGTTTCTGCAGCCTGGTCTTGTAGTTCACTGATAAATATGGAAGTGCCACCTTCCACTTGTCTCCCGGCCAATAATGAACCTCTGGTCTGGCAAAAGGAATTTCATACTGGGCATCAAAGTAGGCAAAGAGAGTGCAACCATGGGCTGATGCCACTGAGATGAGGATGTGCCTGTGGACAGAGAAGCAGAAGGTGAGGGGGTGGCGAGTGCTGACAGCCCGGGCATCTCCACTGTTTCACCTCCATTAACTTTTATTCATTCAGCTCAGCCATCTTCTTAAACCTGACCAGCACTGTGGGGCTGCTGGTGCCCATCTCAGCATGCACTGGGCACATGGTGGGGTGCCAGTCCATCACAGGGCAAAATATCAAACCATGAGGACAATCGGACAGCTCAATGGACAAACTGGGGGGAGCTTCCCAGTAAGTTGTGGGCAGATCTGGTGACCCTGAGATTTGATGTCACCTGCCTGAGCCACTGGGCACTGCCCTGTGTGCTTCTTTTGCTTGGCACATTTCTGGACTGTTGGTGCCAAGTCAGGATTTGTCTGAAGTGCCCGTGCAGCTCATTTGCACGTTGGACTCAGAGCACCTGGCACTGCTGCAGGTAGGCATGGACAGCACGGACTCCTGACCTCCTGTTCTGGGGGGCTTTGGACTCGAGGGTCCGCAGTGGGGGGACACATTAAAAAAAAAAATAAAAACTAGAATCGAAACTCAGCGTTGTAAATGAAAAGGGTTCAAATGATCAAAGAGTACATAAGGAGCTTAAGTTCCAAAATTTAGTACTGTGAAAAAGTATTTGCCCCTTCCTGGGATCTTCATCTTTATATTCACAAAGAATGGCTTCAGCCTTTTAGACAAAATACAATGTCAGACAAAAGGGACCAAAGTGAGCCCCATTCCTGGAGTGCCACCTGATACTTTCAAGGGTGAAGTTCTCTGATGGGCAGCAGGCCTGTGTGAAAAGGTAATTGCACCCTTGGCTCCTGAACGCGGCCAGCCCTGCTAACCTAAACCTCACCGTGAGGGGGACATCGTCAGCACAACAGCGGGACCAGCATGCCTGGCGGGAGACCTGTGATGAAGCATGGAGGTGCTGCTGGGACGGGCAGGTCCTGGTGAGGCCTAACTGAAGGACCCAGGAAGTGAGCAGATCATCCAGCCATCGGACGTTTGTGACATGAAGCTGAAACGTCTTTGGGTTATGTGGCAGGATGAGGAGCCGAAATGCAAAATCAAGCCGACAAGTCAGTGACGCGACCACCTCGGAGTCCTCACCTGAACGCCTTAGTGAGGGCCTGAGATGAGCGGCCGACACTCACAGACCTGCCGATGTGTCTGACTTGAGGCAAATCGGCAAAGAAGGGTCCACCATTTCTTAACAGTGAAATTAGTGAGAGTGGAAGGCCGACCTCAAAGCAGAGGAAGCGTTTAGCTGCTCTTAACGACGACTGCAGCCCCTTTATCAAGTATTGAAACTACGGGGGCAAGGACTTTTTCACACGGGTGATGGGGGTGCTGGATTACTCGTTCCTTGAATGAAGAAAGACTTGTGTGTCACTCGGGTCCCTTTTCACTAAGACTGCATTGTCTAAAGGCATTCATTGTGTCAAATCTGCAAGAACGGGGCCATCAGCAAGGGGGCAAATACTTTTTCACAACACGATTTTAAGTCCCAAGAGCTCAGCACTTCAACAAGAGGCGCACGCCTTTTCCATTTTTAGTCTAACGGACCTCATCTTGGGGACGTGTGCTGTGTTTGTCACTTAAGGGCGGGTCCCTGACCTCACGAGAGCTGTGAACGTCTACACTGTCTGTCACCGACGAGCTCTCAGTGGACGGTGGGCTTCGATCCCACTGCCATGGCCAGGTGACGTCATACCCTCGCTGTCAAAACGATCGTCTTTGCTCTTGATTTTTTTTTATTGTAGAAATCAACACTTGGGCACTAGGATGGGGCAGCAAAACTAAGTAATTGAGATGTGAGGGGGGCTCGGGGTACCTTGTGTGTGCCCCCCCCCCAAATAGTTTCTTTGGCTTTGGGTGACTCTTTGTATTTTGCTGTTAATGGTGATGGGAGTCATTTCTGTACCGGGTGCAAAGTCCAGTCACATTGTGCCAATTGGCGTGCAACAAGTCGCCAGTGCCACGACATTACAGCCTGACCTACAAAATGCCACCTTCCTTAACTGACCTTGAAATGATGGCATCTCTGCCAAGACCACCTTCTAGCATCTGAGCTCTAGCACTGATAGGGACCCTCAACACATCGTCACCGATTGTAACTCTGCCCACGTCGCCCCCTAGTGTCTGAACTCTGCCCATGTCGCCCCCTAGTGTCTGAACTCCATTATAAATTGGACCACATTGCCCTCTAAGTGTAAGTCTAACCACTTTGTCTGCCCCCTAATATCAGAACACTGTTGCCATGATATCGGACTTCATCGCCCCCTGGTGACTGAACTCCTTTACTAATGGTATCCTTGACTTCATCGCCCCCTAGTGTGTGAACTCCGCCCCTAATTGTAAGACTAACCACATGACTGGCCCTCTGATATCTCAACTCTCTCATCAATATATCTGACTTTATCGCCCCCTGGTGTCTGAACTCAGTTACTAATGGCATCCCTGGCTTCAGTGCCCCCTGGTGTCTGATCTATCATATCGTTTTATCAGGTCCTTATTTTCACACCGGTGAAGTCCAGTAACCCCCCCCCCCCCCCATTGCATGTGCGGACCCCAGGGGTCCTGTGAGTAGAACTTTCCATCCTGGACGTCCTCTGTACCTGAAGCCGCTTCATTCTGTAAGTTGATGGCAGAAGCAGACTGGGCCAGTGCTGACTGAAGTGGCGCTGCTGTGCCCGCCTGAAGTTATTCTTAGTTCTGCCCACCTGATGGCCGACATTTCTGTTTTTTTTTTTATCCCACAAGGAACCTCACTGCGCACTTATGAAGTGAATCCTCCGACAGTCCAAGCAGCGGGCGCTTAACTCGCCACAGCAGAGCCTTTTGAAGACTCCTAACGCTGAGAACCCAAATTGTTCTTTCTCTTCAGTGCCTGGGGGGGCCGGGGGGGCCGCTGACTGTCCTCTTTGATGCCACTTACTGCCTTAGTTAATTAGAAGGCCCGCCAAACATGCTGAAATGGTGACCCCCTTTTTGGGGCCAGTGGGGGGTCCGGAACCCACCCGTGTCACATCTTTGGGGTGGGACGGCGAGAAGGCCACACTCAGATGTTGACCCCGGGATTGGTGGGTCCAGGAGACGGCGGCGACACCCACCACTCGTCACAGTGACGTCAAGTGTGGAGATCATGTGATCGGCGTGAAGACACAAAAGTTCAAAAGAACCCCCAAAGCTACTCGACTAAAGGGCGACCACCGCCACGCGGACCACCCTAATCTGAGAAGGTGCTCACCAGAAGCTGTGCAGGTAGCAGAAGTTGATTCTCCTCCAGAAGCCACAAAGCAGGCGGTCGCTGAGCCAGCAGGAGATGGCCAAAGCCCACCAGGCGACGGTGGTGAAGGCGAGTCGCTGAATCTGAGGGTCTGTGCAGCTGTGAGAAGGAAAAGCAAAGAGAAGGTCAAACTGAGGGGTCCGCCAGCTCATGGTGGGGGGGGACATGGCCATCCAGGGGCCAACGCCGCGGCTCTGAGACTCCCACCTTTTCATTTCCTGGCAGAGGACGTACAAGATGTGCAGCGTGATGGAGTTGAGCGCGTAGGCATTGACGGTGGGCTTAGCGAAGGAGAAGACGGTGCTCAGGGTGGCCGTGAAGAAGACGAGCCCAGCAAAGGTACACCTAAAGTAGGGAAAGAAAGAACACATGGAGGAGTGAGGGGGGCATCAGACGAGCAGAGCTTGACGAGGAGACCACCACCGCTCTTCGACTGTGCCCACCCTCTTCATTTTGGCTTGTCTGGCCCCCTGCCTCACCCTCACCTTAAGCCTTTTGATGAACGCCCGTGGAAGTCTTGACGTTCATTTTTGGTTCTGCTCTTGTGTGGTGAAGCCCGAGCAGCGGGTCAACTACAGGGGTCTGGTGTCACGGGGGGCTTTGCCCACCTGGCCATTTCCTCCTCTTCTCTTGTGCCTCCTCCATTCAGTTCAGTTCTGCAGCTCCATGCCAGTTCAGCCCTTTACCTTGAGTGCCCCTCTGCTCGTGCCCACCCCTCTTTTTGCCCACCTTGTGTCTCCTCATCACAGGTCCATACGCACTTCACACCTACTGGACTTTCTTACCAGTGTCCCCCACTGTTGCTGTGTCCTCTCCTTTCTTTTTTGTAACTCCACACGTCCGTCTCCACATTCTCACGTCTGCCACATCCAGTTTTACTGCCCACTCCTCACTGCTCCACTCTGCCCATCCTGACTGGTCTTACTACTGTGAAGGACTGGCATTTGTATTTAAGTATTGGAACCATGGGGGCACTTACTTTTTCACATGTTTGTTCCTTGAATAATAAAAGTTGTGCTTTAAAAGCTGCTCTAATGCCAGCCATTGTGCCAAATCTGCACCTGTAGCAGATGGGGGCACTTACATTTTCACAGCATGCATGCCCGCCACTCCACTTTCTTCCTTTTGCTCATTTGGCAGATTTTTTTATTTTCATGCCACATACCTGCCAGTGTAGTCTGTGCCATAGAGGCGGTGAAGCTGCTGGGTCCCCCTGGCACGGACAGTGTGGGTAGAGTGTGGTGGGCACTGTAAGCTGACCTCCTGCCACCCCTCCATGTTCATTGTAGATCCTTTTAAATAAATCATCAGGTGGCGCCGTATCCACAATGGCATAGCTCAGGTACAGCACTGTCGCCTGGCTCTGGGATCAAGTCACTGTGCCCTGTTCTTGAACCACTAGGTTGGCAGATGCCAGGCTCTACCTGTTTGAACCTCTGCTGCCACGGCCGAGGCGTGACAAGGCGTTGCCTGCTGCTTGCTGTAAGATGATCTCCTTCATAGCCACAGCTATTGAGTTTCAGCGGGCATTGACCCGCCAACAAAGGCTGTCACACGGCACCTTGCGAAGACAAAGGGACACCTGACCCGGCGCGGCTTGTCAAATGTCTCAAGGGACCAGGGGATGAATCAAGTGGCGCAGGGTACAAGTTCAGCTCATTGGTTGGGGGCGCCGATGCCCGCATGCCAACACCCTGCCGGGATCGTCTGATCAAACGGGCACCCGCCGTCCATCCTCTGACTTGTTACTCCAGTTCAGGGTCACTGGGGGGGTTGGCAGCACTGGGTGCGAGACAAGCCTGGGCAGGGTAGCAGTTCACTGTGTGCCCCACCCACCTAATTCAGAGCCCCCGATGAACCACCGCCATGCAGGCCTTTGGGGTGCAGAAGGAAACCTGACAAGAAGGCGCCAAGCGCATGAAGTCCAGAGAGGCCACGCTTGGTCTGAACTGGGGGTCCGCACTGAGTTTTCATTCTCGCTAATCCCGATCCCTGACCTCATTTTCTGTGTTCCCCATTTTTAATCGTTTCTTACCGAGCAGCCCACCCTCTAGCTGGGGTCCGTTGACACCCGTGTTTGATGTTTCAGGACGGACGACTGCTGATCGGGAAGAGAAGATCGACGAGGTGGGGGACGAGTGGCAGAAGGGGCACAAAACGACGAGCCCACCAGGATCCGAGCCGAGCCCCCCACTCTGAAGCCTCCCCTTTGTGTTTAAAATTCAGTGAGCAGGAGGGGGGCACAACCACAAAAACAAGCCTTAAGGGTGCACCACTTTGGGGGGGGGTGGTCCTCCACGGGTGGTGCCATAAAGCCCCTCGGGCTCCTCACCTGTCCTTGATGAAGAATGGAAACCGGTGGCGTGGAAACCAGAGGGTGTAGCCGATGGCCAGGACCCAGAGGATGGACAGCTCGTCCAGCAGCTGCCCCATGTAGCTGAGGGTCATGTGGTAGTAGGCAGAGAAGACCCCTGTGAACATAAGAGAGACAAGCTGGCATTAGAATGACTGATTGGCAACACACGGACACCGGTGCCCAGCGGCTTAACACACACACGCACACAGAACTGGCTCAGAGCAACCACTGGGGGGCAACAGTGCCAGTCCACAGCCGAGCTTCTCCTCACTGTCTGACAAGATGGGCCAGGAAGATGGCAGCCATCCACAAAGAAAGGGGACACACCAGTCATACCATCATTCATTTTCAAAACCACTTAACGTGGTTCAGGGTCACAGGAAGTGCAGTGTCTACCCAGCAGTACCCTGAACGGAGTGCCAGCCCATCAGAGGGCACATTCTCTCACATCACACTGAGCCACCGTAACTGGACTGTAAGATGTGGCCCATAATCAGGCTGGACTTCGAACCCAGATCTCTCCAGTGGTGTGGCCACAGCACTAACCACTGTGCCACCCAACCTCCTCGTGATATCAGGAGTCACCAGGGGGCACTGCTGATACCCCAAATCTCACATGCCTGTGACCCCAGAGAACAAGTGGACAACATGGCTGGAGTTGTCCAAAGCGGCGGTGATAAAGAATTACCAACGATCATCATCATGAGCCACACCAGGTGCACGGCGTGGGTCCTCTCCTTGGCATACGGGTGCAGCAGGTACATCATGATGGGGGCAAAGATGAAGAAGCTGGCACTGCTGACCTGTGGAGAGATGACAGAACACCCACCATGGTGATCCGGGTTCAACCAGCACATGTGGGTGTGACGATCCTGACTGGACTTCAGCAGGACAACCGCCGCTCCCCAACTCCACCCACCCACCAGAGTGACGGCGGCCCCTTCTCACCGTGTTGTAGAATTCGGCCACTTCCTCAGAAAACTGGAAGTTGTCTTCACACCAGTCCACCTCGGAGCTCTGGTAGGCGAGGACACTCTCCATCTTTGTGAGTCCTGCAAGACACCAACCGCAGCAGACCCATGAAGTGGACAGCTGGCCACAGGTGACCACTCAACTCACTGACTTGGGCCGATGGGCTGACCGCCATGAAGACTCCTTCTACTGCCGCCTGTACCCGTAGTGGCACATCTGTGGTCACTTGTGTGTTTCTGATGGAGACCAAAGTGTGAGGTGCCCACTCATACTGACCCCTGTTGGCACAAGCTGATGTTTGAGCCCCTGGACATTGCCGGCCGGCGGTGGACAGCGTACCTCCAGAAAGTCACCTGACCACAGGGTAAAGCCATCAGTAAAGTCACCCTGGCCTCCTGGTCCCACCTCTGCAGGTCACTTCCATGGACGGAGTGGACCTTACGGGAGACACGGGGACTCCAGTGTAGCACCCCCTCTAGTGGACACTAATTTCCCTTCACCTGAAAAGCACAGCGGGGGGGGGGGGGGGATGGGGGGGAGAGAGACTCCTGCTGGCCACATTTGACCGTTGCACTTGGTGACTACCGATTCTGACATTGTACCCCCTGGTGCCCCTCATGGCACACTGCCAGCCTGCTCCTGGGTCTCCGTGCACTTTCATCGGTGCTGACGGCTTGTCGCCCCCTGGTGGCCCCACACTGTGCTGCTGAGTAGCATCTGCTCGTTTTGTATAAACTACCATGGGGGGCTTTCGCTACAGAAGGCGCTATATTAGACCGGGACTGTTCATCTAACAAGCCCCCCTACCCACCCATTCTGCTGGGTGCTCCTGTGATGGTGGAGATCTGGACAGGGTTGCACATTCGTCCCGGTAAGATGCTGCAGAAGAAACATTTCTATTGGAAAGACCAGCAATGTCCGTCGGACCGGCTGCTCGGGTGGCCGCGCTTACAGCTTTCATTTCCTAATTTGTCCCAAATAAAGGTGGACGAGAGGACTGGCGCAGACCCCCATCCCATACCTGGGGGGCACTTGCCTGTCGCCCGCAGCTTGATTTGTTCTGCTGGGGTGTTGTTACATCCATGATGGTTAGTATACAAGTCGAGCAAAATGAAAACCTTAAAAAAAAAAAAAAATACAACATGCGAGCTTTCGGTTATCGAGGGTTAGAAAGGCGATCGGCGCTCCGGCCATCTGCTTTGTGAACCGGTGGGGGGACCCGGCAGGTGACAACACCGGCAGGCGCCAGTCCAGGCGGGACATCTCCAAGCATCCCCCGTAAAAGGAAAGTCGTCCAAATCCACAAAGAGAAGGCCAGCCGGGGGTCCCACCCTGCCGACATGTTCAATTGTGGACACCAAAAGCAAAAAGGCGTGAGAGAAAGAGACGGAGACGGTAACGACGCACGAGAGCCGAAGAGCAGCAGAACCCTGAAGGTGCGCCCTCCACACCCCGTTAAACCTCCCCGTCGGACCCAAACCGCCGGCTGTCCCGGGACTCCCCGTGCGCCCCTCAGCCTTACCTGCGCCGCCCGCTCCCGGTGTGTAAGCCGCAGCAGCTTCAACAAAAGTGAGCGTCTCCTGGAAACGCCAGCGCGCGCACTCGTGCTACCTGCGACAAGAGGGGACTGTCACCAGCGCGGCGCTCTTAAGCACACTTGGCGTCCCAGCCAGTTTTTCTGGTTTCTTCACAGTAAAGAATCCGGCAGGACAACTTGATGTCCATTCACGAGGACCGGTTCAACGATCAAGCCGTTAATTAGGTGGGGACTGCTGCGCGGACGAGCGGGAAAGTAGACCTGAGGTGGTGGGCACCCTGGGACAGGTTGGGTTTGTTTTTTTTAAACCCACTCCAGATATTTCGATCGCACCAAAGCCAACCCCATAGACCACCACATCAATAAATACTAACAGTAGGGGGGTCAGTCCAAATGATCTGAGGCTGCCACAGTGAACTCCAGCATATTCTGGGCTCCATGTCTCAGGACACATTAGAGTAGCCCTCCTCCTGTTGGTGCCCCCCCCACCGTACATTTCAGAAGTCAGTCCAGTGGGCTCTCGCACAGCCAGCTGTGTGTACTGCCAACAGCACAAGCTGCCATTACAGCAGAGGGTACACTTCACACATTTAATACTCCAGTTAAACTCAGGCCTTGGTTGTTAGACAGATTGCAGGTGGATGGACATTCAGCTACAGAGAAACTGGCATTAGTTCCTTAACAGTCTCTGCTCACATAATTCTTTGAATATCCTCAGAGACCAGTCAAGACCCCACATCAAGATTAGGGCTACTTGCCCCCCCATTCATGACCATCTACCTCCATAAACCACCCTCTCTGAGGTTCCAGCCCAGTGTGAACACACATCCAAAGCAGCAGCGTCTTTACCATCTCCATCCACACACAAGCTGTTGTCCAGACTCCAAGTGAATTAAACTGACAAGTTAAAGAACACACACACACTGGAGCACCGAGGTCAGAGGACGCACCCCCTCAGAAAGGCCAAGAGCCACAATGCCAGGCCAATGACAGACAAAGGAGAAAAGATTCCAGTATTTATTGGTCTAGTCGTGTTGTACATTCCTCTAGTCTACATAAACTTCTAAATGTAATCATTTAAAAACAAAACCTGAAAAATTTATAAATACATGATCAAAAATATGTCTAAGCCTCAAAACTATACACAGGCTGAAGACTGGACCATGGCAACACAGGGCAAGTGCCCGCCGATCCCTCCATCCAGTGTCGGCAGTCCTCTAAAACAGCATTTAACCTGTCAATTTAAAAAACCCCACCACTCCAGAATACTCCTCTGTAAAAAGAGGCAAAATAAAAATAGCACTGGAGACCACCACAGAGTCCTATGTACATACATTTACAGCTGTTGTTAAAAAGGAAGTAAAATACTGTTGTGTGGAATGAAAGGCAGTCTCAATGCACAAACCCCAAATAGCTTACACGGAGGAGACGCGGCTCAAAGTGCTTCAAAACACACTGAAAGCTTTATGTTTATATAGAATCTAAAAAAGTCTCCTGGTTTAAATCAATTACCAGCAAACTAATGGAGTAGAAAAGAAAAAAGGTTATCACATTGAAAAAGCTTTGAACCAGGGGACCTGGTCACCCCAACAAGTCACAGGTAAACTGCAGACACTCCACAGCCACCCACATGCCCACGTCTGACAGTCCGGACAAGACTTCATTCATCATCCTCATCTTCATCCTCTTCTCCATCATCTTCTATGTCCCTTTTTCTTTTCTGACCATGAGCTGCATCTGGAATGAGGGGGGGGGGGGGGGGGGGGGGGGGGGGGGGGAGAAATTAACCATTTTGCCATCTCCACCTCAAATCAGCAGAACCCTCTTGAAATGTCCATTTTAAAAAACCGGTGGGGAGATGATAAACACAGAAAATGACCCTTCAATTACTGAGGCTCCTAGTTCATAGAAAATAGTTTAGTTTTAACCTCCTGCATCCCATAATCAAACCAAATCAGGAACACTAAAGACGTCTGCTATCCCAATATGTGATGGCACAGCTGCAGAAATGGCCTAAAGGAGATTCTCACTGCATGTTGCCAGTTGTGGTCCAGGGCCACAAGCCACAGTTTACAGCTTTAATTCAACAGTTAAAGTATCTGTGGAGATGGTAGGCAATTTACAAAGCTACTACTGATACTTACCATCTTCATCCTCATCATCCTCACTATCATCTTCATCCTCATCTTCTTCCTAAGATAGTTACAAGGATAGACATTTGCTTTCAAGCAGCTCATCTGCAGTCATGTGCACTTTTAGGTTAAATGCCAATTTACTACAGTTTAGTAAAAGCAAACCTTTAAAAAAAAAACTCACATCATCAACACCATCCTCCTCCTCTTCTGCATCCAGCTCATCCTCATTGACTCCATCTTCATCAAACTCCCCTTCATCTTCATCCTCTTCCTCCTCCTCTTCACAATCTTCTTCATCTTCATCTAAAAGTCACAATATTAAAATTTAAACCAAACTAAAATTGAAATCCATGCTACAGGTCACTTACTCCCAGGGGGCCTACCTTCATCAAAATCCTCATCAAGGCCATCTGGGTCAGAGTCTGGAGCCTCTTGATCATCTGCGTCAAAGCCATCCAAATAAGTGAGCTGAGGCAACAGTCCCAACACACTGTCACGATACTCCTGCAGCATGGTCACTTCACAGTTGAACAGATCCAGGCTACGTAGGTTGGGAAGTTTTTTCTATAGAATTAAAAAAGACCCACCATTAAACAGGACATACTGAAGCAACACGTACTGCACGAGTATCAAAGTTCTACAATAGAAAGGACAGAGTGCCAGATCTTCAGTTTGGAAGAAACCAGAATTAAAAAGCTCCACAATGGTCTAACCCCGACCAGGTCTGCAAATGCCAACTCAATGCTTTGCCTTATGGGTCTTAAAGGCTAATTCTAACATCCCTTTAAATGCCCCAAGAGGTCTCCACTGCAAATCCATTGTATTTCATTGATAATCTTATTATCCAGCAGTGATACCAGGTCTTTGCGCAGATGACACACTAGGGGTTTTAAGTCAAATTCTAAAAATTGCCATTAAAAAATGTCTGTTGTGGGTAAAATTAAAGTATATGGTAGCATTCAAAGTGTGCAGCAGTTTGCAAATGCAAAAAAAAAAAAAAAGCGGAAGAGAACATTTAGAATGTTAAATGTGAACAAACTACTCCATGCAGAAGAAAAATCCAGTAATGCCAAAGTTGGGTCAGAACTAAACTGTACAGGATGGAAGAAAAAGCTACTATATATTAAAAAGGTGTTAAAATGCTGAAAATGGAAAACCATTTCAGAAAGGTTAAATCTGACTCAAATGTGAACAAAAATCTTAATTTTAGAAGTATGGTGCAGAATTTTATACTGTATTGAGGATTTGTTCCGAATATTGTATCAACCCCCAACCTACCTGGAAAGGGGTCTCTTTCCCTACAAGGTTTTTTTTGGGGGGGGTTCCTTATCTTCCACAGTCAAGGCTGGGGGGCTGTCAAGAGGCAGGGCCTGTTAAAGCCCATTGCAGCACTTGTGTGATTTTGGGCTATACAAAAATAAATTGTATTGTAAAAAAACTAAGGTTAAAATCATGGGGCTAATCAAGCGTGGTAGATGCTAGTCCTTCTGGCAAAAAAGGTAAGATGCCACCAATGCAAAGGTTGCCACACCCCCCCCCCCCCCCATATTGGCTAGACATCAGTTACCCTACAATACTTTCTGAAGCTTCAATTGACAGCCAGTTCATCTCACCGAATATTTCTGAATTGTCAGGTCTTCTGTTGTACTGTTCCAGATGTTTATGCATCTTATTGTTAAACAGGTGTAAATGTAGCAAGGGCCAATGTATAATAAAGCTAAAGTCAGATGAGTCAGTTTTAAATTCACACATTTGTTCAAAGCATTTAAATTCAAAGTCCAAGTTTACACAAAGGTAGTTTTCACCTCTAGTTTGGGGTGGGAGGAGCCACACACCAAAATGTGCACACAAATGTTTGCTTTTCTAGGAGATGCCTTATTAGTCTTAAATGGTACTTAAGGTTTATAGTGAAAAAGGACGACAAGTAGTAACACTTTTGTATCAGATGCGGACATGTACATTTGCACAGTATGACAAAGCATGTGCAAAGAAGCCTTAAAGGGAATTTCATGCTGAAATAAATGACAACCTGACAGCAATATATCCACGTCTGAAAAGCAGATGTAACGCAATTTCTAGATTAACACAAGACACTAATTTAGTCGAGTGTCAACTTTAATATGCAAAGCATTATAAACGTGCAGAAATAAAATGACTGAAACAGTGGAGGAGTTATTCATCCAGTTTACCTATCCTCATGACAACTTGTTTGACATGTACAGGTCTTCAGATGCTAACAAGGCTATTTAGAAGGTCTCCATTAAAAACAAGCAGCTACAATAAATGGACAGCATAATAGCTATGCTAGAGTAAGAGGAGTGAAAACCAGGTCTTAAAATTACCAATGGATCCAATGTACTGAGATCTTTGATTTTGTTGCCACTGAGATTCAGATGAACCAGATTAGGAGTCTTCTCTGCAAGAACTTCCAAACCACCAGATATTCTGTTGTCACTCAATTCAAGCTGCAAGAAACAAAATACTTGGTAATTTTGTATAAATGTACACTGTACAGATGATTCAAGGCTGGGGTTTTTGTTTTAATTCAATTCAAAAAACCATCACACACCACAGCCCCAAACCTACCCAAGTGCCTACAGAGTGAGAAACAACTCTGTCCTGCCTAACTTGTTAAACATGCAGCTAGGCAACTTTTACTCCGGTATGTTAGCAATTTATACACTCCCATTAAAAAGCATTAATGTAAACTGTAGAGGGAGTTTGTCTTTGGTTTTCATTTGCATTGCAGTATGGCTGGTTGTGGGTGTGGCAATTCTACAAATTCACTCCAAGTGTTTGGATCATTGAAAGTTTAAGTATGACACTCACCTTTCTCAGTTTAGGGAGCTTAGGCAGGTTAGCCACAGACAACAGGTTCACATTGATCATACTAAGGAACTCTAAATTTTCAAAGTCTGCTGAAAGACCAACAATTTTCCCATCATCTGAACGGCAGTTATCCAACACAAGCTCTTTAACCTACAAAGCAAGAGACGACAAGTTAAAATGTTAATATACATCACACTAAACCTGCAAAGCAGATGATTAGTACTACTTAATCCCAAACCCTGACAATAACTCCAAGTCTTCAGTGTCCTAGGAAAATGCAAGACAAACCATTTTCAGGCCGATAAGTTTATTGTATCAGTATGCTGCTGCTGGAGAATGTGAATTTCCCATTGGGATTAATAAAGTATCCGAAACTACATCTTTTTCAGGTCAAAAACTCAACATGTTAATGACCATAAAGTTTACCACACAGCACAGGTTCAAGTGAATCAAACCACTTTAAAAAAAAACAGCAGTTATACTATGTCTTAGTAAAGCTAAGAAATACAACACAGGGAGACCATCAAGAGTACAAAACTACCAACAGGGTGAAACAAGTTAAGGGGTGGGGGGAGGGAGATAATCTACTGCCACATGTCACATAAGGAGGGGATTACAAGCACTGAAATACTGGGGACATTTCATTGTCAAGCACAATGAATGTTTAAAATGGACCTATACTGTGGAATACAAGATAAAATCCAGTACTGACCAACATTAAATTGCTGCATGACCCAACAGGAGTAAGGCTCCTCATCAAACATATTGATAGAACAGAATGGGTCACCTTTAGGACATTTGCCACCTAGCTTAGAGGAAAGGCCTATGGTGACCTTCCTGCAGAAACCAGAATCATACAGGGGGGGGAAAGAAAAAAAAACCCCCACTAAAGTTTTTACAATTATTGGAGGCTATGGTACTCAGGGTTGTCAAAGGAAGTTTTACTATGCAAGCTTTAAATAAAACCGATTGTTGCATAAGACTGGACAGAATGCACCATGCCCATCTTGCACATTGGTGCAGCCCCAATAAATTTAGACCAAGTAAATAAAGATCTCCACTGCGGAACACAAGGCATTCCTACAAGTCACTTTCCACAAAACACTCAATTTGTGGGAAACAGGACCTCAATGCGTCTTACATTTACCACAATCAGGAATAGCGAGTCACTAGTGTTCAAAATTGTCCGTTTTTACCTGCAATTTAATTACTCTTTAATATTGTTTTGTATCAGTATGCTGCCGCTGCTGGAGTATGTAAATTTCCCCTTGGGATTAATAAAGTATGTAGTGTTCAATCAAACAGGTTAATTATGTATATCATGCTTGAGTGTGTATGCGAAGTCTTGGTGTTTGAGAAGTCAGCTGTAGCCATGTTACACTTGAAGCAGAACTGCAGATACACCAAATACAGCTGGTACCCTCAAGTGAAGGTGCAGTGCGGGTTTCATTTGTACTCTGTAGATTTTGAAGTCAGAACATTAAAATACACCTGCGTGAAGGTAACAAAGGATTCCAGAATTAAACATTAAAGCAACGACTCACTTCAGGGCAGCGACTCTAAGCAGATTACCTTACTGAACATGAACGGCTTTTTTAATTTAATCTACACAGAAAAAGGTTCAAAACTCCAATACCTTTAAAGTTATTTTTCAAGTAGAAAAATGCTAAACATACTGGCATCAATCGGGGTGAACGCACATTGCCGTGTACCCCAACAAGGTCTACTGGCGGGCACAGACGCACTCCGAACACACACTGCCATGCAAGGAGCGGGGGCAGCGCGCCCGCCACCACGCGAATAAAAGGTCCACGATAAAAGCTAAGGCCCAAAAGTTGAACAATACCAACGAGCTGTACTCCGACACCACAACTACTCGCAATCAACTGGCCAAGGGCGTCGCACAGCGGCAAATCACTTCAGCCCCCATGTGCCTGCAATTGATATGGCGCGAAGTTTGAAAAGACGAGGCCGTGGCTGTTAGCCATTCCAAGGTGAGGTGGATCACCCTTCTAAACGTTTAGGATAGAATTTAACGCTCGATGCACAACTTATGACCAGAACAGGTACGCGGTGCAGAGGAAAAGGAGAACATTATTCGTGGTCGTTTAAAGCGCATTAAACAAAACAACGCGCCAGCTGCCGCGTGACCTTCAGAAGCATCTCGCGATAGCCAAGAAGCGGGAGCGCGCCCCGTGTGAATAATCAATGGGCGCATAGGTGAAAAAAACACCACATATAACCGTTGCTTGCCAACAGACTATAGAACCGACTTTAGAAAGGGGAAATAAAAACTCAGTCCTCTTCGAATGATTGTAATAATCTGATTAGAGGTGCAACTAAAGAATCGGAAAGCTACAACACGCCCCCATTTCACCACATCTGTTGTTGTGACTGCGCGTGCGCGACCCAAAAGCCTGAAGCAAGCAGCTCCGCCCGGGACGGCCACCTAACCCCCTAATTTAACATACAGGCAAACGGCATACCGGCGCAAGTTACAACAACAGGGGCGTGCGAGAGCTGTCGAAGTTTTACACAGTGACCTATATTTGGTACGCAAGTCTCTTACTTCACCACACTTTTCCTGAACCCAGCGACATCTTAAATGTTTCTTACGTGAAACGCGTCCCCAGTTAAAAAGCGCCTTTCAGAGGGCTTTTCGAGCCAGTAACCGCATAGAAATCGGTAAGCGTAAACGGCTCCGTCCGTGGAATGAATGAGCCTCTTCGGCCCACCATGTGCTCCTCTAAGAGTTCGAAGAAGTGGCCCGGTCTTGACACAATATAACCTCTAGACCTAGAAGTGCTCTCCCACGATGGGAGAATATTAACATTACCACCCCAGACCTGAGACACGGTTTTCATTTTTCTAGAAGATCCACACAACAGCAACTTTAAAACGGCCTACCACGCGCGCTTTCGCTACTTCTCGCGTACTCACCTCCGCCGGCTTTCTGTTTCTTAGTTCCAAGTTGATTCTGTTTTTCATCTCCATCCTTCCTAACTCCGACAAAAAATATACAAGAGCCTATCGAAGTTAACGTTGCACCAGTTTCCTTTCTATTTATGAAACTAAACGAAACACTCTCTTCCAAAACACGAGCCGAGCAAGCGCTCGAGTTCTCTGCGCAAATTCAGGCGCCAAGTCCTACAAAAGAGTTCACTCGAGAAGGACCGGTCCACCGCGTGTTATAAGCAGCTCCTTCACCAATCAGGAGAGGATAAATGGGCGCGCGGCCAGAGAACTTAGAAAACAGCGGACCAATAGAATCAGAGCTTTCCGCCCACTTCCGCTGCGTGGCCGGTATTGGCTAGAGTGTACGTAGTTATGGACGCCATGTAGCCTGGGTATGGAGTGCCCAGATGAGATATATTTCGGTTTGATGTCTTAAGTTATTATTAAGCTTAATTCACCAGACTGTTCTGTACTGTACTAGTATACATTAAAATACATAGTAAAGCATGTTAATTGTTCTGTTTTAACTGACACATTCCATGTATCCAGCCATCTTGTGAACCTGCTTTATTCAACGCAGGGCAGAGGAAGTCCCAGCAGACATTTAAGCCTGAACGCAACGCAGCGCTTTATGTTGTTTTATTGGCTTTCAAAAGCACCTGCGACGGAGCAAGCAGTGAGTGGCGCTTTATAAAGAATGAGTGGCGTGATATCTTTTCACAAATTTTGACATTATCGATTCACGCTTTTTAATGTAAATCACTGATAGGCGCACCGTTTCAAACTTTTCACCTTTTTAGGTCGTATGATGCTTTGGGGTTCGTTTCCTGCCTTGCGCCCTGTGTTGGTTGAGATTGGCTCCAGCAGACCCCCGTGACCCTGTAGTTAGGATATAGCGGGTTAGATAATGGATGATGCTTTGTTAACGCGGGGTTCAATTTTAAAATTCATAACACCTGCTGATCATGTTGATGGAAATGCGCTACATAAGACGACTTGGAACTGGACAATGAGCCGTAGGGGCGCGCGACCCCGCCGCACGGTACGATTTTCGGTCGCAGACTTCATTCACGTAATCTTTGCGAGTCGATGCGCGCTCCCGTGAATTTCGGTCGCGTAATGTGGCATCCCCAGCGACAGAACGGCGGGGGAAAGAAACAAACGAGTCGTAGTTGTGGCCTCTGTGCAGGGCAGGATTAACCGTTAAGCAAAATAAGCAGTTTCTTAGAGCATCAAGGTAAAGGGAGTTGGGGGCACCACAGAAATGTTCCTTTGCCGGATTTACCACGGACTATATGGCACAAAACTGCGAATGATGCAGATGAGCCAGGTTCCACAAAAAGGGGCTCCCAAATTAAATGAAAAAAATTAAATACATATGTATACAATAATAAAATAGTAATAATAGACGTTAATGATATACAATATATTTACTGTTGGGAAAACAACAAAATGTGAATCTGATCATTGGCACACAGTCCACCGAAGCTCAGGTGATCATTCTTGACTTGGTCATGTCGGCTGTCCTACTCAGTCGTCCACTGAGAGGGAGTGCAGTTTATGGGGGCACCAAAATCTCTTTAAGTGCTTAGAACATCACAGGTCCTCAGTGTCTGAGAGGAGCGCAGTATAACATATACAGTTAAGGTGTGAAGTTGAAGTGGGTGTCATGGGCCGTGCAGAAAATTGATGGGCACTTCTGACTGATGGCACATGCTTGTCATGCCACGACTCAAAAAGGAAACTAAAAAGGCTGAAGTTGCAGCTAAAGTCACCATACCTGTAAAACTGTGTCAAGTCGACGCGATCAGCAACTGGAAAGTCGTGTAGTCTGACATCCCCTCTGACTAGATGTCTTGTAATGTGTGGTCGGATTTTCACAGTACATCCTAAATGGTGGTCCAAACCCAAGGCCTTCACTGTATTTCCCTAAAATCTCAGGCAGCTGCCTTCAGAAAGTCCTGTTTGGGTTAGTCTTTCTCCTGAGTCTCCTCCTGATGACAGTGGGCCCCCTCACGTCTGCTTTTTGAGGGGTCTGAATAGACCAAACGGTGACTTTATTCATTCTTTCTACTCCTAGCCCCACCCGCACCCCCTGTTGCCAGCTACCTTCCTGAGGATCAATTCAAACCAGTGCCATCTTTAGTGGGCTCAACAACCTGACCTCAAATCTTGTGTCTTTAATACCTGAAAAATCTGAGAACTCATCTGGCAGATAAACAAAGGAGCGACTGAGTGGTCTTCTCTTGTACCCCAAAACTGCAGTTCTAAACTTGAATGTTTGATGTAGGTGGATGCCAAGCAATCCAATAATTACAAAAGTATTATGTAAAGAATGGGTGAATTAATGGGTGGCACCTTGGTGGTGCTTCTGCCTCGCAACAAGGAGAATGGGCTTCAAATCCCAGGGGTTCCCTGTGTGGACTTTGCATGTTCTGTCCATGGGTTTCCTCCCACAGCATAGAGACTTGCAGGTTAGGTGGGCTGGTTCCTGCTGTGTGTGTGTGTGTTTTCACCTTGCGGTGGGCTGGTGTCTTGTCCAGGGGTTATTCCTGCCTTGCATTCAATGGTTGCTGGGATAAGCTCCAGCTTCCTTCTCCATCAGTGGAGTCCTTCGGGGTCTGTCCTTGGACCCTCCTTACTTTTTCTGGTTTATATTAGTGACATTGACTCTGGTGACAGTAAAACTGGAGGAATAGCAGACACTGAGGAGGCAGCTAAAACAATTCAAGAAGACCTGGAGAAGCTTTAGAACTGGGCAGACACTTAAAAAAATGAAGTTTAATGTGGAAAAATGTCAAGTGAAACACGGGGGGCAAAAAGAGGGTTAGTTATAAAGTCACAGGAAGCCCCTCTAAAAGGATTTATGTTGATGCAACATTTTCATTGACTAAGCAAAGCACAGAAGCAAATTAAAAAGGTAAATAAAATATCAGGTTTTATCATAAAAACGAATAGAAATCACGGGACGTTCTGCTCAAACCGTTTACCACTCTACTGAGACCACAACTGGAGTGTTGAGCGCAGTTCTGGTCACCACAATACAAGAAAGACACAGCAGCACTTGAAGCTGAGTAGAGGAGAGCAGCCAGGTGCATCATGGGACTGAAGGACATGTCCTACTGTGCCAGACTCCGAGAATGAAACCGGTTTAGTGTCGAGCAGAGGAGACGGTGTGGGGACCTAATGGAGGTCTTCAAAACCCTCAAAGACATCAATAAAGCAGATCCAGCAAAGTCCTTTCACCTTAATGGTGAATCAGACACTTGAGGACATCAGTGGAACTTAAAAAGGAGTGTATTTAGGAATGAGGACAATAAAAGCGATTCTTTATGCAAAGAGTGTTGGGAATCTGTAAGAAACTACAAAGTAATGGAGTTGAAGCAGAAGCCTTGAGAACCTTCAAGAAGGATCTGGATGACATGTTGGGACAGTTTAGCTAGGTGCTAAACACACAAGTGGCAAATGGTCTGAATGGTCTCCTCTTGTCATTGTTTTTACAACCCTACCCTAGATAAGTGGGTTTAGGAATTGGATGGATGGGAAGAATGAATGGATGGTCTTCTGCTAAAGAAAACAATTTAATAGAGAACTGTCGTGAATGGCTCAGATGATGGCATCACTCATAAAAGTCTTATGATGTCATTTTGACGCACTTGCTCAAATTCAGGACTATGATGCGTCACATTTATCCATCAGCCTAGGGGACAAACAAGAGAAGGCACAACTTAGGCTGCAGCTCCCAAGGAGTGCCCACCCATACAGGCCCCAAGTGCAAGCCAAGGTGGATCATACTGTCTCCAGCTTGCAACACAGAGAGGTCATGGGGACAGTCCAGATCATGTCTACTGGATTAAGGTGAGGAGCACCACAACAAAGCCACCAAAAAGCAGTAAGGGGCCACGATGCCAGATGAGGTGACAAGGCTAGAGCAGCAGCGTTATCAAATAAAAGGCAGCATGCCAGGGCCACCAGGGAGCCTGGATCTTATGGGATGTGACAGTGAATATTCGCATTAGTTGGGTGGACATTTGGAGGGTGCCACAAACCAGACTTGGCTTTCTGATGTGGGTAGCCTATGACACCCTCACATAATCTAGGATCTTACCCAATGTTTTGGAAGTGTCCTAAGCTGCCCACTGTGTGGCAACATCAAGGCAAGCCTCCAGCACATCCTATTACGATGTAAAATGGTGTTGACCCAGGGATGCTTTAGGTGGCACCATGCCAAGTCCACAAAAAGCTGGCTAAGGTCCTGGAGAGATGTAGGGTAGCAGAAAAACCCACCTTTACAAAGTTCATCAAGTTGGGCACGATGTCACAAGCACCTGCACAGACAGAGACACCACATACTGATTGGGAACAGCATGGCAGATGCTGGTGGACCTCAGAAGGCAGTTGGTCTTCCCAAGGGAGGTCATAACAACACTCTATGGACAGGTACATGATCTGAAGTGGGAAAGAGGGTCCTCATGATCAAACTTCTCACCCTGCCCTAGGAAGAGGGCATGACAGCAGCTCACGAAAGAAAATATCTCAAGTACACAGTCATTAAAGGCCTGGATCTTGGTTTTTATCCAGGCCTTTAATGACCTCTTGGGAACGACCATCAGCAGGGTGTCTGTCTGTGGAGAGAGTGTTGACCTTGTTGAGAGGTTTACTGACCTCGGCAGTGACATTCAGGTCTCTGGTGACTCTTCCTATGAAGTCAGTAGACGGATTATGAGATCATGGGGGGTCATGAGGTCGCTGGAAAGGGGTGTGTGGCTCTCCCGATATCTGCAAAAGGACGAAGGTCCAAGTCTTCAGAGTTCTGGTGCTTCCTGTCTTGCTATATGGTTGTGAGACATGGATGCTAACCAGTGACCTGAGACGAAGACTGGACTCCTTCAGTACTGTGTCTCTCTGGAAAATCCTTAGGTACCGTTGGTTTGACTTTGTGTTGCTCATGGAGTCCTGAATGAGGCACATGACCTGCATGGTGAAGGAGTGTCATTACGGCACTACGGCCATGTGGTGTGTTTCCCCGAGGGTGATCCGACTTGTAAGATCCTCATTGTTAGGGACCCGAGTGGCTGGACCAGACCAAGGGGTTGCCCACGTAACACGTGGCTGCGGCAGATAGAGGGTCATTTCCAGAGGGTGGGACTGGACCGCGTGTCTGCCTTGGGGGTTGCCAACCAGACCGGGATCCTGAGTTGTTTCGACGTGTAGTGGGTGCGGCAACACTCTGTACCAGTGCAGGCTCCCCAACTCGACTTGACTTGTACACAGAGTTGGCAGTGGAGTGCGGAGATGTTGGCTTTAAGGTCAGTGTCTACCCATAGAGGTCAGATGCCTGGGTTTTGTTAGCAAAGTGGTAGTTCAACTGCTCCATACTGCTGGCATAATGGGGTCAAACTTACAGAAAGCTACAAAGGAGCTGTGAGAAGGCTGTGGCTTCAGAGGAAGGACAGTAGGGGGGCCGAATGGCAGCAAATGGCGGTCACCAGCTGATGACGTGAGGGTGGAGGTGTGACACGCAGGAACCAACATCCCACCTGTTCAATGGTGTGGTATGCTGGCTCATAAATAAAAGCCACTTAAAGGAATATGTCACCTAAAAAGGGTCATTTTTTGTGTCTGTTGCTAATGCCACGAGGTTTGTAGCAATGGCTGATAACTTATATCTCACTTTTTCATGCAGAACAGAAATAATAAAGTTTCTGACAGAGGAGACGTGTACACAATATCAAAAACACGTATGACAAAATCTGATGTTACGCATGTCACACAATCCACGCATCTAAGTCATCCAGTCGTGTGCTCACGTTGTCGTAAACGCTTATATTTTTACTAGAATTTTGTAAAACAAACCCAGTCCCGTGCTGGCAGCCTTACAAAGTGCATCTGATGCTGCCCTCCGAATACAAATGTGGCGGTGGGAGGTAAGTCTTCATTTCTTCACGTGCTCAGTTCACATTATGACCGCGTTCTCCTGAAATGCTTTACTTAAACAGTGTTACGGTTTCCTTATTTTACTAAACTAACTGGTGTGGCCTGCCGGTGGTGTGGTTGGACTGGCTGAGGGGTCTGACCCTGAACCTTTCGTTTCTCCTGCCTGCTCCGGATGGCTCTGGGATGCCATTCAACAGGAGAACGGCAGATGGTGCCAGCACTGACCGTCAGGGCGCATACTATGAAGTTGGAGGCTCCATTTTGATTTTTCCCTGTTTTTTTCAGGAGGTGTTCTTTATGGCACCTCAAGCCCATTAACAGTGAACTGATTTTTGTTCTTTTTCTGGCTCTCATCTCCATTATGTACAATTAAGCACTTCATGCCTTTGAAACCTGCCAGGTGTGGTCAGGCATTGCTGCTAAAACAAAAGGAAATCTCGCCATTCTTTTGGACTCAGTGGGCAGTTTTTACGACACTGAACTTTAAAGCTGCGAGTTTAGTTGTTAGTCCTACTCAAAGTCAGACCCCGAGCAAGTTAATTAACATTCCTGTGCTCCATCTATAAAATGTTGTGGTAAAAACTGAGCGATATCTAGGTGCTACTATAGAAAAGACACTCTATAAGGTGAAGTTTCCATGTATTGGTGGCCAAGCACAAACTCGCATTAAAATCCCCGAGCAGCCACCATCTTCTGAGAAGTTAGCACTGCCTCCCTCCTGCTCAGGTGAGCTCTGGTCAGTGGGGTAGGGGTTGTGTCCCCTAATTCCAAGGTCACATCTTTAACATGGAAACATTCAAATTAAGCCAATCGCAAGAATGGAAATTTAAAAAAGGACGACAGCCAGGAAGCCAAGTGGCCACCAGGCCAGGATTCACCTCATAATTTAGAGTACATGGAAAAGTAAATGTAGCGACAATGCAAAAAGGTTTTCTCACAGATGTCCATCCATCCATTTTCTAAAACGCACTTATCCAGAGAAGGGTCGTGGGGAAGCTGCAGCCGATCTCAGCAGTCATCGGGCGCAAGGTAGGAACAACACTGGGACAGGGCACCAGTCCATCCAACACAAGGTGAACACAAACATAGAGGCCTGCTTTGCAACTGCCAGTCCACCTGACCTGCACATGTGTTTTAAAGGCGCACATTCAGTCTATGAAGCTGCCGTGGTTCATTTTCATCCTCATTCTCATCTGAGGACAAATGGGAATGTCATAAAATCAACAGTGATCCACACCTGAAGGCTGACTCACCCCCATGTGAATGACCAGCATCTCAGTTTCTTTGAAAGGTTCATACAAACGGATGAGGAGACCCCAGAGGTCACAGTAAGCCAAGTGCAGTGCAGAGTGGCCGGTCAACGTCATGAACAATTCTGTCACCAGCCAGTGTGGCTGGCATCAAAGCACTATCCAAATGACACGTGGACAGACATCACTTTGTAGGAACCATAAAGAAGTGCTAGAGTAAAAGCTGTATCAAAGCTTACAAACCACACTGGAAACCAGAATCAAAAAAACATCAGAAAAAAGTTTAATACAAAGGTAATCGCTTTAAAATACACAAGTGCTTGGTGGCAAGAGTTCCTTAAGATGCCCTCCCTATGCCATGTCCTTCATCACTTTTACCAAATCCAACTTTCAGTCCTGGATTTCATCAACTTGATGGGCAAAGTGCAGGATCGAGCTGAAGAATGGACCAAGTGAGAAGGGCTTGTTTTAGGGTTGGGGGGTAATGGCTGCCTACTCAGGATCTTTAGATCAAATTTTGGGATGTCCTAAGGGCACACAGGAAAATTAAAGTACAATGCCTTTAGAAGAACATGCAATCAAAGCACATGACAGGAAACAAATATGGGCTGGGACTTAGAGAGAGCCAATTAAAACAAGCGACACCCTGACCCCGCCCACTCGCAGTTAACCAGCTACAAGGGCATCTTTATTTCATTGGGCACTTCTTTTTTTGGCCCCATTTATTGCAAGATGAGTTTCCAGTAAAACATTTTGGGAACATGAGCAGTGCAAGATAGAAAGTGATGGCAAATGTCGAAAAATGGGCCTACCACGTCAGGTGGTGACGAACCATCTGTTACAGTGGGACAGGCTGGATATTGATATTATCAAATATTTAATACATGCTGATGCACTAAATGGTGAAGCTCTTGGATGACAATACATGGCACACGCAGTGAGTGCATTAGGCTTTAATTTAAATATATAGTGAACATGAGTCCCATAAGTCATGGCCACAGAAGGCAGTATATGGCCCTCTTATATCTGATTTATGGGTAATGTCCACAAGTTGACAATAGAACAGGACTAGTTTAACATCGTCCTTCCTGACGCCAGATGAGCCTCGCAGAGGAGATTTCCTCACCCTCGAGGTGACCAGCAACACATGTATAATGCCCTGGACCTACGTATGTGCCAATGACGCCACAGACTTTCCTGCTAATCCCCACTACTTATTTAACTTCCTTCCTGGGATGTGCAATGGGAGCATCTCACATTCACATTAACTGAATCACTTAATAGTTTTTCAGGGTGTTTGGTCTACAGTCACCATTTTATTTCAACAATGCTTTTAGTGCACACCACAAGGTGTCAGCAGTTGAAGTGACTCATTTGTGGTGGCACAGGGACCTGGAGCCATCGATTGTGCCAGTGACCTTTCTAGTCCAACAGGCACGAGCAGAAACTCAACCTAATTAGCTTTTACTTTTCTTACAATATGTAATGTCATATATAATATATATATATATATATATATATATATATATATATATATATATATATATATATATATATATATATATATATATACACACACACACACACACACACGTACAGTGAGGGAAATGAACAGTCTCTAATTTTTATAGTAGTTTCATTTTAATGGAAATAGACAGAATCTTATTTCCCACACTGTACGTACACACACAGTACATACACACACATATATATATATATATATATTTACTGATATGCTGCAAGTGTACTTTCACACATTTTCCTGTCTCGCTATCTTTTCCTATAATTTCTATTTTCTAAATTTCGCATTCCTTTCCTGTCCAGTCACATATAGGGTGGTCCAGATCTAACTATGCAACTTTTAATGCAAGGCAATGCAATAATTGCACAGTTAGATCTGGACCACCCTGTAGATAACTTAAAGCTCTAAGAAAGTCTAATAAATAAAAAATAGCTTTACCCTCATTTTCATTTTAATTTGTCTTGGTCAAAGGTGTCTGCCAAACCATAAGAGGTGTGTGGTGGCCATGTCTCCTTTCCACATCGGTCACATTATGTATGATGCTCACTCCGGTGTGCCATGCTTGAGTTTCTGCTCTGTTTCAATTGGCGTAACTAGTAAATAAACACTAAATCAAAATAAAAAACAAATAAATAGCTCACACGCATCTTCCAGCAAACAGTTGTAACGTGCATTCCAGAGATGTGAATTTGCCGCCTCCATCCTTTGAAAGGCAGGATTGCGAGTGGATAACGTGATCTCCACTTAAATGGAACAAAGTGATGCAGAATTATTATCCTGATGTAACTTGTATAAATGATTTATTTTCAGATAGACATTTAGCCATCACTTTCTACTGTCTGCGCTGCTTTCTATGGTTGATTCTTGACCCTGCATTTGTCCACAAGCACAGGCCAGTTTTAGATCTGTGCCAGGTGAAGAAACTGAACTACATTATACTCTGCTTAGGTCTCGGGCCCAATCAACACCCTCGCTGGCGCCCTAAAATACTTTTTAAAATTTTATTTAAGCATTTAGACTTGAATGCTGGCCTTAATAGGAATGTGAAAAAGGCTATTTTAAAAACATACAAAGAATTTCATTTTCCACTAAACTCTCACCAATCCCCCTAACACAAAAGTCTGTCCACTTTAATCACTCCAACAACTTTGTATTTAATTGGGGGCATCATTACAGTAGGGCAGTTAAAAGGGAAACTCTGACTGGAGAGAGAAAGGGGACCACAAAAAAACCAAAGCGTCAATCACTTCCGATTCCCTACAGTCCTGGCATTGTCCCGGTGTCATTTACACACAACAGAAACAAGGTTCTTGCAATTTACCTAACAGAAGCTAACTCCGTTTTCCTAACTCTCTCTCCTTCTTTCTCATTAAATGTTTCTTTGTCTGCACTTCAAAGCAAGTCGAGGCAGCACAATGAGAGCAGCTCTCAGGAAGTGCTCCAGACGGGACGTTAGCAAAGCCTTACCCTGCACTCCAGGCTGGCACTTCAGCAGGGAGGCGGCTGGTTGAAGTCAACTCAAATCTGAAAGCCCTTTGGTTTTTAGTAAATTCATGCGGGCTTATTCTTGCTGCAAGACAATATAAAACAATTTATTTATTCAAAAGAAAACCAAACATCATCATATAAAGAACAAAAGTTAAGTCTGTGGGTGAATGCACTTTCAATTAAAAAAAGTAGAAATTTTACCCTAAAATGTTTGTGCTTTGTCTTGTGACTTTAAAAAAAAAACACATTTTATGTATTACTTCCTTCACCTTCAACCCCACTAAATCCAATGCAAGCCTGGTGGAGTGAGGGGAGCCTGTCCTAGAATCCATTCCATGTTCCATTTGCATTGGCTTTCCCTACAGTAGCAAAAGCTATAGACACACAAGGCCCTAAATTGTTACAAAACATCTGCTCAGTTCTCATGCATTTGTGTAAATTTCTCATATTCGAATTTCTTCTGTTTAGCATATTAAACACGACAACAGTGAATAATTCAAAAGTTCAATAAACAAGATTGAAACAATAGCTCTTCATTGACTGCAAAACATAACAAACGATTTCAGAAAATGAACAATCCAATGTGAGAAATGATGAATGAAAATGTCAAACTGTAGTGTACAGATGAACTCTAGTGCAACGTTAAGTGTGGGATTTAACAATTCTCTCAGAAGACAACCTGACTGACCGAGAGCTAAGTGCTAGCCACGTATTTTTTCCAATTTCATAATGTAAGGACATTTTTACAGAAAGAAAGTCCATCATTGGAAATCTGAAAGGCTTTATGTAGAAGAACACATGAGGCGGCTCACTTATGACCCACCTCACTCGATCCAGAATGGCATCAAAGGAGCCCAGTGACCTAGCAGGTTCACTCTACTCTGCTTGACTCCTCTTCTACTATAATAGGCTACGGGGACCTGGGCACGCATGGAAAAAGTGTTCAAACTGTTAATCTGAATTATAAATAATTAAAATACAGAATAATGGTTAATTAAGAAAACTAAACAGCTATACAGACTTTTCTGTCTGTATAACCTGATATGCAGAAGACAACTTCCAACTTGAAAATAATTCTGAAGTTCTTCTTTCCATCATGCAGTTAAACCACAAAGGAATCAAGCCGAACCAACGCTGCCCATTTCCAATTATGAATACCATTGAAAAGTAGAATCCAGAAGCCCAACCTCTAATCCCAATAGACACTGGAGATCAATTTTAGAGCATGTTTGTCCATCATTAACTGTAAAGCACAGATCCCCTGCTGAGAAGCTGTCATAGCTGAGAAAACAGGGAGCTCTCCATTTCCGGTGTCAGCTTTGAGTGAAACGAGGGGAGGCCGACTCCAAACTCTGCAACAAAACAACAAAAGAGTATTAGAGAAACACAAATGCAATTGTTCATCTCTCCTCTATCTAATGGCACAATGGCCAGACACACTAGAACAAGACAGGACTCAGCCCTGCGACCAGATTCTACTGATGTAAAGTGATTAACAAAATACCCGGCAAATAAATGGACTACAGAAAGCCCGACATCTTCAGGCCGGACCTGAGGAAGTAATGACCCTTCAGGTGTCTGCAGGCTGTCTGATGGTGAGGGGGTCAGCTGGAGTCGAGTACAACTCTGGCCTTAGCAGTGACGCGAAGCAACACATCAAATATTGGGGACACGAGCCAACAGCCAACACACACTTGGATGGGGAGATCATGCTTTGCAATATGCTAGAATTTTATAATTAAGAAACAAATGCCATTTTATTAGAGTGACAAATACAATTATTATTCTGATTTTAAAAGCTTTTATAAAAAGGTCCCACATAACAGAGTAGGAAGCAAAGTACAACAAAAGCAAATTCAAGGCACAGTAATGCAAATGGATAGAATGTTGGTTTAAAAAGGCAAAGAAATGGGTTATGTGGAGGGGATGTTTTTGTAATTATGTGATATTAAATATGGAGTCACACAGAAATTAGTACTGAGGCCGTAGCTCATTTTAACCTATGTTGTCTACATCACTTGTCACCTTTTTTTCCCAGGTGACAGTCATAATGAATTTTAATTATGAATCTTAATAGTGAATTAATTTCCCCTTTGGATTAATAAAGTATAATAATAATTCTTTGCATTTATATAGCGCTTTTCTCACTACTCAAAGCGCTCAGCAATTGTAGTAAAGGGCCTTGCTGAAGGGCCCAACAGAGCAGAGTCTCCTTTGGCATTTACGGGATTCGAACCGGCAACCTTCCGATTGTCAGTGCAGATCCCTAGCCTCAGAGCCACCACTCCGCCTATCTATCTGATAATCTGTCTATCTAGTGGCAGCTTGCTCATTTGGACAGCGCAGCATGCTCTATCCTCAGGAAATATTCCCAGCTCATCCAAGTAGTACTGGGGTGTTGTACCGTGTTAGCCATTATGAATGTAGTGAGAAGTCAAGCAAAATGACCCCTTTTAATGGCTAACTAGAAAGATTGTGATATGCAAACTTTCAAGGCAACTCAGGCCCCTTCTTCATTCCATCTCTCCTGAAGAAGGGGGACTGAGTTGCCTCGAATGCTTGCATATTGTAATCTTTCTAGTTAGCCAATAAAAGGGGTCATTTTGCTTGACTTCTCACTACAGCTCATCCAAAGGAATTTACAGATTTTCCTAGGCCAGCCAGGAGACATATACTTCCCACCATGTCCAGTGGGCTGTGCCTATGTAGCAGATGACCAGGGACCTTGCCCCACTGGGACGCCTGGAGAAGGGAAGGACTGGGAGAGGGCAACACCCCTGGATAGCATCAGGGCCACGGCCAGGGGGTGCCTGGACAGCTCCGGAGCCTTGGCATACAGCACTTCCGCCACACCTGGAAATGCTGCCGGATGTTAATTAGGAAGCACCTGGGGTACTTCCGGGTGCAGTATAAAGGGGGCCGCCTCACTCCACTCGGGAAGCTGGAGTCGGGTGGAAGAGGACGGAGCTTGCAAGAGAGGAGTGGAGGCGGCAGTAAAGCCAAGACGACTTGAGAGAAGTAAAAAGGACTGAGCTGTTGTGGCTGTGTTGTTGTGCAGAAAGTACACATGTGTGTTCGCACATTGTGTGTCTCAGTGTCTGTCTGTGTCTGGGGCATCTTTCACAGCCTGGGATAACTCTTTCTACCAATACAACACAATTTACTTTTGTAGAGCCCAAAACCACACAAGGAGTGCCACAATGGGCTTCAACAGGCCCTGCCTTTTGACAGACGCCCCCCAACCCCCCTGCCAGTCTTAGAAAGTTAATGCTTTAAGTTAAACTCAAATTTGTGTTTGTTTAATATGAATAGAATAATCTTTCATAGCCATAGTATAGTCTTTGACCCCCTGTAAGTTAATATGAGATGGGACTTTCTTGCTATAAATGAGGAACGGTGTGCTTACTGACTGTTTAGAAATGGTGCAGCAGTATAAAGAAAGATTTATAAGCTTTAAACAGAACTTTATTTTTCTTTGCTATATCATTTTTTTTCTCTATTTTTGTGTGAACAGTTTTACTTTGAAATTTTACTAAAGTTTTTAAAATGAACATATTTTGTCTGTGGAATCATTTCAACACGTCAAGCTTTTGCTAAAATCCCATGAAGCATACTGAAGCTGTGGAACTTTGGTCATTTTTGGTAAACGCAGCTACAACTTCCCACCCCAAAAAACAAAAAAAACCTCAGCTGGCTCTTCATGACCCTTATGGGCAGCACTTCTACCCAGAAGTTCTCACCTCATCGGTTAAACAGCTAAGCTAATGTTCTCACATCAGCTGCTTACACTTGCAATGCTCATTTTAAACCTGAAGGACCCCCAATGTATTACTGGCGACACACCAGTGAGTTGCACATACGTCATCCATTCATGACTTGTTTTTCAACCCTTATTATAGAGCCTATAAAAAGTATTGATGCCACTGGAGGTTCTCACATTTTATTGTTGTATAACACAGAGTACCAGTGGATTTGATTTTCAGTTAAATCAAACATTGAGAAATGCAAAGAGTAGACACAGCTGTAAATCTGCTAGATCAGGCCATCCACAAAAACTGAAGACAACGGGAGAGGGAGGGCACCAAGAGATCTACGAGTAGGAGTTACAAGCTACCCTGGGAGACATTGGCGAGACTGTGCAATCAACAGCTGTTGTCTCACCTGTTGCAGCTTAATGGGATAGTGGCAAAGAGAAAGCTGCGGAGATCTTCTCTGCAGCAAGCCCTGGAAGGCTGGTGAAGGTAAAATGAATGCAGCAAAATATATGGAAATCCTGGAGGAAAAACCTGATGCAGTCTGCAAGAAACCTGCGCCTTTGGAGAAGATCTGCTTTTTAGCAAGACAGAGGCCCCTAGCATAAAGCCAAAGCTGCACAGGAGTGAGTTAAAAACAATTTTAATATCTTGGAGTGAGCAAGGTAGAGTCCAGATCTCAATCTACTGAGACTCTGTGGCTGGACTTGACAAAGACTCTTCACTCCAAAACCCCATGTAATCGTCCAGAGCTAGTAGTTTGGTAAAGGAGTTTGGAAAAAAATGGCAGAGCTGCTAATGGGAGACCTGTGCACAAAAATTCAAGGCTGTCATGGCTGCCATCTGCTAAATACCGACTTGAAGGGGGTGAATGAATACTCATGCGATCGATTATTTTGTGTTTTTGTACCTGTAATGAATCTCTTTGTAGAGATATTTTTTCGCTTTGTTATTCAGTGTCAAAAAAGACAACATCAATCCACTGTGATTTAATGTTGTGTAACAATAAAATGTGAAAGCTTCCATGGGGGTGACAACTTTTTATAGGCACTATAAACCTCACTTTGACTCTTACCTTTAGAGTCAAGCTACCCAGCACAAAAATTCAACACAGACGTAATGATGCAATTAAAGGAAACTCTTAAAGAGAAAAGAAATGCCTGATAAGAGCTGAAGAATCACTTCTAAGGCTCTGGGACTCCACTGAAGCACACCATAAGAGCCATGATCCCCAAATGAAAAACCCTTAGGAGTGCAGTGAAGTCTTCCACATAAAGTGATAATTCTATTACCATTCGACAATTCACTCTGAGCCAAGGTTATTATAGTTTTGCCTTTTTATATTAGTTTTTATTTCTATATTTTTCTGACCTTACTTGAAAATTCAGTTTAGTTTTAGTTTTTCTTCATTGTGGACTTTTAGTTTTAATTTAGTTTTTATTTTACAAAGACATTTCTATATTATTTTTATATTTATTAGTTTTAGTTTTAGCAATTATGGTCTGGTTAAAGAGCTACTACAGAGTTTAGTTTTGTGTCAAAATTAGACAAAACTGTAGACTTAATTGATCTGAATATGTAAGTGGACGCTTACTCCACTACATGGTTTACTATCTGGTTTTGTATTTGTCTGATAAAAGCAAGCATAATCAAAACCAGATACTGAATATGAACAATTTTATAATTTTTAAAATATTTTCTATGTCATTTGTGAACAAATTTGCGCTGATTGTTGGCACTTTTTACCTTTTCCTTTTATTGCCTAAAATGGGCCAATCTATAATGAAATTTAGGTGAATTTGAAGGGTTGAGGGGTCTTTTTTCACTATAAGTGTCTATAGCACACAACATATCCCACTCCAAGACAATGTGCTTATAATGAATGCCTTCAATATTACATTCAAAAATCTCCCATACTGTGCTTTTTATTTTCTACCAGTCATATTTATCTCTGATTCCATCTCAGGCACATCCAATTTATAGACATAATTTTTCCACCTGCAGACCTGAAAAGTTAAAAAAAAAAAAAAAAAAAAAAAAACAGATTCTACTGTGTTCTGACAGGTGTGATCATGAAAATCATGGGGGCTTAGGAAGAACAGAGGTCTTAGGCCTGAATCAATGAGCAGACCCCACATAGCTTATTGAGGGAAACAAAGAAACACAAGCATGTGGTGTGAAGGTTAGTGGCAGTGAGACTTGAATAGCCCACCATAAGAACAGTAAACCCTTAATGAGCAGAGCAAGAGCGGGTAATAGGCGCATGGATGGGCACAAAACAACAGAGAGTGCATCTGAGATTAAGAGCAATATATACGACATTATCTAAACCTGTTTATTTAGAGCAGGATGGCAGGAAACCTGGAGCGTACCCCAGCAGGTCTGGATGCAAGGCAGGAAAAATCCCTGGTATGCAATATGAATGATAAGGCTGATGTTAAGAACAGAAGGAATATGATATTTCAACTATCTATTTCGAGAGAGAGAGGCAGAAAAATTGAAAAAAGGGGGACAAATATTTTAAATCATAATTCTGCTACTGGATTATTTTCACAAAATCAGGTATTTTGAGCTGTAAATATAAACTAAAAAAAAGATAAATTAATAAATATAGAATAAATACAAAAACACATCAGTATGTTTAGTTTTTCACCAGTTGGCTGACTCTCTTTGCCTACCTACCTGTAGTTCAGTAGAGACACTACCAGTTCAGGAATTTTACATGTTTTGTACCGCTTTGTTGTTAAGCAACATTTTTAAAGGAAAAGTGATTGGTCAGCAACAATATACTGATCTTGCACGATGACCTACTCAGTGTCTCGATCAGCGCCGTTTTATTTTCAAGAAGGATTTCTCCTGTGCGAAGTGGCAGGTGAATTACTGTCAACAAAAAGCAGGCACCTGAGAAATAAACTGAAACGTTACTCACTCGTGATTTTTCTATCCATACGGTAAAGGTTTTGTTGACCAGCACATTCCAATTTCAGGCGTTTAAATTACATCTTGATATACAACAACCGCAAAGAAAGGCGGCACAGTAACTTGCTTTCTATTTCACAAACTTTACGCGCCCATATTCAGCTCGCTCTGTCACTGCAAATGCTGCGTGAATAGCCGCCGTCCATCACCAGCCGCTGTTCACTGGATGAATATATGCGGGAGGCTCGTGGTGGATTACTTTCTGTTTTAGAGTTAAAAGCTACAAGGGTTAAAGACTAATGGGAAGAATATTCATTCAAAAATGAAAACTAAAAATATTTTAGTATATTATTATTTTATTTCAGTTAGGCTTTGCAGCTACTTTGATAGTTTTGTTTAGTTTTAGGTTTTCATTTTGGCTTTGTTAATTATTTTATTTCAGTTTATGAAAATGTTTTTTTAATATTAGTTTCAGTTTTGATTTTAGTTTTTGTTAACTATAATAACCTTGCTCTGAGCACTAAAAGACGTGTCAAAAATAAGTTGACCAGACATCCTGCATTTCCTGGTAAAGCCGCTAACATCAGTCTTATGGAACAGTCCAGTTAAGAAAGAAAGAACGTTTTAAAATTAGGTTTGCTGAATCTTGCTTTCTTTTCTTTGTATTTTTATTGTTTTGTTGTTTTCTCTAGATTGAATTGTTGCATCTATTAAGTTATTATTCTAAAACATCGCTTCCACTCACTGCATTTGTTTTAGCAAGCTGAAATACACTCAGACAGAACATGTAAAACTTCAACATTGTTCTCTAAAACTTCATTCATTTTCTAAAGCTCCCACTTCAGGGTCACACTGGAGTCAGTGACCCCCCTCAGGAGAAATAACCACAAGATGTGACCTACCCCAGAAAGGGCCACCTGTCATAAGGTTTACACTAAGACATAACATGCTTCACCACCCAGCCACTTAACATCAAGAGACTGAAGTCCTTGCAGGAAGCTTAAAGCAATTCAGTTCAAGACCCTTAAAAGAATGGAGAGGCAGCTGGATCTGAAGTGACACGCTGCCACTTGTGCCCTCTGTAAGCAAGCCTTCTTTCCCTTACCTTGTCTTCTCATCACCTATTTCACGTGGAGTCTGTCTGCTTCTTGTATTCTACGCTATTACTTGCTGTTTATACAGGATATTAGTTTCACCACAAAACTGTTAGTGGTTAATTTAAAGCCTTTGACTTTTGCCTTGACGCATTATTCACTTTAATTTTCATTGGCTTATGTGCTCAGAGATTTTTGTTCAGGTAAGGAAGACTGAAGTTTTGAGGCAAGGCTATTCAGCTCACTAATCCTGGCACCAGAGAGCGGAGATGTGCTGCGCATTGATCAGCACGTGTAAGACAGAATTTCACTGTACTCTGTCCATGTGACAATAATGACCTACAGTATGAATGAGTATGTCAGAATTACAAATAAGTCATGAAGATACCTGATAAAACTGTTATGTTGTGGTAATGCAGATCATCGCTGTAAGACATTAATGACTGCCGACAGGTTTAAATATGTTACCATTTTCTCCATGTAAAATGAACTAAGAATTTTACCGTTACCTTGCATGTCTTCATGTGGGAGAAAAATGAATAACCCCTGTGACAGACGACCGGCTATGGACTCCGGTCATCACCCCCAGGCCGCTAGGAGGAGCCCTCCGGACAGCATATTTGTGCCCCGAGTTCCAGCAGGGCCTCATGGACTTTGTGGTGTTTTGACACAGCCCTGCTGGATACCTTGGGGGCCGCCAGGAGTCGCTGTAGGGGGGCTAGTGGGCTCTGGCATGCCCTATAACCCGGGAGTGCATCCCAGTCACGTGACTGGAAGAAGCGATGTGCTCCCGGGATGAAGAAAAGGACTTTGCCCTGACCTGGAAGGAAAACGGACTTGTGGGTTTGGCTTGGAGCCACTTCCGGGTCAGGGGCTATAAAAGGACTCTGGGTAAGCCCAGACATTGAGCTGAGCTGGGAGGTAGGGTGGCGACGTGTCTGGGAGTGGAGGAGTATTGTTATAGAGAAGTTTATTGTATGAGTAGTGTGGTGAGGAGAGTACTTTGTGCACGGTATTATAATAAAAACAGAATATTATTATACTTTCACCTGGTCTCAAGAGTGGTACCTGAGGGTTCGAGAGGTGGACACGAGCATCTACTGCTACACTGGCGTAGTCGGCAGGATTCTCTGGCCGTCTGGAGGCAGAGGATCTGCACTAAGTATTAAATTCGTTGTGGCAGAGAACCCTACGAAGGTCCCTCTAGTGACCGCGGAGGTGAAAACTCCACCCGCGACCAAGAGCGCTGCAGCGGGACGCCAATCTCTTCAGCAGGCAAAAATGGGGAAAAAGTCTGGCAAGAACAAGGCCAGCACCAATTGGGTGAAGACCGCAACCGATGCCGAGCTGTACTGGACTTACCTAACTGGGTGTGAGGGGGACCGGCAGCCGATAAAGGCTGAGCAAGTCCGAAGAGCACAATTGCAAGTAGGCTGCCAGCAATCGGCTGCGTCAACAGCCCTGAACGAATCGGGGATAAAGCGGGAAAATCCGGAGGTATGTGCCGGGGCAACGCCCGATGGGCAGGGGGTATTCACTTCCTATTTTGCAGAGGCCTGCCTTCGGAAAACAACCGCTGGATCGGATACCTGCCTCGTACCGTGGCAAGATGGCCGCGATACCCAGAAGGCAAGTCGGGTTGGAAGTCGGATGGAAGCGGCCAACCCATTCGTGGGATCTATCCACGTGACCTCGCGTGACGACAACCAGGAAGAAGGTCAGTTGGGAGCCGTCGGTGAGGTCAGTAATTCCCCAACGCGTCTGCGCTCCCTGAAGGGGAAGGGGGCGGCGAGCGAAGCAGCGCCATCTTTAAATAAAAAGAAAGAGGGACGGGAAGTGACTGTAGCGTCTGCCATCAATAGTAAAAAGGTAGACCTCAGTCGGCTTGTTGCAGCCACCCGTCCCTCAGAAGACTCCAAATCCCAGGAGCCCTTGCGCGCATCAGCAGAGCACGTGCCAGGAGTGGATGTGCTCATTGGTTCCGGGTCGGCAGATGACCAAAACAAGGAAGTGGCCTTACTGCCGGCCGAAACAAATAACTTTACAAACTTGCAGGAGCTCGAGAAATGTCTCGCACCCCTTAACGCTTTCTTCCAGGGACTACAGGAGGTGAAGGAGCGTGTCGAGGAGCTGGGAGCTGCAGCCAAAGCGCCATTGAAGGGACTGATGACGTACCTTCGGCGGTTAGGCCGTGAAGCCCCGGCCTCGATTAATGCGGCGGTGCAGGTAGGTGCTCTCTGTACCGTATATCATAAGGGGACGCAGTGTGAATCAGCCCCGCGTTTAATAAGTAGCGGTTGCCAAAGCACGGTGAACCCGACAAGGGAATGTGGCACCATGACGGAGTGGTTGGGCAGCGATCCGATGGAACCGGGGCGGCGATATCAGACGCCGCTCCGGGATAACGCGGACCGTAAGAGCCCGACCCGCGTGATAAAGGGGTTGCCGTTGGTTAATGAAGAGGCGGGGGAAGCACCGATTGTCCCGGGACAGCTGAATAGTGCTGTTACCCGGAGCGATACGGTACTAATGACGCCGCCTCCGAGTTTACATAGGACAACGGGCGTGCAAACAGCAAAGAGGCTCTCTCTCTTCCATAGAGAGCCTCACGTTGTGCACAAGCCCCAGAGAAAGCAGGAGATCCCCACACAGAAATGCGGGTCTCCTAACAGGGAAAAGAAAAGGGCTGAGAGCAACAAAGTGGCCGTTAAACCCTCCTTGGCGGAGGACAGGGTGGAGCTCACTGAATTCCCGAGGTGCTTCAGGTCTCGGAAAGAGAGGCCACCAGGAGGACGTCGGCGGTGCTACAACTGCCGGCAACCGGGCCATGTGTGGAGGAGTTGTCCACGGAGGACAGGGGAACGGTGGGATTGCAGATACACCGTTCCCCCAAGGTTCGCTGGGGGATCTAGACAGCAGAACCACGGCCCGGATCTCGCGTCCTCCTGGAGGAGGACATCCCTCGCGGGAATCAACGCTCCGCCCCACTGGTCGTCACTAAGGGGGAGGGACTGTGACAGATGACCGGCTATGGACTCCGGTCATCACCCCCAGGCCGCTAGGAGGAGCCCTCCGGACAGCATATTTGTGCCCAGAGTTCCAGCAGGGCCTCATGGACTTTGTGGTGTTTTGACACAGCCCTGCTGGATACCTTGGGGGCCACCAGGAGTCGCTGTAGGGGGGCTAGTGGGCTCTGGCATGCCCTATAACCCGGGAGTGCATCCCAGTCACGTGACAGGAAGAAGCGATGTGCTCCCGGGATGAAGAAAAGGACTTTGCCCTGACCCGGAAGGAAAACGGACTTGTGGGTTTGGCTTGGAGCCACTTCCGGGTCAGGGGCTATAAAAGGACTCTGGGTAAGCCCAGACATTGAGCTGAACTGGGAGGTAGGGTGGCGACGTGTCTGGGAGTGGAGGAGTATTGTTATAGAGAAGTTTATTGTATGAGTAGTGTGGTGAGGAGAGTGCTTTGTGCACGGTATTATAATAAAAACAGAATATTATTATACTTTCACCTGGTCTCAAGAGTGGTACCTGAGGGTTCGAGAGGTGGACACGAGCATCTACTGCTACACCCCAAACTAAAAAATAAAAGCTTAAAAACTCCTCCTTTGGCATGTCTGCTCTTTAACGCAAGCAATATTACAAAAAAAGGAAGATAAAATAGAACCCCCAGTAATTCTAGAATGGAGCGGAGTTGAATGAATGAGCACAAGCGGTGAACTGGCCATACAATACAATACAATTTATTTCTGTATAGCCCAAAATCACACAAGAAGTGCCGCAATGGGCTTTAACAGGCCCTGCCTCTTGACAGCCCCCCAGCCTTGACTCTCTAAGACGACGAGGAGAAACTCCTAAAAAAGACCCTTGTAGGGAAAAATGGAAGAAAACTTGGGAAAGGAAATTCAAAGAGAGACCCCTTTCCAGGTAGGTTGGGCATGCAGTGGATGTCAAAAAGAAGGGGGTCAATACAATACAATACAATACACAGAACAAATCCTCAATACAGTATAAAAATAAAAATTTTACAAGTACGGAGCAGAATTTAACAGTATAAAAGTATGAAAGTGTGGCGAATGAGTTTGCCACATTTTGGGTTCTCCTATAAAATGTAACAGACTTATTCCTGATGGCAAAAATCTGGAAAAAACACATGACATCAAAGTTATAAATTGATTTGCAGGTCACTGAGAGAAATAAGGATCTGATCCCCTACAACCCAGCCGGAAATCTGGCTCCCACAGATTGATAGTAATCTGTGTGCCACAGGGGCACAAAGCCAATCAATCAATTACAGATACCCCTGATCTCAACTTGTGATGTGTATAAAGCACACCTGTCCACAGAATCAATTTCTTCCATTGCAACCTCTGCATCACCATGGGCGAGACAAAGAGCTGTCAAAGGATGTCAGGGACAAGACCTGCACAAGGCTGGAATGGGCTACAAGACCAAATGAAAGAAGCTTGGTGAGAAGGTGTCAACTGTTGGTACGATTATTCGGAAATGGAAGAAATATAAACTGACCATCAATCGCCCTCAGTCTGGAGCTCCATGCAAGATCTTCCTCACAGGGTGAGGATGATCATGAGAAAGATGAGGGATCAGCCCAAAACTACATGCTTGGTAATGATCTGAAGGCAGTTGGGACCGCAGTCACCAAGAACACCATTGGTAACACACTGTGCCATAATGGATTGAAATCTTGCAGTGCACACCCGCAAGGTCCCCCTGCTCAAGAAGGCACATGTACAGGCCAGTCTTAAGTTTACCAGTGAACATCCGGACCGGTATTTGCTTAGCATTTAGTGTTTCTATCCAAAATGACTCACAAAACAGGCCAACATAATCAAACATCAGTCTGGGGGACTGTTTTGGAACAAGTGCTACAGGAGAAGATTACTAAGTTGATCACCACAAGTGAAGAGCGATGAACAATTTCAGCCTTCTGCAGGTCTACACTCTTGTCCCTGACGTCCTTTGGCAGCTCTTTGTCTTGCCCATGGTGGTGGAGAGGTTGGAATGGAAGAAATTGATTCTGTGGACAGGTGTGCTTTATACACATCACGAGTTGAGATCAGGAGTATCTGTGATTGATTGACCGATTGATTGTAATGTGTGTGTGCCACAGGGGCACAGAGCCAATCTGTGGGAGCCAGAATTCTGGCTGGGTTGTAGGGGATCAAATCCTTATTTCTCTCAATGAAATGCAAATCAATTTATAATTTTGATGTCATGTGTTTTTTTCTGGATTTTTGGTTGATATTCTGTCTCTCTCCATTTAAATGAAACTACCATAAAAATTAGAGATCGTTTATTTCTTTGTAAGTGAGGAAACTTACAAATTCAGCAGGGGATCAAATGCTTAATTCCCCCACTGTATACTGTATATTGTCCTGTTGTGCCTCCCTTTCACTCCTTTACTTTGATTTCAGACAGCCAAACAAGAACAGATTTTTTAGTGTACATTGCATGTGTTTCTAATACACAGTTTTCACATTTGTCTGCAGGGCAGATTGGCTACAGCGGCAGGAGATCACGGCAGGTGCCACTCCTGTCAGCTAAGAACAGGCAACTGAGGTACAATGCGTACAGGCTCACCAAAATTGGACAATAGAAGACTGGAAAAAACGTTGTCTGGTCTGATGAGTCTCAAGTTCTGCTGCAACAGTCGGATGGCAGGATCAGAATTTGCCATCAACAACATGAAAGCATGGATCCATCCTGCTTTGTATCAATCTTTCAGGCTGGTGGTGGTAGTGGCGGGGAAATTACCTTGGCACACTTTGGGCCCTTTAATACCAATTGAGCATCATTTAAATGCCACAGCCTACCCAAGTATTGCTGCTGACCATGTCCATCTCTTCAAAACCACATCTTCTGATGGCTCCTTCCAGTAGGATAACATGCCATGTCACAAAGTTCAAATCATCTGAAACTGGTTTCTTGAACGTGACAATGAGTTCACTGTACTCAAATGGTCTCCACAGTCACCAGCTCTCAATAAAACAGAGCACCTTTGGGGTGTGGTGGAAAGGGAGATTCACATCATGGATGTGCAGATGATAAATCTGTAGCAATTGCGTGATGCTGTCATGTCAATATGGACCAAATCCCTGAGGAATATTTCCAGCACCTTGTTTAATCTATGCCATTAAAAATTACACAAAAAGGGGGTCCAACCCGACACTAGCAAGGTGTACCTAATAAAGAGGCCGGTAAGTGTGTATTTATCTTTGTTGTTCTGGTATATTACAATACAAATAAAATCAACTGCTTCACCCACACGGAGCAACTCTTTTTTTCAGACTATCATGAGTCAAGTTTAATTAACTGCTAAAGGGAATGCCACAGTTTTCCCAATTCATAAAGACAAAACACAGAAGTCAAAAATGCTACTAATGGAAAGTGAGGATTTTAAACTTCCTGTCGCAGCAAAAAAGGAAGGCCTAACTGAACAGCATGCTACGCTAGATATCTTACTTATATCTCATTTTCTTGTATGTGATTTCTATTATTTTGTTAATGTGTTTATTGAATTGTAAAGTGTCACTGAGCGTATGAAAGGCGCTACATAAATAAAACTTATTATTATTATCTGCCAACTCATGAGGGTACTGTGAAGTCAGCTACAGCACATACAGTATTAGTTCTCCTTCACTCAGAATACACACCGTTCTTTCTTTACAGATGTCAAGAGCTCAAAGCTCCTCACAAACGTCAGCACTGACACAACACCCTAACTGGAAGTTTGTTTAAAGCAGATATTAAAGAGAACATTTTGCCTAATAGCACTTGTTACGTTTTGTCCTCTGAGGTAGACAGGGATCTACTGAGCAGTTAGAGACATTATGATTGCCTCCTGCCTGACGCTTTTCAAGTGCCCTAACACACATACCCATGTCACTTGACAGGCGCCCGCTGGAGCTCTTTCGGTGTTCTTCAACATGCTGAGTCATCTCCTCACGAGACGGTGTGGAGTGCGTGCACTGCAGGCAGTTATAGCGCCCTCTTGTGTGCTCCCAGACTATACGGCTGTTGAAAGACTGCCCTGTGAATGAAAGGAAGCAGAGGGGTAAGCCTAGCAATTGACCAGCTGGTTACATGTAAAGTATGAAATAAAATAAAGCACAACATTCTCAAGGATTGAAAATTGCTGGAATAAAAATTCAGTAAGAGAATTTATGTCGTCAAGAACTGTGGTAAAATATTATAACTAGCAGAAGAGATACTAAATTATGGTAGTTTTTAACTAAAAGATCAAGCAAGACACACATGAGGAGAAATTAAAACGATGACAGTCGTAATGATGTGTAAATGAAGTTGCTGCATAGCACAAATGACTGAGCTTACAGTAACTCGCGCCGCAGCAAATGAAAACGTTTTTCTGTTGTCACACACGTGCACATGGGAGGCAGCTAAGTGGACCAAAAGAAGGTAGTTCCACTCCAGGCCAGGGGGTGGCGGGGTGCATTAAACCTTCCTCTTTTATTTCTGCAGACCGGACTTGGGAAATTCTGCCTGATTCAGGTCCAAGGACATCACTTCCGGTCCCGGGCCTCAGTGACATCATTTCCACCTGCTGGCCTTAAATACAAGACAACTTCCGCTGTAACTTCAGTTCTGTTTTGGACTCAACTCTGTCCACATCTGTGCTATGTATTGCAGCCAGGCCTCAAGTATACGGGTGGCTGCCCCAAACCTTTTTTGTGTGGCGGAGTGGTGGCTCTGAGCCTAGGGATCTGTACTGCCAATCAGAAGGTTGTCGGTTCGAATCTCGTAAATGCCAAAAGAGACTCTGCTCTGTTGGGCCCTTAAGCAAGGCCCTTAACCTGCAATTGCTGAGCGCTTTGAGTAGTGAGAAAAGCGCTATATAAATGCAAAGAATTAAGGTTATTTATTTCAGTAATACAGTAATTGAAAACCTGCAACTTACAACTGTAAAGCAATCTAGCATCAGTACCAATACCAACAAAAAAGACACCAGCTCACCTTGATTTTTCTTCCATACAGCATTGGATATTGGAAGGCCTCCCTGGTTTGGAACGTACGGTCGGAGACGCTGTTGTGCAGCTGTCTGGGGGAGAGAGTAGGCAGAAGCCTGCACATACGGCAGCAGGTTTGGGGAAATTGATGTGTTCTGGGCCTGGCCTGTAAAGCGCATGGGTGCGGGCGCAAACAGAGAGGGCCCAAGCATCTGGAAAGAGTTTGAGGCAGAGCTGACCAGAGGAACTGCATCAAAAGCAGTAGTGAGGCTCGGTAAGCTACAGGGCAGGACCGCCGAGGAGGTTGCGGCTTGAAAGGAAGCTGGACTGACAGGAGACTGGACCATGTTGGAGGCCGAGACAGGGTCTTTATCCAGATGCTGGATGATGTTTGCCAGTTTTGGTGGTTCACAGGAAAGTGTGCCTGATTTTGCTTTCTCAAGCTTCTGAGGTGTTCTTTGTTTAATAACTTTTGAGCAGATGTGGAGGTGTTTGAAGAGAGCTCTGTGTGTTCGAACCCTCAACCTGCAATTTTCGCACCTGCAACCAATAAGAAAAAAGAAAACTTAATGTATCACAGTTTAACAGAACACAGGAGTACCAAGCATACAAGGCGCAGGCCGGGAGTTATTTTAAAGCATCACCTAACTGGAAAAAGAACCATAGGTATCAAACCCGACTTGATGAATTTTACTTCTGTAAAGCTTGCAAATGGGCTCTAATGCCGCTTTGAAGTGTAACCTCTTCTAAAGCCAGCTTCTGCTTTCTCTACTTTGGAACTCAGTAGATGGATTAAAAAAACAAAAAACAAAAAAACGTGTCAATAAAGGCCACGTTTACAGGATTTCAGCCCAACTGTACTTTCTTAAGAGGCTCTTTAACACCTTTAAATAGACAGCTTAGTTAGGCCTCTCATTTCCTTATTGTCACGTTGATGGGAGCATTTTATATCTGTACTTAATTTTATAAAGAAGTACATACCAGAAATCCCTTACTGCGTGCCTCCTTGACTAGAGGCAGCATCTTTAATTATACTGAACTAATGGAAGAAAGTCAGCTTGCTAATAAAGTGCAGCAGTAAACACACATACAATGTCACATTGGTGGCTGATTAGGAGAACATCACGCACCTACATCTACACAGAGCAATTAAATACAAATAACAAAATGCCACTAAAAAAAGTGCTTCATAAATATGCAGATAACAGAATTTGAAATGGCTAATCAACAACTTTTGGTTATAAACGTATTTTTGCTCATGTGCTACCAACAGTAGTAACCATTTATGAAAACGCTCCAAAAAGGGCAAACAGCTAAGATGTTAAAAGTTGCCAGCATACGGCTGGGTGTATCACTGTACTGTGCCCACGGCCCGACTGCCATTTGTGCCATCGCCGGGTGTGGCCCACAGCCCACATACGTACTTTGATGTTACCTGTGCCAGGATTCTAAATGAAGGGTCCTGAAGAAAACAAACACATGGCTGGTCACCTTGTACACACGGTTTGTTCCCAACAGTCTGTGATTTTAATCAGATGTCTCTTTTACTTTCACATTTTGTTATTCCCCGCTTCCCATCTTGCTGTCTTAATACAGACGCCCCTTATAAACAGCAGATATCACAACTTAGTTCCATTTATTTCTTGTAAATATCTAAGCCATAATTACATATGTGGACATGCTGCTGAAATATACGCTTTTTAGCATTTATTATTGTATGTGCCCGTGTGTTTCACTGTTCCTAACTGGACACAATTAAAGGAGTTAATGCTGCAGAAAAAGAATTATAATTTATAATTCAAAATAAGAAATAGCTACAATTATTAGATAAGGCAAAAATACAAACAACAAACTGAAGGGCATTTCTGGGAAGACCATTAAAGCAGAAACGTCTTCTTTGTTCAGCTGCTCCCATTTAAGGGTCACCACACAGATCATCTGTCTCCATCTCTCCCAGTCTTTGACATCATTTTTCTGCCATACCGACTGCCTTCATGTCCTCCCTCACCTCCTCCTTGTGAATTTCCCATTGGGATTAATAAAGTATCTATCTATGGCAGTCCTCTTTTCTTCTTGCCTGGTGGTTCAATCCTCAGCATTCTCCCCCAATGTACCACTCCATCTCTCCTCTGCATATGCCCAAACCATCTCAGCGTAGCCTCTGTCATTTGGTCATCAAATCGGTGTTATCCCCCTAATATCCTCATTCCTAATCCTGTCTACCCTTGCTACTTCCAGCAAAAATAGTAGCATCTTCAACTCTGCCGCCTGTCTTTTCGTCAGTGCCAACGTCTCCAAACCATACAACATGGCTGGTCTCACTACTGTTTTATAGACCTTCTCTTTCACTCTTGCAGGTCCTTTTCTATCACAAATCACTCTTTGCACTCTTTTCCACCCAGTCTGCACTCTCTTCTTTACCTCTCTGCCACTCTCTCCGTTGTTTTGGACTGCAGAACCCAACTATTTAAATTTGTCTTCCTGTGCCACCTCTGCTCCTTGCAGTCACACCTTTCCACTACCTTCCCTCTCATTCAGCACATGTACTCCTACTGACTCTCATTCCCCTCGTCTCCAGTGTGTACCTCCATCTCTACAGGTTTGTCTAAACCTGCTCTCTACTCTCACTGCAGATCACAATGTCATCTGTGAACATCAAAGTCCATGGAGACTCATCTGTCAAAATGTCCATCACCAAAGCAAACTGAAAAGGGCTCAGAGCTGATCTCTGATGTAATCCCACTGTCACCTTCAACCAGACTGTCATTCCTACTGCACACCCCATTGCAGTCACACTGTCCACATACATGACCTGCACCACCATCACATCCTTTTCTGCTACACCAGACTTCCTCATGCAGCACCAGAACTTCTCTCTTGGCACCCGGTCATTCACTTTCTCTAAGTTCACAAACACGTAATGAAATTAAAGCAGAAACCCCACCGGCTTATTAGCAAAGATTTCAATTACAAGTGCCGCTCATGAACTGTGTCCGTATTACTGCGTTGTTATCAACTTTTTAATCTGGAATGAGTGAATACTATGACCATATTTTCTGATTTTAAATTAAAATAGGCTCTCTCTGATTTAAAATTATGAGAAACCCCACAGAAAATGGCTACTCTCTTGTAATAACACTTCAGATTTAATGAGCACTCGCGGTGTTAAAATTCTGAACACAATCATCTCTCATTGTAAAGGAATCATTTCAGTTTATCATTTGATTACTGTACGTTTGTTTCATTCCTTGCCAATAAATGCTCAATTTTTAGAAAAACTAAGGGACATTTCAGTAACAGTAGTATTTCAAGATTTATTCACATTATAAAAACCTCAATGCAGAGCACAGAAAGAAACAACAACCACAACTCCAAGATAAAAGGACTCATAAGGATCTCATCAGAGCAGACCAAGTAAGTCTTCATTAGTAAAACCATACATTACAGCATGAACGGAGATCAACAAATCTGCATGTTTACCAGTCTTTATGCATTAAAAATAATAAAGTTAGGAAAACTTATAAAATAATAATGCTTACATTTTACTCAGAGCAATAGCTAAAACGTAATAAATAAGAAATCTGATATGTCTGAAATAAATCCACTTCACATTGGTGTAAACGATTTGACAATTTAAATAAAACTAGATCATGTAAGATTACAGATTAAGAGGTCACATCTCACCACCCCAAACAAGTCAGTTTAAGGGCCACACAGAAGACGTATCCCCTCAAATGCGATAATAAAAGGATGTCACAGCACCACAAAGTGTAAGAGATTCACTTAAACAATTTGAGAGGCGCACAAAATCATGCAGGCCATTATTGTACAAGTTTTATTTGACTTCTACACAAGTGGAAAACTGCCCTTTAGCCTGAACCATTTCACAAATGAAAACGGAAGTTAACTAAACACTGAAATCATGCAGGCCATTATTGTACAAGTTTTATTTTACTTCTACACAAGTTAACTAAACACTGAAATCAATGGTGAGCGGCAATTGAACTGCTAATTTTTGGGATGGATAGTTCAGCATTTGCCTATCCTAACGTTTTACTTGAATGCATGAGGCGGGACTCACTTTTACAAGACAAGAGACCCTCTTGAAGATTTTGGAGAAAATGGGTGCGGCAATGACAATTACAAATGGTGTGCTTTCTCCTAACAGAGGAGGAGTGTGAATACTGCTCCACCACTAAACAATTTACCTAAAGAAGAAGGGGAGCAGACTCCAGCCTACTGAACCTTTCAGCTCAGTAAGTGGGCAATTCACACAAACACGCACCTAAAACGAGTGCATTAACACCTAACAGCTTCTTAACACATGAGTGGAGGAAACAACAACTTCAATGTGGCTCATGGTCCATGTATCACTCGGTATAGTTAAGTCCTCACAATCAGACCACAGAGATGCTCTGCTAAATATTGAACAGACTGGCATCAGACTTGCTTATCCCAGATCTAACGGAACACGGGATCTGTGAAAACCGACCAGGTACATGTGTAAGAGCCATTTTCATAGTCATAAATATTTTACTAGATGACAAAGCATAATCTATGGGAGGTTCCTATAACCCCCATAAGTTGAGTAAAATTGGTATATTCTAGCTATTTCTATCTGCTCTGACTAAACCTTATTCTTCAGTTAGTGACCAGCCTTGCCATGTGTAAGGTGTGGAAGGCATATGGTTTTAAACTGTGCCTGTGCTCGTGCCAACGGGCCTTTTGAGTGTGTAAGTAACTCGTAAAACAGAACTTATTTAAATGTGGAGTCGTACGTCTAAAGTGTACGGAAGAAGAAACTAAGAATCTTTAAGTATATAAGAAGTTAAGAATCTATAATTAAAGAAGAAGTAAAGAACTTTTAAGTACAGAAATAACTAAAGTTTCTCTAGAAAAGCTAAGTTTAGAGAAGATACATTTTTCCTTTTTTTTGCCTTTTATTCTATGTGTGTAACTATTTTTTCTTTATTCTTATGTGGATTATTTGCTTTAAACTTCCATGAAATAGTTTTAAAACGAACTTTTGGACTGAGAGATTTCTTTCGGCACGCGTTTTACCCGTGCTTGATCTCGCCTTATACTTCAGCGGCTACAACATGTTTTTGAAATTTGCTCAGTTACTACTTTCCTTACACGTCTAATTTGTGCTTTTCACGTCAGACCAGAAAGGCTTTAGAGTAAAACTAGTTCAATGTTCATGGTAACAAACCAATCACACTAAGCAGTTGATCACAGTAACCTGGTGAGTCCTCATCTCATTGTTGTCAATGAAATTTCACTTTCAAAACAGTCATAAGATTTTAGAGCAAAGCCACTTTACACTATTTACAACTAGTAGAAGCAGTTGTTTTAGCACAGAGTCTTAAACCTCAAACAATGGTCAAGTCTGCTTGCTTATAAACTGTAGCTGTTCCATTTTATAATCTCCAAGTGTAGAGGTTGTGCTGAACTCTCTTCCTGGGTTATGATGCGGCTTATAAATATTTTCTTTTAACTGAAACCACATGGATATCTGCAGGTGACACTTTCCAGCATTTATGGCTTCACCAATGCGTGGCAGTTAAATAAGAAGGAGGGCCGCAGCCACCTGCAACAAAGTACAGATGGGGTGGGAACTGCCAGGACCTCCACAATACAAGACTATTTTAAAATATTCAAGTTAACAATTTCAATCTGCAAAATACTGTAATTGCTTTCTTTTTTGACCACATTTAGAGTTGAAATAATATCTGTATAGACAAAAATATATACATTTCGTAGAGCTTGTAAGAAAACTTTTATTATTTTTTTTAATTATGGATTCAAAGTATCTCAGCAAATATTAAGAATTCTCAGTGACAGTGCGTAACATACTTTGGTACGGGGGATCCCTAGTGAAATAAGCCTTTTACATTTGGAGTAGAATTGGCAAAAGCATAGAATTATTCAACTAAAAATTACATACCAAGCCCATCTGTCTCGCTTAAAACTGTCCAAAATGTTTCCAGGGCAAGATCCAACCTGTGAGCGCTGCAACCAAGCTCCTGCCTCACTGGGTCACATGTTTTGGGCCTGCACCAAACTAACATCATTTTGGACAACATTTTTTAAGTGCCTCTCAGACAGCCTTGGTATCACAATCCCTCCTAACCCAGGGGTGGGCAACGTCGGTCCTGGAGAGCCGCAGTATGTGCAGGTTTTTGTTCCAACCCAGTTCCTTAATGAGAACTCAATTATTGCTGATGAAGCACATATTGCTTAAGTGACATTTGATGCTTCATTTTAGTGGTCTCGCTTGTGAAGGTTCTCCAACCTTAATTGCTTATTTCAATCTTAAACTGCTGCATTCAGTGTTTTAATTGCTCCTTATTAGCAATAAGATGTAAAAGACAAAGCAGCCAGCAGTTCTCCAGATAGCTTTTTTCCAATTACATCTGTGTGTGTTCATCATTCACTGTCTGATTTAATAAAACACTTAATAGAAAAATGTGACAGACTGAAAATGATCTATTTTAGGCTTCAAATCATTTGGATGATATCCTTGGAAAGGAAAAAAAATCTACGATATAAGAGGCTTACATTGCACAGACTAACAAGCCATAAAATTAAATAAGGTCTGAGATTGGCAATGATTGGTTTCTAATTAAGCAATTGGGTTGGAATGAAAACCTGTAGCCACTGCGGCTCACCAGGACCGACATTGCCTACCCCTGTCCTAACCCATTAACAGCTCTGTTCGGTGTTCTTCCAGATGGACTTGAATTGGAGAAGGACAAGCAAACGGTGATTGCATTCTTTTGGCACGCAGACTTATTTTGTTAAATTGGAAGAATCCTAATTCTCCTCTTATAAGTCAGTGGGAAACCGATGTTTTATATTATTTGAAATTGGAAAAAATCAAATTTTCAGTTAGAGGATCTGTACAAAATTTTTTCAAAACATGGCAGGATTTAATCAATATTATTTTAGAATAAGAGAAATAACTATTATCGCATTTAACTCCCTTCTCCATCTCTTATTTACATAGATATTTACTTCTCCCTTTCTTTTGTTTAATGTTGCCTTATTAAAAAGCCTTAAGCAATTTTCCTTTAGCTAAGCTCTCCTTCTCAGGGGTGGGGTTTGATTTGTCTTCAAATTTGTTGGGTTATAAATTGATCTGTTTGTATGGAATGATTACAATGAAAATTAATAAAATAAAAATATATAAAAAAAAAAAGAATTGGCACACAAAAATGAGATTTGAATGTGTCACGTTTCAGATATCAACAATATTTCAGATATTGCTTAATACATACACGTGTATTTAAAACCATGTCTACATAAATCAAAGGAACTATTATTTGGAAACATTATTAAACTTTAATATACAAGCAAGACTTGTGAGTTTCCCCTTGGGAATAATAAAGTTTATCTAATCAAACTGTGCACTTCTCAAATACTGAAAAAAGTCCACCAAGGGCACAGCCTTTGCTCCCTTTTAATTACTCAGCTTTATTGCAGCTCAGGCTTTATTTACACAGAGATGGATTTTGAATCACTACTTGTGGGAATGTAGGAGCAATGCATTGTGCTCTGGAAAAATACCAATAAAATGCACAGCTTCTACAATCCCACGCATCTCACACTGCAAATGTTGGCACTTCTGCAAAAATAAAAGAAAAACAAATGGCATATAAAAATCATAACATTTGTCCTTAGAGCTATCAATGAGATATTATAAATACTGCAACACTCTTAATGTATCTATTCACACACACACACACAGCATACTGCAAGGTATCTCAACAGCCTTGAGCACTGGAAAAGCGCTATATACATAACTTGTACTATTATTATTATTATTATTACTCCTGCACTGGCCACTCATTTGTAATTCAGTTATCTGTGCCATTAAGTGGCTCCTTTGTGTGTATGCAGTATTGATGCAATTCATTAACACATAGAAACCGATAATAGCTTTATATAAGCTAGTATTATGGGTACAACTTTATGTCAGGTGCTGCAAAAATGCATCCATTACACGTACACTGATATGTAGCAAGACATGAATGAAGGTGTTTTTTTACTGATAATCACACTTACAAAGCATCAGTAAACTGTTTGTTTCTCCTGTGCAATGTGGCCGAATAAAATAACGTTACCTTAGAATGGTCACAAGTGGCTTAACTGAGACAAATTTCTCTTGATATTGCTTACTTCAGTGTAAGATCTGTAAAACCTTTATATTCATAAGTCATTTTACCAGCATATCACAGGCTCTTAATATGCCATCCTGCACAGAGATGAATGCTGGTGTTTTACATGCATAATTAACACCAAAAGAAGCCTTTGTTAAGGTTACAGAGGACTAAAGGAGTAAGAGATGCATTTTTGCAGTACCTAAACTAAAGCGTTACCAGGCCAAGGGGTGGCCCACATAACACCTGGCTGCGGCCGATAGAAGGTCATTTCCGGAGGGTGGGACTGGACCGCGTGTCTGCCCTAGGGGCTTGCCAACCGGGATACTGAGCCGTTTCGTTGTGTGGTGGGTGTGGCAGCGCACTGTACCGGTGCATGCTCCCCAACTTGACTTGATTTGTACCTAAATTGGTAAGGTGGGGAATTAGCGAGAATAAAAAGTACTGTACATGCAGTTAGCTTGTTTCTTGTTTAATGTGAGGCTCTTCCTCAGGAATCAATTAACAAAATACTCATGGTCTTGTCTAATTTTACTGGTGAGCTGGGAGACACAATCTGCTAAATAATGAAAGACAAGTGGACAGAGAAGCAGGAGACACAGTAACAAACTAGAATAAAAACTTAACTAAACTCCATATCAGTCACTCAACACCTAAGAACCCTAATATGAACATCACTGAACTCTACTGCACTTACAATATCCCACCATTCAGACGAAGGATGCCCATGAAATTCTGGTCAGGCACGTCAATGCATGATTCTTTCTTATCTCCTGATGCTAAATTCACCCTTTCAGACTAATAAAGTACTAACTATCTATCTGTTATATTATTAATAATAACATCCATCCATCCATCCATCCATTATCCAACCTGCTATATCCTAACTACAGGGTCACGGGGGTCTGCTGGAGCCAATCCCAGCCAACACAGGGCGCAAGGCAAGAAACAAACCCCGGGCAGGGCGCCAGCAATAATAACATGTATTTTTATTACTCCTACACTGGCCACTCATTTGTAATTCAGTTATCTGTGCCAATAAGTGGCTCATTTGTGTGTCTGCAGTATTGATGCAATTCATTAACACATATAACTGATAATAGCTTTATATAAATATGTGAATTTCCCCTTGGGATTAATAAAGTATCTATCTATCTATCTATCTATCTATCTATCTATCTATCTATCTATCTATCTATCTATCTATCTATCTATCTATCTATCTATCTATCTATCTATCTAAACTAGTATTAGGAGTAAGACTTCATCTTAGGTGCTGCAAAAATGCATTTATTACTCGTATACTGATATGTAACAAGACATGAATAAAGGTGTTTTTTACTGATAATCACACTTCAATGAATGATTATTTTTTATCTCCTGATGCTACATTCATCCTTTCGGCCTAATAAAGTACTAACTATCTACTTGTTATATTATTGCCTTTCATATCTATCTATCTATCTATCTATCTATCTATCTATCTATCTATCTATCTATCTATCTATCTATCTATCTATCTATCTATCTATCTATCTATCTATCTATCTATCTATCTATCTATCTATCTATCTATCTATCAATGTCTCTTTGTGTGTTGTTCATCCTCTGATTTATTGCTAAACTGATAAAATGCACGCACAGCCACTTCCTCCAATTTGTGCTCCAGGAGTGTGAATTCCTAGTTTTCATGTTAGCAGGTTGCTCTTTCTTTGAAAAACAACAGTAAATTTTCTTAAAAGGACATTAAAAAAATAAAACTTTCAGAAAATGTTCAGATTTATCTTCAACCAGACTGCTGCACCTACGATTTTCTATCAGGAGTACATTAAATTTTCCAATGAGATCTCATCAATGAATGTAAATATGATGTAAGCGCAGCATCATATTGTAACAATAATGCATTTCTTGACAACCAAGGGTTCTGCAGAAAGACATGTAAAAGACAAACCATTAAAATAAATGTGCTCCTTGACTTGGTATAGAATGTCCTTTGCTCTCAAACATTTACTCAGGTGGCTTCTCTGTCTATTATTCTGGAGCAGTGGGCAGGATTTTAAAGTCCTTGGGGGTCCTCGACACATCTAAGATATACATTTGCTTTGAATCACTGAGAATAAATAAGAAAGGTCTGAGGCTTCATTCTCTTGGCACAAAATAAGCACAGGCATCAGAAAAGTATTTTATTTATTTAATAATAATAAAAGAAACCTTACAAGACAAACACCAGCTCCAAATCTGAGCACTTACAGAAAGTATCGGTTGGGTTTGTAGTGTTGTCGCATGTGGTCCATAAGCTGCTGCATGCTGGAAAATGCTGCCATGCAGTTAGGAGAACAGCAGTTAAACAGTTTACCTGAAAAGAGAACACAGCCAAAAAGTAAATTCATCACTCCATGATTACTGGAATGGTGTAAGAGTTATTAAAATTGGTATCTGTCTGGTATGACACTGACTTTCTCTTTAGAATGTTGACGTCAATCATGGCTACAAAGGCTGGTGGCTTATCTATTACGAGTTAAATTCAAAGCTTCTGATTATTAGACAGAGTTTTGTTGTTATGATGTTCATTTCTCTTGGCCTTCCATTAACATGGCTGCCCTCCCTCAGTCTGGAGGTCTGTTGTGTTCTTCTGCTTGCCTGATTTTCCCATTGTGGCAGGGATAGACTAACCTACCTGTATCCCCATTTGGGACTTGTCAGGTTTGGCAAAAGAACAGATAAGCACGTTTGGCACTGGAAAACCAATACAATCACAATGGAAAGTGAACACGTCTCCGACAGTCAAAAAGGCTTCCCAAAGGCCAAAAGACCTATTTGGAGGTTGACAGGATGGCATGACCCTTTTCTACAGAACTGTTAACTGAGTGCTGCCACCTCCTTGGTCATTGTACCACCTGGCAATATCCTCGCTATGAACAAAAGCCACGGAGTAATGTGCAGAGCTTCTAAACCGAAAGGGCGCTCCCTGACTTCTGTGGATGCACTCTATTTATACAGACTAAAACACAAAGCCGTAAAGAACTTATTTGGCACCATGTGCCTTACTGTGCCACTTTTCTTCTATCTGGTAAACAGCTTCGGTCTACCAGGTGGCACTGTCATACTTAACCCACAAGCTGAGAGATGAATTCATTCAGCATTCTGACCATAGATTCTCTTGTACTCCATGTAGTTTTGATATTTACTGCTGCAAATGTATTTTTCTATTAATGTTTTATTTATGAGATTTCCCCAAATCAAATTATTCTGCGACTGGTGCTATGATGAGAAAGTAAATGACTAACTCTTCAATTCTTACTCTCTTAATGCTCCTTAAATATTACTGAATCAAGACTTAAACCACAGCATTGTGTGTATTTACAATTCTTTCATTTTGAGTGTAACTTGAATATCCTAAATAAACTGTCATTCACTTTATAATGATGTTGTCAGTGCCCTCTTTGAATGATACATTCAAGTTACAGTGGACACCAGCATCACTTATCACTTGTGTGTGTATAAGCACAATACACCAACATTAGTTTATTGACATTTAGGCTTTGAACAACACAGCTAAAACACATTAAGAGAAAATTAATATAGTATACGGACAATGCTTATTCACCTTTACCATTGGCTATTAAATCCTAAATGTGCACACATTAGTGTTCCACTGCCAAATTATCTATGAAATCAGAAGCATCAGCTGTGCACACATGAAGAGGCCACTACACAATTTGCTGTGCAATAACAACCATGGTCTCAGCTTTCTGTTTATTTTCAGTTTAACTTCTGCTCTCAAAGCAGTTTTTTAAAGCAATAAAGATAATTTAAAACAGTTGTCTGGGGCAACAGACTGTAAATGACCCAGAGTACACTTCAATTCAGCCCACGCTATGGTGGACTCTTCTGCAGATTCTCCATATGCATAAGCCCCAGTATTTCAGTGGCCTTAAAACAGCATGGTGAGGAGTCCACAGTCCAGCATTCTAAGAGAACAGCAAACAGTGTGTCCACTTAACAAAAAAGCAAATCCACTAATTAAAATGGCAGACCAATCTGCACATGCCCTAATGATATCTGAACAATGTACATATTACAAAAAAGTCACCCTTTCCAACACAAACAGTCACAACAATAGCTGATATGTCACTGATCAGTAGCACTTAACTCCTACAAGTCAGCCGGGCCAACACACAAGAGACTTTGGTGTTTTACGAATAACTTTGCATCACATGTACAGATCCGCTCAAATACACTGGCCCAATCATGGCTATTATGATCCTGCAGGCACGGGGCAAAATTTACGCAGTACAGTCGCTCAAAGCAGCAGTTGGGGACTGTTATAAATGAAAGCGACAACTTATGAAAACAGAAAATGAGAAACTGTAGTTAGGTGGAAAGACCTGCGCTCATCACAACTTGCTCATTTTTAACTAGCTGGGGTGCCCGGTACTGTGCAGGGTGAGGGCAACAACTACATTTTGGAAAAAAACATGGCCTATGATGTTCTCCAGTACAAATACAAAATCTTTACTTTTTTACTTTTACTTTAATTTTGGCTGACGCCTGTATCCACGGTGACTATTAATGATACTATCGGTTACATTTCTTTTGGTTTTCCAATTGGAGCCCAGGCAGGTCAAGTGACTTGCTCAGGGTCACACAGTGTCAGCAGCAGGACCTGATCCCACCACCTCAGGGTTTGAAATCCAAGCCTTAACTACTATGCCACACTGCCTAAAATCTGTACCAAATTTGATTGAGATGGGTTCAAAAGTGCAGATCTGAACTCTGGACAAATGGACATAAGCACATATTAAACTTTATAGACGTACAAAAATGGCTTCATATATGGCTATGCACCACATGGTAAATACTCTACTTCCTGGTATAAAAGGTTATTGGGAGCACAAGACACAAAGCAGGAAACTAGCTGGATGGGATGCCAGTCAATCATAGGGCCAATTTAGAGTCAGCAACAAACCTAAAAGTCAGATCTTCAATGCTTGAGGAGATCCAAGAGCACCTGGAGAAAACCAGTGAGGGCAGGACCAGGATAGACGCTGAAAACATCACACCGACTCAGTGGAGATTCAAAAACTTACACTAGACAGTGACCGGGCAGCAGCACTGCCCACTGTACTAGCTATGAAAAGTACTTTTACTGCTAACATTTTGTAATCATTGCATCTGGGCCATAAAGTCTCTCCAAAGTCTCTGGCAATGTATAAAAAATAGCTCTGAAATTGTGTGTGTGTGCGCGTGAATATACATACATTATATATTTTGCTCAAAAAAATTAAAGAAACACTTTTTAATGAGAGTATAGCATCAAGTCAGTGAAACTTGGGGGTTACTGATCTGGTCAGTTAAGTAGCCGAGCAGCTTGTTAATCAGTTTCAGATGCTTTAGTGCACTAGAGGGGCAACAATGAGAAGACCTCCCAGAACAGGAATGAATGGTTTAACAGGTGGAGGGAGGACACTGACATTTTTCCCTCCTCATCTGTTTTGTCACTTATTTTTCATTTGGCTACAGTCAGTGTCACTACAAGTAGCATGAGGCTATACCTGGACCCTACAAAGCAAGCACAGGTAGTCAAACTTCTCCAGGATGGCACATCAATACGTGTCATTGCCAGAAGGTTTGCTGTGTCTCCCACCACAGTCTCAAGGGCATGAAGAAGATTCCAGGAGACAGGCAGTTACTCTAGGAGAGCTGGACAGGGCCCCTCGAAGAAGGTCCTTAACCTATCAGCAGGACCCGCTGGTATCTGCTCCTTTGGGCAAGGAGGAACAGGATGAGCACTGGTAGAGCCTACAAAATGACCTCCAGCAGGCAGGCAGAACACTGGTGTGAATGTCTCTGACCAAACAATCAGAAACAGACTTCATGAGGGTGGCCTGAGGGCCAGACACCCTCTAGTGGGCACCGTGGAGATCGACTGGCATTTGCCATAGAATACCAGAATTGGCAGGTTCACAACTGGCGCCCTGTGCTTTTCACAGATGAGAGCGGGTTCACCCTGAGCACATGTGACAGACATGAAAGGGTCAGGAGAAGACGTGGGGAAAGTTATGCTGCCTGTAACATCATTTAGCATGACCAGTTTGGTGGTGGGTCAGTGAGGGTCTGGGGAGGCATATCCTTGGAAGGTTGCACAGACCTCTACATGCCAGGCAACGGCACCTTGACTGCCATTAGGTACTGGGATGAAATCCTTGGACCCATTGGCATATAAACTACAGAGTACGATTTGGAGTTGCTGCAATGAAATTTTGGCAAAATGGACACGTCTGCCACATCATTTTGTTCCCTTTGATTTTTGGGGTGTCTTTGAATTCAGCCCCCTGTAGGTTGATCATTTTCATTTTCATTTATATCCTTTCGTTCCTAACATATCACCATATCAGTCCATAGCTGTAGAGAGAGCCAGCAGAATCTTTTTTTCCCCATTGAGATCTCATGTGTTTTCAAAGTGTTCCTTTAATTTTTTTCAGCAGTGTATATCTATATCTATATATCTCTCTCATATATATATATATATATATATATATATATATATATATATATATATATATATATATATATATATATATATATATACATACACACACACACACACACACTTTGTAGGTCAAAGGTTTTAAAACTCCTCAGTTTTTAGGATAGTCCTGACATAGCCTGGAGGTATGTTTTGGGTCACTGTGTTGCTGTAGGACGAACCCTTGACCTACTAGACGCTCACTAGAAGGTATTGCGTGGTGCTGCAAAATGCTGTGATAACCCTTGTGATTCAGAATGCCAGTCACTCTGTGAAAGTCACCAACTCTGCCTCCAGCAAAAGAACTCCAGACCATCTCACTTCCTCCTCCATGTGTGACACAGCTGGCGTCACACACTGAGGAACGATCGCTTCACCAACTTGACGGCACACAAACACTCCGAGTGATGAACGGAACATTTCAAATTTTGATCCACTGGTCCGTAGGACTTTCTACCAGTCTGCGGTAGTCCACAGCTGGTATTTCAAGGCCCTATTTTGTCCTTTAATGAATGGCTTTCTTACTGCCACTGCCCCCCGTCCTCTTCACAGTAGAAACGGACACTTGCTTTTTTTGACCTGTGTTAAGCTGTGCTTGTAGCTGTTGTGCTAAGAGGTGCCTGTGATCACACAAGCTGGCGACTCTGGGAAACTTGTCTTCTGGTTGGCTTGTGACTTTGGTTCTGCCCGATCTCTTCCTATCAGAGTTTCTTCCATTTGCCTTTGGATTCTGTAGGCCCCTACTGTACTCACTGACACTTTGATTTTTTTTTTTTTGGCAATTTCTCTAAATGTCAGGCCTACACTTCTAACGGTAATAATGCTCTGTCGCAATTCATTTAATGGCCGTTTTCTTTCCATTACCACAGAATACTGTTGAATTAGTACTTCAGAGGATGTAGTAACACAGTCTGTTCCAACTCAGCTTTAAGACAGACAGAGGGTTTTGAAACAATCAACAGAAGTTAGGACACCTGTGTAAATTGTTTGCTTCAACTTGCAAGGCTTAATTTACTTTAACTGCTGCAGAACATCTGTAGGTTGTAACCTATTAGTTGTTCCCTGAAGAAGGCCCGTTTGTAATATTTAGATTTATTTATTTTTTTTGTCTACCTATACTTTGTATTTAAACCACTGACAATTTGCTTACTTTTTCACCATTTTAGGTCTTTCTTTGCATTTCACCTGATTAAATTTGAAGAAAAACTGAGGCGCTCTAAAACTTTTTGACCGGTAATGTGTGTATAAATTCTCAGACCATCTTAATCTGATTCTGGGTTGCAGGGACTGGGGCCTATCCAAGCAGCACTGGGAATAAGAACAGAAACAACCCAAATTGAGCACCACCCATTACAGGGTCCACTCATAAGTACAAGAAAGAAACCTTTAGCTGACATAGAAAAGGGGTCACTCTGCCTAAAAACAAATCTATTTCGCTGCCTTTAAAACTGATGACTACACTTTCACTTTGTCCCACTTCTATTTGTGGTCGAAGTGCCTGATCAACCTTCTCCATTCAGCTCGGCTCTGTACCTCCTCCCCAGTCAGACCCTTTTCCTTCAGAACTTCTTTTACTTTATCCATCCTCCTCGCTTTCTCTTCCCATGGACTTCCATTCCCACCCCTCTTTTGACCACATAGTCCTCGTCTCTCTCCATTGTATTTCCATACCACTTCAAACTACTTTCCTGTACTGTCTCACGTTTCTCTCCCACTTTTGTTGTACCTCTGATTGTCTCATTTCTTATTCTGTCCTTTTTTGTAACTCCACACATCCATCTCAACATTCTCATTTCTGACATATCCAATTTCTTCTCCTGTTCTTCCTTTAAGCTTTCACTGTGTAAGACATATTTATAAACATAAATATTAAAAGAAAACTGCACCAAATGAATAACCAGCCAATTTTCAATATCATCTCAGCTCATCAGTATTGGTCTGACGTCCACTAGCACACTTGTCAATTATTTACACAAAATACAAATACTAAATTTAAACGCATAAATATACATTACATTTTTCACACTTTACCTTTGCAAATGTAATATCCCCCCTTGCAAATATCATACTCTTTCCATTACTTAATCATTCCTTTTTTTTAGGTATATTGCTCACTAATTTTAAGACATTAAGTCTTAAAAATTGCTTCTCCATCGTTATAAAGTGGTTAAACAGAGCCAAACGTCTGACTCAGGAGTTTAGTAGAACATCAGAAATGTCAGCAGTTTAAAATTTCACATTTTCAGTTTCAATCCCATGCCACCAAAGACATACCTGGCAAGGACTGCACGAAGATGTGGCTTTCTGCATGATTCTTCAGTTCCTCATGGTCCTGGAAGGTTTGTCTGCAGCCAGTGAATGTGCACCTGAATATTCTTCCTATGAAAAAGGAAACAATTGTGACAGTAAATATCAATAATGCAGGAACAGTCGAAAAGTAAACTGTAAAGGAACAACTGAAATACTGCGTCTCCAGCCTGTCTTTCTACATTTTTTTAAATATAGATCTTACTTATTTTTCTTGACATTGATACATGTTGACACAGCCATTCACTTTCCATTTACCTTAGATTTCAGAGTTGCGAATGATGTCACACTGTGTTCCAACAAAACATTCACAAAACCAATATGGGCGCATCCAGGAAAACCTTTGTCGTGTTTGCCCCATTAGAATAAATAGTATTTGATAATAACACATTATGCCGTATTTTGCAAATCCAAATGCAGTAGCAACACAGGTAGAATTTGGACAGCGCTGTACGTACGACTGATTTAATGAGACACAAAGAGACAGACGTGCCAATTAACAGTGTAATACTACAGTTCTCAGTAAAGTTTGCGGAGTACTTCCTCATTTTGGATTGACGTTATGAGGTTGGACAAACTTGGACTTGACAGAACAGCCCCAAGTTTCCAGTTGAAAATTCTGATTAGGAACTCAAATATCCTGACTTCCCACTTCAACTTGGAATAATTGCATCACTACTGATAAAGTCTATATTTCAAAGATGTCAAACTACATTAACTGAATCCGTACTCACTTGGTGTAAGGTTTAGGGGCTAAAGGACACGGTCGCTTTTGTACAGATTAGTTGGTCATTTGATGTCTGATGAGACTGGGACGTTCTAATACAACGTCAAAGGCACACAACTACTCAGGGAGGAGACACTCCCACTCACTCTCTAGGGCCGTCCACCCCGAGACGTGAAGTCACGACTTGGGGATTTCAAGCCACCACTTCTACCTCTGCACTAAAGGAAATCTACGTTAGCAGGGCAGCACATGCGGCGGCTTTACCTATGCAGTGCTCCGACGCCTGCCACCATTAACATGTTCAAAACACACGTCAGTGGTTCAAAGCAACCGAAACACACAAACAAAAAGAAAATTAAACAAGAAAAAGCAAACCTTTTCAGTCAATATAATCCCACTCTCACATGCAGTTTGTGATTTTCAGTCTCTGAATGGCCTTGTTATTTTTTTCTTTTTTAACATTGATGATTATCAAAAACGTAACTGAGCAGAATCTCTTCTTTTTATTTAATTAAATTTTTTTTTTTGCTGAAAACAAATAAAAAAATCATTGTGGAAACTGAAGAAACAAAAAAAAAACAAAACACTCAGCAGCCCTTTAAGTCATAGATAGATAGATAGATAGATAGATAGATAGATAGATAGATAGATAGATAGATAGATAGATAGATAGATAGATAGATAGATAGATAGATAGATAGATAGATAGATAGATAGATAGATAGATAGATAGATAGATAGATAGATAGATAGATAGAGTGAAAGGCACTATATGACAGACAGACAGACAGACAGACAGACACAGACAGACACAGACAGACAGACAGACAGACAGACAGACAGACAGACAGACAGACAGACAGACAGACAGACAGACAGACAGACAGATAGATAGATAGATAGATAGATAGATAGATAGATAGATAGATAGATAGATAGATAGATACTTTATTAATCCCAAGGGGAAATTCACAAAAAATTCTCTCAGAGCCTGCTCTGCCTCAGGGGTCCACTTCCTGAATGATCGTGTGGTTGTAGGTAGGACTCTCACTTTTGGTTTGTAGTGAGGCTGAAGCAGCACCAGGTTATGATCTGCTTTCCCAAGCGCAGGCAGTGAGGTGGCGCTGTATGCGTCTTTAACGTTTACATACAGTAAGTCAATAGTCTTACTTTCCCCGGGTGTTACAGTCCACATACTGGGAGAAGGCAGGTAATGTTTTGTCCAGCGTCACATGATTAAAGTCTCCAGCGATTAGCACAAGTGCTTTAGGGTGCTGCGTTTGTAACTTAGCAACAGCAGAATGAATGATGTCACTCGCTGTCTCCACGTCCACCCGAGGAGGGATGTACACGATGACAACAATGACGTGTCCAAACTCTCTGGGCAAGTAATAGGGACGCAAACTTACAGCCAACAGTTCAATGTCCCTGCAGCAAGTGGAGATTTTGACGTTAACATGTCCAGAGTTACACCACCGTGTATTAACATAGAGAGCGAGTCCTCCTCCTTTGTGCTTCCCGCAGGTACTTGCATCTCTGTCCGCTCTAACTGTGCTAAACCCGGATAGCTCCACGTTAGCATCTGGGATGGTGGTAGTTAGCCACGTTTCGCAAAAGCACAACAAACTGCATTCTCTGTAGGTCCTGACATTTGTCACCAGCACAGCCAGTTCGACGATCTTATTTGAGTTTGAGTTCACATTTCCCAGAATCACAGAAGGCACCGAAGGCTTAAAACGCCACTTTTTCGCAAGCCGCTTCATTTTTAGCTTAGTGCCAGCTCTGCTGCCACGATACCGCCTTCTTACCTCGTCGGGTAAATAGGGAACCACACCGGCACTGGCATTTGTTCTCAGCTCTCACAGTAGAGTACTTGAATAGACGAGTCTTGGCGTGTAAAAATCCATGCCCACGTTGTAAAAGTAAATGTGTCCCGGGAATGAATCCACATAAAATAAAGTGATAGGAGTGATCAATAAAAGAGAGAAAAATAAAAGTAGAAAAATAAAGTCGTACACGGAGCTGCTGAAAAGGCTGCCACTCTCGGTGGCGCCCGAGTCATAAACAATATGATATAAATATAAACAAACAGTATGATAACACCATAATTTTAATTGACAGTATCTTCAGCTTCCAATGAAAGTTATTTCTCTAAAAAAAAAAAATGGAATCTTCCCAAAAACTACCAAGCCAAGTATGGTGGAAAGGCCACAAAAAGACTCCTTGTGGTCCATAGCTGACTTTTTAAGAAGCACCAAATTCTGCAGCAGTTTCAATGTAAATTTAAACAAATACACAGGCAGGGCTAACAAAAACCTGAAGCTGTTTTAAAACATTGCTGTAACCTGACAGTTATTAGTTTATAGCACCAAAGAAAATGTTCAAAGTACCTTGCATAACATCAGTAGGCTGCAACGTTCTCTTCGCACTTGTTGATAATTCTGACATTTTGATGCCAGCCTGGGCACCAGGCACATGGTAAGAAAATCCAGTAGCCAAAAATGATGTGATGGCTGCTAAAGTCGGCAAGAGTTTCAGTAAAAGACAGGAGAGCCTGGCAGCTTCAAGCGTAGTTCATAAGTTTTCCTAAAATGAAACAATCAGTACATGAATGTCAGTCACATTTGGGAATGAACCCGTGGCTTCTGCAAGATCTACACAAGGAGTTTGGCTACACAAGATGGGCTGGTCTCTTTGCCCACTCTGTTCATTCTACTTGTGTACGGTCAAGCAGTTTGCTCTCTTCGTTGATGCAATTTTCAAACGTCCCCAAAAACAACAGACACAACATCGCTTTGAAACAGGTCAAACGCTGCTTTGGGAAAGTCACGATTTTCATTTCATTGCCAATTCATATGAAACATGCCAATCAGATGTAAATTATTCTAAGTATTCAAGAATGCATATGAACTTTTTCCAAATCATAAAGGCACCATTTTAATAAATGAATAGTTTTATTTTTCTAATGTGGATCTGTAGGCAGTAGGGGGGCTTCAGTGATCCACTGACAATGTTCTTCTTGCACATTCTGAGAAACTCCCATCAACCACAAACGTGTTAAGTAGACACAAAAGGCACTGCTTGAGAATAACGTCTGTTATCATGGTCTAATGCTGAATGAGACAGCAGCATCTCACTGAGCTTCAGAATTTAAAAAGCTGTGGAAAAGCTCTGCCATATTCTGCAGTTGCTGTCATCATTCTCAGCAGCGCCCATACAGGCATTAAAAAGGAGTTCCTACGAAGCGTTAACGTGCAGTTAATGAGCACTGAAAGCCTCGACTTTAATGAAAATGTTCAAAACAACTGATTTGCTCAAATAGTTTTTCAAACACAAAGGGGTTTTTTCCCCCAAACCAAACCAAACCTTTCTTAGACTTGCTTCATCCATTTCCCTTAAAATTATTTTATAATAAATTCTTGCTTATTGTAAGAGTCATTTGCTAGTTATTTAAGTTATACAGTGATCCCTCGCTATATCGCGCTTCGCCTTTCGCGGCTTCACTCCATCGCAGATTTTATATGTAAGCATATTTAAATATATATCGCAGATTTTTTGCTGGTTCGCAGATTTCTGCGGACAATGGGTCTTTTAATTTCTGGTACATGCTTCCTCAGTTGGTTTGCCCAGTTGATTTCATACAAGGGACGCTATTGGCAGATGGCTGAGAAGCTAGATTGCTTACTCTTCTCTCTCTCTTGCGCTGACTATCTGTGATCCTGACGTAGGGGGATTGAGCAGGGGGGCTGTTCGCACACCTAGACGATACGGACACTCGTCTAAAAATGCTGAAAGATTATCTTCACGTTGCTATCTTTTGTGCAGCTGCTTCCTGAAATGACATGCTGCACGGTGCTTCGCATACTTAAAAGCTCGAAGGGCACGTATTGATTTTTCACTGTTTCTCTCTCTCTCTCTCTCTCTGCTCCTGACGGAGGGGGTGTGAGCTGCCGCCTTCAACAGCTTTGTGCCGCGGTGCTTCGCATACCTAAAAGCCAAACAGCACCATTGATTTGTTTGCTAGAAATTGTTTTCTCTATCTATGTGACATTCTGTGCTCCTGACACGCACTCCTTTGAAGAGGAAGATATGTTTGCATTCTTTTAATTGTGAGACTGAACTGTCATCTCTGTCTTGTCATGGAGCACAGTTTAAACTTTTGAAAGAGAGACAAATGTTTGTCTGCAGTGTTTGAATAACGTTCCTGTCTCTCTACAACCTCCTGTGTTTCTGCACAAATCTGTGACCCAAGCATGACAATATAAAAATAACCATATAAACATGTGGTTTCTACTTCGCAGATTTTCTTATTTCGCGGGTGGCTCTGGAACGTAACCCCGCGATGGAGGAGGGATTACTGTATAAATATTAGTGCATAGTCTATTAGAGGTTCTTACAGCCACCATAAGTTGAATTGAATTGTTATATTCTAACTATTTCTAGGCTCACTGACCACACATTATACTCAGTTAGTGACCTGCCTTGGCGTGTGTAGGGCGCTGAGGACAAGTGGTTTAAACTGGGCCTTACGTGCCAAGTAACATGAAAGACAATGTGCAGCGCCGTACATTTAAAGCATACTGAAGAAGAAGTAAAGCATCTTTAAGTATAGAAACAACTAAAGTTTGACAAGAACCTTAGAGAAGAGACATTTTTTCTAATTTTTTTACTTTTATTCTATGTGTTGTGATAGGTGGCCGGCCATTTATCCCGGCCAATACCCCCAGGCCGCCAGGTGGAGCTCTCCTTGCCGTATGGAGGTACCCCGAATGCCAGCAGGGAATTAGGAACATTGGAGTTTTCCTTTACAACCCTGCTGGATACCACGGGGGCCGCTAGAAGGCACTGTAGGGAGGAGCAGAAATTATTTTCCCTACGCCCCGGAAGTATGTCAGAGTCACATGAACAAGAGGAATGACGTGCTTCCGGGGTGAAGAAAAGGAATATTTTTCTGACCTGGAAGTGTTCCTAGTCATGTGGACAGAGAAGGCGAAACACTTCCGGGTCAAGGACTATAAAAGACTCAGAGAAACACCAGACGTTGAGCTGAGTGAGGAGGATCATTTAGTAATTGATTATTATTTATTTATATGAGTAATATGGAGTGTAGGGTGCTTTGTGCACTGTTTATTGATAAAATAAAGTCATATTGGACTTTTATCTGGTGTCTCGAACAAGGGTTCAAGGGAGCAATAGCACCCTCTATCTGTTATAGTGTGTATCAACCTTTTTTCTTTATTCTTGTGTGGATTATGTGCTTTGAATTTTCACAAAATATTTTAAAACAAACTTTTCGACTGAGAGATTTCTTTCGGCATGCGTTTTACCCCTCTGTGCTTGATCCTGCCTTACGCACCCGCAGCTACACTTATCATGGAAACAGAGAGTGACAACGTTTTACAAGTTGGGTGGACATATAAGCAAGAATGTTGTCGATTTCGCCATCCTATGATTACATAATAATACTACTACTAAAGAACAGCAGGGGTGCAATAATCCTTAGCAGTCCCAGAACTCTCTGCGAAGAGACATGTTTTTAAGAAACACTTACCACATTCATTCAGGAGCCACAATGTTCAGAACTTCGGGTGTCCTTTAAGTGACAGCACATTAATTTTAAGCATTTCAGGTTCTGCAGACGCCATTTTCACCCTGCATTTAGGGTCCATCTGAAATGAGCATCATGAACATCAGAATTATGAGCAGAAGAATGAAAGCTCAGTTTACTATACAAAAAAATGCTAAGGTGTGTGTGTGTGTCCAGTCCCTCAGAGCAATCTGATTGGCCAGTTTGGTGACGAGACAAAAGAAGAAAAATGAGTGTTGTGGACACGTGAGAAGGAGTAAAGGCATATGGCGCACGGTGAGAGAGTCGCCCTCAAAGACAGCAAATATAAAACCGAGGACAGTAGGTGAGAATGGCGCCTCAGAAATAATGAGAGTGTGAGAAACAGGCTTTTACGAGAACGTGTTCGAGAGATGGAGCGCCGGTGAAAAGAACTTCAGACGCACATGGAAACCGAGGAAAGTCGCCTAAGGAACACAAAGGGCAAGAGGTAGCAAATGTTTTTAAATAATTCTTTTATCTGTCATTGACATGTAGCACGGTTAGCAAATAATAATGTCACATTAATGCAAATCATATGTGCCTTGTGCAGAAAAAAAGATGAAAATCCTTTTTATGTGAAACATTTGAATCTTAAATATGTGGTCAGCTGTATTTCACTGAATGTTGCAGGTAACGCTACGTATAATCATTTTCTAAAAGATGTTGAGATCTAAGAATGAATCATATAGATAGATAATATCAGTAATGTCAGGGTCAGGTTGGAGAGCATGCACCGGTACAGTGCGCTGCCACACCCACCACACAACAAAACGGCTCAGTATCCCGGTTGGCAAGCCCCTAGGGTAGACATGCAGTTCAGTCCCACCCTCCAGAAATGATCCTCTGTCTGCCACAGCCAGGTGTTATGTGGGCATCCCCTTGGCCTGGTCCAGCCACTCAGGTCCTCTACAATGAGGATCTTACAAGCTGGATCACCCTCGGGAGAATCGCGCCACATGGCCGTAGTGCCGTAACTGACTCCCCCTCACAATGCAGGTCATATGCCTCATTTGGGACTCCGTGAGCAACATAAAATCAAACCAGAAGGTACCCAAGGACTCTCCAAAGAGACACAGTGCCAAAGGAGCCCAGTCTTCGTCTCAGGTCAATGGATAGCGTCCATGTCACAACCAACTAGCAAGACAGGAAACACCAGGACTCTAAAGACCTTTTGCAGAGATATCAAGAGCACCACACACCCCTTTCCAGCGACCTTATGACCCCCCCAAGCTCTCCCAATCCATCTACAGTCTTCATAGGAAGAGCCACCAGAGACATGAATGTCACTGTCAAGGTAAGTAAACCTCTCGACGAGGTCGACACTCTCTCCACAGACAGACACACTACTGATGGCTTTGTCAATACACATTTTCACTGGAGAAGACGTAAAGGCAAACTGTAAGGCAACTGACACATAAATCTGATATCCATAACTTTCAAATGTAATGAGTTTATTACATGATAAGTGGGGTTGTCAAAAGTACCAAAATATCAGTAAGTATTGATTTTAACATTTAAAATTACTCATTCTATGGAGGAGGAGGTTAGGAGCACGTGCTGATACAGCGCATTGCCGCACCCACCACACGACAAACCACCTCAGGATCCCAGAGTAAGACCCGAGTGCAGCCATGCAATGGGTGACACCTCAGCACCACACGAGTTCAGATGGCATTCATTTTGAATGTCCTTAAGGCTGGCAGTGGTTTATGACAATTAAGCCTTGTAGGCTATCGACTGCCATAGCTGGACGTTCTGTTTCCACTCACTCAGAGGTGTTAATAAGATGGCAACTCCAGTGACGTTGTAGCCTTCACCCCACAGGCTTAAATGACAAAGAGGGCAGCAGGAGTGGCATCTGGAAATACACCCAAGTCTGTACACAAAATTTGCTACCACACAATACCACCTAGAGGGGCTTACACACCCAATTTAGGCAAACACTTGAAGGACTGACATGCGAGTCAATATAAAGAATCTTATTTCTAAATCACTGAAACAACATTAAATACAAACTTGTACACTGTTGCATTTCAAGCAGGGATGGAACATTTATTTATTTTTTTTTTTTTCTACGAGTTAAAAACGTTTTTATAGTCAGTTAAATGTTTAATGTTTCAAGACTGGGGCTCTGCAATCATTTTTACCTCCAGGACACTTTTATTCTGTGCTGTTCATTCAGCACTCTTTAGCACTGGAGCTCCGTCACACCCTCAATTCTAAACCCCTCACTGCAAAGTGTGCTGTTGTAGTGTATTACTCCTCCTATTTAATTACATACAAGTTTAAATTTTACTCATCCCATTTTCTATATAATGTGAGACGCTATAACTTTTTCAGTACTTAACTGCATAAACAGTGGTGCCACTCCTCTGTCTGTGTGCTCGTGTTCTTCCAGCGGTGCTTCACAGCGTCTATTTAGAACGTCAAGGCTCAAACAAAAGCGCACCGCGGCTTCATGGGAAGAGGAGCAGGTCGACATGCCAGTCTTTCTAGCACAATACATTTGGAAGTTATAAAGACATCGATATGCAAATGTGTGCTGTTAGCATTGATGCAAAGCCTTCAAGTGTGTCAGTGGTCTGTCTGTGTGCGACTTTCTGAAGATAACATTAATGTTCGTTTTACTTGTATGTTTATTTAATGTTTGTTTTAATACTTTTATGTATATTGTTTACAAAACATTGCATTGCCTATTCAATTAATAATTAATGACATTTACAATGTTTCATTGTGTTACCACAATAAAAGAATTGGCTCTCATCAACAAAAAAAAAAGAACAGTTGACTGGATTTTAAAAACTTTACTCTTACCTTTTATAAAAGATTGCACAACTTGAAGTATTTGCATTGGATAAAATTTCTATTTGTTTCCAGCACTATAAAGATTTTAATGCGTATAGAATTTCAATTTATTTCAATTGAGTTACTTTATATACGGTACTGGGTATCAGAAATAATATCAAATTTCAGTACTTTTCTTTGTATCATATTAGAGTTTGAAATTTGGTATCAATAAAAACAAACTGTTAGTAGAAACAGTGAAGAAAGGAGCAAAGTGAAAGAACAGCAATTAGAACTAAGCTCCATGTACTTGTGCTCACAGCCCTTAACAAGAATAAGGGAAGCAAAAAAACACATCAAAAGACACAGAAATACCAGTTCAACACTCACTGTGGTGCAAATACATTCAAAGGGTTTATTGAGTTTATTCTTTCTTTGAAAGTGTACAGCTGTGTTTTTCAACCAGTGTGCCACGGCATAGTGGTGCGCCTTGAGAGCTGCCCAAGTGTGCAATAGAAATAATAGTGTGGTGCACTTGGGTCTGAACCCGAGAGGGACAAGCACCACAGCTAAGGCCTGTCTGAGGAGCACACGACTACCTGGCATAAAAGCAGCTCCGTGAGTGCTACGATGCAGACACATCTCTAGGCTGCCAGTGTCCATCTGCCTGGGTTGGTGGTCGCCAGCGAGTCTCACAGGACCAGTGCATAGTAGGCATACAGTACAAGTTGCCTCTGAGGCAGAGAAAGGTGGGCAACGAGACGACGCAGCTGGGAGATGTCAGCTAAGTGCTCAGTAAGAGCCGTGCCTCTGACAGCTGCATTTTTACTGGCTTCTCCGGTAGTCCCAGCCCTTTGGACAGTTGAGCATGCGTATCTGATATATAAACGTCTACGCATAGAAGTATGTGTGCCTGTCCAGCCTGGAAGTGACAGGATACTGTAAAAGGCGCTATATAGCGCCCGACCCGGCACAGACTCAGGCAGAGTAACGTACTTAAATAAAACAGTTTTTATTTCTCTTCAGCCGTGGGGCACACCTTCCCCGTGTCCCACAGGCCCAACACAGTCCCAAATACACTTAGCACAACAAACCACACTTCTCTCCACCTCAGCACCACCACCCTCCTCAGGCTTAGTCCTCCTCCTCCTGACTCTGGCTCTCTGAGTGGTGGTGGCTGGCCCTTTTTATATCCCACCCGGAAGCGGTCCAGGTGCTTGGACACCTGGTCCTAATTGCCCTTCCGGGTGGGGCTGAAGGTATGACCAGCCAGGCTGCTGACTCCACGCAGCTCCCCCTGGCGGCCATCCGAGCCCCCAACCAGGCTGTGGAGGACTCCATCTCCCATGGAGCCATGCGCTGGGCTAGGGAATCATTGGCTGCCAGGGAGGCTGCCACCAAGCGTCCCGGAGGAGATACTGAACAGTCCATGGCTGCTCCCCCGGAACAGATGTAGAAGAGGCGTCCCTGCCGGGCATGGGACCCGGCTGTCCTTTACAATACGCAAGCGAGGCCAGCATGTTGGCAGAACGAAACATCTGCTATTGTAGAAGTGTGGTGACCACATCAGCAAAACGGTATCTCTTTTACTTTTCCTCCCGCCACTAATACACAAGCAATGCGAGCACGTCGGCAAAACGAATCATCCTAGGAGAGAGACGCCCAGAGTCGTTCCTTTCAATTACCTTGTAACGGTGCTACATGAATAATGTATTTTGTGCTGAGTCCTGTCTTTCATCGTGTTGTCCTGTTTACATGGTGTGAGTGTGTGTGTGTCTATGTAAATATGATCCCCTGGAAACAATGGGGGGAAAGGATGACACTGTGGAACTGTGGCCCCTCATGATAACTGGTCCTGTCAATCCCATCACCTGCATCCGATCATTCGCTATTTAAACGGACGGACAGAAAGAAAAAAAAAAAAAAAAATCCCGTTCTACTAGACCGCCATTTCACTACAGAGACAGAAGAAAGCACCGATCCAAATCATCCACCCCTTTGTCTACCTGCCACTTTCAAAGCCCGGCAACAACACCTTTGGACTACAAAACCCCGGGATTCTGGATTATGCTGCATACTGAGGATAAGCACGGCGAGACTGTTTCTTGTTGTTTGGGGAGAGGAGTGAGCCCTCATTTTCATCCGTGTAATTTCCGTAGGACAATTTTTCCAACTGTCCCAAGTTCACAAACATTCTCCATTTTCCGTTAAATCTTCTGGACTTTAATGTGCGTTTCGTGCTCTCTGAGTGTCTTATTGAGTTCGTGTTCAATGTGGGGTCAAAGGTGGGTTTGTATCGGATATTAACTTTGTGCTACACTTTATCTTTTTATTATTACTTTCCGCTGGACACTTTCGGGTTGAATGTTATGTCGGGATTGGTTGGGGTGTGAGATACATATATATATATATATATATATATATATATATATATATATATATATATATATATATACTGTTTGGAGTTTGTTCATTTCTTTTTTTATCAATATATACTCACTTTATTATTTTACATACTGTTTTTTGCCTTACTTTTGATCGTCGATTGGGGGAAGTTTATTTGGAAGAAGTACGGCTTGTTGGGTCTAACGTCCTCAACTGCCAGGCCACAGGTCTTAGTGGTGTAGCTGCTGGTTTTGGAGAGCGAGTCAGCCGTTACAAAATCATTTGTAAACTCTCAAAAAATGGCGTCTTAAACGTTTTATTTGAATTAAGACACTGATTTTTTTTTTCTGACAATTTCAATAGTTTCTAGGACCTCGGGCTTACACAGCTAGTAAGAGATAATGGGTTTGTGGTTAGTAGAATAGTGGTGTGCCTTGGGATGTTTTTGGTTACAAAGCTGTGCCAGCATAAAAAAAGGTTAGGAAACAATACTGCAGAGGAAAGTTTTACTTACCAACTTTAACAGCTACTTTGGAATTTGGATTTGCGATCCCTGTTTCTGTAAGAGATGAAATAAGAGAGGCACAAATCAACAAAGGGAAACCAGTTTAAAAATGTATGCATGGTGCATTAGTCAAGTACATTCAGGGACTTTGTGGACTGTTTTGAGAGGTACAGCATTTGAAATTTTTCTTTACTAACTTTATCATTGACAGAGATATCAAATGTCATTCTTTTCCAATTTTTTGTAGCTATGAGTCACATTCAAGACCAGCTGTGATATCATCTTTATTTTTGCTTCCATACCCAGTTTAACAAGTTCAATATCCATTCAGATTGCAACAACAAGCACCTCCATACAGTTTTCTTGCCAGCCGCACCACACGGTTCACCCTTCTCTGTTTCTATATGTGACATAAGGAGGACATGAAAATGAGTTCATGTCCAAAAGGCCTCCTATCAAGATTACATTTCATGGCATATTTTAAACACCATAGTGACAAACTAGCCAACATCTTCACTATTTCATGGGGAGAATTCCCACCAACTTCCAAAGGATGACAATTATCCCTGTGCCTAAAAAAAAAATACAAATTGTACAGTCTAAATAACCACAGACCGGTGGCACCCACTCCAGTCATGACAAAGTATTTAGACATACCATATATATATATATATATATATATATATAGTGACGGATGGCCGGGGCCCATGTCTGGCCGGGACACCCCTGCAACATATGTACCAGGGGAGCAAGGATGGGAAACCCAGTATCTCCCCCTGGACCCTAGATGGCACCCTCCCTGGGTTGCTGCGATGCCTCGGACTCCCCCAGGCCTTCATGGGGGTTGGAGTTCTGTGCAGCCCTGTTGGGTTCCACAGGCGCCACTAGGGGGTGCTGCAGCAGGAACTGCTGGACCCTTTTGGGCACTGGTTTTACCACACCCAGAAGTGCAGCCGGATGTCGGCAATCAAGCACCTGGAGAACTTCCAGGTACCCAATAAAAGGAGCCAGCGACCACCACTCAGCGGCCTGAGTCGGGTGAAGGAGGACAAGGTTGTCTGGGAGGAGTGGTGGTGAAAAGGAAGAGTGCTGTATTGTTTGTTAGTGCTTTGAGACTGTGGGGATTACGGGGAAGACGTGCCCAACAGGTGAAGAGAAATAAAGTCTTTGGTTTTTACACGTGCCTCCGTGTTCATCTGAGTTGTGTCAGGTGCCTATATAGCACCTTATTGTTACTATATATATATATATATATATATATATATATATATATATATATATATATATATATATATATATATGGTTGAAATAGTTTACTGTCAAATAAATGCAAAGAGAACGCGACACATGTTTCGCCCTCATTCTGGGCTCATCAGGCGTACACACTCCACTGCACTCCCTCTCGGGAATCGAACCTCGGACATCAGCGCCAGAGGCGATGCCCCTAACGTTGCGCCACGGCGTGTGGTTCGTTTATTTGACAGCATGTAGATCGGGGTAATTACATTCACGGCATTCGTAGTCTGTGTCACAATCTGATTGTATGGGTGGTTACCTACCAGGTAACGCTTGTGGTTGGCCAGCAATCTGCTAACATCCGCCACGGTGCCCTCAGTTTGTGAGGAGCAGATCATAGAATGGTTGAAATAGTTTACTGTCAAATAAATGCAAAGAGTACGCGACACGTGTTTCGCCCTCACTCTGGGCTCATAGCAGATTGCTGGCCAACCACAAGTGTTACCTGGTAAGTAACCACCCATACAATCAGACTGTGACACAGACTACGAATGCCGTGAATATATATATATATATATATATATATATATATATATATATATATATATATATATCACACACACACACATACACAGGGGGTCCTCAGATTACGACACAGTTCCGTTCCTACGACAGTGATGTAACCCGAATTTTGGTGTAAGTTGAAACACACCCTAGCCTAAGTCACTTACCTATCCTAACACGTTTGCAAAATCATAATCTAGAAAATAAAAACACAGCTAAGCCACAGAAAAAGGACCTAAATATACTGTACTGTACTGTAGTAACTTTAAAGTAAAGTTTTTATGGGAGCGAGTGTTGTAAACTTGAAACGTCGTATGTTGAGACGTTGTAACCCGAGGACCCCCCCTATATATATATATATATATATATATATATATATATATATATATATATATATACTCACGTAGGTCAGGTCTTGAAACCCGAAAAATCAATCATAAAATCAGACCCCGACTTAGACGCCCGTTCACAAATGCGACACTCTATTTTATTTTATTTTTACATCTTCTTGCCTCCTCCAATCTCACACCAGTTTCTCAGGTACATCGAATTTTGTGGCAACAGCGCAGTTACCAATTTCTTTCAATTTAAATTTAAAACCACGACTTATAATTTAAAACCAGCATCATATTTCTGATCGAACGCTCCATCGTAGATAAGGGATGCTCTTACAATAAAGGTGTGTGAGATACAAAAAACACAAATCAGTGCAAACGTCTCTTCGGAATAGTGCGGGTATTACCGTGTGGTCACATAGGCACAATACATAGAAAAAAAAGGCCGTGTGCTCCGCGGTTACTCTCTCAGGTGGGCGTTTAGCAAATCATAATCTCTTGGACCAATAGAGTTTTCTGCATTTGCCTTCTATGACTGACATTATAAAATACAGGAAATTATACGGTAAAATCAAGTTCCAGCTTGTCCGCGGGAGAACTTAAACGTGAGTAGATATGGTAAATAAACAGAATATTCCAGATAGTCTGGACCACGGCCATATTCCTTACACTTAATACCATCCTCACAAATCTGGATAAAAAAAAAGGTCACACCCGAGTCCTAGTTATAGACTACAGCTCAGCTTTTAATATTGTGGTACCAGCAAAACTGTCCACCACACACCTCAGTTTTGGACTTGAGGCTGTCCCCTGCCACTGAATTTTGGACTTCCTAACCAACAGACCTCAGAATTTGCTGATGGGCAGCATCACAATCTCCATGCTGGGCCTCAACTTGGGTACTCAACAGGGTAAGGTACTGAGCCTGCTTATTTACTCCTTGTTTGACCAAATTCTGTGGGGCCAGACTCGGCTCCAACCCCATCATTAAAGCTGCTGATGACTCCACCATCACAGGCGTAGTCACCATCAATGCTGATATGGCTTAGATAGAAGACCACAGTGGTGCCAGGTCAGCAAACCCAAGGAGCTGGTCATAGATGTCAGAAAGCAGACAACACTGAAATCTACATCAGAGGGGATGCTATTGAAAGAGTGAGCAGATTTACATTTACAAACTGAAGTGGGCCCAATTCTTTTCAAGTTGTCCAAAATCCTCATTAACACCTCTACTTCCTTAGGCATCTATCCATGGGCAGCCTCCATTTCACCTTCTGTTTTCACAGACTTCTAAACGTGCCCGGGGGGTCCATCTTCACTGGCAGAGTAACATCCTGGTCCAGCACCTGCTCAAGCTCAATAGTGTAGAGGCTGGTGTAGGACAAAGTTGGCTCTGCCCATTCTGCTAGGTTTTCATGGCACACCAGGTCTGTTAAGAAAGCAGATTTAATAAGGGTGCACAAAACCCCCACTAGCACTCCAAACTAAGTGACTGGACCGCAGCTTGTACCGGGATCTGCCTGGACTTCATCTGATAACAAAGATAACAGAGATGATCTGACATCTGTCTAGAGGCCTCTCTACAGACCTCTTGAGACACAAAATGGAGCCAAGCAAGAACAAAGACCTAAAATTCAAGGGTTGACAACTAAAATGGACAGAAGAACTCACCTGTTACAAGATAGTGATTTTTATACTGGAAGCTGTACATGTAGATCAAACTCACCATTACATTATAGGTAGACCCCTTTTGTTAGGAGGACTGTTAGACTCATTGACTTGACATTGAATCCCTGCATGTGTGTGTGAGTAGCGTAGAGTAAGCAACATCTAGAATAGCATCGACATCAGGCAAGACAGCGAAGTGAATGTGCAAAATGAAATACTGTGTGTATTATTGCTGACTGATTCTGACTTATCAAACTCCAATTTTGATGTAACTGATCTGGAGATTGAAAATCAAAGTCCAGTACCTGCATCAACTGATCAGTCCTTAGCTGAACATGCAGCTGACACCCCTATGGCAACGTTCAATTGGGAGGATTACAACAGACACTTACTGAACTCCGATTTTGACGCAAACAATCTGGAAATTGAAAACGAAAGACAGCTACCTGCATCAGCCGACTGTTGTGCTTGTGAAGCTGACACGCCTATGGCAACATTCGTCCTGCGAGGACTACAAAGACATTGATCTGTGGGTGGCAAGTTGGCTACTGGACTTCAAATGGCACAGCAGGCCAGTGGGCACCACGGATTACCAGCCACTCAACTACATGAAATCGCCTTTCGGCTTCAGTGAGGACACAAACAGGTATGTAATGAGCTCGTAAAATGTATGTGAATTTACATGGAATGTAAACCAGAGTGACGTCTGATATAAATAAGTATCTGATGTTATGTGTGAAACCATTGCTTTGTGCGCTTTTTTGAAAACTGAGTTTTCAGCCCTGTGACAAAATTAATAAAAAAAAATAATTAGCCCTAAAAGAATGAATCCAATTAGAAGAAGGTTCAACCTTCCTTTAAACCTCCATGGATCACATCTCTGAAAGCAGAAGAATATATTCACTGAACCCCCTTGGGGATTCTCTCAAGGAAGAGGAGGAGGAGGAGGAACTCTCCAGAATGACTGAAGACACCTGAATCTGATCACTGAACCAAAAAACTACAAGCGTCTTAATGGAGAGCCGACTTCGACAAACTCTTATCTTTGCAGACTAGAAGCTGAGACCCAGTCTGTCAAGCCAAAGCTGTGTGCCAGCAGTCTGACGAGGCTGAGAAGTCATCACTTGGAGAAGGGCACTTCAGGATCTAAACTCCGAGGACAGAATGAGTGAGGCTTTTCAACACGAAGTGGCAAAAGACAGCAGAAGACAACACGAGGAGGCAGCAGCGCAGCACTGACAAGGATCATGCAACAATGAGAAAGCATGAAGAATCTTCTCCTTGAACCCGGACCCACAACTCCACACAACACTGGACACCATCCATAAAGACTTGGCATCATAAAACTATCTGTGCCAAGATAAAGCAGAACTCTAAATAGCAGTGAAGAGCCAGCCTGTACGTTATGGTTTGTCTGTCTAGTGTGTCTGCGTCCAGTCTTATATATCAACATATACATGCAGTCACCATTGTCCTATAATCCTTGAGTTTATCAATAAACTTTATTATTCTGCTTCTAATAACGAGTGGGCCTCAGTGACACTGAATCAAGTCTAAAGGCCAGAGACCCCTTCCTACAAGAGAGAAAGATAAGGTAAATACATTAGGACCTTTACCAAATTATTGGATTAATCCCACATTATTATGACATCCACCTTATTAATTATTAGTCATCAAAATTCCTACAGTGGTGAAGGTGGCACAGAACATTAGCAGCAACCAATTAAACTGTCTGGTATTCAGGACAACACGACACCCACTGTGTTTGCAACGGGACAATTAAAGAGCTCAGCCGTTCTGCACAGTCGCTCTTCTCACTCCTCCATTCAGGGCCACTGGCACTCACAGCAGTGGGTTCAGCGACAGTTTCTACCCACCGGTGGTAAGGCTGCCAGACAGTCAATCACAAGAATTCAAATACTGTATATATGTGAGGCATGCTATGTCTGCTTTTTATTTATGCATTGATTTCTTGGTATTGTACTTTGTAAAGGTTAAGAGTTTTATTGGACTGATATGACAATAAATGTGACTTATTAATAGCATGTAAAATATTATTAATAGTATTTATAGAGTACAGAAAATGTATGTTTTAATAGCATTTCACAATTTCATGCAGATAAAAAGACTTGTGGTTGCTACGATTGTATTCACTGACTCCACATTCTAATTGATATAAAAATGATGTTAACTGACGAGCTGCAGTTGGTTTGGTGACTCCAAGGCTAATTGTTGTTTATTTTTTTAATAAATACTAGAAAACAGTTCTAATCTAGTTGACATCAGCCAGCACGAGCGCCTGTTGCGAAGGAGAGGCCCTGGCTGCACGCAGGACTCCATTGGCGCGTCCATAACTCGTATTGGGGATTTCTTTTGGCATCAATAATGGCGATCAGCTGTGTAAAAGAGGAAAATATACGAGTGAAAATAAATAAACTCTCTCAAGGTAAATTTGAAAAAGTAAATTAATTAGTGTCTTAATTCACATAAAACGTGTAAGACACCATTTTTTAAAAGTTTACAAATGATTTTGTAAAGGCCGACTCGCTCTCCAAAACTGGCAGCTACACCACTAAGACCCGTGGCCTGGCAAGTTGAGGACGTTAGACCCGACAAGCCGCACTTCTTCCAAATAAACTTCCCCCCATTGACGATCAAAAATAAGCCAAAAAACAGTACGTAAAATAATGAAGTGAGTATATATTGATAAAAAAAGAAATGAACAAACTCCAAACAGTATCTACAGTGGGGCAAAAAAGTAATTTAGTCAGCCAGCAATTGTGCAAGTTCTCCCACTTAAAGATGAGAGAGGCCTGTAATTTTCATCACAGGTATACCTCAACTATGAGAGACAAAATGAGAAAAAAAATCCAGAAAATCACATTGTCTGATTTTTAAAGAATTTATTTGCAAATTATGGTGGAAAATAAGTATGTGGTCACCTACAAACAAGCAAGATTTCTGGCTCTCACAGACCTGTAACTTCTTCTGTAAGAGGCTCCTCTGTCCTCCACTGGTTACCTGTATTAATGGCACCTGTTTGAACTCATTATCAATATAAAAGACACCTGTCCACAACCTCAAACAGTCGCACTCCAAACTCCACTATGGCCAAGACCAAAGAGCTGTCAAAGGACACCAGAAACAAAATTGTAGACCTGCACCAGGCTGGGAAGACTGAATCTGCAATAGGTAAGCAGCTTGGCGTGAAGAAATCAACTGTGGGAGCAATTATTAGAAAATGGAAGACATACAAGACCACTGATAATCTCCCTCGATCTGGGGCTCCACGCAAGATCTCACCCCGTGGGGTCAAAATGATCACAAGAACAGTGAGCAAAAATCGCAGAACCACACGGGGGGACCTAGTGAATGACCTGCAGAGAGCTGGGACCAAAGTAACAAAGGCTACCATCAGTAACACACTACGCCGCCAGGGACTCAAATCCTGCAGTGCCAGACGTGTCCTCCTGCTTAAGCCAGTACATGTGCAGGCCCGTCTGAAGTTTGCTAGAGAGCATTTGGATGATCCAGAAGAGGATTGGGAGAATGTCATATGGTCAGATGAAAAGAACTCTACTCGTCGTGTTTGGAGGAGAAAGAATGCTGAGTTGCATCCAAAGAACACCATACCTACTGTAAAGCATGGGGGTGGACACATCAGGCTTTGGGGCTGTTTTTCTGCAAAGGGACCAGGACGACTGATCCGTGTAAAGGAAAGAATGAATGGGGCCATGTATCGTCAGATTTTGAGTGAAAACCTCCTTCCATCAGCAAGGGCATTGAAGATGAAACGTGGCTGGGTCTTTCAGCATGACAATGATCCCAAACACACGGCCCGGGTAACGAAGGAGTGGCTTCAAAAGAAGCATTTCAAGGTCCTGGAGTGGCCTAGCCAGTCTCCAGATCTCCACTGCTCTAGAGGAGATCTGCATGGAGGAATGGACCAAAATACCAGCAACAGTGTGTGAAAACCTTGTGAAGACTTACAGAAAACGTTTGACCGCTGTCATTGCCAACAAAGGGTATATAACAAAGTATTGAGATGAACTTTTGTTATTGACCAAATACTTTTTTTCCATCATAATCTGCAAATAAACTCTTCAAAAATCAGACAATGTGATTTTCTGGATTTCTTTTTCTCATTTTGTCTCTCAGAGTTGAGGTATACCTATGATGAAAATTACAGGCCTCTCTCATCTTTTTAAGTGGGAGAACTTGCACAATTGGTGGCTGACTGAATACTTTTTTTGCCCCACTGTATATATCACACCTAAACCAACCCCAACATAACATTCAACTCCAAAAATGTCCGGTGGAAAGTAATAATAAAAAGAAAAAGTGCAGCACAAAGTTAATATCCAATACAAAGCCACCCTTGACCCCACACTGAACACGAACTCAATAAGACACACAGAGAGCACGAAACACACATTAAAGTCCAGAAGATTTAACGGAAAATGGAGAATGTTTGTGAACCTGGGCCAGCTGGAAAAATTGTCCTACGGAAATACACAGATGAGGGCTCACTCCTCTCCCCAAACAACAAGAAACAAGTCATATATGACTCAGGCGCCGCCAAGACTGGCAGCCTTTTCAGCAGCTCCGTGTACGACTTTATTTTTCTACTTTTTTTTTCCTCTTTTTTATTGATCACTCCTATCACTTTATTTTATGAGGATTCGTTCCCTGGACACACTTACTTTTACAACGTGGGCATGGATTTTTACACGCCGAGACTCGCCTATTCAAGTACTCAACTTCGAGCGCTGAGAACAAATGCCAGTATCGATGTGGTTCCTTATTTACCCGACGAGGTAAGAAGGCGGTATCGTGGCAGCAGAGCCGGCACTAAGCAAAAAATGAAGCGGCTTGCGAGAAAGTGGCGTTTTAAGCCTTCGGTGCCTTCTGTGATTCTGGGGAATGTAAACTCAATCTCAAATAAGATCGATGAACTGGCTGCGCTGGTGAAAAATGTCAGGACCTACAGAGAATGCAGTTTGTTGTGTTTTTGTGAAACCTGGCTAATGACTAACATCCCAGATTCAAACGTGGAGCTCCCCGGGTTTAGCACAGTTAGAGCGGACAGAGATGCAAATACCTGTGGGAAGCACAAAGGAGGAGGACTCGCTCTCTATGTTAATACACGGTGGTGTAACTCTGGACATGTTAACGTCAAAATCTCCACTTGCTGCAGGGACATCAAACTGTTGGCTGTAAGTTTGCGTCCCTATTACTTGCCCAGAGAGTTTGGACAAGTCATTGTTGTTATTGTTTACATTCCTCCTCGGGCAGACGTGGAGACAGCGAGTGACATCATCCATTCTGCTGTTGCTAAGTTACAAACGCAGCACCCTGAGGCACTTGTGCCAATCGCTGGGGACTTTAACCATGTGACGCTGGACAAAACATTACCTGCATTCTCCCAGTATGTGGACTGTAACACCCGGGGAAAATAAGACTATTGACTTACTGTATGCAAACATTAAAGACGCATACAGCGCCACCCCGCTGCCTGCGCTTGGGAAAGCAGATCATAACCTGGTTCTGCTTCAGCCTCACTACAAACCAAAAGTGAGAGTCCTACCTACAACTACACGCTCATTCAGGAAGTGGACCCCTGAGGCAGAGCAGGCTCTGAGAGACTGGAACTACAGACTAGGATATCCTGCAGGGATCACATAGTGAGAACATTGAGGAGGTTGTTGACTGCACTACCGATTACATCAACTTCTGTATGGACATTGTAGTTCTAGTAAGAACTGTACACTGCTATGCTAACAACAAGCCATGGATTACAAGTGACATCAAGGGCCTTTTGAACCAGAAAAAAAGGGCTTTTAAAGGCGGTGATCAGCATGAGCTCAAGCGCGTGTAGAAGGAACTCTGAGTCCAGCTCAGAGCTGCGAAGGTGCAGTACAGGAGAAAGCTGGAGCAAAAGTTGCAAATAACCGCATGAAGGAAGTGTGGGATGGGATGAAGATCATCACTGGCTGCAGCTCGAAGCGGGGTGCCACCATCGAGAGAGACGTGAAGAGAGCAAACCAGATGAACAACTTCTTTAACAGGTTTGACCACCCTAACCCACTCTCACTGTCACCTCGGAGTACTGCACCTTCCACACATCCTTCTGCTGATACCAGCATAGGAGAGACAACCCCACCCATAATTACAACAGCGCAGGTGAGCAGAGAGCTGAGGAGACTTCATGCCAGCAAAGCAGCGGGTCCAGATGGAGTATCGCCACGACTGCTGAAGGTCTGTACATCGGAGTTGGGGGGTCCTCTACAGCGCATCTTCAACCTGAGCCTGGAACAGGGGAGAGTCCTGAGGCTTTGGAAAACATCTTGTATCACCCCAGTCCCAAAGGTATCACGTCCTAGTGAGCTGAATGACTTCCGGCCTGTTGCTCTGACATCACATGTGATGAAGACTATGGAGAGGCTGCTGCTTCACCACCTGAGGCCACAGGTCCGTCACGCCCTCGACCCTCTGCAGTTTGCATATCAGGAGAAGGTGGGAGCGGAGGATGCCATCATCTATATGCTACATCGATCCCTCTCTCACGTGGACAGAGGCAGTGGTGCTGTAAGAATTATGTTTCTAGACTTCTCTAGTGCCTTCAACACCATCCAACCTCTGCTCCTTAGGGACAAGCTGACAGAGATGGGAGTAGACTCATACCTGGTGGCATGGATTGTGGACTATCTTAAAGACAGACCTCAGCATGTGCGTCTCGGGAATTGCAGATCTGACATTGTGGTCAGCAACACAGGAGCGCCACAGGGGACTGTACTTTCTCCGGTCCTGTTCAGCCTATATACATTGGACTTCCAATACAACTCGGAGTCCTGCCACGTGCAAAAGTTCGCTGACGACACTGCTATTGTGGGCTGCATCAGGAATGGGCAGGAGGATGAGTATAGGGACCTAATCAATGACTTTGTTAAATGGTGCGACTCAAACCACCTACAACTGAACACCAGCAAAACCAAGGAACTGGTGGTGGATTTTAGGAGGCCCAGGCCCCTCATGGACCCCGTGATTATCAGAGGTGACTGTGTGCAGATGGTACAGACCTATAAATACCTGGGAGTGCAGCTGGATGATAAATTAGACTGGACTGCCAATACTGATGCTCTGTGTAAGAAAGGACAGAGCCGACTATACTACCTTAGAAGGCTGGCGTCCTTCAACATCTGCAATAAGATGCTGCAGATGTTCTATCAGACGGTTGTGGTGAGCGCCCTCTTCTACGCAGTGGTGTGCTGGGGAGGCAGCATTAAGAAGAAGGACGCCTCACGCCTGGACAAACTGGTGAGGACGGCAGGCTCTATTGTTGGCATGGAGCTGGACAGTTTAACATCTGTGGCAGAGTGACGGGCGCTGAGCAGGCTCCTATCAATTATGGAGAATCCACTGCATCCACTGAACAGGATCATCTCCAGACAGAGGAGCAGCTTCAGCAACAGACTGCTGTCACCGTCCTGCTCCACTGACAGACTGAGAAGATCGTTCCTCCCCCAAACTATGCGTCTCTTCAGTTCCACCCGGGGGGGGGGGGGGGGTAAACGTTAACATTATATACAGTTATTATCTGTTTTTACCTGCATTATTATCAATCTTTAATTTAATATTGTTTTTTGTATCAGTATGCTGCTGCTGGAGAATGTGGATTTCCCCTTGGGATTAATAAAGTATCTATCTATCTAATCTATCTATCGAAACAGTCTCGCCGTGCTAGTCCTCGGTCCGTGGTGTAATGCAGAACCCCGGGGTTTTGCGGTGCACAGATGTTGTTGCCGGGCATTGAAAGTGGCAGGTAGACAAAGGGGTGAATGATTTGGATCAGTGCTTTCTTTTGTCTTTGTAGCAAATTGGCGGTCTAATAGAACGGGATGTTTGTTTTTTTTCTTTCTGTCCCTCCGTTTAAATAGCGAATGATCGGATGCAGGTGATGGGATTGACAGGACCAATTATCATGAGGGACCACGGTTCCACAGTGTCATCCTTCCCCTTTTGTTTCCAGGGGAGCATATTTACATACACGCAGACCATGTAAACAGGACAACATGATGAAAGACAAGACTCGGCACAAAATACATTTATGATGACATTAATCATGTAGCAGCACTACAATTTTTATTTCAAAAGACTATAGAGTGTGCTCTATTTGAGTTAACGGAGCAATAGCTAATGGCTGTTGCAAACACCAGGGGTTTATTCCATTGAGTAGGCAGGCACTGCTAGATCAAACAAGCCAGGCTTATTCAGGCCTAATTCAGGTTCCACTAAAAAATAATTACGGCCACACCTGGCAACTGAGGCAGCTAAGCAACACCTTGTGGCATACAGAGTACCATCTGGCTATTACAAGATGTGCACAATGAAGGGTTTATTTTTTTTTAATTTGCTGGTAAGTAAAACTATAAAATACATTTACCCTTAATAAAACGTTTTCTCAGTGACAAAGGCTAATGTTCTTCAATCCTCCAAAACGTCACTGGTGCCGCAGACTGCACTCCACTTTGAGTAATGGCACCTGTAGGCTCATTAGAAGCCTGCCATCTAATCAATTCCAAACAACAACTTACAGGCCGGTCCTTGTTAAATGACACCCTCCCGTCATCCTCACCCACAGCAAAATCCTCCACGGGAGTGAGGTTTGACCCCAGGGGCCTTCCAACAGGGGCTGAACTGCGGCTTTATTTTTGAATATTGAAAGTGCAATGCAGGGACAGCGTAGCTACTAGCTAAACAAACGGGCTTGATGGTCTCCTCTCCTTTGTCAAATTTCTTATGTTGTTATGCGTGTTGCCATATAAATCAGGACGTGGATTTCATTTGTGGCAGAGGGAGAGGATAACAATAGGCTAACAGCAAATGGGAGGATTTTAGAATGACATGATCATCGTGGGCAGCCCAATTTATTTTACCACGCACACATACCCAGCATTATCACTTAACAGTTTCTCGTCATTAACTGAACAATAGATACGAATTAAAACAAATATTAAAAAAATAAAATAGTCTTAAATGATTGCGAAATGAAATTGTGAATAACAAGACAATTCAAAGTATTGCTGATTTTATCACAGCACACATTTCCAATCAAGTTTGTCAGGAAAATCACTTTGTCAAGTTTGTGTCGTGCTGTTCGGAGATGACGTCAGCATATGGAGTAGGCATCAGCTGGCTATTAAAAGACAGGTTCAATTTTTTTCAAGCCAAAGTTATTTCTTCACAAACTTGTTATACAGAGTAACTCACAATGAAGTACCACATTTCTTAAGGTCATTAAGCGAGGTAGTGGGGTGGGGTGGGTGGTGGTCCTTTAATAGGCGATCCCATGTAGCTTTCAGTCAGCAACATGCCCAGGTCCGGTACGCACTGTGCTTTCACTGTTGAAGCGTTCTTCAAAAACGACACATCCATCATCACTATGCCACACGCCTTCCAAACACACTTCAGCATTCCTCCTAATGGTGACGTCCCAAATCAGAAAACAGTTCTACAGTGGGTGGCTTAATTTAGACAGATGGGTACAACATTGAACAGAAAATCTCCAGGCCGTCCTCAGACTGTACAAATGAATGCCTGAAAACATCCAAGCTGTAAGGGCATCCATTTTGCAGTCTCCTAGAAGTTCAGTGCGCTTCTGCCATCAGCACTTCCAACACGTCTTTGATTCTGCACGAGGACCTTCATTTCCATCCATACAAAATGATGGTAGTGCAGGAACTCACTGAGAGAGACTGGGAGAGCCGTAGAGAGTTGCGCGCCAACATTCTGAAAACCGTTTATTGAGATGCCATCGTCATGTGACATCAGTGACGAGGCACATTTCCATTTAAATGGTTGCATAAATAAGCAAAACTTTCACTACTGGGCTGAAACCAACCATCGTGAACTTCAGAGACCCCTGCACAGTTTGGTGCACCATTACAGAATTTGGCATTGTAGGTCTTTTTTTGGCTGGGGGGCAGGGGAGCAACAGTTACCGTCACTTCAGAATGTTACATTGGAATGCTAGAGAACTTCATGTGGCCCCAGCTGGAAGAAATGGAGGTGATGGATGCCTGGTTTCAACAGGATGGAGCGACAGCTCATACGGTGTGGAGATCCATGCAAGTTTGGCGGGAGATGTTTCTGGGGAAGAAGATCTCCCTGTGCGGCGATGTCAGGTGGCCTTCACGCTCGTCTGATCTCGCTCTGTGCGATTTCTTGTCAAGTCAAAGGTATCCACACACAGTGACCTCAAAACCCTGAAGCCCTCAAGGACGCTATTTGCCGCTATTCCTTTTCAAATGGCCAAACGAGTCATGCAAACGTTCAGAAATCGTCTCAAAGAGTGTGTCGCTAATGATGGCCACTACCTTGAAGACATCATTTTGAAAACACAGTGAAAAAAATCAATTGTGTATCCCCTGTCTTGTGTCGTAATGAAATTTATTTTATCTTGTAATGTTTTTGTAGAATAAACATCTGTAAGGCGGTACTTCTTTTTGGCTCAACCTGTATATGCCCTGCCACACACAACTCTAACTAAATAATTTTAATAAATATTAATGATTTACATAGGAATATAAGTAACAAGCTGGTTGAGTTTGCAGATGATACCAAGATAGGTGGATTAGCAGATAATTTGGAATCCGTTATATCATTACAGAAGGACAAATCTTGGGCAGATTTGTGGCCAATGAACTTTAATGTCAGTAAATGTAAAGAATTACAGATAGGAAGTGAAAATGTGAGGTTTGAATACACAATGGGGGTCTGAAAATCGAGAGTCCACCTTATGAGAAGGATTTAGGGGTCACAGTGGACTCTAAGCTATCGACTTCCCGACAGTGTTCAGAAGCCATTAAGAAGGCTAACAGAATGTCAAGTTATATAGCGCCTTTACGTGTGGAGTACAAGTCACAGGAGGTTCTGCTCAAGCTTTATAACACACTGGTGAGGCCTCATCTGGAGTCCTGGGTGCAGTTTGGGTCTCCAGGCTACAAAAAGGACATAGCAGCACTAGAGAAGGTCCAGAGAAGAGCGACTGGGCTGATTCGGGGCTACAGGGGATGAGTTATGAGGAAAAATGAAAAGGGCTGAGCCTTTAAAGGAGATGAAGAGGAGACCTGAGTGAAGTGTTTAAAATTATGAAGGGAATTAGTCCAGTGGATCGAGGCAGTGACTTTAAAATGAGATCATCAAGATCACATGGACACAGTTGAAAACTTATTAAGGGTAAATTTTACACAAACATTAGGAAGTTTTTTTTTTACACAAAGAACGACAGACACTTGGAATAATCGACCAAGTAGTGTGGTGGACAGTAAGACATTGGGGACTTTCAAAACTCGACTTGATGTTTTTTTGGAAGAAATAAGTGGATAGGACTGGCGAGCTTTGATGGGCTGAATGGCCTGTTCTTGTCTCGATTGTTCTAATGTTCCTAATGTGTGTGTGAAATTTACACTTAATGAGTTTCCAACTGTGTCCCCATGTTCTTGATGAATTTATTTTAAAGTCACCGTCTCGATCCACTAATGTTCTAAAAAAAAAAAAAAAATATATCTTGAACGCACTGGTGCTTTACACATTGTCGGCTATGGGGCATGAAGGAAAAGCTTAAAAACTTCCCAAATACGTCCATTTTTCAAGCCAATTTGACATGATTGTCATCATTCTGCTTTTCTGGGTGTTCACCTGTCATTTCCTAATCAGTACGTTATCAGGTAGGAACTCAAGTAGCTGTAGCCTTTCAGCATTCACTGCTGTTTGCCAAGGTGTCTTCTCTGCTTGTCACTAATTGTCTTTACTAGGATATAATTAAGGAAGGAAACTGCAAAGAATAAAAAGTGAAATAAAAAAAAAACGACAAAATAAGAGTTCAGCTTTTAAAGTTATAGCAACAACGGAACTATTTATAAATCTCTGTAGCGACAAACCACTATCTCTGGGTTTTATTCACAGCGTTGGCTTCCAAACCACAGACTTGAAAAACTGGTGCACAGGAACTTCTCACTGTAAGTCTGCTTTTGGACATTAACTTTCTGCTTTGACTGTTAGCTCAGGTACAGAATGAGGGGCGTGAAATACGGCAGTCTGGTCCATCAAAGAAAACCGAGTCTCTCAGGCCGTGATGGTTAGCACGCTTGCCATTCAACCAAGAAAGAAATCCAGGCCTACTTCTTACCCATCTTTAATAACCAAATCAATGTGGCAGGAATCTCAGAAGCACAAATTAGAAATAATCTATTAAAATGTAAAGAGAGGTATAAAAGTAAAAAGGTTTAAATAATGAACTGTCAAACCACACACACAAACACATATTAGATATAAGACAGCACATTAGTTGTGTAAAGGTGCCACACTGCCACAGGTGAGGCCATTTTGTCTCTGGAGTGTGTAATCTCTCATCAACTCACTGACATCACAACTTTCCAGACCCCAATTCTCCATCTTATCTGAAGCTGCTCAAGTCAGGTTTTTGAGACCCAGGTTTCGGCTCGACTCCACTACCACCACCACCACCACCACCACCAGCCTCCTGCAGCTTAGAAATGGGAGCACACGACCACAACCACACAGCTAACTAAAATCTCATAAACAAATGGAATCACCAAGCAAATTTAGTTTAATAACACAATCCTCCTTTCCCCCACTTTACATTTACACTGCTCTTTTAAATCATAAACAGACAAGAGAGCAACCGTTTCAAAACAGTGAGTGGAAGGAAACACTACAGTGTGATCTGTCGACAGAGACGCGGTTAAGATGGCGGGGTGATGTTTAGCATGCTTGACTTTCCACTACGAACTCCACACTCGATTCCTGCCCATTACATTTAACATTTCTGCCAATCAAACATTTCCGTTACTATTTCTGTCGAGGTCCCAAGCTGCCCTGGGACATAACGACACTTATTTACTAAATGCAAAAGCATCATGGGTAATAAAGCTTGGTACCATATAATTTGTAATTACTTTTTACCATTCCACGTTCTCACCTGAGCAAAGGCAATACTTTCTTATAAAAGTAAATCTCACACTATTGCATTTGTCTGAATGCTGAATGACCAAAAATAAAATGAAAACAACACAACTATATAACAATGTGCTCAATCAGAGGTAAAAATGGCTCACTGACTGTAAAACAGTTTAAGACAAAAAGCGCAGCTGCAAGGCTCTCCTCTGACTGTGCCAAGTATGCCTACTGAAAAATAATATACTTTATTTTTTTAATCAAAGATATAATAAACATGACTGAGTGGTGCCTTTAATAAGCCCCGTGTGAATTATTTGGGCCAAGGTGCACAAAAGTAGAATCAAATGGTTTCCTCCCATATTTTACATCAAGAAAGTCAAATAAGGGCAGAATTTGGTATCTATAATCAATTTAAAACTGGTACGAAGGCTTATCACTGACACTCCAAACATAAAGAGGCTGCTTTATTTTACAAAAGGATTGCATTTTTCCACAATAACCATTGTGATCTTTCACAAAAAACTGCATTACTTTGCAATAATTATTGTGTTATTTCTCTAAGCATTATGCTATTCTGCAAATATTTCACCCGCTGCAGGTACTAACATCATGCACGTGCGTGTTTCAGTTCTCTAGTGACAACTAGTGAGGACGCGTGCAATCAAGTGACAAGAACTGAACAGACGGTGTAAGGACACACTTAATCCTACATGAGAGGAGAAGCACTTTTAATGCACCCAGCCGAGGGTCACAGGACGTCCTTGATTATCCCAACAACACCGGGTGTAAGGCAAGAAAAAAAAAAATGGGCGGATGGCCCACCAGCACCATGCAGGTCATGATGGCATAGCCAGTCAGAAAAGAATGCGCTACATGCAATACAGTAACAGAAAACTACAAATAAAGTTGTTTTATTTTTTTCATTCAATCCAGTTATTTACTATCGATATCTTGAAACTGTGTACTCTGGTGGCACAGCGGCCATTATTCATACCTCAAATCTCAGTTATTTACTTCACAGCACATAAAGGACTAATGTACTTTAGTGATTGAGAACTACTGCTGACACATTTCCAGTATTCAGTAGTAAAACAAGTAATCATCTACAGTTAAGCATACTTGCCACTTAATACACAGAGAGAACATGCAGACCCCATGTAGACCCTGGCGCTGTGAGGCACCACCATTCAAAACAATTAGACACACAGGAATCCAAGGCAATATACAGTGCATCCGGAAAGTATTCACAGCGCCTCATCACTTTGTCCACATGTTGTTATGTTACAGCCTTATTCCAAAATGGATTCAATTCATTTTTTCCCTCAGAATTCTACACACAACACCCCATAATGACAACGTGAAAAAAGTTTACTTGAGGTTTTTGCAAATTTATTGAAAATAAAAAAACTCAGAAATCCCATGTCCATAAGTATTCACAGCCTTTGCTCAATACTTTGTTGATGCACCTTTGGCAGCAATTCCAGCCTCAAGTCTTGTTGAATATGATGCCACAAGCTTGGCACACCTATCCTTGGCCAGTTTGGCCTATTCCTCTTTGCAGCACCTCTCAAGCTCCATCAGGTTGGATGGGAAGCGTCGGTGCACAGCCAATTTAAGATCTCTCCAGAGATGTTCAATCGGATTCAAGTCTGGGCTCTGGCTGGGCCACTCAAGGACATTCACAGAGTTGTCCTGAAGCCACTCCTTTGATATCTTGGCTGTGTGCTTAGGGTCGTTGTCCTGCTGAAAAATGAACTTTCGCCCCAGTCTGAGGTCAAGAGCGCTCTGGAGCAGGTTTTCATCCAGGATGTCTCTGTACATTGCTGCAGTCATCTTTCCCTTTATCTTGACTAGTCTCCCAGTCCCTGCCGCTGAAAAACATCCCCACAGCATGATGCTGCCACCACCACGCTTCACTGTAGGGATGGTATTGGCCTGGTGATGAGCGGTGCCTGGTTTCCTCCAAACGTGACGCCTGGCATTCACACCAAAGAGTTCAATCTTTGTCTCATCAGACCAGAGAATTTTCTTTCTCATGGTCTGAGAGTCCTTCAGGTGCCTTTTGGCAAACACCAGGTGGGCTGCCATGTGCCTTTTACTAAGGAGTGGCTTTCGTCTGGCCACTCTACCATACAGGCCTGATTGGTGGATTGCTGCAGATGGTTGTCCTTCTCAAAGGTTCTCCTCTCTCCAGAGAGGACCTCTGGAGCTCTGACAGAGTGACCATCGGGTTCTTGGTCACCTCCCTGACTAAGGCCCTTCTCCCCCAATCGCTCAGTTTAGATGGCCGGCCAGCTCTAGGAAGAGTCCTGGTGGTTTCGAACTTCTTCCACTTACGGATGATGGAGGCCACTGTGCTCATTGGGACCTTCAAAGCAGCAGAAAATTTTTCTGTAACCTTCCCCAGATTTGTGCCTCGAGACAATCCTGTCTCTGAGGTCTACAGGCAATTCCTTTGACTTCATGCTTGGTTTGTGCTCTGACATGAACTATCAACTGTGGGACCTTCTACAGACAGGTGTGTGCCTTTCCAAATCATGTCCAGTCAACTGAATTTACCACAGGTGGACTCCAATGAAGCTGCAGAAACATCTCAAGGATGATCAGGGGAAACAGGATGCACCTGAGCTCAATTTTGAGCTTCATGGCAAAGGCCGTGAATACTTATGGACATGTGCTTTCTCAATTTTTTTATTTTTAATAAATTTGCAAAAACCTCAAACTTTTTTCACGTTGTCATTATGGGGTGTTGAGGGCAGAATTCTGAGGAAAAAAATTAATTTAATCCATTTTGGAATAAGGCTGTAACATAACAAAATGTGGAAAAAGTGATGAAGCGCTGGGAATACTTTCTGGATGCACTGTATACACTGGCAGCAGAGAGACAGAACGTGGTTTACAGCCCACCATGTGGCTCCTGCCCAGATCTATACGTAAGACCAACATCAAAAACACTCGCAACTCGTATATGAGAACATTGCAATGCTGTAAAAAGGAAGGACCTACGGTCTGTGATTTACACACATACAAGATTGACCGGACACACATTTAAATGGGACTCAGTGCCAGTAAAATTCAAGGAGAACACTACAAGTGCCAGAGAACTGGCTGAATCGCGGTTATCCAATGAAAACACCATTAACAGACATTTGGACATGAACTCAGCATAAGCAGGCTTAAAAAGAGGAACATGCACATAATAAATAAGACTTTATGATCAATCCCCCCCCCATATTTGATATATATTGCCTAGGATTCCTGTATATCTAATCATTTTCCTCTGATGATGACTCCTGATAGGACTTGAAAGCTTAGGAATAAAAAACTATTTTAAGATACGCAATTCTTTTTCCCCCTTTCTGGATTTCCAGCTACAAATATGCAGACCGCATCCCAGACCTTCGTTTCCATAAACTATGTTCATCTATCATTCAGTTCTTGTCACTTGACTGCAAGCACACTTAATCACCCCCCTCGAACAGCTGTCACTGGATGACTAAAGCATGTATGTGCACAATATCAGAAGCAGCTGGTAATATCTTCACAGAATAACACAATACTTTTGCAAAATAATGCAGTAAATAATGTTTGAGTGGCAGGAATAAGCTTCTGTAAAACAGTTTTACCGTATGTTCAGACAGACGCAATTGCAAGAAAAACTAACTGAAGCTTTTGGAATTCCCTTGGTTTCTGCATTGATTCCTACTAAAATGTGGTCTGATCTTATTTTTGTATTTGTAAAGCACTTTGAGCTCCATCATTTGTATGAAAACGTGCTGTACAAATAAATGTTGATCTTCCAAGTCACAATTCCAGACAAACATAATCTGCCTAAACCAGGGGTCTCCAACATGTCGCTCGCGAGGTACCGGTAGCCCTCCAAAGAGTTAATGAATCCTACATAAATTTGAAAACTTGATTAGTCACATTAGGGGTGGGCGACCTTTCCAAAAAATCAAATCACGATCCACAATCTGAATTGCAATCTCTTTTTTCAATGTGGCATACACTTAAGAGAATATCCGGACTCAAACTCATCAAGACCTAAGTCACACTTTATTTTAAACTAGCCGACGCCCGCCGTAGCATAGGGCGGTGTAAGAATAGGAACGGAAAACGGTGAGAAAGGAATTCAGAAATCAAGAAGAAATAAATACTTCTTGAAAGACGCAGTTGTGAATAGGTGTTTTGGTGGAGACGACAGATAATGAGTCGAAAGATCTAACCCTAGAAAAAGCCACGTACAACTGACCGTGGCTGAAGACTGGTTGTTGTAGATTAACGCAAATCTTTACAAACGTTTGTCCTTGGGACTTGTTCATAGTCATGGAGAAGGCGAGTCTGAGTGGGAATTGTGTGCATTTAAATTTAAAAGGGAGACTGGTGTCGGAAGAAAGGAGAGAGATTCTGGGAATGAAGATTGTTTCAGAATTTTGGATAGCGATCAGTTTGCACTCAATAATATTTGTATGTATTCGGGTAATGATGAGTCTTGCTCCGTTGCAAAGACCTTTTGATGGCATAATATTTCGGAGGAGCATAACTACAGCTCCTACCTTCAGATGAAGGATATGGGGAGGCATGCCAGTTGGTGTGAGGGTGTGTAAAAACTCCTGTGGGTACGTTAGTTGATCATTAGGATCGTCACTGACTACTGTATCTACACTCTTGAAGGTCACTTTTCCACCCTGTATAAGATCAAGAACTCTGTTGTTAATATGTAGAGAATCGTTGTTTGTGACGCTCAGTATTGGTCTTGTAGCAAGTTCTTGGGGAGTCACAGTCGAGAAATTAATATCACCGTAAAGTTGAGCAACTGGGTCTTGTTGTTGTGGTAAACACTGATAAGGTAGTTCTGCTGTGTCTCTAGTTTTACCTTCCCCAACTTGAAGAAGCTATTGAACAAATTAAGTTTCACTTTCAAGTGCTTTCATATTTTTTGTGAGTTTTAGGACTTTCATTTCGTTCCACAGCCTGTGTTTGTTTACGGAAGAGGCAACGGTGAGGGCTCGAGAACCACAGAAGATGACAGGCAGTATTTGGCGGAAATTAGGGATACTGTCGTTCATTTTATAACAAAGGCTTAGGAAACAACTGTCACAGTATAACGAAAATAGGAAGAAGCGAAACCAAAGCCAGTGGTCAACAAGAGTAACCTTCCTGTAGCAGGCTACGGAAAAGACTCCCAGGAGCACACGTGGCTGAAGTGAAAGGTGACACAGTCAGGCTAGATATAGGGTGGTGATGTGACACCAATGGGGTCATGAGAGAGAAGCGGGGAACGCGGTAGTCCAAAGGAGGAATACGAATTGAGAAAAGTGGCGTGGGGGTGTATGGGAGGCTTCGAGCAGCGTGGAAAAGGGTTTGGAAGAGCAGGAATAGGAATCGAGAAATGCCGTGTGGGCGGGACCGCTTTTGAAGAGGAAGCAGGATGAACCAGAAGAGAAATATAAATAAGAGATATCAAACAAAGTTGAATTCAACTGTTCTCTCATTTGCTAGCTAAGCGGAGTTAAGGTATACGCACCGAAGCTGGCGAGTGAGTGAGGACAGCCCCTTGCGGCCCGTTGCGTAGATCTTGGATTCGTTCAAATAAATCGGCACCGCAAACAAACTCTGATACATAGTGAAATGAGAGAAGTTCCAACGTCAACTGGAATGATCAAGCAAATTACAGAAAAAAACCCGATCTAAATCCATTAAGTAGTTCTCTCGTGAAAAGCGAACAGACAGATAGAGAGACATTGGATTTTATCTATACAGTAATCCCTCTCTATATTGAGCTTCGCCTTTCGCGGCTTCACTCCATCGCGGATTTTATACGTAAGCATATTTAAATATATATCGCAGATTTTTTGCTGGTTCGCGGATTTCTGCGGACAATGTGTCTTTTAATTTCTGGTACATGCTTCCTCAGTTGGTTTGCCCAGTTGATTTCATACAAGGGACGCTATTGGCAGATGGCTGAGAAGCTACCCAACTTACTTTTCTCTCTCTCTCTCTCGCTGACTTTCTCTGATCCTGACGTAGGGGGTGTGAGCAGGGGGGGCTGTTTGCACACCTAGACGATACGGACGCTCGTCTAAAAACGCTGAAAGATTATCTTCACGTTGCTATCTTTTGTGCAGCTGCTTCCTGAAGCGACACTCTGCACGGTGCTTCGCATACTTAAAAGCTCAAAGGGCACGTATTGATTTTTCTCTCTCTCTCTCTCTGCTCCTGACGGAGGGGGTGTGAGCTGCCGCCTTCAACAGCTTTGTACCGGCGGTGCTTCGCATACTTAAAAGCCAAACAGCCCTATTGATTTGTTTGCTTTCCTCTCTCTCTCTGACAGACTCTGCTCCTGACACACACTCCTTTGAAGAGGAAGATATGTTTGCATTCTTTTAATTGTGAGACAGAACTGTCATCTCTGTCTTGTCATGGAGCACAGTTTAAACTTTTGAAAAAGAGAGAAGTTTGTTTGCAGTGCTTGAATAACGTTACTGTCTCTCTGCAACCTCCTGTGTTTCTGCGCAAATCTGTGATCCAAGCATGACAATATAAAAATAACCATATAAATATATGGTTTCTACTTCGCGGATTTTCTTATTTCGCGGGTGGCTCTGGAACACAATATATTTCAATATATTTCTATATATAATCCACCAAGTCGTCCGACCATGGGATACAAATGACAGAGCACCGCCTAACAACTCAAACCGATACAGAGACATGCCCACCAACTCTAAGAACATGGGACGAGAACGCCTACCCGCCTGTTACCAGCGTTCACCGCAATGTACTGGAGTGTAAAACCATCACAGGTGCTAACTCACAAACTGCAAAAATTCACCAAACACCGCATCAGATGCTTTCTATATCTAAGAAGATATATACTTATTATTCCCCGGCACGCGTCCACCCACGCTCTCAAGGCATTCACAGTGCCTGCTCATGTGCCCAGACGCAACAACTCACCACACACAAATTTTGCTTAATTTGACTCAACACGGGAAACCTCACCCGGCCCGGACACAGGGAGGATTGACAGATTGATAGCTCTTTATCGATTCTCTGGGTGGTGGTGCATGGCCGTTCTTATTTGGTGGAGCGATTTGTCTGGTAAAATCCGAAAATGAATGAGACTCCCTACTGATAAATAGTTACGCGATCACCAACTGGTCGGCATCCAACTTCTTAGAGGGACAAGTGGCTTTCAGCCACGTGAGATTGAGCATTAACACGTCTGTGATGCCCTTGGATGTCAGGTACTGCACGCGCGCTACACTTAATGGATCAACGTGTGACTACCCGGCGCCGACAGGCGTGGGTAAGCCGTTGAACCCCATTCGTGATGGAGACCGGGGCTTGCAATTGTTCCCCACGAACAAGGAATTCCCAGTAAGTGCGGGTCATACGCTCACACCGATTACGTCCCAGCCCTTTATACACACCCTTCCCCCCCTCGCTACTACCATGGTCGGGTGACTTGGTGGATTATATATAGAAAAGCAGCCGGAACCGCAAAGGACAATAAAAAGACAACTTGGCTCAGAGGTGCATGTGGACTGTAGCAGAAAAAGCGTTGGGGGCGGCACATGAGCAGGCAGTGCGTACTGAACGATGATTGTATGTTGGTTCGTAGCGTGCATTGTTGCAATGTTATTTTTCTTGGTGGTTTATTAAATTATGGATTTTTCAAATGTTCATTTTTTTCCCTGTGCTTAACAATCATTAAAAAAGCGGCGTAGTTGGTTAGTATATTATATATTAGTAAACCTTCAAAATAATGTGCAGTTAAAGTCTCACCAGCATTCTCAGCATTTCTGGAGCGTAGTAGAGCCAGATAACTATAAGAATCTTCACCAAGCAGCTCTGAAAATGTCTACCTTATTTGGGTCTCCATACCTCTGAGAGTCTGACATGAATGTCATGAAATCAGAGTTCAGAACACAACTGACAGACAAACAGTGAACCTAAGGGGCTCCACTCCATCATACACCTCAGTGCCAGTCATGTCACTAACTAAAAAACACATCACACATGCAACTGGACATGTAAATAAAGTGACACAGTGACATGTGACAGAATGACAAATGAATAAGTCACATCTGTGGATTTGGAATTGCATTGTTTGGTTTTGACAGCATTCATGTTTGAATTCAATAGTGTGAGATACACCAGAAAATGCATACAGACATACAAAATGCACTTGCAGGTGAACTAAATATTTTTTGTGATGTTCTAATGCAAAATGTGAGTTGTGGACACCAATATTTTGTAAATGTTCAGGCAAAACGAGCGTATTCAGTTTGTTTGGGTTGAAATATGCAATGAGAAAGAAACGTTAGAAAACACGAGGAGCTCTCTGCAATTTTCATTTTGTAAAAGTAGCTCTCAGGGGAAAAAAGGTTGAAGACCCCCCGGCCTAAACTAATAACACCCAACAGCTGGATGTTTTATGTCTTTATTGAGTACACTGAGCCATCATTCACAGTGCAGGCCAGACAAAGTAAGTGACCCTTTGTGTTAAGGGCTTCTCTCAAAGGCGTTTCAATGAAGGAGACAAGACTGGAAGTGTGGGTTGTACAGGTGCCTTGCCCATTAAATAAAGGCGTACAAAGCCTGGCTATGGATAAATCTGACTGGTTAGTGTGGACCATGCCTCGATCCAAAAAACTGTCAAAGGACCTTAGAAGATGCATTATGGAGATGCATGAAGCTTGAAAAGACTGCAAAGGCATTGCTAAAAACCTGGGTGTTCATCGCTCCAGACAAACTGTCAAAATATGGGAAATACTGAGGAATGCAACTCTCTGCAAAAGAACAAAGGGCAAACCTGAAAGTATGGAAGATAACAATTATATCTCAAATATGTATTAGCATGTATTAATGTGATCATAGACAAGAAATAAGGAAAATGTAGGCTGAGTGGTGGATTAATAAAGGCATGTGCCCATATTTCTTTTAAAATAAAGGTTAAGGAAAAAGCCACCAATATTTAACTAAGCTGAGGGGCCAGGGACCTGGAGACAGATGAATGGAGGTCAGCTTGAGGCCTGGTGGAGGGAACGTATACAGGTTAAAAGATAAGGGGGGCAGAAAGACAAGGCTAGGAGGCAAGGGTTTAAGAAATATTGGTGGCTACCTGAAAGCTTAGAAAATGACAGCTACGGTCATGGAGTCAGGATAAGCAGCAAATGAGGTCAGGATGATAAGAAATGGTCATACATCTAGTGACTCTGGGCTTAGGCGGGTCTGTATTCTTGCATACTGCAATAAAGCTAATTTCTCTGTTTGCCTATCCTCCGACTCCTGGAGCCTTCTTTCAAGGAGAGAATCTTCAGCACACAACAAAAGAAGATCCCCAAGGGTAACAGCAAAAGGCCTGAAAAAAAAAGCGGTGGGTGTTCATGGAAAGACACTACAAAAGAAGGCACTGGTATCAAAACAAAAAAAAAAACATTACAGCACATCTCAAGTTTGCATACCTGGATATTCAACAACACTTCAGGGAAAATGTTCTGTGTACAGATAGGACACAAATGTGGAGGAAAACGGGCTCTCTGCACACCAACACCAAAACCTCATGCCAGGTATGTGAATACGGTGGAGGGAGCTTCAGGGTTTGCACCTACTTTGCTGCCTCAGGGCTTGGACGCCTTGAAATCATCGAGGGAACAAAGGAGTATCAAGACATTTCCAAGAGAATGTAAGGGCAGCAGACCATGACCTCAAGTTTAAGAGAGGTTGGGTGATGGAACAAATCAATGACCCAAAGCTCACAAGTAAATCAACTTAAGAAAAAGAATGGCCAACATCAGAGTCTTGATGTTAATCTGATCGAGACGCAGTGGCAGGACAGGATGAGGGATGTGCAGTCAAAAAAGCCCAGATATACTGATGAAGTGAAATGGATTTGTACTGAGAAATGGTCCAGAATTCATCGTCAACATCGTGCAAGTCTTAGAAGAAGCTACAAGAAATGTTTGGAGGTTGTTGCTGCTAAAGGAGGATCTGCACGTTAAAATGCAAATCACGGGTTCACTTACGTTCTGTAGCCTGCAGCGTGAATGATAGCTCAGTGTGCTCAGTAAAGACGTGTAAAGTTCAACTGTCTGTGTGTCATTAGTTTAGTCAGCCTGCGTGACGTTGATCACGATCAGACCACATTTGTTTTTTCTTGCAAATACAGATAGGTAGCACTTTATTTGTCCCCAGGGGGAAATTTGGCCTGTAATCTATTATACCTTTATATTTATGCATTATATAATTAGTAAAGCTTGGTAATTGTATTTTGTGTTCATTAGAATTCTTTCTGAATGCTTTGAAATCACTTTGTTTTGCTTTTTGTCTAGTGCCTACTGACTCACACATATGCTATGCCTACCGACTCGTCTTGATGTCTAGTCAAGCAAGACGCTGAGCTTTTTGTGCCCCCACCCGCCTATCTTAGCTTATATTTTTATGCCACCTCAAAGCACACCAAGGGCGCACCTGCGAATGGCATATAAGAGGTCAAAATTATTCACTTTCACAAAACTACAAAAAAATGGGGATCGGTAATACAGGCAAGTGGAGTGACGTTTAATGCTGTTTTGAAGTTACCGATTACAACTATGCTTTGATAGTTGATTCTTCACTGGTGGTCTGAGCCCTTGAAGCGCCATTCCCAGAAGGTTAAACATTTCAAATATAAGCAAGCAGAGTATTCATTTTAGACTACTTCAGGGTCAGTGATTATGAATAAATACTGTGTTATCTTTGATCTAACTCTCTACAGATCTCTATCACAGGGTGACAAAAAAAATACATTTCTGTTACAATAAAGAATCTTCAGACTAAACACTTGAACTGAAGCATGAATATCTGGTGCGACTATTCTCATTTAATATGTACTTCTACCTCCTATTACAATTCAAGTCTCCCTCTGTGTGTTTAACAAATATTTGAAGACGGTCTTATTTGGTGAATTTCTGTCTAATTGTTATGTTTTTGTAACCGTGAAGTAAATTATTATAGTTCTTATGAACACCCTGAATTAGGGAGGCTTACAATAACTCAAGTCTATTTTGTTATGTCCATGATGATTCTTGATGGTGCCCATATTGTTTTTTTGCTAAGCATGATGCTTTATTGTGATAATTAATCTGTATCCTCACAGGTGGCGCAGTGCTAGTGCTGCTGCTTTGCAGTAAGGAGACTGTGGATGATTGTGGGTTCGCTTCCCGGTTCATCCCTGTGTGGACAGCGCTTTGAGTACTGAGAAAAGCGCTATATAAATGTAATGAATTATTATTACTTTAATTTAGCTGCTTCACAGCGAACCACATAAACAACCTTAAGTACAAGTGAATGGCTGCTTCAAGTTAAAAGACTTTCTAGCTTGGCACAAACAGACCCAACAGTTGTCTTCAGACCTGAGCTACACCTGTACCACTCACCAAAATAATAATAATAAAAAACTATTTACATTTATATAGCACTTTCTTGCTACTCAAAGTGCTTAGACACAAGGGAACCACTTCAACCAACACTAATGGTTCGTTCCTCTGTAAATTGTATGTCCTTTTCTGACTGTACCATTACCCTCTCCCCTTCTGTTGCAAATCTGGGTGTCAAGTTAGACTCCCATCTGTCATTTGATACACATATCCATCACCTTTGTAAAATTGCATTCCTTCATCTCCGAAACATAGCCAAACTCCATCCCTACCTCTCCCTCTGTGATGCTGAAAAGCTGGTTCATGCCTTTGTCTCATCCAGACTGGACTATTGTAATGCACTCCTCATCGGGATACCCAACAAGAGCCTTCAAAAGCTCCAACAAATTCAAAATAGTGCTGCAGGAATCCTGATGATGGTGCGGAAATATGAACACATCTCACCAATCCTTTGGTCACTTCATTGGCTCCTTATCCATCTCCGTATCGAATACAAACTCTGTTTGTTTACTCACCAGTGTACCCATGGAAATGCTCCACAATATCTTAAAGAACTCCTTATATTACAATCCACTACAAGAAACCTCCGTTTTACAAATACCCACCGCCTTTGCCCCCCCTTTGACCAAACTTCATACAATGGGAGACCAAGCCTTTGCAGCCGCTGCTCCACGGCTCTGGAATGTCCTACCGGAGAGCCTGAGAACACAGCAGATTGTAAAAAACAGCTAAAGACTTTTCTATTTAGGAAAACATATTAACAAGAATGCTATCATTATTGTTGTTTTATCTCTGTTTTTATCTTGCTTTGTCTTTGTTTAAACTTTTTATGTTGCACTTTGAGATTTACTGCTAATAAGCGTTCAGGTTTTTGGGTATTGAGCTGGAGGATGACCTGACCTGGAGCGCCAACACCAAGGAGCTGCTGAAGAAGGCACAGCAGAGACTGTATTATCTGAGAATTCTCAGAAAGAACCATCTCCCCAAAAATCTACTCCTTGCATTTTATCACTGTTCCATCGGGAGTGTGCTCACATACGGACTGTGTGTGTGGTACGGCAGCTGAACTTCCTCAGAAAAGAAAGGACTCCACAGTGTCGTCAGGACAGCGGAGAGAACAATTGGTTGTACCCTCCCCACTCTGGAACAAATCTACACCTCCCAATGCCGCAAAAAAGCAATAGACATTTCACAGGATTCAGCACATCCCGGTCATTGTCTCATCCAGCTTTTGCCATCGGGCAAGAGATACAGAGCAATGAAAACCAGGAGAACCCGCCTTAAAAACAGCTTTTATCCAAAAGCAATCATGACCCTGAACTCAGAATTAAACTGCTCCGTATCATTCTACCAATGTACAATACAGACCTTAAGTCAACAAGTGCAATTTGTATATTTTGTAAAGTACTTTTATTACTATTCGGTTTGTTATTATTATCTTTTTAACTCTTATTCCTCACACTGAGTCGACTGCACCTTCAATTTCGTTGTTCCTTTGTAAAAGTGACAATGACAATAAAGGTCTATCTATCTATCTACAGTGCATCTGGAAAGTATTCCCAGCGCTTCATCACTTTTTCCACATTTTGTTATGTTACAGCCTTATTCCAAAATGGATTAAATTCATTTTTTTCCTCCGAATTCTACACACAACACCCCATAATGACAACATGAAAAAAGTTTACTTGAGGTTTTTGCAGATTTATTAAAAATAAAAAAAATGAGAAAACACATGTCCATAAGTATTCACAGCCTTTGTCATGAAGCTCAAAATTGAGCTCAGGTGCCTCCTGTTTCCCCTGATCATCCTTCAGATGTTTCTGCAGCTTCACTGGAGTCCACCTGTGGTAAATTCAGTTGACTGGACCTGATTTGGAAAGGCACACACCGGTCTATAGAAGGTCCCACAGTTGACAGTTCATGTCAGAGCACAAACCAAGCATGAAGTCAAAGGAATTGTCTGTAGACCTCCGAGACAGGATTGTCTCGAGGCACAAATCTGGGGAAGGTTACAGAAAAATTCTGCTGCTTTGAAGGTCCCAAAGAGCACAGTGGCCTCCATCATCCGTAAGTGGAAGAAGTTCGAAACCACCAGGACTCTTCCTAGAGCTGGCTGGCCATCTAAACTGAGCGATTGGGGGAGAAGGGCCTTAGTCAGGGAGGTGACCAAGAACCCAATGGTCACTCTGTCAGAGCTCCAGAGGTCCTCTGTGGAGAGAGGAGAACCTTCCAGAAGGACAACCATCTCTGCAGCAATCCACCAATCAGGCCTATATGGTAGAGTGGCCAGACGGAAGCCACTCCTTAGTAAAAGGCACATGGCAGCCCGCCTGGAGTTTGCCAAAAGGCACCTGAAGGACTCTCAGACCATGAGAAAGAAAATTCTCTGGTCTGATGAGACAAAGATTGAACTCTTTGGTGTGAATGCCAGGAGTCACGTTTGGATGAAACCAGGCACCGCTCATCACCAGGCCAATACCATCCCTACAGTGAAGCATGGTGGTGGCAGCATCATGCTGTGGGGAACTGGGAGACTAGTCAGGATAAAGGGAAAGATGACTGCAGCAATGTACAGAGACATCCTGGATGAAAACCTGCTCCAGAGCGCTCTTGACCTCAGACTGGGGCGACGGTTCATCTTTCAGCAGGACAACGACCCTAAGCACACAGCCAAGATATCAAAGGAGTGGCTTCAGGACAACTCTGTGAATGTCCTTGAGTGGCCCAGCCAGAGCCCAGACTTGAATCCGATTGAACATCTCTGGAGAGATCTTAAAATGGCTGAGCACCGACGCTTCCCATCCAACCTGATGGAGCTTGAGAGGTGCTGCAAAGAGGAATGGGCCAAACTGGCCAAGGATAGGTGTGCCAAGCTTGTGGCATCATATTCAGAAAGACTTGAGGCTGGAATTGCTGCCAAAAGTGCATCGACAAAGTATTGAGCAAAGGCTGTGAATACTTATGGACATGGGATTTCTCAGTTTTTTTATTTTTAATAAATTTGCAAAAACCTCAAGTAAACTTTTTTCACGTTGTCATTATGGGGTGTTGTGTGTAGAATTCTGAGGAAAAAAATGAATTGAATCCATTTTGGAATAAGACTGTAACATAACAAAATGTGGAGAAAGTGATGAAGTGCTGTGAATACTTTCCAGATGCACTGTATCTAATGTAAAGTGCCCTATACATAAAATGCATTACTAGTATTATTTATTAATGTGTGGCATCCACCTATATACAATACAATTTATTTCTGTATAGCCCAAAATCACATAAAAAGTGCAGCAATGGGCTTTAACAGGCCCTGCCTCTCAACAGCCCCCCGCCTTGACTCTCTTAGAAGATAAGGAGAAACTCCCAAAATAAACCCTTGTAGGGAAAAAATGGAAGAAACCTCAGGAAAGGCAGTTCAGAGAGAGACCCCTTTCCAGGTAGGTTGGGCGTGCAGTGGGTGGCAAAACAAAGGGGGTCAACACAATAAACAGAACAGAACACAAGTCATCCTCAGTACAATATAATAAATAAAAATATTACAAGTATGGAGCAGAATTTAACAGTAGATGATATCACATAATAAGATTTGGATTTGTTTGGAGTCCTGGAGACCTCGGCCATCAAGCTGCTTCCTCCAATTGCCCATTCCACAGCTGAGACTGGGCCAGCCAATCCGATGAAAGGACCCCTCTACCCGACGATTCATGCGATCCTCCATCAAGGATGACTTTACCTTACGCAGGCAAAACAACCTGGCAGGTGGGCCGTGGCACCAAGTGCCACTATATGATGCAACGGCAGCCATTATTGCACCAGTACGCTCACCACTCACTTGCTGTTAGGTGTGGAGCCTGAAAACAACGAGGACTGATTGAGATCATTGATGTTAGGTAGAATGCCCAGAGAGGGGGCTGGGTGGTCTTGTGGCCTGGAACCCCTGCAGATTGTTTTTTTTTTTTTTCTGTCCTCCCTGGCCATCGGACCTTACTTTTATTTTAAGTTAATTAATATTGCCTAATTTGATTTCTGTATTTTGTCTTTTTTCATCCTGTAAAGCACACTTTGAGCTATATGTTTTATATGAAAATGTGCTATATAAATAAATGTTGTTGATGTGAGGGGGTAATAGAGATAGCAAATTAGAGACTGGTGCTGATTACGGGGCCAGAATGACTAGGCCATGGAGGGCAATTTAGCCTGGGCACTGGGATAAACCCTACTCTTCTCAAAAGATGCCCAATGATCTTTTATGAGTACAGAGAGTCAGGACCTCGCTTCTACGTCTCATCCAAAGGACAGCACCATATTCACAACACAGTGTCCCCATCACTGCACTGGGGCATTGGGATGCACATACAGACCTCAGGGTCAGCGCCCCCTGCTGGTCTCACCAACACCTCTTCCAGCAGCAACCCAAGCATTTTCCTAGATCAGGGGTGTCGAACTCCAGGCCTGGAGGGCTGCAGTGGCTGAAGGTTTTCATTCTAACCCTTTTCTTAATCAGTGACCTGTTTTCACTGCTAATTAACTTATTTTCCCTTTCATTTTAATAGCCCTGTTTCTATGGATTCAGTCCTCTGAATTTATTCCTTTCTTCATTAAATGGCAGCCAAACAGAAATAAGATGTGAAACTAGCCAACAGATGACCAGCTAAACTGAGTTTTCAAACTCCAAACCAATCTCTTAATGAGAAGCTGATTCTTGCTGTTAATTAAACTCCTTCTTTAATTCCATGGCGTGTTGCTGCTCTCATTCTGCCACAACAGACATTTCCAAAACTGTTGATTTTTCTGTTTTTTTCTAAGAACATCGTCAAAATGTTCTGGTGACCTGAGAGTTCGACCTTACCGAGGCCATCACCTTTATTTTCAGAAACTGTGTGATTGGCACAGCTGGTCACGTGGCAGCTTGTTTTGTGTCTCATTATTGTTTGGCTGCTAATTAAAGAAAAACAGACAACTAAGGGGCCTGACTCATGCTAATTAAAATTAAGGCAAAAGAAGTTAATTAGCAGCAAAAACTGGTCACTAATGAAGAAGATGGTTAGAATGAAAACCTGCAGCCACTGCGGCCCTCCAGGACTGGAGTTTGACACCCGTGTCCTAGATGGTCTCCCATCCAACATGTGGTATGGCTGCTGAACCAAAGCCAAGTGCCCCTAACCTGTGAGGTCCAATCCTGTTTCTCGACCACTCAGAGGTCTGCTGGAGCCCAATGCCACCTCTGCGTGGTATTAAATCTCAGTCCAGACCCCCAAACTATGCGACTCTTTAATTCCACCTGGGGGGGTAAACGTTAACATTTAACATTATACATAGTTATTGTCTGTTTTTTCACCTGCATTATTATCATTCTTTAATTTAATATTATTTATTGTATCAGTATGCTGCTGCTGAAGAATGTGAATTTCCCATTGGGATTAATAAAGTATCTATCTATCTTCATATGTAGCTCCTAGCTGGTGGAACGAGCTGCCCACCTCGATTCGGATTTCCCTCAACGTGTTCAAGAAGCGTTTCAAGCCTCTCCGGTTTAGTGAGTTTTTTTGTCACTTTGAAGTATTTCATCTCATTTCTTAGGAGCTCCCCGATTGAAGGCGGCTTACGCTAATTTAGACTTTTTGTGAACTTGCTTCAGAGATCTGTGCCTGATCTCTGTGAAAAGCGTTACAATAAAATAAACTGCGTTTAAAATAAACGGAATAATCAAGAAGTGAAAGGGGCGTAGGGTGCTGGGGTGTACATCGGCAGTAGAGGGCACAAGTGTGGAATCGGCCCTGGACGGGACGCCATTCCTCAAGAAGTGCCACTGTCGCACGCCCCATTGGTGTCACTAACAGCGCCCTCGTCTACTTTCTGTGGTGTCTTCCTGTCAATCCACCCCCCGTTTTCTGGACTTTCCGAAGCTGCTCTCAATGTTCTTCTAGCTCCGCTTTAACTTTACCGGGCTGCTGACCCGACCTTGCGCACGGATGATTACGGGGATCCCCTCTGTGCTGCGCAGATCGCTTCGTTCACTCGCCTACGTGACGTTCTGACTGAGAGCAGCGAGCGGGACACCCCGCTGTGCGGACGCCTACCGCCGCCCCTCTTCTTCTTGTTACGGGGGTCGGCGGATTAACCTTTTCAAGAAACAAAACAATGGAAACACGTGCGGCGGGCTGTTTATCTGCGAGCGCGCCAGTTGTGCAGTCACGCACATTTTTATTCTTACATCGCAAGTGCTGGCGGATCTGCAAACAAAACCCTCCTTCAGCATTCATGTGACTTTGCGTTGGCGCTCCGCGACACAATTACATTTTTTGTTTAACTTATGTGCATAACCCCTCACGCCTCCAAAAAAAAGAAAAATCTTCGTTACTCACCCAAAGAAATCTGGAAACGGAGGAGCCAAATAAGACGGGAGTTTGTATTCAAAGTACGTGCGGAATATGGAACTCACAATCCAAGACAAAAAACGTCAACAAACACTGGACACCAACCTCCTAGTCGTTCAAAGAATACGTGGACGACATTTTGGAACGCTGCTGTCGCGAGACGTCAGTGCGCGCGCGCGCGCGGGCGGGCACGAGCAACCTCCATTCTGGGCATTCCTAATCGCGCATGCGTGAAAGCGTTCTTCTCGGCGGGGACTCCGTCCATCTGGCGCGAGGTAAGCGATGGAGGGCAGCAGCGGTGGTTGCCCATTCTGTCTTGCTCGACATAAAAAGTAGGCATCACCCTTTTGATACTGTATGTCATATTTAAATTAAATCTGGAATATTGTTGAGTCTTGATATCATTTTGAAATTTCGTATTAGACTTTACAGTTCCAACAATTGATGTTCCAACAATGATGGATGGATTAAAAGCCAGAAGTCTGTATAACCATCAGCATCAAGTGACTCCGTGAGAACCCTAACTACAAAGAGGACTATTTCATTTATGTTAGGTAGAATGCCCAAAGGGGACTGGGCGGTCTCGTGGCCTGGAACCCCTACAGATTTTATTTTTTTCTCCAGCCTTCTGGAGTTTTTTTTTGTTTTTTCTGTCCACCCTGGCCATCGGACCTTACTCCTTTTTATGTTAACTAAGGTTGTCTTATTTTAATTTCTTATTTGTCTTTTATTCTTGTTTTCTTCATTATGTAAAGCACTTTGAGCTACTTTTTGTATGAAAATGTGCTATAGAAATAAATGTTGTTGTTGTTGTTACAGAAGGGGTGCAGAGAAAAGCCTGAAGAAGGGGCCTGAGTTGCCTCGAAAGCTTGCATATTGTAATCTTTCTAGTTAGCCAATAAAAGGTGTCATTTTGCTTGGCTTTTCTCTACATTAATAATGGCTAACACGGTACAACACCCTAGCACTACAGAAGGGGTGCCAAACTCAGATCCTTGGGGGCAAGAGCGGCGTTTGGGGGTGGCAAGTGGGGCGACCGCCGCAGGCCCTGCACCTAAACGGGCCCCGCTTTTGAGGTCCGAGCGGATTTGTCAAGTTATATTCTCCAGTAAGTATATATATATATATATATATATATATATTTGAGATGCTTCTAAGAGAAACCCTTTTAAAATCCCTCTTCAAGGTCAAATTCCGTACATGTACATCTTTGAAGACATTCCATAGTCCACCTTCATCGCCCGAGAAGGGTCACCAGTATAATCTGTTCCTAAAATAGGTAGAGCCCATTAGTCCCTAATGGCTTGACTTCTCCAATCTATAGAAAAAGACATTGCATCCAGATTAGACTACAAAGATGTCATCCACAACTTTTCCAATCGGAACGTAAGAAAAGTGAATTTTCGTCTCTGAACCTAGATAGATAGATAGATAGATAGATACTTTATTAATCCCAAGGGGAAATTCACACACTCCAGCAGCAGCATACTGATACAAAAACAATATTAAATTAAAGAGTGATAACAATGCAGGTGAAAAACAGACAATAACTTTGTATAATGTTAACGTTTACCCCCCCCCCCCCCCCCCCGGGTGGAATTGAAGAGTCGCATGGTGTGGGGGAGGAACGATCTCCTCAGTCTGTCAGTGGAGCAGGACGGTGACAGCAGTCTGTCGCTGAAGCTGCTCCTCTGTCTGGAGATGATCCTGTTCAGTGGATGCAGTGGATTCTCCATAATTGACAGGAGTCTGCTCAGCGCCCGTCGCTCTGCCACAGATGTTAAACTGTCCAGCTCCATGCCAACAATAGAGCCTGCCATCCTCACCAGTTTGTCCAGGCATGAGGCGTCCTTCTTCTTAATGCTGCCTCCCCAGCACACCACCGCGTAGAAGAGGGCACTTGCCACAACCGTCTGGTAGAACATCTGCAGCATCTTATTGCAGATGTTGAAGGACGCCAGCCTTCTAAGGTAGCATAGTCGGCTCTGTCCTTTCTTACACAGAGCATCAGTATTGGCAGTCCAGTCTAGTTTATCATCCAGCTGCACTCCCAGGTATTTATAGTTCTGCACCCTCTGCACACAGTCACCTCTGATGATCAGGGGGTCCATGAGGGGTCTGGGCCTCCTAAAATCCATCACTAGCTCCTTGGTTTTGCTGGTGTTCAGGTGTAGGTGGTTTGAGGCCTCACCAGTGCGTTCTAAAGCTTGAGCAGAACCTCCATGAACTTGCACTCCACACATCAAAGTGCTATATAACCTGACATTCTGTTAGCCTTCTTAATGGCTTCTGAACACCGACTATCAGTTGATAGTGTCGAGTCCACTGTGACTTCTAACTCCTTCTAATATGGCGTGCTTTCAATTTTCAGACCTTCCATTGTGTATTCAATCCTCACATTTTTACTTCCTTCATGTAATACTTTACATTTACTGACATTAAATTGCCACAAATCTGCACAAGCCTGTCTGCTATTCAAGTCCCTGTGTGATAATTCAGTCCACCTAGCTTGGTATCTTCTGCAAACTTAGCTATTAAGAAGAGCAGTGGCCTCAACACTGACATCTGCTGGACACCACGCTTAACATCCCCAATTCTGGTGAAGTTCCTCACACCATCCTTCTCTGCCTCCTTTGTCTGAGCCAATTCTGCACCCATCTGCACACCACACCCTGAACTCCCACTTCTTTTAGTCTGATGCCCAACCTCTCGTGTGGCACCTTATAAAACACCTTCTGAAAATCCAGATAAATAATATCAGATGAGGGCGGCACGGTGGCGCAGTGGTGGCGCTGCTGCCTCGCAGTTAGGAGACCTGGGTTCGCTTCCCGGGTCCACCCTGCGTGGTGTTTGCATGTTCTCCCCGTGTCTGCGTGGGTTTCCTCCGGGCGCTCCGGTTTCCTCCCACAGTCCAAAGACATGCAGGTTAGGTGGATTGGCGATTCTAAATTGGCCCTAGTGTGTGCTTGGTGTGTGGGTGTGTGTCCTGTGGTGGGTTGGCACCCTGCCCAGGATTGGTTCCCTGCCTTGTGCCCTGTGTTGGCTGGGATTGGCTCCAGCAGACCCCCGTGACCCTGTGTTCGGATTCAGCGGGTTAGGAAATGGATGGATGGATAATATCAGATGCTCCAGTTTCGTTGCCTCCTCATAGAATTTCAGCATGTTGGTAAAACACGACCTCCCTCTTCTGACCCCGTGCTGACTGTCCAGTCAAACTCCCATTCTTGCTATGTGGAGCTCAGTCTTCTCCTAATTCCTTCCATTAAATTTCCTGTGATACCATTAAGCTTACTGGCCTATAGTTGCTTGGATCTGCACCGTCACCCTTTTTATATAATGGGATAATATTTGCCATTTTCCAGTCCTTTGGAATTTACCCAATACACAGGACAAACATCTAAGAAACTGGGCGGACGTATTCATGACTTATTAAAATGCAGTGAAGAGGAACGACCCAAAATCAATAGTGTTCAGCCACATTGACTCATCTGGAGATAATTTTACTTGGACTGCAGCTCGAGTTAGGACAAGAGGACGCTCAAGAAGCAGTCGAGAGTTTGCTGAGGTGAGGGTCACAGATGAGACCCCAATTAACGTGTGCATCATTTGCTTATGCCTGACTTTTGAGTTAAAGCCACTACACTATCAATGACTCGCACCCCCTTCTGCTTGAATTGCTGTCCTCCCCTTACAGATGTGGAAAGCTCAGGAATAAAAAACTTTCATATGTCCTTCTGTCTTATCTCCACTTACTGAGAATGTATACATTGTGGCAGACCCTGCTGGTACGCCTGGAAGGACCGGGAGGCGATCTGTACGTTCCCCGGGTCACAAGGGGGCGACCGCCCTTGATAGCAAGGGGACCACGGGGAAGGAGCAGGGAGGGGGCCTGGGAGATCTGCACTTCGCTTCACCTGGGAGGGTGGAGGAAGGACCTTCCAGGGACACCCGGAGTGTTTCCGGGTGCTCATGCGGCACTTCCGCCACACCAGGAAGTGCCACCAGAAGAACGTCAGCAAGCACCTGGAGCACATCCGGGTGATTATAAATGGGGCCGCCATCCTACAGTCGGGTGCTGGAGGTGGATGAAGCTCCAGCGACAGAGTGAAGAAAGGCGGCCCACAGACATTTGAAAGGCCCGTGATTTGGGGATGTTTAGTGTGGGATCACTGTGTGCTGTGCGGGACTTTGGTGAAAATAAACGTGTGTTTTGTACTTGTACTGGTGTCTGTCTAATGGTGTTCAGGTGACCTCTCACAACATGTAGATACCGAAGTTGACAAACATAGACATACAGTACAGACTTAGGAGTACATCATTGGACAACAGATCCAGAGAATGTGCCGGCTTCAAAACGTTTACTGGTTACTGTCTGCCACTAGATGTCACTGTGGTGTGATGTTTCAAATGTTTTAAATCACCGACTCTTTTTGTGAATCAGTCATTTCCGTTGATTGGGTCTCTTGTGTGCTCTATTGGTGCCATCCCCAGTTGCCAGCTGACCTGCACACAGAGCCACCTCCACGACTTTAGACAGAAATCAAACCTACGAGCCGCGTTAGCAGTTTGACTGAGTCACTGGGTATGTCAGACTACACGACTGCCAGTCACAGGAGCGCACCACACCTGCCTCCAACTCGCTAAGGTGAAGTCAACGACTGAAAATCCAGTCAAGTAATGTGACCAGGCCTGAAGCTGGTCATCTGGTGAAACAATGGAGGGTTATGAATCTTAACAAGTGAACAGCTTAAAATTTAGGCAAAAGAAGTCTGCTCAATTAGACAGTAGTAATTAGTTACTAATTAAAAAAGAGGTTGCTGTCAAAATGAAGAAAAGAGCAGATCATTAAGGTTTGGGGTCCCCTTGTTTATAATCTAATGATGATTAAAAATAAATGAAAGAAAAACAGCACAATTACTGGATATGGCTTTGCTACTCAAAGACGAGTTTCCTTCTAGAGGTCCAACCACCTCAGCCGCTACTTCTCAAATGAACATCAACTTCCAGTCAATGCCCGCTTCTGATTGTCCCCCAGAAGTGAGGTCAGGGTTTTTTTATCCTGCAGCAGTTCCTCTGCTCTTAAGATAGATAGATAGATAGATAGATAGATAGATAGATAGATAGATAGATAGATAGATAGATAGATAGATAGATAGATAGATAGATAGGAAAGGCACTATATGATAGATAGATAGATAGATAGATAGATAGATAGATAGATAGATAGATAGGAAAGGCACTATATGATAGATAGATAGATAGATAGATAGATAGATAGATAGATAGATAGATAGATAGATAGATAGATAGATAGATAGATAGATAGATAGATACTTTATTAATCCCAATGGGAAATTCACATTCTCCAGCAGCAGCATACTGATACAATAAATAATATTAAATTAAAGAATGATAATAATGCAGGTAAAAAAACAGAAAAACAGACAATAACTATGTATAATGTTAAATGTTAACGTTTACCCCCCCTGGTGGAATTAAAGAGTTGCATAGTTTGGGGGAGGAACGATCTCCTCAATCTGTCAGTGGAGCAGGACGGTGACAGCAGTCTGTCGCTGAAGCTGCTCTTCTGTCTGGAGATGACATTATTTAGTGGATGCAGTGGATTCTCCATGATTGACAGGAGTCTGCTGAGCGCTCGTCGCTCTGCCACAGATGTCAAACTGTCCAGCTCCATGCCAACAATAGAGCCTGCCTTCCTCACCAGTTTGTCCAGACATGAGGCGTCTTTCCTCTTAATGCTGCCTCCCCAGCACACCACTGCATAGAAGAGGGCGCTCACCACAACCGTCTGATAGAACATCTGCAGCATCTTATTGCAGATGTTGAAGGACGCCAGTCTTCTAAGGAAGTATAACCGGCTCTGTCCTTTCTTACACAGCACATCAGTATTGGCAGTCCAGTCTAGTTTATCATCCAGCTGCACTCCCAGATATTTATAGGTCTGTACCCTCTGCACACAGTCACCTCTGATGATCACTGGGTCTATGAGGGGCCTGGTCCTCCTAAAATCCACCACCAGCTCCTTGGTTTTGCTGGTGTTCAGGTGTAGGTGGTTTGAGTCGCACCATTTAACAAAGTCATTGATTAGGTCCCTATACTCCTCCTCCAGCCCACTCCTGATGCAGCCCACGATAGCAGTGTCTTCAGTGAACTTTTGCACGTGGCAGGACTCCGAGTTGTATAGGAAGTCCAATGTATGGCTGAACAGGACTGGAGAAAGTACAGTCCCCTGTGGTGTTCCTGTGCTGCTGACCACAATGTCAGACGTGCAGTTCCCAAGACGCACATACTGAGGTCTGTCTTTAAGACAGTCCACGATCCATGCCACCAGGTATGAATCTAATCTCATCTCTGTCAGCTTGTCCCTAAGGAGCAGAGGTTGGATTGTGTTGAAGGCGCTAGAGAAGTCTAGAAACATAATTCTTACAGCACCACTGCCTCTGTCCAAGTGAGAGAGGGATCGGTGTAGCATGTAGATGATGGCATCCTCTGCTCCCACCTTCTCCTGATATGCAAACTGCAGAGGGTCGAGGGCGTGTTGAACCTGTGGCCTAAGGTGGTGAAGCAGCAGCCTCTCCATGGTCTTCATCACATGAGATGTTAGAGCGACAGGCCGGAAGTCATTCACCTCACTAGGACGTGATACCTTTGGGATTGGGGTGATACAAGATGTTTTCCAAAGCCTCAGGACTCTCCCCTGTTCCAGGCTCAGGTTGAAGATGCGCTGTAGAGGACCCCCCAGCTCCGATGCACAGACCTTCAGCAGTCGTGGCGATACTCCATCTGGACCCGCTGCTTTGCTGGCACGAAGTCTCCTCAGCTCTCTGCTCACCTGCGCTGTTGTAATTATGGGTGGGGATGTCTCTCCTATGTTGGTATCAGCAGAAGGATGTGTGGAGGGTGCAATACTCCGAGGTGAGAGTGAGAGTGGGTTAGGGTGGTCAAACCTGTTAAAGAAGTTGTTCATTTCATTTGCTCTCTTCACGTCTCTCCCGATGGTGGCACCCTGCTTCGAGCTGCAGCCAGTGATGATCTTCATCCCATCCCACACTTCCTTCATGCTGTTATTCTGCAACTTCTGCTCCAGCTTTCTCCTGTACTGCTCCTTTGCCGCTCTGAGCTGGACTCAGAGTTCCTTCTGCACGCACTTGAGCTCATGCTGATCACCGTCTTAAGCAGGGAACATAAAGAGAGGTTAGTGCAGATGTCATTTTATTAATCTTCCCTTTGCTTCCCCTGAAAATAACCCAGGAGACCCTCTCCATGCTTGCATGCGTGACACTACAGTGAAAACGTGTGTTCTCTGTGGCCCTCCAGGATTTGAGGATGTCACCCTTTTAAGATTTTTAATCATCACAGTTTTCATTCTGCTTTTCCAGATTTTATGCTACTGAATGCTGAACGGGGGGCAGCTGCCTCACTGTTAGACCCAGTAGTGTGGTCACTAGTAAATACCGGATGAAATAACCCGAAAACGAGGAAGGAATATCATAATGATCATAGGGAAGTCCTGACCTGAACCCAAGAGAGAGGTTGTGGCAGATCCTGACATGACTGGCTGACTCTTGTAAACCTGCTAATGTGTCAAAGAAAGGTGAGTGATGGGAAAGACTGATGTCAAGTGATAAGAAGCATTTAGTGGCACGTAACACTTTGGGGGCAATTACTTTTTCACATGGGCTATAGGGGTGCTGGAATTGATTTAAACATTGTATTGTGTGTTCCCTCAGGGTCTTTTTCTCAAATGCTGTCATTTCATCTTAAGGTCTGAGGTCATTTGTGTGTTTTTAACAGCACAGCACCACCCAGACATTGAAACCTTCAGCCTAATCCTGGCCAGTCAGTTGAGTGGTCTTTTAGAATTTTATATGGTCAGATAAATAGTAGTGTAATAGCAAATATGCATAGTAATTTAATATCTAACACAAAGGAAACATGTTAAAATTGCTTGTCTTAATTTTAGGAATATCAGAACTAAACAAGTTGGAGTTGTATGTAGAGCTGAGTAACATAAACCTGGCTAAATGACAAAGAGGAGGATGAGTATGACACAGACGGGTACACATTAGTTAGGAGAGAGGGACCAAAAATGGAAAGATGGGAGAGTCGCCATTTAAGTTAAACAGAATCAAAATGTAAGGCTTCTTCACTTGGATGATGAGCCGCATCTTAGTGAGGACGTCTGGATTGGACTTAAACAGCATTAGGGTTGAGACCTCATATTAGGGGGGTGTTATAGACCCCCTAAAGAGACAGTACTTTCAATGTGCATCTTTTTAATAATATTAAAAAAGAAAGTTCGGAGGGGGAATATTATAGTCACCAGCATAGTGAAGTGCCCATTTGTAAAACCAGGCTTAATGGTACAATGGATGGTGGACTGCATTTATGAACCTCTGTTCACCGGATATGCCTAACATGCCTCTTTCTCTGCACTTCTTGTTGCTGTTCTGTCCTGAACAGTTTACTATCTTACGCCGGCCACTTGTCTTAGTTCATCAGACATTCCCACCCTCTTGTGGACACCAGATGATATCACTCCCAGGCAAGGGCATGAGTGCCGGGGGTCTTATTACTGCATGTATGTGTATACAGTATATAAAATCCAACATCTGTCTGTCTGTCTGTATGTCAGTCCGCTTTTCACGAGAGAACGACTTCACAGATTTAGATCAGGTTTGTTTTCTACAATTTGTTTGAACATTCTGGTTGATTTTGCAACTTCTCTCATTGCTCCAAGAATCAGAGTTCGCTTGTGGTAGCCATATATATTCATGCTAATCCAAGACAGGGGCCGCGTGCTGAGGGGAGGGGGAAGCATGACATCAGGAGTGGGGAGCCAGATGGGGCCCCCCCTCGCTGTCCTGTTTCACAATATACTGTGTGTATATATTGTGAAAGGCGCTATATAGTGCCCGACCCGGCACAGACTGAGGCAGAGGCACGTACTTTAACACTTTTTTATTTTTCTTCAGCCGTGGAGCACGCCTTCCTCGTGTCCCACAGGCCCAACACAGTCCGAAAACACTCACAATAATGACAGTATTGCTTCTGGCTCCACCACTCCTCCTCCCGACCCTGGCGCCTCGAGTGGCGATGGCTGGCCCTTTTTTTAAACCCCACCCGGAAGCATTCCATGTGCTTGATCACCTGGCACTAATTGCATTTCTGGGTGGGGCTGCAGACTCCATGCAGCTCCCCCTGGCAGCCATCTGAGCCCCCAACCAGGCTGTGGAGGACTTCATCTCCCATGGAGCCATGCGTCAGGTTGGGGAATCATCGTCTGCCAGGGAGGCTGCCACCAAGCGTCCCGGGGGAGGTATTGAGCTGTCCATGGTAGCTCCCCCGGAACAGATGCAGTAGGGGCGTCCCTGCCGGGCATGGGACCCGGCTGTCCTTCACAATATATATATATATCCATCCATCCATCCATTTTCTAACCCGCTGAATCCGAACACAGGGTCACGGGGGTCTGCTGGAGCCAATCCCAGCCAACACAGGGCACAGGGCAGGAAACAATCCTGGGCAGGGTGCCAACCCACCGCAGGACACACACAAACACACCCACACACCAAGCACACACCAAGGCCAATTTAGAATCGCCAATCCACCTAACCTGCATGTTTTTGGACTGTGGGAGGAAACCGGAGCGCCCGGAGGAAACCCACGCAGACACGGGGAGAACATACAAACTCCACGCAGGGAGGACCCGGGAAGCGAACCCGGGTCTCCTAACTGCGAGGCAGCAGCGCTACCACTGCGCCACCGTGCCGCCCCTATATATATATATATATATATATATACACTAGACATTAAGCCTGTTACAATAACGGGCGCTAGAACAGTAGTGCATAAACATTAGAAGGAACAGTCTCTATTAAATTATTAAATGGCAAAGGACCGTCTATTTTCTGTTACAGTAATACTGGCATGTATGTGGCTGTAATAAGCGTCACTGTATTGTGTGCCTTTCATTTTCTCTCACAGTAATACGTCTCTCCAGCAAGTATTTGAATCTGTGCTGGCGTGCAGCTGATTATTGTATGTGTGGCGTCTCCCCAGCAACGGATTTTATGTGCGCGAAAATAAATCTACTTTTAAAAGTCATCCTATTGTAATATCATGAAAATTCGTATATTTAGTAAAACACTTTACACTTTAGCACTTTTGTTAATTGCAAATCAGACATCCTCAGAGTGAACACTTGCACAACAACAAACACTAATCCCACCTCTTTGGGGAAGCTGCTCTCCGCGTCTCAGTACCCGATTGGATTTTTCGTGCGTTATGTTTTAGGTCTTACCTCATTCACCGAAATCCGATTGGATCGCCCGCGTGAGGCAGCCTTTGAAGCATCGCACCGTGCCCCGCGCATGCGCACTTCGCCAGAAGACACCCACAGGGATTTTATTAAAGTGGATATATATATATATCTCCATCCCTTAGCCAACCCAGTATATCCTAACTACAGGGTCACGGGGGTCTGCTGGAGCCTATCCCAGCCAACACAGGGCACAAAGCAGGAACAAATCCCGGACAGGGTGCCAGCCCACCGCAGATATATACGTATATTCATAGCATTTGTAGTCTGAAACACAATCTGATTGTATGGCTGGTTACCTACCAGGTAATGCATGTGGTTGGTCTGCAAGTCAGCAAACATCCACCATGCTCTCTCATAAGGGATGAAACACGTGTCACGTACTCTTTGCATTATTTTGATAGTAAACTATGTTATATATATATATATATATACATTGTGAGATATGGCCGGCCATTCATCTCAGCCAATACCCCCAGGCTGCCAGATGGAGCCCTCCCTGCAGCATGGAGGTGCCCTGAATGCCAGCAGGGAATCATGGACAGTGGAGTCGTTATTCACAACCCTGCTGGATACCGTGGGGGCCGCCAGAGGACACTAAAGGGAGGCGGCTCAAGGACGTGTATTTCCCCTATAACCTGGAAGTACGTCTTAGTCACAGCGACAGAGGAAATGATGTACTTCCGGGATAAAGAAGAAGAGTTTTCATGCACTAGCTAAGCGGAGGCAAGGTCCGCTCCAACACGTGGCGACAGGTAGGCTGAATTGAATGGAGGCTGGTCCTGCCTGGCTCCCAACTCCTGAGGCCCACAGCCACTCTCTTGGATTCACGCTAATAAATCAGTAGCGCAAGGCAACTCTGAGGGAAGTCACAAAATCAACCAGAATGTTCAAGCAAATTATAGAAAAAAACCCGATCTAAATCCGTTAAGTAGTTCCCTCATGAACAGCAGACAGACGGACAGACAGACATTGGATTTTATATGTAGACTAGCCGTCCTGCAGCTCCGCCTGCATAGTAGTGAAACAGGACAAACTTTAACAATCAATAAGCAAACAAGTATTGCTAGCTAAGTGGAGGCAAGGTGCGCTCCAACAAGTGGCGACAGGTGGAGCGACTCGAACGGAGGCTGGCACATGAGTGAGGTGCCCCCCACCTCCCCCTCCCCTCTGCCCGTAGCCTCTCTCTCGGATTCACGCTAATATGTTGCTACTGCAAGCGAACTACCGGTATGATTCTTAGCACGATGAGAGAAGTCACAAAATCAACCGGAATGATGACGCACATTATAGAAAAAACGAATCTAAATCTGTGAAGTGCTTCTCTTGTGAAAAGTGGACAGATGGACGTTGGATTTTAGACATAGAGATATAGATGGGGGACATCATCCATCCATCCATTTTCCAACCCGCTGAATCCGAACACAGGGTCACGGGGGTCTGCTGGAGCCAATCCCAGCCAACACAGGGCACAAGGCAGGAACCAATCCCGGGCAGGGTGCCAACCCACCGCAGGACACACACACCACACCCCAAGCACACACTCGGGCCAATTTAGACTCACCAATCCACCTAACCTGCATGTCTTTTGGACTGTGGGAGGAAACCCACGCAGACACGGGGAGAACATGCAAACTCCATGCAGGGAGGACCTGGGAAGCGAACCTCAGGTCCCCAGATCTCCCAACTGCGAGGCTGTAGCGCTACCCACTGCGCCACCGTGCCGCCCTGGGGGACATCAATTACCTGAATATTAACTGGGCTAACCTTTCAAATAGCGGAGTTTAAGAGCAGGAGTGTTTCTTATCCCAGTATGTTAAAATACCAACCAGAAGGGAGAGCCTGATGGTCTTGATGGGGGTCTCAGACCTGCCCTGAGTGACTGATGAGGAGGAGCGCTGTGGACGTCAGGGGTTTGCAACTCAAATCTGGTGCTGGCTTTGTGAATGTAAAGAGCCGAGCCCTTTATGGAGCATACTTGAATTTTCAGAATTCAAAGGTTAACAGACCCTGATGCCAACCCAATCTCTTGAATGGAAACCATACGAATGTGCCCAATAGCAAGTTTTATTGTGTTCGGAAAAGAAGAACGACAGCCAAAGCCTTTAATCGCACACTCGAGTCAATACTGAAAATGAAAACAGGGACGGTGAAGCAGCAGGCAGCGTGTGTGCACTTCACACTGTACAAGTCCTCAGGGTCGCACATCTGGAGCTCTGTACATTGTGCTTGCCATGACAGGTGCCATATGTCTTCATACGTGTGACATGAATAACTGGGCACCCCAGCATGCAGTTCTTCAAGCGTCACTTGTGTTCAGAACAGAAATCCATTTGTGTCTTCAGAATCTCTTTGTTTTGTTCTGCTGGCATATTTTTGCCTTCTGCAGTGAAATGCTCGTAGTTTCTAGAAGTCCTGTGCCCTTGAGCCCATACCACCTGGGCTGACATGGCTTATCCGAGGTCCTGCCATGTGCTGTCGGTGTTGGCTTTGCCTTCTATGTGTTCAAACCTGGAGTTGAGTTACGTGGTTACTGATTTGATTTCTTTGAAAGTGCTTGTTAAAAACAGAAAAGGAAATTGAAATACAAAAACAGATACTGGGATCGTCATCTTTGTTTGTGTGCTTCGTCGTCCCATTTTCTTCTTCTTTTCAGAGCGCTTCACGCAGTCCATTTGCTTTTGCTATTCAAGAAGCTAGAAGGGCGACTTCTCTTCAACTCGTCGCACTTCTTGTTGGTCAAGTCAAGCGACTTGCTAGTGTAGGATGGTCATTTAGAGAAACAGTGCAGTAGTCCTTGTAGTTCCCTTGTCATATTGCAACAGTCTCCTGTCTTTGCCCGATGTTGGCACGCACCTTGTACAATGGACGATCCCCCCACCCCCCGTTAACAGTGGCTAAGCTTTGTGCAGCACAGATTTTCCCCTCCAGTCCACGACAACTGCTGCACATTGATGAGGATGCAGTTAGTGATTGTTAACAGCGGCCTGCACCATCTGCATGGATACTGCTGAACTCTCCTCCAAGGAAGTCAGATTTTCTCCACGTAGTTTCCTGGGAAAAGTCCTTCTCTTCCTCGAAACCTCCCTCGCCACCAGCCTGAAGGGTCTGGAAAACAACAAAAAAAAAGCAACACCAACACTTTAGTTTCAGGTAGAGTGACCCCCCTGAGTGCCCAGGGTGTTTCATTGTTCTGCCAGCGTTATGCCCACAATAGTCTTACAGCCTGGAGGCAGCTCTGAGTGAATTCTACTTAAAAGTGGGTGGGAACAATTGGGCGGCTCCCTAAGTGGCCAATCCAAAGCCTTGTGAAGGCGGAGCTCAAAGTAGGGGCGGTGCTGACAGGCCGCAAGCTTCTGATTACAAGAAACTGTCTACAGCTCCGTGCGTCAGGTGTGAAGAGAGCGCACCGCATGGCGAGACCTTTTAGTAACATCAGAGGATACGTTGGCATGCAAAGACCTCCATGGAAGAATGGTGCACGTGAAATGTCGCAGGTGCTGTGTGTGCTCTCTGTCGTTCGGTTATGATTGTGTCCGAGTCGACGTGAGCCTGAAATAACTGACAGCCACATTCGTGAAAGTATGAATCGCAAAATAAAAGTTGGGTCACATTCCACCAAAAGGACTGCCGCTAAGAGAGCTGATCAAGAAGAGCCACAGGAGATGACAATTTCACTCCTCCAAACACCTCAACCAGACACGGTGGTGTGTGGCACTCCTAATATCTCTGCAAAAGGATGAAGGTCCAAGTCATTAGAGTCCTGTGAGACATGGAGGCTATCCAGTGACCGGAGATGAAGACTGGACTCCTTCTCTCCAGAGAATCTTTGGGTCCCACTGGTTTGACTTTGTGTTGTCCACGGAGTCCCGAATGAGGCTCATGACCTGCAAGTTACAGCACTACGGCCGTGTGGCGCGATTACCCAGATGGAGATTCAGCTGGCACGATTCTCACTGTTGGAGACCGAGTGGCTGGACCAGGCCAAGGGGTCGCCCACGTAACAGCAGACAGAGGGTTTTTCTGGAGGGTGGGACTGGGTCTGCCTGCCAACCAGGATCCCGAGTTGTTTCGTCATGTGGCTGGTGTAGCAACACGCTGTACCGGTGCATGCTCCCCAACCTGACTTGACTTGACACGGAGACCACCAGCATAACTTCAGATGAGGTTGCACAGCACCCAGTGTCTCCCTTCACGTCTAAACAAATAACTAAAGGAAGTTGACGTTATTGTCTAACTGGAATTACACAAAGAATACAGCGACAGCCTTGTATCACGCAGCATATCCACAGGCCGCAGTGCCCCTTTAACGCCTACGTGTGTTAGTATCGTTTGTTCTCTCCCTGACACCCTGGCTGTTCAAAATGCATGAACTGAAGGAACGGTTTGTAGTAAGGACCCTGTGGGCTGAGCTTTTCAACAGATTTTTCCCTGACTTTTATTCTCGTTTAAGAGTCACGTCTGGCCCTGCGAGACTATGGCCACGAACAGATGTTTGAGGAATACATACAGTAGATCTAAATGTTAGTCATAAAAATGCAGACTCTGAGCCCATTCAATCACTAGCTAAAGCTGCAGAAACGTTTCCCAATGAATCCACAATGTTGGACACCAGAACAACAGGGGAGCAAAAAAACCAAAAGGTCAGTCAGCAGCATCCCTGGAGACAATAAACCTCCAGGGGGTCCACAGAGAAAGTCCGGAGACCTCGGCCAACTAGCCACCCACCCGCTGCTGGTCATTCTATATTAGAGTCTGTGCTCGGCCATCCAGTCCATCCAGTAATCCCAGGGCTTTCTCAGGTGTCACTTCCATGGGCAGGAGAACAGCTTGGATGTACAGCAGTGGCACCAAGTGCCACAACGCGATGTGTGTGAGTCATTTGTATAGAAATATGAGGTCACCCACATGCACATGGGAGGCAGCTAAAGGGCTCAGAAGAAGGTAATTCCCAGTCAGACCAGAGGGTGGCAGAGAGCTTTAATCCTTTCTCTTATCTCCCCACAGACCAAATGCGAGAAATTCCACCTGGCTCCCATGATGTCACTTCCTGTTCCGCCCCAGAAGACGTCACTTTAGAACATCAGAACATGAGAACACTCTGGACGAGAACAGGCCATTCAGCCCAACAAAGCTCGCCAGTCCTCTCCACTTATTTCTTCCAAAAAAACATCAAGTCGAGTTTTGAAAGTCCCCAACATCTTACTGTGCACCACACTACTTGGTCGCTTATTCCAAGTGTCTGTCGTTCTTTGTGTAAAGAAAAACTTCCTAATGTTTGTGCGAAATTTACCCTTAACAAGTTTCCAACTGTGTCCATGTGTTCTTGATGAACTCATTTTAAAATAACAGTCTCAATCCACCGGACTAATGCCCTTCATCATTTTAAAGACTTCAGTCAGGTCTCCTCTCCGTCTCCTTAAGACTCAACTCTTTTAATCTTTCCTCATTTCTCATCCCCTGTAGCCCCTGAATCCGCCTAGTCGCTCTCGTCTGGACCTTCTCTTGTGCTGTTCTGTCTTTATGGAGACTAAAACTGCACCCAGGACTCCAGATGAGGCCTCACCAGTGTGTTATAAAGCTGGAGCAGAACGTCCTGGGACTTGTACTCCACACATCAAGGCGCTATATAACCATCATGGCTTCTGAACATTGTCTGGAAGTCGATAGCTTAGTGTCCACTACGACTCCTACATCCTTCTCATAAAGTGGACTCTTGATTTTCCGACCGCCTATTGTGTATTCAAACCTCACATTTTTACTTCCTATCTGTAATTCTTTACATTTACTGACATTAAATGTCATTGTCCAAGCCTGTCTGCTGTCCAAGTCCTTCTGTGATGATATAATGGATTCCAAATTATCTGCTAATCCACCTATCTTGGTATCATCTGCCAACTTCACCAGCTTGTTACTTATATTCCTATCTAAATCATCCATCCATTTTCCAACCCACTGAATCCGAACACAGGGTCACGGGGGTCTGCTGGAGCCAATCCCAGCCAACACAGGGCACAAGGCAGGAACCAATCCCGGGCAGGGTGCCAACCCACCGCAGGACACACACAAACACAGCCACACACCAAGCACACACTAGGGCCAATGTAGAATCGCCAATCCACCTAACCTGCATGTCTTTGGACTGTGGGAGAAAACCCACACAGACACGGGGATCTAAATCATTTATATGTATTAAAATAAGCAGCGGCCCCACACTGCCCCCTGCTGGTCACCACTCTGAACATCAGCCAATTCTGATGAGGTTCCTCACACCATCATCACCCTCTGTTCCTGTGTCTGAACCAATTCTGCACCCATCTAAAAACATCACCCTGAACTGCCACTTCTTTTAGTTTGCCCTCTCAGGTGGCACCTTATCAAATTCTTTCTGAAAGTCCACATCAATGATCTCATCTGCTCCACTCTGGTCGTATCCTTTTGTTGCCTCCTCATAGAATTCCAGCCTGTTAGTCAAACACGACCTCCCTCTTCTGAGCCCTTCCATACTAACAGAAGAGCCCATCTCCTAATGGCCTCATGTCCAGTTCCTGTTCCAAGATCCTTCCTCTTCCTGCATTTCAGCTTTACCTCCGCCATGTTTCCTAACCTGTTCAGTTCTGTTTTGGACTCTTGTCTGTGCAGATCATTTTCTGAACCTCTTTGCATTTGCAGCTAATTCTCGAGTATACGGGAGGCCGACCCAAACCTCTTTTGTTGTGTCAAGGCTTGATTATTTACCACAATCGGTAATTCAGTAATTCTGAACTCTTACTGACCCTCCGCTATTCTTTTCTCTTCTCAGTACCCTGCTGTAGCATTTGGTGCCAGTGCTGTACTGCCAGGCCCGTGGCAAGACACCTGAGGTACTGGGAGCCTTGGAATCGACAGATGGAAGGATTCTGTTGTAAGATTGGGAAGCTCAGCCCTGACTCTACTGTAGAATGACCAGTGGCTGGCCGTGGTGTCCAGGACTATGACGATCTCTAACTGACCGCAGACCCCCAGACGTTTCTTTTTCCTGTTGATGCCTCTGACTGCAGTTTTGTTTTCCTTTCATTTGTTGTCTCACCAAACAAAGTATGTTAGACATTTTGAATGAATCCACAAACAACCAGAAGGTGCACAAGGCCCATCTTTACACCAGTGTAGGAGTTATAGTAAAATGGTGCTGATACCAGCTTTCACACCTCAGTGCCAAGACAATACCAAAGCAAATAGCTAACAACAGCGGAACCCCAGGTGCCATTCTGTCCCCTTCGACGTGTCGAGGACGTTGGCATACCTGCTGCATATGTAAATGTGGGGGTTTGGTCTGGTCCTGTGGTGATTTGTTTCGAGTGTGCAGATATACAACGTGAGCGTGGGTGGGACTGGGGTGCCAGGACACAGCCAAATTTAGCATAATGCGGGTAGAGTTCTGTTTGAAAAATGTGGAAGTTCAGTACTTTGTTAGCACCAGCAAACCACACAAACCCTACTTTATGCTGTCACTGGGATGACGTCATGAGTTGCACAATCCCAGTCACTTAGCAACAATACAGACAAGGCGTCTCAAAATGGTGGTGCCCATAACAAAACAAAGTGGCTAATAAAAATAAATGTGACTAATAGACTCCTTATTGTCTTAACCCTTAAACTGCTGGAACTGACTATAGTCTTTTCTCAGTGCAATTTGCCAGCACGCCGGAGCTGATCAGTCCATGCCGGACATTCGTGGAGCAGCCAGCTCGTGACCACTGGCGCCCCCTACAGCACTGCAGCCTCACTGTCCCTGGGATTGAGCCTCTGCTCTAGACTGGCCTACCAGTATCAGCGTTGGCCTCTGTGTGCAGCCAGTTCAAGCTCAGTAGGCTCGGTGATTTACTGAATTTCATCAATGACGTTAGTCGCACCTTCTACATATTGTTGCAGTAGTTTTTTAATTAGTTTTTAAAATTCACATGCGGTGTGTAAAATGATCAGTGTTGCAGTAATTGTGATGCTCTTTGCATAAAAAAACAACATGTGTTACATTAAAATTTCACATTTTCTTGGTGAATTTGGCATCCAGGGGTGCACTAACCTCCAAGTGTGTGGCACTTTAAGGGTTAAATCTCCCTGATGATATATTAAATACGAGACCAACGAACGGCCGTGAAAAAATTAAAAACAAAAGCCAGGTCATGACATTAACAACAAGAGCACGAGACGCTAATAACTCAGCCCGGTGCTGTGGCCTCTCAAGGTGGTTTATAAAGATGAGGCCCCGCCCCCTTGGGCTCAGCCAACAACAGACTAACACACGACCATAAAACAAAAATAATAGAAAAGGAAGGAAAGACAAAAATCACCAAAGACGTCTCTAAAAACAACAACACAAAAGGTAGCACGACACTCAGGTGGTGTTCTGCTGCTGTTCTCTGGCTTGAGGAAGTCCCACCAGATGATCCATAGCTTCACTTCCACCTCACTGTGGCCCCTCCCCTTAGGTCAGTGACCACCACCACCACTTCTGGAATCACCGCCGTGTCCTTTGTCAGCTCCTTTGGGTTTTCCTACTTTCTCCCTTTTAAATGCTGGAATTCTCACTCTTTTCATGTCTGTTCACTCCATCATAGCGATACAAATAAACGTACACTGGGATTTCAAAACAATTATTAATAAATGATAACCACAATGGCAGAAAATGAGTAAATAACACTGACATGCTGTGGTTATCGTTACACTTTTGTCAGATAACTGTTTTTTAATGACTTCTTTCTAGATACAAAGCAGCCTCACCTTCATTGAGGATGTCGATGACGTCGTTGACGTTAAAGCTGAGCTCATCCGTGTCCTGCCCCACATACTGATAGAGCGCCCGGCACCGAGGTCCTTGTACACGGGGCTGTGGCTTGGGTTGGCTCGCTGGCGGCGGGCGATGCTGGCTGATGCTCTTCCTCCTCTGCATCCTGCAAACAACATTAAAAATAGTGAGTGGCGAGTCTGTAAGAGGGCTCCTCGTGTCACGTGGGCCTCATTGCAGCCCCCCAGGACTCATGTGTGTAAAGTGACAGGGCAGTCATGGCCTCTGAATTGCTGGGGTGATCCTTGAGCTTCATTAGCTACGAGACTTATCTGGAGTGGCTAGCGGTGACATGACCGGAGCGCTTATGTGGCTCGGCTTATTGTAAACTGACAGTGATGTGTCCTTTATCTGTTATCTGTCTATCATATAGCGCCTTTCACATCTATCTATCTATCTATCTATCATATAGTGCCTTTCACATCTATCTATCTATTGATCTATCATATAGTGCCTTTCACATCTATCTTTCTATCGATCTATCATATAGTGCCTTTCACATCTATCTTTCTCTCATATAGTACCTTTCACATCTATCTATCTATCTATCATAGAGCGCCTTTCGCATCTATCTATCTTTCTATCATATAGTGCCTTTCGCATCTATCTATCTTTCTATCATATAGTGCCTTTCACATCTATCTTTCTATCATATAGTGCCTTTCACATCTATCTATCTTTCTATCATATAGTACCTTTCACATCTATCTGTCTATCATAGAGCGCCTTTCACATCTATCTATCTTTCTATCATATAGTGCCTTTCGCATCTATCTATCTATTTATCATATACTGCCTTTCGCATCTATCTATCTTTCTATCATATAGTGCCTTTCACATCTATCTATTGATCTATCATATAGTGCCTTTCACATCTATCTATCGATCTATCATATAGTGCCTTTCACATCTATCTTTCTATCGATCTATCATATAGTGCCTTTCACATCTATCTATCTATCGATCTATCATATAGTGCCTTTCACATCTATCTTTCTATCTATCTATCATATAGTGCCTTTCACATCTATCTATCTATCTATCTATCTATCTATCTATCTATCTATCATAGAGCGCCTTTCGCATCTATCTATCTTTCTATCATATAGTGCCTTTCACATCTATCTATCTTTCTATCATATAGTGCCTTTCACATCTCTCAATCTATCTATCAGGCTAGGGATCTGCACTGGCAATCGGAAGGTTGTCAGTTCAAATCCCGTAAATGCCAATAGGGGCAATAGGGGCCCTTGAGCAAGGCCCTTAACCTGCAATTGCTGAGCGCTTTGAGTAATGAGAAAAGAGCTATATAAATGCAAAGAATTATTATTATTATTATCAATTATATAGTGCCTTTCACATCCATCTTTTTTATAGTGCCTTTCCTGACTGTATCTCCCTATTATATAGTGCCTTTCACATCCATCTTTTTTATAGTGCCTTTCCTGACTGTATCTCCCTATCATATAGTGCCTTTCACTTCTATCTATCTATTATATAGTGCCTTTCACATCTATCTATCTATCTATCATATAGTGCCTTTCACTTCTATCTATCTATCATATAGTGCCTTTCCTGTCTGTATCTCCCTATTATATAGTGCCTTTCACATCTTTCTCTTCACACAAAGTTCCTCTGCCACACCTAAACCCGCCAACCCTGGCGAACATAAAGCAGCACCTTACCCGGCGACCCCCTGGTCGGGCACGCTGAGGAAGTCCAGGTTGTTGGAGGCCGCTGGGGTATGCCTGGCTTTAGAGGCAGCCCCCTGCTTCGGTAACATCCCCACTGGAGGCCGGTTCTGTTTCTGGGGGGATGAATAGGTCTGCTCATTGCCTCGGGGGCCCTTCTGGGGGAAGCGAGCCGCTCCATTCTGGTAAGAAGCTGCTTGAACAGAGAAGGTTAGTTAGTTTCTGGCCTCGTTTTTGCACCTCTTACGTTTCTGGTGGCCAGAGAGAGCGCCTTTGCTCCTCACCCTCCATGTGTTCTTAATTTGCTGTTGCGATTCCACAATTCAAACTCATTCAATACAAATGAAAGTATAGAGTGATGTACAAAAAAAAATGGATTTCAATTCTGAACTTAATATGTAATTGTTTTTAAAAGCTTTTAATTCTGATACTTCAATCAATTTTAATGCAGACTGTTCAACAAAAGGATAACAAGGAAAACAAAAAAATATTTTATTTAAGGTCAAAATTTAGTTTTTAAATATTGGATTTTTTTCTCTTAGTCTGATCCCATTTTTTATAAAACTGAAAACTGTTCCCTTTATTTATAATTGAAGTCCATGCGCCTGTCCTTCTCCATGAAAATCTCCGTCACTTCTTGTAAAAGCCCTCTTTATTTTCCTTTAGTTTTAAAAATCTTAATCTTCCATTTTGACAGTCAGTTCGAACAAAAAAATAAAAATAAACGAACCGCCGCAGCGCACTTGACTTTCTGATGTCGCTGACTTATCGGCGCCTCTGCGGAGAAGAACAGCAGCAGACACGGGCACCTGTTGGGCTCACATGCGCCCCCTTCAGGACGCCACGGTACTGCCTGCCTCTCCCTGTGCCTTCTCACTGCGGTTTTATGTCCGATCAGCAAAACTAAATATGTCACAGACATTCATTAAAGATATTAGTCAGACTGTGAACAGTCAGGGTGTATAATAAACGTGTCTGCATAACGTATATTGGCGACACACAGAGAGACAGCGACAGGCACGCGCATCAACCCTGTGAGTGTGTGAGGAGAGCGCAGTCCGAGGTGAGGTGAGACTCGTTGCTGCCACACCTCGCGCCTCTCCATTGTATGTGAACAGGAAATGTGCCAATTCAGTGATTTTGACTATAAAAATGACCACAATTATTGGAATCATACAGAAAATACGTTTCTAGCACAGAGCAGTGGACACATTTATTTTATGTTTTCATTATTAGTTTTTTTTACTTTTCATGATGACTTGCCTCCCCTGACCGCACGTCCCCATGAATGCCATCCCTCGTTTGTCTTTTTGTAGTCTTTTGTTTTTCTGTATTGAGTGAGGCACCGATTTTATTTTATAACCTTAAAACATGGCAGCACTGATTGGTTTTGTTCTCTCCCATTTTAAATGCTGCAGTCCTTCCAGCTGTGGCTGGTGCTCAGATGGCTGGCAGCTTCTCTGCTCATGTAAGGCACCATCAGAGTTTCATTTACTTGCAACTCCCTGGTGGCTATGAATTCAGGTGGGACGCGGCCTCGCTGAATAAATTTGGTTTCTCATCAAAGTAACCAGCTGGGCTCGAAATCCCCCACAAGTGTCCGAGGACAGAGCCCAGCCAGTATTTCTGAACATTTTGAGGTCTGATGGACGTCACTGCGGCCTTTCTTTCACTTACCAGTTGGTGGGCCCGGAGCCTTCCGAGATGGAGCTTGTGTCCTGTGCCCTCTGCTCTGTGGGACCCCCTTCTTGGTTGGTTCTGTTCAGAAGAACACAAAGTCACATCATTTATCAGGTTAGGTGAGATGGACCAGCAGAGTCTCCCGCAGGTTCATGGCCCACCTTTTCTATCACTTCTTGCAGAGCATAGCCAAGACTATAAGGAGCCTCGCTGGGAGTTTAATCAGTCAGTTAGAATTTCAGGGGGGTTCAAACCCGAGATGCCCAGTCACTACACCCACGATTGTGTGAGAGGACATCTTGACGGCCTGGCCTGCTGTATGAGTGAGAGGTCTGCTGGGTGGTGCAATGGTGTCCAGTCCAGTGCTGATGGGCTCCATGGAGAAGTCACCAGGTGGACGGGGACACGTTATTACCACACGTCTGATCACAAACAGAAAGGTGGAATACAAAGGGCCTACAGGCCACCACTTTGTGTCACTTGATTCATCCACATTGCTGAAGTGCCCTACATATACCTAAGGTGGCTTGTCATCGATTGTGTGTCACCCAGCCAAGCTCAGTGCTTAACACTGGGGTGAATGCAGGTGAGGTGGACCCCAAGGCTTTTTGGTGGGCTCAGTAGAGCTGACCTTTGACCCTCTCAGGTGTTCAGTGAACTCAAGTCCAGGAACATCTCAGCATAGTGTTGTTAACCAAACTACAGTATAATAATAATTCATTACATTTATATAGCGCTTTTCTCAGTACTCAAAGCGCTATCCACACAGGGAGGAACCGGGAAGCGAACCCACAATCTTCCACAGTCTCCTTACTGCAAAGCAGCAGCACTAGCACTGCGCCACCTGTGAGGACTATAACTGAACTTGACAATGAAATCAAATAAAATAAGATTATTGAGTGGGCACAGCATCTCCATCTTAACTAGCAGGACTGGGATTGACTTGGAAAAAACTTGTCAGCATTGAGCTCAGCCACTTACTGGACGTCTTGGGGAGGCCGTCACCGATGGTCACCGTCAGCGTCTTGCCTCCGATTTTGAGCTGCGCTGCCTCCCCTTGGCCTCTCATGAACACCACCACACGGGACCCTCCTCCTCCCCATCCTTCCTTCTTCACCCTGAACTCGATCCTGCAATGAAACAACAGCAAATTAAAGAGGAGGATCATGGGGCACCTGCCAAACTGGACACTCTCAAGGAGCTAGAGGCGACCTGCATGGGCGCAGTCCTTCAGTCCTCACTTAGTCGGAAGGTTTTCAGACTGTCAGAGTGCTAGGTGGGCTGCACACCCACCTACCAGTTTGAATACAAGGGGGCTCACTGTAGACAATCTGAGAACTAATTGACAAGAAGAAGGGCGGCAGGATTGGAGCCCATGAAGGACTGGTGGCTCTGCTGGCATCTAGAAGGTTGCGGGTTCAAATCCCGTTACTGCCAGGAGAGACCCTTGACCTGAAAATTGCTCTGGGGTGCTGTATGATGGCTGACGCTGTGCTCTGACCTCTAAAGCTCACCCTTGGGGGCTTAGTAAAGTATATCAAATGAAAATCAATAAAATCAAACATGCCCACTGTCCCCTCCACCCATAACATCATCTACTCAGGGGTACGGCTGCTTTTGCAGAGTGTCGAGGAATACTCTGCCTAAAAACGATTATTTTATACGTGTAACTCATCCCATGTTGACCTCCTGCTTTCATGGGGAATGGAACTCACAAACTTCCCGACACAATGGACTTCAAAAGGGACTCACACTTGTGTACCACCAGGCTGGCGCTGCCACCTGAACCCTACACAAGTTCAAGGCACACACTACTCTAATTTTCCCTTTTTTACCTTGTGGGAAACGCCATCCCCCGTTTCCCACAGGCACAACACAGTCTCAGCCCAAGCACAGCACAAATCCTTCCTTCTCTCTTTTCTCTTCCTTTCTCCTCCACTCCTCTGGTCAAGCTTCATCTTCGTCTTCCTCCTCCCGACTTTGGCTCGCCGAGTAGTGGCTGCTGGCTCCTTTTATAAGACCCGTGGAAGGGCTCTAGGTGCTTGATGATTTACTTCCAGTTGTGGGAGAAGAACTGCCTGTAAGGGCTTAACAGCTCCTATTACAGCACCCCATATAGTGGCGCCTGCGGATCCCAAAAGGGCTGCACCAAACTCCAACTCCCATGAAGCCCTGCGGGAGTCCGAGGCACCGCTGTAACCCATCTAGCATGGGGTAACGCTCTGCTGTCCCGGCCTGGCAAGGGCCCCGGCCACACGCTACACCCTGAACAGCAGACCCAGTCCGGCCCCATTGAGCTCGTCGTGGGTCTAAGGTCTGATTGTGTTCTGGAAGTTTCTTGCATACTTTTACTGTAACCTCCAATAAAGGTTCTTAAACTTGTGATTATGAGGATGTAAATAATAAAAAGACAGATGTTTATGTTTCTATTTAAGTGAGAAGTCAAGCAGAATGACCCCTTTAATTGGCTAACTAAAAAGATTTCAATATGCGAGCATTCGAGGCAACTCAGGCCCCTTCTTTAGGTGAGATGGAAGCCAAATCCTCCCATGAATATTAAAGTAAAAGTGTAGAAAACAGGCATATTGTTAATAAAAGTGCCATTCAGGAGATTCTCAAGATTTGTCACTGCCAGTGTAAACCGTAGTAAAGCTCATTTATTATAACACGGGCGGCACAAGTCTAGCCGACTGCTGTCTGTGTGCCTTCTGCGTTGTCTGATCAGACACTTCATGTCTGAAATCGGGGGCATCACACAGGAGAGCGGACTCTGCCACTCTTACTTACAAAACATGAACACGATGTCAGCCATCCATCGATTTTCTGTGCCAGCCAGCACTGGGCGCAGGCTGAATCATCAAGTCACTTTTATTATCACATCACACAACATGAATGTACAAGCAAGTGACAAACTTATGTGGGAGGCCCAGGGTAGTAGAGCAACATTAACACAGCAGAGTGTGCACATGTGAATATGAATATGTGAAAATAAACTTACATTGGCACTCCATACAATATACACTATCCAGCCATCCATTGTCCAACAGGGTCAGAGGGGTCTGCTGGAGCCAATCCCAGCCAGCACAGGGCGCAAGGCAGGAACAAACACTGGGCAGGGCGCCAGCCCACTGCAGGGCACACACACACACACACCAGGGACAATTTAGCATTGCCAATGCACCTAACCTGCTTGTCTTTGGGGAGCAAACCCACTCAAACACGGGGAGAACATGCAAACTCCACGCACCTGGGAAGCGAACCCAGACGGGTCTCCTTACTGCGAGGCAGCAGCGCTACCCACTGAGCCACCGTGCCGCCCCAATATATACTTAGAACACAAAAAAGATGGAATACGTAAATGATGTGTGTGTTACGGGACGGGGTGTCAATCAGGGTCAATGCAGAGTTCAGCATCCTAACCCAATATCTAAATGGTACTGATAATAACTGTGCAATATCAATACTCTCAGGGTCCAACATCCACTACTCACCGCACATGATCAGCATTATTGTGCAATATTTAAATAATGTGCAATAACCCAATAGTGCAATAGTTATTATTCTTTCCATATGTATATAGCGTCTCAGAACTTTTTTGCAAATTCTTTGCAACTTTTTGCACCATTTGTTTATTTACTTGTTGTGTTCTACATATATGTCTGCACTGAAGGAGCTGCTTTTAATCTCATTGTCCGTGTGAAGAAGTGACAATAAAAGGCATTCGATTGTATCCTAACAGCTGGATGGGAGAAGCCATTCCTGAGTCTGCTTATCCTGGGGTCTGATGCTGTGGTGTCGTCTACCTAAAGGTAACAGTGAGATCAGCTCAAGGCCTTCCTTACACACCACCTGACACATACGTCCTGTAGGTTTGGGAACGTCCCCTCCAGTGATTTGTTAGGGCAGAATGCACGACCCTATGTGTGGCTTCGCAGTTGATGGCAGGGCGGGTCCCATACCAGATAGTGATGCAGTCAATTTCCCCTTGGGATTAATAAAGTATCTATCTATCTGTCTATCTAATCCTGCCAACTACACTATCTATCTATCTATCTATCTATCTATCTATCTATCTATCTATCTATCTATCTATCTATGGTGCAGAGTCGAATGATGTAAGGATGTGAGATCCTAATTGTCAAACGTCTGTGTTGCTGAGCCTTCTTCGCCACTTTTGTGGTGTGAACAGTCCATGTGAGGTCTTTGGTGATAGGCAGGTACAACACCTGGACCTAAGTACGAAGAGACGTTTATTACATCAGCAGGACATCAGCAGGACGGTTTATCCTGGTGAAGCTATATTTTTTGCACACACGTTCAGTTTGACACCATTACTGTAATAGTACGTTTAGCACAAAAGCGTACCACTAACGGGGGGTGGGGGCGTGGAAAGTAGGTGGAGTCAAAAGAGATGCTGCTGATGGGGGCGTCATCTTACGGGCCTCAGAATGTCTCGGGTCGCTGAATCTGTCCGAGGCCCAAAACTGTCCACAGTGCAGCTGGACTCGATTGAATTAACGAGGTGTCATCCACAAATCTGAGACGTCTGACAGGCGAATCAACTGAAGTACGGCCATTTCAGAACAGTGAGAAGAGTAGTGGGGATCGGGCACAGCGGTAAGGGTTAAAAGGCTCGTCTGGTTACCCAGCCGCACGCACTGTTTCCTATTTGTAAGAAGGTCCAGTGATCAAGTGACAGATTAAACTGGGTTGGTTTCTCATCTTGGAGCTCTAGGAGTCGAAAGCTGCAGTAACATATCGACATACAGTACTTGTATGAATCAAAAATAAACAGGGATAGGGGCGTCACATAGGATAACGGACTTCTCTCTAACTCCTACCGAAATAACAATCCAAATTAAATAGGACAGTGAAAAACATTAAATATTAAAAGAGAAAACCAAAGAGAAAGCGAAGGCTATACCATTAAAATGCACCACGGAGGGAGCAACAGTCATATATGCTGACTTTCTAAACAATCACAGCATAAAATAACTACACAGACCTGAAAAGAAAGCACTGCGTATATGAAATGCCAAGCCTTTTATTAAAAATAAAAAACGAAAATGCTCCAGTAAAATCAAAAGCATAAAGAGTCATAAGGAGAGCTTGAAAACCGCGTCTCACCCCTTCAACCTTCACGCCACGTCTGCCTAAGTTCACAGGAGGAGCTGACGCGCGCGTTCTTGGGGTGCAACACACAACAAGGGCTGGCCCGGAACAGTGTCAAGTCAAGTTGGGGAGCCTGCACTGGTACAGCGCGTCACCGCCCGGCCGCCACCACTACACGACGAAACAACTCGGGATCCCGGTTGGCAACCCCCCAGGTAGACACGCGTTCCAGTCCCACCCTCTGGAAATGACCCTCTATCTGCCGCAGTCAGGTGTTACGTGGGCGACCCCTGGCCTGGTCCAGCCACTCGGGTCTCCAACAATGAGGATCTTATGAGCTCGTTAAGTGATACAACTACCGGGGCCTGATTTACAGAAATCGTAATAGCGGCGTTCTGTGATATGAGAAAAACGACCAGGCAGCTGCTGATGGACTATGAAAGAACAGAAAGGGCGGAGGTGCAGCACTGTAAGTAAGGAGAGGGGCTTCTGATATGTGAGGGTTAGACACTCCGCGTGGGAGATGACAGGCAGGAAAGAAGGAGTGAGGAGTTCGGGGACAACAAGCAGGACAGCAGAGGACAGAACGTGAGTGACAGGAGACAAACCGGTAGATATGGAGAGCTTCCTTTCTTCACTCTGAAGGTGTCCTCCATAACCCAGGTAACGAACTGGAGGTAAGGACACAGTTTGTTGCGGAACTAAGGCTCCAAAAAAACTCCAGCCTCTCGGAGTTGTGTGGGCTCATTACAATATAATGCAGCATGCTGGAGATGCAAAGACCAGTATGGGCGACATGGGCAGCTCGATAACTCGTATGGGGTGCCCTCATCCAAAATTCCAAATGGCGATTCCAGCCTCAATCCATCAGGGGCGCGCGCTCCGTAGAGTCTGGGGGGGGGGGGGGCAATTATGTAAATGATGGGGCGCAGGTTTCAGGCAGTCGATGGGAACCCCCCACCTCCGCCAGTCGTCCACGTCTAGTACTTCAGCTCATTCGCGTCATATGACAGACAGGTAAGGGACGTGCGCTCCGTTCATTCACAGAGGGGCGTACTTAACATAACTGAAGGAGTGCGCACTCGAGACACCGAGGTGACCCCCCAAAACCCCCCCCCCCAACACTGACTACCCGCTGTGGACACTGAGGGTCGCCTGGAGCGGGTAAATCATTATAAGCTTTTTAGATGTGAGCTAGAAATGGTGAGAGAATAACAGGAGTTTCTACAGATGTGTCTACAAACACAACACCTGGAAAGGAGCTGTTTATGGGCCTGACGTTTGGGTAAAAATAAATAAAAGAATTTCAAATCATTTAAAAGTATAAGCAGCAGAACTCTACCTCTTCAGGATTGTGGAGTATTACATCTCTCATTACAGACTGGATTTATTATTGGAGGTCAGTCAGATTTTATTTCACTAGCTGGTGGGTTTCCTGCATACGTTGAAGAGAATGAGTGGGCTGATTGTATGGCTAAAGAAAACTGTATGGAGGTGTCTGCCGAGAGTGGAGATATCCCAGTTAATAAAAGAGGAGCCTACGGATTACGGCCAAACCTGTGGTACAGTATAATGGAGTAAGGAGAGGCGTCTGCACAGAATTTATACACATTTTGGATTCGTGGGGGAAAGGGAGGGAATAAAATGAACAATGAAGCCCAACCTTAATCCCTGCCCTTTAGCTGAGCAGCAGAAATGGTGGCTCTGATTTGAGCTCCCTGGGTGTGTGTCTGAGGGTGACACGAGAGGTAGAGAGTGTGACCGTCACCCTACACGATTCCTCAAAGGTGTTCATGAAACATTAGAACAATCGAGATGAGAACAGGATATTCAGCCCAACAAAGCTCGTCAGTCCTGTCCACTTATTTCTTCACGTCGAGTTTTGAAAGTCCCTCAAGTCTTACTGTCCACCACACTACTTGATCGCTTATTCCAAGTGTCTGTCGTTCTTTGTATAAAGAAAAACTTCCTAATGTTTGTGTGACATTTCCCCTTCAGAAGTTTCCAACTGTGTCCCCATGTTCTTGATGAACTCATTTTAAAGTCACCATCTTGATCCACTGGACTAATGCCCTTCATCATTTTAGACACTTCAGTCAGGTCTCCTCTTCATCACTGTGAAGGCTCAGCTCTTCTAATCCTCGTAACTCAACAGGAGCCCCCCATAATCAGCCAAGTCGCTCTTCTCTGGACCTTCTCGTGTGCTGTTATGTCTTTCTGGAGACCTAAACTGCACAAAGGACTCCAGATGAGGCCTCACCAGTGTGTTATAAAGCCTGAGCAGACCCTCCTGTGACTTGTACTGCACACATCAAGACGCTATATAACCTGACAGTCTGTTAGGCTTCTTCTGACTGGCAGTTGATAGCTTAGAGTCCACTGTGACTCCTAAATCCTTCTCATAAGGTGGACTCTCGATTTTCTGACCTCCCATTGTGTATTCAGACCTCACATTTTTACTTCTTATGTGTAATTCTTTACATTTACTGACATCGTCCACAAATCTGCCCAAGCCTGTCTGCTGTCCAAGTCCTTCTGTGATGATATAATGGATTCCAAATGATCTGCTGATCCACCTATCTTGGTATCATCGGCCATCTTAACCAGCTTGTTCCTTATATTCCTATCTAAATCATTTATATTTATTAAAAATAGCAGCAGCTCCAGCACTGCCCCCTGCTGGTCACCACTCTTAACATCACCAACTCTGATGAGGTTCCTCACACCATCACCCTTCCTGTGTCTGAGCCAATTCTGCACCCATCTACACTCCACACCCTGAACTGGCACTTCTTTTAGTTTGATGCCCACCCTCTCTTATCAATGCTTTCTGAAAGTCCACATCAATAATCTCATCTGCTCCTCTCTGCTCGTATCCTTTTGTTGCCTCCTCATAGAATTCCAGCCTGTTAGTCAAACACAACCTCCCTCTTCTGACCCCACACTGACTGTCCTGTCCTTGCCAGGTGTTGCTCCATCTTCTCCTTAATAATTCCTTCCATTAACTTTCCTGTGATGCCCATTAAGCTTACTGGCCTCTACTTCCTTGGTTCTGCCCGGTCACCTCCTTATATAACGAGATGATATTTTCCACTTTCCAGTCCTATGGAATCTCTCCAGTGTGCAGTGATTTCCTAACAATGTGTGCCAAGGGTTTCTATCTGCACTCGCTGGCCTCCTTAAGAACTCGAGGGTCAATATCATTTGGTCCTGGTGATTTGTTTGAAACCTTCTTATGAGCGCCGCCATGCCCTCCATTGTGCAGTAATGCTAAGACGATACACTAGGCGGTCTCATATCCTGGCATGTGCATGGGTAGTTACCCATAGTCCTCCTTCCCGGCTGTGCCCTGTGAATAAGGCAGCCATTGACATCGCCTTCCCCACAAGGTGGCTGCCCAGGTTTGACTGTCTCATTTTGTTACAAACTGGGACAGAAACCAGAGGTGCTGCCCGACACTCATCCGATACTCGGGAGGCCATACCTGTCTGAGAAGTTGAGGTGCAGCTTGCTTCGGGTTTGCTCTTCAAAGCGCTTGCACAGCAGACTAAGGAACTCCGTTTTGAAGGTGGACTCCAGCAGGCTGTCATATTGGGCCTCGTGGATCACAAAGAAGTCATCCTTCCTCGTGCTGTGGGGAAAAAGAGAGTTGGGTTATGTGAAGCAGCGCCACTGTCAGAGGCAGGCACTGGTCTGAAAATGTCTAAAGTGGGCGCGGGTTTGTCACTATGTCACCCCTCAGCACCAGCCAGGATTTGTCAATTCTGGCACCACAATCCATTCCAGAATAAAGAGGCTTAATGGTCAACTAGGGACCACCGTGTCAAGGAGACACCTGCCTGCCACACACCCACAGTAGCCCTGCGTCACCTTAACTCTCGCTGACCAACTGTGTCACCTGCTCCCTTTACCCCATTGTTATAAATTAGTGGGGAAGTGGCAGCAGAAATGGAGCAACCAGCTGTAATGTCGTTCTGTTTAGTAGGAAAGAAGTAAGGAGTTTGGTTTCTTTGAGGAGGGAGCAGGAGATGCATGGACCAAAACTGTAGTCAGGAGAACATCTGCAGTCAGAGCCATAAATCAAAATATGAAGCGAAATGAAAAATCAATCAATCGAAAATGTCTCCAGCTCTAAACACCCCTTAAAAAGGGACACCTAAGAACATAAAGAGCTGTTTGTGTTGAGAATCCACAATCTTGGACACCTTGAGGTCTCCTTATAGACTTCCTGGAAGTGACATCACAACGTGCAGCACCCTGGCATCACGTGACAACAATAGGGATGCGTAACTGAGCACAAAATGGCCTCCCAAACCGAAAACAATATACAAGATGGCGGCAACATTTCTGTTCCTAGTGACTAATGAGATAAACTGTTTGTAATCCGTTGGAAACACGGACAACAGAACTCACAGCGTCTTATGACAGTGGAGTCCTCTGTTGGTGACTGCAATTATTTTAACCAGCCGAGCCGATTGCAGTGCACAGTCGTCGATGCGCAGCCATTCTTGTACTCAACAGCTTTTTAAGTAGCGTTACTCGCCATTATCAGTCATTTTGTCAGTTAACGCGAGTGACTTGGCAGTATGTAGGCTTTGTCACACCGCTGTTTTTCTTTTGGATTGTGACGTTTTACCTTTTATAGGTGAACAGGATTTAACTATTTGGTCAGTGCTGTTCAATTTGTTTATAACTAGCTGTCCCCCCGCAGCTGCAAGCAGAAGGTGGGTACACGCCAACGTCCAATACTGGCACTGTGTCTGATCGTGGAGAGACGAGCACACGGCCGTGACATCTCTGCCAATCAGCAGCTCCCCTCTAAAACACACGGAGCTCTGATCTCTCTCTCAAAAACGTCAAACGTTACTCGTTAACAGATGATCATGTTTGCTGAACAAACGGGTATCGCTAGCTAAGCGGAGGCGAGGTGACGAGAGGAAGAGCGACTTGAACGGAGGCTGGCGCGGGAGTGAGGGGAGCCTCGGCCTGCGCCCCTCTCCTGATGTCACGCTTCTCCCTGCCCTCGGCCCGCAGCCTGTCTCTCGAATTTGTGCAAATAAATCGGAAACTGCAACTGAACTCTGATACTGAGTGCGATGCGAAAAGTCGCAAAGTCAACCGGAATGTTCAAGGAAATTATAGAAAAGAAATCCGATCTAAATGTGTGAAGGACTGAAAAGCGGACAGACAGACAGACATTGGATTTGATTTATTTATTTATATATCTATATGTGTGTATTAGCTGTGTAAGCCGTGCTGTAAAAAGCCTGGGGTCCTAGAACTATTGAAATCAAAATCCAAAAACGTTGTTGCGGTGTGAAGTCCTGTGAGACGGAGATTCTATCAAGTCACGTCAAACAAGACCGCCGTCATCTAACCTCTCAGTCGTGCGAATGCCTCTGGCAGACACACTTCCTGCGCTCTCAGCTCTTATAAAGTTTATCAGGACGATCATTTTATACGTTCTGGATGACACGTCAATGACAAAGCGAAGAAGAAAGAGCAGGGACAGACATTCGAGAAAGTCGTTTGATTAATTAGAGAGAAAGAAATTCACTCACAGGCAGTTATACGTTACGTTGTCACGATGTAAGAATCAAAATTCAGTGCGATCTTGAAGAAAAGTTCATTCCTAATATTGTTTTTACTGAAGTTTTAAAGTAAAAGTGAAAATAATGCATAAGTAACAATACCCATATCTCTTTAAATTGGATATCCGGTAAACCAAACCTGGAGGTGGGCAAGTGAAGCGAGCAGTGGGCAGAGCCTCCTAGTAGATATATAGATATACATATTGTGGCAGGTGGCCGGGACGCCCCTTCTCTGTATATTCAGGGGGAGCAGCCCTGGACGGTGGATGGCTGCCCCCCCATGGGTTGGAGTGCTGTTTTCGGTTTCCCGCAGGGCTCCATGGGAATTGGAGTTGGGTGCAGCCCTGTTGGGTCCTGCAGGCGCCGCCAGGGGGTGCTGCAGCTGGGACTCCTGAGCCCGTCTGGGTGGCATATTCGCCACACCCGGAAGTGCAGCCGGAACTCGGCAATCAAGCACCTGGAGCACTTGTGGGTGCCCAATAAAAGGGGCCAGCGAGCAGTCGGGTGGAGGAGGACGAGGTTACCTGGGAGGAGTGGTGGTGCAGGAGAAGAAGTGTGTGGTGTACTTGGTGCTTTTGGGACTGTGTTGTGCCCCACAGGTGAAGAAAATAAAAAGTTTATTTATTTTCTACGTGTGCCTCCTGTGTGAATCTGGGTCAGGTCGGGCACATATTAGCGCCTTCTCACAATATATAGATATATAGTGTGATAAACAGCCGGCAGGTCAATCCAGCCGGGACGTCCCTGAACTGAAAGAATGGAGGAAGGCAGAACTTTCAGGACACTACCTCCCCCAGAATGCTAGGTGGCAGCACCCCTGGACGGTAACTCTACCCCGGATTCCCTCAGGGCATCCTGGGACATGGAGTCCGTTTCCTCAGCCCTGTTGGGTGCCGCTCATGAAGAACCTGGGGACTTCTACTTTTCTTACAACCCAGAAGTACTTCGGAGTCAGGAGGACAGAAGCCCACAGTACTTCTGGGCTGCTTAAGAACTGAGGAGGTGCCATTTGACCCAGAAGAAGAGGAGGAGTGCTTCCGGGTCAAGGAATATAAAGGACTGGTTGAGACCCAGCAGAAGAGAGCTGAAGAGCTGGGAGGAGAGGATTGTATTGTTGTGGTTATTGATTATTGTGAATTGTGGCGATTGTGGTGCTTTGTGCACTTTATTTAAGAAAATAATTAAAAATCTGCTTGGTGCTTTTAAATGTGTGTCCTGAACATCTGTCTGGTGGGTGTCATGGGGCAAGGGCACCCTCTAGCGTCCACAATAGATATATAAATATATAGATATCGATATCCATACATCCATTTACCAACCTGCTGAATCTGAACACAGGGTCACGGGGGTCTGCTGGAGCCAATCCCAGCCAGCACTGGGCACAAGGCAGGAATCAATCCCACCGCAGTAGATATAGACAGATATTACTAATTTGTTATTCATGTAGCTGTCCGATTTATTCACCTTTACTTTTCTAATAATTGTTCAATATCTTATTAATTTGATTTGATTTGTTTTTTATGGTCTTTTAATGTCCATAACATAAAAATCTAATCCTTGTCTTGCGGTTTCCTCCTCAAACATCTTGAGTACACCAGAGAGTCGAGGGGAGAGCACTCGTGATTTTTGTCGATGTCTTTGCTTTGCTCTGTCACCTCCTGGCATTTCTGTGCCCCCAGTAATCCGTAGGCACATCGTGTTAGCATAAAGACAGGGGCTTGTGTCCTAAAGTCCATGAGACAGAAGAACCAAGAATGGAAATTGAAGCATCCAGAACAGGACGTCCTAACACAGAAATTCTTTCGAAAGCAGCTTATACTTCACTTCTGTTTCTTTATTTCAAGGCCACCATTTTGTTTCTTACTAGCAACCAGCAGCCACTCATTTTGCTACGCAGACTAGCAAGAAGTTGTGATGGACGGCCGGCAACTCATCCCAGCCGCTAGATGGCGTCTCCCCTGCAGTACCCAGGATTCCTGCAGGGCACCATGGGAGATGGAGTTCGGTTTCACAGCCCTGTTGGGGACCCTGGGGGCCACCGTGGGATGCTGCAGGAAAACAAGGGGAGTTTTATTTCCCGTATTGCATGGAAGTACTCCCAAGTCACAGGGGACGGAAGAACTGAAGAAAAATATAACTCTTTATCTGACCCGGAAGTGCTATGGAATCATGTGGACTGAAGGACAGGAGCACTTCTGGGTCAAGGACTGTGGGAAACCCAGCAAGAGAGCCGGAGTTGGGAGGAAGAGTGACAGAGCTGCTGGGTGGAGAGGAGGATCGATTTACGGTATTATTATTGTGATTATTGATTATTGTATTGCGTATTGTGGAGGTGGAGGTGCTGGTGTTTGGACGTGTTGTCTGTGGGCTTTACAGGGAAACAGCGACCCCTAGTGCCACAGAGTATTTTATGACAATCACAAGAAAGAAGACACGCCAAAAAAATGGTTGAAACAGAGAAATGGATGAACACGGCAACCAAAGCCAAAAGGAGAGGTGAAAATCAGAGTCAAGGTGAGGACAGAAGACACTAACAACGAGAAAAAAGAGCTTTGAAATGAGTCAGACAGGATATCTGAAAAAGGGTTTTGTTGTCAATTAATCCGCATAGGAAATACTTTTTTTTTTTATTTCCAGGACCTTTTGTCCCCATCACAAAGTCTGTCAAGGGTCATGACCTCTGTGGACACGCCCCTAGCAACGCCCTAATAACGGTGGAAATGGCCCCACCATTGCCATAAACTTGGTGACCCAAAAGTACTTCCAGAAATGCCTCACTAGAGGGGGAAATCCTGTTAGAAACACCCTGACTAGACAGAAATGGGCCTTCATGAAATCAGAGAGAATTCTTCAAAATGGTGTTCTCCAACTGCAGTGACACTTCGTGGAGCACAAAGACAAAATGCAGGTACCTGCAACGTGAAGACAAGCCGAGTCAAACCCGTCCCAGTACAGACTCCAATACGGAGCAGGAGGTCGAAAATCCGGAAAAGTCACCAAATGCCAAGCGCATTCACAATGAACCACCTGGCGCTGTGGGAGCCCCTCTGGATTTATAGGGCAGTGATTGGCAGGTGGGACCACCCACAAAAGACATGGAGCAGATGCAGATACATGAAATATAAAGAATACTGCAAACCACAAGCACAAGAAAAGAGCAACGCGTACAAATAAAGCAGGAAAGTACAAGAAGGGCACAAAACAAGCATTTGAACGTAAGCCAGGGAAGGAGCCAAGGCTGAGATACGACACAAATAATCAGATCCATTATCTGGGGGCTATGAAAGCCCCCAAAGCAAGTGTGAGAACATGCCATTCAGGGTGCTAACATGGCCTGTGCCAGTGGTTGGTGCTAGAAATGCTAGTCTGCCTGATGCCCGTCCACCACATGCCACTGTCACGTCAAGATGAAGTGAAGCTGGGGGGGGGGGGTTACCTAATAAACTGAGACGTCTGCCTCTCAAAGACATGGCGGGCACCGTTAAACCCGGGCTGCTCGAGTACCTGAGAGACACACTCTGGATCGTAGAAACCTCCAGCTTTCTCTTGAGCACCTCCTTGATTTGACCTTTTTCCGGACCCTTCTTCACCTTCTCTCGTCCAATCAGATAAATCCCTTTGGGCGTCAGGATGAGGTCACGTTTTATTGACTGCAACAAGAGGAAGGATGACAAGGATTAGAAAGTCGTACTGCAACACCCCCATTTCAGAGGGGTGCTGGACTTTAGGGGGGGTTTGAATGAGCAAACTCACTGAGGTGACAGCAAGAAACTGTGCAGATGTCATGTGACATTATTGGAGAGTGGCGTTGACTTGTCTGTGTCACATGATGTGAAGGACCCACTTCAAAGACTAACAGCAGAGTGATGACCCGTAGGAGAGGTGCCACCACCCCTAAGGGCACCTTGCTCGCACATGTCACCAACCACTGCTTCTTATTTTTTCTTTTTCAGTTTTCTGTGGTGGCATTGCCACCTGATTGAACTTCTTTACACTCGCCTTTGATCGTGGGAAGGATGTGGAGCTCAAACCATTGACGAGTCCTCTGGCATCAGATCTTCTACCCAGAATGCACCAGATGGTGAGGTGTTGGCCTAAGTAACTCAGTTAAATGTGGCGTCTCGTTCGACTTCCTTCAACAAAGTGCTTTGTGTGTGGCTAGCATGGCGGGTCACGGCCTTCTGTCCTGTTTGAAGTGACGCTATGGGCATTGTCACCATTGGTGTTTCAAACAGAACGTTGACACCTGAAACTCGGTGGAGTTATCTGTTGTAGTTCAGTGACGTGACCACAGGGGGGCATCTGCTGGAATATGGGGGCTGTCATGAAAAACAAGCAACTGAGTGAGCGTCTGTCCGGTTCTCGCTGTGTTTGTGGGTCCAACCGGTGTGCCAAGCTGCCAGTTGTGTGTAGAAAGACTCAAGATGGCTCTGAATGGACCAACCCAAGGAAGGAAAAAAAATCCCCACCTGCTAAAGTGCTTTGTAGTAACTGGCATTGGTGCTCTTTGTGGCATTCCTGCTTTAAAAAATCAAAATGGACAGAAGCCTACCTTGAAGCGGCGGTCAAACTTGTTGACGGAGTCGGCGAATTCAATGCGCTCCCTCTTTGTCAGGAACTGGCGGAGCTCAGGCTTATCCTCCATCCCCAGGTAGTCCCCGACAAAGTTCCTGTTGATGCTGTTCCTTCGCCTCTCCTTCCAGTTGTACAGGATGTCGGAAGCTGTGGGGACGAGAACATCCGGTGTCAGGGCACAAGAAGGCCTTTGAAGTTCTGAGGTGAAAGGAGCACTGCAGGGGCTCGACTGTTTACTGGCATCTGCTCTGCCACCTCCTGGCCACCAGCTGTCCTGGGGTATTGGAAATTGTCACCAAATTTACATTGTAAAGACCCCTTTGTGTGAAGCCTTCAGTTTCTTGGCAGCCGGACACACGGACGAACCTTCATGCTGCCAAGTCCAACAGACCGGCATGTTCATGGAGAAGGCGTCTGAACCCAAAACAGAAAGTGAACAGGACGGAGGAGACGCACTTACAAAGGTTTCTCTAATAGCCCATCAGCCTGTAAACGTGACTGACTCGGGATGTTGGCCATTGGGACACTGAAGGGGCCTTGCAGTCCGACGTGAAAAACACGTTAAAAATGAGCGGCACGTCAGCCACGCTGGGAATGCCTTGGCTATATTTTTAAACCAATATAACGGTATCTTGATTAAAAAAGATATGATAGGGGTGTCCATTTCTACTAAAATCATGAAAACCTCAGGGTGACCCCCAACTGTCTATATAAAAGGGACAGTCAATCAAGAGCACAGAAGGCTACTTAGAAAACTGAAGAGAAGTGACGTCAGGCTCGCTCCCCACGCTCATCGATTGCGGGTTTTAATTGTCTGCTCAGAGTCGCTGGCAGACGTCTCAGGGGGTCTTTGGCCACGTGCCAGGAAGCCCATCAGAATGCAATGCTGGTGAGTTTATTTATTGTTTACTAGTCGTCCCCCGCGGCTCCGCCCACAGAGAAGTGAAATAGCACAGCGAGGAGGGCCCCGCCCACTCCTGACATCACGCTTCCCCCTCCCCTCGGCTCGCAGCCTCTGTCTCAGATTGGCGCAAATAAAATCGGAACCACAAGCGAAGTGTGAGACTGAGCACGACGAGAGAAGGCGCAAAATCAAAATATAGGAAGAAAACACCCGATCTAAATCCGTGGAAAGTGGACAGACGGACAGACAAGGAGACGGAGAGACGGATGTTGGATTATATACCCTGCTCAAAAAAATGATAGGACCCCCTTTCTAATGAGAGTATCACATCAAGTCAATGAGACTTCTGGGCCATCGATCTGCTCAGTGAAGTAGCAGAGGGGCTCGTTCATCAGTTTCAGGGACACTGGAGAGGGGGACAACAATGAGACGACCCCCAAAACAGCAATGAATGGGTTAACAGCTGGAGGGAGGCCACTGACATTTTTCCCTCTCATCTATTTTGTCACTCGTTTTGCACTTGGCTACAGTCAGTGTCACTACTGGTACCATCAGGCCATACCTGGACCCTACAGAGCTGGCACACGTAGGATGGCACATCAATACCACATGTCATTGCCAGAAGGTTTGCTGTGTCTCCCACCACAGTCTCAAGGGCATGGAGGAGATTCCAGGAGACGGGCAGGCAGTTACTGTAGGAGAGCAGGACCGGGCCCCTCGTAGAAGGTCCTTAACCCATCAGCAGGACCCACCGGAGGAACAGGATGAGCACTGGCAGAGCCTACAAAATGACCTCCAGCAGGCCACGGGTGTGAATGTCTCTGACATCTCAAACAGACCATCCAGCAGACCTCCATGTCACCGGCCTGTCACCGTTACTCTTCTGTCTGTGCACCGCCGACTAGAAATATCACAGCAGGTCATGTGACCTTCAGAAACTCTCAGGTGATTGTGCAGTGACGGTGGGGGTGGGATTTGGAGGTAAGACAGAGGAGAGGAGTGGGGTTGGGGGGGGACTTTGAGAATTGTCTGCAACTTAACATAAAGAACTGCAGCATCAAAGAGCCAGGTCAGCATTTAGAAAGTGGACACATGGGGGGGTGCAGTGCTGCATGTACCTGGGGGTCCACATCAATGGACACACAGGAACTGGAGAAGGAGGGGCAGAGATCCTGGTCTCCTTAACGTGGGGAGTGGTGTCTTTGATATCTTCTACAGCTCAGTGATAGCCCACCCGTGGTGTCCCCTGTCGACTCGCACGCCACTTCCAAGCCAAGAAATCTCTAAAATGTCATCTTTGAAGAACAGCCTTCTCATAGATGTCTAAGGACGCGGTTGTTCACAGTTCTGTTTTATTCAGATTAGTTGCTTGATTTTTGATTGTACAGCAACCTTGGGGGTCTTGCTAGCTGCTCATATATAAAATGTAGAAATAAATAAATAAGTAAAGATGGCCTGCAACAGCTGGAGGCTTTGGCTCGATCAGGCATACCTTCCTCTCTCATCTGCTCATACTTCCTTCTTGCAATGTATTTCCTCCAGGCTTTCTGAATGGTCCGGGCAAACGTATCAAACTTCCGCTCCCTCATTTCTTCCAACAGAAAAAGCTGCAGGACAGGAAAACGAAATCAACGTGAGGCTGTGGCAGTGCATGAAGAAAGCCGAGACGGGCCAGGAGCCATCGCTCCTACGGGTACACAGACAGACAGACAGACAGAGTGAAAAACGCTATGTAATAGAGCCTAACTCTTTACATTTATATAGCGCCTTTCTCACTACTCAAAGCACATTACATAATGAGTGGGGAGACACTTCAGCCACCACCAATGGGAATGATGCCACAGCAGGCCATTTTGTGCCAGCATGCTCACCACACATGAGCTATTAGGTGGTGAAGGGCTGAGAGAGAGAGAGACTTAGCCAGTTAGGGACAGAATGACTGGGCCAAGGTGGGCACTTTATACAGGACATCGGGGCACACTCTAATCTTTTTGAAAGATGCCCAGGGATGTTTAATGACCACAGAGAGTCAGAACCTTCATTTTACATCTGGTCTGATGGATGGCACCATTTTTACAGCACAGTGTCTCCCCGTCACTTCACTGGGGCATTGACCAGGATAAGAGCCCCCTGCTGGCCTCACCAACACCTTTTTCCAGTAGCAACCAACACATTTTCTACATGGTTTCCCATCAAAGTAGTGGCCAGGCGTGAACACGCTTAGCTTCAGGTAGACAACCTCTTCTGAAGATAGATAAGGCGCTATATAACGAGAGAGAGAGAGATGGATTGAGAGAGAGTGAGAGAGTGTGAGAGAGAGTGAGAGAGAGTGAGAGAATACCCATCTCAGTCCTCTGGGAGCACCTGCAGGAAAACCACACAGACATGGGGAGAACATGCAATCTCCATGCAGGAAGGACATCACACATCTGCACATTATTATTATTATTGTTGTTATTATTATTAATGCTTTAATGGTCCCCAAATGAAATAAAACATCACACAGGCCATCAATCACACACTGAGGACACTCGGCCAGGCCAGGCAACGTTTCTCTATGGGGACAAATAAAGTTCTATCTATCTATCTGTCTCTATCCATTATATAGTGCCTTTCACATCTATCTATCTATCTATTATATAGTGCCTTTCACATATATCTATCAGTTATATAGTGCCTTTCACATCTATCTATTATATAGTGCCTTTCACATCTATTATATAGTGCCTTTCACATATATCTATCTATTTATCTATCTATCAGTTATATAGTGCCTTTCACATCTATCTATTATATAGTGCCTTTCACATCTATCTATCTATCTATCTGTCTGTCTGTCTATCCATTATATAGTGCCTTTCACATCTATCTATCTATCTATTATAGTGCCTTTCACATATATCTATCTATCAGTTATATAGTGCCTTTCATATCTATCTATCTATTATATAGTGCCTTTCACATCTATCTATTATATAGTGCCTTTCACATATATCTATCTATCTATCAGTTATATAGTGCCTTTCACATCTATCTATTATATAGTGCCTTTCACATCTATCTATCTGTCTGTCTGTCTATCCATTATATAGTGCCTTTCACATCTATCTATCTATCTATTATATAGTGCCTTTCACATCTATCTATCTAGAGGACATGAGTGATGACAACTTGAATGAAGTGTGTGGTTACAGCAGCCCACGGGTGTCCTTCGTGTCTTAGCTCTTTATTTCTTCACATCACATCCACTCACAGCCTAATCGCGTTCTCCTTGACGCCAGTCTGAATCTTTACTAACGTTACAAATTTACCTCATGCCTGTTTTTCTCTGTCTTTACAATTTTGGAATATGGAGACTTTTTGAAAATCAGAGGCTGCTGAGGAGCATTCATTTCTAGTAGGGTTGATTACTGCAGTGTGTTACTTGCAGGCTTTCCGTTCGTTCGACTCCTTAGAAGAAGCAGACAGTCTGACCCCATAACCCCCATCCCGGAGTTATTGCATTGGCTTCCAGTTAAGTTCAGGGCTGATTTTGGAATCAGTCCTCCTCCAAAGAGCAGCGTCTCTATCAGAAGTCCACATTAATTACAAGTAGACTCACCTATTAAAATTTGAAGCTGCCAGCTTACTAAATATTAAGAAGACATCAGCGGTGGTCGAGCTTGTAGCTGCCTGCTGTTATCGGAGAGGCTCCCTTTCTTATTGTGTTATAATTTGAGGCCTTTTTTTATCATTTTCTCAGGGTTTCCTGACGTTAACAAAATCATCTTGTAGTTGTTTTGGGTTTTTAATGTAAGGAATCTCATTTTATAAGCAGAATTAAATTCTATTTGGAACTTCTGTCTGAAGTGAATCACTTTTCATTGCCTTTGAAGATGCCATTTTGTGTTGGCTATGGGCACTACCACCTTGTGTCTCCCGTTTCCATGAAGATTTTCTCACCTTGTTGCCTTGCAGTGACTGCGACTTCACAGAGGAGATTGTTGCTTCAATGCAGCGCACCAGAGAGGTGGCTATGAAGGGAGAGGCGGTGGGTGAGAAGTGTGGCACTCCCCAAAGTCCAAACTACTAAGAGATCTGTAAGATGGCGCCAGTGCTTGTGCTCAACCAATCAGCACAGTTCACAGGAGCCCCACCCACAGTCATTCCTGATTCAACAAAAAGTAGAAACCCTGGAGGAGGAGGAGGAGCTAAGAAGAGTAGCAGGAACTACAAGTGGCCCAAGTTGCCATAGTGGGAAGGCAACAAACATCCCTGAGTTTCTAGAAACTTCCTGGCTCCTGAAATAAAAGTTTCTTCAGTGAGAATGTGCCTACAGTTTTTCTTCATGGTGTCCTGCTGTGCCACTTGGTGCCAATGCTCTACTTGTAAGCTGTTTTGTGGCCCATGGCAAAGACCCTAAAGATACTGAGAGTCAAAGATGAATGTCATTCTGTAGGGCAGCCCAGCAAAGACTCTACTGGAGGATGACCGTGGCACTGTGGGTGGTCAGTTGGCTGAGGTTGCCAGGACGGCCTGACTTTGACGGTGACTTTGCATTACAGTGGGTGTGTGGATGCCCCATGGGTGGGTGGTGGCTCGTTATAGGGTAACACGCATGCGCAGACGTACCGACTCTGGGTTTTTGATGAACACTTTGCTTCTGCCCATCTGGAACTGATCAGCATCCATATTGACCGAGCGCAATAAGTGCTGGACACCTTGGCGCTCATCGCCACGCCAGTAGGGCCACGTCTCCTGTGTGAGGATGGCATACCTGTGGGGAAAAGAACAAAATTATTTATAGGGTAAGAATGATGACAGTGGCATCTGTGGATAGATGTACATAGATGTGAAAGACGCTATATAATAGATGGATAGAACTTTATTTGCCTTATGGGGAAATTTGGCTTTTTACAGAAGCTCATTAAATAAGCAGATAAGATAGATAGATAGATAGCGTAGTTGGCAGGATTAGATAGATAGATAGATAGATAGATAGATAGATAGATAGATAGATAGATAGATAGATAGATAGATAGATAGATGACGGTGTGCCCACTAGGGTTGTAGCAGCAACCCAAACCCCAGACACCACTACACAAACGCAGTCCCGGGTTCAAGTACCAAATGTGTGTATTTCTAACATTAAATTCACTGGTTTCCAAATCCTCATCTCCACGGAGGTTTTCCTCTCCTCCCGCACCTCCCAGGTGGTCTTGTCCACCTCCACCCACCTCTGACTGCTGAGGCAGGATGTACGGCTCCTTTTACCCCAGACCCAGGAGTAGACCCAGGTGCCACAACCTTGCACATCAGAGGCACTGCCCAGTTAGGTGGAAGCCTCTCATAAAAGGTATAATGGTCCCCTGCAGCTCCCCCTGGTGGCACCCAAGAACCCTGACAGGGTTCTCATACAGGACTGCAATTCCCAGCCTGCCCTGTGGGTATCCACCAGTGGGATTCTGCCATCTTGTGCATTGGGGGGAAAACGTAACCTGGGAAGCAGCCAGCCTCTGTTCTTCTGATTAAGCCTTCTGTCCTGGCGTGGCACCAGCACCCATCCCGGTGGGGATGCCAGACCATCCAGCATGGCACTCACAATAGAGAGACAGATAAATAAATATACACACACACTGTGGTCTAAACGCACACCAGAATGACTCCAAAGAAAGAAAATTAAAAAGAAAGAAGGCCTCGGCAGTCCCAGTCCCTGCGAGGCGGGTGCAGAGGGGTTTCTTAATCCGTTGTGTGAAAGTCCCTGGTGGTGTTGTGTCACATTGTTCATGACGGTCACTCCACCACCACCTCCAGCAGGTCCATGGCTAAGCCTGAGGTGGGCACTGCGTTCCAACAGCAGGAGTCGAGAGGTGACCACTCTGCCCGCTTGTCACTCAGATGTCCCAGTGTCTCCTGCAGGTCCTTCTTCACGTTTGTTGAGGTTTCTTCTTCAGCTCCATATCTCGGTAGTTTGCCTCAGACTCCCACCACAGTGTGTGTGAAGATGGGCTTCAGTCCTCCCTGCATGTCCCCTTCATTCCCTCTCTGTGTGACAGTGTGTTTGTCCTGTTGTGTTTATATAGCGCCTTCACAGAGGCTTGGCTCAGAGCGCTGAGTGTCCTGAGTGATGGGCACAGACAGTGACTGGCGTGTGGTGCCCCTCTTTCTCCCCCTCTCTCTCTCTCTCTATGCCCTGCCACCCCTGCCCTTCACCTCTTTTTGGGCTCCCGGCCATTTCCAGCTCGCTGAGCATCTGATGAGTCACTCGTGCCTTCAAAGGAGGAGGATGTGATGACGTGAGGTGATCAGCTGAAAGAAGACGTCACATCACAAAGTGGCCGAGGGTCAGAGGGACCGAAATAGAACAGGAGGTGGAGTGAGTGGTGGGCACTCATCAGCACAAATGAGACCACAAATTCCAAAAATAGAGCAGAAGAGAAAAAGAAAAGATGAAGAAATCAAGCCCCAGGCTCCTCTGAGGCCTAAAATCCAAGACCAGCCTTTCCACAAACTCCACAGCAACAGACATTGGAGTGGGGGGCTCACCGGAAACTCCTGCAAACGTCAAGGTGGGCGACTTACAGGTTTCTGTCTTGAATTCCCATCCCCTCATTACTCCCCTGCACAGTCAGCCAATCACAGAGAGAGAGAGACCCCCCTCAGCCCCCACACCCCCAGCCCCTCACCTCAGCAGGAACTTGTTGAAGATTCTTCTGTAGGCAAAGCCGGCTCGGCGGACCCTGATGTTCTCCCGGAGACCCAGATACTCCACCTGGTGCTTCACCCTGGAGGACAATGACAGCCACAGAAAGACTTACTCGGGGGTCTCGTATACAGCAGGCAGTCACACCCGGGCTACCAGCCCACCCTACCGTGGCTCAGGTGACCCCCCAGCCCCCCCCCCCCCCACTAGTGACACCTGGCCGTGTAAGAGACACTTTGTCATCGACCTCCCAAGATGACACTGAGTGAGTTGTCTTTGATGTCCTGGCAAATCCCACCATAACTCAAAGACAAGTCCCACCATAACTCCCTGTGTGACTCGCTGTGACATCGTCAAAAATATAAGAAAGAATTTTACAGTAACAGTGCACGTCTAAAGGGCCCTGGTTCATTGTAGAAAGGCGCTATATTCAATAACGCCTCTGTGACCCTAAACAAGTCACTTCCACCCACGCTAGGCCCACCTAACCACTTCAGGATCAAGGGGAGCCACTGGCCACCATGGCAACACTGGGTACAAGTCAGGAGGCAAATCTGAGTGCGATGCCAACCAGGCACAGGGCACAATCGGGCACACACACACACACACACACAGAGACGTTACAGAAACACAAAGAAATTGTTTTTACCCATGAAGCACCTTGGGAGGCTGCTCACTGAAGTAAGTGCCAGTTCCAGTTCTAGATTTAGGTCTACAGTACTGGCTTGTACTTCCTCTCGGTCCAGTTCTACTTCTAGACCTCACTGCAGGCCCAGGTGGAGTTCTCGTTCTAGTTGCAATTCTATATTCCTAGTTTTTCGTCTAGGTCTGGCTGTATTTCTAGATCCAGGTCAAGGCCTAGGGGGAGTTCTGGTTCTAATTGTGGTTCAGTAGTCTCAGTTCCGGGTCTGGATCTAGTTCAGGGTCTAAAGCTCTAGTTCTGGGTGCAGTTCTGGTTCAACATCTAGTTTTCTTTCTAGGTGTAGTTCTAGTTCTTTTTCTAAGTCTAGCTTTAGGTCCTGGCCTAGGCTGAGTTCTAGTTCTGTTTCCAGTTCTACAATCCTACTTATTGTTCCAAGTGTAGTTCTGATTCTGGTTCTAGGTCTATTTTTATTTGAAAGTCTAGTTCTATTTGGATTTATAGGCCTAGAGCCAGGTCCAGGCCTAGGTAGAATTGTAGTTCTGTTTCCAGTTCTGTAATCCCAGTTCTGGTACTTGGTCTAGTTGTACTTCCAGGTCTAAATCAGCTCCAGTTCTTGGTCTAGTTCCTGTTGACATGTGACATATTGTGACACAGCAGGGATCGGTTCCCACTGCTAGTGTGATCTCTGATAGGTCACGTATCTTACCTGCGCTCACTTTGTATAAAAATATTTTGGAAACAATTCCATTCTGTACTTGTAAAGATCCCTAGGATGGTGGTCACTGTTGAAAGGCGCTATATGTATTCACCCTGCACCGGTCAGTCGTCTTCCGAGGACAAACACAGAAGCAGTTGTGCGGGTGGCCTGTTTGGCCTCACTGGACTGTTGATGGAATGACCAGGTCAGTGACGAGGAAGAGGAAGATGGTGGACGGGGAGATTTTACACCAGAACTGAGGAGTCCTGCTGGACAGAAAGACACAGGGTGGTAAACCTGTGAAGGAAGCCTCACCAGTCAGATGGCACGAGGCCTTGGCACTGACTCATGAGGGGCTGTGGGTCACGCCCGGCCAGGCAGAGGCTTGTTAATTTCATTCTATTTACTTATCGTCCAGTCTCTACATGTGAGAACAGAATATGTCGTCCTCTTGTGTTCCTTGTATTTTGTGGGTGGATCCTAAAGAGGTGGGGCCACCGGTCCATCACCTTTAAAGGACCGCCCCCTGGGCCTGTAAAGGCTGCTGGGAGTTGAAGTCCAGGGCGGTTCATTTGAATGTGCTCTGGTGTTGGTGCTTCTGTCGTATTTTCCTTTGGGTTCTTCGATTTACTTTGCTCTTCTTGTTGTGATTATTCTTATGGATTTCGAATTGGGACTCATGTGCTTCTGATTGCCTTGTAGGTAACTCCTTTTTTTAAATATTTTGTTATTTTTCCACCCTCTGGTGAATGAATCCTTTATTTATTTCTTTGTGGGACTTGTCTCAGCATGCCAGAGTTTTACGGTTGTCCACTCCCTTCCTTGACTACGTTATGTTAGTATTTTTGAATAGTTTGACCTTTTGAATCTAAAGCCCCATTTTGCCCACCTACAGAGTGGGGACCTCAGGGTGCCTTGGAGGGCTGCTCGTTTGGGGCAGACTGGCGTTTGTGTGCCAGTGTGTTCATAACAGAAGGCCCGGCCCGGCTCTCCACATTCATTCTCACCTCTTACCTGCTTTCTTCCCAGTCCTTGGGCCTCTTGGTCTCGTTGGGCTTGATGCAGCGGATGTAGTGGGGTGTGCACTTCATCAGCGTGTTCACCAGGTCGTTGGCTTGTTTCTGTTGAATGTGGGCACAGAAGGAGGCCGTTAAACAGTTTGGCTTTGAACACAAGTTCATCTTGAGGACAGCGTTCGGCTGGACTGAGGTGGCCATCACCAGTCCCTCAAGTCACTTCTCCTCTCCGGCTCAGATCAGGATGAGAGTCCCCAACATGTCCTCGTGGAGCACCAAGAATGAGGGGGCGGCTGGTCTGATGGTTTCTCACCTCTAGAAAGGAGGAGATACAGCAGGGCAGTGACACGACCTTAAGGGGGCGCAGCTGAGAGGCACAGAAATTCAAGTTCATTTGGATAAGCCTGACCATCCTGAGCCATCAACTGGACGCACCGGACAACTGGAGTGACCGTCCTGAGGTCCCAGCAGGAGAAAAATCAACTGTGTGAACGAATAAAGGACAACGCAGGACAGGCAGAGGCGGCGACGGGACAGCGGGAAGGAAATCAGCCAGAAAGGGGCAAAGCAAATCTAAAGAGGGCACCCTGTGACCAGACAGTAAAATAATTAGAAATAAATGAGGGCATAAGAAAGAGACGGGAGGAAAGGTGGGACACCGGCAAGTTTGAAGGACAATGTAGGACAATGTTCTCAGCTGTAAGACATCATTTACACTTGTCTGTTGATATCATTGTGACATTGTTGAGAAACATTCCTCTGCATCTACTTGTACATATGAGACAGAAATAAGAGAATAAAAAAAAACACAAATGGGGGACTCGAACCTCAAAGCCGCAACAAGACCTCCGGCCATCTGTGCGATTCTGTGGCCACCTCAGGCCTGTGCTGGCCATCAAATGTCAAACGGCTTCAATATCATTAATTCAGGGTGGATTACTGTAGGCGCTCAGGGCCGTGACATTGACCCCTTGGTCCAAACTGTCCAATCAGGCACCTGCGGCTTTAGATCTTCATCCAGCTATACTGTAGTTACAGTACATTCTATTATTATTACATTATATTGTATTCTATTACATTATTATTCTATTCTATTTATTATTATTATTCTATTCTATTATTATTACATTATATTGTATTCTATTACATTATTATTCTATTCTATTTATTATTATTATTATTCTATTCTATTATTATTACATTATATTGTATTCTATTACATTATTATTCTATTCTATTTATTATTATTATTATTCTATTCTATTATTATTACATTATATTGTATTCTATTACATTCTATTCTATTCTATTATTATTATTTTTTTATATTATATTATATTGTATTCTGTTATATTATATGATATTACATTCTATTCTATTATATTATTATTATATTATGTTATATTACATTCTATTCTATTATATTACATTCTATAATTATTATATTATATTATTATTAAATTATGTTATATTACATTCTATTATATTATTATCCATCCATCCATCCATTGTCCAACCTGCTGAATCTGAACACAGGGTCACAGGGGTCTGCTGGAGCCAATCCCAGCCAACACAGGGCACAAGGCAGGAACCAATCCTGGGCAGGGTGCTAACCCACCGCAGGACACACACAAACACACCGCACACACCAAGGCCAATGTAGAATCGCCAATCCACCTAACTGGCATGTCTTATATTATATTATATTATATTGTTTTCTATTACATTCTATTCTATTCTATTGTATTCTACTCTATTTTATTATTATATTATATTCTATTACATTCTATTCTATATTACATTCTATTCTATTACATCCTATTCTATTATTATTATTATGTTATATTATATTATTATTCTTTTATATTCTATTCTATGATTATTCTATTCTATTCTAATCTGTTCTATTCTGTTATTATTATTCTGTTATATTATATTATTATTATATTCTATTGTATTCTATTCTGTTATTATTATTCTGTTATATTATATTATTATTATATTACATTGTATTGTATTCTATTCTATTATTATTATATTTTATTTTGTATTCTATTTTATTACACTGTGATGGACTGGTGCCCTGTCCAGGTGTTGCTCCTGCTGTAGTACAAAGCGGGCATTGCCCTTTCTGCTAGGCTTTAAGTGGCACACAAGGCCTGTTCAGATGTCTGATTTAGCAGGGATGCAGCAATTCAGCTGGACCCCCTTGACTCTCCGCTCGGCCCAACACTTTGCTCAGCCCTGATATCAGAGGCCTCAGTCCAAGCAGAGTTGGCACCCAAATGGACATTCATGTTAGACTTGAACCTCTGGCTGAGCTCTGGCTGGATGTGATGTAGAAAACAAGACCTCCATGAGCAGGCATTGGCTCTGTAACTGAAAGGGACTTTGGTGGCATCACCTTCAGAATGAGGTGCAGTCCTGTCCTCGGGGGTCCTTGGGGAGCTCAAAGCAGACAAGGACTTGGGGCTGAGAAGCCCCCCGACCCTTTAGCCTGAAAGCTTCTCACCATAGAGCCTTGGAGCTGGATGCCCTCTGCTAGCACGAAGACCCACTCTGCCATGCCAGGCTCTGTGCCAGTGGCTGAGCCCACTGACAAGCAGCCGTGACTTCAAGAAGAGAACTCTGGCGCCTGCTCTCTTGTGCCAAGAATGATTGTCACTTTTTCCCTCTGAAGTGGCAGAGGGCACAGCAAAGAGCCAACAGCAAGCTAAGGAAGGCACCTTCTGAGCACAGCACAGACAGAGGACGCCCAGCGAACACCAACTCCACAATCTGAAGACTTGGTGTCGTAAAACTGATTATGTGTGAACTCTGAATGGCCTGTAAAGTGCCAGCCTGTTCTGTGCTAGGTGTTTGTCTGTCTTGTGTCTCGTCTTCGCTGTTCATATCGATGCACTTATCATATTTCTGTAGTCCTTACATTGACACGTCTGCGGCGAGTCGTGGTATGTAATAACCTGCCGGGGCGAGAGGGGGCGCTGTTGTCGCTATCACGCCGTCTCTCCTGGCAGCACTGAGAAACCGCCCAGTGAGGGCACTTAGCCACGCCTCTTCTGGGTCATGTTATAGAAGACATGAAGGAGGCACCATTTGCACTTTGAGCGACCCGCCGGGCAGACCTCAGATACTTTGTCGCTGTGCCCGAGGGGCTGTTTGCTTTGACGCCAAAGAGGCGTAATTGGTGCTTGGAGATCGACCCCATTTGTGAGGAGAGCTGTCAGTCCTACACCTGGGCACATTATCAGTAAATTGTGTTACTCTGTTTGTTAAGACAAGTGGGCTTCAGTTACTTTAATAGAAGACCACCTCCCGCTGCAGAGAAAGGTAAGGAAGGTAAAGTGAGAGCCTTAGGGAATTATTAATTAGTTACTAATAACTAATGAACTGATGGATTAACGTCGATCAGTCAGCTCTTCTTCTCACACACAACTCCCTGCACTTACTTTCTTGGCGTCCCTGGGTGGGCTACTAAACGGAGATCCTCCGCTGCCTTGTGCCTGATTATTGCAGGGATCAGCTCCAGTGAATATGGCTGCCCGAGCCTAAAGTTAGACCCCCACGTGACTTTGCCCCCCTAACAGAGAGCTGCTTATACTTTTAACAGCGCAGCATGCGGACCACCAGGAGGTGTAATGCTGTCTGGTGTTTCTCCCTCTTGAGTTTACCATGCGGAGCCATAATCGTCACATCACGCAGGTGTGTCACGGGGGGGACCCCGATGTTAGACAGAGAAGCCGATTAAGTGCAGTGAATCTGAAACCAAAGATGAATGAACAAGAAGAGCCCACCCTCCCTAAACACGGCCCAGACTCCCACCTTGATCTTCATGCTTGCTGTTGAGGGTCGGCCTTTCTTATCCACGCTGAGGTTCTCTGGGAAGAGCCCCCTGATGAAGTCACTGCGGAGGATGAACAAAGATGCCAGTCAGCTCACAGACAGGAGGACATAACAGCAGAGAGGCGGCCGCCCGGCCCGGTGGGGTGTTGGTGGCTCCTCCACCCCTCGTCTGTCTTCTCTTAGCTGGTTTCGTTACATTTCGCTGACTCTGGCCAGTTATGTCCTGCTGGGAGCCTCACGCCAGCTAAAGTGCCAGTGAGGGTGAGTGTGCCAGAGAGAGTCCAGAGGGGACGAACAAGGAGAGCGACCAAAGAGGATCAGCTGAAGCCCACCGGAGATGAAGAGGAGACCTGACTGATGAAGGTCATCACTACATGTGTAAGCTCAGCCCTGTGGGGACTTTGAAATCTTAACTTGGTTATTTAGGACCCCTGAGGCTGGCTCTCCTTGTGCCACTTGTCCTAATGTTCTAAATGGCTGCCTTGAGATGTGTCCCCCTTCAAGCCAAGTCTGACCTTCATGTCGTGTGTGCGCCTGCCAAAGCTCTTCTTACCTGCCCGTCTCCTCAGGACCGTTGACAGGAGGACATACGCTTGGCACGCTATGGTGTCACACAGGGGACCCCCTGCCAAGCTCCTGCCAGGCCAGCACTTCCACCCCCGAGGTGGCACTAACTGCCCCCTGCTGGCCTCCTGTACTGCAGCACTGGCCGTCCCCAAACATTCTTGCCTGGGTGGACTTCACAGTTGTGTGCTTTGCTTTTCTTTGTATGAATGTGCCTTTGGTTTTTGATGCCCGTTGTGTTTATCAGTCAGTCACCATGGCCTCAGTTTGGTGTCTCTTGTGTTTGTGTTCCTGGAGGGGCGGGGCCACCCGCCAATCACCGCCCTATGTGTGGGAGGGGCCTCTCGTCGGTCCTGGCGGCTCATTACGCCTTTCTGTGTTTTCTGCTCCTCACTTTTGCTTTTCTCGTCTCCTGGAGTTTTTTGCTTTTGTGCTCTTTGGAGCTTTGGCCTTTTTAATTACTTTTATTACTTTATAAAGTTCTTTCACGGCCCCCTTGGTGTCTAGTCGGGGGGGCTGAAGGTGTTTTACAGCCCTCTAGTGGGCACTTTTTGAAGTGCTCTTTGGACCTGCACCTGTCCTGACAATACGCTTAGGTTGAGCTGTCTGCCCAAAGTGGACTACAGATATGAATGTTGGCAAAGCCATTATAATGCCAGCTGGATGGTAATCAGGTCATCTCTCTTAGACCACCAGGAGTCTCCCTGTCTTAGTATGTCGCTTAGTCTGCAGTCTGCTTTGGTCTCAGTGGCCTTGTGCCATGGAGCCTCTCCGTTAAAAGGACATTCAGGAGTCAGCACACCCTTGTTGGCTGCTAATGCCAGGAGAGCACTACTGAGGCAGACGTGGCAGGTGGGTGGCTCGTCACCAGCAGTCACCGCAGTGCAAATCTTCATGCGTCGCGGTGCCAGTCCACGGCAAGTCGGCCATCACAGAACAAAGTTGGCTCAGTGGGCACAACAGCAGAAAAAAAAAAGACTTTCTGTCCAAAAATCCACAAAAGTTTAAACCTGAGCCAAATTCCAAAACCCAACGGTCAGTGAACTAACAAAAGGGGGCCCAAATAAGAAAAGCAAGGAGACCCCAACACTGGCACTGCCTGTCTGGAGCCTGCCGGGCCCTGAAATTAGGGGCAGGACACCCATGCCCCCCCCCCCCCCCCCACCATGGGGTCAAGAGAAAAAGGAGAAGAGAAGAAGAAGGTTAATAAATAATAATAAAGAGAAACTAGAAAACAGGAACGGGAAAGAGGATACAAACAAAGACCCTCATTAAGAAGCCTGCCAGGAAGTCAGAGACTCGGAGTGCCACTCTGTTCACATGCCAACGGGAGAGCCTGCTAAGTTTGTTGACAGCCACCAGGGGGCGCTGTGGGAAGGGGCATTCCTCTTTTTAGAGGGGTCTCACCTGATCCACTGCAGTGGCACCAGGGGTTCTTCCGAGTCTGGGATAAAAGACCCCCCCCCCCCCACCAGGTGAGCTGGAGTCGGGTGGGAGAGGAAGAAGAAGAGAAGAGGAAGGTGAATCGGAATTTGACAAGTCGCCTGATTCAAAGGTCTTTGCGTTGATTTGAGTCTGTGAGGTGGTGTCTGGGGTGCTGCTGCGCCCCCTACGGGTCACCCAGTATAAACACACAAGTGAACAAGTTTGTGTTTGGTGTGACGTCCCGGGTTTTGTCTTCAGTTGTGCCCCCTGAGGGGTTTGCATTCATCCAGTTTGAATTCTGTGACCCCAGTTTTGTTTGCTCTTTTAAGGCCACCTCATCAGCGGTTGCTATGGCAATGTGATGTCACTGCAGCGACCGTATAAAGTCTGGTGGGTGTGTCCTGAGTCATCCAACATTAAGGACAACTCCTCCTATTGGTGTCCAGATCTTTAGTGTGACCAAGGGAAGGGGAGGGGCTTAGTGTGCATTTGCATGTTTCAAGGCGTGGCATACTTACTATTCGCTGGACTGCATGAGCTCGATGAGGTCCGTGAAGAGCACATCTCGGTTACGTTCGCAGAAGCCGTTTATGTCGTAGGACACCTGGGGAAAGACGACGAAGGTCAGGCCTTTAAGAACTGGTGCCACTGGTGCAGCCCCCGTCTCCTCCTATCTCTAGGTAGCTGATGCCAGGCTGTTTGCCCTTTCCATAGCCTTTTAACCCCTTGGTGTGGTGGTGCCGCTCACCAAGGGGGGGTTATGGCTTTGGATGTGTCATAATAGGCCATCTGCCTGATATCCACCACCCCAATTTAAAACTCTTCTACTGTCTGTGCCTTGTGCCCTCACTCCCCTCTGCCCACCCTGCTCACCCACTCCTCCTCTGTCACACCTTGCCTGCGTAGTGGTGGACGATGAAGCCGGAGTTCCAGCTGTTGAAGTGTTCGTGGGTGCCCACTGCAGCTTGCAGCTTCTGGAGAAGTGTGCCATCTGCCCCCTCACCCTTGGCGTGCATGGTGGCGCAGACATCATCCAGAACACTCATGATGCCAGGGGGGTTCTGCAAAAACATAAAACAAGAGCAGCATTTAGACATAATGGAGTCCTCCCTCGTACAGGTCAGCACTGGAGAGCGCCACATGTGCCCCGCTGGCATCAAAGCTGGCATGTCGGGCAGCTCATCGATTAGCACCTGAATGACATTTGAGCCCCCGAACTCCAGCGGGCTCAGGGCTGTGTGGAGGTTCTCACCGTTGACCTCAGCCCCTCATGTTGGTTTGAGTCTTGGATGCTTTGTGGTGGTCCACCTTGAGAAGGGCACTATATAGAATGAGACCCGACGTGCTTGTTGAATAAAGTGAAGCTCCCGATGTGAAAGGCACTATATATAATGAGTAGGACGGCTTCCGAAAGTGACGGCTAACAATTCCTCTAATTGAGGAGACAAACACGAGACAGACGGCTGCTTGTTATGGCCGCACTGACACTCATGTCTGCTGTTCCATGTGGACGTCAAGTGAAGCTCCTGACCTGTGACTGTAGGGCTGGGTGCATTGCGCTGCTGCCACCTGATTGGCCGATTAGGTGGTCCTAAAAATCTGACCAGTGGGTGTATTTTTTTCGCCTGTGCAGGCCGTGAAGCCTGCTGCTTGAGTTGTTGTCAGGTTGAGTTGTCTCACATCTGGAGCCTTGAGGCCTAGTGTTGGAGTTAAAGCCTGCATTGAGAGACCATGATGTGGGGGTCAGAAGTGGACACAACACTCCAGGAGCGGCCGCACCAGTGCATTACTTAGCTAAGTCTCAGCACCCTTGTCTCGTATTCCACACAGGGGGGCTTCTCTATCCAGATCGACTGCAGTGTCTGCTGGACGACAGAACGGTCAGTCGTAGCCATGAGTGTCCCCCACGGGGGTGTCAGGCCAAGACAAACTCCTGAAGTGAAAAGTCAGTCAAAGGTGGACTTCCAAAGCCCAAAGTTCAGAGGCCTACTGACCACCATGATGACCACCATGATGTTGTGTGCACCACGCATCCACACAGCAACCAGATACACACACAAATCTAGAGACATACGAGGTGGGGCCCGAGAAAAAAACGAGTGTGCTAAGGGGGGACACGACACGTCAATGGAAGAAGAGAAGAACCTCGAGGGAAGAACCAAAAAACCCCAAAGAGTGACAACGTTAACAAGCCGCTGAGACCGCAGCCTCTCAGCGCTCCACTTCTGGCCCTTCGTTTCTCCGTCTTGTTGGTTTGTGTGATCCTGCGCTGTTTCCCTGTACTCCTCCATTCCACACACCAGACAGAAGCCCAACATGAAGCGTCACATGAATGCCCAGAATCTGAAATGCCAGCGACCAACGTGTCTTACCAGCTTATTTTCAATCAGGTCGCAGACCACTTTGTTGTTAAAGTACTCAATTGGGGTCCACTTGATGCCCTCCTGCACGTACTCCTCCTAAAAATGAGAGAAATGAGAAAGGTGAGCAATGCAGCCAATCACAATGGAGGCACTGGCAAGCCCCACCCCCTCCACTGTCCTCGCCCCTTTTGTTGACACAAACACCACCCCCTCAGTTACAGCCAATCACAGAGCACGATGAGCTGGCTGACCAGGGCCAAGCCAAAGCCACAGGGAGCCCCATGGTCAGGGTCTTCAGAATGTCTCTGACTTGTCCTGCCCGTGAGGTTAGTGGGACCGCCATTTTAGTCAAGGAGCCCCCTAAAGCCAGGTGCTCAGGGCTCAAGCTGGGCTGCCACCTCGCCATGCCAGGCCTCACCTGCTCCGCCTTCAGGGTCAGCTCGATGAAGATCTGCTGCAGCTTCTCGTTCACAAAGTTGATACAGAACTGCTCAAAGCCGTTTTTCTGGCAAAACAGAAAGAATGTCAGTTTAGAGCACTCGACACGTGGCGCCCCCTAGTGCCCGGCCCTGTGCACACATCAAATAAACTCTTCATGCTTCAGATAATTTAAAATGCCAGTTGAGAGGCTGGTGCTGCTGCTGGACACCAATCCTAGAGGACTGTACACGTTCTCCCGGTGCCCATGTGGGTGTGAACTAACTGCCAGTTCCAAACTGGCCATTGTGTGAGTGGGCTGTGTGATAGCCTGGCACCCTGCCCAAGGCTGCGTTCTGCTGGGATGGGCTCTGGCCACCTGTGACCCCAAACTGGTTTGAGACTATCATGTTATGGGGAAATAAAATGCAATGATTGGCCTTCTTTAATGCATTATCTAACAATTATTATGAAATAATACAACCGTAGCGGGCTACCGAGATGGCATGGCACTGAGTGGTCATATTCAAGAGAGTGCCCCCAGTTCCAGTGTGGCCTTCGAAAGGCGCTATAAATTAGAGGTGGGCGGTATGATCAACGGTATTTTTCTAAATTCTGCCAGTTTCACGGTATTAGACGGTATTTTTTTCCTCATGCATGAGTGGATGTTAACCACATTTTCCACTGCAATTACTGCAGTAGACTGGCTAAGAATAACCTGTTAGACTGTTATGAGAATTGTACATTGTACAAAAAGACATTTTAATGTGCACACAAGTATTAATCCAGGTTTGCATGGCCCCATAAAGTGATAGTTTTCAAGGGGGTGACACTAAAGAGAAGGAATCACATTGCACGACTGATGCAGTCAAAATATAGAAACTTTAATTGAACAAATTTTACAAAAGCTTAAACTATGATTTTGACAACATATTTTCAACCATCCAAAGAGGCATTTAGACTTAGTAAAATATCCAGAGGTGCTTGTCAAAAGTTGTATTGCATTGAACATGTCTTAGAAAAGGAATAAATAATAAATATTTTTTGTAAACCAACTACACTTAATGTTAATGTTAACAATCTCCGTCCACTGACACGTTTAAGTGACTTTTTAATCAATTTTACCATCATTAAACTGCATAATATTTAAACTAATAAATAATAACAATAAAATATATAATAGTAGTATTACTGATAGTTGCACTATTACTTCAAGGCTTCAAGCCCAGGTGCATTACACAGTATTCACCAAATTAAAATAAAACAAGTGCAACTTGGTGATGACATCTTACCAACTGTACCATCATTTTGGCAAACTGCATTAATATGGACCTTGCTTCAAGCTAAGCTATATACATAAATAATAAAAACTGCAACTTGCATTTATAATGCTGTTTGTGGTATAGCCCTATGGAAGCGCATTAGGGCCACAGTGAAGAAAAACAAACTATATGTCGAGAATAAATTAGACATGTTGACTACGTCAAGATTAAAGTCGACATTTCCACTTTATTCTCATAGTTTATTTTATAATTAAAGTAAAATGTTGTAAACTAAACTTCATCCTAAAATCAATGTTTAATTTACTAGATTTTCTCAAACCCCGTCACAAGTTAATGCAGCACATCAAATACTTTGTGTTACGTTCCCCGACCCAGCTGTTAATCACTACGCTTCTTAAACTGACTTCCTCCGCACGAAGAGCAGGCGCCTGCAGCAATCACCGCACAGATAAACGTCTTTGTGAAATTAAAACTAGTTATTAACTTAGCCGACGGAGTGTTCAGAACTTTAAAAATATCTTCGTTATACATGTTTAATTATGCCATCCATTCAGAGTTGCGCCCATCTCTGAACGAGTCGCCATCACATCGCAGGATCAATACAAGCAAAACATACACTAGCACGTACAAAAACAAGTGCAACTCGGCTTGCAGTGTTATCCAGTAGTATAGAAACAGTATTTACACATCTGACCTTTTAAAACTAAAGCATTTCCAGGCGACAGACGTGACTGCTTTTTTTCGGCTCTCTGTCCATTTTCACCGCACAGCATACCTATGCTACCGCCCACTATTTGGTGGTGTAGCAGTGAAAAAGAGCCCTAGTGCAACAAATCTGTGTTTAGCGGTGTAGCAGTGAAAAAGGTCCCCACTTGAACAGTTTCCCGCTGCGCCATGTTCCGAACGTCGTTTAGGCAATTTAAACCAGTGTTGCGGTATAAGAAAAATCCATATCATAAAAAAAATAAAAAACGGTTTTCGGTATGAACCGGTATACCGCCCAGCACTACTATAAATGCTAAGGGTGTCCTCTAGAGCAGTGCTCCGCAACCGGTGTGCCACGGCACACTGGTGTGCCTTGAGCCGATACAGGTGTGACGCGGTCAAATAAGACAATTTTCTAACTAAATAATATTTCAACGGTTCTCCTTAGAAACACAATAACGAGAATACGTGCAATGAAATATTCGCGTAAATAGCCTTTTAAAGGTATCATAATTGTATGTGTCTTTTCTCTGAAATAATAAATCCCATCGCCTGGCGCCTGTCGCCTACGACGTAGGCCCTACATAGTCACCAGACAACTCCGTAGTATGCTTTGATAAGCAGAGGGCTCCGTGCCCTCACATAGATTCAATTCAAGCCGACGTGTTAGTCGTGCTACGTCGCATTCACTCGTCTTGCGACAGTAGTCATCATTCATTACTGTTAGTTGTGTTGCTGAATTGTGTATGGTTAACGTTCTTCGTGTGATTCATATTTAGTTTTATACCCCTTTAAATATGGATAAATTTTTACGTGGAAAAGATTCGTCTTCACGTACAGATGATGAAGAACCCAGCACAAGTGTTGCAAAAAAAACAAAGAAGATTGTGAAATGGAAGTACAACGAAGACTACATTCGATATGGATTCTCGTGGTGTGGTGACGAAACGGCTCCAAAGCCACAATGCATCATTTGCGGCGATCAGCTATCAAACGAGGCAATGGCACCCAGTAAACTAAATCGCCATCTAAATTCAAACCATCCCAGTTACGCCAAAAAAGACAAACAACACTTGTGTTAATTAAAAATGATAAGCGGTCATGCTTAAAAGATCTTGACCAAGAACTTCGGGTTGCGCTGTCAAATATTGAGCCGAATATAAAACTTTTGTGTTCATTGAAACAAGCGCAGGTATCACATTAATCAGTCATTATGTTATAATAATTATTAAGATTGCATAAAAGTAAATATAGTATAGTTTTTATGTATGTATACTTATAATAAATGTATACTTATAATAAAAAATGAAAATTAATTGTAAAATTTGTGTATTAAATTCATATCTATATATCGGTAGCGTAGCTGGAGATCATGTTTGCCGGGGCGATGAAAAATTTGACGCCCCAAAGCTGAAAGCAATTTTTTTTGCGCCTCCTCAAGGAACAAAAAAAAAAAAAGGAAACTACCGTAGTTTGGACGCCCCTCAATAGCTGGCGCTCGGAGCGGACCACACCCCCATATCCCCCCCCCCCCCAGCTACGCCACTGCTATATATTTTGGCTTTTGATGTGCCGCGGAATTCTAGGAAGAACTTTGGTGTGTCGTAGGTGAGAAAAGGTTGCGGAGCACTGCTCTAGAGAAATTCTCTTCTGGGGCACTCATGTTAAAGAGCCATGGGGTTGGGGGGGTGTGACCAGCAGGGGGCAGCAGGGGAACCAAAAGGCTTTTAACAGCACTTGGCCCTTGTAACCAAAGAGGCCTACTGGTCTTCAAGTGTTTTATTTGGTGGGATTCACAAGTCGTGACAGGGACCTGGAGGTCATCTGAGTTACCTTAAAGATTTCAAAGCCGTAAATGTCGAGGACCCCGATGCTGTACTCCTCGTAGGGCTTCTGCATGGCCTTGTTGATCGCCTGGAAGACGAGAAAAAACTGAGGTGAGGGCAAACCACACACACACACACACGCACACACACCTGCGCACCCCAACACAGACATGTGCACACACACACACGCACCGTATGTGTACAGACACACACAAGTGTGCACACACACACACGCACCTGTGTACCCCAACATAGACACAAGTGTGCACACACACGAATACACTCACCCACACACACACCATCTCACTCCCCCTTGCACTGCTGCTGACTTCACGTCTCACTCTCCAGACACGCACAGATATCAGTGAAACAACAGCAGCCTTTTGGGGTGACGCCATCGGGTCCCCACAAGTCCCTGTTCTCAGTCATTCTGCTTGCTCTTTTGTGCCCTCTGATGGCACAGGCTAGGACGCCGATGGCCTGTTTGCTTTGTGACCGTCTAGTGAGGGGCTTCAATGTGATAAGAAGATGGATGGCGGCCTCAGTCGATGTGACTGCGAGGGTCTCAATGCGGTGACAATTGGCTGAGTTGGGTAATCATAAAGAGAGCAAAAGGGGCAGGAGAGTGAAGAGAAGTTAAGACAGACGGGCTGGAGGTGAGTGGCTGGATGCCAGTGGATGGGGGGGGCACAGCACGTGGCAGAGACGGGGTGCGGATGAGCCTGAGAATGAAAGGAAATGTGTAAACTGGGCCAGGTGATGAACAGGAGGACACCACTGGGGGAGACAAACCCTACCTGTGGGGAGAGGGGGCTCGGTGGCACAGGGGGGCACACGCTACACTGATGAAGCCCCTCTGGTTGAAGGCTGACAGTAAATCTAGAGGTAAGGCCATCAAACCGATACAAGACAACGGCTCTGGGATTACTGTGAGGGACTGAGGAGACCAGAAGGTAATAACGTTAGCCGGAGTCATCATCAGTGGCAGGCGAAGGGTCACAACTGGGAAATGAAGCGAAAAAAAAACGAAGACAAAACGAGAAACAGAAAACTGAAACAAACCTCGGCCGTGACCTGCCTGAACAGCAAAAGTAACCGACGCTAAGAGATTTGTGTTTTAGTCCAACTGCAGGGCGTCTTCTGCTGTTCGGCTGTGGGACATCGGGGTCATGTGACCTGACGATCGTGGTGCATAATTCAGGGGAACACACAAAAACAAGGCAAATTCTAACAACTGGCACTGCTGGCCTGCCACGGTCAAGCCCTCCTGTCCTAGCATGCACCCCCCCCTCCGTGGGTACCTGGCATTTGACTGCTGCTATCTCAGGCAGTGGTGTCACAGGGGTGTACCCTCATAGAGGGTGGCACCAACAGGACTGCCTATTGCATTTTTGGGCTGAAATCACCAAGGGAGGCCACCATCCCCCCATAATTAAAGAACTGAGAATTTGTCGAGTGCCCGCACGCCATTAAGAGCTGGAACTCCTGTGTTAAACAGCCAGCTACCTGTGCGCCGCATCATTCAAAGAATCACAAACTCTCTGTCACCAAGTCACCCTGGGCATGTGGGGGTCTTAATCCGGTGTAAGAGTGGGCTGGCAGCCCATCCTGTCCGGGACGCCCAAGAAATGAAAGGATGGGGGAAGGCAGCTTCTTTAGGGCACTGCCTCCCCCAGAACACCAGGTGGCAGCTCCCCTGGACTGCAGGGCACCATGGGACTTGGAGTTCTTTATCTCAGCCCTGTTGGGTATCATGTGTGCTGCCAGGAAGTGCTGTGAAAATGGAGGCGCCGTATGGCATGGGGCTAACCCTCAAGTGCCTGGAGACCACGTGGGCAGAAGAGCAGAAGCACTTCCAGGCTGGCCAATATAAAAGGATGTGCCAGCCTCAAAGGGGCGAGCCAGAGTCGGGTGGAAGGAGAGGAGGAGAAAGAGACCAAGAGACAGAGAGAGAAGAATAACTGTGTGCTGTGCCAGTTACATACTTGTGGCTGTGATGGTGGGAAACGCTCAAGGGAAGAGTTTTCCAAAATAAATAAGTTCTTTGTGCTTTTGACTTGTGCCCAGTGTCTGTTGTGTTGGGTTTGGGGAGCTGTAGCGCCCTCTAGTGTTCATACCGGCATTGCTCTGGTGATGCCACTGATCTCAGGGGTGCTAGAGGTGGTAGGGGTCTTCCAGAGTTCAGAGATGAGCTAACAGCAGTTGAAGTTTCCTGGCAGCGCCCCCTAGTGATCAATTCCTTTCTCCTGGGTAGAAGTGTCCACGTTGACAGCTACTCTTTACTCGCACACACACACACACGGACACACAGCCTCCACTTGTCCTTCTCCTGAGTCCCCCACAGCACCTCCATGTTTCTAGTGTTGGACCACCACACGTGACTTGTTGAGCTCACCTCCACCAGAAAGTCAAACAGTCGTGCATATAGCGCCTTTGACAGGGCATCGCGGGTGTAGCAGGCCTGCTCCCTGTTCAGGGTGACGTCAATCGATTCCGATTTGCCAACCCCTTTAATGTCCATCTTGCGGCTGGTGAGTTTCTCGTTGAGGCGGTTCTGGTCGATGCCCAGAAGGTACGCTGGGAAGGCCAACACTGGCAGACAGAAGAGAGCGAGTGCCCGGTTAGTTTAGTCAGACGCACGTCCACTTACCGCCGGTCACTGGTCTCTCTCTCTCTCTCTCGTCACTCATCATGCAGCTTGGAGGTCCAATCAGAACATAGTGAATGTGGCCTGGACCGGAGGGGGCAGGGCTTGATAGTGACTTACAGTCCAGGCTCTCCACCTGCGCGTAGTTGCCCACTTCGATGAACGAGATGTTTCCCATGTGCAGGATGCCAGCCACGATTTGGAGGGTGTACCTCTGCTCCGTGGGGGAGATGCCGATGACTTGCATTGCTTCCTGAGTAAGAAAGGAAAATAAAACAGAAAATCTCGACATCAAGATGGGCATGAGGCGGGCACTGCCAGGCAACACTAAAATAATTGCATTTCTGCTTACTTCCAGTTCTGAGCCAATAATGAAAAATAAAGAATCTGGAAAAACAAAAAGGAACGTAAAGAAAAAATAACATCACATGATCTGGACCAAAGTGACACACACAGACACACGTGCAGGACACGGGAACGAGCCCAAGTCCAAATGCCACCCGCCCAGCTTGGGTACAATCTGAAGAGCATCAAAGTGTGCCAGCTGCTGTAGGATGAAGGACGTCTGCACAAGGACTGGCAGGAGATGGAGGAGCGGAGACGACAACAAGCAGGAGAATCGAAAACCGAACAACGGGCAGAAGGTCAAAACCGGCGGGCAAGGAGATCGTCCATCAAAGTCAAAATGCAAAAAGTTAAAAACAACAGCAGGGGTTCAAAAAAAACCATAAAAGACAAAATGAAGATCTGCCAATACAAGACATACCCATCAAGAGACACCATGGTGACCTTTTTGTGTCGTCACCACAAATGAGCGCAGCCCGGGGAATACTGGGCCAGATCTCCATAGCAACGCAAAACACGAGAAACAAAACGTGACAAAACGGGATGAACCTTCTGAAAGGGGACAAAATCAGACCCCATAAATGAACTCCTTGGGGCTCAAAACCTGGCAATCCCGAAACAGATTAATGGGAGAGAAGTTAGGAGCCCACGCTGGCACAGCACATCGCCGCACCCACCACATGACAAACCAACTCAAGATCCCAGATTAGGCCCCGAGTGCAGCCATGTGGCCAGTTCAGGTGGAATGGAACCAGTGGCAGGTTTGTTATGGTGGCTGGAGTGCCAATTCTGCCACCAGCCCCCAGGTTTGGAGGGCCGACATGCAGGGTTAAGGTGCAGATTAACGTCATACTCAGGACGTGAAAGTTGGACAAGGCTGGGCTCGCCGTGTTTATTATGGGATGGCCTACTTTGTCACTCACGCACACTTAAACACACGCGTGTTGTAATATTGTGACACTGATTCCTGATTTTCCCATCATGCACTGTGCTGACGCTGCTTTAACTTGTTACCTGCCTTGTCTCCTGTAGGTGGAGCCCAAGGAGGCGGGGCCCCCTAGTTTTGCAAATATTTGAGGGGGGAGCTCCTGTCCCACTTTTTTGATCCCTGCTTCTGACGTAAGTTTCTCGGTTTTGCGAAGTTTGCATTTCCTGTCGGTCTTCTCGACTTCTTGGGCTGCTTTGCTGTCAGTTTGGCTGCAGTTTGAAATATTGGCTGGGGGTTTGTCCTGCGCCCCTCTCTGCGTCTCCTGAACACCTTAAAGTCACTTCGCTGTCGAGGGCCCCCCTAACCACCAGTTTGTGAAGCCCCCCCCCCATACCATTGGACTTGTCCTGGTGTCTGGTTATGCAAGCGTCTTCAGGGTTTGGGCCGAGGGGGTCTTATTTCTTGTCCCCCTACACCTAAAATCCCCTCATTTCTCCACCATATTTTTTGCAGCAAATGAGACCCTTTTGATAAAGAGCAAAGCAAAAGGTTTACAGTAGAAATGATCAGGGGGGCTGTGCAGGCCACATCGACTGACCCCCCTAATGGGGGTATGAGGGCTCGAAGCTCCTGCTTTTCACAAAACTTTGATGTTTGATGTTATTTCGAAGTTGCTGATGATGAATGAGATCTTATGTTTGATATTTTGATTCTTTTAGCGGTGGTCCTAGCCCCCCCTAACAGCCACTCCCAGAAGGTTACAATTGGCAGATTTCAAACCTAAGCATGTGGGGTATCATATTATGAATTATGATTTCTGATCCTTTATGAACCCACCATGGACCTCCATCAGAGGGTGAAAATGACCAATTTCTATTTCTAATTGAGAACATTAGACCTGAAACAGATAAGCTGAAGCTCACACTTGAACATTTCCAACATCTGACGCAGCTTTTCTTGCTTATTGAGTCAATCCTCACGTTTCTTACGCCAACTTGGATTTCTTGACCTTTCAGAAGCTTTGGCTCCATTTCTGGGTTTGTGGGGGTCGCGGGCCTGCGGTTTGAGTTTGTGGCCGGGCCACTCAGGGTGACGCCTGTGAAGATGGCAGGGCAGGGCAGGACGACTGTTATGTATTTGTTTTGTTTTTTGTTAGTTTTGAGGTCCACACCTGATTTTAGGCTTTGTGTGTGTCAGGAATCACAGCAGCAGCACTGCAGATCTTCACAATAAGGGTCTTTAAGGAATAGCCCACCCAAGAATGGTACCATGTACCCCATGTTCTTTCTCGTTTTTTCTGGAGAATGACTGAGCAGGGCCTACAGCCACCACGCAGTGAATCGGCCCACCAGCCGTCCACTTGTCTTACATAAGACGTGATCTTCTGCTTGATGCCAAGTAAACCCTGCCAGGAGGTGGCATCCTCACCCTGCTGCTCCAGCAGTACAATAAGGAAAGGAACCATAAATGCAAAAACCCAAAAGACCCATCAAGGAGTCAAAGCCCAACAGCAAATTCAAAAATTTCCAAAGCAAGAAATGGGAACATGAAAGACGGGGCCGTCGACCCAACTTATGATGGCCCCACACTTAAGGAATCGGCAACGACGGGAGGTACGGCAAACATCAAAGGGTAGAGAAGAGGGCAATGGCGTATCCAGAGGGGGCGACAGCGAGCCACTCACCATCGTCTCCTGGAAGTCTTTGCTGTCGACCGTTCCGTCCACTTTGTAAGTGCCAGACTGGTTCAGGTAGAAGTAATAATCAGGGGTCATGATGCCCAGGGTCTCCATCTGCTCCTTGGTGGCTCCTTCTAGGAGCTGGCAGAGAATGGCACAGCGTTAGTCAACTGGAATACTCAAAAAGAAAAACCGTTACACTCCTTGTGTGCTGGTGCCTCGTAGTGAGGAGACCGGGGGGCAAATCTGGGGTCCTCCCTGCATGGAGCTTGTGAGTCCTTCTCGTGTCTGTCTGCACTAACTTGGCTCAGGTGTTTGTGTGGTGTGTGTGTGTTCACCCTGTGATAGACTGGCACCCAGTCCTGGTGTTGTTCCTGCCTTATGCCCTATGGTTGCTGGGGTGGTCTCCACACACCACATACGTGACCCTGCCCAGGAGAGGGGCTTCAGTGACGGTGGAGTATGGCGCACTCATCTGGTTGCAGCTAAGACCTGCTGGGGGCGTATTGTGACCTGTCCATCCTGAGCTGGGACCTTTGAGGGTGGAGGACCACCTGAGTGCCTCTTACCTGGTAGAAGATGTGGAAGTTCCTCTCGTTCTCGTTCTGGTTCACCACCCGCGATTTCTCCAACAGGAAATTCGAAATTTTCCCTCCGTCTGGCTCACCTCCCCGGCTGAATTGGATCTCAAAGTACTTGCCCTGGAATCAGACGGACAAACGTCACACGACATGGGGGGGTAAAGACGAGAAACACTCACTGAGTCGAATGTTCTTCGCTGATTCTACTGATGATGCACAGTAAGCTGGTGACGCTAAGGTGGGGCGCTATAAACATTTTAAGGGTCTCCTAGCACTGCAGTCTGTGAGAAGCAACACGGACCACCAGATGACAACATCAAGAGACGGGACAGCGCAAGACCAGGACACCAAAACCAAACGTGTGTGTGTGCGTCACTTCTTGGGTAGAGGGTCCTCATGTTTCTCTTCTGAGTGTCACCTGTTTGGGACGTTTCACCTTCTAGTTTTCAACCTCGCGTTTCATCGTCTGCTGCCCTCACATTCACAAAGGCTGAGAAATGAAATCTGAAGATGGTGGTCCGGCCGCACCACTCGTCCCTTATACAGCTCTTGAAAGCCCACATTAAGTTCCTGAAGAACAGAAGACACTCTCAGTCCTGGATGGCAGCCAACGACCCCTGTGAGGGCTGAGGGCGTGCGGTTTTGAGTCTTGTGGTCGGCTGGATGGCTCCTTTTCTCACCACTTCCCCTTCCTGCTGCCGCCATCACCATCTGGTCAGGTGACATGCAGTGGCCCGAAATCCCCTGCCATCTGCTCAGAGGGGCAGCTGAGTCTTAAAAAGTGACGGAAGAAAGCCACCAAAGTGTGGGGGGGACGCGTCACCGGTCTTCTTGGCCCAGTTCACGTCACACTGTAACACAATCGCTTGGCACAGTCACCTTAGGGGATTAACGTTTGGATTTTTTCAAGCCATATTTACTTTTTCCCTATTATGGTAAACCTGCGTTGGTTTTTGAGTGAAGCACCTTTTAGAAATTACAACACGGGACGTCCCAGCCCTGGTGCTCCAAAATGGCTGAAAGGACGAGGAGATGAAGGAGAAGGACAAGGGCCAAAAATGTGAACATCAAAACCAAAAATACGAGTGAAGACCCTCAGTGTTAGGCGTCACAAAGCTCACAGTGCCGTGAAAAAGTATTTGCCCCCCGATGTTTCATTATTCATAACACTTCATTGTTTCTGATCTGAAGACAAGTTTAGTAGAATATGAACGTCAGGGCTCTTGTGGTGCTTGAAGGCTCGGGGTGGTGGTGCTGGCGGACTGTCTTGGCCTCTTCAGCACTGGGTGGGGGACAGCGCCTCTGGATTGGCAAACTAAGGAGGTGGTCTCCATCTGTAAGAAAGAGGACCGGAGGGGAGCTCCAGCTTTAGGGGGGAATTACACACCTCAGCCTTCCTGGGGCGGCCTGTGCCAGGGATCTGGAGAGGAGGGTCTGGACATTGGTCAAGCCTTGGATTCTGGAGGAACAATGTGGACCACTGGAGCAGCTTTATACCCTCATGAGGATTCTGGAGGATCCATAGGAGTCAAACCAACCAGTCTACATGTGAAAGGCATACGACTGTGTGGAGACAGCGATGTGTCTGCTGGCCAATCAGAGGAGTGCTACATAAGCTACTACCTCCTCCTGGGGTGGGCACATATGTATGTTCTGGGGTCAGCACTGGGCACTGTGTTGTCGCGTTGAGAGAAGCCAACCAAAAGGCAACACTCTCCATTTACCAGTCCATCTCTGTTCTTACCCTAACCCTATGGCCATGAGCTTTGGGCAGTGACTGAAAGAACGAGACCACCATGGATACAAGTAGCAGAAGTGAGCATCCTTGGTGGGGTGTCTGGATGAGACCCCATCAGAGATGGGGTGGGAGCACAGACAATCTGGAGCTGCTGGTCCACCACACTGGTCTGGGCTTCTCATTTGGATGTCATCTTGAGGTACCCCAGATGTGCCCACCAGGTGGAGAGATTATATCTGCCAACTGACCTGCAGACACCTCAGTAACCCACCAGCAGAACTGGAGGAGGTGGCAGGACATCTGGGCATCTTTGCTTAGACTGCTGCCCCTGTGACCCCGATAGGTGACTGAAAATGGAGGGAATTGGCAAATGGCGACCTGAGTAAACACAACACGCACTTTTAAATGGCTGTTGAGTTTGTTGAGGGGAAAAAGTTCACCAACACATCTAGCACCCTTGTGAAAAAGTAATTGACCCCCTACATGTAATACTTAGCTGTGCCACCTTTATCAGCAGTCAAACACTTCTGGTACCAGGAGCTGACACTTTGCCATCACAGTGGAGAAATTTTGACCCCAAAGTTTATGGGGGCAATTACTTTTTCACATGGCTGATACAGGTGTTGGCGAGCCTTTTTCCTTCTATAAATCAAACCACCATTTAAAAACCGATTGTCTTTTGTATTTTACTGAAGTGGTTTGGAGATCAGAAGCAATTTAATTGTTGTAAATAATAAAAAAATCGAGGAAGTCAGGAAGGGGGGCAAATACTTTTTAACGGCGCAGTAAATAAGGCTTCATTCCCAAAACTAGGCCTTAAAACGCCAGTGAGGCCTTGAAACGTAAACCAATCCTCCAGAGCTCAAAGTAAGCCTGGCACCAAACTCAAGGTCAGAATTTAGAGGAAGAGGGGGATGGGAAAAGCCCCCCCGGCCCACCTGACAGGAACAAGGCACAATAATTTGAAGTCCTCTGTGCTCTCCAACCCAGACACACAGAAGCCATCTGCATGGTGGCATAGGAAACGGCATGCTGCCATATCTACGCTCACACATTACAGCTGGTGCCAAGCAATAAAAGCACAAAATGGGGTCCCCAAAGGGGACATTGAGGGCAAAATGGCAAGGCAATTACATCATCAAAATGACGTTAAAAAAAAAGAATAGTGATGCCAAAATGGAGTGGCCCCTGCCACATATGACAATAAAATGTCCATTATCACTGACATCGCTCAGCAGGGCAGTATAAGGAATCGTCATAATCGTCATCGTTGTGTCATCGCTGTCCACTTAGCCCGTCCTTCACAGACACAGCAACCAAACTGAAAGCAGAGGAATAATCCAGCATAACAGAAGATGACAGGCTGGAACTGGCTTAGTCCAGTCCAGGGTCACAAAGGGCTTCAGTCTACCCCTGGACAGGGCACAGTGCCCCCTCATGGACACACCCATCCCCAGTTCATCCCAGGCCGTTGGGATTGCCTCCACCCGGACAGCGACTGGATTGGGGTCTTTGAACCCTGGATGTCAATCTGTGAGCCGAGTGAATGTGAATCTGCTTGAGTCACATGACTAATGACTAATCTGGGCCATGCCAGGGTGAGTGTGGTGCCAGGCCATGCCAGGGTCATGTCGCAGTGGCAGGTACCTGTTGTTATCGTCACACAGCCCCTTCCATGGAGGCCCCTCTGAAAATCACAACTGGCACCACAAACGTCTTTAAAGTACCACCAGACCCCGATGGAGGTGGTGGTGGTCCAACCACACTTGAGCAGGACTTGCACCCCACCTGATTCACTGGGCAGAAGCTGCCACACAGGAAAGATGAGTGAGTGGCAGTGTGACTTTGAGCCCCCCGCTCACCTTCATGACACAAAGAGCAGTACAGTAGAAGATCTGAGCCTTGGCCACCGATGGGCAGCTGTGCCCTTCCTTTGCCCGGCCACCTCAATGAATGGAGAAAGCAGGCTGACCAGCTGGCAAGGTGAGGTCATGGAAGAAGAGGGACATGGATGACAAACGGCAATGGGAATGGTCACGGGGTGCTGGACACCATACTGGGCAGGGGGGGCACAGGTGCCCCATACCAAGGAGAAGGCCTGCAAAGCTGTCAGCTGGCACTGCGCTTAATTCAAACAGGAACTCACAAATCTGCTGGAGTTGTTGTTGCGGACCGTCTTGGCGTTCCCAAAGGCTTCCAGGAGAGGGTTGGACTGCAGGATGATGTCCTTCACGTGCTGGAAACAAAAGAAAAGGTGGGACAAAGAGTGAGTGGACTTTAAGGTCGTACCCCGTGGTGGGCGTGCAGTTTCTCAATGTGGAGACCCTTGAGCCTGAAAGACATGTGGGCATCACGCAGGAGCAGAAGAGGGAAAGGAAATCGGGAGAAACGCGGTGGGAGGACGCTGTGAGGTGGACCCTCGTCTCTGAGCACATCTCAGACTGGTGACTGCCACAAGGGGGCGCTGCAAACCCCCACACCTTGTGAAGATCGTCTTGTGGCTGGCATGGCGTTGTGTGTTTGGGATGACAGAGAGGAGTCGGGAGTAACGAGAAGAAGAGGAAGAAGAAGAAGACGTAAATAGCAGGGAACTGGGGGGGGAGGGCACTGAGGGAATAATAATAACAACTACAAGACCTTCCAAAATGTACCTCATAATGAAGATAAACACAATAAGAAGAAGAAGAACAATACAATACAACAGCAGATGAACTTCTCATGATAACTCCTCTGTTTTTATACAAGTGCTCATGTCAATCATTTCTTATTTTATTGATTTATTAATTCCATCCCTCAATCCACGATTCTTTTGCCCCCCCCCCCATAATTAGCCCCTTTTATGACTGCAGGCCATCAACCAATCAGTCAATCCATGAGCCAATCAGATCCCTGCCTGATAAATGAGTGGCCCCGCCCCTGCTCGCTGCACCTCCACAATTCCAAGTCGGCCATTTTGTGTCCCGATCGCCCAGCTCGATGGCGGCCCGCTGTGACTCGCCGACTGCGCTCTCTTTCTGTTGTACACACACATGTGACTGAGCGGTCGATCGAGTGATGACGTCCTCCTCGTCCGCCGTCACTAGCAGTGCGCTCACCTGAACCTTCTGGCCTCCGCCCGACACCTTGGAGATGTATCCCATGATGTATTTTGCCGCCACCGTCTTTCCGGCTCCACTTTCACCACTGTGAGGAAGAACATGAAGGTGGACAGCGTTAGTGAGAGTCGTGCCATCTTGGACTAGTGACATTAACCCTTTGCCCTCCCGCCTTCATCTTGGTCATGTCTTTGTCAGGTGCCACACTTGTTCCCAAACACCTCCTTGATTATGTTGTTGTTGCCAGAAGGTCCAAGTGGATGAACACATCAACTCCAAAGAGCCCTGCTGGGATCCAAACTTGGGGTCTCCTGACTTGACCCCAATGTTCTCACTGAGTGTCCTGGGTGCCCCCTTGACCTGAGCCCACACACCCCTCTGCGGACCGCCCCCTTACCTGATGATGACACACTGGTTCTCGCCGTCGATCAGCATGTTCCTGTACATGTTGTCAGTCAAGGCGTAAATGTGCGGCGGGTTCTCGTACTGAGCCTGCCAAGAGAAAGGGATGACATGTCAGACGGGAGGGAGAAGGACACCAAAGCTGGGCACCATGTAACTGACTCAGCCTGGCACTTCGGGGAGAGAGTGGCTCCCTAGCAGCACTCTGGCACCACCTAGTGGTGGAGGGACTCTCAGTGCACAGCACATTGGAGGTGGAAACTTCTCCTGTCATCCATCCTGAGACACTTTGAGCAAACATCCCATCTTCTTCATTCCACTAGCAGCATGGGGAATGCCAGGCTATGTGGGTTCATTTACAGAAGATGATGTCCTGATGTCCAAGGAGACTCAGGTGATCCTCAGCCCAAACCTCAGCCCGGTGGTCCCCCATACGGCATCTGCAGGAAAGAAGGAATACTCACGGCCCCCTGGTACAGCTCGACCTCTCTGTCCGTGAAGTAGGGCATCTGCTTGAAGGGGTTGACAGAAATGAGCACTGAGCCGATGTAAGTCTGTGGGGGGGACGAGTCAAGGAAGCCGTTAGAAGTGCCCCCCAAACTGGGCAGGGCAGGGCAGGGCAGCTCTTGGCTGTGTCACAAACTGCACCAGACACACACACACATACTTCTGACCCGTGTAAGCTGCCTTGCACACGCACACACATGCACTATGTGGACACACACCCAGACACACACACACACACACACACACGCACACCCAGACACACACACCCAGACACACACACACACACACACACGCACACCCAGACACACACAGACACACACACACACACACACACACACACACAGTGTGTATTCACAGTCACTCATGTTTGCACACACACACTCCTCTACAGTCACATTCTGCTCCCGTTGGCCAGCTTTCAGTACACACACACTATACACCCCCCCACACACACACACACACAAACACACACCAACCGCCCCCCCCACCACGTGTGCCCACTTCCCAAACTCCGTTTCCTTTAAAAGAGAGAAGTTTCTTTTTGCAGACTCATGTGAAACAGGAACCTCTCTGCCTGAGCGTCCCTGCAGGCGTACGGCTTGGGCTGGTGGTGGCAGTTGAGGGGGGGGGGGGGTCTCAGAAAAAACCCCCTCGCCCATCCACTGGCTGACCTTTCATGGTGCGTGACACAAAGCTGGACTTGCTGCCCCACATGATGCCCACAATTTGTTTCTCTGCTGGCCACTGGAAATGGCCAAAGCTGCGGGCACCTCCTGTGGGGGCCCAGCCATTGGCCACCAGCCTCCCTCTGCATCCCTGTGTGGGTGAGGCCATCAGAAAGCTTCTGGAAACTGCAGGAAGAGGGCACCTGACCCCCCATTCCCCCCCCCTCCTCCACACACACACGTAAACACACACCAAGAGCCACGCAAGCACACACACTGCTATACAAAACCAGTGCTGTTGGCATCACTCACAAGTGGCACATCACAGACCCTCATAGTCCACCCACCAACCAGCTATCAGCCCCATTAAAAATGACCCCCTAAAGGCCACCAGGAGGTAGTGCTGACCTGAAGTAACCTGTGGGCTTTACTGGCAGGAGACCCTCTGTTCTCAGGGCGCCACCTGGCTATTCCCCAGGTAGGCAGTGCCAGTGCTTGACACCTCAGAGGACAAACTCATCAGAATGCTTTTAGGTGTGCCCGTTGTTTGGCCCACTGCATGAAGCCCCTCTCAGCTAGAGGCGTCTCAGCTCCCTATGTGTAGTATAAATGACTGATGACCTTCAGCTCCTCTTAGCCCCCCACTAGAGCCCCCCTCATATCTTCCTTCCATTCCCTGTGCCCATTTTAAATAGCCGATGACCTTCAGCCCCTGTCAGGCCACTGCTGGAGGTCTCCTTAATTGTCATCTCTAGGCTCCCCCATTCCAGTGCCCCACCCTGTCTCTCCTCTGCCCTTGCCCATCAGAGGTGATGCCCCCCAGCCCTTATGTTTTCATCACTGGTGGTCTCTTCACCATTTCTGGTTCATAAGTAAAGGATACAAATATGTAGTCATCGTTGTAGCGTTTCTTGAGGTTCTCCACGATGGCATCATCAGTGATTTTGGACAGGAGGACCATGTCATCCACTCCGCTCTGCTTGACATTTTGGCTCTGCCAGTGGTATTTGCTGCCCTAGAAGACAAAGCGGGCATTGAGTGATGCTGTCACTTTAGCAGGTCAGTGCCCCTGCTGGCTTTCTTATGTGCCTTCACACGTGCAGACCAGCTTTGTCCAGCATCTCCTGTGCCCCTCGTAATGTATTGGGGGGTGATGGCCTTTTTGTCCTGCGCACATGATATTGACCTGGAACTGTGCCCACAGGTAAGCCCCTGCTCAAGTGGGCACCAGCAACAGATGTTGTTATTTTCTTGGTGCCATTGAGACACCTGCTTTACTCGGGCACCTCTTCAAGCACCTCATCCACAGTCTGAGATGCTGTGCCACCTTGGCACTCTTAAAGACACTCCAGGCTGCCGCTCCTTTACAAGCAGATTTGGTGCTGATGACCACTGGACCCTCTTGGTCCCCCACTAGAGACCCCCTCATGACTTCCTTTCACATTGAGTCAATAAGGCAAGAAATCCATTCCTTGAGGTCACAAACCTCAAATTAGCCAAACAGAAGTCCAAAGAACACCCAAGAAGAGGCAGATAAAGAAAAAGAAAACCCACCAATCACAGCAGTGCGCTGCCTTGATGGACGACACCCCCTCCCTTGTGCCTCGAGGGCACTGCCATAGCAACGAGACCTCCAAAGAATCCACAAACAGGGCCAAACCCAGGCAGCCTGACCCCCAACACCAACGGCAGGCTGCACGCTTGTAAAGTTCAAAACATAATATTTAATATAAATGTACACCCCCCCCCAAATATGACGAAATACACAGAAATGCCCTGCGAGGGAGAGGGAGCATCATTAGGAATGACAAAGCCAGCATGGTGCTGCTGCCAAAATTAGAAAGACTCGAAAGTGGAGCTAAAAACCCTAATTAGATGGACAATGTCCTGGGATGACCGCCCCCCCCACTACATCCATCCATCCATTTTCCAACCCGCTGAATCCGAACACAGGGTCACGGGGGTCTGCTGGAGCCAATCCCAGCCAACACAGGGCACAAGGCAGGAAACCAATCCCGGGCAGGGTGCCAACCCACCGCAGGACACACACAAACACACCCACACACCAAGCACACACCAGGGCCAATTTAGAATCACCAATCCACCTAACCAGCAAGTCTTTGGACTGTGGGAGGAAACCCACGCAGACACGGGGAGAACATGCAAACTCCACGCAGGGAGGACCCGGGAAGTGAACCCAGGTCTCCTAACTGCGAGGCAGCAGCACTACCACTGTGCCACCGTGCCACTACATTATATCACAAATTCCCTGAAATCCCATAATGGAGTCCTCATGTGTTACACTGCCTTGTATTTGTCACATGACCTCGGGTGACAAGATGGAGCACCATGAGTGGCCATTTATTGATTAAGATTCCCCCAAATAGAAGAGTGTGACAACAATGTCACTTCAACCAGAGTCACAGCTCATCCTGTGTCCCCACCCCTCCTCTTATTAGTCTCTGGTCCTGCTTGGCCTTTGACCCGTCGTGCCCTCTGCATGGGGCCAGGCAGCCTGGCCTGACTAAGCATGGATGCCATGGGAGATGGAAAAGAGAGAAAGAGGGAGATGGGGGTCCTTTATTAGCCTCGTCTTCATATTAGTTCGGCCCCCCAATGTAATTTAACTGGTCCTGGGATCAATGACACCAAGAAAATAACAACAACGTCTGTTGCCAGTGCCCACTTGAGCAGGGGCTTACCTGTGGGCACAGTGCCAAGTCAATATCACACGTGCAGGACAAAAAGGCCAATGCCCCCCAATGCATCGGGCACTAGGAGGGGCACAGGAGATGCTGGACAATCTGGTCGTGGTAGTGTCCTGGGATGACTGTTCCCCCCCCCCCCTCCTGTCCAGTCGCCAGCCTTGGTGATGTCACGAGCCGCACAGCCCTGGGGAACTCTGGGAAAAATGAAACATGGAAACAATCAACAGAATTGTCACCTGAAAATGGCCACACCCACAAGAGAAATAAAATGGAGTGACGGGAAGACCCCAACATCCTTCACGGGAAGCGCTAAAAACTCAGCCTTTCGTATTCCTCATCCAAGTTTGCGGACCACCAAGACCCTTTTTGTCGACCCTTCTTTGTGTCTCAGGGCGTCACTTCTCTCTCTCTCGGTTTTCGACTCTCTTTTTGTCTTTTCTCCTGTTTCCTTTTCAAAGAGCCTCGCTAGTCATCTCCCATAATCCTGACATTTTTAAAGCGTCCTCTCCCCCCCATTCAGAGTTTTTGAAATGAATGTTTTTTACCCTTCTTTGTTGGGCCTGTGCAGGCCAAAAGCCTGCTTGTAAAGTTTAGGGCCAGGCTGAGTTAGTCATTCAGCTGCCGCTGGAGCCTCGTGGCCAACCTCCGGGAGATAAGCTGGGCTTTTGTGGGGCCCAGCAGATTGGAAGTCCAGGTAAACGGTGGCCCACTGAATGTCCCGGAATATGTGGACATGACGTCCCACCAAACTCGAGGGTCTCAGCAGGTCAGCTGGCAGAGATTGTGGTTTCACTGGTTTTCATCGCCATGCAGTCCCACGACGGTACGAGTGAAGTGAATTTCAAGTGAATCGTTGGACTCATCGCTGGGCCGACTCCCTTTGTGACTTCAATCACGTCACGTCTTCACCCCCAGCTGTTTTAAGGGTCTCTCCTCCTCAGCTGCTCTCCATGGTCCTCGGTCAGACACCAGACACTGGTAATTTTACAACTGAAGCACGACCTCAGCGCCATATCATCTAACACCCAAAAGGCCCTCGTCACGGCAGGATGAGTGACCAGCGGGTCAGCCAGAATGACTTGTACTCGTCCTGTCAAAACCGAAAAACACGAGCCAGAACTCAAAGGGCCTTACCCGACACCGAGAAACCACTAAGCCACACGCCAAAGCCTTTTAGAAAGTAGTGCCACCCCCTGAAGGGTCACGTCAGTCTTGTCACAACATGCCACGTCCCCTCACAGTCATCACCTCCTGGTAACAGAGCCACCGGTACAAAAGAAAATGGCAGCACAGAAATGTCAAACCACAGCGTTAACACTAGACGGTGTGTGCCTCCTTCTCTCAGACCACCACAGCTAGACCCTCGATCCCGGTCTGAACCCAAAGCTTCTGCCTGTGACCTTTCAGCCGGGGCTCCCCTGCTAGCTGAGATTCAGACGTCTCTCTAGGTCTGCTTTGTTCACGTTTTAGGTTGGTTTTGTCAGCTTTAGGTGTCTTTTATGGGTGGTCCCCAAGGTGGCGGGCCCACCTGACCATCACCATCATGGGTCTGACCTCATCCCTATGAAGCCTGAAGAGACCCACTGGCCCATGTGGTTCATGGAAACTGGTGAGTTTTTTGCTCTTTTTGATTATTTTTGTGACTGTCGCTCAGTTTTCCTCCCTGATTTTGATTTTTGGAATTTGTTTGCTTTTGGGATTGTCAGCTTTGAAGTCGTCACCTTCTGTGTCTTTGTGCTCCTTGCAGCATTTTTGTGAAAATAAATTTATTTATAAAGATTCTGCGTTTGCCCTTTTTTGAGAATAACCAGAGTTTGATGGTTTCCTCCCCTCTTGTGGGCATTTTGAGTCATTGTTGGGACTCATCGTACTCAGGGACCCCAAGATCATGACAGAAACGTGATGAGGGGGGGAGTGATGACCTCCTCAAACTTATCGGGCTTCGTATCCTTTTTATGGTAAATTGCATGAGAGGCTGACAAGGTGGGGAGGAAAAGAACAGCAGTGGCATCTGCTGAACGTCAAGCACATTGCTGAGGCTGCCCAGAGCATGAAGAAGAAGAAGAAGAAAAAGAGCAGCGCCATCTGCTGAGCCCCTGTCATGTTTTGAAATGACAGACTGCATACATTAAGGTTTCATTTTGCTCAGATGAACCAGGATGACCTCAATTTGCAGGACCCTTAAAGCAATTTAGCCATGGGGGTCAATTACCATCCAACGCACCTTTTTATATGTTCTTCCTGCAGGACCCCCCTTGGCTGGAATTCACATTTTTGGATTCTTTGCATTATCCTATGTAAGTACGCTGGCTGGGTTATGTTCCATGTGTTTTATGGGTGGTCCCCCAAGAGGTGTGGGCACACCTGCCAATCACTGCCAGGATCTGCCCTCCACGCTGAGGGTCTCTCACAGTTCCTGGTGGTTAGTTTAACATAAAGAAAACAGACCCAAAAAAAAAAATAAGTGTGAGCCCCAGTGGGTTGGGGGACCCCGGCTGAAAGATGGCATATTACACTGGGAATTTACAACTTAATGGTCTGGAGAGCAGAAAACAATCCGACTGCCAGAGGATCAAAAACTGGGAATGGAAATCAATATGGAGGGAAGTGAGTGAAGGAGCAAAGAACCAAGGAGTACAGCTGGCCAATCAGAAGAGTGGCAGGTCACATGTCCTGGAGCCCTCCGCCCCTCCTCAAACCGAAACAACAGCCTGCCTGATGAAGAAGAGGCAGAAAGAGCGACGACACGGGAACCGACGCTGGAGACTCAGATGCAGAGAGAGTGGAGAATGTCGCTAGTCGCTAAATGAACAAGCCGCCCTGGGCAGCACCCGCTGTGCCAGTGCTGATTGTCAGGAAGCTTTTCTGAGATGACATCCAGCCAGACTTTGGCTCTCTATTTCATTTTGGATTGCACTTCTTTTGATATCGTTATACTTTAATGACCGCCGCGTTGCTTCACATTTCCATAATTTGCCTTCATATCTGAAATAAATATGAGGGCACCCGCTGGGAGAAGACGGCTGCTTTCTTATCCACAGGGCTATCAGTAGAAGACCAAGTGTGGTAGAAGTGAGACCGCAGTTGGCCAAAGAGTGCTGAGCACCCGTATGTTTGTGTAGGTGGCAGTGAGTCCTGTGGGGGGTACTGACAAGTGACAAGTGCCCCCCTATATGTGTTTAAGTGAAAGGGATGGCATGTGGGATATTACAGAGTGACCGGCAGTTGGCCAACACTTCCATGTGATTGTGTAAGCAGGATCTGTGTGTGTGTGTGTGTGTGTGCTGATCTTAACGTGCAGGAGTAGACCCTCCTAGTAAACACACTTGCTAAGTAATTCACCGTCAAGTCCTGGAGACTAAAGGCACCGGTGACAAAGACCGGTGCCAACGACCCTGTGCTCTCTGGGTGTCCTCACACACCACAATGCAGTGGCAACATCTGCTGAGCGTCAAGCCAAACACAGGAGTGACAAGGGCAAAAGAGACAGAGCAGCACATAGCAGGGCACCAGGTAAGCCATAGAGCAGCCGCCTAATGTTGCGACTCCACAACGATGATGACGATGATGACGATGATGACGGACACATGCATGCCAACACACGAGGAGACGGTCAGACGCTCACATCGATGTTCACTACTTTTGAAAGTTTGATTGCCGATGTGCTCTCTTTTTGATATTATTTTATAGTCACCAGAATGGAGAAGCCCCTCTTGCTGTGTACGGACCCCCTTATTTATGTACTGGACGCCCGTGTTTCCTACTAAATTTTAATGTTGTTCCCGTAATAATATGTGAGCAAAATAAAACTTTATATCTGAACTAATGAAAAGCAGAGGGAGGCTCCTGTCCACCTCGGGGATGTGACACTGTGACAGTCACCAAGTGACGTTTCTGACCTTCCATTGTGTACTCAGGTCTAAGTTTGTGGCTACAAAACCAGTTAGGGCTTAAGGGGACACATTATGAGGACACGAGGTTGGTTGATGTTTGGGGTCTCGGTGCCCACACTTCTGATCCTTCTCTGCTATTCAGCTTTGATTATCAGCTGCTGCTCCTCCTTCGTCTTTGTGTCTTTGTCTCCATTAAGTCAGGACAGTCAAAGGGTGACACAAGACAAAGCGCAGCGCCACCATTTGCTGAGTGACGGCCACTTCCGTCTCTGTCCGTGTGCTCGGCGCTGACGGTTCCCCTTTTAGGTGTCACACACACAGAATTTAGAAGCCAGCAGCAGCGACTTCCCCTTTTGACCTCTGAGTCATTTTAGGTGACATCACCGTCCTCCTCGATTAAAGGCACAAGTGAGAGTGTCACATGTGAGTGACTTGAGTGGCTCGAGGTGCGGCAAGAAAGGCCATTTCAATAAACCCCTGCGGTCTGTCTACGGGGGTCTCAGTGGTGGGCTCCATGATTGGGGGCCGCCGTCTGCATGTTCTCCCCCCACTTTGACTTTCCTCCCCAGGTGAATTCTAAATGAAGTTGTGGCCTGGTGGGTGTGATGGCGCCCCCTACAGGGAGGGCTGGCCAAGACCCTGCACTTGACTACTGGACTACTGGATGAGTGTGTGGGCTCAACACCTCCATGAATATCCAATCTGACATCGGGATGAGAGACCCCTGATGACGATGGAGGCCAGGATTTTAGGTGGGGGTCCCAGATGTGCTTACTTGGGGGCTGCTGATTGGTGAAGTGGGCCTCAGGGTCCAAGTGGGGTGACAGTTGGTGTCCCTCCAGCCCCACGCTCAGAGAAGGTATATAAATGAGTTGTGGGGGGGGGACTCAAACAGACAAGCTGCCCCCAATTAAGGGGGGCTATTTTTCATTTCCATGTTAAGCTGGAATGTCTCAACGCTTTGTGTTTTAACCACTGAGTTCTGGGCAGTAACACAAGGGGGCGCAATTCCACTTTCTAATCAGCATCCACTGGCTGGATGGGGCTGGTCGATGGGGAGTGCCAGTCTGTGCCAGGGTAATGGCCTTGTGGGTAACAATGTGAGGATGGATTTGTAGAATTAGGACTTTGGGGGTCAGTGCCCTCTCTTTATTTCAGTGGAGGGAGAGCAGGAGACCGTCCAGAAGTCATTAGGGAACAGCAAATAATCCGGGAATGTCATCACCTGGATGGTCATGGAGGGACAAAGCCTCACTGAGCGGGTAGCACGCTGGGCACTCCGGCTGCAGCTCTGCAGTGTGTCACTTGTGGCCTGCTTCTTATTTTTACTTTGATATTTTGACTTCCTCTGCTGGCTTTTGTCTTCCTGTCATCGTTAGTTATGACTCAGCTGAAGGGGCCGCACTGTGAAGAGCTGCACTGTGACATGCAGCTGTAGGTGGCATGGTGGCACAGCGACTAGCAACTGCTGCCTCACAGTCGATGGCTGGCATCCGTATGTGTGGAGCTGGCACGTCCTGTCATTTGAAGACCCAGCATTGGCTCTCTTGGTGACAACCACCACATATTGGACAGGCAGGAGACCCCGAGGGTTGAAGTAACTGCAGAGAAGAGAGGGTGAATAAACACCCAGCTGACGTGTGGCGGATCAGTGCCACCAGGGCTCAAAATCTCACGACTGCCACTGGAGGGCAGCACATCCGCGTCACCTTCCAGAATGGACCCTCGACTTCATGGTAACGGCAGGGGGTCAGCCAGGCATGCAATGCCATATGTTGGCCGTATGCATGATGCCCTCAGAAATAGCTTAGGAAAGGCTCAATGGCAGGACTGGTGGTCTGCGTGCCAAGCTGTCAACATTTTTGACCATCATGGATACAAAAATCCAGAGGTAGGAGTGGCGTGTGCCACTAACTACAGCTGGATCAGCTCAGGCATTACACAGCTGGCACTCCTTTCTTGTGCTGCCAGACCACATGTGTCTGTTATTGGGGTCATCACTGGGGTCTTTGACCGGGTACACCCTCTGGCCCGTCCCCTATATGATGCATTGCAGCACAGGGCACCTGTATGAGTTATCGCCACCCAGACAAAAAGCAGCTCAGGAATGGGTCACTGGCAAGACTTTGCCCATTTCAAGAAGCCTGGCTCAGGAGTCAGGATGGGACTAGGAACTGTGCCACATGTTGGCACATCGAGATTTTCCATTGCCATCTCTTGTGAATTTCTTTGTGTGGCCAGTGTATAAATGGCAGGGACACTTATGTGATCATCTTCTGTGCCCTCTGGTCATGCCTTAGCAGAATGTTTGCCAGCAGAGCACTCAAAGATCTCAGGCCTGGTCAGACAAGCAGGGTCTGGAAACAGAAAGGGTGCCCAGTAGGCTGGCTGACCTTGAAGAGGACCCTATGGAAGGTGGCCTGCGCCTCTGTCCTGTGGTCACCATTGAGTTCGTGTGGCCAAAGCCTAAGGTGACCGACCTGCAATGGCAGTCAGGGTGTCGTGATGACCTCAACTACTCAAAGCCCTCACATGGGTGCCCCCTGGAGGCTCCTACAGTCTGGCAGAAAAGTCATGAAAAGAACCCAAAGGAGAAATGTTTACAGAGCGAAGCCCCCCAGGGGCAGAACAAAGCGACTTACAAATAAAAGGCAAAGTGAGATGCTGCCAAGCCACTAGATGAGGTGGTCTACCCACTGTGCCACCTCCATTCTGTTCTCCCAACCCCCTTGTGGCTGGCATTTGACCCGTCTTATGGCACCTCACTACAATAGGACATCAAACTGGATTTGAACCCAGGACCACCTCCATAACAGACAGGAGTAGCGACAAGTGCCAGATTTTCTGGATAAGCTCCAGAGAGCCACTTCGGGGGTCTGGAATGACCAGTGACCCCAGTGAAGGTGCAGGCCCTGCAAGGTCTGGGCGCCCCCTAGCTGGCACTGCAAGCCTTGCACACACGTAGACGTGAGAGGGAATTCCATGCTGGGGGTCTGGTAGGCATTTGGACATTCAACTGAGAGCACCCAAACATCAAAGACGCCATTGGTGTGTGGCATGAGGAGCCTCTGGTAGGGTGAGATCTTCCTCAAGGCGCTATATAGAATGCTGCTCTGTTTTAACCATCGACTGACACCTTATTGGATTTCTTCTTCCTTCCCCTTGTTTGCCTGTCCTTGGTCGCTGGGTGGTCTGCACTGCTGCCCACTATAAACTGGAGCCATTACTCTCTCACTTTTTTTTATCACACACATGAGGGGCATGAAATCATCAAACGCACGATTCACGTGGCATGATGGGAATGATTGTGGTCTCCTAGGACCCCCTGTGTTCTCCTTGGCTCCGTGTCGGCTTCCCCTGAGGACCCTTTGTGTGTGATGGGCTGGCACCCCCTACAGGATTGTTCTGGCATTGCAAAATACTGAGAGGAGATGAATCGATGGATTCATGTGACTTAAAGCTGGTGGTATGGTGGCACGATGGCCAATGCCACCCAGTCCTGGGTTCAGTTCCCTGCCAATCCACACAGAGCACAGCAAAAGCACCAGGAGATCCTAACTGAGAACAAATCCTTTCTTTCCTCACATTTTAACAACTGATGCCCCCCTCTAATCTGAATGTGCCCATCCGTCTGATGTCACATGTAGCACTGAGGACGAGGCAGGACCCCACCCTGGATGGGAGGCCCATTGGTCACATAGGGAAACTTCTTCGGAGATCCAAAAAGCAAAAGTAAGTCCGCCATCAGGACCACCGGGGTCCGGGCCCCCGCTGCTCAACAGGGAGTCGGACCGCCCACAAGTCGCGTCTCTGCGCACTTCCTCTGCTCTTACAGTAAAGTGGAAGCCCTAAAGATAGAGTGGGCCGTTTTAGCAGATAACCGAGGCGCTTCAGCGTCCCCCCACCACTGACTGTATCTTCACATCTGTGATCGTAAACGGTCTGCCAGCGATAACTCGGCCATTTCCTCCGTTATTCATCGACTCTGGTCAGTTGTGATGGAAGGTCCAATCTGAAAATGCCAGCTGATGGCCGTCAGCAGGTGAGGTGCAACTGTCCACTATACCTCTAGGGGGCACTGGTGCCCACCTCACCTTCTGCTCCCCTAAAACTCTCTGTGGGGGCACACATTGTCCAAGAGGGGGTCCGTTAGCGACTGTGGCCTTTACTCACCCAGCAATTCACACACAGACACAGCGTGCAGCTTTCCCTAGCGGGGCTCATTCCAGGTGAGACAAGAGTCGCCCACTCGAAGGAGGGCAAAACAGCCTCCACCGTGTTGGGGGTCCTAAGCATGGGCAGCAGCAACGTCTTCTGTCCATCCGTAGGTCAGCGAGCTCTGGGGTTCCATGCAGCTGTCCGTTCTCTTTGAACTTGGGGACAATGTGTTTGGTGACAGGCATGATCAGGACGTGGCACACAGTTACCGCAGAGCCTGACCCTGATGACCCCACCCAAGATGGCACACTCGACTCGTCTCATCATGGCACTCATCCCATCTCCCTGTCAGGACCACGCTGTCAGTTGGATTCCCATTGGACATAAAGCCCTCATGGGGTCCGCCTGCAGCGCCAGAGACTAAACCCACCCAGACTGACCGAGGGCTTATGTGGAGGGGCTGTGCTGGCGGAGGGGGCAGGCCCACCCTGTCACTTTACAGTCTTCTGTGTGTGTGTGTGTGTGTGACCTCCCTAGTGGACAAAGAATTCCATACCACAAATGGCATCACCCACCAGTGGGCACACTGCAGAGGAGTTAGGACTGAAAATGTCTTTGTGATGGCAATCACTAAGGAAAGGCGCTATATAGGGTCTCCAGGACCCTCAGCGAGTCTCCCCCTGCTCTTTGTTTCATTGACCTGCATGACTTCCTTGGCACCCATCTGCCATTCCATCCATATTCTGACCCCCCCCCCCCCCCACATATTCCACTCCAGCAGTGTTGGGATGTCAGTCACAAATCCTAGTGGCTCAAAGTGGGTCGAGGTGCCCTCGCTTAACTGAATGGCACCCCCCGGTGCCCAGTTTTAGAGGTGCAACTGCTTTCAGTCAGAACAAGATGGTGCTGGGAGGTTTGGGGGGGGGGGGTACTGCCACTGTCACGGGTGACGTCTCCATGAGCCACTAGCCTGTTATCACCTGCTGAGGGCACTCACTGTCACCTCTGACACTTTAAATGAACTGGCAATGAACCAAAGTCTCGATTCCTGTCAAGATGACAAAATAGGTGACATTGAATGGCAGTGAATTTCATGTCTGTGACCATCAACCTGTCTGTCATAATCGGTGACTGTCACCTGTGCATTGTGGTGCCAGTAGGGGTGTAGCCAAGGGGCAGCTTGACAGATTTAACAAAGTCATTGCTGTTAAATGCTTGTGGGTGGGTGACACCCTGCAGCCCCCTGTTCAGCTGAGGACCCCTGGAACCTGAGATGATTCAGCCCTCTGTGAAGTCCCCAGAGAAGCCACCAGTTCACTGGGAATCTGAACAAAGAGGCAGTGGGGACGAAAGGACACAGAGTGACATCAGGAAATCGATGAGCCGACTAACGGCCTCCAAAATGCCATCCTGACGTGGGGCTTCACCTCATCTTGTGATCTAACCCACGGTGCCCAGTGAAGACCCCCTAATTATCCGTTAACGGGTCAGTGATGTAAACAGTGACGCGTTCTAAGTGGGGTCCTTGGTATTCTGAGCCAGAGAGTGAGGTCTTCCTCAAGGCGCTATATAACATGCAGCTCTGCTTGCCCGGCACCTCACTTCCCTCGATTGTCTGTCCTCGGTCACCGCAGGTCACTGCCACTGGACACTTCAAGCTGGCGCTCATAGCTAACAGGGGATCGCGTGGCACAATAGCCATGACTGTCCTCCCAGGACTTTGACCCGGGTGCCCTGCCCAGCTGGAATGGCTTCAGTGTGGAGTTTGCATGTTCTCCCTGGCTCCCCAAGTAGAGCTTTATGCCTGGTGGTCCGGCGCCTCCCACCCACAGCTCCTTGTACCCCTGCAGTAGAAATACTGGGAGGAGATGACTGGACGGATTGTTGGCATTTAAACTGGGTGGCACTCCGGTTTGAACTCTCAATCCCTGCCAATGAGGAACAAACTGAACAGAAAAATGAAGAAACAAAACGGACGAGCAGAAGGTGAAAAATGACACCAAAAGCAACCAAACCCGAAAAGTCAAGATGACAAAACTCCGAGGCCGGACATCCCAGGAAGACGTGTGGTGACATCACTGGCCACGCCCACCCACACCCACGCTGTGAACTTTGACGATGATCATAAAATGACGCTTGTCATACGATTCCAACATTCCTGACGTCCATCGTGGTCTTCCAACTGCAGCCCACCATTAGTTTGATTTTACTCATAATGGACGGGTACCCATCTGGGGTTGGCACTGTCCCAGTCCCAGCTCCATGTTCTAGAAGAGCAGATGGGCACAGCCTCACTTCAGCGTGTTTAGAGTGGCACCTGCATGTTCACCCTGCGGTCAACTGGCACCCTGGGCAGCCGTGGCGCCTGAGGACTGCCATGTTGGGCTCCAGCTTCCCAGCGACGCTGCCCTGGATGTGGGCACGTGTAGAAAATGGATGTATGAGCAGCCAGCTGAAGGGCACAACGCTGACACCCTGGGCGACCCCAAGTGGACCCTCCTGATAAAAACATCGGCTAAAAAAATCAGCGGGAATCACACAAGGGGGTCCGCCATCGGCTCAGTCCACCACTCCTCCTCACTAAAGCTGAACTTTGAACACATGGGTAACGGCCGACGATGTGGCGGGCAGGTGATACCCACACAGACAGGCCAGGGGGTGCCCTGCACTCTGGAGAGCTCACCGGTGCCCACTCACAGTGGGCCATTGCACCGGGTCACCTGTCTCCAACTGGACCACCGCTAACGGCTGCCTGAAGCCAAGGTGCCCCCCAGGGGTAGCTGGCTGTGCCACTTCTCCCCCGCTGTGATCTTCTTTCACATCTTATTCTTGAATTTCTCTGATTGGTCAATGAGGGGCACCATGATAATGCCAAATGCCCCCCAAGTAAATGTACTGGTTTGGTCTTTTCACATTTATGTCTTTGTGGTGTGGTGAAAAAAAATGTGGCAAGCAGCGGGCACACAGTGACGGAGCCATTTTTAGGGTCAGTTTTTTTCTTCAAAGCTTGTGCCATGATGTGAAGAGTCTGGCAAGCAGGGAGTGCCAGTCTCCTGTGCCAGTCGCCACAGATCACACTAAGGTCACTAACGGTACCCCGTGTCAAAAGGCTTGCTGATTCACTGACACCTCACTGGGATGGGTGGTCTTGCGGGGGGACATGTTGAACTTTCCGTTCAATCCCCCCCTCCACTGTGTAGCTCATCTCTATAAATAAGCTGCATGAGAACGACAAACAAACAAGAAAGAAGAGACAGCTGAGGGTGAAGTGAGACCACGGAAGTGACAGGCAAGGTGGGCCGCCGACCTGCTGGGGACATGAGACGTGCCTACTTATGGAGGAGGCCATCATGAAGACCCCACGCACTAAGAGACCCAAGGATGGCCATCGTATTGAATGAGATGAGTGTGGTGATGAAGGGCACAGGGCACAGGGAGCTCCCCAAGTGGACCCAAGACCTGCAACACCCTCTTGGCCTCTCCTGGCATTAGTAACAGCAAGGATGGGACGGGATGCCACCCTGCTACAAGAACTTCTATGGGGGGGGCCGCATGACCAGTTGAGTTACTCTGTAGTGATGGCGTCGGGGGTCAGGCTCGCTCCCTTTGCTCATCCCTCCTCCACCGTGCACACCTTGTACCCAAGCAAGACATTTGTGGGTTTCACAAAGTGCCAGGCATTACACCCTGACCCCCAGGGCTCTATACCCCCATTGCACCAACATGCCATGCTGTCTGGACGTGCTAAACGCACAAAAACGGGAAGCTCATCCGACTCTTGACAAGTTCCTCATCTGTGTGGTGGCCCTCGTGCCAGATAAGAAGCTGGCACCTTAACAGCTCTCACTGCCGTCCAGGCGCCATGCATAACGGAGTTTACTTCTCTAATTATGGCGGCCTGGCGGCTCCTTGTACGGGCAGCTCTAGCCATGCGGCTCTTCTGCACAGTCGCCCCGCCTCTCTGTGGGGGGGCACTTTCACAATGATGTCACGGGTGGCACTTCCGCCTGCCTGTGCGCGATGAGCTAAGTGCTGAGAGCTGCTGGAAGTACAACTGCAAGGGCTGCAGGGCGCTATATACACTGAGGCTCAAGCCCACTCGTGCAGCATACAGAGGGGCCATATGGGGGCGCCAGAGTCCACTGGGAAGGTGGCCTCTCAATAGAACTAAAGGGGCACAGCATACACAGAAGAGAGGGTCAGCCCGGGGGCTGCAGGGGGCACCGGGGGTACAGCAGAGAAGTGGAGGGGCTTACATCCGTTATGTAGAGAGCGTTACACCGGAGACACCCCACTGTTGGTCAAGCGCATGGCAATTCAATAAGAAATCACTAGCAAAGACGCTAGACATGCCTGAAGTCTCCTACAAGAACACAAAAGATGGCACACTGTGCCAGGCTGCGGGTGCGAGTGAGTGAGCCTTCACTGCGGGGTATCAATCAACCAATCACAGAGCCAGCAGTGCCTTCAGCCTTTTACAGATTTAGCGACACTTCAGTTCTCAAATACAATTCTTTCTTTGTACGCATTGCAGTTGGTCAACAGACAGGGTAAGCAACCCACTCTGAGTCCTGCCACCAGTCACCAGGGAGCATTGAACCTACAGCCATCTGAATAAGAAGAGGAAGGTGCATCTGGATGCTGGCTCAGTGTCTGTACTCCTGCAGGAGGTGCCCACATGTGACTCCATGAAGTGCCAGTCGAAGCCCACATGGAGCCCCCCAAAGTCAATGCCCGCTACTGACACCCAACCCTGTGCCAAAATAAAAACACAACCATTGGATGTTGAAAATGGAGAAGACTTCGTCTGAACTAGCAGACTAAAGTAATGGAAGCGGAGCTCTTTGGAATTCATAATCAAGTGTAAGAGTGACACTCTGGGGTTTACATCGAGCCTTTTGTGGCATTTAGGTCTGTGGGTGTCACAGGTAATAAAATAACATGAGCTGTGCTGCCCATCCGAGACGGGTAAAAATCAAAGTCAGCCACATAGACCTTGTCGTTAACGCTGGACTTGCACCGTCTAAAGGAATCTATTTTGTATTCATGTAGTAATGAAGTGCATTGCATTTGTCATTCCAACAGATGGAGCATAACAAACATTTGTTATAATAAAATACATCACTAAGAATGTTTGTAATCTGTTGGAATAACCAATGCAATGCATATGTCTCTTTTATATGCCATTTGGTATGGATTAGTCAAAGCAGAGTTAATGTTTGTGATGTGCCATCTGTTGGAATCTCAGAGACATAGCACCAGGATGGTCACACAGACACTTATCCTTCTATTAAGATGGACTAGCTGTGCTATTCGTCTAAAATGAGCTGAAATCTAAATAATCAACGAAGACCTCAGCGTGAATGCTGGTAGTGCACCACCTATTGGAATGTGTTTCATAATGCATGTAGTAATAAATTGAATTGCATTTGTCATTTCAACAGATGGTGCATCACAAACATTTGTTATAATAAAATGCATTGCTACAAATGTTTGTAAGGCATCATCGGTTGCATATGCCTCTGTTATATGCCATTTGGTATGGATTAGTAAATACAGTTTTAATTTTTGTGAAATACCATTAGTTGGAATGACAGCCACATAGCAACAGGACAGACACACAGACACTCATCCTTTTATTAAGGTGGACTAGCTGTGCTACTAGCCACTAAAATGGCTTGAAATCTAAGAAATCAACGTAGACCTCAGCGTGAATGTTTACAGTGCACCACCTATTGGAATGTGTCCTGTAATGCATGTAGTAATAAAGTGTGTTGCATTTGTCATTCCAACAGATGGTGCATCACAAACATTTGCAGTAATAAAATGCCACAGAGTGCAATTGCAGCCTGCAACACCTGTGAGGTCAGTCATGTAATGCCCCAACATGACAGAATGCCCACAACATCAGTCATGAAATGCCCATCAAATGCCCAGCTACACTATGGTTAAGATTAGGAATGTGGGAGTTTCTCTGATTCAGAGGGCATTTTGTGACTGACATTGTTGGCATTCTGTGATGTTGTGGGTGTTACATGACTACGCAGGCTGCATTTTCACCCATCTGCCAGAGGGGATCCTACTCTGTTGGGCCCCTGAGCAACGCCCTTAACCTGAAGGCAGCACGTGGGGTGCTGTACAATGGCTGACACCAAAGGTCAGGCAAAAACGTAATTTCCCCTCAAAGATTAACAAAGTATATGAAATAAAAAAAAAATTAAAAATCTTATAAAATGTATTACTACAAACGTGTGTGATGCACCATCTGTTGGAATGACAAATGCAATGTTTTTTATTACCACAAATGTTTGTGATGTGCCATCTGTTGGAATGACTGAGACACTGAAACTGGATGGTCACACAGTTGCTTATCCTTTTATTAAGTTGGAATTTAATTAGAATATGAAATGTATGAATGTAAGAATAAATGCAAGAACACAGTTTTGTCTGAGGCTGACCTCAGATATTGCAGATGTGCATCTGAAATGACCTAAAGGGCAGTGCTCTGAGTGCCCCTCTCCCCTTTAATTCTAATGTCAGCTCTTCACTGAGAGGTGACACAAACACGTCACAGCCCGGGCTGCAGGGCAGATTCGCTGTTGACTCCCGTGGAGGTCTGCTTAGCTAGTTGTGTTAGTCACAAGAGCTTCAGGCTGATCCCTCAGATCTTTCCCCTCAAACCCTTCTGACTACTGCAGAGAGCCGGCGATGTGGGACATCCGGAGAGCAGAAAAGAAGATCCAGACAGCCAGGTGCCAGCAGGTCGTCCAAAGGGAGACCAGACATCCCACCTTCTCCATGTCTACAAGGTCAGTCCGGGTGGGGCTGATGAAACTCAAACACTTTGAATGTTCACAGACTGGACATCCACTTTTAAACATCAAGGTGCCAGGGTGGTCCTTCAGAGCGATGCCACAGGGGCTCCCAAAAAATCCATCCACATGTCACGGGCTCCAAACTGTGAATGAGCACTAAGAGATGGTCACCTGCAGATTTATGCACCGCCATTGAGTTCTGATTTTTAAAGGACCCTCGCTGCAGACGTCCGTTCGTAAGTTCAGGTTTTCTTACTCTGTTAGCCCTGCTAAGCTGCCAGCCATACATTCAAGATTTCAGTTTTCTTCTCCATATCAGGAAGTTCTTCAAAGCACCAAGAACTAAGTTCATGTGCAGAGACCCCGACTCAGAATGAAATGGTCCAGCAATGGCTCTCCACACACCCAGTTGAGGACCCTAAAGTGCATTTTTAGGAGTGCAGAAGACGCCCAGAGGTGCCTACTGACAAAAGCGCGCTGGGCAGTTCGACTCCATGCAGACTGGACGCCATAACCAAAGTCCAGAAGACACGCCAATGAGCCCGTCCTCCGTGTCGACGCCCGCATGAACGGAGAGGCCGAAAGTCTTCATGTGTAGGGGAGACCAGAGGGGGGCTGCAGAAAGTTGTAGGATGAAGACCCCCGCAGGCCCCCGGGTGACCCCCATCACTCTGAGGTATTTCCTGATTACGTCATCCTCATCCTCTTGGGTGTTATTGACGTCATGTGCACACCCAGAATGCCTTGCTGGCCCCGTGCCAGTCTAACAGGTTGTCCGGTACAATGTGCCCGCCATGCCCACCCCCAAACTCACAGTCTCCATGATGTAGTGTAGCATTCATGCTAAGAGTGATGGTGACACCACCACACTATGGCCATAATGCCAATACTTACCTCACAGACGCCCCCTCCCAAAATCGCCTCTGTGCCAGTGACAACAAAGTGACAGTCACTCGCCAAATCAGTGACCACTTCACGCCTCAAAAGATGGTTGTGTATGTCGCCTAATGGGCTGGCTGGCGCTGGCGCTATACGTGCCTAACGTGCCACACAAAACCTTACAATGTGTCCGCACTGGCTATCAATCAGCCAATCACAGCGCCATTAGGACAAGCGCCTTTGGGAGAAACTGCGACACTTCAGAGGTCAGCACCTGATCACAACTAGCAGCAACCACAACGTATTTCTTGTAGAGTCCAAAATCACACAAGGAGGCTTTAACTGGCCCTGTTTTGGGGGAGCCCCCCAGCCTTGACTCTATGAAATAAATCCATGTACGGAGAATAAAACAAACTGGAAGGGACCTTAGGAAAGGCAATTCAGAGATCGACTCCACGTATGTTCTGCAATGTGTCCACTCGCTCAGGGTCAGCAGTGGGCCTCGGGTTTTTAAAGTGCCAACTCAATAAGCCTCGCTGTTTGTACTCCCTTTGTGACCACGTGAACCAATCGGTCAAAGCTGACCACTCTAAAGAGAAGGGCAGTGCCCAGCGCCCAGCCTCCAGCACCCACCCTGGCTTAGAAAAGAAAGAAGTGCGAAGTCTACAAGTGAAGAGCCAATCCGGGACGGGACGCAGCACTCGGACACGCCCACATCCACTCAATTCAAAACACGTGAGCACTCCTCTAGCGGGACTCCAGCCTGAATATCCGCAGCTCCGCTCTGGAGCTCCAAGTAGGTGGAGTCGTCTCCAATTGGCAGTCCAAGTGGGTGGAGTTGACGCCAAAGGGTGCCAATAGAGTCCAGCTACAGTCTCTCTTGGGGGACCTCCAGAGTTCCGCCCACTTACATGACATTAGACTAAGTGTGAGACTTCTATTCCACGTGAGCCCCACTGCATTTGGGGGTGTGAAAGTAAAAGTACAATCTGAGCCGTTCCACCCAATCAGATCTCTTTGACACTTTCTCCTACATAACTTGTCCGCGCTGCCAGTGGTCAGATAACCCCACCGACCACCAATTCACACCTGAAGCGCGTCGCTCAGCCCGCGGTCCCCTCCGTCCACTTCGCTTCGACTCCGAACACAAACAGCAGGCGGCGCTCTGGAACAGACGTCTGTGTTCGCTCCTCAGGGTTCGTGTGTCATTTGCGGGGTGACGCACAGCGCACTTCCGGTCACTTGATGTTTTGTGATCAGTTTCATTGTTTGCTGAACGGAGCGCCTGAAGTGTTTCGGGGATCACCGGTGCTCAAGCACATCTCGGGTTTGCCGTTTGGAGTACCGGGTGATTCAATCTGTCCATCCATTTCCTAAGCCCGCGTTATCCTGCGCAGCGCCGCGGCGAGGCTGGAGCCCATCCGAGCGAGCATCGGGAACAACTCCTGGCCGTGCCGCCAGTCCATCACATGGTGAACACACACATCAGGGGGCAACCCAACATCCCCTGCATGTCTTAGTACTGGCAGAGGAAAGCCACGCTGACACGGAGAGAACCTGCAAACCTCAAGCCCGCAGGGAGCGCTCGGGATGTGGAGCCCGGTCTCCTTGTTGCTAACACTGCGCCACCACGCAGACCCCGGCCGCTCCCGCACGCCTAACACAAATCCATCCGCCCATTGGACTCCCAGCGCAGCTACACATCGGGGGTCGCTTCGCCTTCTCCCAGCTCAAGCGCTGATTACAACACAGGCGCCAGTTCCTCTTGCGCTGCCATTTCTAAGTGTGGTGCTCTGAGGAGTCCGTTAGGGCGGGGGGGTGGGGGGGTTTGGGGGGGTGTACAGGAAGTCAGAGACCACCGCGTCAGGTGTTTTCTTTTTGAGCAGCGGGTATTTATAGGACACAACGAATCAGCAAACGGCGAACCGATAAGCGGGCTGATCTGATCTGCAGGACCCTCGCCAGCCTCGCGTATTTGTCGGCACCTCGTAGTTTACGGGCCTGAACGTGAAAGTTTCATTTGGTTTGTCGCAGCGGCTCTGCTCGGTCTCAACCGAAATGTCGCCGGCCCGCTCACAATTTGTGACGCCACCTCACTTTTCTTTTATTTTGGCTTCGCCTGGTGCTGACCCCGAAACAAAGCCGCGATTCATCAAACGTTACTCCTCCATATAGCGCCATTCGCTACATGCACCGTCTCAGTGTTAATAAGAATGTGTCAGTATTCTGATGGCGGCTGAGGTTCTCGTGTGACTTAAAAAAATGAGCCAAGTCACAAAAAAGTCACCTGACCGGAACTCGGGGACACAAATTAGTAGTGCCAGGTCAGGCAACCTGGAACGGAGATGGGACCCCCGAGCGACACTGCAGGATAAGGACCAAGGCAAGAGAAACGCTGATCGGGGGGTGGGATTTGGTGGGGTAAGGAGGACAGACAGACGGTCAGACAGACGGACAGACAGACAAACAGACAGACAGACATGCAAATGGACAGACAGACAGACAGACAGACAGACAGACAGACAGACAGACAGACAGGGTCCACAGAGTTAAACTTCAGAGTTTCTAAAGAGTTGGGCCATAAAAACACTGAAGAGTTCATTCAGCTCTGGCCAGTTTACTGTGCAGAAAGAACATTAGGAGACACTGGCACAATATGGGAGGGGGCTTGTGGGGGGGGGCAGCAGGAATGGGTCCGGGGGGGGGGTGTCAAATCAACAGAGTGAGAATGAGAAGAACAGAAGATGAGCTTTGAGAGGACGAGGCTCCAAATAGAGAGAAAGAGTGGGACAAGACAGATGTGACTAAGGGGTGACCGAAAGGAGGACAGCTGGACAAAACCAGAAATCGATGACACAACAGGGGCTAACGTGTGCAGTGTGCCTAAGCCCCCCAAGGGCACGCCCAGCCCCCTCCCCACATGTGTCATGTGTGTGCTGCGTTGTTCGCACTTCGACTGCTGCAGGACTTCCTGTGACAACATGTGATACTTCAAGGCCCCTGGTGACAAGACATCACCCACCAGCAGCTCCTTTCTGGTTTCAAATCCCAATTGTGGTTCCGGATGTGTGGACATTGAAGATGAGCTTAAAGTGGACCACTGAGGTTCACAGTCACCTGGGGGCCACAAGACATGCCAAGTCCGATTGAAGACATGGCAGCAGCACAGCCACAGGAGGACACAGACACCCAATGTAAGGGGGATGAGGACCACCATAATCAAAAAATAACATGTGTCATGATGGTCATTGACAATGTGAATACTGGCCAAGGTGGTCAGCACTGACCCTGGCACGAGGACCAATACAAGAGGACTGTCCCCACAGAGCCATCCCGTGTCCATTTAGGGTACGAGTGTTGTGGGCAAACAGAAGGACAGCGGTGTGGTCAGTCTTGATGGTGAAGTGTTGAGTAGAGAGCCCTCTGGCAATGCAGGTGTGGTGGGAGAGCATGGAGAGGGCATCTATAGCGTGGACACACGTGACACAGATTCACAAACTGGCATCTCTCATAGTGAATGGAGAAGACCACCACCACTTAAGACTAGAACTGTTAGCGAGCAGGTGGGGTGCATGGCGTCACTGATGGGAGTGACCGTGACCAGCACAGGCCACCAGGCCTCAAGACCCAGCTTCTTTAAGACAGTTCATTGGTGCTACCCGCTGGTGATGAAGCAGTGAGTGAGTGAGGTGCCCAGTGTGCCAGTCCGAGTGCTTTTTAATCCCACAGTCACACATGTGGCACTCTGATGTCCTTATTGGGTCCCCCAAATGTGGGTTCAGAGCTACAGACCCCTCTGCTAACCCCCATAGCCCAGGAGAAAATTAGAGAATTAAAAAAAGAGGGCAAGATGTGAAGAGCCTTCAAAGGTGTCACACCTGTCACCATGGGCTGCTTTGTGAGATGCCCTGTAGTGGTACTCGCTGGGCAAGGCGCTGTATAAAATAACCAGTAAGATGCAGTGACCGGGCCAGGACAGGAGGTAATGGAGCGAGTCTCTCATCTTCTTGTGTATCCTGACATGTTCACTTAGTGATGTTAGCTCACAATGCCGGGGGCCTGCATTCAAATGCCACTCAGGTGTAGGACCAAGTGGCATTGCCCTTTATTCTTTTTCTTGTCAGAGCTTTCTCTTCTGTTTTTGGCTCAAACTCCAGTCTTGACGACACCCCCTGTGAAATTAGAGCTGCCACTGTGGGGCAGCTAAAGCACCTGATGAGGATGTTTATGCATCACAGGCGGTGGACACGCCAGGGGCGCACCTCGGTCACCATGACCCGCCTTTACCATCCTGAAGGGGCAAACCTGTGCAGTGAGTAGCAAGAAATGAGTTGTGCCAATGGGCAGCCAAGGAGCTCCACCCGCAGGCCGGTCAGGTCCGCCGGCAAACAGCCAATGAGATTGTGCGTTTGTTTGTGTCAGGTGATTTAGAGAGAGGCTGATGATTTGAGGAGAAGCTCGAGGCGTTCACATCAAGTGACTCAAAGAATGAAGACGACGAGATCGGCCGTAAAGCGTTCATGGAGTCATGTAGGAGATCAGAAGACCGAAAACCTCAACAGCAAATGATGGCTAAGCGCCACTGCAGTCGTGCAATCTGATTGGCTGGTCAAGTGCCACCAAAAAAAAAAAACAGTAAAGTGACCGACAAAAAGTTCAGAAATGTCAGCAAATCACCAGACGCTCCGCATGGGCAGCTCTTTACACAGAAATGAAAGGGGGAAGATAATTCACAAGTTTGGGGCATCTTTACAAAAGAAAGAAAGAAAGAAAGAAAGAAAGAAAGAAAGAAAGAAAGAAAGAAAGAAAGATGACAATAGCAAATGGCAAATTGTTTTTAAAATGCCATCCCCGATATTGGCCACTATTTAAAAATTCAAAAGTAAAACACAGAGACAGAAGATGGTGACGTGTCCGGCGTGTCTGATGTGTCCCATGTGTCTGTGTGACTTTTTCTCCATTTTCTTCCCATTTTCCTCCTGCCCCCCAGAGACGTGAGTTAAGCTGACTGGCGACTCAAGACCAGCCCTATCTGTGCCCTGGGTACCCTGTCTAGGGTGGGCTCCTGGTGTACGTCTGCTCATTTTTGGGATAGCCAGCTCTGAATTGGAATAAGCAGATTAAGAAACAGGACAGCCGGACAAACAGATGACATGGAGGACCACATGGTGTCACCTCAGCGCAGTGCAGGTCCTTTCCAGCATCCACGTGGAACACTGACGTGAAATCCATGAGAATTTGGCAAGACAGAGGAATGCCGTCCATCCCTGGTGCCCAGTAGATGAAGCCCCCCCAAAGTCCACTGGCATTTTTTTCAGTGAGGAATTGTGGGCCATTGTTGCCCTTCTCTGTCACTCAAAAGCATTTAAAAATGAAAGCCCTCAACAGGTTGTGAGTGCAGGTGGCTCACACCCCAGAGTCCCAGGTTCAAGTGCTGGGACCGTCACTGCTCGTGTGGGGTTTGCATGTTCTCCCAGGGTTTTTGTGGGTTGATTGAACACTTGAGCACCCTGTCCAGGGTGGGCTCTCACTTTGTGCCCGATGTTGTAAAGGTTAGCCTCTGTGACCTGGAACTGAATAACATGGGTACAGAAAATGGATGAAGGGGTGAAAAATGCGGCATTTGGCTCGTCTCACTTTGCAATGACTTGACGTCACTTTGGTAACACATGCATGCCCTCAATTAAAGGCGCTATATTAAACAGAGGATGGCAGACCAATTGGCTTGGATTGAAAATGGTTGAATGAATGGATTGACAGACAAGGATTTACAGGAAAATGGCATCTACACATCAAACAGCAGGAGTGGGCTGTAGCATCATGTGTTTAGGTGCCAACATGTGGGCCTTGGCACCCACCGGTACTGTGAATGAAAAGAAATAAAAGGGCATTTCTATCAATTGTTGTGGTGGGCCACTTGCTATTAAAGGCACTATAAGGAAGTTGACGTCACCCAGTGGGTGTTCTCCTACATCTGCATGTGGCTCCAATGTTCATGGCAACTTCAGGGCATCACACCTGCCTACTGTGGATGGACTCGTGCCCACTCCGTTACTTCAGCATTTGGCAGCACTTTGTGAAATCGTTCAGTCCGCTGTGTGCGCGGGTCACATGTTGGTAAGCCAGTAAGTGGACCCCCTGCATATCAGGGGTGAGATATGTGGACCAGTTCTGTAGGGGGCGCTCGGCCATACTTTAGATTTGCCAGCTGATAGTAAAAGTGCTATATGACGAGTAGAGGAGGGCACCGAGACTTTAAGCCCGAGAACTCATCTTCCATTTTAAGCTATATAAGTTAAATATACTGACATTTTATTGTTATTACTTTTGCCATCAAGACTTTAAAAAAGCAAAAAGAAATGACCGCAAGTAACGGCAAGTCTAAGAAAAGAAGAACCGGAACGGCACGACGGTGAAAGTCCACAGCAGGAAGAGCCGCCGAGTGACGTCACAGACGGCCCGTCTGGACACCCCGCCTACAGCAGCCGTGCGCGTGCCGGTAACCGAAAGACCGGTGGGGGCGGGTCCAAAAATTAAAGGTGGGATCGCGAGACTGATGGGAGGAGGAGGAGGAAGAAGAAGAAGATTAGGAGGAGGACAGGCGAAGACGGACGGCGATGGGGAAAAGGCCGCTGCGGTTTCTGCTTCTTCTCGTTTTGAAACTCAGACGTCAATCAAGCGGCCTGGGGGATGAAAGGGGGAGCGGCGGGAGAGCGCGAGAGGTGAAAGGCGCTGTAAAATGAATCTAATTAATAGATAGAGAGGGCACTATACACTAGACACAGATAGGAAAGGCACAATATAATCCATATGATAATATAATAGGTCCATACAGGATAGATAGATAGATAGATAGATAGATAGATAGATAGATAGATAGATAGATAGATAGATAGATAGATATGAATTGCACTATATAATAGATAGAGGAACTATAGAGGAACTAAGGGAACTATATATAATATATAGAGAGATAGAGGTGAAAGGCACTATATCATGAATATGAAAGGCAGTACATAACAGACAGATGACGAGGCAGATTTGTGATAGATGTTAAAAGGCGCTATACCGTAGACCGCTGGACAGACAGATGTGAAAGGCGCTATATAATCGAGTGCGGAGTTGACGCCGATGACAGCGCACTTTCTCTCCGCCCGACACTTCCGATCCTGTCGACATGTTACATCTCAGATCCTCTTTTCCTACAGACGGCTGCTGCACTTCCTGCCCCTGACAGGTAGGTGGCGCACATATATCGCCTTTTTTGGTCTGAAGAAGCCGCGCTGTTCACGTTCCCGGTGTCCGTTAAAGAATGCCCGGCAGGCAGGTGCTGAGCAGCCCTTCTGTCCGGGGGGTGTGCAGTGGACGTGTACCGTGAGAGCGGTGGGCCACTAACTGGACTGGATACTCATCCCCTCCCAGCGGCACTCCCGTCTTTCTCTTCCCCGGCACTGTCACATCTGGAGGTGGCACCGGGCTGTCAGCTTTTGAATGAAGAGCCGGCATCACGGACGTATCGCCAGCACCGTGTATGAATGCAAGTGACCCACGCGAGGGGGCACGCGAGCGCCTCGAGCTGAGAGGACTGAGGGGCCGGGTGGTCCAGCGGGGTCTATCAAAGGCCACTCGTGAGCTCCGCTTTGGGTGCCCCCCAAGCCTTTAATCTGCCGGGTGCACTTTAATTGAAGACTTTAGGTGAGATTTGCATCATCATCATTAGAGGACCACCACACACACTCACACAGACACACACAGTAAGTCAGAGGACGTTTATGCCAGTCTACTTGTGGTCAAGTGATGCTAAGGATCTGTCACCCTAAGCTTCCACCCACGAGGCGCCCCTTGAAGCGGACGTCTGTCTCCTTTTAACCTGTCGACCTTCTGACGCGCTGCTTATCGAAACCGCGAAGGACTTACCATCTTAGAGGTTCCGGCTCTTTCTTCTTCTCCTTATTCTTCTTCTGCCTGCCCGTCCTCCTCCTCTTCCTCCGTTCCAACGAAGATGCGGCGCAGTCCTGGGGCGCCAGGCGAGCCCCCCACCGCCGCTCGTTGGGCTCAAGTGTCAGAGGGCGGCCGGCCGGGATGCGCGTCTCTCGACTTTTGCGGTAGTCGGAGCTCAACTTCCTCAAAAGAGTGCAAGAGGCGGGTGGGGTGTGGTGGGGTGGCCGTTGTCGCTCTCTCTCTCTGCTTCTTATCTTTCTCACCATTTAAAAGAAGCGAGAAAACGCCGAAAGAGGATGCACGAATGACCGTGGACTCCTTCCCCTCTGCCCCGCTCCGAGATCAACTACTCGACTTGCCAGAAAACAGAAGTGCGCGGCTCAGACCTGACCGACGAGAGGAACAGGTGGGTGGGAATGGGGGGGCTGATGTGAGCCTTTAAAAAGAAAAAGAATTAAAGGACAAGAAAGACCACCCATCCTTCTGTTGTCTTTCTCCATCTCCACGCTGATGTCTGACGTGACCCTGCAGACTGGACTGAGCCGTCACTCCGATTTATGGTTTGAAGAAGACAAGAACGACCGTCTGTGCCTCACGTGCCTCTGATTATACAACTCATTGTAATAATAATAATAATACATTTTATTTATATAGCGCCCTTCACAGCACACGTGATGACAGGCAGCACGTAGAAAGTCAAATTAGCATAAAATCAGAACCTTACAGTGAAATGAGAACAGCTCGTGAATGCAGTGAATGCTCCGTGAGATATTCCATAAATTCATAAACTGAGGAGCCCAAACCTTCTGGGCGCTTCATACGGCGTCGACTATCAGCAACACGTCCAGGTGAGGCATGTAGTGGATGGTAAGTCGGCGTTCATTACTCGTAGTCAATATGGAGGGCTCATCGTTCTGGGCCAGAGCATTTCTGTGGGTGCTCACAGTCAGCACTGGTCCACAGTAGGAGAAATTTGGGCTGCCAAGACCCTTCGATGTGAGAGGTCAATGAGGGCTGTGCCGTCTGGCATGAGCCGACAGAAGATCTACCATGGCACAAATCACAGAGAATTTTCATGATGGTTAAGACACACAGAGCATCCAGCCCTGTTGCATGTGGGACTGTGTGGCAAGTTAGAATGCCCATGATAATGCCAGCCCACCATTCAAAATGCCAAAAGGGTCAGAACTGGGCCTTGGGTCAACAGAAGAAGCTGACCAGGTCCAATGTATCTCGTTTGTTGTTGCATCCATGTGGACAGCTTGTGTGTCACTGACTTGGAGAGGAGATGATGTTAGGATGCACCGTCAGAAGAAGACGAGCTGGCGGAGGGAGTGTGACGCTTTGGACAACCATCACTTCAGCCCTGGAAATTCATTTGGTGCATCACACCTACCTACCAGGTATACCTCCTTCATGGCAATGGAAGTGACATCTTTCAGCAGGATGAAGTGCTCTGCTGCACGGCTTGAACGGTTCAGGAGGGTCTGAGGAACACCATGACAAGCTCAATGTGTCACCGTGGCCTCCAACTTCCCCACATCTCAATACCAAACAAGTGTCTGTGGCATGCGTTGGCATAAGTCTAATCTGTAGCGGAGTTGAAGGATCTGCTGAGACCAGAAGACACTTTAAGGGGCCATTAGAGTCCATGTGCCAGATAGAAGAGCAACAGCACGTTAGCCAGGTAGCTCATCCTCCATCCCTCTGTCTGCCAAACTCCCTCATCCAGAGCAGGACTGGAGTCAATCCCAGCAGGCACTGGGAGTAAGGTGGGAACAATCCCAGGATGGGGTGGCAGTCTGTCATAGGGTGAACACACACACACACACACATGGCACCATCATCGTGACATATTGTGATCGTGGAGATGCCCACCTCATCCAAGGAGGCTCTCATTTCTTTTATATCGTGCCTTAACTGATGTTCCAGTCTGGGCACCAACAGTTTGAATGATACCCTCACTGAAGCACAACACCAGAAAGTCCGCGATCTCCTGATAAAAGAGGCGACTCTCATATGTTGACCACATCAATGGCTCTCAGTGTAAAGCAGCTTGTGTGTGGATGACCACCTGTGGATTTGCTGCACACTCCGCACTCCTCCTACATTGTCTAGAGTTTGCCCTAAGTGTGTGTGTGTGTGGGGTGGTACAGTGGCGTCACACTGCTCCTTGTGTGGACTCTTCATGTTCTCCCTGTGTCCATGTGGAATTCCTCAGGGTGTTCGAGTTTCATCCTCCAGTCCAAAGATGTGCAGGTGAGGTGGCCTGGTGCTGCTGGATTGGCCCCAGTGTGTGTGTCTCTGTGTGTGTTCACCCTGTCCAGGGGTTCTTCCTGCTTTTCGCCCATTAATTACTGCAGTGGGCTCCAGCTGACCCCGTGACTCTGCCCAGGAGAAGTGGGTTAAGAAGTGTGGATGTGTGTGTGTGCCCACCGTGGGCTGGCGCCCTCTACTGGTCTGATTCCTTTCCTGTCCTTTGATCAGTTTCTCTTAATTCATCCAACCATTTGTTCATTTTCTGTATCTAATTTTTTCTTTGACCTCACTGGCAAGGCTGGGTATAAAACAACAACCAGTCTAGAATGAGATGCCAGTCTCACACTCTGAGCTGCCTTGGGTCCCTCCTGACTGACCAGTGAATGAGATTCACAGTTTTATCATCTAGAGGATCAGTAGGGGGAGTGAAGCCAAACCGGGCAGCAGCCCATTACAGGGTACACCCAACATGTGGTGCCAGCTTAGACTCACCAATCCACCTGACATGTACGCCTTAGGTCCAGAGAGTAAGCCCACCCAGACGAGGGGAGAATGTGCCAGCTGCATGTGGCCTGGGATTTGCTGATGAGAATCCTAAATACTTGCAGGTGAGCTCCAGTGCCCTCGTCCAGCACATTGGCAAGGACGCTGCCTGGATATGCTGTGGGTACCTGTGACCCTCAGTTGGATTAGCGGGGCTTGAAAATGGCCTCAGTGTCTTGATTACTCGTGTATGGCGCTGGACAGAGAGGCTCATTGTCATTGTCACTTCTGCCATCTTGCAGTTTCTGCATCCTGAAGTGCATCTTTTGAACTTTCCCATGTGATCCATTGCAGCCCCCTTGTCAGCACAGACGGGAGCCTCCTGGAGTTTTATTTGTTATTATGGGGCGCCTCCTCCTGGGTGACCTCAAGAATCATTTGCTTTCCATTCAGTTTATTTCACTCTGCGCTGCCTGTCTGTGCCCTTCCCGTGTAGTGAAATCGCGTGTCATCGTTAGAAGTGGCGGCCGCAGAAGGACACGTGACACATTTTCACAACAGGCAGTTCAAGGTTTCCTGCTCAGGTTGACCGTCGTCACTCTGCTTCTCCCCACGGTTCCCATAAATGGCGAAATTCTTCCTGTGTGTGGCTTTTAGTGCAATGAAAATGTGCTCAGCGGGCACAGCAGGCTGCCTGGAGACAGATGGGCACACGCTGGCATGATGGCAGAGCTGACTGAGCAATCCCATATTTATTAGAATTTACCTTCTCAGCAACGAGGCTGACTGGGAACGAGAAGTTCAAGCAAACAGGCGTTAAGGGGACACACCGGACTGAGGGGGTTTAAAATTAGGACAGGGGACCGCAGCTGTTAACTTAAAATAAGCCCTTTAACAAGGACACAGGGACACGGATGGAAGCTTTTTAAGGACGAACATCACACAAAGGTAAGGACGTTCTTCCTCTGACAAACCACCACGTGGAATTAATGACCAAGTAGTGTGGTGGGCAGTAGCACTGTGAAGACCCTCACGTGTCAACATCTGAGAGAATTAGGTGGCCCAGTTTTCTAACGCGACTCGTCTTTCAGCAGATTTTCGTTAAGGACGTCTCTGGAGTTTTTTTTCCCCCTCTCAGCCCTGCCTGGTCTCGCTGTCCCCGATGCTGCCACCTCCACGCTTCACTGTTTAAGTGACATCACGCAGGTGACAAGCAGTGCCTGGTTACCTCCAGACATGTCATAGTTCTTGGTTTAATCAGACCTGACTATCTTGTTTCTCACAGTCTCAGGGGACTTTAGGTGTCTTTTTGTAAACTTCGAGTTGGCTTAACTGAGAAGAGTCTGTCTGGCCACTTAGCCCAAAGTGTCACAGTGATGGTTGTCCTTCTGGAAGTTTCTCCAGACAGGTTTTCTTGAGCTCCCCCAGAGTGACGTAGGGGTTCTTGGTCACCTCTCTTTACCAAAGCCCTTCTTCCCTAATTGCTCAGCTCTAAGGTCGATTCAAACTTCTTCCATTTAAGGATTATGGAGGTCACTTTGCTCTTGGGAACCTTCAAGGCTGCAGCCTTCCCTGATCTGTGCGTTGTCACAGTCCTGTCTCTAAGCGCTGCAGACAATCCCCCCGGCCTTATGGCTTGGTCACTGTCACCTGTGGGACATCTACAGACTATGTGGGCACCTTTCCTAGTCACATCCAGTTGGGTGAACTGACCACAGGTGGACCCCAAACACCTCAACGATGAGCAAAGTAAAGGGTCTGACTATTGTTGTCAAAGGGACACTTCAGTTTTTTGTTTTTTATAAAATTTGCAAACTCCGAATTTCACTTTGTCATTCTGGGGCATTGAGTGTTGATGAATGACAGAAGAAATGAATTGAAACGATTTCAGCACAAGTCCACAACGTAATGTGCAGGGAATGAAGGGGTCTGTATACTGTCAGCGTTCGCCTAATGGCCACCGTGTGGCGCTATGAACGTAATGCCGTTTCTGTCTCCCCTTGGCTCTGTCCTTATGGCCTCATGGGGGCAGAATTCTTCAGTCTTGGGGTTATCTGCCTGACCTCTGGAAGATCAAACGCAACGCTGCTCTTTCATTGACTTTATAACTGAAGCTGGTGGTCCGTGCCACGTGTGTGGATCAAAGTGGCCGTATCAGCCTGGCCAATGGGAGACACCATTTTATTAAACATCACACACAGCACACAAGCACGATAAGAGAAGTTAATCTGACCCTTAGGCTCTCAAGGCTCAGTGGTGAGTGGCCTTTGTGTTTCATGGTGGGAGTAATCAGGCGGCCCTCTTATACACAAGCCTTTTATTCAGTGTGCACACACATTCCACTTTCCAGGCGCAAGCACTGCAGAAGATGGCGGCCTGATGAAGATCTTGGGCTGTCTGTCTGGGTGAGAGGAGTAGAGGCTGGGTTGCCATCATGCTGAGTCACATGACAGTCCAATAGCCTTAACAGCAAACAGAGGAGGAAGAGGAGGAGGATGAAGAGGAGTGCATTTATCAGGGCTATCACATCAAAGCGTCCCGTCCTAAATAACTAAACACCGTGCATGGAAGTGCACTCCTATTGCCAATCCCTCCCCATCAGGACCATTTACACCCACTGGCACACTGCTACGCCTTCCTCCTCCTCCGACATGTTATCATCTGCTTAGACGCAAACACTGACGTCCATACTGTCGCCCTTCCGTTCACACTTACACATGATTCATAATGTACCCCCTATCCCCATATCCAGTTCCCTATCCTTAGATTCCCTTGCTCCCTCCTCCCATTCCCTAATTTATCATCCTCTCCTCTCCCTCTTCCATTGTGTGCAGTCGCTCTGTTGGAGTGAGGAAAGCCCTCGTTGAGACTCGACTGCTGCTCTTCCCACGCTGGTCTCAGCTCTCCGCTTTCCATCGCTGCCCGAGTGGAGTGGTCTTGGGTACACAGCACCACAACCTTTAATGTCCTTGGCAAGTTCTGCAGCACATCTGCCTGAAGTAAGCACGGCTGCAAAACCTAAACTTTAGCACCAGGGGGCAGTAGGCCACCTTGTTGACATCCTTGCATTCTGGAGAAAATGGAGACAGGGTGGAAAAGCAAGGTTTAGTCGTTTAAAAGTGGTGAGAACCCTAACCACATCCTGCTCATTTTGCTTGGTTTTGTTTTTTGTTGGTCACATCCCTCCACCTTCCCCTAAAAGTAACTCTTAAACGAGGCACCTCAACGTACTCACAGATGCAACACAAAACTGTGTCCCCTCCCTGGTGTGGCTTCCTCATACTGCCCTCTTCCTCCCACCGTCAGGATACACCATACTCTCCATCCTGACCGCCGAGTCTTCACAGCACACTGATATTGAATCCAGCTTCATAGAGGTCCGGAGCGGGGGGGTTTCACTGCCATGGCTAGTGAGCTGGCTAAGTGGATCCGTTAAAGCCCCCTAATACCACTTTTAGAAGCCCCACTGACCACAAGGCACATTAAAATGCAGAAACATACACTCTGCCCACCCTGGGTGGGGGTGAAGGCACAGGAACTGGGGTCCGGAGTGGAGTCAATGATTTAGAAACATGGATTCAACAAGCAAATGTGACCCCAATCTTCAAGAAGGGAGGAACAAAAAGTGGATCCTGGTAATTACAGACCAATACGTCTCTTGACTGCTGTGCCATGCAAGATCATGGCAACTATAATGAGAAAAAGATTAGAAAAGTACCAGTAAGAAAATACACTGCTCAAAAAAATGAAAGGACCCCCTTCTAATGAGAGTATCACATCAAGTCAGTGACACCTGTGGGCTGTTGATCTGCTCAGTGAAGTAGCAGAGGGGCTCGTTCATCAGTTTCAGCTGCTTTGGGACACAGGGGGGGGGCAACAATGAGATGACCTCCAAAACAGGAATGAATGGGTTAACAGCTGGAGGGAGGCCATTGACATTTTTCCCTCTCTTCTGTTTTGTCACTCATTTTGCATTTGGCTACAGTCAGTGTCACTTCTGGTAGTATCAGGGCATACCTGGACCCTACAGAGCTGGCACAGGTAGGATGGCACATCAATACCACGTGTCATTGCCAGAAGGTTTGCTGTGTCTCCCAGCACAGTCTCAAGGGCATGGAGGAGATTCCAGGAGACAGGCTGGCAGTTACTGTAGGAGAGCTGGACAGGGCCCCTTGTGGAAGGTCCTTAACCCATCAGCAGGACCCACTGGAGGAACAGGATGAGCACTGGCAGAGCCTACAAAATGACCTCCAGCAGGCCACTGGTGTGAATGTCTCTGAGCAAACATTGAGAAACAGACTTCATGAGGGTGGCCCGAGGGCCTGACGTCCTCTAGTGGGCACCATGGAGCTCAATTGGCATTTGCCATAGAATACCAGAATTGGCAGGTCCACCAATTGTGCCCTGTGCTTTTCACAGATGACAGCACATGTGACAGACATGAAAGGGTCTGGAGAAGCCGTGGAGAACGTTATGCTGCCTGTAACATCGTTTAGCATGACCAGTTTGGTGGTGGGTCAGTGATGGTCTGGGGAGGCATATCCATAGAGGGAAACACAGACCTCTACAGGCTAGACAACGGCGGGCACCTTGACTGCCATTAGGGATCGGAATGAAATCCTTGCACCCATTGTCAGACCCTAGGCTGGTTCCTCCTGGTGTACGACAATGCCCGGCCTCATGTGGCGAGAGGATGAAGGAATTGATCCCATTGACTGGCCCCCCCGTACACTCACTCGCCTGACCTCAATCCAATACAACACCTCTGGGTGGGACATTTTGTTTCGGTCCATCTGACTCCTTAGCCTGTCCAGGAGCTCAGTGATGCCCTGGTCCAGATCTGGGTGGAGATCCCCCAGGACACCATCTGTTGTCTCATTGGGACGTTGTCAGGCGTGGGGTGGGGAGGCCTACAAACTACTGAAGACAATTTGGAGTTGCTGTAATGAAATTTCGGCCAACTGGACTCGCCTGCCTGCCACCTCATTTTTTCACTTTGATTTTCGGGGTGTCTTTGAGTTCAGCCCTCTCTCTGTTGGTTGATCATCTTCATTTCCATCCTTTTGTTCCTCACACATCACCATATCAGTCCATACCAGTAAAGATAGCCAGCAGGAGTTCTTCCCCCATTGAGATCTGAGGAGTTCCTTTAATTTTTTTGAGCACTTTACATGACTGAATACCAGCCAGCATGGGTTTATGAGAGGAAGATCCTGCCAAACGAGTCTGTTAGATTACTTTGAACGACAGAATTTACTTGGACTTTCAAAAAGCCTTTGACTCGGTCATCCCAGACCAGTGATTAATTTTAGAACTAGAAACTGTGACCAACAAAACAGGACCTCAAGTGGCAGGGATTAAAGAGTCCAGACACGAGGAGAATGGAGTGGGGTCATCACTGGAGACCCTCAGGGGTCTGTCCTCAGACTGTTATTTTATCTGATTTATATTAATGACACGGACTCCAGTGTAGTTAGTAAACTTGTGAAGTTCCCAGGTGGCACTAGTGTGGAAGGACAGGGGAAGACAGTTTATTCAGGATATTACACCCTGGTACCCAAGATGGCAACCCTCCTGACCTTTTTACTGCTACGGAGACCCACAAGACATATCGGGAACTGTTACTGTTATAAGGCAGCCCCTGTGGGTGCAGCTAGTGGGCGCTGACTGGATTTATGAGCCCTACTTCGCCGGGCTCCAGATGTACCCATGCCAAGTATCAGGACACTGGAAGTGCTCCCAGGTTTAATATAAAAGGAGCAGGCTCCTTCATTCGGTAGGAAGTAGACGACGCTTGCCTGGAGGAGCGGAATAGAAAGAAAGAGTCTTGAGAATCCTGTTGTGTGTGTGCTGTGTGCCTTCTGAAACCTGCAGTTTAACGTAGAAAAGTGCTACACACGGACATAAGGAATGTCAATTAGGAATACAAGACATGAGACACTAAGCTAAAGGAAGCAATCTAAACGATTTACTGGTTTATGTTGACACAAAATATCCATATTACTAACCGAGAATGGTAAACCGGATGGCATGGACGCAGGTACACGGCGATGAGACCATGAGACGTACTGCACAGGCGCGTACAGTGCACGCCTCATAAACCGCACGCGAAGTCGTATCCACCGCGAACGAAGGAATCACGGCCTAAAAATGAAAGAGCTCAACTGACGTGAATGAGAAATGAAGCAACAACGCGCCCATAGCTAACGACTAACGCCACAGCCGCACAAAAAAAGAGGATTCTGCGCTGCAGCCCAGATTCAAACGGAAGAGGCTACGGCGGCCCCACAGGTCCACAATGATAGTACGGAGAGCGCAGGCGTCACCGCCATATTGTGAGTGGCACTACTACGGAAGGCGCAGGCGTTACCACCATATTGTGAGTGGCACTCCTATGGAGTGAAGTTAGGAATAATGAGCTGCTTGGGATTGTACAAACTGCTGAACGCTTTACACTGAATTCAAACACAATACAGCTCAACGATACAAACACGAGCCCACCTGGATAAGATCAATGAACGCAGGCGCCTACAACGCGCGTCTGAAACTGCGGAAGCAAACTAGGCACGGGTTCAAAACGGACAAGCTCGACTGACGGATATACAAACACGAGCCCGCCTGGATAAAATCAATGAACGCAGGCGCCTACAAAGCGCGTCTGAAATGCTGCGGGCACGGCTCCAAGACGAACGAGCTCGACTAATGTATTTCAGGATACCCAACGCCGGGGGTAGGTGAGCGAAGCGAGCAGGGGGCGGAGCCCCCCTTGTTCATCACCTAAGCAAAGTGCAGAAACAATTAAAAAGGAAAATAAAATATTAAGTTATGTTGTTAAAACTGTTAAATATAAATCAAGGAGCATTATGCTCTGAGAGAGCAGCTGGAGTACTGTGTGCAGGTCTGATCTCCATACCACAAGAAGCTGTGCAGAGGAGAGCAACCAAGTGCATCATGGGACTGAAGGACACGTCCTGTTCTGACAGACTCACAGAATGGAACCCATTTAGTCTGAGCAGAGGAGACTGCGTGAGGACCTAATCCAGAATTTCAAAATCGTCCAAGGAATTCATAAAGCAGATCCAGCAGAATTAGTTCAACTTAATGGTGAGTCTCATACTTGAGGTAATCAAGGTGAAGGGCGTTTAGGACTGAAGCCAGAGAGCACTTTGTGTGGGAGTCTTAAACAAATCACCAAGACGTGGAAATGAACTTTAAGAAGATATCTGGATGAGATATTGGGACAGCCTGATGGACTGCAGGCCCAGAAGCCTGCAGTAACTAGACCTGCCCACCCGTGTGGTTCGCACTGGATTGGTTGTGGTAGGCAGGAGACTTGTATGGCATTGGTCACCGCTGCATCGGAAGGAGGAGTAGCTCTCTGATGTCTTTTGTCAAATTTCTTATGAGTGACACATTAGATGCTCAGATATTAGAATATTTATACATCTGAAAATGGAATTTGCCTCAGAGCCTCCTACACACCCATGCGGTGCACCACGCATTATCCAGCTGAACCCCACTGAAGTTGGCTAACATCACCCAAATGGGGACACAACGGTGTTGCTACCACTCACCTTCAGGGTTGTCTGTTGGAAGAAGGTCACACTGGCTCTGACACTGCTGCATTGCTGCTGGTCGGAGGTCCTCTGGACAATCACTGGACGGCTGACCAATGTGGGTCAAGCATTGCACAGACCGCATTTGCTGACCCAGACCACACTTGGCAGAGCACTAGACAGGAAAAGAAAGATGACTAAAGGTGTTTGGGATTAAGTCTAATGGCATTAACACAATTCAAGACAGTTGGCGGAAGAGGAGATTAAACATGACTCCCCCATCAGGGGGCAGAATGGTTACATTTTTCTTTTTCTACTTTATATGTCAGAGAACAGGGGGCTTAGTAGAATGAATATTAGAACAATTGTGACAAGAACAGGCCATTCAACCCAACAAGCTCATCAATTCTATTCACCCAGATCTGCGTGGAAGAAAAACGTTCAAAATCTGTGCAAAATGTGACTTTAACAAGTTCTCATCAGTGTGCCCTAGTTCTTGTTAACAAATGTATCTTAACTTACTTCCTGGCATCCACTGTAATCATTTCCCTAATAATTTTAAAAACATTTATCATGACACCTGGTAATCTCTTTTTGCTTAAACTGGATAGGATCTTTGTGGACCTGGAGATAGCAATATGACAGGGGGCCTTGAGAGGAGCTGTGGTGTTGTATGAGGAAGTCGGGAGTGGCAGAGAAGTACGTAAGAGTGGTACAAGATATGTACGAGGAGAGTGTGACCGTGGGGAGGTCTGCGGTAGGAGTGATGGAGGTGGGATTACATCAGGGATTGGCTCTCAGCCCTTTGTTATTTGCAAAGGTGATGGACAGGTTGACAGACGAGATTAGACAGGAGTCCCCGTGGACTGTGATGTTTGCTGATGACATTGTGATCTGCAGGTTGAGGAGACCCTGGAGAGGTGGAGATATGAGAGGAGAGGAATGCAGGTCAGTAGGACCACCAAGACAGAATACATGTGTGTGAATGAGTGGGAGGTCAGTGGAATGGAGAGGATGAGGGGAGTAGAGTTGGTGAAGGTGGATGAGTTTAAATATTTGGGATCAACAGTACAGAGTAACAGAGACTGTGGAAGAGAAGTGAAGAAGAGAGTGCAGGCAGGGTGGAATGGGAGGAAAAGAGTGTCAGGAGTGATTTGTGACAGACAGGTATCAGCAAGAGTGAAAGGGAAGGTCTACAGGACGGTAGTGAGACCAGCTGTGTTATATGGGCTGGAGACGGTGGCACAGGAGACAAAGCTGGAGGTGACAGAGTTAAAGATGCTAAGATTTGCACTGTGTGTGACAAGGATGGACAGGATTAGAAATGAGGACATTAGAGGGTCAGCTCAAGTTGGACGGTTGGGAGACAAAGTCAGAGAGGCGAGGTTGCGTTGGTTTGAAGATGTGCAGAGGACAGATGAGGGGTATATTGGGAGAAGGATGTTAAAGATAGAGCTGCCAGATAAGAGGAGAAGAGGAAGGCCTAAGAGATGATGAGGACAAGAAGATATGGAACAAGATGATCCGCTGTGGCAACCCCTAACGGGAGCAGCCGAAAGAAGAAGAAGAAGCTTAAGTCGGATAGGATCAACTCATTCTGTCTCACCTCACAGCTCACACCTCTCAGTCCTGAATCAGCCTGGTTGTTCTTTTCTGAACGTTCTGTTGTGCCGCTATGTCTTTTTCTGTAATGTGGAGATGGAACTCCAAGTGATGCCCTCCAAGATCGACTTACACTGCACACGTTATGATGTGTAAACTAACATCCAATTAGCCTTCTCTTCCCTGTCTGGATGTAGATAGTGACCAGGCCACTGTGACTCCCAGGTCCTTCTCATGAGCTATAGTTTCAAGTTTCAGACCTGCCATGGTGTTTTCAAATCTAACATTTCTACTTCCTATTGGTAATTCTTTATATTTACTGACAATTTAATCTCATGTGCTGCAAATCTGTATGCTGTCCAAGTCCCTGTGTAATAATTCTGCTATTTCTCCATTATCTGCCCATTCACCTAGTTTGGTATTATCTGCAGACTTAACCAGCTTCATGTTTTTATTCCTATGCAGATCACTTATGTATATTAAAAAGAGCAGCTGCCCCTGTGGGACACCTAACATCACCTGCTTCTGAAGATGTTCCTCTAAGCATTAGCCTTTGCTTCCTGTGTCTGTTCTAATTTTGCACCCACCTACACACAAAAGCACCTTGAATTTCCACTTCTTTTCGTTTGACTACTAACCTTTCATGTGGAACTTTATCAAAAGCCATTGAAACATAAAGACAAATATCGTCATCTGTGCCTCCCTGATCATCTGCTTTTGTTGCTTCCCCATAAAATCCTCCCAATCAGTCAAGCACAATCTTCCTCACTGTTTCCTAGCACGTCTGTTTAAGACACGTGCCGCTCGACCTTCTCCTTAATAAGTGCTTCCTTTAATTTACCTGAAATGCACGTAAAGCTTACTGACTTAAAACTGCAGTGAGGGACCCGAGCCACACGGCAAGGCCTGGCCTTTGAAGACTTGTAAGTGGGATCAGAATGCTTAGAAATCCAACCAAATATCCTGAATGTTCGACCAAAAAGAGTTTGCATGCTTACTGTTTCTCATCCCACACTTCAGAGATTATAATTATAAGGAATTTGTTTCTTTATAATAAAAAAGTGTGCTGACAACATCCAAAGTGGACAGATGGATTTGTTTTAATATTAAACTGCTCCACAATTCCTTATCCAGACTACTACAACTCTCCACTGCTAGAAGTAACCACACGTGTCACTAAGCCACTGAAGTTACACGTCTGGTGTTCAATCAGCTGAGGTGGGCACATGACGCTCCTCTCTTCAGATCACTACTTTTAGCTCAAATCCTAGGGCAGTCAATGGCTCAGCACCTATCTCTATACACCGTCATAGGAAAAGGTTTGGGAGCCCCTCTTAATTTTTGGATTTGTGTTTCTCATTGGCTGAACTTCCTTTTCATACCTGACATGCCTTATGGACACAGTAGGATTTCAGCAGTGACATTAAGTTTATTGGATTAACAGAAAATATGCAATATGCATGATAACAAAATTAGACAGGTGCATAAATGTGGGCCCCCCAACAGAGATATGACCTCAATACTTAGTTGTGCCTCCTTTTGTCCTCTAGATGCTGTCCTCCTATAGCCTCTGATGAGTGTCTGATTCTGGATGGAGGTATTGTTGACCATTCTTCATACCAAATCTCTCCAGTTCAGTTCAATTTGATGGACAGCCTGCTTCAAATCATCCCATAGATTGTCGATGATATTCAAGTCAGGGGCCTGTGACGGCCATTCCAGAACATTGGACTTCTCCCTCTGCATGAATGCCTTTGTAGATTACCCCTGCGTAACTTCAACTTTCTGACTGATGCTTGAACATTATCCTGAAGAATTTGTTGATATTGGGTTGAATTCATCCAACCCTCGACTTTAACAAGGGTCACAGTCCCTGAACTGGCCACACAGCCCCACAGCATGATGGGACCTCCACCAAATTTGACAGTAGGAAGCAGGTGTTTGTCTTGGAATGTGGTGTTCTTCTTCTGCCATGCAAAGCGCTTTTTGTTCTGACCAAAAAACTCCATTTCTGTCTCATCAGTCCAAAGCACTTTGTTCCCAAATGAATCTGGCTTGTCTATATGAGCATTGGCATACAACAAGCGACTCTGTTTGTGGTGTGAGTGCAGAAAGGGCTTCTTTCTTATCACCCTGCCATACAGATGTGCTGAATTGTAGAACGATGTACAGATACATCATCTGCAGTCAGATGTTCTTGCAGGTCTTTGGAGGTGATCTGTGGGTTGTCTGTCATCATTCTCACAATCCTGCTCATATGCCGCTCCTGTATTTTTCTTGGCCTGCCAGACCTGCTGGTTTAACAGCAACTGTGCCTGTGGCCGTCCATTTCCTTATTCCATTCCTTACAGTTACAGAAACTGACAGTTTAAACCTCTGAGATGGCTTTTTGTAGCCTTCCCCTAAACCAGGAGACTCAACAATCTTTGTTTTCAGATCTTTGGAGAGTTGCTTTGAGGATCCCATGCTGTCTGTCACTCTTCAAAGGAGAGTCAAAGGGAAGGAAGCTCAACTTGTAACTGACCACCTTAAATCCCTTTATATCTCATGATTGGACACACCTGTCTATAAAGGTTTAACGAGCTCATCAACCAATCAGCATTGAGCAGTGACAGGCATTCAATTAAGCACAATGACAAGGGGACCCACATTTATGCACAGCCAGTTTTTCACATGATTTAATTTCATACAACTAAACACTGCGTCACTAAAAATCTTTGTTCGGAAAACACCGCAGTACTCCTAGGAAATGACAGACATCCCACTGTTATCTTTTGTGTTGAAAGGAGAGTCAATTATTATGCAGGCTGAGAGCATGTCCCAGACTTTTTAATATGACTGTATATGGCGTCACTTGTGAGGCCCTGTTCTCTTTCTGGACCACTCAAGTCTGCGGATGCCACCTCTGTGTGAGATCAAGTCTCAGTCCTGACTCTTTTCACATGTACTTCTTAGCTGGCCCACCTCTGTTTGAAAGTCTGATTCCCTCACTCTGTTTAAAGACTCTTGTCTGGTGAATGTCTTAACTGATATTAGTTGTTAGATTTTATAGCCTACAGCCATGTGGCGTGACTCCCCGAGGCTGATCTGGCTTGCAGGATCCTCATTGTTGAGGGCCCTGAGTGGCTGGACCAGGCCAAGGGGACACCCACGTAACACCTGGCTGTGGCAGATAGAGGGTCATTTCTGGAGGGTGGGCCTAGACTGAGTGTCTGCCTGGAGGATGCCAACCAGGATCCCGAGCTGGTCTGTCATGTGGTGGCTGTGGTAACATACTGTACCAGTGCATGCTCCCCAACCTGACCAGGCCTGTTTTATATTGTAACTAGCATTGTGATTTTGTTTTGAGCTCTTCACCTGTGGTTATCAATTGTCTAACCCTGTCTTGTAATATTTGTTCCCAAACAGTCCCCCAGACTGTCGATTACGTTGACCTCTTTTGTAAGTCGCTGTTGTTCACAAAGCAAATAAATGTTACCTTCAGCTTTTGTTCCTGATGCTGTACTGTGTTAGTCATAGATTGATACAGGAGGGTGAAATGACACCTCTATCTATTTAGTTAGCCAATAAAAGGTGTCATTTCACCCTACTTCCTCCTGTATCAATCTATGGCTAACACGATACAACACTCTACTGCTATGGATATACCAGACACCACAATGTACCGGATTCACATGGAACTGAAAACCCGATGGAACAAACTTGCCCACTTGGACAGCGATATTTTCTTCTTGACCAAATGCAAAAAGGAAACATTTGAACAAAATGTTTGTTAACATGAAAGAAAAAAATCACTTTGCTGTCCCAATATAAACTCGAGTATTTTTCAGTTCCTTTGTTACACCTCGCCTGATGAAGGGGCCTTAGCTGCCCCGAAAGCCTGCATTTGTAATCTATTTAGTTAGCCAATAAAAGGGGTCATTTCACCCTATGAAAGGCTCAAAGTGTCACAGTCAGCTTAACAGCAATCAAACCTGCCATCTACTGGGCAAAATGGGAATTACATAAAACTGATAATGGTCTTCATCGCACAGCAGGAGGTAACAAGCTTGGACCACACTCAACAGCAGCAGCCATTGGGTGCAATGAAATAAGTCATGGCGACTGATTAATCAAATAAGGAAATGAATGGGTCTAAAGGGAATAAGAGGATCATCCTGGTTGTGTTTCCTCATACTGTCTCTCTCGATTCAGTCTTTCAGCTGATGCTTCACACTCCTCTCGCATTTCCTGTTACACCTGACAGAACGGTCATGAAGGTGACAGAATGGCTGAAGTAAAGACTGTGGTCAAAGCGGCAAGCTTCTGTGCCTCCCTGACTTGGTCTCCAACTTCTTCAGAAGGTCTGAGTGTTAAAAGTAAGGAAATGAATGACAAACCTCGCTCCACTCTCCAGTCACCCACTGAGGGTGAGGGCAGCGCTGCAAGTTGCACCTCATCTTTGAAGTGGGTTTGGTGTCTTCAGGGCAGTGGGTAGCCGGGAGGGTGGTGCTATAGTCGCCACTCTTGCAGAGGACAATCCTGTGCCGGAAACCTGGACCACAGCTTGGAGTACACTGCAGATCAAGAGAAGAGAGTGACTAATGGCATCCAGTGAATGACATAAGCTGCTCAAGGCTGGGCAGGGACAGCCAGGTGACATTAATCAAGAGTAACAAGAGACTGGATCTGCTGCTCAGAAACTGCCATCAGAGGGCGCAGCCATGGTGAACGCCCAGAAAACCAGTGAAATCTCAGCAGTCATACTGTAAATATAAAAGAAGATCCTCAAACCTGTTTAATCCACTTCAGGGTTGTGGGGGGTGGTGGGTTGTGGTTGGGGCTGAAGCAGATCCCAGAAGGACCGAGCACAAGGCAGCAAACAGTCCCAGACAGGGCTCACTCAAATGCACACACATCCGCACTCTCACTGGCTCACATAAAAAAGGAAATTTCTTTGCCCCCCCACCCCCCCTGCCTTGTGTTAATATAATGAAAAATGTCCTCTTTTTTTTGTAAACATTAAACTTTACTTATTGTTCCTGATAATGCCAGTCCATGCCACTGTATTGGACTAACCAGATCAACAGCATTAAAAAGCGAATGGCCTGCACGTAGCTTGTTTCAAACCTGCCCTCTAGTGGGCAAAACGAAAATAACATAAAACCAGCAAAGTCATGCAACTCACAGCAAGAGGGAAAAAGCCTGTGAATTTCACACTCAGCAGTAACAACCATAGGGTGCAATGAAGTCAGTCAAGCGGAGTGAACTCCCCTTGATACGTATCAGAAGCTTGGCAGCCTCTCCCACCTACTTCCTATTCCTCTTTCCGATGCAGTGGTGACCAATGAATGCCATATAAGGCGCCTGCCTACCTCCGACCAATCCAGTGCGAACCACTCAGGTGGGCAGCTTTGGTTATTGCAGGCTTCTGTGACTGCGGGTCTGGGTGCGGAGCAGGCTTTGTTGTCTAGGGTCTTCTCCTCGGTGGCAGAAATCTTACGGACACACAGGATGGTACGTGTCTGCAGGCCACCATTACAACTTCGGCTGCACTCGGACCACTCCTTCACGGACCACCTGGGATGGAGAGACAGAGAGATGGAGAGTGAGCTTGAAGTCCTCGGCACTTCCCTCTGATACACACTCGGCTCTTTTTTCCAAGGACAGGACACACTTCTCCCCTTAAGTTTAAAGACCTATTGGTCTAACTAGAAGAACAATGGACACATCAAGTTATACATAAACCATCTTTTATCTTCAAACATCCTTTTAAGTAATTCTGGATGAACATTCAGCAGAGGCAGTCAGTCCCGCATTGTAATACCATAAGCATGAGGCAAAGGGCAGCAGGCTAAAACTCATCCATCCATCCATTATCCAACCCGCTATATCCTAACTATAGGGTCACGGGGGGGGTCTGCTGGAGCCAATACCAGCCAACACAGGGCACAAGGCAGGATACAAACCCCAGGCAGGGCGCCAGCCCACCGCAGAGGCTAAAACTCACAATAAGCAATTTTTCAATTCAGAATAAGCAGCTTTCCCTTTGGATTAAATTATAATGTGAACACCTAAAGTCTGCTCTTTGGCCCACAAGAATCAGTGCCCAGTATGCCCATTTGGCCAAGGTGCTCCCAAAGCATAAATCTTCACAGGCTCTTTGAAACAACAGGTGTGTGCTGTCATACAGAAATGGTCTCATTGAGACTTACCGATGACATCACTAGGTAGCTGACATCTATGTGACAACTATAAGCTTTCAATGCTTCACCGTGACTTGTGAAGTTTGAAAGGCTGGCATTTACAATGTATGCCTGCCACTGTTCTGTGCCTGTCTCACCCACAGTTGCTGAAGGAACTTGGAACTACAAGAGGGGTAAGCATTTCTGAGTATGGCCATGAGGCTTTATTTAACAGACATCATCAGATCAAGAAACTGTAAAAGCAAGAAAATCTGAGGGCTGTCATTTTGGGCCCACCAGTACTTACGCCGGAGGACACGGCTCACTGTTACATGCCCTCTGCCTCTCCTGAGGTTTGGCTTTTTGGCTGCAGTGATGATCTGAAGCCACGGTGTGATTGACCTGCCTCTTGCAGACCACTTGCTGGACCTGAATTCCTGAAAAGAGAAAGAAAAAAAAAAATCAATGGTTGATATCACAATTAATGCTCGACAAGTGAAATGAAACAGAATGAGGACTTTGTCATCTTGTGAAAATGGTAGCAACTTGAGAACATGAACACCATCTTCAGAATAAACACTCTGGGCCATCAAAAGGTCTGCTGGAGACCAAGGTGCACATTCGACAAATGCATCAGGGCCCCTGTGGACTAATCTGGCCTACTGAGGTCCAAAATTCAGACAATAAAGGCTCATCCATGTATGTGATGCCAACCCTGAGTACTATGTTACATGAACGTAACAGTGAAGGAGTCTTAATTCCAATTTTTAATGGCCTCCTGAAATTCAGACACTGCACGCTGAAGATTTACTGGGGTCTTATGAAGTCCTTGCTGTATCCCCAGCTCAGGGCTCTCATGGCCCTCATGGTCCTAATGCTACTTTGTGTGTCCTGAGACTGCTGGCCTTCATTTTCAATGTACAGCAGATCTGGCTTGAGGAGAGTAGGCTCAAGAGACTTCAGAAAGCATTTGATAAGGTGCCACATGAGAGGGTGGGCATCAAACTAAAAGAAGTGGCAGTTCAGGGTGTGGGGTAGAGATGAGTGATAATTGGCTCAGACACAGGAAGCAGAGGGTGACATTGTGGGGAACCTCATCAGAATTGGCTGAAGTTAAGAGTGGTGTCCAGCAGGGGTCAGTGTGGGGCCACTGCTATTTGTAATAAATATCTTCTTCTTCTTCGTTCGGCTGCTCCCGTTAGGGGTTGCCACAGCGGAACATCTTCTTTCATATCTTTCTGTACTCTGCATCTTCTTCTGTTACCCCCATCACCTGCATGTCCTCTCTCACCACATCCATAAACCTTCGCTTAGGCCTTCCTCTTTTCTTCTTCCCTGGCAGCTCTATCCTTAATTTGTAATAAATATACAGAAATGATAAAGCTGGTGAAGTCTGCAGATGATACCAAGACAGGTGGATTGGCAGATCATAGAGAATCCGTTGAATCATCACAGGGGGACGTGGACAGCAGACAGGCTTCGGCAGATTTGTAGAGAACGAAATTTAATGCCAAAAAATGTAAAGAATTACATCCATCCATCCATTATCCAACCCACTATATCCGAACTACAGGGTCACGGGGGTCTGCTGGAGCCAATCCCAGCCAACACAGGGTGCAAGGCAGGAAACAAACCCCAGGCAGGGCACCAACCCAAAAGAATTACATGTAGGAATTAAAAATGTGAGGTTTGAATACACAATGGGAGGTCTGAAAATGTAAAATACACCTCATGAGAAGGAATTAGGAGTCACAGTGGACTATCAACATCCAGAAGCCATTAAGAAGGCTAACAGAATGTCAGGTTATAGCGCCTTGATGTGTGGAGTACAAGTCACAGGAGGTTCTGCTCAAGCTTTATAACACACTGGTGAGGCTTCAGCTGGAGTCCTGTGTGCAGTGAGGGTCTCCAGAAAGACATAGCAGCACTAGAGAAGGTCCAGAGAAGAGCGACTAGGCTGATTATCGGGGGCTACAGGGGATAGGACTGTCGAGCTTTGCGGGCCTCAATGGCCTGTTCTCGTTCAGAGTGTTTGACTGTTCATTATGGGCTCACTGCATCTCCTCAAATTCCCTTAATATCTCTAAACTGCTGAAAATAACATCAAGGCCTTGTTGCTATATTCTGAACTGTTGTTCTCCATCACTTCCATCCTTGTAAAATCACAAGAGACCGGAGGCTTTGTGTTAAGCCAGTCATCATAACTATTAAATAATGAACATAGGCACTGATCCTAATGGTCCGCTACTAACTTACAGACTTGTGGTTGTTTTATCGCTGCTGCAGAATTTCACATTACTGTCACTTCTCAGGAAATGCTAAAGGGATATACAGATAGCTGTGCTCTCTACGTCTTGTGATTTAATGCTCTAGCAGGAGATTTTTTTCTCAATGTCTGGCATCTTTCATTACACTCAAAATGGCTTCACCGCTGCAGCTTTTCCTTCATGTTTATGTCTCCATATATTTTATCTGGGTTTATCACTGACATCTCAAGGCTGCTGCCACCATTTTGTTACCACTTGATCATTTACAAAGGGAGGCCAGTATAGAAGTTTTGCACTGTAAATTTGGACCATCACGTGGAAAGAGACTATAAAGGCTGACAATAAAAATGAATCTGGATGCATGTGGTGCAATCCCCCAGCACAGTAACTTGTTCCAATCTGCTACTCGTAGTTCAAGAATATGCACAGCCGGTGACAAGTCAGTGAGAGTTTCACACGGCCAGAGTGAACACCGGCTGGACGCCATGCAACCTACCTCCGGCACAAACGGCAGAACATCTGCTCCAAGCAGCGTACTGCCAAGAGTAAGCACTCTCCGAGTTGTTGGACACAGGAGGGTTGAACTGGTAGCGAATGCCTTGGTTCTCCTCCCGCACTAGCACCTGACAAAGAAAAAAGCGGCATGGTTATGACCAAAAAGAAACGAGCCAATAAACGAGAAGAAATACACCAATTGAAGGCAGAGCCATGGTCAAAGCTCCAAGAAGGCATCTCTCATTGGCACAAACCTACTCCTGCAATTTACAACACTGTGCACATGCATCCATCCATCATCCAACCCGCTATATCCTAACTATAGGGTCATGGGGTCTGCTGGAGCCAATCCCAGACAACGCAGAGCAGGAAATAAACCCGCCAAAGCACCTAACCTGCATGTCTTTGGACTGTGGGAGGAAACCCACACAGACACGGGGAGAACATGCAGACTCCACTCAGGTAGGACCCGGGAAGCAAACCCAGCTGGGTCTCCTTACTGCGAGGCAGCAGCACTACCCACTGCGCCACCGTGCCGCCCACACTGTGCACATAAACCCAGAAAGACTTAAGATGACAGCTGGCCTCAGGAGTATTCCCATTAGGCCAACTCAAAGCAAATCCATTTGGCTGAAAATGAACCCCAATTCATGTCCTGTGGCTTACACAAAGGGACCTCCCTCCCCTGGTACTGCCACTCATAAAAGTTAACAGGTCTGCATTTTGTGTATCAAGTAGAAATTCTACAGGCTTTCTCCAAAGTCACCTGGGTGACGGCTTAGCCTCCACCTTGGTGTGTGGATCACTGGCACGTGCTGCTGATCACAGTCCGAGGTGGGGCTGATTGCTAGTAACTATTAACTATTGTTAATATTTATAATATAATAGTTATTTATTAACTATTAACTATTGTAACTATTGTTAGTAGTTAGACCTGAAAAGGAACGCTGCGGTGACCTGCGGGGATGAGCTGGGACGGACTTGACATCGGCAGTGGCAAGGGGCTGTGAGAGTGCGCCCCCTTGGTATATTGTAAAACATGATGCATTTTTACATAAACCTACAGTGGGTTCAAAAAGTATTGAGCCCCCTTGATTTTCTGCACACTTTATTATGTGGCAGGTTTCATCTTAAATGGATGAATGTGACATTTCTTGTCTATCTCTCTACACTCAATAACCCATGACCGTGTGAAAACGTGTTTTTAGAAAGGTTTGAAAATGTATTCAAAACTGAAATCTCTCACTCCACAAAGTATTCAGACCCTCTGCTGTGGCTCAGTTGAGTCCCGATTGTTTTAATTCTCCTTCAGATGTGGCGAGAACTTGATTGGAGTCCACCTGTGGCAAACTGAATTGACTGCACATTGTGTAGAGAAGGTCCCACAATTCACACTGCGTGTTAGGACAAAAAACAAGTCATGGAGTCCGTCCAAGAGACTCTCTGTACACCTCTGTGGTCAAATTGTAGCGAGGCACAGATTGGGGTAAAGGAATACAATACAACACAATTTATTTTTGTGTATCCCAAAATCACAAAAGAAGTGCTGCAGTTGGCTTTAACAGGCCCTGCGTCTTGACCGCCCCCCAGCCTTGACTCTCTAAGAAGATGAGGAAAAACTCCCAAAAACAAAAATGGAAGAAACTTTTGGAAAGGTGGTTCAAAGAGAGACGCCTTTCCTGGTAGGTTTGGAGTGCAGTGGGTGTCAAAACAAAGGGGTTCAATACAATACAATACACAGAACAGAACACACGGAATCCTCAATACAATATACAGAGCAGAATTTAACAGTAGATGACATCACATAACAGGATTTGGAGATCTCGGCCATCAAGCTGCCTCCCGCTATTGGCCATTCCACAGATGAGACAGCACTGGGCCAGCCAATCCGATGACAGGACCCCTCTACCCGATGATAAAACCAAGGCAAGAGAGGGAGCCAAGTAACATTAGCCACCATGTTGCTTTGGTTATCTCCAATTGGCTCATTTGATGTGCGTTATAGAGAACTTGGTCAAGTTTGCCACTTTCTGCTAAACAGAAAAGAATTAGCTGTTGACAGAAGTAAAATCCGGTTTCCTCCCACAGACCAAAGACATGCAGGTTAGGTGGATTGGCCCTAGTGTGTGCTTGGTGTGTGGGTGTGTTTGTGTGTGTCCTGCGGTGGGTTGGCACCCTGCCTGGGATTGGTTCCTGCCTTGTGCCCTGTGTTGGCTGGGATTGGCTCCAGCAGACCCCCGTGACCCTGTGTTCGGATTCAGCAGGTTGGAAAATGGATGGATGGATGGTGATAAAGTCTAAAACTGAAAACTTCTTTTAAGCCGAAGAAAAAAAAACAAAATCTCCAGGGATTCCAAGGCCAGGAGACCCCAAATGAGCATTCTGTCTGACAGAGATGTCCTAAAGTCACTCCTCATCGTTTCCAGGCTTCATCTGAGAGGATTTGATGCAGGTGGTCTCATAGACCGTTGGGGCACCCGCCTTCATTCCAGCATCATAGGTGGTTGCACGGTGCCTTGGTCAGGTGGTGGTGGCACAAAACAGCACCACAGAAGAGCCAGAAAACAAAGTAGAGACTAGTAAAGGTTTGAAATTTCTGAACAGTATGATCATTCAATGCATATATAGTCTATTAAAGAGTACAACTGAAATGTAGCTATGTACAAACCAACTGAAAAAATGTTTTTTAATATTCCACAGTGTTAGCCTGGTGAAGCTCTATTGGTGTAAAGAATTCCATATTTTTGGTGCATAACAGCAGAAGGCCGCCTCACCACTTCAAGAACCCGTGTTGTTTGAGGAAATGACTTCCTTCATAGTCGGAGTTGTCTAGCTGTCTTAGTAGGCAGTCTCAGCAAAAGCGTGGGCCTAGGTCTTTGTAAAAGACCCTTTGACAGCAGTTCTCTACAAGCTTTGCACACCTGGATTTGAGCAGTTTATGCCATTTTTCCTGGTAGATCCTCTCAAACTCCATTAGATTGGGATGAAAATTGTCTGTGAATGGCCATCTTCATGTCTCTCCACACAGGGTCAGTCCACTCGAGAACACTCAGAGACCTGTTCCAAAGCCTCTTCAGCATTAGTTCGGCTGTATGCCTTGGGTCATTGAGCCATTGCCCTAATCTGAGGTGATGTTCACTCTGGAGCAGCTATTCTTCCAGCACCTCTTTAGATTTGCCTGCATTCATCTTTCCATCAATTCTGGCCAGTCTTCTTGTCCCCATAGCACGATGCTGCTGCCACCACCATGCTTCACAGTAGGGATGGCACTAGGCAGGGATTGAGAAGTGCCTCATTTTTGCCAGATACGTGCTTGGAGTTCTGCCCAAAAAACTCAATTTTTTGTCTCGTCAGACCAGATTCCTTTTAATGCCATTCGGCAAACTCCAAGTAGGCTGTAATATGCCTTTTATTTAAGAGTGGCTTCCGTCTGGCCATTTTATCATAGATGTCTGATGAATGGGGTGCTACTGAGATGGTGCTCCTTCCCACAGGTCCCCCCTTTGGTCTGTGGGAGGAAACCGGATTTTACTTCTGTCAACAGCTAATTCTTTTCTGTTTAGCAGAAAGTGGCAAACTTGACCAAGTTCTCTATAACGCACATCAAATGAGCCAATTGGAGATAACCAAAGCAACATGGTGGCTAATGTTACTTGGCTCCCTCTCTTGCCTTCAAGTAGCTCTTCTCTGTTTTGGACAACTTAATTAAAGTGAGAATGATTAGGCCAATGAGTGAGAGGCCAAACAGATCCTAAACTGAGACTCGATTTCTTTGGTCTTTTCATTCATCACACGCTTGTCCACATGGGACTGTGTTCTAATGCAAGAGTTGGGCGAGGAGAAAGTGATCGGCTATGCTGGCCTGAATGGCCTGCTCTCGTCATAATTGCTCTAATGTGCTAACAAACCATTTGTGGCTTCCGCCAGAAGTAAAGTATTTTCAGTCTTGAATGCCGGAGAAGAAACGCTACAGCATCATGATCTATACGTCTCTGTTTTTGCATAAGTGTGACAGGCATGTCCCAAAAAGAAATATAATTTTAAAAAATGGCGAAAACCAGTAGTGCACAGCCACCAGATTACTGCATCATTCAGAGAAACGAGTTACCATAACAATGAGGGTGACATTGGTGGGACCCAGTGCTTCAAGTGTTTCCGGTTCATCCACTGGCCGCTGATAGTAGAAGGTGGTCCCGGCGATGTCAAACGTGCGGGGAGTGTCTATGGTCAGCTTCCCGTTGATGAAGTACTCGTCCCTGTCACTTTTTAGCACTAGAAACACAAGACACAAAGGCAGATTATTGAAAATGAAGGAGACTGAAGAAATTGGTGCTGCAGAGACAAAAGCATCACAGGCCGATTGTGAGAGCACTGCTAATGGGCATGGGGCCGTGGCACCTAAAGAGGTCTGGCATTTCAGTCCACACTCACCTCCAGAAAGGTCACTTCATATTCCACTTTCCTTCCAAACAGCAGAGGCTCATGAGGACACGACGACTGTTAGCTTATTGGTGACTAGCCGCCCCACCGTGGGTCTGCCCACGTATTAGTGAAACAGGACAGTGAGGAGGGCACCGCCCCTGCCCGGCTCCCCACTCCTGACATCCCGCTTCCCCCTCACCTCGACTTGCAATCGTGGATTTGCATGAATATGTCGCTCCTGCAAGCGAACTGTGACACTTAGCATGATGAGAGAAGTCGCAAAATCAACCGGAATGTTCAAGCAAATTCTAGAAAAAAAAAAAAACGATCTAAATCCGTGAAAAATGGACAGACAGACAGATGTTGGATTTTATATATATATATATATATATATATATATATATATATAAAGATGGATGGAAGTGACGATAGAATGAAGGGATGGCCCAATCTGACATTTTCATACTACTTTCTGTTTGGCTTCTATGGCGTAGCACTGGAGGTGCCGAAATGAGACTTGACTGACTGACTGACTGAACAATGGGATGGAGCTTTTGACCTGAAGACCCTCACCACTCTCACTCAACTGTTATTAAGCCACAACAGCTGTTTGTGAAATTGAACCATTTGAATTGATCCCCTGCTTGTTGAAGAGCCTCAGTTATGCACAGATACCGGGTATACTTTCTACCTGCTAATGTTTTCACTTGCTTCTCTTAAAACGTTTAATCTCTAATTGTACGCCTGTTGTAGACCACGCTGTGCCATGATGACATCACGTGAAACAACAGGGTAACCAATGAATGAGCTATAGGAGGGCAGCAGTCCTGACCAAAGAAAGGGGTAGATAAGAAGTGTCCTCCATTCAAAGTTGTTCCTGTTTGAGATTAAAGGTCATGTCAGGATTTTCTGAAAGTGGCTTATTTAACAATATTATAGCAAAAATTGGACACTTTGTGAACATATGCCTTGTGGTGTGTGGCCGGGTCTCATGTTGGGAAGACCAGTAGAGCAAGTGTGGCCAGAGCGTTACCTCCCCCGGGCAACGCAACCCCCCTGAGTTACAGCGGTGCCTCGGAGTCCCGCAGGGCTCCATGGGAGTTGGAATTTGGTGCAGCCCTGTTGGGATCCGCAGGTGCTGCCAGGGGGAGCTGCAGCAGAAGCTGCTGAGCCCTTATAGGGCAGATCTTCCGCCACACCCGAAAGCTGACCATAGACACAAAGAATGATAGACACTTGGAATAAGTGACCAAGTAGTGTGGTGGATAGTAAGACATTTGCGACGTTCAAAACTTGACTTGATGTTTTTTTGGAAGAAATAAGTGCAGAGGACTGGCGAGCTTTGTTGGGCTGAATGACCTGTTCTCGTCTAGAGTGTTCTAATGTTCTAAATCATCAAGCACCTGGAGCCCTTCTGGGTGGGCTATAGTAGGAGCCAGCAGTCACCACTCTGGGAGCTTGAGTCGGGAAGAGGGAGACAAAGCTTTCCAGAGAGGAGTGGTGGAGAAGAAAAGAGAAGAGAAGTATTGTGTGGACTGTGTTGTGCCTGTGAGAACGGGGAATAAAACTTTTATTTGTTTTTATAAGTGTGCCTCCCGTGTCTGTCTGTGTCGGGCTGGGTGGCTGGCACACCCTCTAGTGGTTTTGTCACAGCCTATACATACAAATACGTTTATACACCATAAGTAAATGGAGATTATTGTTTTCACTGTTGGTCCTCATAGAAGCCTACTGTGTCAGGGACTTGGTTATCTTTGTTCTCCATAAAAACTTGAGATTAACGATTTTTCTCTTCCATCACAACAAAAAACACGAGGTAATAACAGAAAAAGAATGAGACATTTTTGGGAGGAAATATGGGAATGACTGTCCAGAAATCAAACTGTTTAACACGAGATTGAAGACGCATTTCTATTCTCTAGCGTTCTGTGACCCTCAGTGATACTGATGGTTCCTTCCTCATAGTCATTTGTTTCTTTCTATTGTGTTTTATTCTATTTCTGACTGTTGTGTATTTTATTGTAAAGCACTTTACCTACAGCATTACTGATGTTGTTTTAAATGTCCTCTATAAATAAACTGACACTGGCTGACTATCTGTCCATCAAGCTCTCCACTATCGTGGTGTACTTGACAGCAAAGAGAATCATGACAATAGAATTTGTTTTTGCCCATAACTGCAAACACAGGGTCAGCAACAAATTCAATAATTATCAGTTTTGGGAGGAGTACTTCTTTAATAAAGCCCACGGACTACTGTGATGGATCAGCCTCTGAGCACATTGACACCTCAGTCACAATGCTAGCCATTACTGAGCTGGTCAGAGGAGTGGGTACGCCATGTGATCTCGCCCACCTAAGGCTCGGTGATGTAAATGATATGTACACTTATTATCAAATAAAATTTAAATGATACGAAAATGAGAAACTTTGATAAGGGGAGATACTTGATTGCATGTATTAACCAATCATTTGCTACTCTTTTAAGAACATGAAGCCTGTGCATGAAACAGAAAAACAAAAAGGCACAGCAAGGTTGGCTGGGATAGCAGAGCACGCCACACGCTACTGTTTTGGATACACAAGCGTCATGGAAGGGATGAATGTTCATGCAGTGGACTCTTTAAGTGGCAGTAAAGAAAGCAACAGCTCAACTGCCAAAGAATCTGTTAAAAAAGAGGACCTGATGGATGAACAAGATGAAAAGACAGCAGTGGTACGGTGCTCCTTTGGCAATTTAAGGTCTGACATGCAACAGAACATGCAGAATGCAAGTGCTCGCCATCCATCACAGACTCCAGAAACGTCAAACTCAAAGACAAACCGCACTGGCGGCGTTCACCTGAGTAAGCCTGCATGCAAAGCGCTGATCAGCTTGGCGTTTACTACAGGAGCGATTACTGACAGAGCAGCTTTGACACCCGAACAAGTAGACAGGCTGGTCTTCCTCATCCGGATTTGCAGGAAACTGCATGTACTGACATTATTAGGTATGAGCACATTTAGCGTTTTATTTTTGTCCAGAAACACAAAGCAGAGCTTGTTAGTTTCTGTTCGCAGTTTAAAGTATACGACACCAGAACTTACTTTTATTTACTGTACCTGCCTGTTTTTCAATCTGCGAGGTCCAAAAATCTTCTCTCTCATTTCTTTCCTTTAACTTAAATTAGTATATCTGAGAGAAGTTCAGGTCCTACTCTAAGTGTAATGTATGCTTTAGTCGTTCAGTAAACCGCGCACTCCATCCTGTGTGTAAAGTCTTTTGTCAGTTTGCTTGCTGATCTTTAACAGACGCTTACATTTGATAAACGCCCTGCATAAGGACTGAACTGCGCACAGAGGCTTTGGGGATCCCGCTCTGTGACACTTTACATTTTGCTGTTTTTGAACGCAGTTAGCATTTCTCTTCACAAGATTTAAGATTTTTTGCATTTAATTTATCAATTAAATTTTGGTTCCCATTTGCCGTCTCTTTAATTTGTTGTTACTTTTTATGTCAGTGGTTCTCAATTTGTGGGACAGGCCCCCCTAGGGAGGCGCAAAGTAACAAAAAGGGGGGCGCGAAGATGTGAAAAAAAGAAGACAAGAATCGAAAATATGAAAAATACATCTATTGAAACCAAAACAAATTAACTTAAACTACATTCTGATACTAGAAAAATAAATATAGAGTTACATAAATGTCGATAAAAGTTAAGTAGCTATAATAAAATATCCATCCATCCATTGTCCAACCCGCTGAATCCAAACACAGGGTCACGGGGGTCTGCTGGAGCCAATCCCAGCTAACACAGGGCACAAGGCAGGAACCAATCCCGGGCAGGGTGCCAACCCACCGCAGGACACACACAAACACACCCACACACCAAGCACACACTAGGGCCAATTTAGAAACGCCAATCCACCTAACCTGCATGTCTTTGGACTGTAGGAGGAAACCGGAGTGCCCGGAGGAAACCCACGCAGACACAGGGAGAACATGCAAACTCCACACAGGGAGGACCCGGGAAACGAACCCGGGTCTCCTAACTACGAGGCAGCAGCGCTACCACTGCGCCACCGTGCCGCCCCTATAATAAAATATGCATCTATGATATATCATTAATTAAAAAAGAACAAATTGGTATTAGTGGGCTCCTTTCAAAAAAACGTTAGGGGGGGGCGCAATTAAAACTGTTATGAAAACTTGGGTCGCAAATACTTAAAGGTTGAGAAACGCTGTCTTATGTTGATATTCTAAAGGAAGAGCCTTGGAGTGAATGAAGAGTGACCTGAGTGATATCGTGATAACTACTGATATCGACTGATATGAAAAGCCTTACCGTAATCACATTTTTTGCCACATTGCCCAGCCTGACACCCACCACAGCATCACTTCCACTGATGACCACACAACACATATGAGACGTTTGTTGTTTCCGCCACATTTGCCTCCCTGTGTAATTCTTTCCTTCTCCTCTTCAGCTCCTGTTTTTTCCTCTAAGACAATTTACTTGAGGTGCAGTGAGTGCTTATTGCGACTCTCTTCGGTTCTCCTCCTTTCAGGTCCTCCCAATTCAGAGTTTTTTTGCACAAGGGTCTTATATTATTTTTGTATTTTTCCACTTCTAGTGCTGTTTTAGTGCACGTAGCACTTGACATAACTAGCTGAGGTGGCACCACATTAAAGAGTGAATTGACCAGAATGGAACCTGTGAATGAGCTATCAACTCTCACCACAACACTCATTTTAAAGGATTTCTCCTTCTTTATTGTCTCCTTGTATTGTGGCCTAGTGGCTAAGACCTCTGGGTGTTACACCACAAGGGTGCCAGTTCAATCTTCATACGTGACTTCTTTGTAAGAAGTCTGTGCTGCAACAAACAGTGACAGTGCCAGGGGCAGAAAGGCACATAAAATAGACACTGCGTACAAGATAAGAAAAAGACTCACCCAAGTAGTTAAGAGACACATTGAGCTCCTGGATGAGGATGTGCACAGACCCCTTTGGAATCCTGACGACTTCCTCATAACCTAAAGGAGACAGCACAGAAAGTCAGAGCAGTTTGACTTTTCCAGAAGTTTCCCTACGGTGGCAGATGGAGAGGCTACAGTCGACATGGCAGAGGACAGGGTAAGGTGTTTTTAATACAAGTTTACATGTGACTGCGTGGTGTGGTTATAGGAGGAGATCTTATGGATTACAACTAAAATTGACACAAGTGCAAACAACCAACCACTACACTAATTGGGTGCTCGTTTTATTTATTTATTACTTCAGTCAACAATAGCTGACAGCTACACTACTGTTCTGCCACAATAGACAAATCAGGAAATGGTAGAGGCAAAAATTATAGTAATAAAACAAATTGAAAGGTCAAAACCAGAAAGCCCAACTCTGCTGCACCTGGGCCTTAATGCTGCTCCAAACTCAGAATCTGTTGGGAGAAGCAAAACTGTCATCTCTAAACTCTGTTACAACAAACACACACACTCTCAGACTCATTTTAGAAGTATCCACGATCTTGGACAACCTGGAGGTGCACAACACCAGCCTTTACACTCTCCACCTGGTAGCATCTCAGATAGCAACCACAAACAAAGTCTCTGAAGATTGCAGCTCTCATTGTGGGGCATTACAATAAAAATAAGGCATTTATAATTTTTATCTAGCCCAAATAAAATAAACAGATAAGCACACAAACAAAACACACATGTACCAATTCCCCAGTTACTCAATAGTAATAATAATAATAATAATAATTCTTTGCATTTGTCACATATGTCAGTGCAATTAAACAAAACCTCTGCACAATCCTCATAGCTACCTTCATCAAGCAACATGCTTGGCATCACCCTACTCTGACAACACTACGAGTTTATTCAGGGACAAGAAAAGCTGCTTTGGCACATCTTGCAAATTCTCACTTGCTATTTAACAAAGGACAAAATGTCCGACCTTCATCAAACTTCATCAGCTCGTCTTAAAAGTGCTGTCAGCGGTGTCAGCTTTGATAAAAAACAAAACCAGCAAATGACAAGGCGCACATCACAGGCAGCATGTGGAAAGTTTAAACAGCTGTTTGTGTGGCTGACGTATGACACCTGAAGGCAAACGACTGTCCATTGTGACTTTTTTTTTTTTCCCGAAGCAGGTGAAGGTATTTCAGGGAAAAACTGAACTTACAACAAATGACATTCTGGGATTCTCTGATGAAGTAAATTTCACAGTAATTATGTTATTAGATTTAGTTTGACACCATTGACCATTCTATTATATGGGCTGGAAAATGACATTGGGCCGTCAGACACTTGCTTGGCCTGGTTTAGTTCTTATTTATCAAATCGATTCCAGTATGTACTGTATAGAAATGGGCTGACAGGATTTTGTCATTATACTTAGAAAATAAATATGCCAAACTTGACGACTGTATGGAATGTTGATATCTTCAAATAAAATCAATAAAACAATATATATATAAAGTTAAATATGGTTTCCTGCAGGGCTCAGCACCAGGACCTTCGCTGTTTCCCGGTTTCCATTGGGAACTATCATTAGAAAACTTGACATTAACTTCCACTTGTTTGGAGACAACACCCAGCAGGCTTTTCTTTTAGACCAAGTGACATTTTTCTGATGCTGTTCTTGATTAATTGAGCCAGTGAGTTAAAGGAGTGGATAAATGACACTATTTGTCTCAGAAAACAGAAAAAAAGAAATGTTATTTACTGGGGGAACAAGGAGACCACAACAACATTCTGCTACCTATTAACTCAGTTCAAATCATTATTAGTTTTACTAAATCAGCACAAAATTTAGGTGTTATCTTTGATCTTTTAAAGCACACGACAAAACTATCTAAAACACGTTTTTTCCATGTTAAAAATGTTGGAAAATAAAGATGTTTTTTAAATATGAAAATAATTCATGCATGTATTTGTAGTAGGGTTTGCTACTGCAATGTGTTATTTACAGGCTCTTCAAATCATTCTTTATGCAGCTTTCAGTTAATTCAAAATGCTGCTGGAAAAATCATTACAAGAACTAGAAAGTACAAACACATAACGGTGTCTCTCAGGCCCATACACTGGCTTCCAGGTAAGTTTAGTGAAGATTACAAAATCCAAGTTTTCACCTCAACAGCCTCAAGTGTCTGAGGCCCTGCTTACCTATTTGAATTTATCATCATTACCTACAAACTGGAGCACACATTAACATCTCAAGATGCCAGCTTACTTAACATTCAAATAATTAATGAATAACAGTGGGTGTTAAAGTCTTTACTTATAGGAGCACAAAGCTGTGGAATGATCTGCCTGCTTATATAAGAGATGCCCCTTTGGTCTCAGGCTGAAGACTCACGACTTTAGTCAAGCTTACCCTAATGAGACCTGATCTTTAGCTGTGCATACTGCATATCTCTGTTTGTTATCCATTTGAATATAAATACAAGTAATACAATAATTATGATCCATTACTAACCCTCCTCCATTCTGGTTCTCTTCTCAGCACCACTTGGTGCCACTGCTCCACTGCCAAGCTGTTCTCCCCTCCACGTAAATAATCACCTGAGATACTCGGAATTAACAGATTCTGTGATTGACTGGACGGCCAGCGTAGACTCAACTGTAGAATACCCAAGAAGGGGTGGACGGCTAGCTGGTTGAGGTCTTCAGAACTCTGACTATGTCTGCCTTGGTCTTTAATTTTGTCTCATAAAACTGACTGTGGACGCCCCTCTTAGGTTCATTTTCTTTCCTGATGCTGCTGACTGTGTTTTTGGTGTCCTCTCCTTTGTTATTCAAACATTAATTAATGAACATACGTTGTTGTCTTCCATTTACGTTAATCAGTTTCAGACTACTTGGTTTTCTGTTTGTGACTTTAAGTGTACTAAATCTTTCATTTAGTAATTTTTAAAAAGTTACATTTAGTGTTCTGCGGCTGCACTCTGTGAAGAGTGCTATACAAGAGAAACAAGTGAGCAAGATGAAGATGAAGTCCAGTGTAACTTATATGATTTCTCATGAAGAAAAGCCATTTACTAAACTGATTGCTCAAATTAAACCAATATGAAAAAGAATGGCTTCAGTGCATCAAAGACCTACAACAACGAGACAGTGTGTGCCAAGGTTACTGGATGTGTTGCAGATGAAATAAAAGCAAATGCACTAACTATGACACAGAAGAGCAATGACGTTGCCATAATTACAGTCTATGGCTTGTCAGGAAGACAGGATTCAACTACGTATGGCAGGGGCCTTTCTTTAGGCCACCCCAAGGCTTGACTGATTTACAGTACTATGATGTACGGGGTAGGAGGACAAAATCAGAGACTTATGCTGCATTGCTGAGTGGAACAGTCCAGACTGGTGACAAGGCCAAGGTGGAAATCTTGCAGCAAACGAGGCTGGCATAAACACAGAGAGAGTTCAAGGTGGAAGTGCATTGGAAGTGAAACTAGGGGCCGTGCGGGGCTGTACCTCGGTTATTTCACTCTTAACTCCACAGACCTAACCCGGCAATGCCAATCACTCCAAGGTCTGTGCCCCAAAGGTAATAAAGTGCATGTCTTTCTAAAGCCAATATGGAATACATACTGAATCACTTTAGTCCGAAAATGTAACATGAGCTGAAAGTGCCAGTTTTGGAGTTGGGCTGTCCAGCAGACTCTCCATCAGCTGTTAAGAATGTGCATGGGCTGTGTGGTAGAAACGAGCTTCACTCTTAGTTTAGGTGAGAGAATGCTAGACCATGTTACCTGTTAAAGACAGGTAATAGAATGATTTTTTAAATATTTTATATCCTTTGCCCTACATGTACCTTTAGCACCTTTCCTCTGCATTCTCGTGTGTCTGAGCCTTTCTTGGCTGGCGCTGCCTCTGTCGAGCACATTCTCATAACGCCCGCTTCTCAGGCTCTGTTATGTTGAGGCACCTTGCTTGCCTCCTGTTTGCTTTTATACTTCTTGTCCTTGAACTTCAAAGTTTGAAGACTCTCAGTGTGCCTCTCACACCCTCACTCCTCCTCATGTGTCTCACACTTGCAATTTCAATCACATCAAAGACACCAAACTGACCAATCAGGTGGCTCCGCGGCATAGTTACTTAAAGTATGGGTCACGACTCATGCAATCCGCATTGCTCCAATATTAATGTTGGCACCGGATGACCAAGAGTGATCTATGAATATATGGTGGCGATTGTCCAAGGGGAACTTCCCCCACAATTGAACAGTCATCATGGACTGCTTCTCAAAGACACTAAGAAGGGCAAGGTTAGAACACAATGGGGAAAAATAACAATTAAGAAACACTGCTCAAAGGGTCCAAACACGCACAGACCATGGCATTTAAGTGGATAGTAGATAATAAGAACCACCACAGAGGATTCAACCTCTATGGATGTGTGAATGTCACAAGATGTTTTCTGTAAGCTGGTCCGTGGCATGATCTACATAAAGACCCCTCCGGGACTTTGATCCCTTTAATTACCAAATATGTGCCGCATCAGTAGAAGACGAGTTTGTTTACAAGCTTACAGGGTGCGCCTTTGAGAAAAGCGGTCAATAAAAGCGGATAACATCAAAGCAGTTAGAACAAGAATGTAAATTACACAACGTGAAATGTTTTCACCCTGCACACAGACGATCTGCCCAAGGCTCAATAAAGTATGGCATACTCTGTCACAGCTGTCACACTTGTATCAGACACTGTCTGTATTCCTTTAGTTGAATAATTCAGCAGGACATCACCACATAGATGCATCTGGAAAGCGCTTCTCAAAATACATGAAGGGCCAAAGTGAAAGCCTGCCTTTTGTCAGATTAGGTCATTGTTTGCCTTTACAGAAACCTCAAAGCTTAGCCTTGCTTGTCACAAGAATTCATTGGTTTCTACCTCAAGCCATTATTGCCATTACACTTTCAAAAGAGAAAATGTTAAAAGACGAGAAGCTGCTGGAGTGTTTGTTGCATTGTGGCCTTGACTCACATGCCCTGGAAGAAGAACAGCCTGAACTACAGACCTCCCGTGGGAGAGAACATAACAACTGGACTGACGTTACAGCTAAATACGTTAACTTTAAAGACTGGGTCCTTAAGACGGAAATGGGCCTGCATGTACAAATTGACAATGTTGTTGAAGTTAACAGTGAAAGAGCTCTGGAAAAGAAATTTGGAAAAGGGAAGTGCAGAACTCTCCTGATCTCCTTTATGATGTGCCAGGTCAGAGGTGGTGAAATTTTTTTTTTTGTGTGTAAGTTGATAAATGTTGATAAATGCAGGGGGACGCAGCAACTCTTCAGAAACCCCCTCTTAAACAGTTTTTCAATGGGAAACAAACACACTCTTACAGCTCCTCCGGCCTGCTGCATGACGTGCTCCTCACGCGGGGCTTTGAACATTTAAAAGACTGAGCCGCGGCCATCCTGGAGTCTCACTCTCCTGTCTCTCTTCCCTCAGACTCCCTCTGCTCAGCCGCTGCTTCCGAGCCGCCATACCCCCTTGTTGAATGAAGACTTTGCGTTCCTTTGAGCAGGGCCGTTTCGTCAAGTCTGACGGCTGTTCCTTGTGAGGCCTCTGAAAGAGACTTGTGTTTGTATCCGCCAGAAGAGCAATAAAGTCTCAACTCTTTGGAAAACCTGCTGTACTCTCCCGTGAAACATTGTGACCCAAGCTTGAGAGTCTTTACTTGTAAAGAGCCCAATGTAATATATGAGTGTGATAGCTTTGATAAGAGCAGCAACGGTTTGATGGCTAAGAACCCCTCCCAGTCTTTAGTGAGAAGTCAAGCAAATTGAAACCTTTTATTGGCTAATTAAAAAGATTACAAGCTTTTGAGGCAACTCAGGCCCCTGTTTCAGGTAAGAAGTAATCCTCAAGAATTGAAGAATCCTGTTGCCTGAAGAAGGGGCCTGAGTTGCCTCGAAAGCCTGCATATTATAATCTTTCTAGTTAGCCATTTATAAAAGGGGTAATTTTGCTTGACTTCTCACTACATTCATAATGGCTAACACGGTACAACACCCTAGTACTACGGTCCGAGTGTTTGTAATTTTAACCTCTGGTCAAGGCTAAAGCCCAGTGTCGTCACGGCTGACGGTCATTCCAGAAGGAAAAACTTCATTGATGTTATGACGAAAGTGGAAACTGATTTGTTTCACCGGGGAGAGAAAGGAAGACAGGAAAGGGACCTCACCACGGGCTCTGGGGCGCTTGGCAGTTTGGCAATGAGTGGTCTTTTACGTAGAGGACGTGCCCAAATCAGGCAACACAGCTCAATACAACGATATGACGGCAAGAACTGGCCAGAGAGGAGATGCTGGCGTCTCAATTATCTACTTAAGTGTGAATACATTTGCATATTTGATCAAGGCCATGTACCCTTTAGAATTTGACTATAAACTGAAGCAGACCTTCTAAACAATCAGAGGAAGACGACTAAATCTGAGAGCAGAGTTCAGGGCAAAGAAACCAAACCTGTTGTCCTCATCCATCCATCCATTTTGTGATTATGGACACGCGGAACTGAAGACTGTCAGGTCAGTAATTGGCACTTCACAGGAACTGGAGCTCCACACCAGGCAGCCATTTTCCGAACCCGGAGATTTAAGGTAGAAACAAAGTGTGGATAACAGAGGCCAGCTCATCGCAGGGTCATGCTTGTCCAAGTCTAAGAGTCTGAGTTTGGACTGTTAAAACAAGGACAGAGAATGTGCAAACTCGGCACAGAAGGGATTCTAGTTAAGAACTGCCTTGGGGTTTCAGGAGAGATGAGGCTGAAGTGCTGCACCAACCTTTCAGCCAAGCAGAATGGGGGCAGGGGGGAGAAGAGGAAGATGTCATGGGCCTGAAAACTACACTATCTGGGTGCAAAAGAAAGACAAACAACACTGCATGTGACGAGACAGAAAACAGCGGGCGGGCAGACAATGGGACTGAGCTGAACGGTAGACTGACATGCTGCTAAAGAACATCTTAAGTTGTGTATCTTCAGCTTCACAGTCTTTGCTGGGCTGCATCATGGATGACTTCAAAGAAAAATCTGCAGAAGACATATGGTATGGACCTCCTGGCCATTTATTAGTGTATTCAAAGTTTGACTTGACTGCTGCTAATAGCACTAAATGACATAAAGATCAACTGAATGATATCTGCTTTGTACACTGCTTGATGATTAACACCACTGACAGGAGAGTGACGAAAACTCACGCCAAGCCAGTAGCTTTCACATTCATCCAGGTGTTCAAGTACCATGGGGTGCCATTCCACAATTCTAATGCCAGATTGTGCTGCCAGGCCTGGTTTCTCTAAATCACTTGCAACTGCCTCCCTGCCAAAACTGTAGCTCCATTTCACAATTCCAGGCCAAGCGCAGATGGGTGGCCTGACCACAAGGAGACCACTAACCCAGGGCTGTCTCCTGTGATGTGTGTTCTGGACAACATTCCTGATTATTCATATTCTCCTGAGGGTTCACATTTGATTCACTCACTCAATGAGGGCCTTCTAGAAGATGGGGGCTCCTTAAAAAAGACCCCAGTGTTCTGAGTGCCACACGGTTTCGTCACGTTTAACAACTAATCATTATTTTATAAAGTGTCTATATACCACAAAGACTTTCTCTTGGCACTTTAACATAACTGTCTTCAAAATTTGACAATTTTATGTTACTACTAGACTCTTTTATTGGGAATATCTCTCTAATTTTAAGGATTTTGATGTAAAGTTCTTTGTAGCTTAACAACGAGTCACTAGTCTTGTGTTGCTCCTCACTGGTGATGGGTGATTTTGTAACCTGTAGCACTTGTTGTTCCCAAAATGTCCCCTAGACTGACAAATCCTCAAATCCTGAATGCTGACCTCTTTCTTAAGCTGATTCAGATAAAAGATAGATAGATAGATAGATAGATAGACAAAAGGTACTATATGATAGATAGATAGATAGATAGATAGATAGATAGATAGATAGATAGATAGATAGATAGATAGATAGATAGATAGATAGATAGATAGATAGATAGATAGATAGATAGATAGATAGATAGATAGATAGATAGATAGATAGATAGATAGATAGATACTTTATTAATCCCAGGGGGAAATTCACAAAAGCATCTGCTAAATGAGTAAATGTAAATACAGGACATCAGAACAACTGGTGTGATGGTCTGGTGAACCGACAAACAATTTGAACCAACAGCCTTATGGCTTATCCATTAGAACATGCTGCCTAAAAGCTTACAGTTATAATCCCCTCTGTGACGGGACAAGGGGTTCGCCATCTTCCTTGTGGAGTAGTTAGTGTGGCCTCTAGTGGCCAAGATGTTGAACGGTAAGTAATCAGGCTGATGGTCCAGTGGCTGACCCAAATCCTCCCCGACTCCCACCCACTCATTTTGAATGAATTAATTACATTTCTGTAGCGTTTATGTCACAACTCAAAGTGCTTTACAACAACAGTGGGGAACCACTTGAGCCACCTAAATGTGTAGTACCCACCTGGACGATGCAATGGCAGCCATTACTGCACCAGTACACTCACCACTCATTAAGGGGTTAAGGGGTGAGAGAGGGATAGTCAGCCAATTAGAGATGTGTATGATTAGGGGGCCAACATGTTCAAGCTGTGGTGGGCAATTTAGCCAGGACATCAGGATAAACCCTACACTTTTCAAAAGATGCCCCAAAGATATTTAACAACCACAGAGATTCAGAACCTCTAGAGAAATGGAAGGATGTGACAGTTTCACATTTGTACTGCACAGAAAATTGTAAATAAGAAGAGGCACATGGGCCTTGAACAGCCCATGGTGTCTCCAGCCTAGCAGTTTGCAAGCCTTCTCTTTATTTTAGTTCAGTTCATTGTTACACCGTACACTTCAGGAGCAGAACAAAGACTAGAGGGGCCCGGGTACAAAGCTTCAGAAAGCTTTCAGACTCTTCACTTTTTTCATATTTTGTTCTTTTGTAGTCTTAGGGCGTGTTTATACTTCACATTCAGAACGCGTTTGCACACACAACATGGCTGCCACGTGTTCCCAGCGTTCATTTGATGCATCCTCAGAAATTAATATGACATGTGCGTGAGTGGCAGTACCAGCAAAAAGTCGGGGGGGGCACAGTGTGATCAAGTCAGGATGTGACGTCAGAGTCCCTGTTTACTGCCTACATGTGACAGAAAGCCACTTTGGTGACCCTACAGATCGAAGTGCGCGCTGCGGTGTTTGATGAACGGTTTGATATGGTGAAGCAAAATGCCGACACACAAACGCATTGGTGGTGCTTTAGTATTCAAGCGTCGCATATTCCCCATCGTAATGATGGCATACATTTTAAAGGTCTCACATACCATCTTGTTTTTTTTTTTTTTGCACCTTCATAACAGCATCAGAATGTATGGTGGCGTATTTGAGCCACAGAGAAAAAAAAAGTTAGGGACACAGTGAAAAGGTCGGTTTTGTGATTAAAGTGGAAATTTGGGCTTTAATCTCGAAATGTCCACGTTAACCTTGTAGTTTATTTTATCATTAAAGCAGACCGTTGTAAACGTCATCTTCAGTTGTTAATCACTATACGTACTGCTGGGGCTTCCTCCTGAGCTGACAGCAGCGATCGCCACACACAATACGTGACATTTCTGATATTCCAGTTCTCTGCACGTTTAGAATCTTTAGATTTCTACTTGATATCACTTACATGATGAAATGCATTAAAGAATTGATGTTACATTTTACAGATAAGTCGTTAACGTCATTTAAATGATGGACACTATTAATAATTACACGTTGTGGTGCCATGGTGGCAGACCAGTAGTGCTGCTGTCTCGCAGGGAGTCACGTCTCTTGTGTTGCCTGCCTGGATTTTGTGCATTTTCCGGGTGGGTTTCCACAGTGGACTCACATTTTCTCTTAAAGATATGAAGGTTTGGGGATTTGGTAACACTAAAATGATGCCAGTGTGTATGTGTGTGTATTTGTGCTCACCTTACGATGAGCTGATGTCCCGTCCAGGGATTGTTTGTGCCTCGTAGCCCCATGCTAGCTGGAATGGGCACATCCCTGGATTAACGGATAGAATCATTAAACATCCTTTTCAGAGATATTGTGGCAAGATGTCCTCAGAATTTATTGGATGTTTCAGGCAATTCCCAACACAGCGAAGCTGAACGTTTTCTCACCGTGATGATATCTCACACTGCCACCTGGTGGAATCTTCCAGATTTGCGTCAAGTACGCGTGTGAGTATAAACAGTAAAATGCTTGCATAGCAGTAGCATCCACAGGCGCATGTGTCATGTCAAGTATAAACCCGGCCTTATGCTAAAATCAATTTGTTTTTTAAATTTGTTAAAAAATATAAACTGACGTATCACACTGACACAACTATTCAGACCATTTTTAGGACTCATGAAATATGGCAAGGGGCTCCCTACTCTTTTGATCATCATTGGGATTTTTCTACACCTTCTTTGGAGTCCATCTGTGGTCATTTCAATTGACTGGAGAGGCACACACCGCTCCACAGAAGGAGGTCCATATAGATAAGTACAAACAAAGCCATGAGGTCACAGTTGCCAGATGTGCGGGCAAAAATTTTGATTTGCAAGTGTTTGTTTTATTGGGTTATTTTTAAAATTATGTGTGGCCATCCGAATGGCAAAACTCAAAGACCCCCTCTAGATATCAATAGCGGAAAAACTTCAAAGGGGTCTGATGAAACCAGCACTGTATGGCCACATTTCTAAGCATCATGTCTGGAGGAAACCAGGTGACGCTGATCACCCATGCAATATACCATTCCAAAGGTGAAGTGTGGTGGTGGTACCTTCATGCTGCGTGGACTGGAATGCTAGGCAGTCTTGAAGGAAAGCTGAATGGATGAAATTAAAGAAAACCTGCACTCTGGACCTAAGACTGAGCTGAAGGCTCATCTTCCAGCAGAGCAAAGAAAAGACAACAGAGGAGTGGCTCAGGGACAACTCCAGGAATATCCTTGAGCGGCCCAGTCAGAGCCCAGACTTGAACCCAATCGAACATCTCTGGAGAGACCTGAAAATAGCCGTCCACTAACAATCTCCATCCAACCTGACAGAGCTTGACAGGATCTGCAGTGAAGTAGTGCAGAAAAACTCAAAAGCCAGGAGTGTGGAGCTTCTCACGTCAAACTCAAGACAACTCCAAGCTGTAACTGCTGCTACAACTACTGTAAGTACTGAGTGAGGGGTCTGAACACTTGTGTTAGACTTTAATTTCTAAAATGAAGCCCACTACTTGTTCCCTGGTCCAGTGCCAACAAAACAAGTAAAAAGCGCAATGGATGTTCTTGTAGCGCCTATTCTAAACATTATCAATAGTTCATTATTGCAGGGCACAGTACCCGATACACTAAAAGTGTCAGTCATTAAACCATTACTTCAAAAGTCAGACCTAGACCCACACACACTTAACAATTATAGGCCTATTTCAAATTTACCGTTTCTCTCTAAAATACTAGAAAAAGTAGTCGCCAGTCAGCTTCAGTCACACCTTACAACTTATTTGAGATATTCCAGTCTGGTGTACGCACTGGTCATAGTACAGAAACAGCACTAACGCGGGTTCTAAACGACATTCTGATATCCTCTGATGAAGGAAATTCCACTGTAATTATGTTGTTGGACTTAAGGGCAGCGTTTGACACCATCGACCATTCTATTTTACTGCACAGGCTAGAAAATGATGTTGGGCTTACAGGCACCGTGCTCGCTTGGTTTAGTTCTTATTTATCAAATCAATTCCAATACGTACAGAAATGTGCTGACAGGACTCCATCATTATACACAGAAGTTCAATATGGTGTCCCAGAGGGCTCAGTACTTGGACCTTTACTGTTTTCACTTTACAGGCGTCCACTGGGATCTCTCATTAGGACACATCAAGTTAATTTTCACTCGTATGCAGATGACACCCAGTTATACTTTTCTTTTAGATCAAATGAAGTTTCTCTGATGTTGTCTTTAATTAGTTGTGTTAGTGAATTAAAGGAGTGGATGGATGAGAACTACTTGTCTTTAAACAGAGATGTTAATTGTTGGAGGGAATGACGCTGATCACAACAATATTCTGCCATCATTTAACTCAGTTGGAGTCCCCATTAATTTTACTGAATCAGCCCGCAAAATGTTGAGAAATTAAGGCATTTTCTAAGTAAGCAGAATTCTGAGATATTAATTCATGCATTTATTTCTAGTAGGATTGACTACTGCAATGCAGTGTTCACTGGATGTTCAAACTGTTCTTTATACAGCCTCCAGTTAATTCAAAATACGGCTGCAAGAATTATTACAAGAACAAGAAAATACGAACACATAACTCCAGTTCTCAAATCCTTACACTGGCTCGCGGTTAAGTTTAGGGCAGATTTCAAAATCTTCCTTTTAATATATAAAGCATTAAATGGCAGAGGTCCGGCTTACTTGTCTGAACTTATCATGACTTACAAACCAAAGTGCACATTAAGATCTCAAGATGCTGGTCTGCTTAGGATTCCAAGGATTAATAAAATAACAGTGGGAGGTCGAGCTTTTAGTTACAGGGCCCCTAAACTGTGGAGTGGTCTGCCTGCTACTATAAGAGATGCCCCTTCGGTCTCAGCTTTTAAAGACTCACTACTTCAGTTTAGCACACCCTGACTAGAGCTGCTGATTAACTGTACAGACTGCATCTCTGTTGTTAGTCATTAGCACTAAAACATAAGTCACATGATAGTTATAATTTGTTACTAACCCTCACCTATTCGGTTTCTCTTCTCGGTACTCAAATGTGGCACTTAGTGCCACGGCCCACCTGTCAAGTTGCTTTGCCTGCCTAAGGTGAAGTCATCTCTGATGGAGGATCGCAGGAATCGTGGGGTAGAGGGGTCCTTTCATCGGATTGGCTGGCCACAGCGCTAACTCAGCTGTGGAATGGCCAATAGGGGGAGGCAGTTTAATGGCTGAGATCTCGAGGACTCTAAACAAATCCAAATCATATTATGGGATATCATCTACTGTTAAATTAAAATACCCCCCTCACTTATCTACCTTGGATTATACAGAACACTTGATAATGAATTTAAAGACTACACAGCTTACTTTGCTTGTGTGACGGTTTCTTATAGCTTGCCCCTCCTGGGGTTGTCTGCTGTCCTTGCCATGTGTAGCACCAGTGCTATCCAATACGTTCCTTGCCAGTGAACTCTCACTGTTAGCTGACTCATCACAGGCAGAGGGGATGTTGAGCTTTTAGCTACTCAAATTAACAAACACAAATTCCTTTCTTCCTTGCTTTCAGAATTTTCTGCTTGCAGCTGCAGGAGACAAGTAGGTCACCATCTGTGTAGAGTTTACGTTTTCCTTTTGTGTTCATGCTGTTTCCCTTCTCCATCCCAAAGATCTGTCCATCCAGCTGCTTACCAGACCTAAACTGGCCCAGTGTGAGCGGGTATGAAAGTGTGCCCTGTCCTGTCCATGGTTCACTCCTTCCTTGTGCTTTATGTTGATAGAACAGGTCCCAGCTCCACATCACTCTTAATTGAATTAAACAGGCCAATATAACAAATACATTTTCTTTTTTTTCTTCCTTTGAGCCCCTTATCATATACAAACTTTAAACATTCTGAAAGCTGTAAGCACCGTTAGGCGACTTCACATTTCTAATAAAGAAAAAAATGATAAACACCCCAGCAACAATTGATTTTTTAACTGTAAGAGGACCTAAAATGAGTCTGACGATGATGCAACCAGGCCAAGCAACAGAATGTAATTCAAGAAAATGTGACATTCAGCAACATGGTGGTGAATTTTTTTTACTGCATCACACACACCGGTGTCCTTCTTGTGAGTCTATGAACGGCTGTGTCTGAGGACATGGTCTCCACAGGTCTGTGTGGCTCACCAATGATGTGCAGGATTCTAAACTGGCCCCAGTGTGAGCGAGTGCTGGGGATGCCCTGTGATGGACTCACTCCCTCTACTGGCACAGCATATTCTTGCCTTGCCCCCAGTGCAACAGAGAAAGACGCCAACAACCCCACAGCCCTCAGTTGGATTAATTGGCTTTGAGAATACATCGATGTAAAATACAATGTCCTGTAGATCTTCTTTTAAGGTAAGCTTGTAATGTACATCAAGCCCAGTGACGCTTTTGGCATACAAACCGTGGTGGGCCCTCTCAGAATTCTCCTATATGTGTGCAGGTTTCTCAAACACAAACATTAACTTACCTCACAAATTGTGTAATGACAAATAACGACTGGCGAAAACTGAACGTTCAAACCCCTGACTCCTCACACAAAATCAATCAAGTAATCCTGCTGTCTGGTCTGTCTCAACCGACATCGTTGTGATACCCCTGAAACAGTCATCATCTAACACAGTACCTCCACGGAGATTTAGAGGGTCAGTAAAGTGAGGACTATAGAAAAGTATATTCTTAAAGTTGATGACTTGCATATCTTCAGAGAGAATCGAGAGCGGATATGAAAATAAGGTTAACCGTGCATTTAAGTTTATATGTTTGTGCCTCTTTATTAATAATAATAATAATAAAGTGACAGAAGAGTATATTAAAGCAGTTTTAACTATGTAAAAATTCATTGTTAAGGGCCTGTACGCCAAGTTGTCTGCAGCTTAGCCCTCATCAGTGAAGCTGCGTGCTGCCGCCTAACTGGCACGGCTGGCTATTATGTCGGCCTTAAGAGATTCTAGTGCAACACGTAATTATTAATTGAATTATTAATGAAGTAGTCCAGTTTTCACAGCAGGGTTCTACTGAGTCCAAAGTAGTGGTGAGAACTAATTAACCAAAGGCCCTCAATCTTTAACAACAAATTCAAATCCTATCATGTGATATCATCTACTGTTAAATTCTACTCTGTATTTGTAATATTTCATTTGCACTATTGTATTGTATTGAGGATTACTTGTGTTCTGTTCTGTGTATTGTATTGACCCCATTTTTATTTTTAGACACCCAATGCACGCCCAACCTACCTAGAAAGGGGTCTTTCTTTGAACGGCCTTTCCAGAGGTTTCTTCTATTTTTTCCCTACTAGGGTTTTTCTTTGCCTTCTCAGAGAGTCAAGGCCGGGGGGCTGTCAAGAGGCAGGGCCTGTTAAAGCCCATTGCGGCACTTCTTGTGTGATCTTGGGCTGTACAAAAATAAATGTTATTGTATTGTATTGAATTTAACAGCTCAGAATTACGGAGGAGTGATTAGGTGATGCTCACCTCCAGGTGGCAAATATGTCCTTTGAGCCAAAGGGATTTTAATGAAGAAACAGACAGTGAAGGGTAGATTGTTATGAGAAAAGGTGCTGAGCGAGGTCATCTTTATTAGTAACCCTATAAAGCAGATGATGGGAAATTGTGTGAAGGGGGGATGTAAGTCGTGATAGGAATTGTAATAAATCTGAAGCTCACAGAATGCTCAGGGCTCAATGCATCTGAACTGGGACCGTGATTCTACTGTCTGTCCTGAGACTCTGAGTGCCTTCTTTGGGGCTGAGGGGGCCCGTGCTGCCTAATCTGCTTCAGCAGGACCTCTGGCTCTGAACATCCTGAAGTGAAAGAGCAACACTTCAAATTTAGAATCAAACAGTTTGAAGGTGACAAAGGACAAGCCACAATAACAGGAACAGAACACACATTTACTGTACACTGCACATCCAGCAGCAACGGTAATCAACATGCGGCCAAGTGGTGACTCGTTAATGTGAGGCCCGCAAACAACTGAAAGTGAAGTCTTCTGCAGACCTGACCTTTCTGCACTCCTTTGAAACAGAAGCATCACACTGCTGGGGTCTTTTCCACAAAGTAGCACACATGGACTTCCATGATGATGATTTCAAATTGAATATGGTCCCAAGATGCAGTGTCATTTTTTGTGAATGGTGCATTCCAGATATTGATCTTCTGACCCAAATTACTGTGACCATATTTAAAGGACTACCTGGTACTGATCTTTTTCTACCTCTTCACTGATGTGTGCTGTATAGCCTGGACTGTTAAAGGTCACATTTGGTATTTTTCAAGTCAAATTTGTTTCTTCACAATTATGATATTGATTAATTTGCTACATAAATAAACTGTGTTCTAAAATTAAGCATTTTTATAAATTATAAATCATACTTATCGTAGCCCACTCTTGCACTTAAAAATGCAGGTGAAATGTAACAGGATCCAAATGTAAAAACAAAAGCCTTAAAATGTAACCAAACACACTGATTTCTTCTAAATCAAAATTATTAGAGTGTTAATCTCCATCTTGAGATTGCACACAGATTGCAAAAAAGCGTATTCATGTCATATGAGGAAGGGGAAAAATGTAAAAAGCAAAACGTTTTTGTGAGACTCAGTCATTTTAAGAGGAGACCACCTGCGTGTTGCACCTCACTACTTATCTTCCGCCATGGCAACCTTTCATCCCCTGGGGTGGACTTTCCTCCAGTGAATTACTGACACTTTGGAATGCTGATATTCAGATGTGGCCAGCTGTCTCTATTGTAGAGCCGTCTACAGAGCAATCACTGGAAAAATGTCACACGATCATTCACAGATTTTACACTGCCATACATAAACTGGTTAAAATGAAAAAAGATGGATGTAACTAACTTCGTAGCACATGAAGAGATAAACTTTTTTGGTAACTGACAAGTATTACTTACACAGTTCCAGGATTCTGTTACAGTTATTATTTATTAATTATTGACAGTATTGATGATTATCTATTTTAAATTATTACTATCCATTAAATTAATTATTATTTATTTTTAATTATTTATTTAGTATAGGAAAGTTTTTTTTACCGTTCTTACACTTGTCCTGTGTTTATGCATAATTTGCACTGTGGTCCTGGGGAATGTTACTCCATGCCACTGTATGGATGGTATGACAATAAAGACACCTGACTTGATTTGAAAAGAGGTCATCATCTACCATTAAACACACAGACTGACACCAATCAGTCTGTAAGTACACAGGGAGAACATGCAAACTCCAGGCAGACCTTGGGGCTGCAAGGCATGAAGGAGAGTTCTGTGCTACCACTCTGTCCACGTTAAAACACATGGACTAAATTTATTATACATTAACCTGGTTAAAATTAAATGTATGCTAAAACTGTGGGTTCATTCACTTGTCTGTGTTCACCGCGTGTGCTCAACTTTACTCTCACTAGCTGTTGCTAGACAGCCCTGACACACGAGTGCATGATGATGCCAGGGGAAGCAGGTAATATTTCTGCAAAATGATGCAATAAATAATTACTGCAAAAGAAGCCAACACATTTTTTAATCTGCAGGATTCAGTGTGTGTGCCAGCATTAGGAGTGTGTTGGGTCAAAGGTCAAAATTCTATTCACAACAATCTCTATGAACAGGTGATGTATCCTTACCTCAAGAATCTCTCTCTCTCTCATATATATATATATATATATATATATATATATAAGATTGTAGAAGATTAGCCCAGCTACAGACAGACACACAGACCAACAATGTCAAGTACACACGTTTATTGTCCGTTGGCACAAACTACAATTAAGCTCCATCCTTCCTTCTATTCTCTAACTGCCTCTACTTCTCTCCTACAAGCTCTGTCTTCTTCCTCCCGACTCCGGCTCCCCATTCTGCAGAAGACCAGCCCTCGCGGGGCTCAGCTGAGGGCGGGGCACTGTGGCAGATCACTGGGGCCCATGCCCGGCTGGGACGCCCCTTCAGTATATGTTCAGGGGGAGCAACCATGGACTTTTCAATACCTCCCCCTGGACGCTATATGGCAACCCCTCTGGGTTGGAGCGGTGCCTCGGTTTCATGCAGGGCTCCATGGGAATTGGAGTTTGGTGTTGCTCTGTTGGGTCCCGCAGGCGCCGCCAGGGGGTGCTGCAGCTGGGACTCCTGAGCCCATGTGGGCAGTGTTTTCGCCACACCCAAAGTGCAGCCAGAACTCGGCAATCAAGCACCTGGAGCTCTTCCGGGCGGACTATAAAAGGGGCCAGCAGCCACCACTCCAGGAGCCAGAGTCGGGAGGAGGACAACGCTTGCCGGGAGGAGTGGTGGTGGAGAGAGTTGTTAGGACTTTATTGTGCTTGTGTGACAGATTTTTTTCTATAATTTTCTTGAACATTCCAGTTGATTTTGCGACTCCTCTCATTGCACTAAGTATCATAGTTTGCTTGAAGTACCGATTTATTTGCATGAATCCGAGAGAGCGGCTGCAGGCCGAGGGGAGGGGGGCGGAGCCCTCCGGCCTCGGGGCGTACCTTACCTCTGCTTAGCTAGCGAACGACAGAGAACCACTTCACGGATTTAGATTGGGTTTTTTTCTGTAATTTGCTTGAGTATTCCGGTTGATTTTGTGACTTCTCTCATCGTGCTCACAATCATAGTTCACTTGCAGGAGTGATATGTTCATGCTAATCTGAGACAGAGGCTGCGGGCAGAGGGGAGTGGGGAGCCGGGCAAAGCCCTCCTCACTCCCACGCCAGCCTCTGTTCAAGTCGGTGCCCCTCTGTGTTTTGGAGTGTACCTTGCCTCCACTTAGCTAGCGACACTGGTTTGTTTATTGACTTTTAAAGTTTTATCCTGTTTCACAACTACATGGCACTTTTTAAAAACTGAAACCTTTGCTACTTTAAACTGGAAGCATTCAGTAAGTTTTTTTGGTTTCAAATTGGACCCCTGGACCTTTCATCACCACTTTAAGGTGCAAGAGTATACGAGTTATTTTTTTTAAATGTATAAAAATTACTCACTTTATAATACATCTTTATGTGGCAAAATAATATATACCTTGATTGTGAAGAAATAACTATTATTTGTATAATACCAAATGTATCCTTTAAAAGCTCAAACTGAATGTGCCAGCGTGGGTCCTCATTTTAATTTCAACACGCCTTCAACACAATCCAACCTCTGCTCCTTAGGGACAAGCTGACAGAGATGGGAGTAGATTCACACCTGGTGGCATGGATCATGGATTATCTTACAGACAGACCTCAGTATGTGCGTCTTGACATTGTGGTCAGCAGCAGAGGAGCGCTGTAGGGGACTGGACTTTCTCCGGTCCTGTTCAGCCTATATACATCGGACTTCCAATACAACTCAGAGTCCTGCCACATGCAAAAGTTTGCTGATGACACTGCTATCGTGGGCTGCATCAGGAGTGGGCAGGAGGAGGGTTATAGGGACCTAATCAATGACTTTGTTAAATGGTGCGACTCAAACCACCTACACCTAAACACCAGCAAAACCAAGGAGCTGGTGGTGGATTTTAGGAGGCCCAGACCCCTCATGGCGAGCGCCCTCTTCTACGCGGTGGTGTGCTGGGGAGGCAGCATTAAGAAGACAGACGCCTCACGCCTGGACAAACGGGTGAGGAAGGCAGGCTCTATTGTTGGCATGGAGCTGGACAGTTTGACATCTGTGGCAGAGCGACAGGCACCCAGCAGGATCCTGTCAATCATGGAGAATCCACTGCATCTACTGAACAGGATCATCTCCAGACAGAGGTGCAGCTTCAGCGACAGACTGCTGTCACCGTCCTGCTCCACTGACAGACTGAGAAGATTGTTATTCCCCCCAAACTATACGACTCTTCAATTCCACCCGGAGGTGTAAACGTTAACATTATACAAAGTTATTGTCTGTTATACCTGCAATATTATCAATCTTTAATTTAATATTGTTTTTTTTTTGTATCAGTAAGTTGCTGCTGGAGTATGGGAATTTCCCCTTGGGATTAATACAGTATCTATCTATCTATCTAATTTGTGCAGTCATCTTTATGCCAATTGGTCAGCCCTCGGACTGCCTTGTAAGTAGTACCAGGAACTCAGATAAGTTCACTCCTTACAAAAACAAAGATGTTAATGGATAAGTAAATTACATTGAGCAGATGATAAACTGCTGATCAGAAAATGCCGAAGACATAGTTGGGGGATTGTTAAAAATATTAATGAATGAGAAAAGCGCTATATAAATGTAATGAATTATTATTATTATTACTTAAATTACTAAGAGATGCTTGTTACTTATTTTGCCGCAGAGTGAGCCCACTGTCTCTTAATGCAGAAATGCCACTGATAAGACATCCTTAAAGCCAAAGTGAGACTAAAACTAGGTCTACTAACGGTTTAGTCCCGCATTTCAAGTTTTAGCCAAACTAATTAAAGAATAATAAGATGAATATAAACCGTGCAAGCTACCTGGATCGGTACAGATTCGTGACGCTGAACTGGAATACATGGGTTATGGAATCACTGGGCTTAGAAAACGACTTCATGGCACTGCGGCTTACAGGCTTGAACAAAAAAGGGCCGTGCAGTTCACTCGGAGGGTACACAGACGGACCAAAGACGAGCTTCTTAGGATACCTCAGGACTGAACGGATAGATTCTTGTAAAAATGAATTTTCATAGCGATCAGCTGTACTGAATATGCGTCCATTCAGGGCCGGCTCATTTAGGCGAACTTAGATAGATAGACAGATAGATAGATAGATAGATAGATAGATAGATAGATAGATAGATAGATAGATAGATAGATAGATAGATAGATAGATAGATACCTAACTTAGTAGATACTCAGAGCGGCAGAGGCCTGGACAGCGGAATTGTTTAAACATTACAGACCAACGTAGAAACACATACAGTTGGAATCCCCCTAGAAAAATCGCTCCTGCTGTAACAACCGTTAGGTCGAAACTCCAAGGAGGGAACCCTGCTATGCGACTGAACATGCGCAAAATAGAACTGCGAGATATAAATAAGGTTTGAAAACGCCATTTACGGCAACTGCTAGGGCAGCACAAATGCTTGAGGCGGCACTGCATTCATTCGTCCATCCATTTTCCAATTCCACTTATCAGGAACTGAGTCGCGGGGAAGATGAACCCATCGCAGGAGGAACGGGCGCGCGCACACACACACACATACATACATACATACATACACATACACACGCACATCAATTTAGCTTCACCAAAACTGAAAGGCTGTTCTCACCTGTTGTACGTCTGCACCTGTACAAGCTGGCCAGTGAGCTGAACTCCTACAAGCGTCGTAGACGAAACCAGCAACGCGCCACCACAAGTGTCTCTGGCCCCGCCCACGGCACGCAAGCATACCTACGCCCGCCAAATTTAGCGGAAGTGCACGTAGTCGAGAGGCTCGCTGAGTGAACGGTGGCGCCCGGTGCATCGTTAGATTCCGAGGAATGATAAAAAGGCAGATACTCACACGAGGAGGTCTATTAAAACCGGCAATTAAAAAAAGAAGAAGAAGAATCAGGCGGAATAGAAAAACGATTGCCATCGTAATTGGCAGAGTCAGGGTTGGCAGCGGAAAACTCGTCAGGTTTGTCGAGTTAACGCCGTGTGTCGCTCTGCACCTCACTAGACATTTCTAAAAAAAATCCGTTCTGCCGTAGAGAGCACTTAAAGCGCTTCATTGTTAAAATAACAATACAGTAATAATAAATATTACTGAGTGTGAACGCTGAGTCTATCATGGCGGAAATTCTCCGCGAAAGATGGCAAACTATCGATCAATCAAAACAGAAACGGCGACAATTAAGGTAAACTTTGTCTTTTTTTTCCGCTTGAGAAATGTACTTGGTGTGCATCTTAATGGAGTTGAGAATACATTCCCTGCAGGCCTAGTCCCAAAGACGAGGGTCCCACCAGTGCACTCTGAGGACTGAGGGATATTCAGGTAGAGCGCTGGGAATTAAAGTGACCCAGTTGGTTTGAATGTGTTACACCAAAGGCTCATGTTGTTTATGTTTTTAGCTGTGACAACAGGTACTCTTATAGTTATTTGTGATATCACAAAGCAAAGCCAAATAATCAAATATTACACTTCTCACTACCTTAACAGGATCATCTCGAGACAGAGGAGCGGCAGCTTCAGTGACAGACTGCTGTCACCGTCCTGCTCCACTGACACACTGAGGAGATCGGTCCTCCCCAACACTATGCGACTCTTCAATTCCCCCTGGGGGGGAGGGGGGGGGCGTTAATATTATATAAAGTTATTGTCAGTTATACCTGCATTGTTATCACTGTTTAATTTAATATTGCTTTGTATCAGTATGCTGCTGCTGGAGTATGTGAATTTCCCCTTGAGATTAATAAAGTATCTATCTATCTATCTATCTATCTATCTATCTATCTAGTGCCTTTTATTATCTATCTATCTAAACTTGTAGGTTCTGACATAATTGATTGAAATTATGAGAATTTATCCTGTCCCCATATCTAACCTGTGACGCCTGACCAACCCTCTCCTCCAACATACACTGGACTAGCGTGTCCACCACAGTCACGAGTGCCCGAGTTTGATGACAACATCTCGGTGTTCAACAGCGAGCCCCGTCACCCGTGATCACCTCTGTGGTGTGACTGAATGTTTTCTTCTTCTCCACTGGTGTTGTCGGTTTGTTGCAGAAATGTCCAAGGGCATATAGGAAGTTGTCACAGGGTTTCATTTTTCCCTTATAACTAAACTAGCTGTCACCTGTAGCTCTGCCAATGTAAACAGAATGAAACAGGACAAACTTTAAAAATCAGTAAAACAAATTAAAAAAATTTAATTCTGGCCAAGTGGAAGGGTAGGTGCGCTGGAACGTCAAACATTGGCACTCTATCTGATCGTGTTCAGGTCTGACGGGAGAAGGTCTCGCACTTGGAGAGAACAGCAAGTGGCCTTGATATCTCTGGCAATCAGCACCTACCCTCTGAAACACACGTAGCTCTGATCTCTCTCGCAAAAACGTCAAACGTTACTCCTTAACAATCTCTAGATGATAATGTCTGCTGAACAAACGGGTATTGCTAGCTAAGTGGAGGCAAGGTACACTTCAACATGTGGCGAGAGGTAAAGCAACTCAAACGAAGGCTGGCGCCTGAGTGAGGAGGGCCCTGCCCACCAGCATCTCTCTCGGATTCGCGCAAATAAATCGGTACCACAAGCGAACTGTGACACTTAGCGCAATGAGAGAGAATCAACTGGAATGGTCAAGCAAATTATGGAAAAAAAACCCAATCGAAATCCATTAAGTAGTGAAAAGCGAACAGACAGACAGACATTAGATTTTATATATATATATATATATATATATATATATATGATACTGTTTGTTTCCAGAAATCCTACAATCATACTTAGGCATTTACAGTGGTGTGAAAAACTATTTGCCCCCTTCCTGATTTCTTATTCTTTTGCATGTTTGTCACACAAAATGTTTCTGATCATCAAACACATTTAACCATTAGTCAAATATAACACAAGTAAACACAAAATGCAGTTTGTAAATGGTGGTTTTTATTATTTAGGGAGAAAAAAAAATCCAAACCTACATGGCCCTGTGTGAAAAAGTAATTGCCCCCTGAACCTAATAACTGGTTGGGCCACCCTTAGCAGCAATAACTGCAATCAAGTGTTTGCGATAACTTGCAATGAGTCTTTTACAGCGCTCTGGAGGAATTTTTGGCCCACTCATCTTTGCAAAATTGTTGTAATTCAGCTTTATTTGAGGGTTTTCTAGCATGAACCGCCTTTTTAAGGTCATGCCATAGCATCTCAATTGGATTCAGGTCAGGACTTTGACTAGGCCACTCCAAAGTCTTCATTTTGTTTTTCTTCAGCCATTCAGAGGTGGATTTGCTGGTGTGTTTTGGGTCATTGTCCTGTTGCAGCACCCAAGATCGCTTCAGCTTGAGTTGACGAACAGATGGCCGGACATTCTCCTTCAGGAGAATGGTAGACAGTAGAATTCATGGTTCCATCTATCACAGCAAGCTTTCCAGGTCCTGAAGCAGCAAAACAACCCCAGACCATCACACTACCACCACCATATTTTACTGTTGGTATGATGTTCTTTTTCTGAAATGCTGTGTTCCTTTTACGCCAGATGTAATGGGACATTTGCTTTCCAAAAAGTTCAACTTTTGTCTCATCAGTCCACAAGGTATTTTCCCAAAAGTCTTGGCAATCATTGAGATGTTTCTTAGCAAAATTGAGACGAGCCCTAATGTTCTTTTTGCTTAACAGTGGTTTGCGTCTTGGAAATCTGCCATGCAGGCCATTTTTGCCCAGTCTCTTTCTTATGGTGGAGTCGTGAACACTGACCTTAATTGAGGCAAGTGAGGCCTGCAGTTCTTTAGACGTTGTCCTGGGGTCTTTTGTGACCTCTCGGATGAGTCGTCTCTGCGCTCTTGGGGTAATTTTGGTCGGCCGGCCACTCCTGGGAAGGTTCACCACTGTTCCATGTTTTTGCCATTTGTGGATAATGGCTCTCACTGTGGTTCGCTGGAGTCCCAAAGCTTTAGAAATGGCTTTATAACCTTTACCAGACTGATAGATCTCAATTACTTCTGTTCTCATTTGTTCCTGAATTTCTTTGGATCTTGGCATGATGTCTAGCTTTTGAGGTGCTTTTGGTCTACTTCTCTGTGTCAGGCAGCTCCTATTTAAGTGATTTCTTGATTGAAACAGGTGTGGCAGTAATCAGGCCTGGGGGTGGCTACGGAAATTGAACTCAGGTGTGATACACCACAGTTAGGTTATTTTTTAACAAGGGGGCAATTACTTTTTCACACAGGGCCATGTAGGTTTGGATTTTTTTTCTCCCTAAATAATAAAAACCATCGTTTAAAAACTGCATTTTGTGTTTACTTGTGTTATATTTGACTAATGGTTAAATGTGTTTGATGATCAGAAACATTTTGTGTGACAAACATGCAAAAGAATAAGAAATCAGGAAGGGGGCAAATAGTTTTTCACACCACTGTATCTCTATTTATACTTTCTCAGGTTGCTAACTCATTAATAATAAACTCTTCAGAACAGGTAATCCACCTGAAGCTAAGCATGTGTGGGCATAGTCAATACTTTAAGTGGAGACCATCTAGGAAAAGCTTGGGTTGCTGCTCAAAGAGGTCTTGTTGAGGCCAGCAGGGGGCACTGTGCTGTCCTTTGTATGAGACCTAAAACTGAAGCCCTGACTCTCTGTGGTCATTAAAAATCCCAGGGCATTTTTCATAAAGAGTTTAGGTGTTTCTTGATGCCTTGGCTAAATTGTCTATCACAACCTGGTCATTCTGTTCCCTTAATCATGCCCTGTCCATTACTGGCTAACTATCATCTCCTAATAACTAAGGTGTGGTGAGTGTACTGGTGAATAATGGCTGCCATTGCATTATCCTGTGGATGTTGCACATTGGTGGAGGTTGAAGTGGCTGCCCCGTCTCTTTATAAGAGCTCTCTCAGTGTCTTGAAAAGCGCTATATAAATGCATTGTCTTCTTCTTTTTAATTAAATAGCTCAGTCCAATCTCAGTCCTGGGGGACCCGTGTCACTCAGGCTTTTGTTCCAACTTGTTCTCAAGCAGTCAGTTGATTTCTCTCTAAGTGATCTCATTTGTTACTTTGCCATTTTTTTTCTTTTCTTATTCTGCATTTAGAAAAGAACAGGAGTGTGAGATTTACTTTCATAAGAAGTTTAGAAATATTCTTATTTTTGCTATAGTTTTATGTCCTTAGCTCTCTTTGGTTATTTTCCTATTAAAGGGATACTCCATTCAACAGTTATACTTTTTGTTTTAAATTGTTACTTACACTGAGTTGTTTGTACTGATGACCACAAAAAGATTTTAATCTCATGTTTTAATAGAGGAGAAAGATAACAAAGCTTCTTCTTACATAGTAGGTTTCTGTGGGGACCAACAATGAACAAACAGCAAATCATTTCAAAACGTCCATGGAAAAAACACTCCGTTTACTCGTGTCGCATAATCCACATGTCAGATGTCACAGCATCCCAAATACATAAATATGGTTACATAAACAACATCTGGAAAATCTTCTTGTGAAAAGCTGCAGAGTGCATTCAGACTGCTTCAAGCTTTTGATTTGAAGGCCCACCTTTCTGCTCATTCATTAGTTGTAACAGCAGTTTGTGAAACTGCACCATTGAATTGACCTTCTGTTTGTTGAAGCCCCTCAGATGTGCACCAGTACAAGGACCACCTGATAATGATTGTGCTAATTCTGCTTCTTTCTCAGACCGTACTCTGACACTTTGCTATGACATGAAGCGCCATGATAGTCAATGAATGGGCACGACTCCTGACTACAATGGGGGTCATCAATCTCGATAGAAGGCACTCCCTACCCCACAAGAGGATATTCCAGAAGTGGATTATTTAACATTATTTTAGCCAAATATAAGAGTATGGGAGGTTGTGAGCGTACTGCTAGATATCTGACATGTGGACTATGTGACTTTAGTAAATGGAGATTTTGTTGTTTTTTTTTTCATGGACGTCTTGATGTTATTTGAAGTTTATTCAGTGTTGGTCCTTACATTTACTTATTTGTCTGACACCTTTGTCCAAGGTGGCTTACAACATTTATGGCACAATTGGTTCCATTTCTTTTGGTTTTCTAATTGGAGGACAGGCAGGTCAGGTGACTTGCTCAAGGTCACACAGTGTCAGTAGCGGGACTTGAACCCACAGCCTCAGGGTTTGAAGTCCAAAATCCTTAACTAATACGCCACACTGGTCCTCTAAAGGAAAAGAAAAATACTTAGCATTAAAATCTGCCTGCCTACTAGAACACCCTGACTTCATTTGTGCCCGCACTTTTAAATTAGAGACAAGGTCATGTATAACAATAAATATCAGAAGTCTTATTTCTTTTACCCTGATGTTTACTTAGGACTTTGAATATGTGGTGACTAATTTGGGACATGACATAAGGCATGTTACTAGAAGGAACCGTTTCTGTGTTTGCTGATTGGTGTCATTGAAATATGTAAATGAACCTAACTGATTAAAGGAAGTTATTGTGTTTAATTTGTGAAATCTGCCATGTTGCATTAAGCAAGAGCACATGGGACTCCAGCAGCTGGTGTAAATGAAGGACATCCATGTTGGTGGCTCAAGACTCATCTGTATTTACTGAGCATTGTCCACAACAGTCCCCATAGACGCCCATTATGCCAGAAATGTTGTTATGTCCTGTTAAAAAAGGGCTTTTTACAGTTTTCTAAATATGACTCATGATGTTTCATTTGTATGTTTTAGTTTATCCATGCAACTACAGGGTCATGGTGGTCTGCTGGAGCCAATCCCAGCCAGCACAGGGTGCAAGGCAGGAAACAAACCCTGGGCAGGGCACCAGTCCACCACAGGGCGCACACACACACACACACACCCACCCATGTTTTAGTTTATTGTATTTTTATTTCTGGATTATGTCAAGATTTTTTTTAAATGAATAAAATTTTGTGTCCAGAGCTCATAAGGGTCAGATTAATAGAAACAGCAGGCTGATGCAGTTAGGGGGCCACTGGACTAACTTGACCACCATTAAAAAGAACCCTTGGCGGTTATAGTGCAGTTTTGTGAACACTTTTTCAGAATACAACATCTCCAAAAAAAACATTAGATTACTTTTTTTTTTCTTGGCCCTCAGTATATAACACAGGGCAAGTAAGAGATTTTTAAAAATGATCATTTTTGGAAGGAGCTTTCCTTTGATTTACTTTTTGTCTGTTGAGTTTACTTCCTTAATTATATTCTAAGAATGACAGTGAACAGTGAAACAAGTAGATAGATGACAGTGAGTGATCAAAAGGCCAGACACCATACATTTTTAAATTAGGTTTGCTAAATCTTATTAGAATTGAGTCAGATCCCAGGGCATTTTTTGGAGACCAAAAGAGTTTGGGTGTTTCCTGATACCCTGACTAAACTGCCCATCACAACCAGGTCATTCTGGCTCCTTAATCATCCTCTGTCCATTACTGGCTAACTGTCTTCCCTTGACCTCCTAATAAGAGCAAAAGGCCTGAAACCATACATGTTAAAAAGTAGGTTTGCTAAATCTTATTGGAATTTAGTCAGCATTTTAATTCTTATTTATTTTGTCTTATTTCTCTTTCTTCATCATGTAAAGCACTTTGAGCTACATTGTTTGTATGAAAATGGGCTATAGAAATAAATGTTGTTGTTGGCATTAATGTGTGTTACATGAAGATCATTTTGTGTGTTTCTTTTTTTCCTTGGTTTTAAGATTTTCAACGTGATTGTGACTTTTATTCCACTTTTCCAGTTGTTCTGTTTATTTAGGCCACTAGTAAATCTAACAATAAAGCAGCTGCAGTCACATTCAGTATTGTTTGACCCTCTGTGTCTGCGCTGTTTCTTGTCAGTTGTGCTTTTTTTCTAAGTGCAGAATAAAGGATTAGAATTGAAGACCAGCTACTTAAATAATGAGAACAAAATGATCCACTGATTGAGAAACTGGTTAGAATAAAAACCTGCAGCTATGTGTGTCACCAGCATGGAGACTGGACACCACGGGTCTGTTTGTTTTTATTTAGGTTTCTTTCTTTTTTTTTTTTTCTTTCAGGAATCACAAAAATGTTTGTTATCTCCACCTGAGGTCACTTTAGCGTCATTAGCCACCAGTCAGCAAAAAAGAACAAGACAAGTCATGTCTGCTGCATGCTCAGAAAATGGAGTGATTAGTGAATGGTGCCTAAGGCTGTATCTGCAGTTTACATCGACATGTGGCTGACACAGCTGCTTCCACAAGTCCCGGTCCAGTCCTTGTAATTTGTGTAATTTAAAGACGCCATCTCCATCTCCATCTGCTCCAGTGAGTTTACCACTCTTTGATGTTCAAGCCTTTCCTTATGCCGCTCACTAGTCCTGCTACAGCGTCCCTGTTTGATAAGGTAAGGCTGAACTCCAGTCAGTTACAGGCTTAAGTAGAGAACAGTTATTGTGATATGTTGGATTAACCAAAAATGTGAAGAAAACGGCTCACAGTGCAATTAGGCAATTTCCAAAGTGGAAAATTAAAAAAAAATGTTCTTTTTGGTTTGATTACATTGCTATTTCCTTGTGTTGGTGAACATATTTTGGAATTTATATACCATGTTCTAGCCATTATTGTCTCACTAATACAACATGTGTGGCTGTGTCTGTTGCTGTTATAAATTGTGTGCTCTGCGATTGTCAAATCTGCGAGATCCTCCCCTTACATCCCGTCACTTGCTGTAGTCTCCAAGTTTCCATGTCTGCCATTAACATACTTGTGTTGGTGATGTTGGCTATTCAGTATGTGCGTTTGTAGCAGCTGGGTTTTGAAGTTATTGAGCGTGCTTGGAGCTAGCCATTTGGAACACTAGATTCCTGTTTTCTTTCAGTTTTGTAAGCCTTTCATAAGCATTCATTGCTTGTTTCTGTGATAAGTGACAAGGGTCATATGCTTGATAGTTCTTCAACAGATGATTCATTTTGCTGTTCTCAGAAGTATGGCTTCCTTACATGTTTGTTACACTGGCCCACTAACTTTGCAGTGTCTGGCATTGCCCCATCATTGTCTATCGGAGAGCCCTAATTACGGTAGCTTAGGGAAGGGTCAATAAATTGTAACAGGACCTGTAGGGAAGGTCCTAACAGCGATCAGCGGGCCAGGGGACAGTCACACCTCCTGTACATCAGCCCCTGCATTCTGACAGAGTGCAAATAAAGCATACAAGAACAAAAATGCCGTGTTCCATGTGTACATACAAATTTACATTCATTTATGTTACTTACAGGGTTCTTTTAATTTGCTTGAGGAAGCTCTTAAATATTACAAAATAAATAAAATTACCATTAAGGGTGCAAAAGTCACAGGACTAAGGCCACGAGGGCCAGAAACCCGACATCTGTAAAATGTTACATGTCAGTTTTACTGGGCAGGTAAACAAGTTTGTTTGGCACGTCTGTATCACTCAGGTACTAATGTGCAAATGCCAGTTGTGGTCACTAGGGGGTACTATTGAGCCAAACTCATATATGGCCTGTAAGATTAAACCAAATCAAATTTAATTTGTCACATAAAAATGATACATACTGTACAATATGTAATTAAATGCTAAGGTTTAAGATAAATCAAACAAAAAATCTGTTCCTTTATTCAAGAGTTTTGCTGGCATGTGTGGCCATTACTGCCATTTCAGTCAGACACCACTTCGACATGCTAGCTTACTACTGCTTGATGTACATCATTCACATCGTGTCACGTCTCAACATACACATTTATGTAGAGTGAGTGCTACACAAGCAAATACATCATACATATGTGTGCAATGACGTGAAAGTTGGTGCAGAAAAAATAATTTGTATTAAATCATCATGCAGACAATGAGCACAGCTCACAACAGTCAGTACTTATTACACCACAATGATAAATTGTGGAAGAAGCCATAGTTTAAAACAAAAACAAAAAAATGCCTCCAATCATTCTGGGGTCCATATCCCCTGCCCTTGATAATTTCTTTTATGAATAGCTGACATCTCAGCAATACGCGACTCTAAAAGCAGCACAACTTTTGTGTGTTACCCAAACTTCCCCCTAGGGACAAATAAAGATCTATCCATCCATGATGCTTGACTCCTACGAATTTGTACAAAATGTCATAAGTCCATGCAGCGGAATCCTGAGCTGGTTACCAGAGTGAGGAACAAACACTGTGCATCTGCCTGCTGTGCCACCATGTCACCCAGGCAGCATACTGTAGTGACACTTAGTGCACTGCTTCACTTCTGTAGCTGACATCTGCAATGACAAGGAGAGCACACGTCACATGTGAACTCTGAGGCACTGGAGGTTTAGTGAAGAGCCCAGGCCATTGTGTATGGTGTAATTAGGATCGGGAGGGTCCTTTATAAATAAGACTTTGTAACAAATGCCATCCAGGGAGGGTAACCTGCTACAGCTCCCCACTTAGGGTGAAAAATCGGAAAGAAGGCCAACACACTCGCCATACTTCATCACATTCATTCAGTACAATGAGTAACTACAGAGCCTACCCTGGCAGTGATGGGCACAAGGTAGATGCCAGCCTTAGCAAGGGTACTAGTCCCTCACATGGCACACTGACAAATATACTCATTCTAGAACAATTTAAACTCTCTGATCAGTCTGACCTGTATGTTGTGGGGGGTATGGGAGGAAACAACTTGGACAAGGAGAGAACATGCAAACTCCACATGAAGAGCCAGGGATTGCACCCAAGTTTCTGGTAGCAACCACATCATCCTGAATTAAACTGGTTCTTACTAGTCCAACATAATCCAAATGGTGCGTTTCCCTGGGTAACACTTGACATATGGTGGCTCAGGAGAAGCTAGAGGCTACTGGCATGGTGGAGATTTTCTACCAAGAAGCACTCACTTGGGACTGAATTGACAAACACTGTTCTGGAGTCAAAAAGCATGGAGCCCACTAAGTAGTCCACAAGATAACCATTTAAAGAGACGTAACGAGAACTTAAGGAGGACCGTCATTTGGTTTCTTAAATGTCAGTTGGTTTTTGCTCTATCTTTGCTTCCTGATTCCTTGCTGACCAAATCCATTAAAGCTTTAATGTGCCATGTACTGCATGTGTCACTCTTAGCTGTTTTTTCTGCCCTCTGGCCAGTAAACAAAGACCACCTTGATAGCCTTTGCATCCACTCGAGTTTGCACTGGAGCTTTAGAAGACAACTGTAATGCATTATCTGATGGCATGCTGCGTGAATGGCTATAATTAAAATGACGGATAACTTTGAGAAGAGACAGTGGGTCTCATTCACCCGGTGCCACGCACAAGGGGTGAATGGAAGGACACTGAAGCACAATCTGGCGGACGAGCCCACTTTTACGCATCAGACTGAATGAAGTCTCAGTAATTACCAGATTATCACTTCAGATAGATTTGCTAGGCCTCACACCTGGGTTCAACTCCTGGTCTGTTTCACTCCCTTCCTGTTTGCCCCTATTGGTTTTGCCTTGGTTCTGTCATCCCCCAACATCCCCCCCCAACCCCACCATGATATTCTGTTAACATTAACTGGCAACTCCAACTTGGCTTGATATAAATGAGTGGAGTGTGCCTAATTACACCAGCGTGCCCATCTAGGGACAGTTTCAGCCTACTGCTTGATGTTGTCTGAGACAGGCACCTGGGCACCATTACACTTCCTCCTTCGAAAGACATTGGGGTGAGGAGCCTAGAAGAGGAAGATGAAAAAACTTTAAAAAGCCCACTTTAAGTTAGGCATGAGGTTAGCGAGTGAGTATCACAAAAGCGTCAAGGACTGCAGTATAATGACATAATGACAGCCTTCAGGATGCGTGCGCGGCAGACAGCGAGACGCCTCTGGTCGACCCCTCTCTCTGTGATTCTTTGATGAACGAGATTTTGGCTCATAACCATTTCAGATCGCTGTGTGTTTTAGATTATATTTCCTGTGATTACTGTACTGTACATGTCTTTTATTAATATAGTGCCTTTCATTGAGAATTGCATCATCCAGCTCCTTTCTGAGCACACATCACAAGGTTGGAGGGCTTCACAGTTTAACATACTCTGAAATCACAGGCTTTAATATGCTGCCTTTCATCCTAAACGATATTCCTTTCCATTGTGAAAGTCTTATTCCTAAAGAACTTATAATTATTTAATTATGAATTTATTTTAGGGCTTGAATTCAGTTTACCAGGAGAGCATGTCAGTTGTCCGGTCAGCACGGATGCTGAGGCATGTGGAAGCCAGCCCCGGACACAGACAGACAGACACCTCCATAACTACAAAAGCACACGTTTATTTACAAAGTTCTCACAGACAGCACACAGTGCCCCTGCACCAATCACCCTCTTGAGTCCCTCAACAGGTCCTTTACCGCCTCCACTCGTCTCCATCGAGCTCTGTCCTCTTCCTCCCGACTGCAGCTGATGAATGAAGGGAGGCGGCCCCTTTTAAGTCCACCTGGACATGCTCCAGGTGCCACCTGACGAGCCCTCCGGGTGTCCCTGGTATTCCTTCTGCCAGCACCTCTGGGTGTGGCGGAAGTGCTGACGTCCAGGGCTTCACGGGCATCCCCTGGCGGTGACCATGGGCCCCTATAAGGCTGAGCTTCCATGCTCCGTTCCCGTGGCCCCCATACAAACCAAGGCAGCTTCCCTCTCGTGGTCCGGAGGAGGCGTAGTCCCTCTCCCTGTTCTTCCAGGGGTCCCGGCTGGGCACCACCCCCAGCCGCCCGCCACAGGCAGTAGGGATAAATATGAAAGGATGCTTGTCTCTTCAAGTTGGGTCGGGCAAATGCGGTGGTCTGCTTACCAAGTGATCGAGGCTCTCCTGCCTGCTGCCCCTTATATTCATATTTGTGCATTTCTTGTCTTAATCCCACACTTTCAGTGGCCTTGAAAACCAGTTGTGAACGTTGTGTACGGCTGTTAAGAAAGGTGCTATATAAAATATGGCATCCTCTTCCGTGGTGCTCTTAGCTTGACAAACAGGCCGTTTAGTTCATACAGCCAGGAGATGCTGGAGTTGATTCCAAGCATCCACATGAAAGAATTCTTAAGTGAACTTATTTTTCCAACAGCAGGAAGGAGTGACGCCTAAAATTGAAGACTTATTCCAACCAGTGTCATCTGGGGTCAGCAGCTGGGCTTTAATGGTTTGCCTTGAGGCGTTGGCTATTTACAGGATGTCTATTTCTGCTTAACTTGACCACATTGCATGGTCTGCCACATAGGCTGGTCTGAAGGCCTTCGAAGAGGAAGCTGTGTGGGGGTGAATGTTAGGATTTGTATGCATGCCACATGGTAAGCCTTGCACTGCTCTGCCTTACTAGATGTGCACATGGCACGCCTTTTGATTCTCAGACGAGTCTGAGGCCTGCCTGCTGAAGATGACCGAGATATAATAAGCTCAGCTTGAATGAAACCGGCTGAAGCGAGAGGAGCAAGCCAAGCTCTTAATGTTGATGGCTGCCAACAGGACTTTGCTGCCATGTGCTATGGGATTAACATAACATGAGCTTCTCATACTTCTGTGTCCACAGCCCATTCAGTCAGCATTGGGAAAGCTGCACTGGCAGGGCGAGAGTCTATCACTGTGCCCACTCATGCACATACCCATGGGGCCATATCAATATCTCCAGTTAACCCAATTTACGTGTCTTCGACGAGGCAAACACATGCAGACACAGAGAGATATAAGCCATGGCTGAACTTGTGATTTGAACGCAGAACAAAGGATCTGTGAGGAATCTGGGCCTACCTTTATGCCACTGTGCTATTACTATGGGATTACTTGCCCACAATATGAGAGATTATTTTTCTGGAAAAAATGGAATCATAATGAAAATGGTGAGTTTGGTTTGCTAACTGTTAATGTTTAGGTTGAAAATTCTGTGTACTGTTAAAATACAACAACAGCAGACACACGTGTAGCTAAGTGGAAGACGACCATCACCTCATAACCTGCTCAAGCCTAAACCTCCTACATCTGTGTGTGTCTCACATCTATGGGGTATGGCCACACAATGCCTAACTGAACATCTGTGGGGCAGGCCGACTGAGACATATTCTGATTGTGGGGCACTCGTGCAACAAGCCAAAGGTAAATGAGCTGGGAGGTTTGTGAAGACGGTCAGAGCAGTCGGCCTGCGTTCAGTTGGAGACGAGGAACCCCAACCCACTGTGTGATGACCAGTTTTACACAACTGCTGACTGCAGCCTCCCTTAATGTCATACCTCCTTCTGGAAGCGAGTCATTGAAGATCCCATTAAAGACTTCACAGGTGCCCCCATCTCCGCCGCACACCCGACACTTGTCCTCCCGGATGTCGGAGCCAAGGATTCGATCACATCCTACATGCTGCATGGGTTGAAGATTATAATTAGTCTTTAATTCATGTTACAGTGCCTTATAAGACAGACATTACACAGCAGCATACACAGCAGGCAGAGGCTCAGATTTAGAATCTAACAAAGGAACTTTGACAATGAGAGATGGGAGAGAATGTCACCGGTGTGTGTCTCACTCTGTCCAAAGAAGACTTGAATGACTGGCTTTAAGAGCAATTGGCACCATGCTGTTACTTAATGAAAGTATGAATTACTTCTCTCCAATTGTAATGGGATCACTTTACTTGTTACTTTGGGGAGAAAGTAACCACATTACTGATTACTTTACTTTTACGTTACCCTTTAAGCCTGCATAAAAATACGAGTCAGAAAGTGCAAGGCAGACATCCAAAAGGCCTTTCAGAAATAACCAATAACGGTGAATGTGAACTCGGCCATTAACCAAGTAAATCACATGACTTACATGAGCCCAGTGCCATGTCAAACATATAAACCAACAAATAGTGCATAGAAGGAACACTTCATAAAAAAAATAAATTGACTGGTCAGCTCAGTGACCTGCGCCGTTTACTGTGTGACACAGCCACTACTCACGCCTGTGTGTCAGTGCGTCTCCCACCTCCAGAAAGAAGGAGTTCTACATGTTGGAATGAATTATCTGACATTCACTAACCGCTACCTTGGGTGTACACAGGCTTCTCCTGCGTTTTTGTAGGAACGTTAAAAAAAATGCATGTTGGGATATGGAGTTTTATGACGCATGACACACAATTTTTTATTTATTTGGATAATGAAGGCTTTTGTGCCTCCCTCTGTAAATCAAATTCCTTATGAGCTCTTTGATCGAGACACTATACATATTAATGCAGAAAAAAAAATATTAACGCAGCTAAAACCTCCTGGTGACACACTGCGGTTCACTTCGCTCTGTCTTTCTTTGACTAGAATTAAGTTCTCCCCATGAATCATATTTAGTGAGGAGCGAAGCAGGAGCATTTCAGTTCACATGCAGTTTTCTGAAACTGACACTAATATTTGTTCTGCAAGTGATTTTGCAATTTAATCACTTAAGGAGTTTTGTGGGGGATTTTAAAGGGTTTTTTTGGGTGGGAAAACAAAGGCCACTGCTCCTTAAAGCCTCTGTGACACTTCATGTTTCCCTGTGCTCTTTTCTGTAGCCACATTAAGCATGTAATCTGTACCACACGAGAAAAATCAATTCTACTTGTGCCTGTCGTTCACATCGTATCACTGCGGAGGAGTGAAGTGCGCTTTTGAACCCACCATCGTGCACAGGCCTCTGAAAGCCACCACTTCAAATCCCACACACCTCTCCACACCTAGAACTGCCTTATCCTAGATGAGGATATGCATAATACAGAGGTGTTAGTGTCCTGTTGCCACTCGTAGTCATAGTCATACATACCGTATACTGACTTACATTACCAATCTCCTTTAACTTTCTCTCTTGTATTTTTATATTCCTTTTGGAAAGATAACGTCTTTTGGAATAAATGTCGTCCTGTAATCTCGGTATAAAAATATACACATCTAGCAGAAAACATCACTAAAACAGCCCAAAATGCCTACAAAATGGGACATGGTCAGCTTTAATCCTACAGTAGAACCCTCCAGTTGTCACTTCATTAATTGCATTTAAAAGCAGACGTTGTCAGTCAAACCCACTCAGTTGCTATGGCACTGTGTAAAGTAACTGATTAGTTTAGTGTCTTGAGCAGTAGAGGTAACGACGGTCAAGGCTGTTTATATTGTGAGTTTTAGGGTCTACGTTCTTCATCATTTTATGTCAAGATCATTCCAGTGAACACACATGGACACTCACACAATCTGAATGTAACAAACAGAAACTTCAGGGCATGCCAGGCTGCCCAGGCCACCATTCGTGAGAGGTGCACATGTGACTCCGTATGTTCATCTACCGCCTTTCACTTTACTTTGAACTCTGAAGCAGAAGCAGTCAGCCTGATCTAGTGGCTCAAATCTGTCCCAGTAAAGCGAGCAGTCCCACCACTGACACAAACATTAGCCTCACCTTCCTGTTGTATGGATGTCTGTAACCATTGCATATGTCCAGCGTTTATTCCATGTTTACTGGGTAAGGTGAGACCATTTATAGGCTGTGCTCTCACCAAATACTTCAACACACTTTAATGGAAGTCGACACAGACGTTCGAGCTGAAGACCTCTAGCTGGGTCTGAGGGCAGCCTCAGGCTGGCATACCTGTAGGTGGGATGGACGTACCTTACATTCACCGTTGACACAGATATCTGGGGAATCTTCTCGGCATGGTGTGCCATCAATTACAGCTGGGGCTCGCTCAGTGTAAAAATTGAAACCTTCTGCCAGGCAGTTCAGGGAGCAAGACTTCACTCCTCCTGTAGGAGAAATGGAAACGTCATCATGTGCGAGCCTCAAGTGTAAGGAAGAGATAGAAAGACAAAATACAATGCCAACATATACAGTATATAGCGCCTTTCAGCATGAGCACTGGCCATCTGTAAAAGGCATAATGTAGTGTAATAGTCAATATTTATATAGTACCTTCCAATGGGAGTGTTTAAAGTAAAGTTGCATAAATATGAAGCCTCAGGGTGTGGTAAAAAAAATCCATATTTACAGTGTCTTTCATTTTGAGCATTAAACATTAGACAAATAAAAAGCAACACCAGCAAAGTCCTGCATTATATAGATGGGTCATACATGTGTCTCTTATCAGATCCTCTTAATGCAGTGTGGGGATGCAGGGTCTTTAGCTCACCTCAGCAGCATTGTGCGTAAGGGGGACGCGACACAAACGGCTAAGTAATCTAAAAGCAGCCTTACAATATGTCTGCAGGTATAGGGCACTGGCATAAAAGAGACCTATAAAAAACAGAGAACCTTCACACACTGGATAAAAGTCATTCTGTTTATTCAAATGAGGCCTCCTCCTGTGGTCAGGGGCATCAAATTAGTTGGTATGGCATTTTTAAAAGAGACATTTTTCTCCATCACACAATGTTTGATGTATTGATTGAGTGATTTAAGAATTTAAGACTGTTGGCAGTCTTAGAAAAAATAACAATAAAAAAGGATGCTGGTCAGAAGTGCAGGCCTGCCAGTGGCCAGTCAGCCAATGAAAACAGATTTAAGAACAATAAAAAGTGAGCTTTTATGGGGCTTCTTTTAAAATCCAGTGAGATGAGAGAACCACCTGTAGTGGTGCATCACAGACTAATAATCATTTGAACAAGCGGACCTCCGGCCCTGAAATTAAAGGGGACCTGAAGGGGTGAAGTCTATCAATGTAATAATTCAGAACACATAGACAGCATACACTGAGGGGCTATGGGTAGATAAGGAGTCGCTGATACCACACGTGTGCTCCGCCAGTCCTCAAATAAAAGGGAATGTAAAATGTAGGCCGAGGTGGCCTAATGTGGGTCTCCAAAGTGAAAGAAATGTCTTATAGAAAAAAGAAGAGCTTGGAAAACACAAAGCTGAACCAATTTAAGAATGTGATGAAACATTAAAGCAAAAGCCTGAAATCCCATGCATTACCAGGTGTTGGACTTGTGTAACAGAGGTGTGGGCTCACTTTTAACTTCCGGAAAGTGAATGGCATTTGTCTTCTTCAACTTGTGTTCGATTTCTAAGGGCTTGGGTGTAAGAGCTGGTAGCAGTGATGAAATCTTGTACTTTTCTGAGTCAAGGAGGAGAGATGCGAGTATTCTGAGGTGATGAACGTGTTTGGTTAGGCGCTTCACCTGAAGAAGAGGTCTGCCCATTCAGTGCCTAAAGTGGCTACACATAAGCAGTGGTTTCAGTCTTGCAGTGTCAAGTGCTATGATACTGACATGGCCGATTTGACTTGCCTTCTGTTCGTAAAGGGTTGGGCATTAAGGGCTGCTGGTATGAATGTAGTCTTGTATGCTGAGGTGTGTGGTACTCGTCATGCCTGTGTTTTGTGGCCTAAGGGGTGTAATTGGCATGAGGAATGTGTGACACTGTCAGTGGCAGCTGCAGGTGACTGCCAGTGACAGTGAAACTCGACCCAAACTTCAATGACACACACATTGACCGTGAGACACAGAATACGGGCACAACAAACACTGACAGCTACCTGTGCACACTCACACTCTAGCTACATTGTTTCACCATGAAAAACCTGATCCACGACATCGGGTAACCATAAGCCCCAATGAGATGGCAACACACTGCTGCAAGTACAAAGCTGACAGATCAGCGTGAACTTAGACAAGAAGTGCAAGGATAACTGATTCGCAACACATGTACAGTATCAGCAGCTCCATATGGTTTGTATCCACGAGAGCCTCCATTGGTAATCCCCCGTGACATGGCATGAACTTCATGGCAAATCAAAGCGATACACACCATCATAAAAGGAGCAACACAAGCACCGCTCCTCTTCTCAGCCTGACCATGATGTCACTGTGTTTTGCAATAAAGTTCATATGTTCAGCGTGAGGTGCGCTGTACCCGCACTCCTGTTTTGTTTTCATGCCAGACATGCGGCGTTCGTGTAAGATGTGACACACATGCAGGCGGCTGTGCATTTCCTGTCAAGCAAAACATGCTGCCATGAGAAGGATGGAAAGACAAACCAAGGGGCTGTCGTGGGCCAGAAGCCCAAATCGTGGTTAATGTTGTGTGTGTAATGGCATAAGCGGTCACTTGAGACCAAGATGCCAGGGGTGTGTGAGCTTTTGCATGACAGACAGACAGACAACCCTCAGCATTTTATTTATGTAGACAGATAGTTAAAAATCTGCACACGGCTGACGTCAGTCTGAGATATCAGGTTCAAGATCCCTTATGTGTTGTAATGGAGCCGCACATGGGCTGGCATCCCAGCTGAGAAGCCATTTCAATGGAAAGACTGGGGAAAACATCGGATTTTGAATACTTTTTCTCCCAATAATAGACTGTGATGTCCATTTGGATAACCACAGAGTCCCAGGGTGCAGCCCTGTTGGATTTCGGGAGTGCCGTAGGGGGTCACTGTGGGGAGTTACAAACAATACTTCATGGGATCACCTAACCCAGAAGTACTTCCAACAAACTTTGTCCTAGCACTGGAAGTGCTCCTGGGTCTTAGATAAAAGGAGCTGCTCACCTCACACAGGAGAGTTGGAGTTGTGAGTGGAAGATGGACAAAGGTCATCTGGGAGGAGTGGAGGAGAAGAGACAGACAGAAAAAAGGAAGAACTGTTGGGTGCTTTTGTGCAACACTGCAATGAAGCCCTTGGTGAGGTGCTGGTGCTCAGTAAACCTTTTCTTCAAACCGGGGTTTGTGTCTGTGAGGTTATGTCAGGGGTTTGGGCTGCTGCGACGCCCCCTACTGGTCACACTGTTCACAACAACAGCAGTCTGTGAAGTCAAAGCCAGCAGTTTGCTGCCATCTGTCCAGTCTGAAGTGGGGGGGGGGGGGGGGGGGGGGGGGGTTTGTAGGTACTTCTGGTGTTTCCTTTTGTTTCTCTGATGTTATTACCATTTAAAATATAAAAAGTTCTATATTTTCAGAATTATATCAATTAAATATATGTTTAATAAAAAATTCACTACAGAAAAAGACCTCAAAGTCCTGGAAAAACTGGGGCACTTGTACTCTTTAAGTTCTGTCCATTTTACCTTTGGAGTTGGAGAAGGGAGTCAAAAATAAATAAATGATAAAGTGCGAGTCAATGGTAAAAACTTCCATTATAGCAGTGGGGAACAGTCCTGTGGGTAAGAGCAGCGCTAAAGTACATCTTCACCTCATAATAAAACCTACACTCCTCATGGGGGGTCCAGTGACCAGGAAGCTGAGGTAATTCACACTGAACATTAAACACGGAAAGGCTTCTCATGAGGTCTACGTCTTCTACTTAAATCCGCTGTACCTGTGGCGGGCTCGGTCAGGCTGTGAGAAGACAGCCCTTCATATTATCGATTGTATAACGTACATCACATCTTTCACTTCCATCACAGACTGACATTCAAACCGATGTTGTGTAAAGTGCCGTGTTTCCTCATCAGCTGCATTTGGAAAATATTGCAGTGAAAGCTTGTGGAAACGGATTGCCCTCATGAAGTCCATAAAAATGTTTACCAAGACCTCTAAAGACGTTCTTTGTGTTTGTGGCCTGAGACAAGAGACTTCATTTTTCATAGCTTAGCTTTGTGTTGTTGCCGTGCTTCATCAAGTGACCGCTCAATAAAAGAAATCTCCCTGCTAAAGCACAGTCACTGAACAACGACGTGCTGACCAATGGAATTTATGACAAGTCTGTGTCTTCAGAGATGTTTTTTGAGATGGGAGTGTGCTGAACTATTTCTTTTCAGCATTAGGCCATTGCCTGCACTTGTTCCAGTCATACCCTGAGCCACTTGTCTAGCAGTGTTAAGAAGTCTGTCATTCCTGCCATTCTGTCATCATGTCTCATACACAACAGGTCAAGGTGTCCCACTGTGGGAACGTCATGAAAGGCTTGTGAATGCACACGCAAGGAAAAGCTTGCTTGGCTGTCCTTCGCCTCTCTTTGTACTTTTTACTTTGAGTGGTTGTTTGTAAAGCGAGGCCTAAGGACACCCCCGTGTCCATCTGGCAGAGGGTACTGTAGCGTCCGAACCGAACGGCCGTACAACCTTGAATACGCCCGATCTCGTCCGATCTCGGAAACCAATTCTGCCAGGTTCTGCAACAGCTTCTAGAACTTGGTGGTTTGGACTCTGAGCTCAGATCTGCTCCTAGTAGTTTATTTATATGCAGCACATTTGTTACACTTGTTACTACTCTTGTTTATTATTATTTGTTGTAATTGTTTGTTTATATATTAGTAATAATTTTAAATAGATAGTATCTAGTCACTTACCTACTATTTATAGTATAGTATAGTTCTTTACTGGTCTTGCACTTGTCCTGTGTTTATATAAATATATCTATAATAATAAAAGGCAAAGTCCTCACTGACTGACTGACTCACTCACTCACTGACTGACTCATCACTAATTCTCCAACTTCCCGTGTAGGTGGAAGGCTGAAATTTGGCAGGCTCATTCCTTACAGCTTACTTACAAAAGTTAGGCAGGTTTCATTTCGAAATTCAAAGCGTAATGGTCATAACTGGAACATATTTTTTGTCCATACACTGTAATGGAGGAGGCGGAGTCACGTATCGCGTCATCACGCCTCCTACGTAATCACGTGAACTAAAAACAAGGAAGAGATTTACAGCACGAGTCACACGCGGGAACGAAGGTAAATGACGTTCATTTTTGACTGTCTTTTAATATTGTGTTAGCATACATATTAACACATGTGCAATTAAATGTGTGCATTTACGGGGTGATTTCTCAGGCTTAAAAGCTCACCTTTTATCAAACGCGGGAACAAAGGTAACTGACGTTGTTCACTGTCTTGTAATACTGTGTAACCATACATATTAACACATGTCCAATTAAACGTGTGCATTTACGCGGTGATTTCTCAGGCTTAAAAGCTCGCCTTTTACTAAAAAGGTAAATGCAAAACTATTTTCAATCAGTTTATTGAAACGCTCCCGTTAAGGATTGCAATAACATATTCGCGAGATAAAACAACGAAGTAGGGGGAAATGGAGGAACAGCCGCAAACAGCGAAGACCAAAAAATTTATTAAACAATTGAGAACGGAGCGAGTTAAGCATACAAGCATGTTCATAAGGGAAACAAAGCACGGTGTAAAACGTAAGTTTAAATTAACTTTATAGAAACGCTCCCGCTGCGGATTGCAATAACATATTCGCGAGATAAAAGTTTAATGAGAAGACACGAGGTATAAACGAACCACACGCCGTGGCGCAACGTTAGGGGCAACAGTTTCAACCATTCTATGATCTGCTTCTCGCAACTGAAAGACGGCACATGGCGGATGTTAGCCGACTTGCTGACCGCAACGTTAGGGGATTCAACTATGGCGCTGACGCCACATCTCAGTGCCAACACTTTGCAGACTGTACTTAAAAGACACGCCCTCCTCACTGGACAGTTAAAAACACCAATCAAACTAACGATGACATCAAGTATTACCCAATCAAAACTAGGAAAGGAGGCATCTTCATAAAATGCGTGTGGGATGATTTGCATGAGACGCTGCTTTAAAAAAAAAATGATAAAAAAATACGGGATAAATCCCGTCCAGTATTGATTCAAAACGGGACGCGCAATTTCATTCTCAAACGCGGCACGATTCCGTATTTTAAAGGACGGGTGGCAACCCTACAGTGCCAGGTAACCACCCATACAATCACATTGTGATTCAGACTAGGAATGCAATGAATGTAATTACCCCGATCTACATACAAGGCGAAAGTCTTGCAACATTCAAAGATGATGGTTTGGGATAAGTACACCATACAACATAAAAGAGCTTATGAAGCCTTGAACCGAAAAAAGCAACATCTCAGAGATCGTAAAAAAAAAAATAGGAGGTAATGTCGTTTTACTCGCTGTACATTTTAGTCAAACATTACCAGTTATTCCACGAGGGAGACCAGCAGATGAACTCAACGCGTGTTTAAAATCCATGCTTCTCCCACGCTCTGTTATATGTCTCGTGTTCTCGGGTAGGTGCACCAAAAAATTTATACATTTAACCATGTAATGGGCAAACAAAAAATGAGGTATACCCGAAGGCACTGCAGTAGTACTTAATGTAACTTTACTTCTTAAATTTTAATGTTTTACTGTTTAATAATTTATACGCTTCTTATATGTTGTTCAAATTCTTTTATCAAAATACCACTGACAGCGCAATGCACGATAACATGGAGTGAATACACCATACGCATCCGCCCACGGCTGCCCTGCTGTGCGCAGATAGGAGTTGATTCTACAATAAAATAAAATAAAGATAAAAAGAGTAAAACGATCATCACCCATAAAGCGGATAGTAGACGTGACGTACTATATGTGTACCACATTTCAAGTGTATAGGTGAAACGGTTTGCGAGCTACAGGTCATTTAAAATCCTGGACAGACACACAAATTGCCACGGTAGCAAATTACAGAAGAAGATTTTACTGTTTAATAATTTATATTTATATGAAATGTGCTTCTTATATATTACTTCATATTCTCATATGATAATGATGTTAATGTTTATATTGATTTCTGTGTTATTAAAACTGCATGTATGTGTGTATATGTATGTATATATATATATATATATATATATATATATATATATATATACTAGCAAAATACCCGCGTTTCGCAGCGGAGAAGTACTGTGTTAAAGAGGTTATGAAAAAAAAAGGAAACATTTTAAAAATAACGTAACATGATTGTCAATGAAAGCCCGTTTCAGTCAGTAAGTCTTATGTGTGTGTTTATGTATGTGTGTATATATATGTAGATGTGTATATGTAGATATGTATATGTATATAAATGTTTATGTGTGTGTGTATATTATATATATAATATATATATATATATATATATATATACATATATATATATATATATATATATATATATATATATAAAAAGACAGCAACAGTTATAACAATGAGAACACAATTACATTGACAATCATGTTACGTTATTTTTAAAATGTTTCCTTTTTTTTTCATAACCTCTTTAACACACTACTTCTCCGCTGCGAAGCGCGGGTATTTTGCTAGTATATATATATATATATATATATATATATACTGTATATACTGCCTTATACTGTACATGGGGTCATTTCATGCTACTGTATGCTGCAATACGCTGTATGGGTGGTTTGATGATAAAGCCACTTGACTTGATTTGACTTGACTTGCTCCTAATTCTTTTGTATCGCACTCCTGCTGTTGTAGTTGCTGTATTTTATTAAGTCTTTCTGCCTTTGATAGAGGAATTTTTGGACTTCTATGCGTCTAACCTGGGATTTTTAACCTTAAGGAGTTTTATTTTGCCATTTATTTCTCACTGTCTTGATTCCTGAAAGATTTCATTTTGCCCTCTCCCTGTTGCACCATGTTGATTCTTGTGAGCGCCGGCATTTGTTGAGTTTCATGTTAGCCATTGCCTTGGGCCGATGTGTGCTGTCAGCGAAGGTGTTTCTTTCTCATTTGAGTTTGGATCAGTTTATGTTTTGTAGAGCTAATTTCTTCACGTTTCCTTTAACGTTCTTTGACTGAACGTCTGACTGATGACTGCTGATTTTTGTTTAGCGTTTTCTGGTTTGTTTGAAAGGCCTCCAACAGTCAAACCCCCCTCTCTCTCTGGTATCAATCCTTGTACATATTTTTGACCTCGCTTATCTCCTGACTTCTTTAATTAATCATTTTCTCTGAGCTCTGCTCAGTCAGAACACATGTACTGTATTGCTCTTGGTGTAGGTGACCACATGTACACAATGAATGGTCTCAGCCCTTTAGACAAAAGGGAACTTGAGTGAACTCACTATACAGCTTTTAGATCAGGACTTTCTTTGTTCAAGGAGCACATTATCTAGGTAACCATCCCCACAGTTTCAACACGCGTATGTAGCACATTTAGCAGACACTGTGCTTCCTATAATTTGACATCAGTCACCATTGAGGATTTTTCGCCCACTCTTCTTTGCAGAACTGATGCAATGTAGCGGTTACTACATGTTATTTTCCCTGTATCTGTTTCTGACAACCTTGTTCCTCTTGAAATTATAATGTTCTGGCAATTTAGTAATTGTAGGCCATAACTTTAAGGGGAGAAGGGGGTCAAGCTGTGCCTGTGGGTCCTTAAATAAATGTACTGTATGTGACATAAGGGAAGAGACTTTAAACAAAAAAAATATGCACACTTTATGAGTGGGAGGAGAGGAGGAACCTGATGAGAAGGAAATCAAAGGCACAAGCAAGCAACTCCAACATGTGGACTGGTTTGTGTGCTCGCGACTGCAAGGGTTGGCTAACCATCGGAGCGCGTCTGTCTGTACAGCACTGTCTGTTTTCCCTCTGTTGACACCACTCCATTACAACACAAAGGGAAAGCGCAGCGAGTGTTTCTGTGTTTCATATAATCTGGACTTTACTTTGGAATACCCATGCAGGTTGGCTCAGACATGGGGATCAGGACACTCATTAAACAGGGATAATAATAATAATAATTCATGGGTTAAAGGGGGTCTGTGTGTGTTTAGAGTACTGTATATAGGCATGTCTTGGTTATATTCATGTTCTGTCTGTAAGCTGGGGTTCTTCTTTTGTTGTTCTTTCTTTTGTTTTTTCTACATAAGCACAGTTTCTTTATAGTGAAGGTTGTTCTCTTATAATCCTTGTACATGTTGGATGTTCTAAGGGGGGATATGTTTGGATTGTGTTTGGATTTATCCAATGTACTGTACGCACTATTTGTTTCATTGGATGAACTGGTATGGGTTTTTTTTCCTCTGTTCATAAGGGACCCCATCTAAAAAGGGGTTCAAATTAGGGCTAAGGGTCCATCCATTTCCGAACCTATTAGAAGCAAACTCTTACTAAGGGTCGGAGGTTTATGTACGTGTAGTGGACTTCACATAGTAGTTAAAGGAACTCACTTCAACATTGTGGCTTTTCTTTTCAGTTTCAGTTCATGGTCTTTATCTTGGCCACTCAAAACTTGAACCTTGAACCTGAACCATTCATTTGTAGACTTGCTTTTGCGTTTTGGCTCCTTGTCCTGATGCACAGCCCAATGACACTTCAGTTTCAGGACATGGAAAGAATATTCTGGTCAAGTGCACTATTTCTGTTTCCTTAAGAATGGCAAGTCTTCCAAAGCATCTCTGCGCCATCACACTTGCGCCCTCATATTTGATCGTAGGTCTGAAGTTCTTCCTGTTGAAGCCAGACACAGTGAGCCCGTGTTGTCCAAAGGGTTTGACTTTTGACTCGTCTGCAAATTGCACTTGAGAGTCACCCAGGAGTTTTTTTGCAAATGCAAGATGAGCACTGATGTTCCTCTTGGATAGCAGAGGTTTCTGCTTTAGCCCTCTCTCATGAAGCCCATTTTTCTTCTCTTTCTTATCATGGAGTCATGAACACCGACCTTTGCTGCAGTTCTTTGGATGCTCTTGTAGGATCCTCAGTGACTTTTGAATGAGTTGTTGTCATGTCCTTGAGGTTATTTGGGTTGGTAGGCCTTCCCTGGGAAGATTCTCCACTGTTCCAAATGTTCTCCTTGTGGAGATAATGGCTGCCAGTTGCTCTAATGATTGGAGGCCATTCATTGTGACATTTACAGTTGTGCTTCAAAGTTTGTGAACCCTTTAGAATTTTCTGTATTTCTGCCTAAATATGACCTAAAACATCATCAGATTTTCACTCAAGTCCTAAAAGTAGATAGAGTTAAACAAATGAGACAAAAATATTATACTTGGTCATTTATTTATTGAGAAAAATGATCGAATATTACATATTTGTGAGTGGCAAAAGTATGTGAACCTCTAGGATTAGCAGTTAGTTTGAAGGTGAAATTCGAGTCTGGTGTTTTCAATCAATGGGATGACAATCAGGTGTGAGTGGGCACCCTGTGTTATTTAAAGAACAGGAATCTATCAAAGTCTGCTCTTCACAACATGTGTCTGTGGAAGTGTATCATGGCACGAACAAAGGAGATTTCTGAGGACCTCAGAAAAAGAGTTGTTGATGCTCATCAGGCTGGGAAAGGTTACAAAACCATCTCTAAAGAGTTTGGACTCCACCAATCCACAGTCAGACAGATTGTGTACAAATGGAGGAAATTCAAGACCATTGTTACCCTCCCCAGGAGTGGTCGACCAACAAAGATCACTCCAAGAGCAAAGCGTGTAATAGTCGGCGAGGTCACAAAGGACCCCAGGGTAACTTCTAAGCAACTGAAGGCCTCTCTCACATTGGCTAATTTCATGTTCATGAGTCTACCATCAGGAGAACACTGAACAACAATGGTGTGCATGGCAGGGTTGCAAGGAGAAAGCCACTGCTCTCCAAAAAAAACAATGCTGCTTGTCGGCAGTTTGCTAAAGATCACGTGGACACACCAGAAGGCTATTGGAAGAAAGTTTTGTGGACAGATGAGACCAAAATAGAACTTTTTGGTTTAAATGAAAAGCGTTATGTTTGGAGAAAGGAAAACACTGCATTCCAGCATAAGAACCTTATCATCCCATCTGTGAAACATGGTGGTGGTAGTATCATGGTTTGGGCCTGTTTTGCTGCATCTGCGCCAGGACGGCTTGCCTTCATTGATGGAACAATAAATTCTGAATTATATTAGAGGATTCTAAAGGAAAATGTCAGGACATCTGTCCATGAACTGAATCGCAAGAGAAGGTGGGTCATGCAGCAAGACAACGACCCTAAGCACACAAGTCGTTCTACCAAAGAATGGTTAAAGAAGAGTAAAGTTAATGTTTTGGAATGGCCAAGTCAAAGTCCTGACCTTAATCCAATCGAAAGCTGTTCTGTATGGAGGAATGGGCTCAAATTCCTCTAAGCCGGTGTGCAGGACTGATCAACAGTCACCGGAAACATGTTGTGAAGAGCAAACTTTGATAGATCCCTGTTCTTGAAATAACACGGTGCCCACTCACACCTGATTGTCATCCCATTGATTGAAAACACTGGACTCGAATTTCACCTTCAAACTAACTGCTAATCCTAGAGCTTCACATACTTTTGCCACTCACAAATATGTAATATTCGATCATTTTTCTAAATAAATAAATGACCAAGTATAATATTTTTGTCTCATTTGTTTAACTGGTTTCTCTTTATCTGCTTTTAGGAGTTGAGTGAAAATCTGATGATGTTTTAGGTCATATTTATACAGAAATACAGTAGTACTAGGGTGTTGTACCGTGTTAGCCATTGTGAATGTAGAGAAAAAAACAAGCAAACTGACACCTTTTATTGGCTAACTAAAAAGATTACAATATGCAAGCTTTCGAGGCAACTCAGGCCCCTTCTTCAGGCAAGTACATCTTGTCTGAAGAAGGGGCCTGAGTTGCCTCGAAAGCTTGCATATTGTAATCTTTTTAGTTAGCCAATAAAAGGTGTCAGTTTGCTTGGTTTTTCTCTGCAGAAATACAGAAAATTCTAAAGGGTTCACAAACACTCAAGCACAACTGTATACTAACAGTGAGGCTATCAGGAATGGGGCAGATATTTTTTCACAGCACATTATGAGATATTCTGTTGTTTAGATTAAAATCTCATCCTGGCAAGGCTTTCATATGGAGAAATTAGGCTCACTTCTCTGCTGGTGGTCATCACCCCTTCCTAGAACACCTGGCGTACTCTGATAGGACCAAACAGACAAAGTCTGCACCGTAGCTCCTTCTTGACGTTCACAAGTAACTGATGTACTGCATGATGGGATGGGTGCTTGGATGTTCCATTGCAGCAGTTACCATATGAACTTCTTAGATTGGTATCCCTCTTGGTCCTGCTAAAGGGTCTCATTTAGTCCCCTTGCCAGTATTTGACAGGTCACCGAGGCACAGTTTGGAACATAGCCCATGACAGGCTGTCTTAACCGACACCCTGTGCATTTTTTATGTTAACATCAACAGATCTCCCCCCCCCCCCCAAAAAAAACCAAGCTGGGTTTAAAGGTCATGTGCCAGGTCACACCACTTCCTGCCAACTTTACAAGCTTCTTTTACTCTGTAAGTATAAAAGCTGCGAGGTATCTGGCATCCTGAAGCTGAGGAATGTCGAATCGGGGAAGGGGAGGAGTTGCTGGGGAGGCAAACAGCTGAAAGTAATTAACACCCCCAAACCCCCCATCCCCATCTCTAGGCCTCCCCCTAATCCCCTCAGTGCTCCCTTCTGCTTTCTAATAAGTTCATGCTTTTGGCAAAAGTGCAGCCGGGGGTCAAGAGATCAAAACACATGAGTGCCATGAAGAAAGCAGAACTATCAGCCAGACTGGAATTCAGCAGAGCGCAGGAGGCTGGTGTGAGGGGGCCTTGAGTGGCTTTAGGGGGGATCAGGAGCCGGGGGAAGGAAGGGCACAGAAGTCAAAAAGAACTTTTTGCTGAGTTTTAGATTGTTCCGTGTTAACGTGGTGTTCATTATTTAATAATAGCCTGCTCTTAATGCCAAAACAAGGGGGAAGGGTGGGCATAGAAAAGAATTTAGAGGGGACCGCTGATAGCAGACCATCACAGACCTAATGTCACGAGTGTGGTGGTCTGCCCAGCCAAACCAACTGCGTGTGAGACTGGCACCTCCACGCACCTGCCAGGCATCTCGTCTCCATCCTCTGTGCTCAGGAGGATCGTCATCTGAAGCAGATTTTGAAGTGTGTGCCCGTTGAGCCTTTGAGTGGAGGTGGAGGAAAGAAACTCCGTGGACAAGAAACTGCATCTCTCTAATGTTTCTAGCACTTCAGGCGTGTTGTGGGGAGATGTTCATTGTCCTGTCATCTGTGATATTTGCTTCGTATTGGGGGTCCCTTCCACCACATTCTAACTCAAAGATTCCCATGAGTGTAAAAGGTACAGTCCAGGAAATTGAAAACGTCAGGTCCTCACTTCGTACTGTACCAATAGATTAAACAACAGGGGTCTGAGGGTGACAGCGTCCCCTCCTGATTATGGCAGTTGTTTCACTACCTCTTCCCTTTCCTCCATTGCCACCTCAGCTTTGGCACATGACATATGTTTGTAGTTGACAGTTCTTGCAGTAGCTCATCTGAGTGGTCTTCCTTTGAGGTTTATAGTTTTCCACACACCTTCTAGGCATATCATGCCACGTCCTTTAGTTGTTCAAATGGCGAGCTGTCTTATAATGCCAGCCAGACTGTCACTGCCACCCCAAACTGTTTGTGGGTTAACTAGTGGGCCTCCCATGTAGGTGGCTGATGAAAACGTAACCCTTACTCCCCCATACATGGAAGCTTCTGCTGAAGAAGCCATTTAGCTCCGATTTGCTGAGGCCTCTTGGACTGTCAAACAGCAGACAATGCTTTGTGTTTGTCCTTTGCAGTTTTTATTAATTTGTTTTGCAGCCTTCCCAGATGGCTCTAATTAGGGTGTTTGAACTTCATAGATTCCAAATATTACAAAGAGTTGAAAATATTTAACATTTTGCTGCACGGCCATATTTGTTTTTTACGAGCGATCACATCAGTTGTTACCACAGAGATCTATCCTTGAACCACCCGAGAATGTGCGGCACATGTCGTCTCCAGAAAGACCTCATAAAGAGTAGTGCTTGTGTCCTTCATGTACCGGATTACAGGATAAAAACAACGCTGGTGTGCAAATCTGATCCTAGTTAAAAGACTTGCTTTGTTTCTTTTGACCTTTGACTTTTGCCTTGTGTTCTGAATTTCACGATCGATTGCCTTGCATTTTTTGGCTTCGACTCAGGCACGAATTCCCAACTATGTTTGGATCTCCTGATCCCCTTCATGAAACAAGAAACCGTCTCATTCTCAGACAGTAGAGCATCAAGCATGGCCACTCTAAGACCGAGCTTCCATCCCAGTGTCCGTCTACTCCAGAGTCGTTCTGCCCATGTGGACTCTCTGATCCTGGGCCGTGTGAATTATGTGAAGTAGGCCCACACACACCCAGGCATTGAGTCTTGGCCAGTGGAACACTGGAGCAGCAGCATGGCTAACATCTTATTCCAAGTGACCGAGTCTTACATTATATAAAAGCTTCCCATTTCGGGACAACAGGATTCCCTTTAAGATCTCAAACAGTTCATTGTGTTCCCAGCGTCACACAGCACAGCCCCACATCCCAACATAAAGCTCCAGTCCTCTTCAATGTTCTACTCACCACCCCGGTATGGCTTCCATTTGTAGTATTTTCCCCGGAAAGGCACACCGTCAAAGTCAGCACACTGCACTTCTCTGAACTCGAGGGATCCTGCTGGACACTCCTGAATAGATGAGAGGGAAAAAGACCGGAGGTGAAGACGGATGCATAACTTCAGACCATAAAGGAAAATGAAAAGTGTGGCGACTCAGAGATCAAACTACAAATGCGTCATCAGGAGCCCTCGATCCTCTCAACAAATCAGTAAAAGGGCTAAGGCTGAGTGCTGGTAAAATGGACACTCGTCGTACGACCTCCGCCTGGGTATGCAGCGCAGAGTGTCCCGGCACTATAATATAACACTTCTTTCACTGATTACTTGGAAGAGAGCTCTATTAAAAATAGGGATTAGCATACTGACGTCTCTTTACTGTGCACAGTGCCTTTCTTTATTTACAGGATATTTCATGGAAACTTAGAGGATTACTGCAGAAACACATCTCTCCATTTTTAAAGGAGTCACTGTGGCCAAAGTCTGTCATGGGAGGAATGGGCACAATGCAGCAGTCAAGTCAGTCTGTCACCAGGCGAACCCACAAATAAATGAAACTGGCATCAGCCGGGGTCAGCGTGGAATGTGAAGTCGACCTAACGGGACCTTCAGAGAGCAGGAGGAGAACCAGATGAGCAAGAGAGGGGCACACAGACCTCGTACAGGAGACCCCGTGTCTAAGCGTGGCACTGGTGAGTGAGCGCTGTAACACAATATAATGACCCCCCCCCCCCCCCCCCACCATTCCATTTTCTCAACCACTTACTCTGTTACAAGTATAATAGTAGGCCAGAAATGTACAGCAGTATATTTGTCCACAGCTTGTGTTATCAATAATTACTTCCTGATACTCAGTTTTAAGTTCCAGTAGTTTTTTTGAACCCACAAGTAGCCAAACTTCTGCTTATTGTACTGTGATGCACAGCACCAAATAAATTATTATCAGAATTAAGCATAAAAAAGTAAATAAAAATCAACATTTTGATGACTTTTTGGCAATTCATAACACGTCCTAATACATCACAAGACATTTATTAACTAACCCTAACTCTGGGAGTGCAGCTGGATGATAAACTGGACTGGACTGCCAATACTGATGCTCTGTGTAAGAAAGGACAGAGCCGGTTATACTTCCTTAGAAGGCTGGCGTCCTTCAACATCTGCAATAAGATTCTGCAGATGTTCTATCAGACGGTTGTGGCGAGCGCCCTCTTCTACGCGGTGGTGTGCTGGGGAGGCAGCATTAAGAAGAGGGACACCTCACACCTGGACAAACTGGTGAGGAAGGCAGGCTCTATTGTTGGAATGGAGCTGGACAGTTTGACATCCGTGGCAGAGTGACGGGCACTGAGCAGACTCCTGTCAATCATGGAGAATCCACTGCATCCACTAAATAGTATCATCTCCAGACAGAAGAGCAGCTTCAGCGACAGACTGCTGTCACCGTCCTGCTCCACTGACAGACTGAGGAGATCGTCCCTCTCTCACACTATGTGACTCTTCAATTCCACTCGGGGGGGTAAACGTTAACATTATATAAAGTTATTGTCTGTCTGTATACCTGCATTGTTATTACTCTTTAATTTAATATTGTTATTATCAGTATGCTGCTGCTGGAGTATGGGAAATAATAATAAAGTATCTATCTATCTATCTATCTATCTATCTATCTATCTATCTATCTATCTATCTATCTATCTATCTATCTATCTATCTATCTATCTATCTATCTATCTATCTATCTATCTATCTATCTATCTATCTATCTATTTATTTATTTATCTGGCTTCAAGGCAACACCTTTACCTTGGACAAGAAATGCAGGAATAACAGAATAACTTGAGTGTAAACAGCACATTAGCCTCATTGTTCTGCCCCACACGCTGTTAGCTGTGATTTGTTGAGCTGCGCTCCCCCTTTGTCTTGTCACTTAGTACTAGGGTGTTGTATCATGTTAGCCATTATGAATGTAGAGAAAAGCCAAGCAAAATGACCCCTTTTATTGGCCTACTAAAAAGATTTCAATATGCAAGCTTTCGAGGCAACTCAGGCCCCTTCTTCAGGCAAGATGTCTCTTGTCACTTATTAACACACCTGTCAGTCACGTCCCACACTCAAAGTAACTCATGTAACGCATGTAGGTCCCACGATAAACATTTAAACACAATACACCCCATGTGTCTCACGTAGGCACTCCTTATCTCTTGTTTCGGTTAGGTCCAAAGCGTATCTTTAGGGTATATACTGTAAACCTCTTGGTCTGGTTAGTTGTGGTACACAGCAATTTGGACCTCAGTTTACACGCTTCTCTTTGGAAATCACTCGCCTTGTAAGTGTCTTATAAAGCTTTATTGTTTAATGTGTATTGTCTGCTATCTATTGCTTTGTGAATCATTACTTATTGTCTTTGGTTGTATATACCTGTATGTTTCTTTTGTATATATTTCAATTTACAACGAGGTACGTCCAGTAAAAGCCTTCAAGAAAGCTCACCCTTGTCGTTTTTATGTGGATGTGCCGAGTTGTTTAAGCTCTCTGTGGCCGCGTTGCACAGACAGCACGGAGTGAGGCAGACAAACAAGAAGGTAATCTGTCTAGAAATTCGAGTCTGCCAGCTCTCTCGGGCTTTGGGCTTCTCTGTGCCAGGATGTGAAGTTACCACAATCTGAGAGGGAGATAGAGCCAGGGGTGCACTGGCACCGTTTGGCCAGGAAAACCACTCTGGGAAAGGAGGACTTGCTGGGTAATAATAATAATTTTTTGCATTTATATAGCACTTTTCTCACTACTTAAAGTGCTAAGCAGTTGCAGGTTACGGGCCCAACAGAGCAGAGTCCCTATTGGCATTTACGGTATTCGAACTGGCAACCTTCCGATTGCCAGTGCAGATCCCTAGCCTTAGAGCCACCACTCCACTGAGGTGGGCTGTTTAGCCAGAAGTCATTCCAGATGACAGGGTCGTTTTTTCAGTATACAGCAAATAAAGTGTTATTGTATTTTAGAGCTGAAAGATGACTTTTCAGTTACAGTACAATGCAAGAGAAGGATCCACCAAGGCTTGCATTTTTAAGCAAAGAAATGAAAATAAATACACCTACAAAAAAACCCAAAAAGAATTCAGTGGTGACGTGATATTATTTCATACGCTTACAAATTCATCCTCAGTCTGTGATGGACTGTTTTGTTCCTGCCTTGTACACCGTGATCCTTGATAAGAGGATTAGGAAAATGAGTGGACGGATGGATGGATCCTTAGCATCATTTAACCTCACAGGTCTTGTAAAGAAGTTGAAACATATCTAAAAAAATGTCTAAAAATGACATTATTACTGTATATACTGTATATTACATATTTCTTGTAAATGCTGTACTGATTTTTCACCACTCTCATTCCCAGGGTGCCTCATGATGCCAATCGGTCTGCCTGGTAATTACCTGACACGCTTATTGCTCTTAGCCATCACGTCTTCTCTGTTGCTTGCTCTTTAGCCAATGTGAGCACATCCGCCATATCAGCCCTTCACTCTTCTGGCCATTGTGTTTGTTTCACTTGAATTTCTGCTGCCCAACTCTGGCCGTGTGCAGATGTGAGCTGAAATGGAGACCTGCCTGTTCACCGTACTCCGCTTAGTTCTTCTCTTCGCTACGTACACAGGATTGAAAAATAACATTTTTGGATTTTAAATCTTAAACTTGTTTTAAAGCTACAGCTGACTATTTAGGGCGGACTGTCTCATCATTTTAGCTAATCAGAATGGTGAAAAACAGGATACACTGTAAAGTGTATTTGGATTAGAGAGACATGCGCATTGTCAAAGGGAGCTAAAACGAGGACCATAAAGCGCTAAAGGTTCTCAAAATCACCATTAAAATAAAAATCATCTATACAGCAGCAATAGTCAATGGTTGTTAATACTTATGATATTTTAAGTTTCAGTATGTGTCACAAATGCATGCATAGGGAACATCTTCAGGGCTTCTGCGCTACCAGTAGTTCCACCCCAGACTGGCACTGTTGCTCCCATCTTTCCCTCTGGTGTGGCTGCAGGTCTGTTAATGTCACTTTTGCTCATCTTTCAGAAGCCCTGCCACTTCCATCCCAGGACCACTGGACGTGGTCAGTCATAACAGACTCGTGCCAGAACAAGACACTTCTAACAGACTGGTGCGCTGGCATTGCTCACTTTGTTTTTTTTTGCTTGCTTTTTGTTAAAGCATCTGCCATTTAAAGGGCTTCACCCAGTGCTGTCCGAACCCTCCACACATCTCTTTTCTGTTCTCGTACACGCACGATAAACCGTAAGTAAGCAACCTTACTCATGTGCCACTTTAAAAAAAAAAAAATGCTCAGCTGAAATTTACAGTAATCACATGAAATAAACCGTTAAAAAAACAAATGTATGACCCATCAAAACATTTTACAGAATTTACGCAGCACTTGACTGAGATGTAGATACCTGGATCCCATCTGAAATCCTGTGGGCTTTGCATACAGGCTCGCCTAAATACTTCACGGAGTGAGCTGCATTTGTGGTGCTGCAGAAGGGACTTACCTGTAACGGTGTTTAAACGGGTGGAGTGGAAGTGGATTCAAGCACAAAGAGAAGTGGATTCAAGCACAAAGAGAAGTGGATTCAAGCACAAAGAGAAGTGGATTCAAACACAAAGAAAAGTGGATTCAAACACAGACTATTTTATGTAGCCCTGCAAACTAAAAAAAAGGTCCTAGCAGGAAATGACCCGCCACATGATTATCATTATTGAGGAATATAACACATTCAGTAATTATCGTTATCTTATTTGTTTTGCTCAGCCCTATATACAGTAATCCCTTCTCGTTCCAGAACCCCCCACGAAAGGTGAAAATCCGCAAAGTAAAAACCATATGTATATATGGTTATTTTTATATATTTTAAGCCCTTATAAACTCTCCCACACTTATACTGTAAACATTTCCAGCATAGTTGTACAGCATAAACCCTTTATATTCTCTTAGATATTTGGTAAGATTCATTGAAATTATGTATGTAAACACACTGTTTATATAGTACGCACAAACATACGTATCGTATATCATTGAGTTTTATTTAATACGTAATACAGTTTTAAACACATTGTAATAATACATATTTTAACAAAAATTATTTTATATTTACTGTATATACAGTAATGCACTCATTTTACTTACTTACCCAGTTATATTAGATATATTATGATTATTCGTTTAGTATTAATATCATATTTCTAAAATACGAACACTGCCGTCATGCACCATTTGCATTCTGGTAATGTTTACATTCTCAGTTGATTTCAGCTGGTAACACAGCCAATTGTTGCCAGTTGTAAAATGGTACAGTTCATTCGGAACATAATTTATTACTGGTATTATTATTATTATTAAGAAAAAATTAGTTTATTGATTAGGTAATATAAAAATAAATGAAAAATCTACAACATGTTAATATAAATAAAACCTAAATGTTATTTTAAAGATATCGAGCATCTCCGATATCACATATGTTACAGCCATTACAATAGACAGGCCACCAGCAGTAAATACGTACAATGTAAGAAAAATTGTATAAAATGTGTGTACAGTTACACTAAACGTACGTACATGTACTAAGTATGCGAATCACTTTGACGCTGAATGAGCGAGACGAGATGCTGGTTAACGCAGCGGAATCGAATGCTGCTCTCCGTCGCTGTGCCAATCGGCACCCTGGAACTTAACCACGTACTCTGATTGGGTAACTTCTCAGCCATCCGCCCATAGTGTCCCTTGTATGAAATCAACTGGGCAAACCAACTGAGGAAGCATGTACCAGAAATAAAAAGACCCATTGTCCGCAGAAATCCGCAAACCAGTGAAAAATCCGCGATATATATTTAGATATGCTTACATATAAAAACCGCAATAGAGTGAAGCCGAGAAAGTCGAAGCGCGATATAGCGAGGGATTACTGTAATAATATAACCTTCTCAGACCTGCTTAACCCAGCTTTGGGTCATTGGAGTTTATACAGTACTGACAATATCAGATGCCAGGCAGGAACCAACCCATCACATGGCTCACCCGCAGACCCGCCCTCATGGGACTAGCAGTTAACCTAACATGCACTCCATAGGGGATATGGGATATGTTTGAGGTTTCGGGTACCTTTGTCATGCCTGAAGTACTTCTTATGTCTGGCTACAAACAAACCAGAATAACAAACACCAGTCCTCCTTAGTATTTCCTGGAGCTTCTAAAAGGTCTTTATTGATCATCTCTGCACTTGCATAGACCCTGAATATTCAACAAATGTTGTCATGTGACTCATAATACATGTTAGGACCTAACAGCACATGTCTTTGCATTGAGTCACCTTCTTTAGTGGATTCAGAGGTCTTTGAGCCTTCATCTGCATTTTGTGACATCACACGTCCCTAGCTCTTCAATGTTTAATGACTATTATACATATTTGAAATGAAACTGTCAAAGATTCAAGCCTTTAACTCACATCAATGTTGCAAGATCGAAATCGCTTCCTTTCTCCCAGACAGTACTTCCCTCCAATGGTTGGCCTGCAGATAGACAAAGAGAGACACAGTCACATTATTAAAAGACCAAAAAGGGCCTTTGAGATGCTCCTCAGACCTAAAGATCAAAGTGACCCTCATGTTTGATAACACTTGGTGAACTGAGCAAACCACCAAGCGAAATGACATCTCATTGACATCTACGGAAACATCAAAGAGTTCAGCTTGGTTCTAAGGGAGCGAGACCAGCCATGGAGTATTAGGACAGAAGAACCAGACCCACCAGGCTACCCCTGAGAACAGAAGATGTTCAGACGAGTCATGAGGAGTGACCACAGATGTCAGGAAGACCAGTCAGGACAAATAGCAAATCAGAAATTAATGACCTGGACGTTACTGTGACATTACGGTGACCCACAATGTATTTAATACGCTAAATGCATGGGATGTCGTGGGCAGGGCCCGTGTTCAGGCATGTCTGATTGATGAGAAGAAGTGATGGTGGACCTCCAGGACCATATCTATGTAAATTCAAGTCAGTGTTTATTTCTATAGTGACTTTCACACTCTGACTCAATGTGGGAAATGTTAAAGAGATAACTTTTATTATTCACTGGGGGCTGACCAGTTGCACTGCAGAGACCGTTGAACACAAAGTAAGAAAAGCTCACAAAAACAAGCGGGATAAAGTTGTGTCAGTGGAGGAGAGGAAAAGCAAAAGTTGAGCTTGATGAAAAGAGATGAAGGCCACGACTCACCTGGGGCTGTCACAGTGTCGGGTCGATGATGACACACCTCCTCCACATGTGCGACTGCATTCTCCCCATGGTGACCAGAGGCTCCACCCTCCATCCACGCCTTCCGGCCGTGTTCCGAAGGGGACACATTCCCTCTTGTAGCACCACTGCAACAGAAGACATCGAGATACTCAGTGATGGCAACAAAGGCTAGAGGTGAACGGAAAGGCGCCAAGCAATCAATCAGGTCTGTAGACCATCACTAGGCAGTTTACAATCAGGAGTATAATATTTTAATTTGAATAATTTAATAATGAATAATTATAATGTAATTAATAACTGACACCATCCCCAGACAATTTTTGAAGCCAACAAGACCATATGCCAGGCATGTTGTGCGAAAGAAAAAAATATAGTAAAGGAGGAATTTAGGCGCTGGCACGCCCTGCACACTCACTCCCTTGTCGATGGTGTTAGTCTGGCAGATGGTGCCCTCTGCAGCTGGGATGCTGCTGGTGATGCAGCGATTACTCTTACTGATGCACCAGAGTTCACTGCAGACTTCCTGCAAAAGAGCAGATGCACAATGAGGTAAGGCAGCCTTAGGCTCTCCACTAAACTCTGGGGTCTCCCCCATGGAGATGCTGAGAATGAACACCCACTAACTCACAGTGTCATGGAACAAGCTTGACCTGGCAGTAGTTTGAGGTGAGAATCCCACTCACATGCCCATGCTGACTATCAAAATAATAATAATAAAAATAATAATAATTCTTTTCATTTATATATCGCTTTTCTCACTACTCAAAGCGCTCAGCAGTTGCAGGTTAAGGGCCTTTCCTTGCTCAAGGGCCCAACAGAGCAGAATGGCCTTGGTTTCCCCTCCCAGTCCTTCCTTTATTCTGTATTTGAGTGTGGTGGGCTCCATGCCAGTCGCCCCTTTTGGTTGTCATTTTTCGCCTTGGTGTTATCTGTCTGTGGCTGCTAAACAGAACTTATTCTTTTTTTTTGTCATCTCCATTTTCTCTCATCGGTAAACTTAACGCCTTTTATGTCAACTCTCATAGTGATAGCAAGTAGCCCACTGTTCAGCTGCCAGCAGTACCACACGATTCAGCCTTATTTATTTCTGTATGTGACATTAGGAGGACTTTTAAAGAAATTAATGTCCTTACAGCATCTGGTCAAGCTGGAATTTGAGAGCATTATTAAAAACGTGCAGCAGCTAAGTGGCTGACATGTTTTCTATTTCCCAGAGACAATCTGTGGTCCCTGAATGCTTCAACAAGACAATTTCTTCAGTGTCTAACATCACAAAAGTGGACCGTCTGAATGAACACAGACAGGTGGCACACAGTACTAAGTCAGACAGAATATTGAAGGCAGTCCTGATCACCTCCAGTTTGCATATCGTCACAACTAGTCCACAGCGTGAGGAGGAAATTTCCTCTCACAGTCCATAATTTCCTCTCACCAGTTTAGAGACTACAGCTCAGTTTTTAACCAGACTCCTCAACTTAGGAGCCCGCGCCACCCTCTGCCACTGGATTTTGGACTTCGTAACCACAGACTTTGGAGTGCACCACATCCTCCATGTCGCCCATCAACACGAGTGCTCCACAGGGTAGTGTGCTGAGCTCCCTGCTAAATCTCCCCCAGTGAAATAAACTGCACTGCTGTCTGATCCTGCGCCCTCTGGCACTGGCAATACACCACTTCAGTTCCCAACCACACACCACTTAATGGACAGCCAATTTCACAGCCGACCAACAGTGATGACTCCCTGCTAGGACTGTGGCCAGACACAAAGCCAACTCAGACATTACATTAACTGATGACACCACCATCATAGGCCTGATCACCAACTGTAATGAAGCAGTGAAGAGGTCTACCTGCTGAATCAGTGGTGCCAGGACAGCAATCTGACCTTTAATGTTACCAGGACCAGGAAGCTGGTAACAGACTTCACACCACAGTGCCAAGTACGTTAGAGGGGATGCTGTTCAAATGGTGAGCAGCTTCAAATTCTGGGAGTGACCATCACTAATGAACTGAAGTGGCATCAAAACATATTGCCCTCTGTCCGTCAAAGAAGGCTCACCAGCACCTCTGCTTCTTCAGACATCTGAGGGCGGCTTGTGTTATTCCATTTGTTGTCATGAACTTCTACAGGTGCACAGTGGAGTCCACATCTCAGGATGGCACCTGCTCAGCCCAGGGCATTACAGAGGCTGGTGAACGTGGCACAGAACATGGCTGGCTCTCAGCTACCTTCTGTTCAGGACAAATGCAACACTCACAGAATCAGAAAGGCAAATAGGATTATTAAAGACAGCAAAAAGACAAACAATCGTACATCAATGCCAGTCGGAGAAACAAAGATCCAAGTCAGAAATTTGAAAATAAAAGAAGATCCACACTAAAGCCACCTGCAAGGGACATGGAGGGAGTGTCCACAAACTTGGACAACGAGAGACGCACGGCACTGGTTTAAAGGTCATTTCATCATTGGGTCATGGCGACAAATTCCTAAATAATGAAGCTCATTGACAAACGATGGCATCTCAGCACTTTCATTACATCCAATGTCTGTCTGTCTGTCTCTATCTGCTTTTCACGAGAGAACTACTTCATGGATATCAATCGGGTTTTTTCTATAATTTACTTGAACATTCCGGTTGATTTTGTGACTTCTCTCATTGCGCCAAGTATCACAGTATGCTTGCGGTACCGATTTATTTGTGCAAATCCGAGAGAGACGCAGCGGGCCAAGGGGTGGCGGGCGGGCGGGCAGGGCCCTCCTCACCCACACACCAGCCTCCGTTCGAGCTGCTCTACCTGTCGCCATGTGTTGGAGCGCATCTTACCTCTATTTACCTGTTTGTTCAGCAGACCCTATCATCTGGAGATTGTTAAGGAGTAACGTTGGATGTTTTTGAGAGAGAGAGATCAGAGCTACGTGTGTTTTAGAGGGTAGCTGCTCATTGGCAGAGGCATCACGGCCACCTGCTTTTCTCCCCATGCGGGTGACGCTCTCCACTTGTAAAACTTGGTGGTCTCATACAAATGTTCTGTGTGGTTTAACATATGGAGATGGAAACAGCAGGGAATAAAAGCTGAAGGTCTTCTCTCTCTTCTCATATTCATCGTTTGATGTCACACTGTGAAAGATACATGAACTGCTTGCAAGCTGCTGAGGGTTGATAGCTAATAAAGCCATTTTGCTCTAACGGCAGGTTATTCATACAGGCGTCTGTCATAAGATGGGGTGCAGTAAGCTGCCCTCGGACAAATTCCAGTTTCTTTAGGAACGCCATGTCTATTTGACACAAGAGAGATGACCTTTCCTTCTTTAGGGTCTACCTGACAAGTGCAAAAAATAAGAACAGATGGCCCATCAGCGTAATAAAGTCAAATAATTAAACAAGTAAACGATATTATGCTTTTTGATTAAGTAAGGGGAAGGGAGAGGAGGAAGAAGAAGAAATTATAAAAAGCCAATCGAAAAATTTGTAGTTTGCTCTTGTGCCTTGCAATGTAGAATCCAGGTAGTCATCTGTGACTGAATCAGAGCCAACTTGATTGAACTTGTCCTGTCTTCCTTTTCTTCCACAACACCCAAGTGTCTTCAGTGCACAGCAAAACCAAATTGATTGGCCTCGCTGTTCCAATACTTGTGGAGGGGACTGGGAGTTTACTGTAATTTATTAATGTTGGCCATTGTATATTAAAATTTCTGCTAATAAAGCATCATTAGTGAACAATAATAGATAACACTGAGACCCACTGAGGCGAGAAAGGTTGGGGACAAGTGACTGAAATGGTCACAGCACTTCCAGCAGCTTAACATCAGAAAGGAACAAAGAATAAAAGGAAGTACCCCATATTTACACTGGCGGGATTTGACTCCATACTGGAAGCGGCACTGTTCGTCTGCGTCATACACCTGACCGGGCGCCATAGTCGGGTAGAAAAACTCCTGCCTCGGAAGCTCGTTATTCAAGCAGCTGCCCATCCCTGAGCTGTTAAAGGAAGAATGAAAACAACTTGACCAAAGACCCTGGCACGTGCCACTTCACTGCTGTCCCCGAGGCCAAGGATATCCAACCGTGTGGACACACCTACAGTATGTCTGAATCAATGGAACCTTGAAGATTGTCTTGGCTTACTCAAGGAAGGTGGTGATGTAGTCACGGCTGCAGGCTGACCACACAAAGGGGTTGGTTTTCATGGTGATGTGCGCCGCCATCAGCTTGGCAGTCTCCTGGCCTCTGGAGCCACAGGCATTGCCTACGCCATCATGGTTCATCCCAAACCTGGAAGTTCAAAAAACAAGAAGGCTGGTCATCATGAGGTGATGCTGCTTGTGTGTATTTGAAAAAGCAAATTGCTGACTGGAAGTTAAAGAATAATGAAACCTGACAAAATGAAGTGGAGTGACCACTCAGACGTCTAGAAGTCCACTTGATTTGAGTCTGAATTAGACGGCCAACTCAGACCAGCTTGTTTCTTTTGTCTCTGTGTCTCCATAATTGGCATTTGCAGTACCACAGATTAATTTCTAACGTATGGGACCCTCCAAATCTGACTATGTGCAGAAAACGGTGCAGAACAGAAGAAGGAAGTCTATGAAAGGTAGCAGCCGTACCCCTGAACTCAAATGGCATGTGCCAGTATTGACCTTGAAGAGAAATGAACCTTTTCACTCAAGTGGAGAAACGTAAAGGGAATGGTGGGTCAGAGTTTTATAATGTTCAGTCAGGCGATGAAACTTGAAAATCCAAAGTCCAGACTAGCAGAGGAACAGACAGGGGCTGGAAGAGGACTTAGGCTGGGCCTGTGGTTGGACGGGACTCTCTGGGAGATCCTCCTCTTTGGAGTATGGCGTCCTGTGAAGAAGCCTCTGCCATTTACTCACAGTGTAGAGGAAAGGCAGACCAGCAAGCACTGCATGTGCCTGAACCTCTAAGGCCGGATTTATACTTGACGCGATGTGACGCCTGCTCCAGCGGACGCTACTGCTATGCAGTCCTTGTGCTGGTTATACTGGGCATACTTGATGTAAATCTGGAAGTTTCCACCAGGTGGCAGTGCGAGATATCATCATGGTGAGAAAACATTTGGCTTGGCTATGTTGGGAGTTGCTTGAAACATCCATTAAACTCCGAGGACACCTTAGCCACAATATCTCTGTGTTTAATGATTACATCCGTCAATCCAGGGATGTGCCCATTCCAGCAACCATCGGCTGAAAGGCAGAAACAGAATCCCTGGACGGGGCATCAGCTCATTGCAAGGTGAACACAAACATACACACTGGTGTCATTTTAGTGTCACCAAATCCCCAAACCTGCATATTTTTGGAAGGAAACTGGAGCCCACTGTGGAAACCCACCAGGAAAGGAAAACACGCAAACTCCAGGCAGGGAACACCGGGAACGTGACTCGGTACTGTGAGGCAGCAGCTGCCCCCATATGCGTAATTATTAACTGTATCCATTATTTGAACGAAGTTAATGAATTATCTGTAAAATGTAACATCCATATTTTGAATGCATTTCATCATGAAAGTGACATCAAGTAGAAATCTAAGGATTGTAAATGTGGAATGAGCTGGAATATCAGAAATGTCACGTGTTGTGTGTGGCGATCACTGCTGCCAGCAGTCCGTATAGCGATCTTAACAACTGGGTGACGTTTACGACGGTCCGCTTTAGAGGCTAAAGTGGACATTTTGAGATCAAAGCCGTAGTTTCCACTTTAATCACTAAATAGGCCTTTTCACCGTGTCCTTCATTTTTTTTCTCTGTGGCTCAAATACGCCGCCATACATTCGGATGTTGTTGTGAAGGTGCGATATGGCACAGAAGGTGGTATGTGAGACCTTTACAGCACATAGTGTCCTTACGATGGAGAATATCCGACACTTGAGTATCAAAGCACCACCAATACATTTGTGTGTCGGCATTTTACTTCACCACATTGAACCGTTCATCAAACACCGCAGCTCACACATCGATCCTGTAGGGTCACCAAAGTGGCTCTCTGTCACATGTAGACAGTAAACAGGGACTGACGTCACATTCCGATTTTTATCACACTGCACCCCCTGACTTTTGCTGGCTCTGCAACCCGCATATGCATCACGTTAATTTCAGAGAACGTGTCAAATGAACGCTGGGAACACATGGCAGCCATGATACTGTACGTGTGTGTACGCGTTCTGAGCGTAAAGTAGAAAACAGCCCTGAAAATAAGAGAGGCATCCAGGCAGTATGGCTGACAGACAGGAGACCGGCCAGCACCATCCCTCCTGGGTAGCCAGTTTCAACAAGAGGGAACCTGCTGCCCAAAACAGAGAGAAGGCGCCCCCCAGTGGTTACTAAGGGGCAGTGCATTTAAGACTGAAGCCAGGAAGCACTTCTTTACACAAAGAGAGCAAACTACTGAGACATGGGGTTGAAGCAGAAACCTCGAGAACCTTTAAGAAGAATCAGGGTGAGGTACTGGGACAGCTGAGCTCTTAGCTCAACAAAGGGGCTTGTTGGACTTCCGGAAGATTATCAGCAAACTTTGGTTTGAAGAAACGAATTACCAGCAAAACAGATGCAGACAAAAATAAGCAAAGAGGTGGGAAGAGGACAACACTGTCTTGATGGCCAACTTCATGCAGTTCTGCCAGAAGATAAGGGGTTACCAAAGGGCTAAGCAGGAATGCAAAACAAATATAACGTTCCAAACAAATCGGTAACCAAGAATCGTCAAAACAGTGCTGTCAGGAATGAAAAATGCAGAGAGCACACACCAAAGTCTAAGGCGGCCTTGGAGCCCTCAAAGCCGTTAAGTAGTCGTGCTGGTGACATCAGGGTGCGCATCTTCTGTGTCATAACAAAACAAAACCCCAAAATGGTGGCACCCTCCAGAAAACAAACCGTTGATGTGGTAAACACCAAACATAGTTAATCCAGAGACAATTTAACAGTAAAGGAGCGTGAAGAACGATTTCCAAAAGTTACCAACAGATCCGTTCCATTAAAATCTCTTGTGTATGAGAGACAAAGAGCGTTGACTTGGCAATACGAGTCTGCTCTTCACCACGGGCGGACTGACTGACCGACCGACTTTGGGCTTCAACTGCACACCGCTTGTGTGTGTTGATGAAGTCCAAACGAGGCGCACCCTCCATTCAGATGAGCAGATGCCACACACTTGTAGTTTAGATCATAAGAGGGCTTCTGCCATCCCCCGGATGGGACACCAAGTCACACACACACGTATTCTCAAATCAGAGTTAGCAGTTCCCATAATACAAGAAGGGGAAACTGGAATTCCCATAGTAAATCCACTTGGAAAGGCTCTGGGCTGGCATTTGAACAGAGGGCACTCAATCTAAGTGCTGTGCCACCCCTCTTAGGACATACGCAAGAGACAGCCTGCAGACACAGACTGAGACTTGATGTCATCGTGGTGTTCACTGCTGCGCCACCATGCCATCCTCCTCAGCGTTTGATCAGTTCCTTTGCTGATGGCGTTGCACATTTCTTTGTAGCTGTGCTCGTGTTTTGTTCACATTGTATCGGCCTCATGTGTTCCAGTGCAGTGTCTTTGGATTTGATTTAGATGGGAGCAGCCGAGAGCGAGCAGGTGGTTTCCCTGCATGGTTCTCTTGCCCCCAGGGTCGAGCCAATTACAGGTCATCACTGAAATCCTGTCCAGAGAGAAAGAAAGAAAGAACAATAACCTCTAATTGAGAATTCCAAGAAAAGTCACGAGAGGTCTGGGAGAGATGTCTCATGTGGAGGCCAGATGGCGAAAGTAGGCACAGTGCCCAAACTCGAGGCTGCCCGGCGAGCTGAGGGGGACACACATGAAGATGCATTTCTCTTCAGGCTTGAGGGAATGGGAGGTCCCAGGAGCTAAAAGCTTTTGAAGCCTTCTAATTTCTTCAACAAAGTGGCTGCCCGCATACTGGTGCCAGCAGGAAGGCATGCCCGCCTCCTTCTTCCCCTGCTGACTTTGTGAGCCCTGAAGTGCCAAGCGCTGCGCTGAATCTGAGCTGCTGGAAGAAAGACACGGCCTTTTCATAGCACCTTTAACAGTTAATGAATGAATGTGAACATTGAAGTAGCGTCTGGCATGATGGGCACTGTAACAAGGACAAAGGCCATCAGTCAGCAAGCCAGGCTTTATTTTATGTCTTGGATAGGAAGTGTTTACAATTATTTAAGGAAGTGGAAGAGTGCATCCCACTTATGGCTTTCAATTAAGGTCTTCAATGAATGGCGACCTTCAGGTTACGAGTCTGCAGATTTGTTATTAAATCAGTTTACTACAATCGGCTCCTGAGTGATTAGTGGCCGTGAACACCATTGGAGTCACACCTGAAGAGGCCCGATATTTAAGGCTACCGCCTGTCACCAAGGGCGCAGCCCCAAGCTCCGTGCCGAGTGATCTCATTAGACCCCCTAGATACTCACGTGTGCCCGATCTCATGAGCAATGGTAAAAGCTGTGGCCAACCCGATGTCCTCATTGATGCTGCAGCTCCTCTCCGGCTCACACATCCCTCCAACTGGCGCCAGGCCTGCCAACATCAAACACACAGTCAGAATTGTCCTTCTTACCACACTCCTTTAACTATCTGAGCCCAGTTGTCTTAATTCAGGGGCCCACCGTCCATCCCAGCAGCATCAGATCCAATTAAGGAACCGACTTTGGACTGGGCACCAGTATGTGCCAGACTGCTGTCCCACATGCAGTGCCTCATCTGCAGGGCTTGGTGATGTCACAAGAGACTCGGGGAACAAGCCGAGAAAAACCTACAAATGGTGTCTCTAAAGAACAATTCAGCATCGCTTTGTAATATCGAGTCCCAGTGGATTTGAGTTGGCTTGTTTGGCACTGATCAGCAGAAAGGAACACTTCAGTGTCAAAGTGAAACCAGATCTCTGCTCTAAATGGATTCCAAATAGAAAGCACAAAATCAGAATTGTGTCTGACGCTCCACTGGGGCAGCTCATTGATTGCATCTGGACAGAGAGTCACTATGGTGGCCTAACCTACACAGTGAAGACCAAAGAACACCCCAAGTCAGGGGGTGGAGACAAGAAAATCTCCAAGTCACCGAATACGCTGAATAAATCAGCCATGAAGAAATGGAAAGGCTGAGGCAGAGCTGCAAATCTAATACAGCCGGCCGTCCACAAGAACTGAAGGAGGCGAGTAAGGGAGGCCACAGAGAGACGTCTGAGAACTCCAAAGGAGTGACGAGCTACAGTGGAGGACACTGGAGAGACTAGCAAGACAACAGATGTTCACCAGTCACATCTGTATGAGAAAGTCACCTCAGCAGAAGGCACAGGGGCGACGCCGAAGTCAGCTGGAAGAAGTTCAGCAGTCCAATGAGACCAAAATGGAGCTTTCTGGCCATCGGACCAAATGCCATATTACACTGCACATTATCAAACACACCTCATCTCCACTGTGGAGCATGGTGGAGGCGCCAGCAGGCCGTGGGATTGGATTGCTTCTCTGATGATGAAGCCTGCAAGAAACCTGCACCTTGGGAGAAGATATGAAGCTCAAAAATGAAGTCAAAGCTAATGGCTTAAAAATAAAATCCAATTTATAATCCCTGCTGTACGCAGATTTCTATGCAAGTTACCCTTTAGAAATCTTGTACATATGCATGCTGGAGAATGTGAATTTCCCCTTGGGATTAATAAAGTATCTATCTATCTATCTATCTATCTATCTATCTATCTATCTATCTATCTATCTATCTATCTATCTATCTATCTATCTATCTATCTATCTATCTACATGACTGCACCTTAAACTCCGCCCTGTTACCACCCAGACACAACCAAATATGGTCAATGCTAATCACCCTCATACATATGCAGTCAGGATGCTGCAGATCTTCATTGGCTGGTAGAGCAGACACCACCAAGTCCTGCGTTGAGCCTTTCAGCAGATTATAGCACCTCTCTTCTGTGCTGTGGGGTCACAGAAAGGCGTGAGGCTCCAGCGTCTGAGTGGGTAGCCACTGTCACCTGGCACAGGTAATGACATGACAGCTGTTACAATGAAGAGGACAGGCCAAGAGAAATACTGAGGGTTCAAATGCCAGCTACCTTGCCACCAAGGCAGCCATCACGTACAGCACCTTCAGCAAGTCATCTGATCAGCGCTATTTTGCCTCAAATGAATACTGAGTTGACCCAGGCCACCGAGCCATGACGAGTCATCAGTTAGCTGCTTCAGCTGCATTTCCCTACTTTACCAGGGGTGTCGCCATTTCCCACTTTCTCCAAAATGTTGTGTATGGACGGGTCAGAGTCACCACAGCTTTCTCTGTAAGTTTTCTTTTCTAAGTGGCGACTTTTGCATGGAAAGCTGTGACCACACATTTTAAGCCTCTCATTGTGCATATCCAAGTTTTCTAAATCTGACCCCAGATCTCAATCCAAGTGAGAATATGTGGATGGACTTGACAAAGACTGTTGGCTGATGACCACCATGACACCCAGCAGAGCTGAAACGGTGAGAAATAGCAGGGCTGATAGACAGACGAGCACATACAGATGCACAGGTGTCATGGCTGCCATCTACTAAATACTGACAATGTTGCAAAGATCTCCTTTCACTTTGACATTAGCCAATCTCAAGAAAGTTGAATTGAATGCACTGTGATTCAATGTGAACACTTCCAAGGAGGTGAATCATTTTCATAAGCCCTGTACAAGCGTCTGACATCAGCAGGTTTCTCTTGTTTCAACCAACTTTATGACATCACTGTAACATGCAAAATAACAGCCGCCTGTGAATTAACAGACAGGGCGAGAAACACAGTGAAGATCAGAGGAAAGCGCATCACCAAAGACAAAATGGAGAGGGGCTCCAACTGACCAGCTCTCCTTATGTGTGGCACCTTTAACACTCGCAATAAGAGGCACACGTCGTGTTTAGAGACGGTCAGCGCAGTGTGTGGCTTCATGGAGCGGGCCGAGACGAGACTTGGGGGCTCACTCTGAATTGTCAGATGTCACGTGAGGACCTGCTGAAAGGGGGCTCTTGTCAGTTTTGTTTCAGCCCCGGATTGTTCTCTAGTTTATTGTTTGTTTGTTCTTTGGGTTTATTTCTATTGTTTGGGGATGATTGATTTTCGTGTGGTTTCTGTTTTTATGTAATTTCTATTGATATTCTTCTGTATTCATGTATTGAGCATTCATGCTGTTTAATTATAGTCTTCATTTTCTGGGGGTGGAACTCCAAGAGGTGAGGCCTCCATGATGTCACTGCTGAGGGTCCGACCCCACCTTTTATGTTTCAGGCTGGGGAGTGAGTGACATCTTTGTAATTATTTTCTTTGGATTTCCTGGATCATCGTGGATTTATATTTTCGAGATTTCTGATTATTGGATAACAGTTTGGATTTGTTTTTGCCTTGGGTTGCCATTTTAGGTCTACCCTTTTGCAGTTCTTACCTTTCCTTGCCATTTTCGTTTCCCTGTTGTTCATTATAAATAAATTCTTTATTTATCAAGATTCTTTATCTGCCATTGTCTTCTTAAGCCAGAGCTTTACGGTTATCCACTCCTTTGAAGGGTATGTTGTGTGCTTTGAGCATTTAAAGTTGTTTCGAATTTTCAAAAGCCTGAGCTCCATTTTGGGCTTGTGCAGGCCTTGAAGCCTGACTTTTGAGTTTGGGCCCTGGCTTCCTGGAGTGAGGCTAGTTTCTAGATAGACCAGTGAAGTCCTGGTCTGGGTTTTGGACCATTTGTGAGGCCTGTCATACCTTTTGAATAGTTTGTATGCTGCAAGGCATAACATTGTAACAGCTGTGGCAGCAAGAGGCCACAGTGAAGACCGGCAAGCATCTAACTCCTCAAGTTATTACTAAACGGACATCACATAAACTCTTGAATGGGGATCTGAACCCCCTTCTGAAGGGGCTTATTGGTGACAAACTAAATGACCTCCTTAAGTAGCAGCTGCACAGCCATTTAAAGACGGAGACCCCCTTATTACAGTAAAGAGTGCAGCAGTGGCCACAGGAGGTGACGAGTCCCTGCCAGCATTCACTGAGTGACCCAAAGTGATTAGATAATAGAATGTGGACAGGCCACCCTGGCAGGTTGGCTGGTGACTGACTGCCAGGGCTTCCTTTACTTGGCTCCAGTGCTCGGGTGTTGTACCCTCTTGGCCATTATGGATGCAATAAGAAGTCCAGCAAAGTGATGCCTTCTGTAGGCTAAGATTACAATATGCAGGCTTTCCTGCCTGAACGAGTGGCCTGAGTTGCCTGCATATTGTAATCTTTTTAGTAGGCCAGTAGAAGGTGTCACTTTGCTTGACTTCTCTTTACTTAGCTCTGTTTTTATTCCCTCTTTACTTTCTTTATGTTTCTAATTTTTATAGATGGGGTCTTTTGAGCTGAGTCACAGTGTGCCCCTCTTTTGATGCACTGTGTATTTACAGTCATTGAATTAGATCCAGCACAGGACTGCAAAGTTGAGTGTGATAACCAAAGCTGGCACCAGGACCGTAATGCCAGCTGATGCCACCAAGCAGACATCCAGTCATTTAGGGACAACACAAGGGAACAAAGTGCAAGGAGGAGGTGAGAGGCTATGGGAAGTCTGTGTGTGTGGCAGTTGGGGGGCTCATGCTTTAAGGGCTCTTTGATCAAATCATCACCCTGGCAATTTTACTCAAAATGATATAGTGCCCACCTACCTAGAGTCCCACAGGGCTTGTTCTTGTAGATGCAGATGTCATACCTGCAAAACATGACATTGAGAGCACGTTACACACAAATGCACACAACTGATGCCTGAGGGTCCTCCTGGGCTGTGCCTTGTCACAGATGAGCCCCTGAAGACAAACTTGGGGTCACACGAAAAGCCGCACTAAACCAAATGGCCCATATAGTGCCAAGAAATATGAACCACTTGGTGGAAATCTGAAGGGTGGTACAGCTGAAAGAACAGCAGACACCTAAGAGAAAAAGACAATTGGTCGCAATGCAGCGCATTTCACGCTAGTCCGCTAGAGTCATCAAAGTGACTCACTGGACTCACGGAGGAGCAACACAGGGACATGAGACTCATCTGAGGCCTGTGCACAACAAGATGGAATCAAATCTAAATTCTGATGACAAATACACTTTTATTAGAAAAGGAAAACGTATCATTGAGGGATGTTCAAAGGGAGGAGACACGGTGACAGCATCAAGTACGTCAAGCCTTTCTGCTCCCTGGGGCCTAACCAAATAGTGCTGGTTTAGGTGGAGTGGCTTGCCCGCTACTCAGACCACCGACCCTCGTCTCCCCTCTCCATTATCTGCCAGTACTGCTGAGTTTCCATTCCCACAGTCGCCTACCTCTGAAAGTCCTGAGCTGGTCCTGCAGAGCTCCCTCTGGTGGCCCCAGGTGCCCAGCATTCGTATTGTGGCGTCAGAGAGTACAGAGACCCCCATCGCTTTCTGCACATCTTATTGTGCTGTTGCTTTGATTTTAAAGGATACATTTGCCCTTTTTACCCATCAGTCTACACTCAGTACCCCATAATGACAAAGCGAAAACAGATTTGTCAGAAAGGTTGTCAAATTTAATAAAAACACAAAACCTGAAATCTCTTTCTTTGTTATAGAAGAATGCAGACCCTCCTGCATTCAGCAATTTGTAGAAGCCCCTTTGGCGGTCTTCTTGGGTATGCTACTATAAGCTTGGCACACCCGGTTTTGCTCCTGGCAGATTCTCTCAAGCTCTGTTAGGTTAGATGGGACGCATCTGCAAACTGCCATCTTCGGGTCTCTCCAGGCCTGTTGTGTGGAGTTTAGGTCTGGGCTTTGTGTGGGCCACTCAAGGACAATCGGAGACACTGTCTTGGCTGTGTGGGCATCGAACCGTCGTCCCAGTCAGAGGTGACCCCACTGGATCTGGCTGCCTTCATCCTTCCCTCAATTCTGACCGGTCACCCTGTCCCCACAGCCTGATGCTGCCACCATTGTGCTTCACAGTAGGGACTGGCAGGTGATGAGCAGTGCCAGGTCTTCACCACACATAGCGATTGGAGTTCTGCCCAAAATGTTCAACGTTTGTCTCACCAGACCAGAAACTCTTTTTCTTAAATGCCTTTTACTAAAGGGTGGCTGCCCTCTCGCCAATCCCCCATAAACACCTGATTGCTGGAGTCCTGCCTGACGGGGTCTCATATCTCAGCAGTGGACTCGTGAGACACGGTTAGGGTGACCACCGAGTTCTTGCTCACATCCCTGAATGACACCCTTCTCGGGAAGAGTCCTGGTGGCTCACAGTGCTGTGCTCCTGTTACTATTTAAAGCTTTACAAATGGCTTTGTCCTCTTGCCCTGACAGACATCTTAGCACAGTTTGAGTGTGCAGGTCTGCAGAGAGTTCCTTGGACTGCATGCATTGGTTTCTGTCCTGGCATGTCAGTGTGAATTGTGGACTCTCTACACACAGGGACAAGTGTGCCTTAGTGAATGATGTCCAGTCAATTCAGTGGGCCACAAGTGGACTCCGGTCAAGTTCTAGAAACATCTCAAGGAGAGTGTAAGCAAACAGAATGAGACACCTGAGGCCAGGCTGGAGTGGCACAGCAGAGGGTCTCAGTACTTCTATGAATGAGAGATTTTAGTTTTGATTTTTTGTAAATTTGCAAACCTTTCTTAGAAAACATTGTCACTTTGTCATTATGGGTTATTGAGTGCAGACTGAGGTGCAGAAATGTCACAGTGAGGCCTACAGCTCAATCAAGTGTGCAGAAGTGAAAGGGTCTCAGTACCTTCTCAGGCCACTGTAAGTCCCAGTAAAGAAGGTAAATGACCAGATACCCTTGGTCACTCCGGTAATGCCACCCTCTGCTGCATGCGGCAAAGCCCAAACCTGCCATCCACGGGAGCCCACCACTTCCACCCACAAACTCTTCTGCCTTCTGACTTTGATGTTAACTTAGTTTATTTCCAGGGCTCTCTTTAACCAAATACAATAAAGCATATCGACCCTCACAGGCACTGGGGGGGCAGCCCATCTAGTTGGGAGGGGGGGGGGGAACCTCTCAAGTGACGCCTCCTTAACGCTGGCCACTTAGTCTGGGAATTGAGTTAATGTGAATTGTCAGGGCTGGTGTAAGGAGGGAAAGGCCGAAATGTGGAATACCTGACCCAGGGACCAAAGGAAATATCCATAACCTAAAACTCTTATATAATTAACTTGAGTAAATTGCGAATGATTGAATATGTATTAGATGGTACAGAAAGTAATCAGTCAACAATATCCATTCATCCGTTTTCCAACCCGCTGAATCTGAACACAGGGTCATGGGGGGTCTGCTGGAGCCAATCCCAGCCAGCACAGGGCGCAAGGCAGGAACAAATCCCGGGCAGGGCGCCAGCCCACCGCAGAATCATCAAAATAAAAGTACAATTTGTAATTATGAAAAATAATTAGAACATTTTGATGAGAACAGGCCATTCAGCTTGCCAATCCTATTCACCTCATTTTTGCACATCGAGTTGAGATTTGAAGACCCTCACAGTCCTGCTCTCCACTACACTACTTGGTATTTTATTCCATGGAGCTTTGTGTGAAATAAAAGTCAAAACGTTTGTACAAAATGTGGCCTGAAGTCTCTGTCTTTTTCCCTGTGTTAGAACAATCTGGACGGGAACAGGCCCTTCAGCCAGTCCTGTCCACTTCATTCCTCCAGAAGGAGTTCAAGTTGAGTGCTGAAGGTCCATGAAGTCCTACTGACTACCACACTGCTTGATCACTCATTCCATGTGTCTGTGGTTCTCTGTGTACAGCAAAACCTCCTTGACCTTCAGAAAGCATTTGATAAGGTGCCACATGAGAGGGTGGGCATCAAACTAAAACAAGTGGCAGTTCAGGGTATGGTGTGTCGGTGGGTGCAGAATTGGCTCAGACACAGGAAAGGATGATGGTGTGAGGAACCTCCTCAGAATTGGTGATGTTAAGAACGGTGTCCAGCAGGGGGCAGTGCTGGGGCTGCGGATATTTTTAATAAATATAAATGATTCAGATAAGAATATAAAGAGCCAGCTGGTTAAGTTTGCAGATGATACCAAGATAGGTGGATTAGCAGATAATTTGGAATCCGTTTTATCATCACAGAAGGACTTGGACAGCAGACAGGCTTGGGCAGATTTGTGGATGATGAACTTTAATGTCAGTAAATGTAAAGAATTACACATAGGAAGTAAAAATGTGAGGTTTGAATACACAATGGGAGGTCGGAAAATCGAGAGTCCACCTTATGAGAAGGATTTAGGAGTCGTAGTGGACTGTAAGCTATCGACTGCCAGTCAGTGTTCAGAAGCCATTAAGAAGGCTAACAGAACATCAGGTTATATAGCGCCTTGATGTGTGGAGTACAAGTCACAGGAGGTTCTGCTCAAGCTTTATACAACACTGGTGAGGCCTCATCTGGAGTCCTGGGTGCAGTTTTAGTCTCCATAAAGACATAGCAGCACTAGAGAAGGTCCAGAGAAGAGCAACCAAGATGATTACAGGGGGGCTACAGGGGACGAGTTAGGAGGAAAGATTCAAAGAGCTGAGCCTTCACAGGAGATGAAGAGGAGACCTGACTGAAGTGTTTAAAATGATGAATGGAATTAGTCCAGTGGATCAAGATGGTGACTTTAAAATGAGTTCAACAAGAACTCGGGGACACAGTTGGAAACTTGACGATGCGGGTTCTCTCCATGCTCCCAATGTCCTTATAAGAGCCCTAAACCCAACATCGTCGGTAATGTCACCGAGATGAGTTGACAAATGAGAACAAATCTCACATGAAGCAAGGGGATATTTCACAAAAAGTGCATAAGTGCTTTTATTAAAACAATAGAGTCCAAAGTGCAGTGCATCAGGTGTCAATAAATAAATCCATCATAAAACAAGTGTCCAGTGAGGATAAAAACCATCAATAAATAAATCCTTTAAAATCAGAGGTAAAAATGCGGAAGTTACAATGCAATCTCTCAGTCTTTCTTCCTGGCTTACCCATTGCTGCATCAGCCGGTGGAGACCCTACAGCCGCGAGCGTCTTCTGCCAGCCTCCGTCTTGGCTTCCTTACGGACGTCACTGTATGTGAATTTCCCCTTGGGATTAATAAAGTATCTATCTATCTATCCACTGCCAGACCGTCCGAGGTCGGCTCTCCTCCCTTCATCTTTTGCACTCCCGCAGTCGCTCCTCAGATCCCTCGGGAGGACACCTGCCCTGCTCACTCCACTCCAATAGAGCATTCAGTGGGGTGAGCTAGCCCCTAGAGCGCCACAACCTAACACTACTTCGCGGGGCCCCAGCTCGTGCTGTCTCCTCCTTACAGGCGGCCAGATCGTAGCTGTTAAGACGGCTCTTCACGTCTTCTAACCTCCTTCGCTCTTTGTCTCCGATACATCTATCTCTATCTCCCCATCCTGGTGTCGACCCGTATATATACACCCCCGCGCGCCTCCGTGGGCGCAGCACCCTAATCACACACCGCAGGAAGCCAATGAGGCAATCACATGCAGGTGCGACTCACTCCAACTACCCCATTAACTCCCTGCGGTCATGCAATCGCGCCCACGGAGAATGGCATGGCTATACGGATTTAAAACCCGGCCTTTTTTTATTGGAAGCCGCAGACCTGCTATACCACAAAGGTAAATTTCGCACAAACATTAGGAAGTTTTTCTTTCCACAAAGAATGACAGACACTTGGAATAAGCGACCAAGTAATGTGGTGGACAGTAAGACTTTAAAGACTTTCAAAACTCAACTTGATGTTTTATTGGAAGAAATAAGTGGAGAGGACTGGCGAGCTTTGTTGGGATGAATGGCCTGTTCTTGTCTCGATTGTTCTAATGTTCCTAATGTTTGTGTGAAATTTACACTTAATGAGTTTCCAACTGTGTCCCCGTGTTCTTGATGAACTCATTTTAAAGTCAGCGTCTCGATCCACTGCACTAATTCCCTTCATCATTTTAGACACTCCAATCAGGTCTCCTCTTAATCTCTGAAAGGCTCAGCTCTTTTAATCTGCTAAATCCTTCTCATAACTTTTGACTTTCAGACCCCCCATTATGTATTCCCACCTCACATTTTCACTTCCTATGTGTAATTCTTTACATTTACTGACATTACATTTCATTGTCCACAAATCTGCCCAAGCCTGTCTGCTGTCCAAGTCCTTCTGTGATGATATAACGGATTCCAAATTATTTGCTAATCCACCTATCTTGGTATCATCTGCAAACTTAACCAGCTTGTTATTTATATTCTTATCTAAATAATTTATATTTATTAGAAATAACAGCAGCCCCAGCACTGCCCCCTGGTGGACACCACTCTTAAAGTCACCCAATCCCATCATCCACTGCTTCCTGTATCTGAGCTAATTCTGCGTCCTTCTACACATCACACCCTGAACATTGTTAGTGCCAGAGACACTGAGTCCCTGTGTGGAGCACTGAGAGTGACGGGCATTGTAGGCATCACCCATTCGTTCTTATTTAGATGGGGTCTTATGTGGAATACTACAGGGTGACTGGCAGTTGGGCCTCACTGATGTGTAGGGATCTGTGTGTGTGTTAAGGTGCGAGAGCAGGCCAGTCTAGTAACGGCCGTGTTGAGTCTCACTCATCCCTCGATAGCACGTCCTTGTTTCTGATCAGCAGGCCTGTACATCGAGGCCACACGCTTACCTGGTGATGAGCACAGCCGTATCGTGGTGAGCGATTCCATTCTCTGGGATGGTGTTCCCGTTGCCATTGCGGTTGAGGATGGATTTTTGCCATTTGCAGAAGCTGTCCAGCGATTTGCCAGCGTGGTGATTTATCTCCAAGGTTGGCTGTGAACAAATGAAGTAAAGGCTCGTCACATGCATCCCATCCATAAAGTTCACTTTATCATATTAAAGAGAATGATAAAGTAAAATCACCATTATAATGTTTTTGTGATTGATTTGGTATTAAATTAAAAACAAAATAATATGAGATTCTGTATAACAATAAGCAACCATAAGAGAGAGAATACTCAGCCCATCCTGAACCAAAGGGGTAAATATTTTGGGGTAACCCAATCACTAAAGAAGGAAAGAAATTAAAGGAAGACCAGCAAACCACAGCAGCAACAAGAAAATGAGCCTCAGGTGATAGAGAGCAGAGTCTGGGGGGCTGCAGCATTGGGGGGCTTACACAACTGAGCAGCAGTCATCCACACTTCAGTTGAATGGCTGAAGACTTCATTAATCCACAATGCAGATGACTCAGGATAGACTGGATTCTAGGGTCATAGTCTGTTTACAGGTCTTGATGTCACCGCTCTTCAATCTTTCTTTTTCTGATGAGTTTTGTTCCCTGCTAAGCTCATTTCTACTGGGAATTTTGGGAGATTCTGTGGTTTAAAGGCTCCTAAATATATTCTGTGTCATTCTGTGATGGCAAACTTGTTTCTCATGGATATGCCAGCATTTGTGTGATTTTGTTGATGTGGTTGCTATGGCAATGCTGTGAGTGCCGTCCAGGGTCATTGAGGGTCAAGGGTGTAACGGTGGGCTCTGTACAACTCCTGCTATCTGACACTGAATAACAAACTCTACCCTCTTGTTTGATATTCTCCATCCATCCATCCATTGTCTCCCGCTTATCCGAGGTCGGGTCGCGGGGGCAGCAGCTTGAGCAGAGATGCCCAGACTTCCCTCTCCCCGGCCACTTCTTCTAGCTCTTCCGGGAGAATCCCAAGGCGTTCCCAGGCCAGTCGAGAGACATAGTCCCTCCAGAGTGTCCTGGGTCTTCCCCGGGGCCTCCTCCCGGTTAGACGTGCCCAGAACACCTCACCAGGGAGGCGTCCAGGAGGCATCCTGATCAGATGCCCGAGCCACCTCATCTGACTCCTCTCGATACGGAGGAGCAGCGGCTCTACTCTGAGCCCCTCCCGGATGACTGAGCTTCTCACCTTATCTTTAAGGGAAAGCCCAGACGCCCTGCGGAGGAAACTCATTTCAGCCGCTTGTATTCGCGATCTCGTTCTTTCGGTCACTACCCATAGCTCATGACCATAGGTGAGGGTAGGAACATAGATCGACTGGTAAATTGAGAGCTTCGCCTTGTGGCTCAGCTCCTTTTTCACCACGACAGACCGATGCAGGGCCCGCATTACTGCGGATGCCGCACCGATCCGCCTGTCGATCTCACGCTCCATTCTTCCCTCACTCGTGAACAAGACCCCGAGATACTTGAACTCCTCCACTTGGGGCAGGATCTCGCTACCAACCCTGAGAGGGCACTCCACCCTTTTCCGGCTGAGGACCATGGTCTCGGATTTGGAGGTGCTGATTCACATCCCAGCCGCTTCACACTCAGCTGTGAACCGATCCAGAGAGAGCTGAAGATCACGGCCTGATGAAGCAAACAGGACAACATCATCTGCAAAAAGCAGTGACCCCGTGGGCCTGCACCCATGGGGCTCGGCCGGGCACAGCCCGAAGAGGCAACGTGGGTCCCCCTTCCCATGGGCTCACCACCTATGGGAGGGGCCAAGGAGGTCGGGTGCAGTGTGAGTTGGGTGGTGGCCGAAGGCGGGGACCTTGGCGGTCCGATCCTCAGCTACAGAAGCTGGCTTGATATTCTGGGTTAAGAAAGAAATCTGACAAAAAAGAGGAGACCATCCAGTCCATCAGGCGCCTTTGTTTAGCTGACAGCTCAAGTGTCCCCACATTCACCTCTGGACACCGAGCAAGGAGCAGCCTTTTACAGAAGTTCTGTACCTAACACTTACTTATTTATTATATATTGTCACACACATGGGCATGGGAAACAGCTGAAGGGCCTAAACACTAGTAATTCTACGCCAGGCCAGGGGGCAGCGGAGTGTACTCACTATCTCAGTTCCTTGCAGACCTTTCCCGGGAAATCCCGCCTGTTGCCAGCCCCAAGGATGACATCACTTCCGGGCACGAGGACGCCACTCCCAGTTCCTGCACCAATGATGTCATTTCCCTTCCAGGCCTTTAAAACTGCCATCTTGCGTCAGTACAGGCAGTTCTGTTCTGGACTCTGACCTAACCACATCGTGCTACTAAAAACACAATTTTGCAGTCGAGAATATATTATATGGTGGCTGCCCCAACTCTTTATGATGTCTTCGACTTATTTTTCTTACAATATTTAAAGTTAATTCTATCTATCTATCTATCTATCTATCTATCTATCTATCTATCTATCTATCTATCTATCTATCTATCTATCTATCTATCTATCTATCTATCTATCTATCTATCTAATCCTGCCAACTACGCTATCTCTTTTTCTCTCTCTCTCTCTCTCATCCCGGACCTTCTTAAAGATTGTTGAGGTTTCTGCTTCATCTCCATGTCTCAGTCGTTCTTCTCGATTCCCACAGCTCTTTCCATAAAGACGTTCTTCCTGGCTTTGGTCCTAAATGTACTTTCCTTTCATTAAACAGCAGTAGTTCTGCTGGATCTGCTTTATCAAGGTCTTTGAGGATTTAGAAAATCCAGATGAGGTCCCCACACTGTCTCCTTCTTTGAGTCGCTCTCAGTAGGAGGTGTCATTCAGTCCCGTGACGCTCCCGCTTGCTCGTCTCTGCACAGCTTCACATGCTGTTTCATAAAGTCTTTGCTTCAGTTCTCTGACTTTGATTTTTATGGATGACACTTACTTGTGGCAAAGACAGGCTGGACCTTTGGTGAAAGAACCTAAGCTTGGCTGTCAGTAAACATTTCATCTTCTGCTTGCACAATCTTCTCTTAATTGTCCCGACACGGGAAATGACATCTAGAAGGAAGACTGCCAGCTGCCCACAGTAATAGACTCAGGTGCCATCCAGCAAGAGGCAAAAAGGACTGTGTCTGCCAGAGTACCCAGAGAGTATAGTTTGTGTTAGGAAGGTTTAAGTGAAAGCATAGAAAGGTCTAAAATTAGGAAAATGCAAGGAAAAACAGAAATATGCAAAGGAAGGAAAGAAGATAAAGCAGGTGATATAAGTGTGTCCAAAAGGAAAATACAGGGAGGCAGTGCCAGAACATCTAGGGAAAAGTGCCAGGTACACCAGGGAGATATAACTGGCAAAGAGGATCTGGGTGAGGCCTACTAGGTGAGGAGGAGGACATGGGTGCAGAATTCTGAATGGGCTGTGATCATAGTGGGATTTTTGGAGCAAAATCTGCCATTGGAGAAGGTAAAGTGACACGTTCTCCTCGCCCCTCTCTAAATGTTCAGGCTGATTAAACTGTTTCCCTTTGTTTGATACAAACCACTCTTCATGATCGTTCAAGACGAGATCGACTTTTCAGGCTCCTCCCACTTGTTGTTTTTCATGCAAAGTGGTGACACGAGGTGTTTAATTAATGACTTCATCGAAAATAAAAAAGACAGGACAAAGCAATTTCAGCAGAGAAGTCACCTTACCTGATCTTCAGTCAGCAGGACAAGTCTGGACACCACGATGTTCACTGCGTTCCCCAGGCTAGAATCCTGAAAAAGTTTAGCAACCTGACCTCCAGGAAAGAAAAAAAGACCAGTCTTAAAACATTTAGTGCAACGACCAGCCAGCCTGATGTCCTGCTACTCCAACACAGACCTGCAAATCAGGCGAGTCACTTGGGGGCTACACATGGTGGGGTGGCAGTGGGGACTGACCAGTGAGACCCTGTGATCTGTGAGCCTACACTGTACACACATGAAAGACTGGACGCTGCAGTCCAACTCATAAAGATGACGTGCTGACTGAGGCCACAACAAGAAGAAGCCATAGCAATGTGAGCAGTGAAGAAGAAGAAGGAGCTTCAACAGCTGTGATTGGCTGCAGAGGGTCGAATGTGTTCTACAAGTTGGGTATCCTCAACAGATGGACAGATAACAATACTGGGCAGGTTTTAGCTAATTTTGAAACTACAAACCATCAGGAGCCTTATTGAAGATAAGCGAGCCAAACAAATGGACCAAAGACGTGTCCTCCAGCCTGGGACCAGGAAAAATCGTCTGACTCCTCCAAAGATGGACATACAGCAGTCAAAGAGCCCATGAAGAACTCCAAGACACTTTCTGCATCTCTCTCTCTATATATATATACAGTATACTGTATATATCACAGTCTGATTATTTGGGGGGTCACCTACCAAATAACACTTGTGGTTAGATGGCCTCCCTCTCGGCAAACATCTGCCACGACCTCTCAGTTGTGAGAAACAGAACATAGGCATGTTATCGAGTAACTGTCAAATAATACAAAGAGTACGCGACACGTGCCTGTCCACAACCACCCACTAGCGTTACCTGCTAGGTGACCACCCAAATAATCAGATTGTGATTCAGACCTATGGACTCCAATCTGCACCTGTCCAGTATGCAAACCAGCCGCTGTGACACAAACTGATGAGACCCAATTAGAGTGACACTCGTGTTGTGTACTCTTTGTATCATTGCACAGGTACTGTATAATACACACATATACAGTATTTAAATATACACCCGCAGTATATGTATATAGTGCTGTGAAAAAGCATTTGCCCCCTTCCTGCTATCCTCAGTTTTTGTAACTTTGTCAAAATGGCTGGCTTTCAAAACGGTTTTAAATGGCGACAGGTCACCAGAATCCTCTGTGACCGCCGCATGCCAGACCACCTTAAGTCCAAGATATAGTGGTGTGCCCAGTTGCCATCTATGGCTCAGAGTGCTGGACAGCTACTGCCAAGCTTAGTGTGATGGAAAGACGGATGGTGCAGTGGTGCCTTGGTTTGGCGAGAAGAGACCATGCTATGAACACTGACGTCCGGAAACAGATGGGACTTGCACCAATCATGGAAAACATGTGTGAGGCAAGGCCACAATGGTATGGGCATGTCACCCGTGGTGATGAGAACTCAGTGACCAGAACAGCACCAGATGCCCACGAGGGAGACCAAAGAAACGTTAGATGGACCAGATCAAGGAGGACATGAAAATCACTGGTGTTGTCCCGGAGGACACCGTGGATCGCACCAAATGGAGGAGACGTTGCAGATAAGCAGACCCTGCAATCGCATGGGAGTAACGCTAGGAAGAAGAGTCAAAATGGCTGGCTTTACATTTTCAAACAAAGATTAATGTTAGGTCATAAGAACCTGTTTACTTATCACACCATTTATGAGTTGATAGACGGTGTATTCCAATGATTATAAAATGATCCAAAGCCACGTTTGCTTATATGCAAAAGTAATTGCCCCCTTAGCTGCACACATGTTTAACAAGTACATTGGTAATTTGACTCTGCTGATCCAAACCTCGCCATATAATAACGGTCACCATGACAGTGAAGTGCTCACCACAAGGATCTTAGAAGAACTTTTAGGAAATTCTAAAAGAGATGAGGAAGAATGTTGTTGAAACTTAAGAAAGTGCGACAAAACCATTTCTAAGGCTACATCCACACAACTACTGTAACAGACAAATCCTTTAAGTTAATGATGTTAATGGTAAATTGACCTTAGTTTGCTTAGTGTTTGAACTTGAATATAACGCAGCTTCACAGAGATCATGGATGATTCAGATTAACCCGTTATTGACAATGGAATGTTCAGAATGTTAGCTCCGTGTGACAGCCCATAGATTGGAGTCAGACAGCTAGAAAGAAACACGAACTGTGAGACAGATGGGCATTACGGGCACCGAGTTTTTTAACTGTTAGGTTACGTTTACATGACGTATGTTATGTGGTGAATGAGATAACGTATAGAAACCTTAAGAGAATTGGAACTTACTGTAGGTATCTAATCCTCACGCAGAATTTCACACATTTCCCTTTTTTGTGTGTATTATCCACTTTGTTCTCTTATGGTTTGTGTGAACAGTTTTCTTGTTTCACTAAAGTCTTTAAAATGAAGACCCTTGGAGCAGAGCCTTTAACCAGCACTTTCTCCATCCTGGGTATGACGTTAACCCGCACCCAGCCCTCCAAGCAGGTCCTCCAATGTGCAGGGAACACTCAGGGTCCGGTGGCAGGGCTGGCCCTCCAGCTACTCCAGTCTTACTAGTGTGGTGTTGAGGTGTCACCCGTTACACAGCTGCACTCCGCTCCTAATTTGGGACCCTCGGGTGGTTCAGTGTGTGGTGGGCGCAGCAATGCTCTGTGTCGGTGTGGGCTCCCAACCTCTCTCTGTCTCTTTTTTATGTACGGCGAGTCTTACTAGTGCTAGAGTGCTTTAACTATCTTTAAACTCTCGACAAACACGGCTACAACTACATTTTCGCTTAAAAAACGCACATTAGTCTCAGTTTTCATCTTTCGTCCACACTGTCCCGCTGTTTTTAACCCCTTAAAATGTAGAGCCGTATATTTCTGAAAAAGCCAACTTGGCGTTGCAGTGTGAATGGATGAGAGTTTTGAAAAATGCAGACTCTAACCATACTCTGATTGGCTCGTGCTTATTACGTAGGCCTTCCCTGATTGGCAGGTGACAGAGAGCGCTGCATGTAAAGCAGCTCTCCATGACTCCCGGTCCGTACTCTCGACTGCTTTGCTCACTTTATACTCGTGCGTTACTCTCAATAACAACTCCACGTCATCGTCAGTCCAAACCAGACCCTCTGATTTTTTCGTTTGTTTTCCGTATTCTCCATTGCTGTTCTCTGTGTATAAATGTAGGCTGCAGTCGACTGTCTGGCACAGAGGACACTTTCTCTTCCTGTTTCCACCGATGCACATGTGCCCAGTGTCGGTGAATGGCCACGTCATATGTGTTTCTGGTCATTTTACTGTCCACAGAGATACTTTCATAAACAACGTGAAACAGCTAATGTGAACGGAGATCTCTTTATTTGAAATGAAAATGTAGTGATGTGGACGTAGCTGGGATAAGCCAAGTTCAGTGGCTGTTGAAATAAATAAAGTGTAGACACAGCCGCTCAGCTCATCACGGACATGGGAAAAAATGTTAGAAACAGTTGTCATTGACCCGTTCTAGCACCCCATTATAGTTTAGCATGCCGGTTTGAGTGCCAGGGAGGTCGAAGGGTCGTCTGGAGGCCTGCAGGAACTCCGAGAGGAAGCTGTGGGGCTCCAACTTGCCGATACCGAGGCACGCGTCTGAGGTCGGGTTCTGGTGGCCGAGTGCGGTGGCGCACTTCTGTAACCGCTGCAGGAGAGAAGGTGAAAAGGCTTTATTTAAAATCAGAGGAAGAGGTCAGAAGGATAGAGAGCTCAGTCTCAGAGTGGCCAGCAAAGGGAATGGACACGACAGCGAGGGGAAGCACACGGGCTGAACGAGAAGCCATCGCGCCACCAAGACAGACGGGTATGCACGCGAGTGCGGGAACATTTAAATAGGGTGGACGTACGGCGCACATCCTGAACGTAATTGAGGACTGGATGGACTCGCGGTGTTAAAGCATGGTCCTAACATTTGACCAGGGCTTAAGAGTAGATCTGTGCTCCTGATTTGCTTAGTTTAGTAGCAGAGATTCACGTACCGACCGTTGTGCCTGTAGTTGGTGCTTAGTTTTTCATTTTTGGATTCATTTTTCAGTTTGCCCTTCGTGAACCGTCTTGTAGCTGCACAAAGGAGGAGGACGAGTTTTTTTTTTTTGTTTTTCTTTCGGAAGCCACTGTAAATGTTCTAAGTGACACCTCCATACACTCCTTCTCATTTTGGAAGTGTCTTTGCATTGGACACTGCTGGAATTAAACAGAATCCTGTTTTTGAGTCTCTCTTACTCCATCCCCTGGTCGCCCGGTCTCATCTACTGGCACCCCAACGGTGTCCTTACCCAGGGTTTGACAGCAGCGTAAAGGCTCTGGGACTCCAGCGCACCACAGCAAGGGACAGAGAGAGAGCGCCATTACAGTGCAGAAGCCTGGCCTGCCAAAATGACAAGAGCAGAGTGACGACTCCTTCGAGAAGTCACAGAGGATCCCAGAAGAAGGTGGAAGATTCGTGGGACAGGAGCAAGGCGGAAAGCTGTGCTATCCAAGAGGAAGATCAGGCTTATCTCACTTTTGCAATAGGAACACCTGAATGATCCCCAAGCCCTTTGGCAATAACGACAGATAAGTTAAAAGTGAAACTGTCTGTGTGTCAGGCCTACAGTAAAACATGGAGTGGCCCGTCTGATGGTGTGGTGATGGCTCGGGAGATGAAGGAGCCATGAATTGTGGACTTTCCTTTCAGGACAGACACAAAGGGCTGAAGTCGACTAAAGCCGACATTCAGGGGCAGAGGGCAATAAAAGCTGTAAATGTCAATAAAAGTCACCGTTAGGTTAGGTTATACTGTAGGTAGACCCTCTTGGCTAGGGGTCTGTTAGACTCAATGACCTGATGTCGCATCCCTGCGTGTGTGTGAGTAGCGTAAACAACGTCTAGAATGGCATCGCCATCGGCCGACAGACAGATGTGAACGTGCAAAGCAAAATACTCTATGTGAATGATTTCTTTATTTATTGCGCATTATTGTGAGATTGGACTGACTTCTCAAACTCCAATTCTGATGCAAGGGATGTGGAAATCGAAAACGAAAGGATCGGTCCCCAGCTGATGGTGCTGCTGATGCGCCTGTGCCAACGTGGGAGGACTACACAGACACTGATCTGTGGGGCACAAGCTGGCTACTGGACGTCACCAAACGACGCGGTGTGCACAGCCTGCCAGCGGACACTGCGGATTACCAGCCACTCGACTACTCCAAGCTGATTTTTTTTTCCAGAAAGTGCCTTTCAACTTATGAGTGATGAGACAGACAGGAATGTAATAAAGCATGTGAATTTACACACCGTGGGGGCTCATGGAAGATAAAACAGAGTGACATCTGTCATAAATAAGTATATGGTGTTGATTTATGTGTGAAACCACTGCTTGGTGTGCTTTTTGGAAAAATATTCAGCCCTGGGACAAAAGGCAAAAAATAATAATTAGCCCTGAAAGAGTTAAGGAGAGTGACCCCTCATCTGCTGGTTAGGCAGCGGGACAAGCGGCCAAAACACAAAGCAAGTGTCAGAAGTGGCGCGGCCGAGGACCTGTGGTAGGACCTGACATGAGCACTTGACACACCTGTTCAAGCAGCTCAGTGAAGACGAGGGGCTAAGACTGCAGTGTGACAGCCTGACATCAGTGATGCAAAGTGCTGATTTGCAGTTGGTTCTGCAATCAAGTATTGGAACTGTGGGGGCAATGACTTTTTCACATACTTCCTTGAAAATTTAAAACCCGTAGTGCGTTCACTTGAGTTCCTTTTCTGTAATGCAGCATTTTGTCTGAGGGGGCATATACTTTGCCACCACACTGTGTGCTTATGTAGATCTACAGATATTTTATTCTACTTGGCCACTCTGACCACTCAGAGAGTAAAATCAAACAAGGAAGAGAAGACGGTCATCTCCTGAGCAGCAGTGCCCACCCCTCCAGCCCCCAATACAATATACAACTTACAATATTCATGACAGCGAGGACGTACTGCTCAATGTCCCTACGGCCATGGTAGCCCACCATCATCTTGTCTGCAACCACCAAAGTCTCCACATTCCGCTCTGTGCTGACGGAGCGCTTGAAGGGCAGCTGTGCACGTGGCATCTGGTTCCCTGAAGGGCTGATGGCGGAAGGCTTAAAGTTCCTCATCCACCAGGGACGTCCCTTCCCAGCTTTGTCATCTGAAACAGAAGAGAAAGAAACTGAGCACCTAGGTGGGGGTGGGGGTTGGGGGTTTCCCGCTGAACTGTGGGACAGAGACGTTGCGACTAAACTCGAACCCGTAAAGACCAACCAAGACACCATCTGTTTGTATGGCATGCAGTCCTTGTGCTACACACAGGGGTCCATAGACTGAGCCTCGGCATGGCTGGACTCTAACCCACAAGAAGGCCATTTCAGCCCCCTCATTGGCTCTCCGTGTGGCGTAGCCAAGCTCACAGCTGGTGTGTACCTGTTGTCACACACGTGTGAGTCAGAGGGAGCTGTATGGACCAAGGGAAGGTAATTCCACACCAGGCCAGGGGGTGGCGAGGTGCACTAAACCTTCTTCTGTTGCCTCTGCAGTCCAAACACAGGAAAACCTGCCTGATTCACCCTCGATGACGTCAATTCCGTGTCCAGGTGCCCAGAAGAACGTCACTTCCGGCTCTGGCCCTTAAAGCCGCCATATTTTCACTAAGGCATCAGTTCAGTTGTGGACTCCATATCAGTGGACAGCCACGTCACCTGCCAGGGCTCATACTGCAGAAATGGGGAGATGAAAGGGTGGACTGGAGCTACAGCTGGCTTTCACCCTGGAAAGGCACTATATAAAATAATTACTGTTCTATGCAGGTATGGCCTGAAGGGTCTCTCCCACCTCTGGCTTCCTGGCATCTTCCTCTGTTAAAAATACAGAAACAACTCCGCTGAGCTGGTGAAGTGTTGTGGCAGACCTGGCACTTTATTTCATGAGCCTGCTAGTTGGTAAGCCCCTCATGTTCACAGTCTGTAACATCTGCTGTGCCATGTAGTGCGCCCCCTAGTGGTTAAGGTAGTAACTGAAACTGAGCCCTTGAATGGCGGTGCCTCGATTTGTCATTTCTCATATTTTAGAAATAATGACACCCTTGAATTGACCTTGTAAGGAGGGCGTTGGCTCAGGCAAGGCACCATATTGGATGAAGTTGATTATTTATATGCAAGTTCAGAAGAGGCCTTCCCCCTGAAGCTAAGCACATTTGGAGAGACCATCTAGGAAAACTTGGGTGGTTGCTGGAAGAGGTGTTGGTGAGGCTGGCAGGGGGTGCCCACCGTGTGGATGCCAGTGCAGTGACATGGACTCTGTACTGTAAACATGGTGCCATCCTTCAGATGAGACATAAAACCAAGGTCCTGACTCCCTGTGGTCATAAAAGATCCCTGAGCATCCATTATAAAGAGCAGGGTGTTTCCCGGGGTCCTGGCTGTATTACCCACCATGGCCTGGTCATTTGGCCCCCTAATCATCCCCCATCTGTAATTGGCTCTCTCTCTCTCTCCCTCTGTCACCCCTTCACCTCCTAACAGCTCATGTGTGGTAAGCGTAAAAATGGCTGCCGTCACATCGTCCAGGTGGATGCCGCACATTAGTGGTGGTTGAGGTGGCTCCCCCCTCACTGAAGCACTTAGTGAGAAAAGCGCTAAATACATGTAAAGAATTATTATTATTATTATTATTATGCTGACTGGAAGTGTGGTCAAGGCTTTGGTCAATTTTTGACTTCCTGTGAGACCCTGAGAGTCACTTTACTGGTCAGCGCTCACCCTGTAGAAATATTCAGACAATAAACCTGGAGGTGACGACTGTCGTGGGGCGAGTGGACATCAGAGTGGACTCTCACTGGCCGCCTCCTCGTCTGATGGCAGACAGTGTTGTCCGTTTGCCTCCATTGGGCCTTCACCACACTTGAGACTCATTTTCATTCTCTTAACTGATTGGTTAAAATAAAGAAAAGCCTCAAAGGGATAAAGTGATCCCTTCTATTTATCAGTTACTTACTTCATGTTGTTTGTAAAATTGTTAATTTCATGTTTTTATGGAGAACAAACGTAACTAAATGACAGATACAGTAGCGCCAATGGGGACAATACCAAATGAATATGAATATGGATGACCTCAAATAGCCATAAAGAATTTACTCATGTCATGTAATCCGCATGTCAGGTGTCCACTCGTATGCTCACAGTGTCACGCACACATGCTGTTTTGTTAAATACGCCATTTCTGTGACTCTCACAAACAAATGTGGAAGGCACTGGACTTGTCATACCTCAGCTTGTTTTGTGCCTTTGTTGCCCATTTCTTCTTTTTTTGTTATGTGAAGTATTAGAACATGAGAACAGTCTGGACGAGAACAAGCCATTCAGACAACAAAGCTCACCAGTCTTGTCCACTTAATTCTTCAAGTTGAGTTCTCAAAGTCCCTAAAGTCCTCCTGTCCACCACACTACTTGGTCGCTTATTCTAAGTGTCTGTCATTCTTTGTGTAAGGAAAAACTTCCTGATGTTTGTGTGACATTCCCCTTCACAAGTTTCCAACTGTGTCCCCGTGTTCTTGATGAACTCATTTTAAAGTCACCGTCTAGATCCACTGGACTAATTCCCTTCATCATTTTAAACACTTCAGTCAGGTCTCCTCTTCATCACTGTAAAGGCTCAGCTCTTCTAATCCTCATAACTCACCCCCTGTAGCCCCCCGTAATCGGCCCAGTCGCTCTTCTCTGGACCTTCTCTAGTGCTGTTATATCTTTGTGGAGACCCAAACTGCACCCAGGACTCCAGATGAGGCCTCACCAGTGTGTTATAAAGCTTGAATTCTTCATGTTTTATGCATCTCTGTCTAACCCTGTGTCATGTTCCATATGTTTTGTGCGTGGTCCCCAAAGTGGCCACCTTTCTGTCACCACCACGACCTTCCTTCTGCCATATAAATCTGGAGTGACCCCCACAGTACCTGGTGGTTCATTTTGAATGCACTTGGGAGTTGGTGAGTTGTCTTGTGAATTTGCTGCTAACTCCTTGTGTCTTGTGTGCTCTACAGAGCTTCATGTACTTAGAGAGCACGTTTGTGATCACATCCATATCACATTGTATTGAGGATCACTTGTGTTCTGTTCTGTGGATATTTTGTTGTATTTACCCCCATTTTTTTGAGACCCGCTGCCTCTTTTTAAATTGCCTTTCTTCCATTTTTTTTCCCTACTAGGGTTTTTTTTCTTGTTTTCTTAGAGAGTTCAAGGCTGGGGGGGCTGTCAAGAGGCAGGGCCTGTTAAAGGCCATTGTGGCCCTCCTTGTGTGATTTTGGGCTACACAAAAATAAATTGTATTGGATTGAATTGTAAACCCCTGGCTTACATACCCCTGGCAAATAAAGAATCGCATAAAAAAAAGATTTATTTATAAATAATATCAAACAGCTAAAAAGAGGTACAAGGAGTTCTCCAAAAGGCAGTCCACAGTTACCTTAAACAAAACCAAAGAAATGTTGAACAGCCCAAAACTCCAACCATAAAGAGGAGAGCTGACAAACACCAAGGACATGCAATGCACTGCAGAGGGCCTGCAATTCCCATGAGCCTTTACAGGGCAGGGGGCAGGCCCTCAGCAGTGATTGACAGGTGACTCTGCCTCTTGGGAGCCACACACAACGGACAGGGCAGAAGATACAATCATACACAGAAACTCAAGAATAATAAAAAATATATATACATAATTATACAAATGAATAACTAAAATTAACACAATAAACATAAACCATAACATTTAAAAGGTAAAATATGAATGAAAAAAACGGAAGTGAACTCTGGTTGAAACATGACACAGTTTTAAACACCTATTTCATCATTTGTATATTGTCACATTTCATAATGTGTTTATTTCATTTTCATTCAGTCGTGCTGAAACTAAAATGTAAAATGTGATGGATGACAACATGTAGGGGAATTTTCTACATGGACTCACATTAAGGAGGAGTGGCAGTATGGTGGGCAGCTGCCCCTGTTGAGACTGGGTAGGTGGTGGGTGTTATGCGCCACTCATCTGGCTTCAGGAAGCAGGCCTGTAATGTCTGTCAGTGTGGGTCAGTGCATCACAGCCGCCACCTTGTATCACCTGCCCCGTCTAGAGGTCAAAAAACGAAAAGCACACGAGTCCCCTCTATTTTACATACCCAAGACTCCGCATGATGGCTCCATGTACTGGTGTCTGAGGGACGATCTCTTGTACACCACATGGGGACGCTGGTCTCGCTCCTGGACGTTGGTGAAGTTCTCTGCCGAGTTCAGAGGCTCAATGAAGTACTCCTCCGCGCCAGAGACGATCACCCCCTGCTGGAGAGAAGCGGGGTGTTCAGTATTTTTAGCAGAGAATGCCAATCAATAACTTGAGTGGGTTCTTCTCTCAGCTATGTCTTACAACCTTTAGGTAAAGAAACCACTGCCATGACAATTTCATCTGACACATTTCTAGGCTCTTACAAAAAGGTTCCGTCGATCTACCCCTCGATCCGACTGTGTCATGTCTAGCCAGGAGGGGCCGCTCTCTCACAGTTTCTGGTCATTTGCTCACACATGTCGAGTGTTTAATCATGGCCCCATGGTACTCTTTATTACGTAGACCTTAACAGAATGCCCCCAATCCCCTACTCTGTCAGGTGCCGTAGTTCAGTGATCCCCCCTTTCTCTTACATTCTGTAACCCCACACAACTAAGCAGAGGACGGGAACAGGCATGAAGGAGAAAAACAGACACTTTTATAGCCAAAATAATAGAAAAAGAACAAGTGACTGTGACAGAAACACCATCACCACACTAGCAGATGCTTCTCCCAGCTTGGTCTTTGGTGCCACGTGGCTTTGAGTGGAGAAAGCGGCAGGTGGGAAATGAAAGAGGGAGAGAAGACTGTTTCTGCTATCTCTGTCTTCATCTTCCTTGATGTTCCTCCCAGACCACTAGGATAAGCCACACCACCACCACCCCCTCAACACACACACTTAATGCCAATGCTACTGCAGTCCACCCCCATTCTAGCCCAGTCCTGGAAGGCAAAAGGGTGCCATAAATCCTACCAATCTAAACTTTCCATTCCTCAGCCCACTGGTATTCCTTCATGCCAGCTGGCCAGAATTTCACTCTGCCACTTTTAACTTGCAGTAAATACGTCAGTTGGTCCACAAGTTCACATTTTTATCACAATATTATTACACTGTCCTCATCACTCGACGTGATGACACAACTTTGGATTGTAGTAGAAGACCAGAGACCCCAGGAAAACCCCCAGAAAACAGGGAAACTGCCATCTTGTTAAAATATATGGGTTGAGAAGAATTCTGACACCAGGGGGCACCTTCTTAAAACAAGGTGTATGAGGACAGAAGAGGGTGAAGGCCGGAGTGGGGGCGGGGGTAATGGTGGTGGTGGTTCCAGGTTCAAAAGCTGTGCCCTAAGTTTATTAGCACATGAATCACAATGGTGCCAAGACTGCATCCTCCAGGCCTCTAGAGGGCAGCAAGAAGAAGTCCACGGGCTTTGTGATCTGGGGTCTCAGATCAGATAAAGCGCAAGGACACACAAAAAGAGGCTTGAAAAGTGCATAGAAAACTTCCTACACAAACATCAGGATTTACAGCATAAAAGAAAACGTGATGGGAGAGCGTGGGCATAATGATGGCAACTCTCACTCAACTGTATGCAAAATGCAGCTTTGATCATGCAGGGAAATGCAGCCAAACCAGCTGAACAACGACTCGCACGTATAATATATACGTATAATATAAAAGTAAAATATAATATTCAGATCAGAATGTGCTGTGCTGCATCGACATGACAAACATATGACACCCCAAAAGTGATGTACTGATCGTATTTTAGAAGGTCTTTTTGTCACTTTCTATAAGCTGGCTACCTGATGTCACTTCTCAGGTCACTGGCCGGCAGGTCAGGAATATCTCAGCCATGCTTCACTCCGCCATTAACTGACCGCCAAGGAACAACATTCAGTTTTCATACAGTGTGGGCACACATACAGGGCCATCTTAATGCATGGGCATGCTGGGCATTTGAGCATAGAGGCCCCATGCTAAGCCCTGTATGTTGTGACTTGATGTGTGGTTGTGTAGGTAGGGACCCCAGTGCACTGCTCTGCCCAGGGGGGGCCTATAATGCTGCTAAGATGGCCCTGCACACATACATAAAACAGAACATGATTTTGGCAACATAAGTCAATGTGCTGCTGTGTCCAGTTCTCCTAACGTAATCAGATTAATCGACGGCACTCATATTGCAATATGGGCGTCTAGTGAGAATGAAGCTGCTTTTGTTAGCCGTGAGCAGTGACCTTCCATTAATGTCACAATGAGACTAACAAACGCAGACGCAGATGGCTGCATCAACCCATGAATCATTTATTTTAAGGCAGACATGACAGTGCTGGCTTGTTGGTGAGGTTGCTGGCTGGACCCTCAGTGTTTCTGGCGACTTGTACTATTTATCGTAACCACACTCATGTCATTACATGTGCCTACCCACTCAGACACTGATGCCTTACACCTTTCCTGGACCCCCAGAGCGCAGAGGAGAGACGCTGTGTTGCTGCCCACACTCTTGCACAGTCAGATACTCTTCACATCAGGTGGGAGGGGCTGCTCTACCAGCCAATGACGTTCTGCAGTATTGTGAATGCATATGCATGAGTCTGATTACACTGCACAACAAAGTTTGTGCTTCTTGAACACTGTTGGGTGTTTCTTATAGATTTTTGGGTGCCGATCACGAATATCACATCAAAATTTACCCATCACGTACCGCTTCAGTTTTGTCATGATTTTTTCTTATATTTGTATCCAAACATTTTCGCTCCCGTAAGAGACTTATCAACAACAGTTTGTGCAGCCTGGGCATGTCCAGCCATGGGATCAGGCCAGGTTGGAAGCTGTTCTGTGGAAGTTGACATCCTGGGCAGGTCTGAACGAGCTTGACACTGTCTCAGCATGCTATAAAGGTGGCTTGCATACAGTGATCCTGCTCATGTGGTTAATCTAGATAGGGAGTGTGTATGTCTAATAGCAGTATAGTAAAGTATAGTATGCGTAGCAATAGAACAGTAAGTAAGCTTGATGCTATAGACGTTTTGGTGTCGGCGATATTTCTCGTCAATATCGTAACAGCCGAGACACATTCTGCTATATCTGTGGCAAATATACACTTGTGCCTCAGAGACGACGGATGACTGCTCTTTTGAAGAAAGCTTATCATCTGTATTTCGGCTGCAAAATTGATGATCAAGACAAGGAATGGGTGCCTCACATTTGCTGTGCAACATGTGCTGTCAGTCTGAGAGCCTGGCTCAGAGGCACTCGAAAGACAATGCCATTTGCTGCACCAGTGATATGATCAAAGAGGGCATTTTTGTTGGCCCCAAGATCAGACATGTTATGAGTGACAAGTGGTTTGAAGATCTGTTCGTTGGGCCGGAAAAGACATTGTTGACAATTTTCTGGGCAATTACAGAGCCCCAAACTCCATTCAGCTGACAGACAAACTTCTCAAAGCATACAAGACAATGAAGTGCAACATGGCACTCAAGATTCATTTCCTCCACTCACACTTGGACTTCTTCCCTGCAAATCTCGGTGCTGTCAGTGACGAACACGGTGAAAGGTTTCACTAGGACATTGCTACGATGGAGAGACGATACCAGGGCAACTGGAATCTGTCAATGCTTGCTGACTACTATTGGACACTGCAATGTTATGCACCAGACATTGAATACAAAATAAAATCAGGAGCAAAACACTTTGAATTCTGTTGAATTTAATAGCTTATGTGAAACATAAACGTAACTAAATACATTATTGTCAGTAAACATATAAATGTCTATTTCTCAGAGTTCCTACGTGATGCAGTAAAACCAAAACTATATTTGTGCATACCTGTCACAATCAGCAAAACTTTTCAGGAAGCAAGACTTTTCAAAAAAATTGTTGTGCAGTGTTATCATAGTCCATGTATGGATGATTCTGGGCAGCGCTGGAGCCGTGTTCACGTCTGCACCTTTAGAAGGTGATTTGCACACATATGGGCACGCGCCCGCTTTTATAAATCTGATTTTTTTTACTTTCTTGTATATGAAGAATAGGGAAAGTATTGTAATCGTCCAAATATTTGACCTTGAGATTCTGATGTCCATAAATTATGTGAAATAAAGTGGAATGACACAGGGAAAAAGACAAGGGTCCCAAATACACAGCCAAGGAGACTCTCAATTGGTTGCAGAGAAAGAAACTAAAGCTGCTAGTATGGCCCAGTCAGTCAGTCACCCGATTTCAACCGAATCCAATTGAAAATCTGTGGAAAGAACTGAAGATCAGAGTTCACAGAAGAGACCCCCGGAACCTTCAGGATCTGAAGAGAGTTTGTGTGGAAGAGAAATCCCACCTGAGCAATGCAAGCGACTTGCTTCTCCATACAGGAGGCGTCTTGAAGCTGTCATCACCAACAAAGGCTTTTCTACTGAGTAGGAAATACATTTCAGTAAGTGTGTTCAATTCTTATTCCCTGTGTCATTCCACTTTATTATACAGAACTTCATTTATGGACTTATTTGTTTGGATTTCTTTGTATGTGTGCATTACTTGGGCTGTTAGCCAAATTTCATGTCAATAGCCCCATTAGAAACAGAGAGAAGGATGTTGACACGTTCAGTACTCATTTTCCCTGCTGTATGTCTGTGTGTGTGTGAACACGATAACTTGAGGACGCTTTCACTTTGGTCAACCAAATTTTGCATACAAGTATCAGGTACAAAACGTAGATTTCTAACAGCTTTTGGGCTATTTCCACTAATGGGAAGTGGAATTTTTTTATTCATGCAGCTGCCATGTCCAATTTATTCAACTTAACTTTTATAATAATTGTTCAATATATTATTCATTTGATTTGATTTGTTGTTGGTGGTTCTATAATGTACAAATAGAATTATTGTCTTGCGGTTTCCTCCATATATATTGTGGAACGAGCCCCGGACACAGACAGGCAGACATGTTAATTTGCACCACCACACATTTATTTACACTGCTATTTACAAAGTCTTGTGCCACACGAACCCCAATCTCCCCCAAAGTCCAGGCCAACCACACTTTGCCTTCTTCGGACCGCCTCCTTCTCTCTTTATCCGACCTCGTCCTGCTTCCACCCGACTCCAGCCTCGAATGAAGGGAGGCGGCCCCTTTTATTCATACCCGGGTGTGCTCCAGGTGTGCACCGGCAATCTTCCACCCGACAAGCCCCAGTGTGGCGGAAGTGCCGGCTGTCTCCCCGGAAGCACTCCGGGTGTTCCCTCTCTTCTTCCCCCCCAACACTTCCTGGTGTGGCAGAAGCAGGGCCGGATTTTCCTATAGGCTAACTAGGCTTCAGCCTAGGGCCTCAAGATCAAGAGGGGCCTACATTCAAATTGTTAGCAAAATTAAAATTACACTATTCTAAAAACAGTGAACACTAAAACACTGAACCGAAAATAAGGAGAAATTCTACGCATATGACTAATAAACAAACATAAAAATGTATTGGTTAAGATCAACGCGTATTACGTATTTTATTATCTCTCATGTAATTTACAAACTTAAAAATGGAAGGTGAAAGGGCCTCATAAGTGGAATAGCCTAGGGCCTCTTTTCATATAAATCCGGCCCTGGGCAGAAGTGCTGGGGTCCAGGGTCCATCAGGCACTTGGCCATGGGCCCCTACAGGGTTGAGCTTCTAAGCCCTGTACCCGTGGCCATCCAATACAACCAGGGCAGTTGCCCCCTCGTGGTCTGGAGGAGGCATGAGCCCTCCTCCTGTCTCCCCGGGCATCCCTCCCCATATCCGAGTGTAAGAGCCATTTCCTAGTTACATAAGAATCATAAATGTTTTACTAAATGACAGTGTATAATCCATGGGAGGTTGCTATAACCCCGATAAGCTGAATTGAATCGGTATATTCTGGATATTTCTAACTGCTCTGACTAAACATTATTCTCAGTTAGTGATCAGCCTTGCCATGTGTAAGGCGTAGAGGGCACATGGTTTGAAACCGGGCCTCTCGTGGTGTTTTGTGTGTCAAGTGACATGTAAGACAAAGCACTTACTAGAAAGTTCTGTGCCGTACGTTTAAAGCGTACAGAAGAAGAAGTCAAGAATCTTTCAGTATAGAAACAACTAAAGTTTTACAAGAAAAGCTACGTTTAGAGAAGAGACATTTTTCCTTTTTTTTTTTGCCTTTTATTCTACGTGTGTAACTTTTTTCTTTATTCTTGTATGGATTATTTACTTTGAATTTTCACTAAATATTTTTAAAATGATCTTTTGGACTGAGCGATTTCTTTTGGCATGCGCTCCACCCGTCCGTGCTTGAACTCGCCAGCTACACCGAGTATACGAGAGAGTCGAGGGGAGACCACTTGTGATTTTTTGCCCTACATATTTTCCTGTTTTTTTTGGTGTGCACATATTTTCACATTCAAAGCCATGCAGTGTTTTACAAATGAGGCCCTTGGTGGAGGAACGTTTGAGTTAAGCCAAGAAGGCATGTAAGGACCACTGAGCTTCCTGCTGGTAAAGGAGAATCAGGCAGGCCCTTCCAGAGGGTTTCTTGTCTGGTTTAAGTTTATTTTCTTTGTTTCTTCCCTTTTTGTTGATTATACAGTAAATGATTGTTAATATCATTGTGTTTATTTCTTTGTTTAGTATGTATGTATGTATGTGTTGTGTTTCTGTGTTGCTTGTGTTTTGTGGGTGGAGCCCCGCCGCTGAAGGACCGCCCCCAGCCTGGATATATTTCAGGGCCGGAGAGCTGATCCTCCTCTGGCTCAGTGATGTGTGGAGTCGCCTTTGTGTCTTCTCAGTGTTGGTTTTCCCAACTTTTATGGATTTTTGCTTCTATTCTTGGATTTTGCTTTATGGCTTTGGACTTGTTTGCCCTGGACTGCCATTTTAGGTAAAGCCTTTTCCCTCATTTTGCCCTTTTTTGTTCTTCTTTTGCTTATATAAATAAAGTCTCCTTTTATAGATATTCTTTGTGGGGTTGTTTCTCAAACCAAAGTTTTTTTTTACAGCATTCCTTTTCCCTTGAGAGATATTTTAATATATTTTGGGATATTTAAAGTAATTTCAACTTTCAAAGCCTGTTCTCCATTTCTTGAGGCCCGGACAGGCCCAATGTTATGTCATGGAGTCTTCCACATAACCAAAGGGGTGTGAGGCCTCCAGAAGGCTTCACTGGGCTGAATCCCAGCTCCACTGGCCCGTCTCAGGCTCTGTGGGCCCAAAAAGGGAACTAAGCTTTAAATCTAGCCCTAAAGGTCCCAAAAATATAAAAAGCCCCACAATAGTTGGGATGACCATAAACCTTTGGTTTATATAAAAAGGGCAAAGAAAGAATCTATGAGTATAGGATTTATTTAAAAAAAAACAGAAAATAAGGTCAAAATATTAAACAAAGCAAGGAAAGGATAAAAAGGAATCGAAAGCAAACAAGTCCAGTCCACAAACTAGAAGGTGAACCCAACAGCAAAGCGAACCAACATGAAATCCACTGTAAACAAATGATCTCCTGCTCCTGAGCCTCCTCAGCAGGCTTACATAGCCAATGGGAGGGCTCGGCAGTGGTGATGTCAGGGTGTCCCCACCTCCTGGGGCTCCACCCACAAAGAACAACAGATTTAAAGGGACATAAAACAGTTAGCCAATACTAAAGAAAACTGTGATGGGATTTACATAAATACTTAAAAAAAAATAACGAAAAAGCAACAGAAACACCAATATGATACACATGACACCTGTGGGGTTGGGAGGTCAGATTTCTTAGAGTGACGTCTACTAAAGGCAGGTCAGGGTAGCCCCTGGCCTGGTTTTGTGGGTCTTTTAGAGGTCTCCACCACAGCACAAAGCTAATGAGGGCATCTGTGTGGGTGGGCCGCTGGAACTTTCTGAAACATTTCATATTTGGCTCAGTGAAGCCCTTAGTATCTTGGACTCTTTTTTTATGGGCTGCCATGTTCATGCACAGACTTTCAAACCTGCCATGAAGCTCTTGGGGGAGGAGCCAACATGAGAGCAGTCAAGTATTGATTGGCCAGCTTTGCTGTCCATCCACGTCACCCTGTTAGTGACAGCCACGCAAAACATCAAGTAAGCATCAAGGCCTGGCCTGCTGATCTTAGTGCTCTCCTCCATGTTAGGACTTCTGGTACTGAATGCTCCTCAGTTTTATTTTTGTTAATAAATTTTTCTTTTTTGCCGTGTATGTTTTTTGCTTTGGGCTCTGAATCACATACATTCTCATTCTGTGTTTCTTTTATACAAGTTTTATTTCATTTTTGAACTTTGTATTTTACTTTGTAATTTTGCTTTAGCATGATGGCATATTGTTTTTCTAGGGCCTCCGCTCTCTAGACACGATGTAATGAGTGACTTCATCAGTGTGATGACATTTTAGCCAATCCCACCCTTTTTAATTGCCTCTCTGCACTGCCTGGTGGTAGACAGACACACGTCCACTCATGTCTTTAAATCCTGTATGTCAGACATTACACTGAACTGCAGAAAAATCATTAGACAAACTTTAGCCCAACAAAAAGCAAAGGTCGTATCCACTTAATTCCTCCAAAATAACATCAAGTTGAGTTTTGAACACCCTAAAGTCCTCCTGACCACCACACTACTTGGTCACTTATTCCACATTTTTGTGTCTCTCTCTGCGATGAAAAACGTCCTAATGTTTGTGCAAAATTTACCCTTAACGAGTTTCCAACGGTGTCCCCGTGTTCTCGATGAATTTGGTTTAAAGTCAGAATCTCAATCCACTGGACTGATTCTCTTCATCATTTTAAACACTTCAGTCAGGTCTCCTCTTCATCACTGTAAAGGCTCAGCTCTTCTAATCCTCATAACTCATCTCCTGTATCCCTGAATCAGCCAAGTCACTCTTCTCTGGACCTTCTCTAGTGCTACTATGTCTTTATGGAGACCCAAACTGCACCCAGGACTCCAGATGAGGCCTCACCAGTGTGTTATAAAGCTGGAGCAGACCCTCCTGTGACTTGAACTGCACACATCAAGGCACTATATAACCTGACATTCTGTGAGCCTTCTTAATGGCTTCTCAACACTCTCAGGGAGTTGATAGGTTCGAGTCCACTGTGACTCCTAAATCATCCTCATAAGGTGGACTCTCGATTTTCAGACCACCCATTGTGTATTCTAACCTCACATTTTTACTTCCTATGTGTAATTCTTTACATTTACTGACATTAAATTTCATCGTCCACAAATCTGCCCAAACCTGTCTGCTGTCCAAGTCCTTCTGTGATGACATAACGGATTCTCGATTATCTGCCAATAAACTGATCTTGGTATCACCTGCAAAGGTCTCCAGCTTTTTATTTATACACCTCTATCTAAATAATTTTCAGATTTTAAAAATAGCAGCAGTCCCAACACTGACCCCTGGTGGTCACCACTCTTAACATCAGCCAATTCTGATGAGGGTCCTCACAACATCCCCCTCTGCTTCCTGTTTCTGAGCCAATTCTACACAGCACACTCTGAACTGCAACTTCTTGTAGTTTGATGCCCACCCTCTCATGTGGCACCTTATCAAATGCTTTCTGAAGGTCCACATCAATAATATTAAACGCTCCATTCTGATTGTTTGCTTTTTTTGCTTCCTCATGAAATTCCGGCATGTTAGTCAAACACAACCTCCCTCATCTGACCCCATGTTGACTGTTCACTAACGCTCCTCTGCTTTCCGTGTGTTGCTTCATCTTCTCCTTAATAATTCCTTCCATTAATTTATGTACGATGTTTGCTTAATCACCCTTTTTATTACTTGCCATTTTCCAGTCTTTTGGAATTTCCCCAGTGCACAGTGACTTCCTAAAAGTATACATCCCAGGTTTATATCTGTACTCACTAACTTCCTTAAGCTCCCTTTGAGAAATGTTCTCTGCTTCTGGTGATTTGTTTCATTTCAGTTTATTTCATCTCAGCAGCTACGATTTCCAAATCCCTTAGTAGCCCCTGTTACCGCTGGAGGTCATCCACTTCCTCACATGTAAGTTTAGGACATCTCTTAATTCCCTGTCTGTATTTTGTAATTCCCCTTGACTATTCTCCTTCTCCTTGACTGTTCTTTTAGTACTTTCTGTGGTGGCTCTGACGTTAGGGATCTGCGCTGGCAATCAGAAGGTTGCCGGTTTGAATCCCGTAAAATGCCAGTAGGGACTCTGCTCTGTTGGGCCCTTAACCTGCAATTGCTGAGCGCTTTGAGTAGTGAGAAAAGTGCTATATAAATGCAAAGAATTATTATTACTTTAATAATCTGTTCAGGTCGTCTTTCTCCTTCTCTGCTCTACTCCTCTCCAACTGTCTTTTAGCCTCCCTGATCTCCTTCTTAATGGTTGCCCTCCTCTTCTCATACACCCTACGACTCCCATTGCAGTTTTATACGTCTTATTCCTTTGCAGGTTCTTTTTCAACTCCTTCTTAACCCTCCAGGGAGTTCTTTTAAATTCCTACTAATTTCAGATTTTGCGATGGACCCGTCCTGCATTGTGTGTCACCTGTTCCACTGCTCCTCTGCTGTCTCCACGCTTATTCCAGTTTAGACTTTGCCACATCTTAATCTTAACAGTTGCAGTCTTTGCATCGTCGCTCTACCAAAGCACTGAAGATCGTATTATTTTGTGCTCACGTGACCCTAGCGGTTCAGTCATCATTACACCCTCCATTCTGTCCTGATTATAATAATAATAATTCTTTTTTCTCTAATAATACTAATTTTGCACTAGAGTATCATACCAGGCCTCTCTCCATGTTGGTGTGCAGTGCAGTGCTCTGCCATTTGTAAGGTTAGCCCAGCTACTATTCAGGTAGTTAAAGTCCCCCATGACTATAATATCCCCCATCAAATAGCCATTGGCTCACGTGAATTGTCCTCTTCCATATATTGGCTCAAATGTCGATTTAAACCTTCTTTTGTATGGAGTGAGGCAGCAGCCTGGAGTCCCTGACCCACCGTTCTACTTCCGCACACCCTCAAGACTCCTGGACGGCCACTACCAGAGTTTAAGGAATCACCGCCAGGTCTCCGCTATTCGCTTCTCATTATTACATTGTCACGTGTTCTGGTGAGCTCCACCATGGTGTGATCACCAGTCTCCACCTTTACGGTCAGCTGCCCCACCGCTTGCCCCCAGGACACTTACCAGTCCATTGCAGTTACTCAGGGGCCACCTTGCTGCTGGTCTGCTGGTCGTACAGGTGGCCGGTGTAGAGGCACTGAGCTGAGTAACGGTGGCTCCAGGCCAGGCGGCCCCTCCGCCAGAACTCCACGCGGAACTGGCTTGAGAGCAGGCGGGAGTGGAGGGTCAAGTTGAGCAGGAAGTGAGTTTGAGGCGTGGAGACGCGATAAAAGAGCTGCCGCTCAGGTCCCAAGCTGCGCCGCTGCCGTCGGCCCCTCCTGAGTCGAGCCGCTTGGCTCAGGACGTCGCCCTGGGAGTCCACTCGGACAGGGATGGTAATCTCGTAGTGGTCCAAGCTGGAGAGGAACTCCTCTTAAAGGAGACAGAAACAAAAAGAGAGTTAGGACTTGAGAGACATCTGCTTGTCCAGAAGGCCTCATATAAAGAATCAGCTTAAGCCAGACACATTTAAGATCTAGGGTCAGTTAAGGGACAGCATATACTGTGTAGAGGGGACAGTGCCAGCTCGGCGGGCCCCTGTTTAAATGGGAACCACACAAGCTATACACAAGTATCTCCAGAAACCCGTAGGGTTTGCACTTTGGGAGGACCCTGTCCAGCAGTCTTCACCCCTTTGGACGCTTTCGGATTTTCTTTGGGCTTTTTGTGAAGCCTACACAGACACAGGGAGGACGTGAACCCCAGTCTCCTTACTGCGAGGCAGAGTGCCACCCAAACAGATGTAAAGTAATTATTAAACCACATGATATTTACAAAACATTATGTAAAATATTCATAAAATAACAGAAAAATACAATGAAAGCATGCAACACTTAAACCAGAGGTGAACCAAGAGCAATAGACATTGGCGTGGTGCCCCCTACTCGTGCCCCACTGAGGATACTAAATAGTCCAAGTTGCCACTTTTCAGTGCCCCCTAAAGTTTATAAAGCAACATTCTGCCCACCCCTTCATTCTACACATAACCAAAGTGTGCCCACTTGTGTCTGGCAATCCTTTTTGCTACAGACTTCTGCCCACCCAGTTTATTCCAAGAGTAAGGGTGTCTGTTTGAGTAGGGGGCAGGACCATTTCTACCCCATTCTGAGGGTCACTCCCTGGGTATCACCACATTCTGCCCCAGTGCCTGCTGGTCTATCCATCATTATTCTGCTGTCACTTTGTGCCCGGTCAGTGGTCCTGTTTCCAGCTGAAGGCCTCTGCTCCTCCACAATTCAGGAGCTCCGCTGAACAGTAAATTGCACGTTGATATCGTAACGGTTTACATAAGACGGTCATACTACATGACACGCCCCCTGCAAGACACGCCCATTTGACTATTGTCATTATTATTCATGAGTTGGATAACTCCTCCCACAAACCTAATCTTTACAACACTGTAAGGATGTTTTATGATAACAAATCGCGAGTTACGTCTTCGAAACGGGTGTGTCGAGAAGGACCCAAGGGACCGGGTGAATCTCGTCACATGACTGACGTAGAATGTAAAGGACGCTGAACGTCATCTCTCCACAGTGGAGCTCCTTGGATCCTTCTCCCTGTTTCACTGTCCACTAACTCCACTGGCTCAATTCAGCCTCAGGTTAGGTGGGGAGCTCCTCGTAATCCTAACCCTGTGCTCATCCCTCCCCAGAGTTTTAAGTCTGCAGGGGCTGGCTGCTTTATTTGTGGCTGGGGATGACCTCTAGAAGGCGCCCCATCTCATTAATAAATAAATATTCAGAAAGTGACAGAGAGCAGACGCACGGCACACAGCAGCAGTGACAGCAGCAGACAGCAGGTCCCTGCCGCCGACAGCTCAGCCCATAGGTGATCCTACTCTTTTATCGGCTAAAGCCCTTTGGATTTGCACAGCCATTCACTCCGAAATGGGAATAAAGGCTGGAGGAGCAGAAAGGGCAGGAAAAGTGCTTACTGGCGGCGTTCTGCTACAAAATTCCACGGCTCGGCAAAAAGGCTGGCACAACAGAGGAAGGATGGTGGCACGCGTTGGTGAAAACTCATTGTGGGATTAAACCACTCTGGAAATGGATGGATGGATGGATGGATGGGAGGATGGGGCAGGATGAGGACAAAGGGCAATGTGACCTTTGTGTCTTAAATGATCCTGCTGGGATTGCCTCGAGCTCACTGTTTCCCTGGAATGGAGTCAGTGGGTCCACACAGTGGATGGATGGATGGATGGATGGATGGATGGATACTTGGCAGCCTACCCTTTGGCCACTTCATTGCACTTACAATAAGCAAGTTAGAAAGATAAAGACACGACGTGATTGGCCAACATGGCATTCTCAGTTCACCTGTCCAATCACAGGAGAGATGTGCAAAATGACTGATCTCGCAATTTCATTTTATATGACACCTTTGTATAGTGGACAGTCCCAGGATGGCGCGTCAGCTGCCTCACTCAGGGGGTGAAGTCCAGTGCCTTCACCACGAAGCCACACTGCCTCCTGGGCCAGCGGACCCTCACTTTTATAATTGCTTCACTTTTACACATAATTGGTGCCAAAAGTGTGCCAGCCCACAACAATATGGAAGACCACTCACTCCGGTCTTACATCTGAAAAAGACGCCGCGCTGGCAGCTCACCCACCAATTAACAACTCCAGCCTCCTGCTGCTCTCCAATTTCCCTTTGTTTTGGGGTCCCACCCAGACGTGCTGGGACAGGCTCAGACCCCGAGTAGAAAGTCAACTCGCTTTTCACGGCCAGACTTCCCTGTAGGCCGCAGACAGTCTCCGTGGCAACCGTGAAACCCAACACTTCCTGTCCAGGGCTGCGGCTTTCGGGATTTCTACCCTTTAATTACAGGATAGATGGATTTGTGTTTTCTTTTCTAAGGAAAGGTCAGCTGCAGGATCTCGTAGTTAGAGGCACCGAAGAAAACTCAGCTTTGGCACTGGTGTGGAAAAATAAAACGGACGGAAAAGAGAGCCTGAAAGAGCTTCAGAGAAGCACATCCAGGACCCCAGAAACCCCCCAAATGAAACTGCAAAGGAAAGGCTGGCACAGGCAGGGGTGGTGGGGCAGCACTTGAACCCGGGCTCCTATGTGGAGTCTGCAGATTGTCCTCATGACTGTGTGGATTCCTCCAGTGACAAAATATGTAGGCCTGGGGGTCTGGCATGGAATGATGCCCCTCAATGGAGAGCTAAGTCAGTGACAGAACAGGCTATACGCACTTGAGATGGTGGACTGAAAAAGAAAGAAAGAAAGAAAGAAAGAAAGAAAGAAAGAAAGAAAGAAAGAAAGAAAGAAAGAAAGAAAGAAAGAAAGAAAGAAAGAAAGAAAGATTTGAACGACACTATAAAAGGGAGAGATGAATGTGAATGGCACTATATAACAGATAGATAATGTGAAAGGTGCTATATATCTGTCTGTATGTTACATAGCACCTTTCACATCTATCTATCTATCTATCTATCTATCTATCTATCTATCTATCTATCTATCTATCTATCTATCTATCTATCTATCTATCTATCTCTCTATATATCTATCTATCTATCTATCTATCTATCTATCTATCTATCTATCTATCTATCTATCTATCTATCTATTATATAGTGCCTTTCATATCTATCTATCTATCTATCTATCTATCTATCTATCTATCTATCTATCTATCTATCTATCTATCTATATATAGTGCCTTTCATATCTATCTATCTATCTATCTATCTATCTATCTATCTATCTATCTATCTATTATATAGTGCCTTTCATATCTATCTATCTATCTATCTATCTATCTATCTATCTATCTATCTATCTATCTATCTATCTATCTATCTATCTATCTATCTATCTGTCAGTCATATAGTGCCTTTCTTATCTGTCTATCCATCACTAAACCTGAGAGCAGAGACGTGTTGCATGTGTCACTGGACTCTGTACACTGTCCTGTACGTCTGTTATATTGTGCCTTTCACGTATCTCTCTATTATGTACAGGTTGGTCCTTTCGTGTATTGCTATCTATCATGTAGCGCCTGTCAAATCAGTTACAGAACTTGGTGCCAGAGGTTAGTGAAATGACTGCACTAATTGATGTGTTCAAGTAAGCAGGAATGTCCCTGGACCCTGCACATGTGACAATGACAACCCTCTCAGTCTGTTATATAGCACCTTTGATAGCCGTCTCTCTGTCTAGAGTGGTGACATGCTGCATGTGAGTTACATTGTGCCATTAAGAGTTTCCCTGGACTCTGTGCACGTGACAGTAAGGTCCCCACAGTGCATGTCTGTTGCGCAGTATCTCTCTGTGTATTATATAGCGCCTTTCTTATGTGTCTGTCACTAAGCATGGCATGTTGATTACCAAATGCAAGTACGAATTTCAGTGGACTCCGCACATGGGGCAATAAGGACACTATAAGTCCATTATTTGGCACCTTTCACATATACTGTCTCTGTCTGACTATTATATACCCCTGTCTATTATATAGCACCTTTCATACGTATCATTAAACATGGTGCTGAAGAGTGGTGGCCGGCTGCACGTTGAAGAATTTCACTCGACGGGGCTCATGTTGTGATAATGAGCCAAGTAAGGAAGGCTGTTTTATAGCACCTTTCATGTGTGTTTCATGTCTATTTATTACACAGCACCTTTCTTGTCTGTCTGTCTGTCTGTCTGTCCTGTAGGACCTTTCATATCCGTCAATGACTAGTTGTGGCTCATGAAAGTGGAGACATCTTACCTGCTGATTACCCCATTTAAGTCAGAACGTTTCTGTACTCCGCACTTGGGACCACCAGGCCCCTTTAAGCCTAGCATATCGTGTCATATCTGTCCATCACTATTCCTGGCTCCATGTTGCTTGTGAATTAGCACAATAAGAGTTTCACCGGACTTGGCACAGGTGACACTAAGGACCCTGTAAACCCCTTGACCTGGGCTTAGGCTTGATGGGACTCCTTTGTGCATTTGTCCCACCCTGAGTGAGGCTGCCAGCCCCTGTCACTCTATGCCTGAGTTAAGTGAGGTCAGACAATGGTGGTATTTTGCTGTAGTAGAGGCTGCAGGGGGCAGAATTCTTTGCCAGTGGGTGAGCCCATTGTCTGTCAGTCTTTGGCACACCTACTAGGCTCCAGCACGGCAGATGGGGCACCGGGCTTGAGTATCATATAGGCTGTGATCAGCTGGCTTTCTGTCCCCTCCCTGTGCTCCTCCCCACATGTGTTAGTCTGTGACATTTTTGGCTTTGAGTGCCACCCTTATCCCCTGGGTGATCTAAAAGTTCAGGCGAGGTGCTGCCCTTGCGTATGTCGCAACAGTGAATTGCAGCCCTAAAATGTGCCAGCCTCTCACCTGGATGTGGCGCTGGCTTACCACTCTTGTCACCAGCCCAGAAGACAAAGGGGTGATGGATGTCAGCAGACATACTGAGATGACCCCAATGAAGCAGGTGTCATATGTCACTTGTCCCCCCCACTTTGTTTCTGCTGCACCTCTTCGCTCATACTTATCAAGTATTTCACCCACACTTCACTATACAAGGCGCAGATTGATGTGCCACATGAGAGTTCAATGTCACACCTTGAAGATGACAGCGAGAGAAGTGCAGTGACAGACATTGAGTGCCCACAATGACGTTTGGTATGAAGCTCAATTAGGGTGGGGCTTGAACTGATTTAGGGCATTCTGGGTATTCAAAAGGAGGGGGAGATCATCAGTGATGCAGTGGGCTTTCATTCCTCGAGAGAGAAAGGAGACCCCTGCAGTCTGTCCATTAGGGGGCAATTGTCCATGAAGTCCTAACCTAAGCCCATGACTAGGTGCACATGGAGCCAACAGACGTGGCATTTGTCAAGGCGCTATATTGAAAGCAGGATGACATACTTGTACTGCAGGCTCTAAGGGAGGCACTAGTGTGGCATGGACTTGTCACTTTTAGGACAACCTTTCACAAATGGAGCCCTTGGGTGGACTGAGGGCAACTGGGTTGTTTGTAACAGACATTGCTCCGCAGCGGGTCCTGAGTGGTGCCAAGTGTGCCCTGGTCACACTGGTAATATTGAGTGATTATTGGGACCCCCATATACCAAGAAACAGACCTCTGCTTTAAAGTAATGAGCAGCAGGCAGCCACCGTGACAGCCCACTGAGGCCCGCTGTCTTTTGTTCCAAGTCCAAATAAATTGGCAGTAATAGGATTAGACCCGTAATGGGGGGGTAACCACAGAGGGCACAGTATGGATCTAATTAGCCGGTTAACAAGATGGCGCAGACTGTGTCTTGGTCTGCTGGCTGATTTTTCCACTTGGCTGCTGCTAAAACCTCCAGGCTAATCCGAGTCACGAATTACAGAAACATCAGCAGGAGGCTGTAAAGGGAGGTGGGCACCCTGAGGGCTCACCTGACCACCAGGCCTAGAACTAGGAAAACGTGCCCAGCTTAAGCCAATTCTAAAGGAGGCGTCTGCCACTCAGTGGGCTCAGTGGCCCGGGGTCTCTGAATGTGGCATGAACCTGCTGCACTGGCCCAGGGTGTTTGTCCTTTGTGGAGTGCTAAGCCAGGGCCACTTGAACAGTGAAATATTGAGAGGGGGACACACATACACACCGTCACACCCCTCACACTCTCTGAATGACAGCCCTGCCAGAGCCAGTGAGTGGTCCTCATTCCAGAACCTTCTTCCGTAACAACAGCTGGAGCTCCATCCCAACGCCCATTCTGGTCTGGCTTCACCTTCTCTATCTCTGTCCAGCTCTCTCTGTGTGAACTGGGCCACCGTCTCTAGGTTGGTCATTCTGCCTAGAAGGCCAAGTGACCACCATCATGTTCAATGTCCTCCTCGTCTCTCCAACTGAGCTCGTCATCAGCACACCACCGGCTAAACCACCTGAGGCTAACCTGGTGGGCATCTAAACTCAAAGTGAAATGATAGGACACAAGAGTGGGGGGGCGTGGGGGTCAGATGTGTGGACCAAAGTGGAAGTCAAGCAGATAGCAGGGAGTGATCAGAGAGCTGGACAGATAGGAAAGGCACTATATGACATAGATAGATAGATAGATAGATAGTAAAGGCACTATATGATAGATAGATAGATAGATAGATAGATAGATAGATAGATAGATAGATAGATAGATAGATAGATAGATAGATAGATAGATAGATAGATAGATAGATAAAAGACACTATATAACAGATAGATAGATGTGAAAGGCACTATATAACAGATAGATAGATGTGAAAGGCACTATATAACAGATAGATAGATGAAAGGCACTATAGAATAGATAGAGAGATAGATAGCGTAGTTGGCAGGATTAGATAGATAGATAGATAGATAGATAGATAGATAGATAGATAGATAGATAGATAGATAGATAGATAGATAGATAGATAGATAGATAGATGTGAAAGATGTGAAAGATGCTGTATAAGCTGGCTAAACAGATAAATATGACAGACACTAGATAACTGTTCTACATATGGATGGCATGAACAGGCACTCTGTAATAGATAGGCACATATGAAAGGCGCTATATAACAGAGAGTTAAGTAGATTTGAAGGCACTGGATGATATACAGTATACAGTAGATGTGAAATGCACCATATGATAAAGAGATTTGAAGGTTCTTATATGACACTATATTAGATAGGCACACCTTGTGACTTGGTCTTCCCGTCAGCGGCGTTCCCGGCGATTTCCTTGGTAACCGTGGAGAGGGTAACCAAACAAGCCAAAGCCATCCAAACTGGATTCATGGTTGTGCAGCGTGCTGTCCAGGGCTGAAGCTGTCTGTCCCAACATGTCTTCTGCCCCTGGCCTCTGCTCACAGAGACGACGAGGATGATGCCACTCCTTTGGGTTCCATCCTGGTGGACGAGCGCGGAGGACAGCGATGGTGTTGTCAGCTGGTGATCTGCTCCCTCGTGCGCCTCGCTGCTGGCTAATGGCTGCCTCTCAAGTGGATCACAGGCCGGCCGCTCTCATGCCATCTCCTTCCTGCTGGAGACAAAGAGGGACAGTCAGAGACCTGGAAGTGTGGGCACAGGGGGCACTAGTTGTCGGTTAAGCTGTTGTGTCACCCTCTTATGTCCAGACTCCCTTCTGGTCGCTGCTCACAGTCATCAAAGGCAGAAAACTCAAACAAAACTCAGAGTTACAAACAGCGCCATCATTGTGGCCATCGATTTGTGAAGCCACTTCTCCAGGGTTACAGGCAGTCTGTCTGTACCTGGGCTAGCAGCACTGGGCACAAGACTGGGCAGCAGTGACATACACGCCATGGTTGGGCTACACAGACATGGGGAGAACTCCAGCAGTCCCACACCAGCTGAGCCGCTTTGCCCCTCGTCTCATCCCTCAATGTCAAGTTGAACCCTGATCACAAGCTACGGTGGCCGTCCGCTGTTTCTTTTGTTCCCCCCTTCGTTTTTAGGATGTGTGTGTGTGTGTGTGTGCGCGTCTTCTCTTTGAGGCCGAGGGCCGTCAGCCAGCTGTCTGGCGGCAGACCAACTGTGGGCAAAGGTAAGCGGAAGCAGCTGGAATGCGAGTTGGCTTCAGCCGAGGGAGACAGGTGGAGTCGGACTTAAAGGGACGCGACACCCATTGCCGCTTTGGGTTTGGGAATCTACGCCGTGAGCCTTCGTGGTCTGTGCTTTGTAGGGCCAATCAAAGGTGATGGACATGGAGATGGGTCACCGCCATCACAAGTCACAAGAAAAGGCAAAGGTCACCGTGATCACCCAAGTGTAGCACATGTGCACTGCTCTGTGGGTATATAGTGCCTTGCAAATCACTGGGTGCAGTTTTCAGGAATTCTTTTATTTCATCCCACATGTCCATGCTGAGGTGATTGAGCGTGCCCTGCTATGGACCAGCGCCACACCCAGTGCCATGGAGACACTGATGGTGTCATTCACCTTGGTCACCATCTCCTACTTGGAATGGCTGGACGTGTCCAGTGGGGTTCTACAGATTCCCAATGCCATTCGCCTGCCCCACTGAGTCTCCTCGGCATGGGATTTGAATCATTGAGTTGTTGCCCTCTAGTGGGCTCTGCTGTCTACCTGCCCTTCCTTTTTTCCCAGATTAATATTTGAATTTATTTGTTTGCCTTCATAATGTTTGGGAGTTTTGGTGTATCGTGGGCACAAGTCACTTCCTGAATGCAGGAGTCATGAGAGTGACAGTCACAACATGGCCGTGCACTGTAAATCCATGGATATGTCCATTTTCAAACCTGCTCCCCAAGCTCAGCATTGTGGCGAGCTGGTGCCCATCCTGGCAGCACTGACCCTGGGCAGAAATCCTTTAAACATTTGGGGGTCACATGGAGCTGCAGCCACTCCTCAACAGGCCACATGTACTCACACTTGGGGTGGGCCTGTTCATCCACCCATCTGTCATTCTTCAAATCCGGGGCCATGGGAAGCACCCCATGCCATGCAGGAACCACCCCAGGATGGGATGCCAGTCCATCACAAGACTTGCACTCACCCTCTTCAGCTGCTTGTGCCATTTCTGGGAGGTGCATTGTGACCTGTTCTTGATGTTTGTTGTGTTTTGTGGGTGGGCGTGGCCACCTGTCTGTCACTTTAAAGTACCGCCCCCAGCCCTCTAAAGACAGGCTGGGAAGTGAAGTTCATTCTCGGTTTGTCTCAGTGCCCTCTGGTGGAGTCTGGTGGGTCTCCTAAGTGTTTTGCTCTGATTCTCGACTTATTCCGTGATTGTTGTGGAGCTCGTTTTGGGACTCATTTGCTTCGGATTGCCTGCTATTCTTTTAGATGATTTGACTTATTTTCTGCTCTTGTTAACTTGTTTCTGTTGTCTTATCCTTCTCTTCAATTCAATTATTTTTAAAAAGAATTTTGGTTTATTTGTTCTTTTCAAGCCAGGGGTTGACGGTAATCCCCTCCCTAGTGGGGTATTTTCATAATATTTGTTTGAACTTTGAGAGTTAAGCAGATTTAAGACTGGTGTAGGCCAAAGCCTGGTACTGAAGTGGAAGCTAGGCTGCCTTTCAGTGCACCTCCTCTGGGCTGACTGGTGGGAGTCGGGCCCGCATCCCTGGGGGTTTTCAAAGGCCTCACAGCACTTTGGCCATTTTGTGTGAGTAACCACATCATCGTGTGTCAGCCAGGCTTGTTAACCTGGTTCAAGTTTCTGGTTTTATTTAATGCGAGCCAAAGTTAACCGGTGTCGCCGATATAAACGGGGAAAAAAACACACAAAAGGCAAAATGAGAACAACCCTCTTAGGCAAAAACTGCAACCCGGCATGACAATGAAAACAGCTGTCCAGATGTGTTGGGAACAAAATGGCATACAAGTTAGGGGTCAGCCAGGGCTTCTCCTATGAAGTCTTCTGGAGCTTTTTTTTCTTTTCTTTATATTGCTTTTCATGTTTCTTATTTGTATAACTAGGTGCTCGTCATCGGTATGGTTCACCATTTACTTATTAATTATGTGCCACGTGTTTTGTGGGGGGGTCCCCAAGAGATGAGGCCACCTGCCCATCACTGTCAAGAGACCCTGTGAAGGCTGAGGAGACCCACAGTCCCCTGCGGTTCATTGAATGCGCTGACATTGGTGAGTTTCGCCTGTGATTGTTCGTTGCTTTTTTTTGTGAATTTATGGGATTTTGGACTTTCTGGATTTGTGTTTTTGGGACTTGATTGTCTTTGAATGCCTTGTGTTTTCAAGCAACTTCATTTGCCTTTTGTACTCTTCTGAGCTTATTGTTGTCACAGCATTGTTGCTGAGAATCAATCTTTTATTTATCAGGAGCCCATGTTTGCCCTTTTGTGACTTGCCAGTTTGATTAAAGTGGGCATGTGAAGTTATTCTTGGGACTCTTTGTGCTCGGGAACCTCACATTCATGACAGGACGTGCCTGTGGTCTTTGAGATTGTGGTTGGGTTGATAGAAAACCTTGTGTGTGCTGATGATGATGTCCTCCATCAGCCTTAGTCCGGTCCTGCTGCCTCATGGGAATTGTAGTCCCTGCATCAGCACTAGTTTTCAGGTCCCCGCCCCCCCCCCCCCCCCCCCATATAACCCCTCTCCCCCAGTAGAATGAGTGACCTGTACTTTAAGTCGGACCAGTGGCATTTATGAAAACTGAACATTAGTGAATAAGCAGACGTTTTGAAAGGTCATTTTGTATTCTGTGTTATCAATTCTGGTTTTGATTTCATTTTTATTCTGCATAAAGACGAATGAAAAAAAGAATCAAAGACCAGGAGATGAATGGTAGTCAGACTGCCAGACACGGGTCAAAGTCCAAAAAGACAAGAAGCAGAACTCGTTGTCGACAAGATCTCGAAAACCTAAAACAAACACGCAGCACTCTTTGTGTGTAGATATTGAGTGGCCTGTCACGGTGCTCTCTTGATGACATCAGACGCAGCGCCATGTGAAACAGAGTTGGAACAACAAGCGGCGCCCGTTAGCAAATCAAGACAATGTCCCGGTAACACAACGCTGTGACTCAGCAGAAGTCAAAGGGGTCAGGAGATGAAGTGTGGCTAAAAATACCGTGTGAGTGAGGAAGGAAAAGAAATCTTTCAAAGGACCCAAAAATCTGTTTGAATCAAAAACACGTTAAGGAAAACACATAGAAAACCATAGCAAGAGTGAAATCTCTCCAACGCCCAAGTGCATTCGAATGAACCGCAGGGGACTGTGGTTTGCTCCCGCCTTTATAAGGCTAAGGGGCAGTTCCTTGTGGTGACGGGCAGGTGGCCCCGCCTCTGGAACCAAGAAACACAATAAAACGAAATAATCAACAATGTAAATGTTAAAAACAGACAACTGGCTGACACATAACACATGCAGATAATGGCCAATAATTCCTATGAATTTCTTGAAGTCAAAAATGAAAACGAGAAATCCCTGAGCCCGTGTACGCTTAATGCAAGAAAAACGCATTTCACTCCTGATAAAAACTGTTCAAGTGCCGCGCTCAGAACTCTTTTGTCTTTGTGTAATAGTATGATTTTCTGTGATGTTGTATTTATTGACTGTTTCCAGCCATCCATCCATTTTCCAACCCGCTGAATCCAAATACAGGGTCACGGGGGTCTGCTGGAGCCAAACCCAGTCAACACAGGGCACAAGGCAGGAACCAATCCCAGGCAGGGTGCTAACCCACCGCAGGACACACACAAACACACCCACACACTAGGGGACAATTTAGAATCACCAATGCACCTAACCTGCATGTCTTTGGACTGTGGGAGGAAACCCATGCAGACACGGGGAGAACATGCAAACTCCACGCAGGGAGGACCCGGGAAGCGAACCTCAGGTCTCCTTACTGCGAGGCAGCAGTGCTACCCACTGCGCCACCGTGCCGTCCTACAAAATGAAACATGACCTAAAATAAAAACTCTACTCCATCATGACTCTGAGAGGCTAAAAGAACAAACCTCACGGCTGACGGCAGGCGGCATCATCCTTATGGTGGCATTAAGAAAGAAAGAAAGAAAGAAAGAAAGAAAGAAAGAAAGAAAGAAAGAAAGAAAGAAAGAAAGAACATAATCCACATTATACAAACAGGGTTAATTCTCCCTCTACACCAATAAATCTGATTCTAATTAATAAATATAAATAAATAAAGCAATAGCATATAGCGACTTTCAAACTTATCATTATCCTATGCATCGTGTGATGGTTATAGTAAAATAAAAAATAGTATAAAGCGCATAGCATAAAAGAATGTTAAATACTTAAACTAGAAAGAAAGAGAAAGAAAGAAAGAAAGAAAGAAAGGGTGGGCACTGTCCACCTGTGGGTATGCGCACTATGAAAGGCGCTATACTGAAGAAACAACATTGTCATGCTCATGTTAAAACCTTTACATTAAAGGAATCATGAAAGGAAAGCACACACCTGCCCACTTGGAATGACTTCACCATATCAAAGGAAGAAGAACTAAGCGTACTGTCTTCTAGTCTCAACGTGGACCATGAAAGGCACTATATATCAAAGAAAGAAAAAGACACTCGTGGTACTGTCCACTAAGGGTTGTGGGCTCTATGAAAGGTTCTATATTGAAGAGAGAAAGAACGAGGACTTTCCCCATGGGTGTGTCCATTATGAAAGGCACTATATCAAAGGAAAAATGACAGAAATGCATAGTATTGTCCACCTGGGATGCATTCACTATGAAAGGCACTATATCAAGAAAGCCTTCAGGCAGGCAATGGCCCAGTGAGGCCTCTGATTCAAGTGTCAGATGAAGCCGAAGCAGCGATGTCACCCGCTGTGGCCCTAACAGGAGAGCTGTGACTGTGTCATGACATGTAACACATGTGATGGTCAGCCCAGGACGTGGCATGTAGCCCCTTAAATCTCCTCCTTTACATACACTGGCGCCCTCTTCTGTGCCTCAGAGTACTGTAGTCGGATGATCCAGCCAGATAGTTCCAGCTCAGGTGACCTTATCAGATCATAGCACCTGGCCAATGACGTGACCACATACCTGCTACAGTTGATGTCATGGCCTCATTTCAAGTGATGACCCTGCTAGAGACCCCATGACAGCTGACATCCCCTCCAAAGGCAGCACAGAGGATGAGGCACAAGGGGACAATCCAGGTGATATCAAGAAACTTTCTGGGAGTCAAGGAGCTCAAAGCCGATCGAGAGTGGCGGCCATCCGCAAAGTGAAAGCAGATGGGGCCCGGAGTGGGGGGAGGGGGGGGCTGACTCCTGAGCGACCCCCACAGGAGGGGGACAGGGGGACACACAAGGAGACGCAGGCCGGACCCTGAGAGAGCCCCGAGAAAAAAATGAGTAGCAGGTGGGCCACATGGCGCCTTGGCTCGGCTCTCAGGCTCCGCTTGCCAAGCGTCCTTACATGACGCCCCCCGGGGGACTCACAAAAATGGATTTAGCAACTCGCTGAGCAAGCAAAACGAAAAGAAAAATAGGGCAGCCGGCAACTGTAAAGGCAAATTCAGAGAAGTGAAGGAGCGCTCCGAAGAATCCCGAGTTGGCGTCAGAAGCCGGCTGTGCGGTCCAAACCGGAGCTCGGGTTAACCCTTCAGCCGCCTGGAAAGTTGCCGAGCTGCTGATGCTGCTTCGCTTCCTGGACTTGCGGGGGCTGGCGGGCTGCCGGTAGCAACTGGGAGGCCCTCTGTTCCCACATCAGATCCTCGCCTCTCTCCATCTTCACCCGGCTGCCTCTGTCCCATCTAGGAAGTTCAGGCAGTGGGAGTGCAGAAGTGCAGTCAGGCCCAGTTTTGTTCTGTCAGTTGCTCTTCATTTTATATAGTGCCTTTCACATGACAGGCCACTGTCCGGTTGTCTCCGCTGATGACGGAACTGAACATCTCTCTTCGTGGCCATCACCCTGTCTGGTTTTGTTGTGAGCCCTGATGGGAATAACATGTACTGGGACACGGAAAACCAGAAGGAATCTCTTCAGAAATACGGGCAGGAGTCGGAACTAAAAGTCCACCGTGTCTGCTGTCGAATCAGAGTCGGTAACAGGAGGCAGAAATCGTGCAAATCTGAAAGTGGGGGCAGAAAGATAAGGAACCAGGAGAAAAATGGGGGTCCGATATTGAAATTGTAACCACAAAGATCACAAAGCCAAACAAGAAATTCAAATTTACAGTCGGAAACTCAAACTTCAAAACACATGCCAATCCGCAAACCCGGACAACACGGAAGTGTAAGGCCACTGACCTTTATAGCCTGAGACCCAGGGCTTGTGGGGCCGATACCAGCAGCATACTGGCAGTAAATGGCTGTGCTCGGAATGTGTGGGCCATCCCAGACCCGCTGGAATTGGCAAGAGCCCAGGAGGAGGAGCAAGCAGCTGGCACTTCAGGTACTGCCCTGACCAATGACAAAACGTGCAGTGTGTCCCGGACTGTCACTGCATAGCAACTCCTTAGCAACATACACTCAAAATAGCAACACGCAAGAACTTGGGGATGGCCTCACGGGAATACGGGAAATAATTTTAACTCTCTAAAAATGAAAGAATTCCCAAGAATTACGAAGAGAAAGTCATTCTTTGACTCGGAACACACCATAAATGAGATGAAATTTGCAATTTTAACACAACAGAGAAAACAAATGTCATGGAGCTGAAGCACATCAGTCGATCAGTCGCGTCCCTGACGTCAGGCGCCACTCGCGTCCCGTTATCCGAGCCTAGCAGTGACGGTGGTGACATCAACATGGAAAAGGAAAATGGCGTCCAAAAAACGAGGCAAATCATTTTTAACTTGTGGAAAAAAAAAGCCAAGTCTAATTTCCAAAAAAAAAAATTCAAAGTAGAACAAGAAATGTGAAGAAACAGGAAAAATGAAAACAGGACCACAACGGGATCATCAGGGTCAAAACAAGCCACAGACCCAAATCAAAAGTGACGTTAGTTTGGAGGATTTTTAACCCAAACGCTCAGACGCTGAGAACGACACACCGCCATCTTAAATAGGGTGACATGTCCTGGCATGGGCGCTACAGTAATAATAATAACTCTTTATGTTTATATTGCGCTCTTGTCACTACTCAGAGCGCTTTACACAATGAGTGTCACCACTGATGTTCAGCACCCAGCCAGATGAGGCCATTTTTGTGCCAGTGCATTCACCACACGTGAGCTGTTAGGCGGTGAAGGGGTGAGCGATAGTGAGCCATTTAGCAAAGTGACAAGACTTGAGAAATGATGAGGGGAGAACCGACGACCAAACGGAAAAAACACGAGCGTCGATAATCGCAACCGCAGAACAACTGAAAAACCCGCAGGCGGAGGAACTCGAAAATCCGCAACTTGGGTAAGAAAGTGAAATCCTCAATGAGCTTTTATCTCGTGGCGTTGTGACCTCCATGGACACACCCCTAGCAACATGTAAAGCAGTCTGCATACAGCGGCGATCGTGGAAATTACAAACTGGTGAACACAACAGTCCAAGGAAAAGTGAAAACTCTTTAAGTGATTGGAATTTCCAGAAATAAATCAAATCAAATTCACGAGCCTCTAAAACAGGAGTCTGGGCACAGAAATCCAAGGGGTTAAAAAACGTATAAAGAAATAAAAAGAGACCCCCAAACCCTAAGAGCTCGTGCGTTGTAACCCTTTGCTCTTCTGAAGATTTTCTTGCGTGAAGAGTTCAGTCCTGACATTAAATTTCAAAATTGAACCCTGGTGGAGTTTGAATATCTTCACGTCTTTTCACCTGGGCTCATGTTTATCAAGCGCCATAGAGCAGGTAGACGTGAGTGTCGTGGTGCGGCGAGTCGGTGGCACTTGAGAGGCAGGCCTAGGGCCACAAACGAGACCAGGTTTGTTCAAAGTGTGCTAACCGCTCCTCTCCTTCTCCTACTGATCCCCCGACGTGGAATACTTCCTGCTTCCCTTGCCTAGCCACGCCTCCTACCGAGGTCACCTCAATGATTGGACCTCACCTCCTCCTCCTCCTCCCTGGCTCTTAGTAAAGCCCACCTCCTCTGAAGCCATTTATTGAAGCTTTGAGTTGTTTTGCTTTGTATGATATATGATAGATGGGGGGGTCCCGGGTCCCCAAACCTTTTTCTGCCTTCTTTGTGTGTCTTTACAACATTTATCAAGAGTCTCAGAGATGAAAACCGGTCCTGACCGGCTCAAAGATCTCAGAGTGACACCATGTCGGTGCTACTCCTAGGGTTAGGAGAAACAGCAGTGCACCGATTGTCCAAATTTAGGAAACAACTCCAAACTTCAGAAGATGGCGTTCACGCACACATCAGCACATGCATCCCATGAAAGCTGTGGAATGTTCTGGAAGCACCGGACAACAATGTACACTCGTACAAAGATAATCGATTACGCAGAGACTGAATAATATTAGTAGCACACCTCATACGCCATTGACGCGGAGAAGCCACGCGCTGTCAGCTGGAATGAAAGTGCTGGTAACGTAACGTAGAAGATGCACTGGCGATGATTTGGGCCGGTCACAGCCACACACCTCTGAACGCCCTTACAGCGTGTGAGGTAATGCACAGAATACCCAGCGCTCCGTGCAAATCAACGCACACATGAAGATCACGGAGGAACACGCAGAGGTGAATCACAAGCAGTGCCACAGGATCGACACACCGATGGTCCTGGACGCAAAGTGCACCCAAGTGGCCAGCATGCCATCCTAAAGATGGGCGGGGATGGATGGGTGACTGACAGTAAAATGTCACCCAGGGACGCTGAGCTGGGCAGGAGCCTGGGAGGAGTCAAGAGGGCAGGTGGAGACCCCCGTCTTTGGACTCCTCACACCACAAAGATTTGTTTTAAAAGTTGGGTGCAGTATCCAGCCCACCGCCATCTTAACAGACCCCAGACTTCGTAGACACGGGGTGACAACAGCAAGCCATCGCTGATATCAGACGACCAAAGAAACAGCAGGGACGGCGGTCCAAGACAGAACACAACGTGGTGCTGCCCAAACACCTCCAACCTTTTGCTCTGGTACAGAGGGTGCCCCCTTGGCACTTTGGATGTCCACAGGGATTTTAATTTTGTGATTTTTGTTTTGCTTCACTGTAGGTAAAAGCTTTTGTGTCTTTATCTGATGCCATTTTCTTTTCTACAAGTGGCGTCAGTTTGTGGCGTGGTGGCCACAAGTGTTGCTATGTAAAACTTTGGCAGACATGCATGGCACAGGACGTCACCATCTCAGTGGTTTGAAGGTCGGCGCTGGGCACTTTCTAGCGCACGCGTGTTAAAGGTCCTTTTGCTTTGTTCTCTCTTTGATGACTTTGTGATTTGGTCCGTCTGTCTTTCTGGTTACAAACTTTAGTCCATTATTATTCCAAATGCATTTTAATCTTCTGGTCGGTAAACAAACCAAAACTGACTCCCTGCGGTTTGAAGCAAAACAGAAAACACAAGATAGAAACATCGGGCCTCCATGTTACACAAAAGACAAAGCAGCACAAGAGAAAGTCCCGAGAAGAGCAACTGAGCTGAATCAGCACCATGGAGAGCAGCTGAGACCCAAAGACTGAAGGAGCTGAGCCGAAGGGAGAGGAAGAGGGGACCTGATTGAAGGGTTTGAAGTGATGAGGGCAACTGGTGTGGTGGATGCCAGCTGTTACTTCAAGATGTGCTCTTCAACAAGAAACCGTGGACGCAGGTCTAAACTTAAGGACAGATTCTGCACAACGATCAGAAAGGTCTTCTTCACATAAAAGAGAACCACAGACATACAGAATAAGGGACCTGGTAGTGTGGAAGGACTTCAGGAACCTCCAGAAATTGACTTGGTGTGCTGTTAAAGAAACAAGTTGGATAGGATTGGTGAATTAGTTGGGCAGAAATCTGTCAAAAACCCCAAAGAGGGAGGATAACTGACAACCCGCAGCTTGTGAACAAAACGGGCAATAAAGAGTATTATAAATGGAAGATTTACTAACAAAAATAGAACATTAGACAAAATGCTCGAGAGTAAAAAACAGCCAAAGGACCTGCAAACGAGTCCAGGACAGACGGACACAGGTGAGGGTGCACCATATGTGCTCTCATTGTTCTCAACTGGGCTGAACGGGTCGCTGCCTATCAAGAATGCTTAATTTTTTTAAACTAACAGCCTTTGGCTCAGTTTTCATCTTTGGAGGCTCAGGGATTTCCGTGTTGGCAGTTTGTAATTCCAAATCTTACCCACAGAGGTCACTGTGTTCTTAAATTAAGAAGAGGTGACAGTGCAGTATTGTGTTTGTTGTTATGGTGACGAGCAGGGAAATTGTAGTGTGGCCTTATGATGGCCCTGGCCAATAGAGGAGCTCGATAAAGATCAGCTGACAGAAGGCGTGGCCATAGGCAGACATAGGTTTGGTCGTTTGAGTGAGGGAAGTGGACGGCCCTGCTGGCGATGCTACCAGATCAGTACGCTGCATGATGAACCAGACTGTGCTATGAAGTGGAGTCTCACACAAAGCAGAAAGGCTGTAAGGCCTCCAAATACTTCACAAAAGTCTCCACAGGCCAGGCCTCCTTAGGCCTCACCCCAGTGGTCTTAAACCCAGCTCCAGTAGCTCGTCTCAGACCCAAAAGGGATTCTATCTTTAAAAAATAAACTCATGTGTCTCAAAATATGGGACCAAAAGCACGCCAAAGAGGGGGGATGACCCTAAAACCTCAACGTCTATTGAAAAGGGCCAACAGGAATCTGCACAAATCAAGGATTTATCTACAGAGTTGCAAGATACAGTAAAGGCCCAGCACAGCAAGAAGAGGAGCAAGGACTTGCATAAAGAAACAATCCAAAGCAAACACATCCCAATAGAGAGTAGAAAAATGATCAACAAAACCAGTAAAACCTCAAAGAAAACTCGATTTCTCATTTGACTCCATAATACAGGAATGATTCCAACTCCTGAGCCTTCTCAGCATATTTTATAGCCAGAGGGCGGAGCTCAGGAGTGGTGACATCAGGTTAGCTCCATCTCAATGGGCTCCACCCACAAGGAAACCCAAAACAGGTAAATTTAAAGAAACAGTACACAATAATATTATATATATATAATAGAAAATAGACATACTGTATGACACATAATCACTCGAAAACAACAAAAAGACACTGAAATACATAAACATGAGCTTAGGAGCAGGTCAGGACCTTCACTAACCAATCCAGACGAGGCTCACCATAACTCAGCCAGGCCCCAAATACTACTTGCTGGCTTCTGCCAAAACAGGCCCCTAAAATGAGGTGCTGGCAAAAATAACGCAAGATGTCCACAAATCATCCAGAAAGCCCAAAGAGGGAGGATAACCGTCAACCCCCAGCTTGTGAACAAAAAGGACAATGAAGAGTATTATAATAAAAATACAACATTAGACACAATGATCAGGAGAGTTAAAAAACAGCCAAAGGACCTGCAGACGAGTCCATAGCAGACTGACAGACAGACACAGGTGAGGGCGCACCATATTAGTTGTCCTTTTGGATTTCTTGAGAGTTACCAGGCCATGGGGCCACATGTGTTTAGACCTGCACCTTCACAGAAGTGTAGTGAACTGGGCGACACGGCGTGAAGACCACCAGAACCTGCATGTCAGCTGAGAGAGAGAGAAGATGCTCAGCCACCCGCTAGTGAAAAATGGAGACTTAAGAAAAGATCTGTCAACGTAGCACAAGTCAGGCTTACGGCTAGATTTGTTGACTAAGCAGATGTTTTAATCCAAGGGAACTTACAAAATAAGTCAACATAATTGACCAAACATCAGCCAAGGGGACTGTTTAGAAATAAGTGTGACAAGACAAGGGGACAGAAAGAATCACCGCAAGTGAAGAGCTCAGAACAAAATGCCACCTCATTACAATTCATGGACTACACACCTGGCAAAGCCATCTTCAGAAACGAAACAAGCAAGAGGGTCTTCAGACGCTTCATAAGCATTTCAGATGGAGGTGGGCAGCTCATCCCACCAGCCTGGAGCTTCACTTGAAGAGTCAGGACGGAGATTTGACACCACACAGAGGTGCCACTCATCAGCAGCAGGCCTGAGTGTGGACCTCACAAGTGTTTAGGTGCCGAGTGGAGCATCAAGGGTGTGAAGTTCATGTGTCCTGCTTCAGGGAGCCACTGTAGTGGTCTGAAGAGACGAGTGACGGGTGCCCACCTTGGCTAGTTGAGCAGCAGACGTTCCGCTGTGTTTGGTAGCACCTGCCAGCAGAGAGTTGCAGGAGTGCAGATGTGACAAGACCAATGCCTGGAGCAGGAGCTGCGCTCCAAACTCTGATCTCATAGAGAGTGACCAGAACAACATGGACAGTGGAGGACAGCAGGTCATCAGTCACCACCCACTTGGAGGGTGCTAGTGGAGATGAACAGAGATGGGGACCTGAATAGAGAACAAGAAGGTCCATCTCTGTCAGGAGGAGCTGGTGATGGTGCTGCTTCATCTAGTTTGAGAGATCAGTGAGACATGCAGAGATTCTACCTGGCACTGTGTGGTTCTCTGGAGGGACCGACCGGTACAGCTGTGTGGCATTGGCATTGGCACTTGCTGAGGTGATGCACAGAGAAAGAGAGGAGGCCCAGCACTGATCTTTGGGACACCCGATGTTTGCCTGGAGCACCCTTGACATCTCCCCTCGTCAGGACACATAGTAGGATCAGCCCACCTGAGGACAGTCCCAGTGATGCCAAGGTCAGAGAGGTTGGCACTGCTGTCTGCAGGTTTGTGTGGGGATTGTAAAGAGAAAGATAAATTCAGAAGACAATTCACACCCTGGCACTGATGGTAGAGTCGACACTTTTATCGTATCGCGTAGGGTCTAACGTCCGATGCTCTTACATCACTTAAAGGGGCAGGATGTGCTTGTTGGGTAATGGAGAGTGGCAGCTTCTGAAAGATCAGCCCAAACCTCCATTGTCACATTTTCAATCCAAACCCATGCCAGACTAGTGTGGCAGGACAGAAGACCCCGGATTACCCATCCATTTTCCTAACCTGCTTATCCAGGGTAGGGGTGTAGGGCAGCTGGAGCCTGTGCCAGCAATCATAGAGCACAAGGCAGGAACAACACCTGGGCACCATCACATGGCAAACACACACACACACCCTTGAGGCAACTCTGCCTGCACAGGGGGGGAACATCCAAACTCCACCTGGGACTTGAACCAGGGGCCGTCTAACAGCATTACAGACCCCCGGGCAAAGCAGTGCACATACAGAGGTTGGCATGAGGCACCCTGCCCATGCGTTAAGATGGCCCTGCTTGAACCCGTCTCCTTTACTGTGAGGCAGCAGCACAACCCAAGATGGATTCCCACACCTGCCTCTCCCCATCCCTGCCAGTTGTGCCCTTTGAAAGTTCTAGAAGTGCGCCGTGAGGTTAAGCCCCGTTCTCCATGCTTAGCGTGGCAGCGAGGAGGTCACCGGTGCAAACCTGCTTGACACACCGATGCGGACGCCATTTTATACAGGATGGTTAATCATAATTTTATTTATATAGCGCCTTTCCCAAGCTCAAAGCAGCTCACAGCAATTCAACAGGACCTTCACAACGCCAGACACAGATAATGTCGGCATAAACAACTAAATCACAAACAAGGCCATTAAAATACGCCTAATGTACTGCAGTTCAAACGATGAGATGAAGCAGATTTACGTGTAACAAGCGCCTTTGCTGCCAATAGCAGTTAAGTGTTTCAAATTTGCAAAATTGTTTTATGAAAAATCGCGCACTGCCATAAACTCACAAGCGTACAGAATTTTAAATTTGCAGAAAGTCAGCGTATTTGCATAGCAAAGCGGCGAGTTCTTCCTAACGACCTCTGTGTGTCTGCACTGTGACAGTCCTCGTGATGTTAGCTAATGACTGTGAGCGCGTTGTGAAGGCTTTGTGGGCTTTCATGGAAGTTCTTTTAGAGATGCTGGACAAACCGCAGCACACCCGACCTTCTCTTCTGCAGTGGACGACGCGCGTCACTCCCTGTAAACGCAGGATTATTCAAATCACATTTCTTATGTTTTAGTGTCAGGAAGTTAGAAGTGTTGATCTTAGTGTCACACAGGTAAATAAATGAACAACATCAGAACAATCTGAACCATCACTCAGTCCCTTAAAGCCCACCAGTGCTGTTCACGTGACTCCTCCAGAATAACATCAAGTCCATCCATCCATTTTCCAACCCGCTGAATCTGAACACAGGGTCACAGGGGTCTGCTGGAGCCAATCCCAGCCAACACAGGGCACAAGGCAGGAACCAATCCCGGGCAGGGTGCCAACCCACCACAGGACACACACAAACACACCCACCCACACACCAAGGCCAATTTAGAATCACCAATCCACCTAACTTGCATGTCTTTGGACTGTGAGAGGAAACCCACACAGACACGGGGAGAACATGCAAACTCCACGCAGGGAGGACCCGGGAAGTGAACCCAGGTCTCCTAACTGCGAGGCAGCAGTGCTACCCACTGTGCCACCCTAACATCAAGTCAAGTTTTGAAAGTCCACCACTCTAGCTGGTCACTTATTCCATGTGTCTGTGCATGAAGAAAGACTAATGTTTGTGTGAAATGTCCCCTTAGCAAGTGTCCACCTGTGTCCCCGTGTTCTGGATGAACTCATTTTAAAGTCACCATCTCGATCCACTGGACTAATTCCCTTCATCATTTTAAATACTCCAGTCAGGTCTCCTCTTCATCTCTGTAGAGGCTCAGCTCTTTTACTCTTTTCTCATAACTCACCCCCTGTAGCCCCCCATAATCAGCCTTGTCACTCTTCTCTGGACCATCTCACGTACTGCTATGTCTTTATGGAGACCAAAACTGCACTCAGGACTCCAGATGAGGCCTCACCAGTGTGTTATAAAGCTTGAGCAGAACCTCCTGGGACTTGTACTCCACACATCAAGGCGCTATATAACCTGATGTTCTGTTAGCCTTCTTAATGGCTTCTGAACACTGCCTGGCAGCTGATAGCGTCGAGACCACTACGACTCCTAAATCCTTCTCAGAAGGTGGACTCCCATTGTGTATTCAAACCTCACATTTATTGGCAACTGCAACAAATCTGCTCAAGTTTGTCACAGGGATGCCATAGGAGAGCCATTTTGGATTCCCAAAGGACCCCTCCACATGAATCTTCCAGAAAGAGCCTTTCTGTATTCAGACCTGTAACAGACCCCAGAGTGTTAATAACCATGACTAGATGACAACAGATTGGTGGCTCCTGATTTTAACAGCTGCACACGTCCAGTAACTCAGACTCAGTTCAGCTTTTCTTGCTCTGTCCGTGTCCAGCTAGGTAGCCTACCAAACAGTCAAGATTTCCGTTTTTTTCTTCATATCAGGAAGTTCTTCAAAGCACAAAGTTCTACCTTCATGTGCTGAGGTCCCATCAAGCAATGGCTCTCCACACACCCACCAATCCCTTTGGGATTAATAAAGTATCTATCTATCTATCTATCTATCTATCTATCTATCTATCTATCTATCTATCTATCTATCTATCTATCTATCTATCATATAGTGCCTTTCACTCTATCTATCTATCATATAGTGCCTTTCACTCTATCTATCTATCTATCTATCTATCTATCTATCTATCTATCTATCTATCTATCTATCTATCACTAAAGGACCGTAAGGTGCCAATAAAGCACGCACATTTTTAAGAGTGTAGCTGACTTGTAAAGTATATTTAGCGTGAAGTTAATTACAGGACGTCATTTAAAGCCCAATGAATCGGCTCCATTTGACGTTAATGATAACAGAATTCGAATTGTTGAATGCGTTCATTTAGCGAGGCGACCAGCACGCCGCCCGCTTTTTGCTCCTGCCAGTTTTTTTAGTGCTCAGCTCAGCTGCCAGTCATGTAACAGTTAAATGAGGGCCATTTTTAGAATAAGAAGCAATAATCCGAAATAACATAAAAATACAATTACTACGAGAAGCCGCTGAGCGAATGACGTCACTTGTGATCCAACGGCACCTGCACGGACAGACAGACAGCTGAACGGAAAGAAGGCTCGGAAGGTCAGGACGCCGCCGCCGCCGCCTTGGCCACGGGACCAGCGCGCCCGACAGGCCAGAGCACGTGCAGCCGAAGCCGAGCCGCCGTCTCCCCGGGGTGTGCTGACTACCGGCATTTTCATTTCTAGGAAGCGCGGAGCGCGCACGGAGGATTCGAGGCTGCTGCGAAAACGACCGACCGAGCGAGCGAGCGAGTCCACTAAATGGTTAAAAAGCGAAACGCGCCTCGGCCAGCAAACCCATCCGCCACCCCCGTCCACTCCGCTTCACGACCCGACCTGCTGCTGGTCGGCCGGCGTTACGAAACGTGTCGGAGCGAAGCCACGTGAGCCGCCGCGTGCACGCGCGCATGTCCAGGGCAGGTCGCGCCGCGCATGAATAACGGTATTGTGTACGGAAGCGAGACCCCTGAAGCCCCCCGATCAGGGCACACGAGGGATTGGCGCTTGGCGTGCCCTCCTTTCTGGTCAATGTGCCCTTTATGCGCTGTTCAGGTATTTAGAAGGGCCGCCCGTCAGGTTTATTGAGTGGCAAATGGCGAACGCGGTATAAGAATACCAAAATAACGAGACCACATACTGGCACAGCTTAATGCCTACAAGATTACACTGTTTTGTGTGCCATTAAAACGTATCAATAATTCACCAAAGAAACATTGTGATTGTACCTGACACAATGTGGGCACCCTCATCCAATTCACAGGGCAGAAGTGCCATTTCATCACATTAGGCCTCTGTATGAGTTTTGCCAGCCGAACACACCCCTGTCTACAGCAAAGGTCAAAGGTTGATACTTCATGGCCACTCTAATGAGTTAAATTATGCCAGATGTTAGCATAAACGTTTTGTGCGAATCTGTAATGCGCTGTTGACTACAACAGCCTGTTTAACAAAGACATTCGGTGCCACTTGTGCCCAGTGCATTGCCAACGGCACAATGACATAATGACAACTCTTACTTCTTATTCTGTTCTCTGTTCTGTGTGATGAATGCCGAGGACTTTTAATCCGTTTGACGTGTTTGGGGCCTTCAGATGATCTTAAGATGCTTAAAGACGACTCCATTTTCTGCGTTCTGATTGGTGCACACGTCTGAGCGCTTTGAGTAGTGAGAAAAGCGCTATATAAATGTAAAGAATTATTATTATTATTAAGTGACTCTCGACTGTTATGCAGATGAGCTGAACTTTCTTACGATGGTCGTCCTGCCACAGAGAACGCCGCCCTTTGTGTGACGAGGCTCCTTCAGGTTTGTTGTAACAGACGATGCCCATCTGGGGTTCATTAGTAACGAGGACTCTCGACTGTTCTTTAACTACACAAATGACACGGGCCACTCTTATTGTCACAAATGTCAGACAACAGGGACTCTGGAGTAAATCTGCCCAGCACGATGTGCCATGGGTACACTGGTCAAATCTACCAGCAGGCCTGGCACACTCCCATATGTACAGCAGCAGCACTCTGAGGCCTCAAGTCATGTCCTGCCACTTTAACATCCAGTTTTGTGTGCTCAAATGCCAAGGCGTCACCCTGGCCCTCCAGATCACATCAGCAGGGTCCGACGGGGTGTGCATTGAGATGAACATATGACTGAGAGGGACAGGTCATGACTGTCACAACACGCGGCATAATGTCACATGACCATGACTTTACACTCTGTGCTACATTGTTACGTTAAGCCACGTCACGTCATGTAACACTGCGTTACGCCGTGTCACCTCGGGTTATGTTCTGGCGTGTCACGTCACAGGATGTTCTGTAACATCGCGTCACATCAGATGGCATGCCGTGTCGTATCATGTCACATTCTAGGCTCTTATTCTTAAGGGTTCTTCTTACTTGCACATGCCGACCAGTGCCATCATTAGAGAGGACTAACTCCCTGCCCTTGAAATGTCAGTGCCCCTTAGCTGAGCAGTCTCGCCACCTCATACAGCATTTGCCAAATGTGGAAACAGGAGATAATAAGAGGACCACCTAAATATTCCACCCGCCCATCTTTCCATTTTCCACCCCATTTGCCCAGTTCAAGGTTGCCTATCTTGGCGGTGCGGGTGCACAGACTCCACATTCTGTTTTTGTTTTATTTGCATGGCATGTCAGGTTACGTTACGTTCGCTCAAATCTCTTCTGGCCCGTTCTTTGGCTTCTCTTTACTTTCCCTTTTCTGTGCCCTCTTTGTTTATTTGAGTTGGTTCTTTTTCACGTATTTCTTGTAATTTTGTATTTTTTCTTAATATTGTTCTGTTTATTTATTATTAAATATCTCTGTTTTGTGGGTGGAGCCCCAGGAGGCGGGGCCACCCTGATGTCACCACTGAAGGCCCGCCCTCAGCCTGTGCACATAGTGGGGCCTTCAGTGGCTCGTGGATGTCTGGAATGTGTGGCTGAGACAGAAATTAGCAGGCAATGCGAGGACACCAGGCAATGTCACATCAGGCCACCTTGTCATGAGGGACGGGCCAAGGCCAGCATGGAATCGACAGGAATAGCCAGGACACCGAAGATGAGGGCGAATCCAAAGAGAAGTCAAAAACCAAAATGAAACCAAGCGTGAGGCCGGCATGACAAAGAAACGAAATGGTGGAGTTTATCACGGGGGGATGACGCTGCTGAATGTTACTGAGGTGGCTCATTTATAGCCGAACTTCAGCATACGCCATTGACGAGCTACCAGCAGCCATGTGACGTGACATAAACAACTCACAATGGTGACAAAATAAAACTATCCAAGTAAATACAAAACCCCACAAAACGGATTCCTCAAAACAAAAGCAGGTCTCATCAGGCACATCAGAGGCGCGGAGCGACGCTCACTCATGGCACGCGTGTCGTTTCTTTTGAGTTTGGGGCTCCTTGGTTTCGCGCTTTTGCTCTTCCTTTATTTTTATAAATTTCACTCCACATTGATGAAGTCTCCTCACTGGACTCATCTCTTCGGCCGGGGGTCTCAAAGAGGCCGCGTTTGTACATTTTGAACGTCGGAGGCCAGGCCCTGTTTTAGGCCCCTGTTGGCCAAAGCCGACCAGTCGAGTTTCGGGTCAGGCCCTTTAGGACAGGCGTGGTTTGTGGGTCATTTAGTGGTCTCACACCATGACATTATACATATAACACCATGCTATGTCACATCACATCACATTGTCATGCTATGTCACATCACATCACATTGTCATGCTATGTCACATTGTGCCATATGAAAACACATTACATGAGGTTACAGCCGTGGCCGGTCTGGTGTCGGATGTAGTGGCAGTCTTGTGGGAGTAAAGGACTGATGCAGCTGATGAAGAGGATGTACCAGACAATGGGCTAGTGGGGTCCTGCTGGGGACACTAGGAGGGACAGCATGGCTTTATGCCCATATCAGTCCATTCAGAGAAAGCCGCCACCCCACAATGCATTACAAACTGAAGAGTGACCCCCCCCCCAAGGTGAGGGTGCAGCACGGGGGGGGGGGGCTTCAAACTCCTCATTTCAATGTGGCCGTGTCACTGTCGTCACTGGGCTTTAGTAGATGTGCAGGTGGGCATGGTGCCGCTTTGCTAATTATCAGTTAGGGGTTCCTCCTCAGCACCGTTTTGTGGAGGTAAGGGGGTGTGCCCCAACCCCCCCCCCCCCAATCTTCCATTCTCAAAGGACCCCACTGTGGAGGGCACCACGGGATAGCCAGATATCAGCTGAGTCGGGCTCAACATTGAATGGCTGAAGCCCACCAGCCTGCTGCACTTTCTCAATTTAACATCAGCCAGTATGAGGCGCCACACCTGCCATCACCACTTCCTGACCACTAGATGTCACTGTGGACTGAGTCCCAATCCTGAGTTAACAGGAAAGGTGGGTCTGTGGCTTCATGGAGGGCACTGGGTATTGAGGAGGAGAGAAGGGTCCCACCTGACAGAGGACATGCAGGCTGTGCCCAGTGGAGTCGGGGGATTTTGGTTTTGTTCATTGTGTTCTCCCTTTGCTCCTCCCTTATTAATCTGATCTCTTAGACCTTTTGTCTTTGTATTCCCGTTTGGAGCAGCCCCTAGGAGGTGCTCCTCGTACAGTACTTGTAGCTCAGTGCTGCCCATTGGCAGTGCCACAGGGGCTCATGTTGTCATCTGTGGGGTCTTCATCCAGCCGCTAGTGAATTCAGCACACCTGGCCGGGTGACTCTTCTGATTTTATACCTCAGAGCTGCTGTGAAGAAACGCAGCATTCAGTCTCAGAACATTCTGGCACGCTGACCACTGACCACCAGAGAGCACCACAGGAGTCTCAGCCAGCAGCCAAGCAGTAGCCAACAAGAGCTGCTGATGTTCTGCCAGGTGTCTCTGAAGGAATGACATGAAGAATTCTGTATCTGTGCCCTTGTGGGTCCAGAGTCTCAGGTTCAATTCACGTGACCCTCTCTGTATGCAGTCTGTGTGTTCTCCCCGGGTCCACTTGGGTTTTCCCGATTATCCTCCCACATCCCAAAGAAACGCAGGTGGAGTGAACTGGCAATTCCCAATGAAGCTCACATGAGGTAGTGTGTGCCACCCATGATGCACTGGCATCCCTGCCCAAGGTGGTTCCTGCCTTTCACTCTGAAATGCCAGGATGAGATGTGGCTCCCTGTGTCCCTAAATTGGATAAGAACTTCAGAAGATGAGAGAATACCCAGCCTCAAGACCACCCAGAAACATCAAAGCCTGGCACACTGTGCCACTGGGCACTGCTTCAATTTACTCATCTGTATGCTTATCCATTTTAAAAGCCTGGTGTGCCAGGGGCTGCCATTCGCCTTTTAGAAGATTGTCACCTTTCCAGGGTGGACTGGCACCCCCCCCCCGCCCCCCCCCCCCCCACCCTTATTAATACACACACAGCAAGTGGACGCCGGCCTCATTTTCACACTCACTTCACACCTTTCAGTCATTTCATTCCTTTCCAAGTGTTTGGGCAGCAGAGCCCACTTCCTGGAAGTCACACCCTCACCCACCCCGGAGGATTTCCGACTTCCATACCTAGGAGGGAGGAGAAGAGAGCAGCGATTGTACTCGTGGAAAATACCAAAGAAATAGCGAGGGGGTGTGTGTAAAAAATCCCCGAATTATTATTAATACAAAAAGATAATAATCAGCACCCCAGAAATAACGTGCGATGTCCCGCACGAAAGCGGAGCGGGCGATACGCGCAGGGCCTTTCACTGTTTTGGTGCCCCCTAGTGGCCACTCTGTACACCCACACCTCAGCCCTTAACGCCGGCCACAGCTGAGTGACCTCCGGACCTCACAAGCCATCTCAGCACTTCATTCGGCTGCTTTTTCGGGGGGGGGGGGGGGGGGGGTTTGGCCGGTTCCAGCAGCACGAACCCGTACGCGTTCACACCGGCAGCCTCATGAAACAGACGGGGGGTAAAAGGACACAAGCAGCGAGATCGTAGAATTTAAGACAACAGTTTAAGAGCTTGAGTCCCGTGTGCGCGACCCCATCACTTGAACTTACAAAAGAGAAAATGAAAGTCAACGAACGGGCGGCTGTGTTCATGCCACTCGACCGATTCTGTCCCGAAGTGAAATCTCCATCCTGAAATCGACCACATGCGCTGGGGTGTTGCGGGAGACCGAAGCCCAAACCCGACAGCAGACACGAACCAGCAGTGGACTCGGCGCCGGTTTCAGAGGCGTCTTTGGGGGAGTCCCGGTTGACTTTTATTATCCCAATGGGAAATTTGTTTGCAGCGAGAAAGTGGAAAAGCCTAAGCTTTGAGTACTGAGAAAAGCGCTATATAAATGTAATGAATTATTATTATTATTAAGGCGCAGCTACAACAGGTACAAGAAAGTCAAGGGTGCTGGAGCCGTGATGCCACAGCACTAACAACTGCACCACCGTGCCGCTCCGTGTTCACTTTGAAACGCTAACGCGCCCCTTCGGGTCGAACTGCACGCAGCTCTGAGTATCTTGTGCACGAACATAAAAGAAATCAAACCTCACATTACACAAAACTATGTGGCCAACGAGGGGCTGAGGGTGCAATGACTTGGGTTTTATTCACGGTCAGTTTCTGTGAAACGTGTAGGGTCTGTCCCGAGCCTGGAGCCCACTTTAGTCAGACCAGCCACTAAGCAGGTACGATGGTGCCGTCGACACACCGGAGCTGGCCGGGTGTTACATAAGCAACGAAATAAGTGGAGACAGCCCGGCACCTCCCGTCCCCCAGAGTTGGCTCCTGCATTTCGAGCCGTGCAGCCAGAATCGGCTGCGGTCCCCTCCCCGGCCCAGATGTAGCGTTTAAAGCGGGTGTCCCCTGCACGACTCGCGGGTGGCTAACTCGGCTCAGTGCTTGCACTTTTTCTTTCTGCAAGTCTTTGGCATCAAAGTTATAAGAAAAAAAAGAACGCGACGCGCACGCAGGCGCAGCCCACCTGACACACACTGCGGACGGCACCTGGCTCGGCGGTCTCTCCTTCACGGGGTCCCGGCGCTTCTCCTCATGCTCGTCGCTCGCGCGCTCGTTCGCCTCTTCCTCCTTCTTTCCTCCGCTCTCTCTCTCTCTCTCTCTCTCTCTCTCTCTCTCTCTCTCTCTCTCTCTCTCTCTCTCTCTCTCTCTCTCTCTCTGGCCTCAGGAAGTGGGCTGTAAAAGCTGCGAGCTCAACGTGCGACCACTCAGACTGACTGCCGCTTCGCTTCCCGGTTCGCTGTACTCGCTTGGAGCGCCGCCAGATTGGGGTTTGGGGGGGGGGGGGGGGGGGGGGGGGCGCCCATTTGAGCCCGAAGGTCAGCGCGACGCGGCGCTATTTTTACACACAGGCATCATCTGCCAGTTTGCGTGGCACACAAGACGCCAGGGTGGCAGAGTCGTACAGGGAGGGGGCACTTTGAAGCCCGGGAGTCTAAACTGATTTTTTATTCGGATTTCTAATCGGGCCTCATAGGATTTTCTGGTCCGTCTTTCCAGATTTGTCTGCCGCGTCGCCCCCTGCACCCCAATGGAGATACGCCCCCCAATTGGATTTTATATATGAATGCGCCCGAAACCTCAAGTGGGACCCCCAATCTCCTTAATTATGTTGTTCCTTTGCTAAGAATTTTTCAAGTGACATCCTGATCATCCGTTTTAATTTTTAAATGGGCGTGTGGGGTGTTATCTGTGCAGATGCCATCTCTTATCAGGGCATCGGCTGTAGGAAATAGCCATGCCAATTATCCCTGGCACATTGAGAAAATAATGTTTTTCCAGACCCAATACAATTTTTGTAACAAACCAAAAAAATCTCCAGTGCCATTAGACAGTGAACTGAAGCGGCGGACGATGTGGCAGACTGGCATCCAGTCTGGGTTTGGTTCCTGGCATGCCGATTGAAGAGGGTCAGTATATTGAAACTGCGTGGCAGTGATGTCGGGTTTGCTTAAGCCCCTGATCTTTCTGTTTTTATTACTTCATCTTGGTGTATAAACTCACAGATACCCCATGGGGCCACCCAGCTATATCTACACGCTAAACATCCCGAGGGGGTCTGTGCCCTGCTCTGCACAGGTATATACATTGTGAACAGTAGGGGGCATTGCAGCGCCCAAAACCTCAGACACCACCACACAAACACGAGTCCCGGGTTCAAGTAAGTGATTTATTAACACCGTCACAATGCCTCTTCCAATACACACAATTCCTCTTTTTCCTCTCCTCCCGGTGACTTTTGTCCTCCTTCATTGCGACTCTGATTCTCCTGGATGTGGCAGGGTGGTTCCTTTAATCTTAGACCTGGGAGCCTGGCACAGCCATATGGAGGTTCTTCCTTGTCAATCAGAAGTCCCAAAAACCATGGAGCACAGCTTCTAGCAGCACCAGGGCTTCTCTACAGCACTACAAGTCCCAGCATGCCCTGTGGGTGTCCACCGGTGTACCTGACCCCACCTATCAGTTTGGGGGGCATATAGCTTGAACAATTCATCTCCCCCCTGTCCTTTCTTCAAGCTGGTTTCCCATCCAGGTAGTGTTCCTCCATCTAATCCTGCTGGGATGCCAGCATACCCACTCTTTGGATGGCATCCTATGCCCAGGGAACCTCCTGCCACTTTTCATGCCTATTTGTCACCTGGGCCAGGTATGGGGAGGGAGTCTGCTCTGGCAGTGATACCAGTCCCTGCCTGCCATCCATTACATTGTATATGAACACAAGGGAGACCCCCGATTTAATATTCATGAGCACGCATGAAACCTCAAGGGGGGCACTCGTCAAATTTAAAGGCGCATTTCAGTGTGTTTAACACCCATAAAGAAGGTCAAGGCCCCATTACGATCAAAACTTACAAAGACCCCTGCTGCTTGGCCTAAAGGTGGGGGGGGGGGGGTTGCTGACATTTTCCTTTGTGAGGGTCTTCACTTCATTTTGCATTTTTAACATTTTGTTGCCTCAAACACTTCACTTAAAATGAATAAAGTTGAGTTTGTGACTGGCGTCCTGTCCCGGGACTGTTCCTGCCAAGGGCCCAGTGCATGCTGGGATGGGGTACCTGCTTCTCCACGACCCTCCTCAGGATGAAGGGAGGTTTAGAAAAAGGAGAGTCAGGTGGGTATTTACAGAATGAGTTTGACATTTCAAACGACGACTGAAGTGCCCCCAAAGTGAGCCCCAGTAGTAGCTCAGAGGGTCTCACAGCACAAGGCTGGAACCAACAAGAAAAGAGCAGATTGAAGGCCTCAGCGTCGGCCCCTCCGCGTTCAGCAGGTGGTCCTCTTCGGGCCGCTTGCTCATCTCCTTTAATTTATTTGCCACATTCTTCTTTGCCAACTTCTGTTTTCTTTCTGTTGTCCAAATGTCCCCTTGTAGGGTTGTCCTGTACCCCCTGCCACTGCGGCCCCCAGATGACCACAGCAGCTTCTCCTTCACTCTCATGTGATTTTGGAGAGTTCAAAGCCATCTTCATCAGTCTTATGTTCAGGGGGCTCTCCATGTCCTTCATGGACTTTGAGTGCCAACTTGAGCTGTGCCACCTCACAATGCCATGCAGAGTTTTAGAGGTAAACCAGCACATCTGAGATGTAAAGTTTGATTGCAGTGTATCATGAAACCCTAACTGATGGCTGACCCTGTAAAACGGCTCACTAGCTGTCCCCCTGCTTGCCACCGACCCTTCACCTTCCCAGACCCCAATCTCCCAAAATAAAGACATTAGTTAAGCCTGAGTGTTGGTGGGCACAAGAAGTGCCACCTTGGTCTCCTCTTTCTCTTCCCACATTTGTCCTCCTTCATGTCCCCATCCCGTCCACTGGTGCCCTGCCCTGGTTAATTTGGACGGCTGGGTGTGTTGGTGGACCCCTCTGACTGCACCACCAGAGGATATTCAGAGACCACCATTACAGCGGACTCACAGGCCCCTTTGGCTCGCCACATTGCTCTTGACCCCATTTGCAGGACTGGAATCGGACACAAGTGGGCGCTATTTCTCATTCATTTGCCCCGCCCCCTAGCCCCACCTTTTGTTATGGCCCCGCCCACCAGTGCCCATTGCAGTGCAATGCTATTTTTACTCAGAAAGGCAAAGCCCACAATGGGGAGGGAAGCTGGCAAAACCCTGGCACAAAGAGCTCAACTGTGAATTTATTTTTTATAATTTATTACACTAAATGAGAAAAATGCAAAAGTAAACTAAACATTTATAAAGTGAAAATAAAATTTAAAAGGCCCAAATGGAGTGACTGAGGGGTTAAAACAAATAAGAGAAAATCAAGAAAAATGAAAAATACAACAAAACATAGACAGGCAGGGAAAGTAAAACTGGGACCCCCATGTGGTGACGAAGCCCACCTTTGTGACGGCCGTGGTTTGAGCGCCCGGTGTGTGTTTTTGTGCCGTCTTGTCTCGCCCAGTTGTCTCGTGGTTCTGCTCTTGTTTGCGTTTTTGCCCGTTGTTGAGATGTGCCCATTTTGGACGGGGCTGCCATGCCCTCCTGCCACTCTCTGAGCTTCCTCATGGATTGTCATTTATATTTTTGCCTCATGGTAGCCGCCATCTTTTACAGTGTCTTGGATTATGCTGTGATGAAGCTGGTATCGTGGGCCTTTGTGGGGGCACCTGGTCAGTGCCAGGGTCAGTGCCTGCTCAGTGTGCTGACATTTTTTGCTGTTGTTTTTGTCGTCTGCTCCGCTGGCCCCTCGTGAGCTCGCCGTTGGTTTCTCACAATCGTTCTTCACGTAGTGAACACCAAGCCGAGGTGCCTTACCGGTGTTGTCCTTTGATGTGTCTTCACTCGGGGACTCGGCCCGATGGCCTTCTTGGCCTGAAGTTCAGTACTTAGCCTCCAGGGGGGGCTGCTGCCCATTTACTGTCACGTTTGATTTTTCTTTACGGTTCGAGGACTGAAGCTCCGACAGGTGGATGTTCAGCTTTGTCATCTCGTAGACGTGATGTTCTGATCCCACTGCTGCCTCCAGTTACTGGTCCAGCTCAGTGTCCGTGAAGTCAACACTCAAGGGCAGTGGGGAGCGATGAGCAGGAGAAGAGCCATTCTCTTCCTCAGTGTGGCCTTGTGGGTGAACACCAGACCACCCATCCCAAGGCTGCCAGTCCAATCTGGTTAAAGTAAGACTCATAACCCACCAAGGCCTCCATGCAAACCTGCTTGGAATCGACTGTGGTGTGCTGGAGAGGCGCTATATAGCACAACACAGCCTTCGAGTGGTCAATAGTTTATTATCAATTATGTTTCGTACATTTGGAGAATTGTCCATTCGTGTAGAAACCGTGAGGTGTTGTGAAGATCGATGTCTCAGAACTGTGTTGGGATTTCAGAAGGCACTATAAGAGCATCCTGGGGGAGCTCAGGTGAACCCCCGGCTAATCCAGGTTGGTGTTCTTCTCCAGCCTTCCCAGCATGCTGAGCTCCTGTCTTGACCCCGTGGTAATTGGCAGCACTGGCCTAGCCGTTCTGGTCATTTCACCTTCGGGGGGCCATGGACAGCATCGTCTGTAGAGTGTGATGGACGACCGGCTATGAACTCCGGTCGCCACCCCCAGGCCGCTAGGAGGAGCCCTCCAGACAGCATATTTGTGCCCCGAGTTCCAGCAGGGCCTCATGGACTTTGTAGTGTTGTGACACAGCCCTGCTGGATACCTTGGGGGCCGCCAGGAGTCGCTGTAAGGGGGCTAGTGGGCTCTTGCATGCCCTATAACCCGGGAGTGCGTCACAGTCACGTGACTGGAGGAAGCGAAGTGCTCCCGGGATGAAAAGGACTGTTTACCCTGACCCGGAAGGGATAAGGACTTGGGGGTTTGGCCAGGAGCCACTTCCGGGTCAGGGGCTATAAAAGGACTCTGGGTACGCCCAGACATTTGAGCTGAGCTGGGAGGAAGGTGGGCGAAGTGTCTGGGAGTGTGGAGGATTGATTATTTGTTTATTATTGAGTATTGTGGAGAGGAGGGTGCTTGGTGCACATTATTATTATATAATAAATAATAATTGGACTTTTACCTGCTGTCTGACGTCTAGTCTGAGGGTTCAAGGGGTCACGGAGACCTCTATCTGTCACAAGAGCCTGTCACGGGGTGTCCGGCAGAAATGTCACTCGCCCATCACGGGTCACACCTGTGCTCGTCCATTTACAGCGGTGCAGCCATCACGGACCCCTGAGAGCACAGGACATCTGAGAACCTCCAGGGCTGAGCTGCGTGATGGCGACAGCCTTTGCTTGGTGGGCACTTATGAGTCTTTGGTCTCCAATACAAATGACATGTAAATGGAGACGCGCTACAGGCCGGGCACTCCTGGTGATCATTCTAACTGAGCTTCACTGTGGGCATCCACTCACCTGCTGTCTTGTGATGAGCCAGCACGGCCAGTTTGGACCCTTTGAGTTCCCCTCCCTGTCCATCCTGCTATTAGATTTACACCTCGTCCTGGGCTTAGCTGTGGGCAGTCCTGGTGTGAACACTGGGATGCTATGCCAGCGTTCATTAAGCTCAATTTTAGGAAGGTTCAGGTGCCCAAGTCTTCCAGAAGTGGCCATGGCTTTTATTGAAATTCAGTGACTGAGCCCCTAAATCCACCAGCTTACTACTGCACTGTGCTCACTCCCCGATGATATGCTGTTAGAAATGATGGGGTGCCTGCTAGTGTCAGATGGCACCTATATGGGTGAGGACAGCTGCTGGTGCCTATGCAGTTCCCCAGTTTCTTTAATTTGATACCCTATGAGTGAGGCAGGCCCCCTAGTGGTCACACAGACCTAACCTCTCGCTGTTTTCTTTCTAGAACTTTCCTCCTCTCCAGTTCCGCTCTGTGCCCTTCACCATCACTTTAGTCGACTGCTCCGCTTGCCTTGCTGAGCTTTTCCCTGTTTGCTGGCGCCCTCTGCTGTCCATCAATGCTGTTTACACTTTTCCTGTCATTGTGCCCGTTGGTTTGAACTTCTCTGCAGGTTCCTTCTGGTTGTTCTCTGAAATGTCCGCCACTGTGACCAGAGTTTTATAAAATAAAGATCAGCTGACTGATCACTTGTGGAGGTAGCAGGTTCACCACCTGGCATGCTGCCTCTTTTGGCTGGCACCTGAGCAATATGCCATTACTATGTTGCAGGCCTTTAATTTTGTTATAATTTTGTCATTGAAAGGCACTATATGAAATACCAGTTAATGGATGGTGAGGTCTGTTGTTTAACGAAATAAAGGCACTATATAAACTACTGATTGATGCCCGGTGATACATGTTGGTCATTTTGCAGTTACCATCACGCTTATAAGCCACTTGAACGTCTGCTCCAGCCCGTCGTATTTCATCCTCACTGATTGGCATCTCCACTTACTTCACCTGTGCCATCTACCCTGGCTGGTTTGTTGGCCACCACTAACCTGGTCAGCCGAATGAACACAGGTGCTTTGTCACCAGGGCACACTATGGGCACAGCAGTTAGTTGGCAGTGCAATTAAATACCAGAAGAAATCCATCCAATCAATCAAAACATCCAGAAAAGGGCAGAGCAACTGGAGAGAACAGAAGAACAAAAGGCTGGAAGTCTTCAGACCACTTTATTGTGCTGCACATTTCATTTTCCCCTCCTCGAACCGCCACCTTATCGTGGTGGAGGGGTTTGCGTGTCCCAATGATCCTAGGAGCTCTGTTGTCCGGGGCTTTATGCCCCTGGTAGGGCCACCCAAGGCAAACTGGTCCTAGGTGAGGGATGAGACAAAGTGCGGTTCATCAAAATCTCCATGATGAATACAAAATTTGGACGGCGTTTTCCCTCGCCCGGACGCGGGTCACCGGGGCCCCCCTCTGGAGCCAGGCCTGGAGGTGGGGCTTGATGGCGAGCGCCTGGTGGCCGGGCCTGCACCCATGGGGCTCGGCTGGGCACAGCCCGAATAGGCAACGTGGGTCCCCCTTCCCATGGGCTCACCACCTATGGGAGGGGCCAAGGAGGTCGGGTGCAGTGTGAGTTGGGTGGTGGCCGAAGGCGGGGACCTTGGCGGTCTGATCCTCAGCTACAGAAGCTGGCTCTTGGGACGTAGAATGTCACCTCTCTGAAGGGGAAGGAGCCTGAGCTAGTGCGTGAGGTTGAGAGGTTCCGGCTAGATATAGTCGGACTCACCTCGACGCACAGCTTGGACTCTGGAACCAATCTCCTTGAGAGGGGCTGGACTCTGTACCACTCTGGAGTTGCCCCCGGTGAGAGGCGCCAAGCGGGTGTGGGTATACTTATTGCCCCCCGACTTGGAGCCTGTACATTGGGGTTTACCCCGGTGGACGAGAGGGTAGCCTCCCTCCGCCTTCGGGTCCTAACTGTTGTTTGTGCGTATGCACCGAACAGCAGTTCAGAGTACCCACCCTTTTTGGAGTCCCTGGAGGGGGTGCTAGAGGACATACCTTCTGGGGACTCCCTCGTTCTGCTGGGGGACTTCAATGCTCACGTGGGCAATGACAGTGAGACCTGGAAGGGCGTGATTGGGAAGAATGACCCCCCCGATCTGAACCCGAGCGGTGTTTTGTTATTGGACTTCTGTGCTCGTCACGGATTGTCCATAACGAACACCATGTTCAAGCATAGGGGTGTTCATATGTGCACTTGGCACCAGGACACCCTAGACCTCAGTTCGATGATCGACTTTGTGGTCGTGTCGTCGGACTTGCGGTCACATGTCTTGGACACTCGGGTGAAGAGAGGGGCGGAGCTGTCAACTGATCACCACCTGGTGGTGAGTTGGCTTCGATGGTGGGGGAGGATGCCGGTCAGGCGTGGTAGGCCCAAACGTGTTGTGAGGGTCTGCTGGAAACATCTGGCAGAGCCCCCTGTCAGAAGTAGCTTCAACTCCCACCTCCGGCAGAACTTCGACCACGTCCCGAGGGAGGTGGGGGACATTGAGTCCGAATGGGCCATGTTCCGTGCCTCTATTGTTGAGGCAGCTGACCGGAGCTGTGGCCGTAAGGTGGTCGGTGCCTGTCGTGGCGGCAATCCCCGAACCCGCTGGTGGACACTGGTGGTGAAGGATGCCGTCAAGCCGAAGAAGGAGTCCTACCGGTCCCTTTTGTCCTGTGGGACCCTGGAGGCAGCTGATAGGTACTGGCAGGCCAAGCGGAATGCGGCTTTGGTGGTTGCTGAGGCAAAAACTTGGGCGTGTTAGGAGTTTGGGGAGGCCATGGAGAATGACTTTCGGACGGCTTCGAGGAGATTCTGGTCCACCATCCGGCGTCTCAGGAAGGGGAAGCAGTGCAGTGTCAACACTGTATATGGTGGGGATGGTGCGCTGCTGACCTCGACTCGGGACGTTGTGGGTCGGTGGGGGGAATACTTCGAAGACCTCCTCAATCCCATTAACATGCCTTCCAATGAGGAAGCAGAGCCTGGGGACTCACAGGTGGGCTCCCCCATCTCTGGGACTGAGGTCACTGAGGTGGTCAGAAAACTCCTTGGTGGCAGGGCCCTGTGGGTGGATGAGATACGCCCGGAGTTCCTCAAGGCTCTGGATGTTGTAGGACTGTCTTGGTTGACACGCCTCTGCAACATCGCATGGACATCAGGGACAGTGCCTCTGGATTGGCAGAACGGGGTGGTGGTCCCCCTCTTTAAGAAGGGGGATCGGAGGGTGTGTTCCAACTACAGAGGGATCACACTCCTCAGCCTCCCTGGAAAAGTCTATTTGGGGGTTCTGGAGAGGAGGGTCCGTCGGATATTCGAACCTCGGATTCAGGAGGAACAGTGTGGTTTTCGTCCTGGTCGCGGAACAGTGGACCAGCTCTATACCCTTAGCAGGGTCCTGGAGGGTGCATGGGAGTTTGCCCAACCAGTCTACATGTGTTTTGTGGACTTGGAAAAGGCATTCGACCGTGTCCCTCGGGGAATCCTGTGGGGGGTGCTCCGGGAGTATGGGGTACCGGCCCCCTGATAAGGGCTGTTCGGTCCCTGTACGATCGGTGCCAGAGCTTGGTCCACAGTGATGCAGGCTCTGCAGCGGTCTGTTGTGGTGAAAAAGGAGCTGAGCCATAAGGCAAAGCCCTCAATTTACTGGTCGATCTGCGCTCCTACCCTCACCTATGGTCATGAGCTATGGGTAGTGACCGAAAGAACGAGATCGCGAATACAAGCAGCTGAATTGAGTTTCCTCCGCAGGGTGTCTGGGCTCTCCCTTAAAGATAGGGTGAGAAGCTCAGAGTAGAGCCGCTGCTCCTCCACATCGAGAGGACTCAGATGAGGTGGCTCGGGCATCTGATCAGGATGCCTCCCTGGTGAGGTGTTCCAGGCACGTCCAACCGGGAGGAGGCCCCGGGGAAGACCCAGGACACGCTGGAGGGACTATGTCTCCCGGCTGGCCTGGGAACACCTCAGGATTCCCCCGGAAGAGCTAGAAGAAGTGGCCGGGGAGAGGGAAGTCTGGGCATCTCTGCTCAAGCTGCTGCCTTCGAGACCCGACCTCGGATAAGCGGAAGAGGATGGATGGATGGATGGATGGACATTTCATTTTTAAAGGATGCATTTGCCATATCTGCCCATAAGTCTACACTCAGTAACCCAGAATGACAAAGTGACGACATGTTTTGGGAAAAGGTTTGAAATTTATTAAAAATCCAAACTGCAAATTTCTCATTCTGATCTAAGTGTTCAGACCCTCCGCTGTGGCCCTCCAGATTGTGCTCATCTTGTTGGCTTTAATTCTCCACGATGTGTCCAGAGCTTGACTGGAGCCCCCCGTGGCACACTTTAGGAAGGCACCCGCGTCCCTGAGTGTTGAAGTCACAGAACTCACTCCGCATGCATTGCAAGTCGCTTGGAGTAAAAGAGTCGGCCATGAAAATAAAAGTAAATGTAAATGTATGTCGGGACAAAAAGCAGTGCTTGAAGTGGGCAGTGTTGGCACCTCCTCCAATTTCAACATGGAGTTTCTTAGGGTAAGAGTGAATATCTTCAACTCTCTCCTGCTCCACTGACAGATTGAGGAGATCGTTCCTCCCCCAAACTATGCGACTCTTCAATTCCACCCCAGTGGGGGGGGTAAACGTTAACGTTATATAAAGTTATTGTCTGTTTTTACCTGCATTATTATCAATCTTTAATTTAATATTGTTTTTTGTATCAGTAAGGTGCTGCTGGAGTATGGGAATTTCCCCTTGGGATTAATAAAGTATCTATCTATCTATCTATCTATCTATCTATCTATCTATCTATCTATCTATCTATCTATCTATCTATCTATCTATCTATCTATCTATCATATAGCGCCTTTCACTCGCCTCCATAGCTGGCAAGCAAGGAGGTCTTAGTCTGAAGTCTCAACAAGTAAAATGCCAACAGTGATCGCGCAGCCGAGACCCCTGCCGCAATGATTTGCTGCGAGGCAACTGAGCGGATTTGGGGTCGTCTATCTCCCTACCCCAAGACCCTCCTGCCTTGTCTGCTTGATAAAGCGCCTTATGACGGCCACGCTTAATGTCGTTATATCCTAATCTTTAATAAGCTCGTCCTTCAGCGAGCGCAGGATCAGAACGCTGTGACAAAAGGAAAACCCAAACGTTACAAAGTGCGAATTCCCCAAGAAATCCTGCGGCCAGTCTGTCCTTGAAGACCGCAGCTTCTCCCGCCCTCACGCGCGTCTTCTCCGGAGACCCCGAACGAGTCTTCTTTGTTTTTCATTTTCTTTCCTTTTTGTCATTCTGGTGTGTGCTCAGACCATAGTGTGTGTGTGTGTCTGTCTGTCTCTTATATAGCGCCTTGCACACATCTATCTATCTATCTATCTATCTATCTATCTATCTATCTATCTATCTATCTATCTATCTATCTATCTATTATATAGTGCCTTTCATATCTATCTATCTATCTATCTATCTATTATATAGTGCCTTTCATATCTATCTATCTATCTATCTATCTATTATATAGTGCCTTTCATATCTATCTATCTATCTATCTATCTATTATATAGTGCCTTTCATATCTATCTATCTATCTATCTATCTATCTATCTATCTATCTATCTATCTATCTATCTATCTATCTATTTGTGAATTTCCCATCGGGATTAATAAAGTATCTATCTATCTATCTATCTATCTATCTATCTATCTATCTATCTATCTATCTATCTATCTATCTATCTATCTATTATATAGTGCCTTTCATATCTATCTATCTATCTATCTATCTATCTATCTATCTATCTATTATATAGTGCCTTTCATATCTATCTATCTATCTATCTATCTATCTATCTATCTATCTATCTATCTATCTATCTATCTGTGTACTCGACAGCTAATTTACATACAGGAAGTTGTAAGAGGATTTGGTGTTTTGTTCCACATGTTTAGGACTCTTCAAGTAAAGAGTTACTCCTTCCAAACAACGTGTCGCTGAGTTATTGGAACCCGCAATAAAAACAACACAGCCCCCACGGCTCCGCCCACGTAGTAGAGAAACAGGGCAAACTTTAAAAATCAATAAAAAATATTAATAAATGTAATTCTGGCCAAGCGGAAAGTAGGTCTGCTCCGAACTGTATCCGATCGTGGAGTTCGTGGCCGTCATAGCTCGGCAGGTACCTTCTAAAACACACACATGTAGCTGTGATTTCTCTCAAACGTTATTCCTTAACAGATGATGATGTCTGCTGAACAAACAGCTATGGCCAGCTAAGCGGAGGCGAGCTGCACTCCAACACGTGGCGACAGGTAGAGCGGCTCAAACAGAGGCTGACGCGGGAATGAGGAGGACCCCACCCGCCTCCCCACTCCTGACGTCACGCGCCCCCCTTCTCTTGGCCCGTTGCGTGGATCTCGGATTCGCGCGAATAAATCAGAACCGCAACTGAACTCTGATACTTAGCACTATGATAGAAGTCGCAAAATCAAGCGGAAAGTTCAAGCAACTTCTAGAGAATAAACCCGATCTACATCTGTGAAGTGGAGCTCTCATGACAAGGATGCTTTGGATTATCAACGCTTGTGTCTGCCACCCATCGACTGCGGTTGGATTTTTTCCATTTCATTATTCGATAATAAAAACGTCACACGACCGACGAGCATCGACATTTAGGGTTCGACGTCAGCTTTCAGAGCCGGGGGTTTCACAAAGCGTGTAATGAATACAGACGGCCAGCAGATGTCACCAGAGAGTCGCGTTGGCGTTGAGTGTTCTGCTCCATCTGGTGGCCTCCTGCTTGACGTGGCTGGGCATCAGATAGTCACATCATGCCAGTGCTGACTCTCTGGAAAGTGCCTGGCATTGGCTAGATGGGTGCCAGAGACTGGCAGAAACATTCTGTGGGTGAGTGACTGCTTAATGCAGCTAAAAGATAAAGTGTGACTTAAAAAGGAAATGCCAATCAACAAAAGGCTACCCCAGCAAGCACCTGGCACAAGTCAGGAACAAACCCAGGATGGCAACAGATTAAGTCAGACATTCACATTTGCGTCCGTCTATCCATCTTCTAAAGCAGCTTGTTCACATCACGAGGAATCTGACGCCTATTTTTGAATCCACTGGGTGCAAAGCAGGGACAATAATAATAATAATAATAATTCATTACATTTATATAGCGCTTTTCTCAGTACTCCAAGTGCTACTCACACAGGGAGGAACCAGGAAGCGAACCCACAATCGTCCTCCCTGGAGAGGATACCAATCCATCCTGGAGTGATGAACACACAATCACACACATTAGTGCCAGTTTAGCAATGCCAATCCACCTAACCTCCATGTCTTTGGACTGCAGGAGGAAAGCAAACCATCCAGCTTAAAATACACGAGAAAGAAACAGAAAGATGAATCAGCAGAACATAGAGAAGCCATCATGGAGTCCAAGCACAAGTCCTAAAGTGTCAGAGGCCGACTGTAATGAGTAGACGATGACACCTGGGGACACAGCTTTGGATGGCTTGTCCGCCTCACAGATTTGCTGTTTTACTCCCCACATCCCAGCAAGTGCGCCTGTTAGGCCGACTGCCAGTTCCAAACTGACCTGGCGGGTGTCCGAGTGGGCACTGAGACAGACTGGCACCGCGCCCAGGGCTGTTTCAAGTGCTACCTGGTACTCCTCAACGCTGAGTGTTGGATTTTGCAGCGTTGGTTTAGATGCCCTCCAAAACAAACACGGGGAACCCCCATAACACCTCTTCAAGGAGTTCATGTCCATAGGGCACCCCATCTGGGGAGTCCTGGGTGACATCTTTAATATTTCTGTGAGTGAATCTGCAAGACCACCAAAGTGGACAGTCTGAGTGAGCACAGGCCAGGGGCACTCACTGCTTGGACAGGCTGACACTGAGACACGTTGTACTGTTCTGTTCTCAGGAGCTCCTCCAGCCTGCACACTGCCGTGGTTTGTGTCTTTTACTGTCATTGTCATTGTCTTTCTGTGTCTTTGTTCATATTTTCTGCTCTTCTGGTCACTTTTGTTGATTATCTGCTCCGTCTGTAAGCTGACTTGTGCCCATTGTGCTTTGTGGGTGGGGCCACCCTGACATCACTGTGACATCACTGCGCCTGAGCCCGCCCACTGGCCACTGAGCCCACCCACTGTGCTTTGTCTGATTTGTGTACTGGGACTTGTTAGCCACTGGACTGCCTGGTAGGCAATTCCTTTAGCCAGCATTGCTTCACTTTCCATGTATTAATAAATATTTTAAATGATAAAGAAGTATTTTCTGGAAGGATCAGTCTCTGCAAGTCAAAGGTGTTTATGGCTTCCTCTCCCTTGCAAGGCATCTTTATATTTTGGGACACTTAATTTTGGAGGCTTAAGGCCTGAGGCCAGCTAGTAGATTTTGGACTGAGCCCATGGGGTGAGGCCCGACCTGTGGCTTCAGCTCCAGATCACTGACTGTAGTGGCCACGTCCTTCACATTCCATGCCATCCTGGCACATCTGGAGCATTTCACAGTGTTAGACCTGCCAGGCCAACTGCCACACGTCTCAATTTAGGATGCCCTCCGCTGCTGGATTGTGGACTTCCAGACCTTAGCGTGTGCAAACTGGCAACGTCACATCCTCCATGTTGCACAAAAGTGCACAACAATGGCCTCCCTTCAAACCAGGCCTCTTCATTGGCCTGTCTAGAGAGATGCCTCACCCCAGGCAGCCTGGCCCCAAACTCTGCAGCCAGGCTTTGGCCTACACGGGCCCAAAAATACAAAAAGGTTTATTAAGCTCAAAGAACATTAAATGTCCAAAAATCAACAGAAAGGTTAAACTTCATGGGAAGGGACATGTGAAATGTCTGGCTTGGGGACAAGTCCAGCAAAGGATCTTTATAAACATAGAAGATGATTTATTGATTAATTAGTCAAAGAGGAATGAAAGCAGCACAAAAAAAGAATAATAAAACCGAGCAGTTTGTCTACCTGATCTGACTGACGTCACTGAGCAACTGAAGGGTCTTTAGGGGTCCTTCATCTGGATGGTACTTTTAGGAACCCAAAGTGGTTCTCCTCTCTGAAGAACTACTTTGGCACTTTCACTTTTAAGAGTGTAGAATGAAGACCAAGAGGCCACTACAAGACGGTCCATGAAGGAGAACTGCTCATGAGTGACCACCCCAAGGTTGTGTTTGTACTCAACAGAGATGATAAGGATCTCCTTCCTGGTAGGGCTCAGATGGACATGGAGCTCCTTCATCCAGGTCGAGATCAGTGAGACGTCCAAAGTTTGTCATTGATACCAGGAGGTTCTCTGGTTGGTTTTAATGACCAGTAGGGATGAGGATCACCAGCATGGCACTGACAGGAGAAACCAAAGAGAAGGATGATGGGACCTAGTGTGGAGCTGGAGAGGGCCCAGCACCAGTCCCTGGGTCACCCCATGCCTACCAGGACACACAGTAGGATCTGCCCAAGAAGTAGGACTCCAAGGGCAGTCCCAGTGATGCCTTGGTCAGGGAGGGTGACAAAGAAGATCCAACGACATTGGCAGCCTGTAAAGTCTTAGGGGGAATGCTCTGCAAAGTGTGTGTGGTATGAATACAGCAGAGGTGCTACTTATGTAACTACAAGGGTGTGCGCTCTGGGCACTCAGTGGGCACCAAACCCCATAATTGGTGTCTAACAGTACAGATGTCCTTCTATCAACACCAAGGGACGCTGTCAACCTCCCCACACCAAAAGCAGATGAGAGATCCAGCAGGGTGAGCACAGATGAAACGTTGGCAGCTCTAGACATCCATGACGTGGTGACAATGGTAAGGAGGGACGTCTCAGTGCAGTGGCACCTCTTGGAACCTGACAGATGAGGATCAAGCAGTCAGTTGTGCAGACAGCAGGAAAAGACCTGCTGAGAGAAAGAAAGAAGAGGAGAGCAGAAAAGACGTTAATGACCTCCATGAGGGGGGCCGAGGGTGGGCTTCTTGGGTGGAGGAGCTATAAGGGCCTGTGTGAACAGGAAGGAGCCATGCTGAGTGAGGAGTCCATGATGTGTGGGACGGGGAGACGATGTGAGGGGACATGGGGACAGGTGGTGGGCAGGTGGTCATTGGTGATACAGCAGGTGTGAAAGGCACTATATGATAGATAGATAGATAGATAGATAGATAGATAGATAGATAGATAGATAGATAGATAGATAGATAGATAGATGAGAAAGACACTATATAATTAATAGATAAGAAAGGCACTATATAATAGATAGATAGATAGATAGATAGATAGATAGATAGATAGATAGATAGATAGATAGATAGACGAAAGGTGCCATATAGTAGATAGATAGATAGATAGATAGATAGATAGATAGATAGATAGATAGATAGATAGATAGATAGATAGATAGATAGATGAAAGGCACTATATAATAGATAGATACTTTATATAAATCTTCAATTTAATATTGTTTTTTGTATCAGTATACTGCTGCTGGAGTATGTGAATTTCCCCTTGGGATTAATGAAGTACCTATCTATCTATCTATCTATCTATCTATCTATCTATCTATCTATCTATCTATCTATCTATCTATCTATCTATCTATCTATAAAAGACTGATACTGTAAATTGCAAACATACATATTAAAAGCAATATGTAATAGACAGATATTTTATTGAAAAGGCTGAGTAATAGTACACATCCACATGCAAGGCACTACATAATGGATGAGTACATGAGATATGCAAGGCGCTATAAAACACTCTGTTAGGTTTAATTGAGGTTGCGGCGGTGACATTCTGCACCCTCAGGTCGCCCCCTTACTGTTACAGTGGTCCTACCTACCCCTGGGCTGCCATGCCGAGGTGGTCTTTCGTTTTCTCCCCTCCGCTGCGCACGTCTGCCCAGCAGCTGATGTCTCCGCCGGTGAATCCCGCGTGGATGTCGGAAGTCTTCGCGCTTTGCCGGAGGAAGCAGGCGGGCCGCTCGATTGCTCTTGTGAAGGAAGTGGGTCACGGGTTCTAAGAAAAGATGAGCATCTCGAAGACAGGCAGCTTCGCGTCTTTTGGTCTGTGCTGATCCAGGAGAGAACCTTCGAGCACTTTTTGTTGTGACATCAAAGAAAGAACGAAAGAAAGAAAGAAAGAAAGAAAGAAAGAAAGAAAGAAAGAAAGAAAGAAAGAAAGAAAGAAAGAAAGAAAGAAAGAAAAAGAAAATCATGTGCTCTACGGACAAACGGCCCAGCACGAGCCACTGAGGTGAGTAGCAGACGCAGACCCCTCGGCCCGGTTCGGCTCGATCCGGTTTCTGTGTTTGTGCCGCGCGCTTCTTCACCTTTCGGCCGTTTTTGGTTGTTCTGGGCGCTAACCGCTCGGTGATGTGAATGCGAATCCTCACGACAACTTACACCGTTTTTTTTTGCCTGTGTTCCCCTTTTTATTACATTTTGAAGGCTGTTACGAGGAGATTCCATTTCCCATCGGTATCCTCCATAAGAATTTTTCGATTTCTTTGTGTGCGACTTTCAAGGTGCTATAAATCCGCGCGCGTGTCACTCAGCGTACAGGCGGCTTTCGTCTCAATGTGAAATAAGGGACACGAAGACAGCAGTTGCTGCGCGGTGTTCACTTTTGGGCTCTGCTGTAAATGTAAAGGCCCACTCACTTCAAGGCGCTATATGCAGAAGACACGAGTCCTTTGTAGAGCAGTTAGCTCGGCACAAAGTGAACAAAGCGTGTGAAACAAGATCAGAAAACGAAGGGTTAACTGATTTCATAATTCGTTATATTAGTGTTATATTTGCCTTTCTTCTTTACAGATTAATTAAATTAACACGAGTCACAAATACCAGCAGAGCAGCAACAAGAAGCATTTAATAAGAACAAAGCGGGACAAATACAAAATGTACCATCGAATAGAATAAAAGGGATGCTCGCTGAACAGTGGGGGCTTTTTAAACGGCCCTTTACGGGGTCGTGTGGCTCCTCTTATGAAACTCCTGTTCAACCATTATGACCATTATCAGCTCGTCTAGGGGTCTTTCCAGTTGAAGTTGTTTTTTTTTGGGAGGGGTGTGGGGGGTGCTTTGAAAAGGCTCTGTGGACAAACCAGAAATCTCTGATGTCCGGCGGGCTGCGTGGTACATCAGATGAAGAAAACCTGACCGGAGGCGCAGTGATGGCGGGCGTGCAACAGGAGTCTTTAAGAGTGCGAACAGGTCCGCGCCGTCTGTTTGTGCTTATTTACGGACCCGTTACTGAGCTTCGTCAAGTTTATTGTTCTTGTTGTTTATTTCTGGACCCTTCATATGGATGGCCCTTTACAGAACTGAAGATGGTTCAAACTATAAGGCATCGCTTTGGAGTCTCGTGTAGACTGGCACCTTTCATTTTAGGAGTTTATAACAGGTGGGAATACACGAAGGGTACAAAATATATAAGATAAACGATGACGTTTAAACACTGCATGGCTTTGTGGAGTTCAATCCAATTAGACGCTGCGCTCGCGTATCTGCTCAGCAAACACAAACGGCTCCCTCTTGACGTTTTTAGTCCTCTTGTGCGTTTACTTGGTACGTGTTGATTCAGAGCGTTCTTCAGTTCTTCTATTTTTATAAATCAAGACCACCTTAATGAGCAGAAACCGGCAAAGTGAAAGAAAAGCTTTGTTTTGTTTTCTTTTGTTTTTTTGTTTTTATTATTCATAACAAACACAGGAGCTTTCATCTGCCAGAATCTGCACTCGCGCTGAGCGCTCACATTAAAGGCTGTCATTTAGATGGGCATCTGACATTTAAAATAAAAAAGGGTACTGCCGTTAAAATAAAACGCCAAATAAAATCAAATACACGTCACACGAACGCGAGCAACGGAAAACGCACCGCAGGTGTTTAGGAAATTGCAAAACGAAGTTCAATCCGCAGCGCCGGGCGGCTGAAGAGAAGCGCGCCTCACACTCTGAGAGAGAGAGACCCCCAAACACACACACACACACGGGCGTCAGGGGCCTACCCTTCGTGATAATAATTCACCCGAAATCGCTGAGCTCGAAATGTCCGGCACTGCAGGGGAAATCAGAAAGGTGGCAGCTGCCCAACAGACCCGGCACGGCATTAACAAGTGAAATGAGAACAAACGGGAACTGGCATTGTTACTCCAAACGACAGGAGAGAAGAATGAGAATAGTCAAGAAAAGAAAAACACACACACACAATAAACAAACAAACAAATATTATATAATAAATAAATACATACTCGACGAGTCCGCGCTGGCCTTAGGGAGAATGCGGGTACCGACGGAAAGAAAGAAAGAAAGAAAGAAAGAAAGAAAGAAAGAAAGAAAGAAAGAAAGAAAGAAAGAAAGAAAACATATACCACCGTTCATATTTGAATAAAGGGGGTTAATAAATCTAAACAAACAAAGGAAAAACATATAACACCTTTCACAATTATCGTTATAGTGTGCATCATGCGATGTTTACAGTAACGTAAAAAATAACACATGACATAAAAAGTGTTAAGTGTTTAAAACAGAAAGAAAAAAGAAAGAAAGAAAGAGACCTGCGCAAAGAGAGTTTGTGACTCAAGGCAAAACCTTTGTATTGTTGCTATTATTATTTTTATTGAAAACGTTCGCTGTGCAATGACTGTCATAAAAACAAAAATACATGAATCCGTAGACCTGACGGGTGATATTACACGGACAAATTCTCTGATAAATGAACACTTAAGTATATGTATACATGAAAAGAATGTTGCTGAACGTGTAGTTTTGGGTGTATTATTATTATTATTATTATTATTATTATTATTATTATTATTATTGTTGTTGTCGTCGTTTTCCTCCATGGAGGACTAACCTCCCGTCTATGGCTGCTTCCTGCTCGACACTCTTCAGCTGGTTCCTTACTGGTTCCTCCTTGGCACTTACAGGGTCCTCATTGCTTGACAAAGGACCGTTTCATTTTGTTGGACGGGTCTTTGCATTTGAAGTTGTGTCTTTGGGGTTTTTAAAGGCTCCTAATGTGTGGAAATCTTGAAAGTGCAGCAGGCTGGTATGGCAGATGAAGAAAGTCTGAACTGAGCCTTTGAGACCGCGTGCTGCTATGGCTTTCAAACTCAGGAGCACGATGGGATCTGACACCTCGGGCCATTGATGGAGGTCGCTGTGGATCTAAATAAGTAAAGAACCTTTCTGGAACCTTCATCTGGACGCTGCTTTGGTGCTGATCCGGAGCACCACATTGTTTGTGTGGAGTGCCTGCCGGTGGGCTTTTACCGCGTGATTGAACACATTTGGAATTGTTCTCTTATTTATTATTATTATTATTATTATTGCTGCTGCTGTTGTTGTTGTTCCGTTGAATTCGATTCAGTTCCGTTTATTTTTGTATAGCGCCTTTCATTGAGTGCTGTGACAAGTCACCATGTAAAATACAAATTCACACACTTTCCAAGTTTCGCACGGGTACATCATGCAGCCACGCGTTTGTTAAATCACACAGAAGGACGAAGTGCTCTGAAGTTGCTGAACACAAAACGGCGAATACGAGCGGAGCGCCGCGCCGAGCTGGCTGTCCATGTCGCTGTCGTCGCTCGTATCTTTCTTCAGTGGTGGCCTTGTCTTTCCGTCACATCTTCTTTCTGTTCGCCTTTCTTTTCCCCGTCGCGTGTCTTTAAGCCTCACACAACTGTTTATTGTCTTTTGCTTTTTTTCGGATTTTTCTTTTTCTTCGTCGTTTTGTTTTATGGAGCTTTGCACACTGCGGCCTTCACACGGCGGCGGCCCGCTGATTTCTTGACGAGCCCCTTTAACTCCGCCGTCGTGTTTGTTCTTTTTTAGGGGACTCACCTGAAATGAATTAAATCGGATAATAATAATAATAATAATAATAATAATAATAATAATAATAATAATAATTAGAAACAATGAGCAGGCAGAGCGCAGTGGACGCCATAAACAGGGTGACCCGTCCGGGCGCGTGTCACTTGTCTGTCGCTGGCCTAGTCAGTCTCTTTCTCTTTCTCTTTCTCTCTCTCTCTCTCTCTCTCTTTCTCTCTTTTTTATTCTATTTTTTATTATTATCTCTACTCTTAACGCGAGTCTGCGCCCATCGCGGTGACTTTCAGCCCCTCACGTCCACACCGCACCCCTGCATTTAAACGACAGCCGCATTGTCTCTAAAATCGGCAGACAAAAAAAAAAAAAAACACAAAACAAAGAGTGGAGGCGGGCGGGCGGTCAGCCAGCTGGGGGCAGTCGGGCTCAAGTCGGTCACAGAATGCCACGTGGTGCCCCCTCGATGTGCCCACATCTTTGCTTTGGTGCCCACGGCTGGTGGGCGCCTCAGGTGTTTTTAAATGAGCGCCCGCTTTGACTTTTTGAGCACGGGAAAGGCGCTATATAAAGAGAAGCTCTTCTTCTTCTTCATCTTCTTCTTCTCCTGCCTTTCATGGTCGCACTCGTTCCCCTCTCATCAGTGACATCAATGGCAGACCACAGCCACATATCAGAGGTGCTGGCAGTGCATATGGTGGCCAGCTCATTGTACCTGCAAAGGTCCTGGAGGTGGTGTTTAGTATGAAAGGCACTATAAAGCGTCACCACGGACTGACTCGGTGGTCCTAACTGAGTGGCCTCACCATTTCCATTGGCAAATCTCAAGATGCATACCTGGACACGACTTTGGAGATGTTTCTGGGCTCACCAGGAGTTTCAGCTTTTTCCACATCAGACTTCCTCACCCAGAGGACCCACCCTAGGGCTGATCAGAGTCAGCATGTGCCCAGGTTCTCCTCTCCTAATCCAGAGCCACCCAGATGCCTCTTCAGTGGTCTCCATGGCTGTCTTCTCAGCCCCTTTCACATCAGTGCCATAGATGCCCAGGATGGTAAGCATCTTGCAGAAGGAGTGCCCAGTAGACCATCTGCAGCCACTGTCCTTGCTCTGCTCCTCCAGATGGCCCACCTTTGGGCCTTGTGAGCTCCATAAGTCTGACCTGCTGGGAGGATTTGGAGAGGAAGACATGTCTGGTCTCAGTGATGGTGCTGTGATGTTGCATCTCGATCAGCTCTCAGTTCCCAGTCAAGTGCTGTGGCCAGTAAATCTATGGAGGTGCAGTTGGGAGGTCCCAGTTGCTTTTGGTGGTTTCTCCTCAACTGTGATGAAGGTGACAGTCCTCAAGTTATGGAGCCCATTAAGCAGCCCAGTTTTAAAGGTGTAGGAGTATCAAATACGGAAGCAACTGTGTGGTGCTAGAAAGTGTCACTATGTGTGACGTCCCCCTCCATGAGATTACACAGTGGCACTTTCAGGCAGTGACACACTCCTGGGACCCGACTTGGGTGGTGGCCGTCACTCTCTCTGATCAGGACCAGTAAACAGGACACAGCAGTGCACTGGGACCCCCTACCTACACAACCACTCAGCAAGTCACGACATACAGAGATTAGCATGGTGCCCCTATGCTGAACTGCCCAGCGAGCCCCACTGGTAAAGTGCCTTGGTGGGGGGCTAAGTGCAGTGTGAAAGGCACTATATAACATCACTCACTCCACTTACCTGTCCCCAGTCACCATTTGCATTTTTCTGCCACCATTTTGTGGCTGTTGGCAGGGTGACAGCCATGTTGTTTACCGGTTGCCAGTCATGTGACGTATTTTGGGTCCCCATAAACGACTCTCGAGAGTTGTGGTTTGTGATTTTGAGGTTTATTTCTTCACTGATGTGCGTTTTCCATTTTCATTATGAATATTTTTAATTCTTTGTCACGCTGTCACCGCCAGTTTGCATGCTGCTTTGGATTGTGGGCACCACCATTTTGTGTTCTGTTTCCACAGGCCGGCCACCATTTTGTGGCTGCCTTGTTGTTTACAGGTTGCTATGCCACTGCCAGTCATGTGACATTCTAAGTCACCGTTACCCGCTTATTAACGATGGAGGCCTGATGGTCTCGCTGTGTGCAAACGTTTTTAGACACAAAGCAGCACAATGTCGACGGGTGCCCTTTGTGTTTTTCTCACTCTTTGCTTTGTCTTTGCAGTTTTGCTTTCGCTTTCCTTTCCAGTTTTTAGTCCCCCCCCACCCCCCCCCATCTCTCGTCTCAGACTGAAGTGCAGACCCTCCCTTTAAAGTGAGACTCAGGAATTCAGGCAGGACCCCCTTATTTGGGAGGATCACATCTTCTTTGACCCCAAAACCTCAATCAACAGGTGCCAGGGGTCCGCACTCAACCCCTCTTAAAAGTCCAAACAGGCTGCCCCCCCGCCCTGTGACAGCACTGATTGGTGCTCGAACCTGGAGCTCTGCCATTACACGAAGAGCCGAGTGACTCGGTGGGCCTGATGGGCTCTCGCCTCCCCTGTCAGCCCCTCATCTGAGACCACAGTAGCCTCTGGATTAGAGAATCTGAGTGAGCAGCGGACAGCGAGAGTATGAAAGGCGCTACATGGGCCCTACTGCTGCATGAGTGGGGTCACCAAAGCAGTCGGAGCTCATCATTCAGAAATGTGGAAAGAAAAAATTAACTGGGACCTGTAAAGTGCTTTGGGGGGGGCTTGGGGGGTAGATACGTTAGGTGAAAGGCGCTATATGGCGTCCAAATGCACCCTCAGCATGTGGGGGGGCTCACAGCTCATGTCCTCCACGTGTTTGTTACTGTCAGGTTAGTCGACCCCCAGTTAGTCAACTGGCCCGGTGCTCTTTCCTTTTTCCTTATTAATTCTCATTTTTCTCTAGTTATTATTTGTTAAATCTTCTTCTTCTTCTTCTTCTTCTTCTTCTTCTTCTTCTCTCAGCTGCTCCCATTAGGGGTCGCCACAGCAGATCATCTTTTCCATAAACACATCTCCTTCCATGATGACATCTTTGGGTTTTGTATCTCAGCTTGAAGTTCATGTTGCGTTTATTATGTGCATTGTGGGTGGGGCAGCGGGAGGGGCGTGGCTCATGACATCACTGCCTAGGGCCCGCCCCCTAGCTTATATAGTTAAGGTGAGTTAAGTTGAGGTGCCTCCTTCTGGGGTCCTTGGCATGCTGGCACCTCTCCGCTCTCCTGGGTGGTCTTTGGAGTGTGGTAAGTGCTTCTTTATGACATTCTGGTTAGGAACTTTGGTTTGGCGTTTTTAGGGCTGGATTTCGGGATTGTGTTCTGAGTTTATTTATTTGGTGGGCACAGCTTTGGTTTTGTTTTACATGGGCACCGACTGACTCATCATACACATTGGGCTGGGGGGGCTACAACTTAAATAACGTAATCACAATAATAATAATAACAGTCGCAGATCTGAAAATGCCGGACCGATGATGAAGCACACAACCCGATGCTTCAAAGCTGGTACTCGTCCCCCAACAGCAGCATCTCGACTCTGGCAGATGCGTCCTTTGTATTAGAAGACCTCTTGGGTGTAGACTCAGCTCGGGATGATCGGGGGGTCCTCTTAAAGATCAGGGGCTTAAGCCCCCTAAGGACCCCACTGGTCTCAAGGCCATCAAAAGCAGGATGAAAGCTCCAATAATTGGCAAAAAAAAAAGACCACTCTGCTAGAAACAGCCATCGTCAGGAGGGGGGGTGACGCCATTATTACCAGGAGACCCCCGTCCTTTCGGCCAGTAACCTCTTCCTCAGATTCTGTAAAACGCCCATAAAAGTAACGTCAGGCTGAACACGCGGAGCGCCAGTCAACATGTCAGCCAAACGGTGGTCTAAGAGACTCAAGTGGAACTCCAATTATGGGGGTCCTGCGCTTCACCCAGTGCCTGGCGTGTGCTCAACAGCGGTGTACTGGGTGTGGGTGTGTGGGGGGTGATATCCACTCGGTGGTCCGAAGGCACAATTTCTGTTTAAAAAGCAGGCGAGTGCAGGACAGCCCAATGGCAGAGGTGCAAACAGACCTGCTGTTCTTATAAATGAGGGGTCACTAGAGTGGTCTGCACTGATGGGGCGCGTACATTAACAACAGGGAATGGGCAAATGCCAGGGTGGAGTGCCAATGTGTGTCAGCCCTGACTTTCTACCACCTCCTGGTGTGAAGCTTATCTCGTCCAAGGGGGGCTTTTGTTGAGCTTTGGATGGCTGTGAGTCTCTGAGCTGAAGGGCGAGACCCCCAGTGGCACTCAACACACAGGACCCCACCTCACAGTACCACTCAGCCATATCAGATAAGCTGCCATGTGGAGAGCAAGCCCATCAAAGACAGGAGGACATAAAACATTAAAGGAACAGAAGAACAGGAATTGACTGACAATTAAGTGACAAATACGAGCAACTGGGACTCGGAAGAGCAGCGCCACTCCGTTCTTCACATTCCTCCACATCACCAATGCCAGGGTCCAGTGCCCAGACCCCCGAGTGTTTCCACCCAAAGTTCTTCATTGCAGTTTGTGGTCTTCAGCAGAGACTTCTCAGCTGCTCCCTCATTGAGGACTCGTCTGACTTGGTAACAAAATCTCAGCTCTTAACCTACTGCCATGGTTCTCTGTTGGGGGTCCGCACAAGAAATCTTTGAACTCCAAAGTCGGTCGACGAGTGGTCTGCTTTCATACCCCGACTTTGTGATTTTCATTTAAATTGATATTTAAAATGGAGTTACTTCTTCTTCTCTTCAGGTGTTTAATGTCAACTCCAGGTGGTCTCGATGGCTGTGTGTTCTGAAGCCATTTGAGGAGACCCCCCTGCGTGTTTCCAGCCCCCTGTTGAGTTTTGATGAGATCTTTGTGCAGCGACTCCAAACTCCACGCTCTCCTCGTACGCCTTGGCAGCTGTGACCCCGACTAACGCTTTACCAGATTTGTGGGTGCACTGAGCAGACGTCAGCAGGGTGCATTTGTGAAAAGACCCCACAAGACACAGAGAAAGGCTTGTGGGCAGCCGCCCGTATGCCAAATCGGAATTTGAGGGTCCAACACCGAGCAGCGCAGACGGGCAAACATGGCAGTTTTAAAGCCTGGCAGGGGAAGTGACGTCATCGGGGCCGGAAGTGACGTCATCGAGTCCAGGGGAAATGTCCTGTAGTTGGTCTGCTGATGATAAAGAGAAAGGATCAGTGCACTGTGCCACCCCCTGGTCTGGCATGGAATGACCCCTTTGTGAGCCCTTCAGCTGCCATCCGTGTGTGACAAGTGCTCTGAAAGTCTGCTGACAGAAGCCTGACATTCCTACATGCGGCAACATCCTGGAGCGAGGGTGGGCTGTCCAGAGTGTGACATTTCAGGTAATTCAAACCCTCGGGTGTCTTTTCGAGGTGAGATTCATTGGATTGTGTGAGTTGTACAGTGATGGGGGTCTCCACACAGAGCACACCTGGTCGTATTTACCTGGAGGTCGGTTGTTCTTATGTCATCAGAAGATCATTCTCAAGATGGCACCACACAAGAGCACCTCAGTGCCAGGACAGACACATCAACATGGCGAGCTGCCTGCACTGGTCAAAGCTCCATGAGGCTGGCATTCATCATGGGTGCAGTCACCAGCCTGACAAGGCCAACAACACCGACAGGACATCACTCTCATCAGCAGAGCCATTACAGGTGACACACCATGTGACGGCCCAGACGCCCGCCAGTGGCATACTCTTTTTAACCTGAGGATAAGCCGGGCAAAGAGGACACGTAACACAGCAAGAGAAGGTGTGAAAGGTGCACAGCGCTCTTATTCACAGAACGACGGGTCAAAATTAAAGTGCAGTGCTTCTTAAATTAATAAATAAAAACGACTTCAGCGTGGGGGATAAAAGCAACCAAGAGATAAGTGTGCCAGGGGGCCAAACAAACACGTCAAAGGTCCGAGGTCTGGCCTTCACAAGAGCCACCAAAGCTCCGTTACATACGTGGCCAATGGATGCTGGTGATCCTGTGCCCCCATATTTGCCCTCATTGGCGCTCTAGCAATCAAAAGCCACCAACGCTTCACAGCCAGTGATCCAGTGCCCCCCACGCTTGCCTCCATTGGAGCCCATTAAGCTCCTGACCAGCAGAACTTGCACCCTCCGTGTTCAGCAGTGCCCCTCTCGATCTCCACATCGCCCCCCTATGAGATGAGTCCTCCAGAGCTCAACTCCTGTGCCCTCCCTGTTCTGCTCCGCCTTACCCTCCTGTGGTCGCGGTGCCCCATTTACAATCAGCGGGATGGCTGACCAATTAAACCATCAGCGTACCTCCACACCGGACCCCCAACGGCAGCTCAACACCTCAAGTTGCACTGCTTTGAACTAAACACCAGCACATGGACCCCCCCATCTCATCCCACCACAGACCTCAAGATTGAGACACAAAGGCGCTGGCAGTCGGAGAAGTTGGATCTGCAAAACATCTCGATGAACTGCCAGGTGAGGTGAGTGCCACCCTGGTGCAGATGATTGTCATAAAGTCCTGACAAGAAGACCTGAGGAGACCAGTGGGCTCCCAGTTAAAACCAACCAGCACAAACCAGTAGAAAAAAAAAGGATAATAATAATAATAATCCAGCGTGGCGTGGGAGACACAAACACGGCAAAATAAAATGAAACGATCAACACGGCTTTGAATGCCCTGGCGACGTCCACACGCACACACACATCTCACACACTCCGTTGTTGACTGGCGTCAGTGACTTGATGATTCTGCTCTTCACATCCGCGCCTGGCACCCTAAAAGAGACCTCCATATATGGACTCTCTGAGGCTGTGCATTGATTGGATGGTGAGACCGCAGCATGCGCATACATTAAGGAGGCCACCGCCAACAGGAATTCTGGGTAAATGTCTCCAGCTAATCATCAAGTTTGGATTTTGGTGACCTTTGTGGTCCTGGCCTAAGTGTGACTGATGTCGTTTAGTAAGCTTCTGATTGGGTTGTCACCGTCACTGTTAGCGGCCTGGTGGGTTTCCAGGCTCGTTCACTCGCGTGTCACTGGTCATTTTATTCACTTAGCTGAGTTCCATTCTGTAAACTCAAAGATCAAGTGGCGCGTGTTTGCTGAAGTGCTGCACCTCGAGCTCCTGATGTTACGAGCGAGTCCTGCCACGGGGCTTCACTCACAGGATTAACATGAAGGCGAAGCATCGCTAAGCGGCGGCCATCGTGAGCGGATATCCTACGTTGTTTGTATTCGCGGTGGTCTTTTAGGTCGAATCTGTCTGATGAGTTTGTTTTTCTAATTCAAGTCAAGCCAAACAATGGAGCCAAGTCGCTCCTGTTCAGCAGGGGGTCTGCCTGCGGAGAGAGCGTCGACCTCGTCATCGAGGGGTTTACTGACCTCGGCAGTGACATTCACGTCTCTGGTGACTCTTCCCATAAAGTCAGTAGACGGATTGGGAGACCATAGGGGGGTCATGAGGTCACTGAACAGGGGTGTGTGGCACCAGAGGATGAAGGTCCAAGTCTTTAAAGTCCTGGTGCCCCCTGCTTGTGAGACATGGATGCCATCCAGTGACCTGAGATGAAGATTGGACCCCCTTCAGTCTCTTTGGAGAATCCTCGGGTGCCACTGGTGTGACTTTGTGTTGCTCACAGGGTCCCCAGTGAGGCACATGACCTGCACTGTGAGGGAGCGTCAGTTACGGCACCACGACCATGTGGCGCGAATACCCGAGTGGCAGGACCAGGCCAAGGGGATGCCCATGTGACACCTGTCTGCTACAGATACATGGTAATTTCTGGAGGGTGGGTCTGGGCCGCGTGTTTGCCTGGGGGGTTACCAACCAGGATCTCGTGCTGTTTCGTTGTGTGGTGGGTGCGTCAACACGCTGTGCCAGTGCAGGCTCTTCCAACCTGACCTGAGTGACTCTTCTTTTTTCTTAGAGGTTGTCCCACTGTGCAGGGTCCACTTTTCCCCCACCTCACTCTCCTATTCACCGGGGGGCATTCCCTTGTTGCATATCCCCTTTCAGCCAATCGAGCCCACCTTCCTTCAACCTGAACTAAGGCTGAGGGTCATCTTTGCCACTATCTGCTCATGGCTGCGGACCACATGCCCGTGCCATTGGAGGTGGGCTTTGTGCTTCTTCTTGGTCATCAGTGCTACTCCCATGACCCTCTGCACATCCTTATGTGTCATGTGGTTGAGGTGGGAGTCAGTCCAAGGGTCGGGCAGACCACCCACATTTCCATATCTTGAAGTGCTTGTTCAAGATTCACCATCTCTGGCCAACACCTCGCAGGTACCCTTAAGGCATCCTGGCATCTCACAGAGGACTCCAGTTTCCTGGCAACATTTGAGTCAAGCCGAGTTGACTCGTGCCCAGTGGCACTGCCGATGCCAATGAGTGAGCTGAGGGTCTTGAAATCGGTAACTTTTTGGAGGTCTCGTCCCTCAGTGTGTAGGGTGCCATCTGTCTGCTCACCACAGTCCACGTCTTCTGTCTTCTTAATGTTTGGCTGAAGCTCACCTCACCCACCTGCATCCTCTATTGTTGTGTGCGGAGTTTGAGGTCTCGGTGGGAGTTACGTTTGATTCCATTATATATCATCATAATTATACTTGTGAGCATAATAGTGGCAGTGACACAAACTCCAGTGACGGTGACACTCACATAACTCCACTCACACCGAGTGCAACAAACGCACAAATAAACACAAATGCACAAGGGGGCCATTAAGACAGCTGTGACCAGCAAAGCTCACCATGGCGGGTCGAGACTTGAGGGTCCACATGTAATACTAGCAGGGGACGTCAACTGCATTGTGGGACACCACACACCCTGCAGACGTGTGAGTTCACATAGCAGACTGTGGGAGTCGGCTGGCATGTCGTGTTTGTCCAGTTGGCAGATCCGCACCGTTAAAGTCATCGTCACTTTGCGCAGATCCTTCATTTCTGCCGCAGAGCCCCGTTTAGCGACTGCTGTAGACGTCTTGGCCGTTGTGAGTTCAGACAGATGTGAAGTTTCAGGTCATCGAGCCTCAAATGTGACGCTGAGTGCCTGCAAGACCAGTCAGTCTTTATGAGCCCTCAAGTGACTTTAGGCTGGGACCCCCTAGAAGGCCACACGGCTGATTGTCACTCATGGTCACCTATTATGGGACACCTCAGAGGCTCAGCGCCATACAGCTAGCGTGGGTTTTACAATAATAACGGCGGTGATTTTTACAGCAGAGCCTCACACACAACCAGCAGCTCCGAGGGCTTCACAAGGTGTTAAAGGAAAAATTCAAAGTTAGAAATCAATATGTGCGATAACGAAAGAACAAATCAATACATGGTGACATCACACAGACGTGCAAGTGGCACCTGAAGTCGAGTCCTAATTGAAGTCACAAATGATTGTAGTGCCGAGTGGGACGCTGCGCTCAGAAAAATGAAAACAAAAATAAACCTGCAGGGGCTCAAAGGCCAAACAAGCTGGCAGTGCCCACTGGGCACTCTGCCATCCATAACTGAGCCCAAGTTAGTCCTCGTTTTCTTTATGCTTCGTCCCAGGAGGTCTCGTCGACAGTTGGGGGGGGGGGTCTGCCTTTCTTCCAACATCACCGGTGGCTACAGAGGCCTTCACCTCGAGCCTGAGGACCCCCTTAGTGTGTTTTACATCTCTCTGCATATAAAATCCAATGCCTGTCTGTCTGTCTGCCTGTCTGATTTAAATCAGGTTTATTTCTAGAATTTGCTTGAACATTCCAGTTGATTTTATTACTTCTCTCATCACACTAAGTATCAGAGTTCACATGTGGCAGCAAGAGAGAGCCAGCGGACCGAGGGGAGGGGAGCCAGGCGAAGCCCACCTCACTCTGTTCAAGTCACTCTACCAGTCGCCACCTGTTGGAGCGCACCTTTCCTTCACTTAGCTAGCATTACCTCTTTGTTTATTGATTTTTAAAGTTTGTCCTCTTTCAGTACAACGTGGGGGGAGCTGTGGGGGCACAGCTAGTTAATGATATTTCATACTCATCCTCAGGGGCCCGGCGGCTGCCTTAATGTGTGCCAAGTTCAGTTTGAGGTCTGACTCTGCAAATCTGAGTAACCTGTTGGTGAAGCTCAGAGGCCGACTGCCAGTGTGCACCACAAGCGGAGACAGCATTGACTATCGTGAGAGCAGCGAGGAGCTCACAGTCGGATTTCATAGCAGAATCACATCAAGAGATAAAAACCAAACATAATTAAAAGTGCAAAGACGCTCTGGAGGACACCGTGACTCCTCTCCTCACTGCACGTCCAAGCGTACCCTTAATAGACTGAGATGTCCAGTGCTTAACATGTAGGAGTTCTGGCAGGTCATGTGTGGTGAGTACCCATGTGTACCAGTGGGCACATACTGGTGCTCCTCACAACACGTGCCCACTGCCAACCTGTCCTCTCGGTGAGCTTTCACACTTTGCATACTCCACCGTCCTACACTGCACTTGCGCTTCATTCTTCCCTGGGCAGTGCCAGGCTGGCCTGTTGGTATATATATATATATATATATATACACACACACCATATGGCCATAAGTTTGTGGGCACCCGACCATCAGACCTTCATGGTCCTCTTTTATAACTGCGGGCATTAACATGGGGTTACCTCCCACAGCAGCCAACAGTCTTCTTCCCACAAGAGTCTGGAGTGTCTCTGTGGGCATTTGTGCCCATCTGTGAGGTCAGCTGCTACTGATGTTGGCTCACAATTGACTTTCCAGTTGTGGAGCTTGGCCCGGACATAGACACATGTTTAAGTCATCCACAACACGTTTATTTTCCATATTTACAAAGTGACACACTAACCCCAAAGTCCCCAAAGTCCAGGCCAACTATCAAATGCCTCTTCCTTCAGGCCGCCTCCTCGCCTCCTCCAAGACCTCGTCCTTCCTTCACTCCCAACTCCAGCCCATTAACGGAGGGAGGCGGCCCCAGTGTGGCGGAAGTGCCAGCTGTGTGCCCGGAAGCACTCCGGGTGTCCCCAATCCTCTTCCCCCAGCACTTCCGGGTGTGGCAGAAGTGCTGAGGTCCAGGGTTCCAAAGGCATTGGGGCACCCCCTGGCAGTGACCACGGGTACAGAGCTTTGAAGCTCAACCCTGTAGGGGTCCCCATAGCCACCAGGGGTGGTCTGGAGGAGGCGTAAACACTCCTCCGGGGCATCCCAGCCGGGTCGCCCCCCCAGCCACCTGTGACACAGTTCATTCCCATTGGGCTGAGGTCAGGGCACTTGAGGAGAGCCTCCATGTCTTTGTGGGACACCAGAGGACCGTCACGCTGCTCTCAGAGGTCTTTGTCTGCTGTAGCTTTACCAGTGCCCTTCACCGGAGCCAAGGCTGCCAGGCACACCTGCCATTATCTCTTCTCCAGCAAATGTTACAGTGGGCACAATGCAGTGCAGATGGTGTTGTCCTCCGGGGCTCTGCCAAGCCCAGACTGGCCCAGCAGGGTGCCAGGTGGTGCAGTGAGATTCGTCACTCCATGTGTCCCATTGGCTCCTGCTCCCCTCTACTTATTCTTTGTCTCTGCTCTTCTGTTCTGAGTGACGCCGGGCGCGGTGGACAGGCTGTTTTTATGCTCTTCAGCACTTGGTGGTCTTTGCTCTGTGATCTTACATGGCTAAGCTGTCGTGTCACATTTAACGTCACTGAACTTGTCGTTCTCCCCCTCTTAACAACTCCGTTACCTGGGCAGGGGGCCCACCCACATACTTTGGATGAGAAACTTGAACGGAGAAGGATTTACCAGGCCAGCGTCCTGAACTGGGAGTCCCTAAGCACAAACGTCCCACAGACTCTTACAGGGAGCCCCACAAGTGGAAGGATCCGTTCATCTCCAGTTTGAAGCACAAAGAGGCCAATGAATTGTCAATCAAACATTTGGTTTTCACAAAAATTCTCCGAAACAAAAAACAAGGAATGCAGAAAGAGTCACCTGGAACATCAAAGACACAAAGTCAAAGACACCACGAGGGTCTAAACGTCCAGTAAATACAAAATCGATCATCAAACACCTCAGGAGAGCCCACCGACACCACAAGCGCATTCAAGGAGCCCATCGGCCTTAAGAGGACTGGGGGCGGAGCCTGCAGGGAGACTGACAGCTGGCCCCGCCTCTTGGGGAACCACCCACAAAGCTCAAAGCACCCATAGAAAATAAAAAACTGAGCAAAAATACATAAAAGAATAAAGAGAAGTAACAATATTAACAAACGATAATAAAAGGTGTGCTAGGGGGCCCTGGCTTAAACATAACAGGCGGGGGGCCCATTATGATGGTGGCATGTTTGACGGCTGTCAAAGAAATGTCCTGAAGTGACTCAGTGAGAATTTCACTCTCTGAAACCCTCCTTGTGCCAGGGTGATATCTGCTTGACCAGCGTCACCCAAGAAGCCACCACTGGCCCTCTAGCTGGATGCCACCACATTTTAGCAGGGCCCGTTGGCAGCGCCTGACTGCTCGCTGGTTTCTCATATCAGACACAAACAGAACAATGGAAGCTGTAATCTTCATCCCGATCGAGATGTCGGCCAGCCTGCTGCAGATGGCTATCTGACTCGTGGTGGCCACCAATGACAACAAGTCACGAGTGCCAGGCTGATGTTTCCCACATTGCCGGGTCTGCTGGGCGACGGGAAGCAAAAGTGGGTCAGGCACCATGCTGGGGCCCCTCACGCTGGAGCGCGGCTCCTTCCTCTTGGTGCTCTGAAAAGGTGTCAGCGTGGGACGGCGGCTCTTTGGCACTCAGCTGTGGCACCTGACGGCCACTGAGACTGCCGGGGTGACCTCTCAGAAATATCCACCCACACGCAGGACTCCATGCCATATTAAGAAAAAGTCAAGCGTGTAGAACAAAATTAAATGTCTGCCCTCTGCTTTAAAGGGTCACCAACCCCATCGTAGGACACGGGGTGCAGTAGACATGAGGGGGCTCACCAGTCCAGGAGAACACACAACCTTCACACACATGTACCCGCTGGGATTTGATCAAAAGTGGCACTTTACTGGGTCCTGTGGCTCCTTGCTGAGCCTAAGGACCATCTCAGTCTGCCATGGGGTCTTTACATATGAACTGGGGGGTCTGTGGGCTTTGAGAAGGTTCCTGAAATCTCTACTGTCTGGTAGGTGACCTAGCAGGACATGAGAAATGGAGAAGCCCTGAGCTTAGGCTGTGTGATGGTGTGCAGCGAGGGTCCTTTCAAATGAGGCCATCAGTGCGTGGAGCGAGCTTGTCATGGATCTAAACACGAGGGTCTTCCTGTGGGTGGTCCTTTACAGAATCCAAAATGGTGTCACTCTGAAGAGCATCTCTTGAGTTTCCAGAGTGTATGGAGTCACGCTGACCATTAGGCCAACAGGCCCGTTTTGTGGCTCGTGTCGCTGGCCAGTTTGGGTCTCAATGGCCCACAGTTCTTGTCATCGGTGGCTTTCAGCAATGGAGGTGGCAGGACTGTGGAAGATCAGCAGGGGTCCTCAGCAGCCTCCCTCATCTTAAAGACATGTTTTGTTCTTAATTTCTTGTATTAGCAATTTGTTTGTTTTCGCATTCCCCTTGGCGTCACTTGGGGTATGGCACCCCTGGTGAAGGGCCCAGCACAGTAGGATCTCCTTTGGTGGTTACAGGGATTTGAACTAGCACCCTTGTGGATACGGGCACAGGTCCTTAGGCTCAGGGCCACCACTCCAGGTGACTCTAAATTGTCACGTGCTCTACGTTGGCGTTCCATCCCGGTTCTGTTTCTGCTTCTTGCCTGGCACCAGCACTGATGTGACCCTCATAATGAAATACGCTGGTACAAGCTGATGAATGGAGACCCCCTTCATTGGGGCTGTTCGTCAAGTCATCTCCTCCAATGAAGTTAAAATGAAATCTCAGGACATCTTGTTTGGTAGCCCTAAGACGAGACAGGATAAAGAGTTGGGGGTCCAAGGTGGATACCCCGTTTAAGGGTGTGTTGTAATGCAAAGGGGGGCTTCGTGTGTCTGACACCCTAAAAGTAGGGCGAGGTTCTCAAAAGCGAAACAACGTTATAATCGAGCACATCAACTCGTCATCTCAGTGTCAAACGATTTCGAGGCAATCTCATCACGTCCCGATCTGCAGAAGGTGGCGCACGCGGATGGGTGTCAGGTGGTCTTTACGTTTGCAATTGGCACAGATTGGGCGCGAGGAAAAGAAGTCACAAAACTCCACTTACAGTAGCCGGTTCAGTTTCAGATATGACTTTCTGTCTTTAAAGCTTGAAATGGTGGGACCCCTCAGTATACAGCTGACTTGTTTGGCCCCTCACACCACCACCAGGTCATTAAGACCACCATATTGGCCTCCATCCCATATTAAATCTTAAGGCAGGACGGTGCCATCACAGTATCTGGCCCGAGATTACGGGATAGTCCGCCACTTGGTGTTCGAGCTGCTCCTTCCATTGCTGCTTTTCCACGGAGACGTCGCGTGCCCCTCTCTTCACCAGCTCTGGGGTCCGCCTGCTGTAGAAGCTTTAGGCCTTGATGTCTCTGCACTGATTATTGGGCTTTGGACTTGGACTTGCCTTTTTATGTGGGCGCCCCTCCAGGGGCACAAAGCCATGCAGCCTCCACTGAGAGACTGAAGAGCTCAGTGACTTGAAACGTGGCACAGGATGCCAGCTTTGCCTCATCTCAGTCTCATCTGATTTCCTGAAGCTGCTTTTTCTGGTGGGAGTCGTGGCAGCAGCAGGGCAGCCCTGAGTTCCCTCCCCCCAACTACAGATTCCAGCTTTTCCTGGGGAATTCCCCAAGTCAGCTGAGACATACAATCCCTCCAGGGTGTCCTGGGTCTGCCCAAGGGTCTCCGCCCCAGAACAGCCTTAGGGAGCACCATCTGGGTGGGCATCCTTATGACATGCCCAAAGCACCTCAACTGTCTCCTCTCCATCTGGAGGGGCATCCACTCTACTCTGAGCCCCTCGCCCTGTCCTGGAGTGCCAGCCCAGAGACCCTGTGACACCTCATTGCTGCCACTTGTACCTGTGATCTCATTCTTTTGGTTGGTCGTTACTCACAGCTCATGCACATAGGAGAGGACAGGGACGTACTGTAGACCACCCAATACGTGAACATTCCACTCTGCTGGATCTGCCCCGTCAACTGGAAGTGCGAATACAGTGAGGTGGGCATTTGAGGAGCACCAAAAGCTCAGGCATGAAGCAGTAGACCACACAAACTCCCAGAGTGGGACCACCGAGTCCTGAAATGTGTAGAAATGGCCTCTCTTCCATGGCATCCTCATGACAAAGCTCCAGACTTCCTCTGCAGGCACTGAGCTTCAAGAAATGGCCTTCCATGGCCAAGCCTAAGGTCACGATGCACGATGCTAAGCGGTGGCCTGGAGTCGTGGAAGGAGTGACGAGTCACACTTCCCTACTGGCATTGTGATGGACCAGTCTGAGTTTGGCATAGGCCAGAAGGACGTCACCTTACAGATCACATAGTGTCACCTCAAGAGGATCACGGCAGGGTTTGGCTCCAGTGAAGGGGCCTGCAGAGCCATTTTAGACCCTTCTAGTCTGAGGAAGGCCCTTTTGTGTCCCAGCATGACTGTGCACCCTTGGGATGAACTGGAGAGCTGATGGTCAGCCCAGTCTACTGGTCCAGCGCCAGTACCTGACCTCACAAATGGCCCAGACTCCCACAGACCATCGGAGAGTGGAGGCCGCCGTAGGTTGAGCAGTTTCATATTTGAGAACGCGCTGCCCAGTCAGAGGTGTTCATAAACTTTTGGGCAGATAAAGTACCCACAGCACCTGGCATTTGTAAAGGTGCCCGTTCAGCATGCAGACATACCAAGTGGTCCCACTTCAGTCCTCGTGTGTGGTGTGCGAGTGCATTGATCTACAAAACGCGCTACAAAAAAAAAAAGATAAAGTTCAGCAAAAAGAGCGATAAGCGCACTTGTGGCCTGGTGCCCCTTTGTCTTATGGTGACTTGTGGGCATACAGAGGTGAGCAGACATGGCAGGATCAAAAGCCGGATGTCACTTAGTAGGGTAGAGTAAAGGGACGCGTTTGTCACATGAAGTGCGTTTGTGTGTGATTGCGCCCGTGTACCTGGGCATTGGCTGGCGCCGTGGGTGTCCAATTGGGGGCAGAACCTGAATGTCACACTCCGGTTCTTTCCAGCGTTGCTGTCTGTATGCCAGCGGGTTTGGGCTGGCATTGGTGTCCTTCAGCCTCCTGCTGTTCTACAGACACGTCCAGCTCTTTGCTCAGCTTCTCGTCCAGCCAGAAGTGTTAGGAACTCCAGCTGTGCCAACATGGCACCCTGAAATGGTGAACGTGGCGAGGGGCTTTGGTTAACGGGTTCAATTTAACATTTGTGCTTTTATAGCGTCTTTCACACGTCCATTTTATTGACTCACAAATAAGGGCTATCAGTAAATACGAGAAGAAAAGTCTGACATAAGAAGCGAGCAGGTGGCGCGGTGGGCAGGAGGACTTCATGGACCCTCAGGTCTCGCCTTGATGTCATTGTGGACAATCAAACTGAGTAGGAGGGACACGCTTGCTGGGCTCGATGGCCTCTTCTCGTCCCCGTTGTCCTCGTTTCTGTGCAGTGGACTGAAGCAGAGCGCTGCCGTTGAGTCTTCACAGAGGACTGAGGGGTACGCCGAGGGACTCAAGGGGTCTTTGCATGTTTTGTGTGTCTGACGTTTGCACACATTTGGGATGGTGGCGTATATTATGGGAGACGTTGCTTTGCTCTGACGGTCTAAAGACTTGCCGGTTCGGTGGGTTTGTGTCTGTGTGACGGACTGGTGGCCCCGCCCAAGTGTTGCTCCTCCCCCTGTGGCTGATAATTGTGGCTGCGATTGGCTGCTGCTGCCCTGCTTAGGCGGTGAGAAAATGGCTGGCCGGTTGGGTGGTCTCGAGGTCAACGGCGTGGGGTTTGTTCCTGATTGATTTCTCGTCACATTTTGTCCTAATGTTCTAATCCACGGGGTCCGCCCGTGTAAAAGGGGGACATGAGGACGTGGAAGGAGCTCCGGCAAGCAGCAGATACCCCCGTGTGTTCATGGTTTATAAAATCAAGAAGTCACATGTTACGGGGGGGCTTCACTTCCATTACTCCTGTCATTCGTGTGAGTGGACCCCTCCTTCTTGTTACTTCTCTATCAACGCCCCTTAATTTGCTGGTTCTGGCCCCCCCCATTCCCCCATCGTCAGGTCCGACGCCAGACCTAAATGGTGAGAGGGACATCTGAAGTACTGGGTGGCACATGCCATGCTAGAGTCCCCAAAGTCCAACAGGTAACAGTAAACCCAACAAAGACGGTGGGGGGCTTGACGTGATGTTTGGAGGGCTTAGCCTGGCTAAATGACCCCCTGCCCATCTCGAGTTGTACCCGCCCCTGTGCTGCTCTGGCGGACCCCGCCGGTCATTGCTCCCCCCAAACTGCTGATTGTTTTCTCCCTTCATGCCGATGGCCGCAGCTCTGAAGTGACAATTTCATTTGCCTCTCTCATCGTTTGTCACCTCGTCATCTTGTGCCATCCAGCACTTAATAAAAGGACAGTCAGGTCATTCTAGCGAAGCCCAGCATGGCTGACCACTCCGTCCAGCACAGAGTCGTATCTCCCACTCAGTGAACGTCGTGTGTCCTGATGGGAGGTTCAATAAGACCTGTGACCCCCTAATAAATGTCCAGTCCCCATGAGCTCCTGTGTGGCTCAATGAGGTTGACATCTGCATGAAGGAGCACGATCACCAGCTCAGCCTGGCAAAGATGGACCTTCTTGTCATTGCAGCCCACCGGTGCCCATCTTGGCTCACAATCGCCAACACCCACCTGGTCAGGATGCAGCCTTGGGGTGGTGATGGATGACCAGCTGCTCCTCAGGGTCCACTCAGCCTTGTAGGTCACTCAGCCCGTATCTGATGGACTACGTGGCACAACGTTCTGCCCTGTCTGGACTAGTGGGACTCTCTGCTGGCAGGGTCACCGCTGTGTGTCACCAAGCCACCGTAGATGATTTAACATGCAGCGGCACGTCACTGTTCAAGCAGTGAGGTGGGCACACATCACTCCTCTCTTCAGATCACTGCACTGGCTCCCTGAAGTGGCACACATGAAGTTCAGGTCTTTGGTGCCCACCTCCAGAGTAGTCAATGGCCCACCACCTGTACATGTGGAGACACCGGTGAGGCCCTCTACTCCTTCTCGAACCACTCAGGTCCGCTGATGAATGCCATCTGGTGATGCCACCTCTGCCTGGAATATTCAACTGCAGTCCAGACTCTTGTCATTGTATTGCTATGAGGTGGCCCCCTCCATGTGGACCCCCTCAGGGTGCCTACGGAGCCTTTGAAGACCCTCTTGTTCTTCTGTCTCACTGATGACAGCTCTCTTAGGTTCCTGTGATGAGTCATTCTGACCTCCTCACTGCTGATCATCAACGTTGTCACCTTGTGCTGTCACACTTGTTCCCAAATGCCCCCCCCCCCCCCCCCCCATGTTGCCTGACTCCATTACGTTGACCTCCTTTGTAAGTCGCTTTGGATCAAAACATCTTGTCAGTGAATCCAAGTAAACGTAAATGCATTAATGACTGTGTGAGTGGCCTGGTGGTCTGCTGCTGTCCCCCAGCACTTGGACCCTGGGGTGCCTTCCTCGCACGTTGTCCTCACGTTCTGACACCCCCCCCCAAGTTATTCTCTGGATTGACGCCTGTGAATTTCTCTGCTCTGAAGAAGTTTAGGGGTCCCAGTCAGATCAGGTTCCTGCCTCACACCCTTCAGTTCCACACAAGCAGGTGTAGACGATGGGTGGGATGTCACATGTGAGACCCTCATCATCATCATCACGGGTTTTCACTGTGACATCCCATATCTACGTAATCCAATTCAGGATGGTGAGGGGGCAGAGTGGGTGGGTTCAAGTTCAAGGACTGAAGTGGCCCCAGGCAGGGGGCACACACAGGGCCAGTTTTGGGTGATAATTGGGGGGCAGAAGAAACAGCAGGCCAGCTCCACAGAGAAGGCCGTGGGATTTGATGCCAGGATGGAATTCCAGCTAAAGGCATCAAAGTGCAGCCTGAATGCCCACCACAGTCGCCTCCATTGTGTTTTATATGGCGCCTGGTGGGCTTAGGCCTTGATGTGACCAGCAGCCCTGAGCTCTGAGGTGACCTGTGGCTCGATGACATATCAGCTGATCGACGTTACCTGCAGACCAGCACCTCTATATAGTGCCTTTCAGAGTGAAACTGGACAGGCCCATTCATGCCAGTAAGGGGCACAGCCGGCCTTTGGACTTTAAAAAAGTGAAGATGGTGTCCAGAATGTCATTTTATTAACTCAACGTGACCTTAAAGTGACAAGTGTGACATTCATCTCTAAGAACGTAAACATACTGTGGCCAAGATGGCACCGCTGTCATGTTAGAATCTGAACGAGGCTTGGGGGCGAGTCACCCTGCCTGGGGTGGGGGGCTTATAGCTGGCACCCCCTTGTGTTGCAGCACAGCACTGGCAGGACCCCCATGTAAGTCTCAGGTCTCATTGTCGGCCTCTGCTCAGGGGACTTTAGACACCAGGAATCCATCTCCATTCATTTATAGCTGAGGTGGGGGGGCTGTTGGACCTCACCCACTCAGTGCCAGTCCGCCATCTTCTCGACTGTTGAAGCCACCGCCGCCACATCAACACTCAGATTCGCTTTTCGCTTTTTTTTTTCCACAAACTCAAGTTGCTTTTCTGTCAAATGGGACAAACGCCTCGCTGTGTGACGTCACCAGTGAACTGTGCTGCCTGGTGACACATGTGCAACTGTGGCTTTGAGCAGCTTCCTGTGCCGGGGGGGTTGGGACTGGTGACGGCGAGCAAAACACGAAAATGGGGGACTGAAGCGGAGACCATATAGCGCCTTTGTGCTCAGGCAGACAAGTGGTACCTGAAAGTGGGCTGAGGACAGAAGGCCTGGCTGGCACACTGTGAGGGGGCACGTCACCCACTGGCACTCTGCTGCTGCTGTAGTTAAATCCTTCATCGGTGGAATGCATAACACTGAAGACCCCCTTTGATGGTTTTATCTTTTTTACTTCCAGCTCCTTTGAACTTTTCCGTTCTTTGCTTTCATTTCCTTCTCCCCGTATGGCACTGCCAGGTGCTGATGGCACCACCACTTCTGTTAGTATCGGGGTTTGGACTGGGGGGCTGTTTTACTGTTCAATATGCCATCACCCCCGAGTTGCTCTCACATTGGTAACAAACAATAAGGAGCCCACGGTGGGCTTCCACCAGGGGGCAGAATCTGCAGCGCAGCCAGAAATTAATTTTAGGGGGGCCGCAAGAAAGTACATCAATCATAATTAGTGGGAGTAATGAAATGTATTTAAGGGGGAGGGTCAAACCCAAGCCTGGGGGGCAAAATTCTCAGTCCCCTCATCCAGCAGTAATGGTGGACCACCTTGGGTGCCTGACCAGGACCCCATGACGCCTTTTAGATGTGCTTTTGAAAACCAGTAGTGCAACTGGGGGGACAAGGCTGGGGGGGTCTGCGGTGGCCACGTGGTTGTTGCTTTAGTATTAATGTCTGCCAAGTTGACATTGGAAGGAAAAACTTAAAGGAGTTCGCGGCTCCGTGAAGCTTAATTACGACCCCACTGATGGCGCTCAGTGCAACTGCATTAAGGGGGGGCTCGCGGGCCCGGAGGACGTGGTCGGGAACTCAATCTGGACCCTCAGGGCCCCCGGCGCCTCCTCGTGGTGGTCGTTTACATCTGTGGCGGCTGTGGTGATGATGAGTGATGACGATGATGATGACGATCACCATTATCAAACAACTATTAGCCATCCCTTATTGTCCTGCATGTGTACAGAGCGCAGTGAAACTCTGACATGGTGGGCTAATGGAGGAGCAGCGAACTGAGCAGAGCCCACTGAGCACCGCCGGATCATCAGGCGCCGCTTTGGGATGTTGTGGGGTCAGGCGCGTCTGCAAACGGCACCGTAAGGACCCCGTAAATCTGTCATATAGTGCCTTTCACGTATCTGTCACCGTCATGGCACCCGCATGTGAGGCGCTCAGTGGATTCTGGCCACGGTCGTTTATATAGCGCCTTTCGTTCATACCGCGTATCGATTAACGGCAGCAGCAGCACCTCTCAGATCTTCGGATTATATAGCGCCTTTCATAGCCGTCACTGAACATGCGCTGTTAGAGGGCTGGTGACATGTTACGTGTTGATGAGCACATGCATGTCAGAAGGGACACACAGCCCCCTTCACGTGCCCTCCGTCCAATAGCGCCTTTCATACCCATGACAAGTCGTGGCACCCGAGACGTGTCGCGTGGTCTTCAGCAGTCACACGAAGGACACTGTCCGTCAAATCAGCTCACGGAATCTGCAAAGTAGAATTCAGCGCTTGCACTAAATTTACAGCACGTACTTTGAATGCAAAGCATTTTCATTCTTTTAAATATTTCTATTTTATTTTTTATATCTTTATGTATATAACAATTCCATATTTTTCTCTTGAGGTAGCACATGGCACACCAGGTCCTCACAGAAACAGCCTGCTGGTCTCCTTCATGTTCGCTCCTCGCTTGGCAGCCGACCCCGCGTCTGCACGTCACTGTGGCCCTGACTCTTAACGACCGGGGACGACAAAAGGAGCGCAAATGTGTCACAAATCTGCCAGCGCATCACGACTGCAAATATATATATATATGTATATAAAGGTGCAGGGGCCTCCAGGTGTGGACCTCCAAGTGTGGACCTCCAGGCACCCCTGAGGCTCATGGACCAAAACAAGAAAGAAAGAAAGAAACGACATGTACCACCTTTCATAATCCACATTATACAAGCGGGGTTAATTCTCCCTCTACACCATTAATTCTGATTCTAATTAATAAATGTAAATAAATAAAGCAATAGCATATAGCGCCTTTCAAAGTTATCGTTATCATATGCATCATGTGATGGTTAGTAAAATAAAAAATATTATAAAGCGCATAGCATCAAAGTATGTTAAATACTTAAACTGGAAAGAAAGAAAGAAAGAAAGAAAGAAAGAAAGAAAGAAAGAAAGAAAGAAAGAAAGAAAGAAAGAAAGCGCCCAAGTACAGTTGAGTCCTGTGCTCGTGAATAATGTGCATCTGCTCCGCCTTTTCTTTCTTTCTTTCTTTCTTTCTTTCTTTCTTTCTTTCTTTCTTTCTTTCTTTCTTTCACGTTACCCCCCTAAATCCCACGCATTCCCGTTCAAAGTGCAGGACCGATCACGACCGACTAGCGAGAGGCGCCCGCTGAGTGTCCCGTTTGATGTCCCCGTGGCGGCTGCGCCTTTTTTAGTTGGATGGTCGTATTTTATAAAACGTCAGCCCTTATAGCGGATCGGCCTTCCCGTTTTCAACTTGGATATTTTTTAAAACCTGCCGCTATCTAAAATTCATCAGATATTTAAAGGCGCGCACCAGAATGTTGGAAATTCTGTAAGACTATTGAGTGGGGAGAGAAACTACAGTTGCGATCAACATTTTCTGGATTTTTCTTTTTCTTATATTCTCCTTAGTAAACTTTTGGAAAGAAAAAAAGAAAAAAAAACACGTGGCTGCGAGTCTACGAATTTCTGCGCAAATCCAGAAACGTCCAATCACGGAGGAGATCGTCACGGCTTAGACTGCGCCCGCCTCGGTTGTGCTGTCCGAGCAGCTGACTAGCTGACCTTACTTGAGGACAACACTTAACGGCCTTGAGCTGCAAAGAAGTCGACTCAGTGAACGGCAGACACGCAGAAGAGCAAACCGACAGAGGCGCCAGTGCGGGAGCCGACAGAGACAGCATCGGGCAAAAGGCAGGAGCACAAGGGCGGGACACCGCGCACGCGCACCTTCTGCGCTATGAACGCGACTCTGCGCTCCACACTTAAACGAGATATGTATGTAACACACACTCACACACACACGCGTATATTTATATTATTTGTAGTTATTTTTTGTGATAAAGCGCCCAGTGTTGTTGGTGATTTGTGACCGTGGCGCCCGCACACAAACCTGCATTTTCAAACCGCGATGTCCCCACAGCAGCCGCTCACGGTGACCTCAGTGTCCAGTAGTGGTTAAGTACACTAAACCTGCCAGTGAACAGCTTTTCTAAGCACTTGTAAGTGAGCCGATTATTATTATTATTATTATTATTATTATTATTATTATTAATTTATTCCTTTGTCTGTATATTTCTACTGTTAGAATTCCCAAACACATGAGCTCCATCCTTGCTGATTTTCTCAGTTCAGGCTCTCTGATTTTTTTCTCAGTCCTTTTGGGTCCTCCATCTTCTTCTCTCCAGTCCTCTCTGCCACCCTCTTCATTCTGGTTAACATGTGCCAGGCCTCTCGTTTGTCGTCGAGTGTCTTGAAGCTGATCTCGTCTTGACACCCCCTTTCCTGATCCCCTAATCATCACCAACACCATCTTTTGTGACAAGACCACCAGGCTTCACAACCCCCCCATCCACGCTGCCCAGGACAGGCTAAATGAGACTCTCAGAAGACATCGGCCGTGGTCTCCTCTCATTTGCACTCAGAAGTCTCTTTACGGTGCCATCCAACATTTGGGACGCTGGCAGAATGCGGTGCTTTCGGTGAGGGGTCCTCTAAATGAAACCAGCTGACGTGTTCCTGCGCAGTGTCCCCCTTAACACACTTTATACAGGACTGATGACGCTGTAGGTTTATAAACTCGCTGTCTGCGGTGGGATGGCATCCTGTCCGGAGTGAGTGGGGCCGCATGGTGGGGTGCAGGATGGACAGAGTCAGATGGAGTTGGGCTTGGATGGTCAGGTGTCACCAAACAAGAGGAGGGATTCATTTGTGGACACAGTACAGGGTGGGGCAGATGGCAGATGATGAGACCCCCAATCATCCTGGTGCAGTAGGCACAGGCACCATCTGTGGAGAAGCACGGGCAGTGCTGGCCTTTTAGTGTCTGCAGTGCCCACCCCTTGAGTTATGTAAACAGCACCCCCCATGTTTCATAAATGGTGCCCCTTGAGGTGCAGAGTGCATGCCCTTTAACTGTCATAATGGGGCCCCTTGGGTGATTGGGTGATGGTGCCCATCTAATGAACTGGCTGGCTGTGAGCTCAGTCCTAAATCTGGAGCAGTGCCAGAGAGGAGTCATGGAGGTGGCAGTGAGTTCAAGTCTCCAGCGGGCAGCGGCGCTGGCATCCACACGTTGCTCCTGCCAGTCTGCACTTTTAACTTCTTTGCTGATTATTTTTTGTAAATTGTTAAAATTCATTTTGCCCGCAGTTCAGATCTGACATCAACTTCATACCAAAGCCAATCACAAACCGGCAAAATTAATAATGGGACCTAAAAGACAGCTGAGAATGCCCGCTGCATGATGACTGCCGGTCAGCAGATGTTGACGGCGCAGGACGTTGGTGATCTCGTCAGCTCACGATGGCTGGCAGTTGAAGGTGACTGGCATCTCCACTGGTTAGACCCCGAGGACTGCAAACAGGAGACGAGCTGGTGGGATCGGTTTGAAGCAAAGCTGCGGTTTGATAATATCAGAACTTCAAGAGCCTCTCGGAAAAATATGCGGTTGAGAGCTGACATTTCAGAAAATCTGGGTGGGCTTCCTTTTATCCTTTTTTTTAAATACTTTATTTTATTTTTCTCTAAAAAGTTTGAACCTGCAAACCTTAAGTGTAAGAAAATCCCCGCTGTCAAGTGGCACAGTCAATGACCAGCCAAGCGTGGCACTGCCCCATTTAACCTGCCAGCTTACAGTCACATGTAGGTGTGTGAAATAAGCTGATTAACATAATATAATCACAAAGTCACTCAGACCGACGCCCCTTAAACTTTTACCCATGATGCTTGCTGACTGCGCCCTTGTTAACGTATGCGCAGATTGCAATCTCACCGTCCAATCGATGCACAGCGTCAGAATGTCTCCGATGACACACAAGCGCGAGAGAACATAGTTGGCGTGAGAGGAGCGAATGTGAGGAGCTCTCTGAGTGCCCACTTTAAGGTAAGCCCACCTGAGAGATGCCCGCGCTCTGTGCCGTTGTCGTGTTGGTCGTTCCCTTGTAGTTTTTGTGTCTCGTACGCCATGCCAGTCTCCAGGTTATTGTTGTTAGTCTTGTCTGATTATTACTTATGCTGTGGGCTGTCATTTTGTGCCCCCCGTCAGTGTTGACCGTGATGGCCGTGTCAGTGCTATTAGTGAACGGCATTAAGAAGCTCCTGTTTCACACCAAGTGGACCTCCACCCGTGTCCACATCTGACCCCTGACTGGCAGCGTCTCACCTGGGTTCACATAAAGACTCTAAGAAAAGTCTGGGGGGTCCACGCTGTAAGGGGGGGCTGAAGGAGCTCAGGCCTCTCAGTTGGACATTACGAGGAGACACAGCTGAAGGAGAAGATCTCAGCTTTTACTTTTAAATAAACTCAACAACAAGAAGACGAGGGCACAGCTGGGAATTTAGGGGCACACAAGCGTCTTTCTTCAAGGAAAGACCCCCAGAACAAGTGACCGAGTGGCAGGAAGACATTAGGGACCATCAGCTCTCGGCCCGGGGGGAGAGGGAGGGACGAGCTCATCGGCCTGAGTGGTCCGCCCTCGTCACAACTGCTCTAATGTTCAGTGAGCTTGGGGGGTCCACGCCGCAGGACACTCGTGGACATGGCTGGAGGGCTGATGCCATGTCATCGTGGAAATGATCCTGTGTTTTATTAGAGCCGCTTTATAGCGCCCTGCGCGTGGGCAACTGCTGACAGCAAAGAGATTTACCAGCTTGGCATAAGCAGACCTGTGCCAACCACCAAAGCAGGTGCCCACTCACCACGCTGGTAACCTCTTTGAGAATTTGGTGATCGACTGTACCTGGTGCACTCTGGGTAGACAATCGATATTAGAATCGAGCCCAATGAATAAAACGGACGAGAGGAGGCCTGTCAGCGCATCAGTCAGCTCAGCTGAGGTCCTCCTCAAACGTTCCTGAGGTTTGAGCTTCACTTCCATGTCTCACTGAAAGATACTCAGGTACCGAGATGGGGGGCGAGACCCTCGAGTCTGGGTGTGCCACTCTTCACAGGGTGAATTTCGGGCGTCCTGTCTCAGTGCTCTTTTGTTCTTCTTCATCTCCTCTATTAAGGCCTTCCTTTCTTCACGGAGATTTCACAAAAACCGCCGCTCTGCACCAAAAATCCGCCCACACAAAGAAACCGTCGTACGTTTCAGATGTCGGCCCGCCGACTCCATTTCTGAAGTTGGAATTCTTTACCCGCCAACTCTTTCCATGACTTATCAGATTCAGCAAGAAAAAGAAAAAGAAAGGCAGATCTTTGAAACACAAGTTACCTTCGTTCATCGCCGTCAGAATGTCATCTGAAGTAAAATGGCCGCCATCCCCAATCCTAACGTTACCTGAGGTGACAAAAAACAAAATGAAGGATTTGCTCTTCTTCTCTCTTCTTATTCCTTCTTATAAAGTCAGACATTTACATTGAGAAGGTGACAGAGACGTCTGCTCACCGGCCACAAGTGACAACACTGTCACCAAGTGCGTGCCTTCTACAGCAACATGCAGGGGCAGCCATTGGCACTGATGGAGGATCAACAGGAAGGCCCCTGGTGTGGTGGGGGGGTCTTCTGTCGTCCCACCAGGCCCTGATGTGTCATCCTTGGCTCAGATGGAGACGTTCAAGTGGACTGTGGTGGGATCACAAGCTGCTGCCAAGTGGTTGCTTTACTGAAGGAGCGATTCTGTTAAAAACGAATACGTGAGGCGCATTGAGGCAACGGGGGGGGGGGGGGGGGGGGGGGTTTTTTTTTTTTTACTCTAATGGGGTGTTTTTGTTTTGTTTTTAAATTTAAGAACCAGAAGTAACAGAGCAGTTCTGGACCCCCAAATCTGTGAAGGGCACCGACATCAGGACAATCGGCCACCTTAGAGCCACCAATACGTCTGCATCGCACCCCAGGCGGGTGTCTGTTCTGATTCTAATTACTGTAATAAATTGAAAATAAAATTAAATTAAATTAAATTGAATAAATTAAAGTAAAATAAAATAAAGTCAAGTCAAATACAATGGGCCTCTCACATGTACAGCCCCCCAGACACGAGGGCTCGGGTCAGTAGAGACGCGCACTTTAAGTCCGTCCACAGCTGACCTGGAGGAGCAGAGCTTATCTGAGGTGGCACTTTGAGTCCAGCAGGCTGCAGGTCAGCTTGGCATCGCACTTTATGGCACTTTAAGAGCTGGCAGTCCGGGGGTCCCGAGTGCGGCCCGTTAGTCCCACGACGATCCCTCTGGGAGGTCAAATCAGCAGGCCGGGCTTGGACTTTATTAAATTGTGCCATCCACCTTGACTGCTGGACCTTTGGACATTCTTAGCGTGAACGTCAATAGAGGCAGAGTTGAAGGGGGGCCGGGGGGGGATGCGCTACGTTACTAAAATAAATCCCCTATAAATCTTATCCTTACTTTTAATGCTGCAGTTAATCAGTGGATGCGATCGTTAAATCCAAACTTGCACCTCGGCTCCCCTCGACACAGAAATGACAGACTGGCTGACCGTGTCACTCTTACAGGACACTTCCACTCGTTTGACTGCCCTCATCCTGAGAGACCCTCAAGCGGCGACTTAAATGACCCCACATGGTGTGTGTGTGTATATCTGTGTCTCGTGGGCCACATGTCACTCACACGATGTGTCACTTTTGTCACAAGTACGTCAAGCAGACCAACAAAGGCTCCTGTCGTTTCAGAATCATTTACGGAGCTCGCTGGAGTTGTCCATATGGTGTCCTACGCTTGTGACAATTGGTTAAGGTCCATCTACCCAATTAGCTGCTCTTCTGTCTCCACCCAGCAGTGGACGGCACTTCACCTCGATGACAAACTCCAGATAGCGGGCTGAGTCAGTGACCTTCATTTTAGGGTGACACTCGGACGCCCCACAGCCAGGCGAGGATCACTCAACACTAACCCCGCCCACGTCCAGCCCCGCCCCCTCGGTGTCCCACTCTCATCCAGGGTGGGCTCCTGCGTTTGTACCTGAGGCTGCCTGCTCTGTCATTTTTGTGCTGGCCTGTCACATTTGTTTGCTTTGGGTGTGAGAAGCAAGGGGAACCAAATGTCACAAACATGTCACTTCCTATGAGATTTCACCGCCTTCACAGACGTCATGGAAAAAAAAATATGCTGAGCAAAAAAAAGAACAAATAAATAACCAAAAGTGTAAAAAAAAAAAATGAGATAAAAAACCAGACGTTTGGAATGGGACGCCTGTGAAATGTCATGAAGTGGGGCACCAGTGCCAGTCTGGCAGTGTTGTGTGTCAGAGGTGCCCATCACACACGCACGTCACTTCTGTTGGCCCCACAGCTTCACCCAAAAGGGTTTGTTTCGCTTTTTGTGCTAAATGAGGGGACAGATGGTGACGGGTGTGCTGTCTGTCTTTTGAGTAAGCGGGTCTGTTAACGCGGGCCAACATTCGTGTAAATGCCAATGATGTCATAAAAACACAGAGTATCGTTTGCCAGTTTTCTGTTGTCACAGGACGGTGACAGACATTTATCGATGACGACGTTAAAGCTTTCAGTCACCTTGAAACGCCAAGGCAGAGGGAGCTGATCGGCAGGCAGACCCCCCTGGGTGACGTTCCTTGTCTCAGCTCTGGTGCCCACTGATTCTAAGGCTGTAGTACCACAGTCCAAAGCCTTCAGCTGGCATCACTTTTTGCACATTTTCTTCTCCTGCTGCCATCTCCTAAAATTCTTGCCATTCGTTTTTATTTTTTTTCCTCATCACGCCAAATGACAAAGCGAGAGCAGAAGTTAAGACTTTTGTGCAAATTAATTAAAAATAAAAAGCTGCACGGAAAGATCCCCGTGACACCAGCATTGGGCACCCTGGCGTATCGCTGAGACGTTCACCTTGTTTGGACTGCTTAGGTACACAGAAGGTGCCACAGGTGACAATGACCAAGCTGTGAGACCGGAGGGGCTGCCTGCAGAGCTCAGGGACAGGACTCTGAAGGTGGCTGCAGTTTCCCAAGACTACCGAGACCTCCATGAGACGTCCAGAACATCCACAACTCTGCCTGTGACAGGCCTCCTGACCAATCAGGGGAGAAGGGCCTGAGTAAGAGAGGACACCGAGGACCTGTAAGGACAGGAGAGAAACTTCCAGAATGACGACCTGAGCATTAGGGTGGAGTGGCCAGGACAAAGAAAAGACACACGGGTGACCGCTTGGCACCTGAAGGCCTCTCAGACTGTGGTTGTGTCAGACAGCATCCATCACCTCTGCGATCCCACCGGGGCGTCTGGTCAGGGCTGAGGGACACTTGATGTCCTTAATGAAAAGCTGTAGGGTCACAAAGCAGAGACAACACAGGAGTGGCTTGGGGACAACCCTGGGAATGTCCTTGAGGGGTCTGGCCAGAGCCCAGGATTGAACCCAAGTGAACGTCTCTGGGGAGACCCGACATGCGCCGCCCGCCGATGGCCTCCACCCAACGTGATAGAGAAGAACGGCAGAAAGTGTGAAGCTCGTCACCTCAGACCCCCAAAGATGCCCGGCTGGAAGGGCTGCCACTGGGCCTTCAAACGAGTAGGGGGTCCGAACGTTTGTGTCCACGGCACAGATCACGTCTTCATTGTTAATAAACTCTCGCTCTCGCTTCGTCATTCTGGAGTGTTGAGGAGAAGAAGAAACGAGCTGAAAAAGTGAAAACCGGGACGGGGGTCTGAAGACTTTGTAAGCCCACCGTGTGTAAAGCTGTGTGTTACGTCTTTAAAAGCTCAATGGCGTTATGGTGGGCTCTCACACTGCGGCGGACAGCTGGCACTGCCAGTCTTTGTGACGGTCCCGTAGCTGGCATCTCCTTTCATGTCCCTCTTGGCGCCCCCCGCGTTTCCTGATTTGACTTCGTGGCTCGCACTCCGCCTCTGTGATTTTCACCTCTTCGTCTTCCTCCCCTTTCACTTTGTCTGCTGACATTAAGGCCCTGCGGCCACAAAGCCTCCTCCACGTCTTTGGTCAGCTTGTCATCTTCTGTGGCTGTGAGGGGAAGAACTTTCATCTGGTAAGACGGGCACGAGAAGAAGAGGAGGAGGAAGAGGAGGAAGAAGAACCTAAGGCCTGTGGCTTCTGAAAGCCGCAATGAGGATGCACACACACACCTGGGGGACATGGAGGAAGGCGTGACTGGGGTCTTTGGCGCTGACAGTCACCTTTCAGAGGCCATCATGGGGCCAGGAATGGGGGGGGGGGGTCAAACGTCAGTCTGCCAGAAACACAAATGAGCGGCCGGTCGGTCAGACGGTTGGTCATCACTGACGGGCGAATCTGCACAAACTGGCAGCACAACAGGATGGCAGCTTTACATCACTTTTATCGGATGTTTTCAGTGTTCTGGTGGTCTTGTTAGGTTTCTCTTCCAAGATGGTAGCAGGAGTTTAGCGCCTTTTGATTGATTGATTGATTGATTGATTCTCGTGTTCTCCTGCAGTGCCTTTTTTTGCCAGTAGGGCGGCGCCATTCAGAGCAGTTTGCTGAAGGCCAGGTCAGAGGTCATCGCTGGAGTGAGGTCAGGGGTCACGGGGTATACGGTTCACTCCCGGGGGTCACTTCCTCCTCCGAGTTTGTGGACATCAAAAGACAAAACAATTTCTAAGTCCGTCTGCATTCTTCTTCTGAGCCCCCTTGTTTGTTTGTTTCTCTCGACTTCAGTCTCATTTCACATTTAGGGTTCGTTGTCAGGTTTCTTTGGTAAAGACAACAACATAAAGGGGTTTTATGATCAAATGCCCCCTGTCCATAATACAGCGCCTTTTAGTCCATATCTACAGTCATGTCCTCTAATTCTTATATCCTCCCTGTCCCTGAACTTCAGGCCACAAAACTCAAAGAAAGGCCTGAAACTCCCAGTAGGCCTGAGGCCTGCAACTCAAATGGGAGAAGAAACCCCCAGTCCAAGGAACAGGCTTAGTGTTGGGGTCCTAAGAAGAAACTCTGTCAAATATATGCAGTATATTAAATATCATAAAGTTAGCAAAGCCACAGCCAGAGACGGCAAACCAACAACACAACCAGGAGAGCCAACGGGGTCCTTCAATTCGAGACCCTCCATAGGCCCACACAGGCAGCGTCAGGAGGCCCCGGCCCCTTAGGTGTTGACGACTGCAGTGACACACTTTATAAAAAGTAACAAGGAGACTCTCAACAGAGATGGCATCCGGCGAGACCTCCACCGCTGGGCTGGACTCCAGTCATGGCAACCCAGCAACTCGAAATGGGAATGTGAGCTGAGCTGGTAATAAGAACAAGTGCAAGGCGCTATAAAATAACAAAACGGAGGGAGGGACAGCGTCAGGGCCACACAGACCCAGGCAGGCTCAGCTCTGCCCTCTGTGTGTGTGCCCACTGTGCCACATGGAGGCTAACCCCCCCCCCCCGATGTTCCTCTACTGTTCCTTGAAGATGGATGGTGGGTCAGTACTGAGAAACACGCCCAGGTGCGCCCTTTGAATTGGGGACCCCGAGGGTCATTTGTGTTACGGGCCCTGGGCACACACACTGGCCTGGACTTGGCACTTTTAGTAAATGGATTTATTATTTTATCAAAGGGGTTCAGTTGTTTTGTAATTTTTGGGGCAGCTGATTTACACTTGCAGAGGGTGAGACATAAAATTGTTTGTGCCCTGTGTGTGCCCCCGACTCAGCTGGTGGTCCAGACGCATTTAGTGTTTGATCCGATGAGAAAGCAAAGAAATTCTTAACCGAAGTGAAAAACGTAATAAAAAATACGCCTGGAAAACATGGGCAGCTGAACGGAGCCAGTGGACCGGGCCTGTCCATCAGATGGCACCTTTGGCATGACATTAAAGTGCCACCTACAGTAGTCATCTGTCTGTCTGGTGGCGGTCGCTCACTTCATACGGTGCCACCAAGTAGAGGGACACAGGCCTAAGGACCCCTGAATGTAAAACACACACTCGCACACACACTCGCACACACATTGCGGCTGCAGGAAGCGTATTTTCGTATTTCTTGCTTATCTACACCCACATACCTTTGGAGGCGGGCAGGCGGGCACACGGGGGGAGCAGGCCTAACCTCGCCAGCCGAAGCCTCACAACCAAGAGGCACTTTGAAGTTTTTTTCCACTCTCGTTCCCGCAGGTGACTCCCGCACGACTACAACAGCCGCAGCCCCCCCTGTGACGACTCGACTCCTGCTGCCCCCAGTTTCATCACTCAACCAGGCCAGTGGACCTCTCCTGGGCCCCAGACCCGCTCCTCCCCCTGGCCATCGGTGCCCACAGCTTTGGTAGAGACCTGGAGGTGTCCACCGAGCCAGCATGTCACCACGAGGGCGTCTCGCACCGGCAACCCGTCCATCTCGCTGCACTTGTCCTTCAGCACACCTCACATATGGCGCAGCAGTCGGTCTGAATGCCTGTTTGCGCTGTCCTCTGTGCCCCTGCTGGGCACTATAAAGGCTGGTGCCTGCAGTGTGAGCAGGTGGGACAGCAGGTGGTAGTGTGGCCTGCTCACCCCTTGTTCATGTGCTGTGTTTGCCAGGTGGGAGTGATGGGGTCCTGAAGTGAGCTGGCATCCTGTCCGGGTTTTCTGCTGCCTCGTGGCCAAAGATGCCAGATTACCTGCAGAGGTTTAGAATGTCAGTTTGGGTTACCACACCAGGGCAGGCGCCTCCATTCAAAGGACAGCCCCGTACTCAAGTCCCGGTCACTCAAACACACCTTGACATGACTTGGCTGTCACTTGACGTGACCACACAGTGCTGACAGCGTTCCAGTCTGCAGAGAAGTCCCCTTAAGGTTCTTGATTGGTGATCCCATATGACATAACATTGCCAATTCACCTTCACAGGAGGCCGGAGCCTGGCAGTGCCCCATGGGCACAAAGCAGAAGCCAGTCCATCTCAGTGCCCCGTCACCCACACAGATGCCAGCCTAGTTAACATGTGCATCTCTGAGGCTGCATAAGAACAAGAACACCTGAGGAAAACCCACATGGACACCGGGAGACCCTGGAAACAGCAGACCAACTTCACCCTGGCGCTGCCCATCATGGGTTACCAACTCAGCACCCACACTTAACAGCCCAATGCATTATATATTAAATACAAAAACACAAGATGGGTAACATAAAACTAAAATGATACCCGCCTAGCGTTAAAAACCCAACAAGAGATGGCGTGCCCTGCTGGCAATGAACTCATAATCGTTTCCCTGGAGGCTGCACTTTAAAACTCACCAGGTGTCCTTCACTGTTGCCCACCACCTTCTATGGCATTCACTCTTGGCACCTGAAGAAGTTCTCTGTACTTTCTGTCTGACTGGCAGATCTGAGAGGTCAGGCGCTGATTGGCTAGTCACAGGGCCTTATTTGCATACATCAGGGAGGATGGCGTTATAAGGATTATGGGTAAATGTTCCAGGTGACAGGCGACTCACTAATGACACATTTGATTTGACTGAATTCTGGGATTATATGAAGGGTTGGGAGCAGGCGCTGATAGAGCACATGACAAGTCCTATCAAGCGTCTCCGTTATTTCAGTAACCCGGTGTTTAATATCTTTAAGAAAATCGTAGGCCGCCTTGTAGGCGGGTGGTACACAAAGGTCACCAATGATGCCACACAAATACCTGAGTGAAGCCCAAAGCCTACCAAGTGTGGAGATGGCCTATCGCTATCAGAAATCAAACGACCTTCTCATCGCCTTTTGCTGTCCGCATGACTCCGTGTCTCTGCCCAGGAAGGTGCCACTCAAAGCAGACAGGTGGCACGGCGCCTTTTACAGCTTTGCCCAGGGCAGCAAGTCGGCTCTTTTTGTCCTGGGGGGTCGCTATTTTTGGTTTTGTTTGTTTTGGGTTTTTTTTCGTTTCTTCTGCTCTGCGTATCTAAACTCCATTCTGGGGTTACTGACGTGCGTCTAACCGAATCTAAAAAGGCAGCACCGCATGTCTGCTCCTACTTCAGAGCGGACCACGGCTGGTCTTCAAAAGAACCAGAAGCTTCCAGAAAGACCCTTTAATGATTTAGATCATAAAGAGAAGATGGCACATTTGAGAAATGCCTGAGGGTCTCATGGTTTTAAGAGGGGCTCCGTTCTGTCAAAGTCGTGCTGGTGGCGGCTTGCCGTACGAGGAGGAGTTCTGTGTCGCACAAAGAACCAACTTGCAAAGGAGATCATCCAGGACTGAAAGACTTTGGTCAGGCAAAGAGCTGCACCGCCCAGTCAAAATCCCATTTAGGACCCTTCGTTTATACCCGTGCCCTGTGACGTCACTCCAGTTGAATTGAACAACTGCGTCCTCCCTGCTGAACAATAAAAACGGGCGTCTTGGGAAGGCCATAAATATAAAACTCCGGCTGTTATGATGGAACAAGAAGAGAGAGAAAGAGAGAAACCTTCGGTGGTCTTTACTGCATTTAACGTTAAGAGCGATGACGAGTGAAAAATACTCATAAAATAAAACAAAGGCAACTTTAAACTTAACGGTGTTTTAATAAAAAGGACTGTAGCGAATAAAAATCCGATTTTAGATTTCTTTTCTTTTTGGCGGGGGGATTTTGTTGGAGACCACGACCACGTCCTTCACCCATGAAGGTTTTTTTGGTTTTGGACAAAACCCGACGTGCATGGTAACGAGGCAGTCAGCGGGACCACCCGCCAAGCGCTGCGCCACCGTGGATTCCTCGTCGTCGTCGTCTTCTCATTTGAGCCGTCACGGCGAGCAATTTGACAATCGCGAATTTGACCGCGTTCACAGTTTACTGTTTGTTTGTTTGTTTGCACAAATATCAGGCCGACTTGAGGCGTCCAGCAGCGGCACTGCGCGATGTGTTTGTGTCGCCGTCTTATGGGAGCTACGGGACGTGAATTTGGCTGATTCGGACTGATAGATAGATAGATAGATAGATAGATAGATAGATAGATAGATAGATAGATAGATAGATAAAAGGCACTATATAATAGATAGATAGATAGATAGATAGATAGATAGATAGATAGATAGATAGATAGATAGATAGATAGATAGATAGATAGATAGATAGATGAAAGGCACTATATAATAGATAGATAGATAGATAGATAGATAGATAGATAGATAGATAGATGAAAGGCACTATATAATAGATAGATAGATAGATAGATAGATAGATAGATAGATAGATAGATAGATAGATAGATAGATAGATAGATAGATAGATGAAAGGTGCTATATAATAGATAGATAGATAGATAGATAGATAGATAGATAGATAGATAGATAGATAGATAGATAGATAGATAGATAGATGAAATATGCTATATAGATAGATAGATAGATAGATAGATAGATAGATAGATAGATAGATAGATAGATAGATAGATGAAATATGCTAGATAGATAGATAGATAGATAGATAGATAGATAGATAGATAGATAGATAGATAGATAGATAGATAGATGAAATATGCTATATAGATAGATAGATAGATAGATAGATAGATAGATAGATAGATAGATAGATAGATAGATAGATGAAATATGCTAGATAGATAGATAGATAGATAGATAGATAGATAGATAGATAGATAGATAGATGAAAGGCACTATATAATAGATAGATAGATAGATAGATAGATAGATAGATAGATAGATAGATAGATAGATAGATAGATAGATAGATATGTGCAAGGCGCTATATAAGAGACAGACAGACACACACATTATGGTCTGAGCACACACCAGAATGACAAAAAGGAAAGAAAATGAAAAAGAAAGAAGACTCGTTCGGGGTCTCCGGAGAAGACGCGCGTGAGGGCGGGTGAAGCTGCGGTCTTCACGGACAGACTGGCCGCAGGATTTCTGGGGAATTCGCACTTTGTAACGTTTTGGTTTTCCTTTTGTCACAGCGTTCTGAACCTGCGCTCGCTGAAGGACGAGCTTATTAAAGATTAGGATATAACGACATTAAGCGTGGCCGTCATAAGGCGCTTTATCAAGCAGACAATGCCAGAGGGTCTTGGGGCAGGGAGATAGACGACCCCAAATCTGCTCAGTTGCCTCGCAGCAAATCATCGCGGCAGGGGTCTCGGCTGCGCGATCACTGTTGGCATTTTACTTGTTGAGACTTCAGACTAAGACCTCCTTGCTTGCCAGTTACACTTAAAGGCTGATCGAGACCCCCGCCCATTGTAATATTCAGTGCGATCACAAAGCGGGTCTTTCCCGTGTTCCGTGAGAGGCTGAGTAGGCCCCCTGGTGGTCAGCTATGGAGATGATTTCCGCCTGCCAGGCTCTCTTATCGAATGTCAGCTAATGAGCGCCGAGTGGCAGAGCTGAGCCCGGGGCAGCTCGAGGGGGCTGTCGTGCGGTGCGCTATAAAGACTGGGCGGCTCATCTCTTCGCTTTTTTTTTGTGTTTTCAGCTTTATTTATTTATTTATTTATTTTTATTTTTTTTCATTTTTTCCACTCTGTATCAGTGCCATCAGGTTTTCCCCGGTGTGTGACACATTTCCTGCTTATTACCTTTTTTTAAATTCTTTTTCTTTACCTTCAAGCCGTCCCCTTTTCCTCGCCTGCCTGTGACCTTCATGTGTGACACCCGGTGGCCTCATTTCAGACGCCCCTCGTTTGTGTTCCTGAAGGTTAAGATCTCTCGGCTCCACACTGAAATGAAACACAAAGTGGGCCGCAGTCTGATAAAATCCCAAAAGTCCACAAGTAACAGTACACTCGACAGCCGGGGTGGGAAGGGGGCTCGACATGATACCTGGGGGGCTTAGTCCAGATAAATGACCCCCTGGGGAGGGTCCTGGGCCACAAGTCACAAAAGTCTTAGAAGCAATCAGTTCATTTTGTGGTCCTTATGGGTGTTTAATGGGGCTGTGGGGTGTAACTGACCCCCCCCCCCCCAGGATTACACCACCTTCTGAAAAGGGTGACAGGGCCCTGGACTGCCCTGCGGACCACCTTGGGCCCACTCACCACCTCAGCCAGTTAACTTAACTTGGAGAGAACCTGCAGACTTCACACAGAAGGTGGGCCAGTGTTTGATTTGAACCCGAGACATCGGTCGGTGATCCAGTTGCACTCACTGCTGTGCCACCTTGCTCCCCGTGTATTTCGTTTGTCACACTCAGATGTCGTTTTCACAGACTTTTCACACATTTCGTTGTAACCCCAGATGTCCAGTATACCAGTGGGCCCCCAGTGGTCACTTTTTGAGCTTTGGCATAGTCCATGGAATCCCGACTTGAGCCCATCTTAGAATTCACCTTCACTCTGTGGGTGCCATGAAGACAACAACAAAAGATGAAATACGCAGAGTGGGTTGGAAAGCGCCCTATACTGTAAATGTAAAGAGTTATTCTTTATTATTACATTGGCATCGGGCGAGGTCAGTTCAGTGTGTTCTGCCTGACCCCCTCATGCTGAGTCAAATCAGGTATTGGACTGGGGGGCTACAAACGCCATCTTGGGATCATTTCTGGGGTCCAGAATGTCTTCTAGAAATCAAAGACTGTCCTCCTAATCGCCCAACTGTGGCCTCACCCCAACAGTCCCTGCCACCTTCAAAGCTAAAGACCCTCACATGGCAGGTGGGCTATACATGAGCTAATGGGCCTCTCTGCTGCCCCCCCCCCCCCCCCATTAGACTGAGGGTCTCCTAACTCATGGCCCCTCCTTTGTCTCTGTGCCCTCTGTCACATGGCCATTTTACAGCCCCCAGGTGGTCCCTCCTAAGACAGTGAAGTCAGGTTTCCTTATCTTGCCAGGTCCTTTCAGGCCCCTGCCCTGGCATCCCTCCATGCCAGTTTTAAAGTGTGTGTGTGTTGCAGATACACTGAAAGTGAGGGGCCATTCTGTGGTGCTGCCCCCAGTGGTAGCTGCCAGCATTGCTTCTCTCTGCGTGTATTTTCAACAGAGTGTGCCTATTGGCCCTTCATCGGACCACACAGAGCCAGAGGGTGATGCCCACGTGGCAGACACAACGTGCTGAGCTTTTGTGACTGAGTGCTCTTGCTGTTTCCTCCAGCAGGTTGAGAGACCAGACGCTGAACAGGAGAAGTTCTTCAGAGAGGTGTGGACAGGGACAGCACAATGCAGGACCCAGCGGCCGACTTGCCCTTCTTCTTTGGTTGCATCACCCGCTATGAAGCGGAGGACGAGCTCAAGCTGGCAGGCATGACGGATGGCCTCTTCCTTCTGCGCCAGTGTCTGCGCAGCTTAGGCGGCTACGTCCTCTCCTTGGTGTTCGATCTCCACTTCCACCACTACCCCATTGAGAGGCACATGAATGGCACATACGCCATATCGCAGGGCAAATCCCACTGCGGGCCCGGAGAACTGTGCGAATTCTACTCGCGTGACCCTGATGGCCTGGTCTGCACCCTCAGGAAGCCCTGCCTGCGCCCCAGCAGCACACAACCCAAGCCAGGCGTCTTCGACAGTCTCCGGGAGAACATGATGCGGGAGTATGTGCGGCAAACCTGGAACCTGGAGGTGAGGCGGGCGGTGGGGGGTATAGGAGGGGGGCACAGGGTCAGCCCTGAACATCTGATAATAAGAGACGATGGGCAGTACGTCAATGAAGGACGTCGCACATGTGTGCCACACTGCCCACCTCCAGGCTTGGAGCACAAATGTCCTTGCCCACCTGGCACCCTGGTGGAATGGACTGGAGTCCCAGGGGAGCTGGGGTGTTTAGGGGGGGTGTTTGGGGGGCTCAGGTCAAGTCCCTAGTGGCCTTATGGTAATCAAGTAATTGGGACGGGAAATTCAGGCGGGGCTCAGTTTGTAAATCAGGGGTGGGGCTAAAGTTGTGAGGTGTAGTTCAGGTGGGTGGGGCTTGAGTTTGTAAATCAGGTGTGGAGCTAAAGTTGTGAGGTGTAATTCAGGTGGGTGGAGCTTGAGTTTGTAAATCGGGGCAGAGCTAAAGTCGTGAGGTGTAGTTCAGGTGGGTGGAGCTTGAGTTTGTAAATCAGGGGTGGAGCTAAAGTCGTGAGGTGTAGTTCAGGTGGGTGGAGCTTGAGTTTGTAAATCAGGGGTGGAGTTAAAGTCGTGAGGTGTAGTTCAGGTGGGTGGAGCTTGAGTTTGTAAATCAGGGGTGGAGCTAAAGTCGTGAGGTGTAATTCAGGTGGGTGTAGCTTGAGTTTGTAAATAAGGGGCGGAGCTAAAGTCGTGAGGTGTAATTCAGGTGGGTGGAGCTTGAGTTTGTAAATCGGGGCGGAGCTAAAGTTGTGAGGTGTAATTCAGGTGGGTGGGGCTTGAGTTTGTAAATCGGGGCAGAGCTAAAGTCGTGAGGTGTAGTTCAGGTGGGTGGAGCTTAAGTTTGTAAATCGGGGTGGAGCTAAAGTCGTGAGGTGTAATTCAGGTGGATGGAGCTTGAGTTTGTAAATCAGGGGCGGAGTTCTTACAGGTGGTGATCTGTCGGGGTTTGGGGTTTGGCCCCCTAGTCCGAACAGTGGTGGGCGTGTCTAAAGGTGTTGTTGAAAGGCCACCTTGGGTTGGCCAGGTCTGCGTCAGGCTGGCATGGGTGCCATGCTGATTTGTGGGCCTCACTTTGGATTTTGCAGTTTTTGTCTCTTTTGTATTTTGTTCTTTTCTCTTGTGTTTGTTAGGTTTTCACTTCTGTTCTCTCCTTTTGTTATTTAAATCAGCATTTTCTCTTTTTGGTTTGTTAGGTGATTAGCTGCTTTTATGTTTTTATGGTGGACAAGGGGTGAGACCCCTGATTGGATCACAAGCCCTCGCCTCCCTTATTGGCTTTCTTGCAGGTTTTCTTTTTTTGGTTGTACGTTTTGCAGGCTTCTTAATAAACTCATTTGTGTTCATTTGATTTTTTTAAATTTAATTGAATTTACTTTACTTGTGAATTTGAATATATTGGAACACATCATTTTTGAATCCTTTGAAGTGTAGGCTGTGGTTTTTGAATTTATTTTTGTTCTTTCTTTAATAGAAGGGCAAACTGAACAGCTTGTGTACTTTTATAGCGGCCTTTCTGAAGGAGTGACAAAAAAGACCCCTGGTGACGGCTCACAGAAGAGCTGTCCCCAGTTACTGCCCTCTAGGGGGCAGGCATCATTTCATATGTGTACACTGAGATCTACAAACAGTAGGGGGCACTAGGCCAGGGAGCCTGTGATGGGAGGAGCTTGTGAATGTGATACTCTCATACTAGGGTGGAGCCTGTGAAATGTTTGGCATCAAAATGAGGCAGTGGGTGGAGCCTGTGAATGTCATGAGCTCAAACTAAGATAGGGGGAGGAGCCTGTGAATGTCAAAATCTTATACTAGGGAGGAGCCTGTGAAATGTTTGGTATCAAAATGAGGCAGTGGGTGGAGCCTGTGAATGCCGTGAGCTCAAACTAAGATAGGGGGAGGAGCCTGTGAATGTCAAAATCTTATACTAGGGTGGAGCCTGTGAAATGTTTGGCATCAAAATGAGGCAGTGGGTGGAGCCTGTGAATGTCATGACTGCCTACTAGAGTGCTGGGTGGAGCCTGTGAATGTGTTGACATCAAACTGAGTTGGGGGAGGAGCCTGTGAATGTCACGCCCTCAGAATGATGGTGGTGGGTGCCGCCTCTGCATCCCCAGATATCAAACAGACATTTGCCTTTTGTCGTTGCAAACACACACACACACACACCAAGTGGCTTCCCATTATATAGCACCTTTCTACAATCTGAGCAGAGGCAGGTTAAGGACCAGCAGCCTTCTGCTTTACACACCAATGTCCAGGCCACTGGGCCACCCCAGGACCGTAGAGGACGTGTAGACACGTGGACAGGCTCCATGGCTCCTGTGTGGCTGTCCCCAGCAGGCCATGTTTGTATCACAAGTCTAAGGCAGAATGTAATCCTGGTTATAGTGACATAGCCAAGTGGTCGTATGTCTTCTCTGGTGACGTTGTGCAGTTAAAGTGACCCTCATAAATAGGGTCACTAATTATTATTATTAATATATGAATGTGCCGCCTGTGACCTTCAGGCCATCGTGACCCTCGGTCTTCTTTGCAGGGAGATGCGGTGGAGCAGGCCATCATCAGCCAGGCCCCTCAGCTGGAGAGGCTTATCGCCACCACCGCTCACGAGAAGATGCCCTGGTACCACGGCGCCATTTCACGAGAGGAGGGTGAGAGGCGACTCTACGCTGGCATGTTGCCTGATGGCAAATTTCTGTAAGTGGAAGCCATGGAGGTCGGCGAGCCCCCCGGTTAATTGCTGTTTTTCTGCCCCTGACTGACCCCCACACCTCTGTCTCTCTCTCTCTTCAATTCCTCAGCATTCGCGACCGCAAGGAGGTGGGCACGTTTGCGCTCTCCATGATATACGGCAAGTCGATATACCACTACCAGATCATCCTGGACAAGTCGGGGAAGTTGTCAATGCCGGAGGGGACCAAGTTTGACACCGTGTGGCAGGTCCGGTAGGAGATGATTGACCCACTCGATGATCCGTTGCGTCTCGGCCCCTCGGACTGAACGTGTACTAGGCGGCCATTAGGGGGCACACATCTGAAGATACAGAGCACGAATCATAATACAGTTAAACACATAAGAAACGTTCAACCCAGCAGGAGAAAATAAACCTCAGCTGACAATAAAAGAAAAAGGCACACAACGGCACAACAACACTCTGGGGGGTGGACAGAAAGGCAGGGGGCGGTCCCTTAGTAGGGACCTCATGGTGGCCCCGCCTCTCACAGCTCCACCCATAAAACTCAAAAACAACAGGAATGCTCACCTGCAATGAGGCACCAGCAAGTGTCCCGGGAGGAGGCGCCCTTGGCTTTGACATCTGCTGTCCCACACCAGGGGATCCTCGGTGCTCTTATTCTGGCACCAAAATAGCAAAAACAGGTGAAGCCAACTAAAAAGACTCCCAGAAACAGGCTGGAAACCCCACCGGCTTCCCAAAAGCAGGCCTCACCCCCAAGGCAACCCTGACCCCTGGCAAATGGGAGGCTTCAGGCCTATCCGGGGCCCCCAGATGGTTCAGAAATCCCAAGAAACGTCCCAAAGTATAATGCAAGAGGGAGGATGACCATAAACCCCTGGCTTGTTGGCTTGTTGACGAAAAGGCAGACAGAGTCTTTCTATAAAGGATGATAAAAGAAAAACAAAACACAAGAAAAGGCCCAAAAGAGCAAAACAATGGAGTTGCCTAAAAGGTCCAAACGCACCCCCCCAGAAACACAGAAGTAAAGATCAGCAAAGTAACAAAATGGTGGAACTCCCAGTCAACTCTGAAGCAAATTCAAATGATGCACAGCGGAACTCGCTTTCCCAGCATGCCTTTAAAGGCCGGGGGCGGTCACTTAGAAGTGATGGATAGGGTGACCCTGCCCATTGGGGGGGCTCCACCCACAAAACACAAGACGTTTAAAGGAACATAATGAGCAGATGATAAATAAAGAGAACAAAATTAACAGAAATAATCGAAAGAAAGGAAAAATAAACACAAAACTAAACATAAGCCAGGAATGAAACTCGGGCGATCACCTTGAGCTGCTCCTGACCCCCACAGGGTGGGCTCGTCTCCAGCACTCAGTGAATATCCAGTTTGGGACCTCCATGTTGTCCTCTTTTCAGGCTGGAGGAACAGAATTAACTGCTGGCACCTGTCCCTAGAGGCCACAAGGCCTGGTGACAGAGGCGTCTGAAACGTTAAACTCCTCCACACACCTAAGAATGAATCTAAAGACAAAGGTTCAGAAGGCCCATCAGCCTGGAGTGACGTCTGCTGCCCGATGTGTGACACCTCCGGGGACACCCTCCTCTGGCAATCGTCACCGGCCTGCAGCTGACTGGATGACGTCAAAAATGACATACAGGGTCCCTAGTTAAAGGCTCATTGGCACCTTCACACAGGGCAGCAAGGAGGCCACCATCCTTGTCCGGTCAGGACCCCCGTGGGTGCTCATCGATCTGGGGGGGCTTTGCATATTCAAGATTAGGAGGACCTTACAACAGTCTGAGCCTCTTCACTCCTCCATAAAAACATCAAGTAGAGCTTTGAAGGACCCTAAAGTCTGCCGCACTCTTCAGTCACTCAGTCCCCGTGTCCTCGTCCCAATGTTTGTGTGACGTTTGCCCTTAACGTGGTGGCCTTTTTGTTTCCATGCCCTCCACAGCTGGTCGAGTATCTGAAGATCAAGCCTGACGGCCTGGTGCACACACTCAAGGAGCCCTGCGTGAATCCCAATCAGTCCTTCGGTAGGTGACACACTGTCGGGGGGGGGTCACACAGACCGATGACTTGGGGGGGCCGGGGCAGACACTCGCTTCATGCTTCTCTTTTGTTTTCTGTTTGTTTTGCAGTTGGTCCAGCGCCGGCGCCCCCCTCTGGTGCTGTAAGTACCGTGAAGCTTTGAGTCAATCAGAAACAGTCAGGAATTCATGAAAATGAAGGTTAGGGACCAAAATACCAAAGTGCCCTCACAACCAGCCTGGCACCACAAGAGGGGCACATGAAACGCCATGGGCTGGCACGTGACGGTGACGTCACACCTCGCATGATCTGTGGGTCGATGGCTCGGTCAGGAGGGGGTTAAAGGGCAAGTGGAGGGGTGCAGAAGACCCATCATTCATTAATAAATGCACAGATTCATTCATTGATCGATCGATTTATTGATTGATCACCACGTTCAGTTACCTCTGGCGAGACTTTAGAATAAGAGCGGGGAGCTCAGACCACGAAGTTACGAACTTGCTGACTAACTAACTGGACGTCTTCACTCATTCGTTCCTTGCTGAGTTTCTTCATTGATTGGCTGATTGCTTGGCAGGTAATTCATTAAGTAACTCAAAAGGGGGCCACTGAGCCGTGGGGGTGCAGACTTTCACTTCCTTAATCAGCTAAAGAGGGGCTCTGCGGACAGAAACGAAGGGGCGACAACGCGCGCTGACTTCATTTCAACGGGTTACGCAGCACGTGAGGCCTCAACGACGTCATTCCTTAAGTAAAGAATCGCCCTGTGAGGACCTCGAGGACGTCAGGGTCACTTCATTAATTACGTGACCACCTCGAGGCACACATAAATCCCTAAGTAGGCAGCTTTGTGGTCCCTGAAGCTCTCAGCGGCTTGTCACCCCGTCTGTCCCTTCTCGGTCCCGCTTGTCCAGTTTGTGGCTGCGCCCATTCTGGTGGCACAGGCTGATCTCACACCTCACATGTCCACACACACCTCACCCATGAACCTGACACACACACACATGGAGTGGCCAGAGGAAGGCCTGGCAGTGAGCGAGCCAGGATTTGAACCTGGGACCCTAGAGTAGGATTTCTTCAATTATGGGTACTGCCAGATTAACCAGTGATGGGTTACGGGTCTTTGGTGAAGTCAGTTACAGCAATTGAGCAACTGGCATTACTGTGACAATCGTCCAAGATTCTCCAGGGGTACATCTGGCAAGGAATGGGACACTAAAAGGGACAAGATGGAGTCACAACCCTGCACCAGAGCTGCCCTGAAGCCACCAGTGGGTAACATGACAGAACACAGCCTGGCGTGGCGGTCCGCTCTCAAACCGAACTGCAGCAGGTGACAGTCACAGGTAGGCAGCACACACCAGCCCTCCAACACAAGGCCCACTTCAAGTGCCAGATGAGGACCTGCACTGACACATGGCAAACGGGCAAACTCCAGAGAGAAAATGGCTGCCAACACGGCTTGTAAACTGTGAGATTATGTCACCGACTGCTGTGTCACCAGACAGGAAACACCGAGACGTGTGTGCAACACAAGCCTAAGAAACATAACATAAGAATCGACGTGTGCTTGGTGGCTGAGGTGGGCCGCCCCGACCCCTCCATGGTCAGCAGGCTCCCTGTGAGTCTAATAAAGAAGCAGCGGGTACAGGAGCGGGCAGCTGGCTGGGTATCTTTTGACACTCATGTGCTTTTTCTTTTAATGTTTGCAGAGGAAGTTCGGTGCCAATGGCTACACCCCCCCTCCTAAAGGTGAGTCTTCGTCTGGGCTTTGGTGGGTGGATGGTGCCCGGTTTGGGCCTTCTGTGTAATTCTTGTCTTTAACTCTCACAACTTGTTTGTCTGTCCTGTGTGCCACGCTGGTCACCGAGGGCTTGTCCTTCTGTCCTTTCTGGGCTCTGAAGCCTCAGCTCACCTCCATCTGACATCCACACAACCTCAGGCCTTCTCAAGATGGGGTGCCAGTCCTTCACAGGGCACACACACTCTTACTGTGCCCATTTGACAATCTTGTCAGGTATTGATCACTGCCATCCACTTGTGTTGTTTTTTTAATGTCTCTGTGACATCACTGCGGTGCCATTCAGAGCTCCTCGTCCTTTGGTGGCTCTTTAGTCACTGGTCACATGATTCTTGATGACACTGCCTGTGACTGTCTAGAATGGCGCTGCACCATCGATGAAAAGCAAATGACCTTCTGAGCAACAGGTGAAGGTTCTGGTTGGCAGTTCTGGTTTGGACCCCCATCTGTTGCTTTTGTTTCCCCTTCATTCTTCTCCGTCTTAGAAGTGCCGAGTCCTCAGACGGGAATTTATCAAAAAAAGTCATGAAGACACCAGGAGAACATGCAAAGCACACACAAGCAACAAGGTGGCATGGGATTTGAACCCAGACCACTACACTAGTGTGGGTCCTCTCTAACCACTGGGCCACCCCACACTTACTAGTGGCCCTTCATTATTCATTAAAAATGTCAGAGGTCCCAGTGGGGTTAATTAAGGACCACCTAATGAGGAGAAAATGCAATCTTGTATTAAATATGAAAGAGGGACTCAAAATACACTACTGAGAATAATCAATAAACAGAAAAGGCCTCATCTTAGGGCACTAAAGGGGAAAAAACAAAAGGGCAGAGGGAATGAAAGAGCACGGCGTCGCCAGACACACGTCACCAAGTGTTACCGAGTGACACAAATTCAGAAACGGGACATTAAAGCCACAGCACTTCATCTGAACCGCAGCAGCTACAAGCGTCACCAGGGACAAAGCACAATAGCAATAATAATAATACATTTTACTTATATAGCGCCTTCTTTGGAGGGCTTTACAAAAAGTTACCAACCCGGGCAGAGCTCAAGCTAAAGGAGCTGAGATAAAAAGCAAAAAGGAGGGATCATGGGCGGAGCTCATGCTAATTAATAAAAGGAGGCAGGGACAATACCAAAAAGAGTCATGAGGAGGGATTATGGGCGGAGTTTATGTAGATTAATAAACAGGGGCAGGTGAAATAATTAAAAGACCAACAGAGGAGGGGCCATGGGCAGAGTCCAGACTGGTTATACAAATTGGCAGAATGCTTAGTAAACTGGGGGGGTATAATAGAATGAACCTTAGAGGAGGGTGGAGCTTATGTTGATTAATAAAAGGAGACAGGGACAATACCAAAAAGAGCCATGAGGAGGGTTTATGGGCGGAGCTCATGCTGATTAGTAGAGGGAGGTGGAGACAATACCAAAAATAGCCATAGAGACAGAGTCCAGACTGCTTAGGAGGAGGCGGGAAAAATAATTAAAAGAAAATTAAAGGGGTGGGATTATGCAGATTAATAAACAGGGGCAGGTAAAATAATTAAAAGACCCACAGATGGGGGCCATGGGCAGAGTCCAGACTGGTTATACAAATTGGCAGAATGCTTAGTAAACTACATGGGGGGGGGGAGGGGATAATAAAATGAACCTTAGAGGAGGGTGGAGCTCAAGTTAATTAATAAAAAAAGGTGGGTACAAATGACAAAATGTCCTTCAGAGGAAGGGCTCTGGGCAGGGCCAAGACTGGTTAAACTACAAGAGGTGGGGAAAATAGTAAAAGAGAGCCATTGGGGGGGAGCTATGGGCGGAGCTCATACTGTCATGAAAAAGGGATCAGGAAAAATAGTAAAATGAGCCACAAAGTGTTAAGGTAGCATTGGGATGCAAACTACCTTTGAATGGAATGACCAGGAGAGCAGTCACTTTCAGACTAAGAGAGAAAAGCAAGAAGTCAGGAGTTGTGGAGTCAAATAAAGAAATCATGAAAGCAAGTATATAAAATCTTTTGCGAGAATCCATCAAACGCTGACAATTAGGGTTCTGTGTTTGTGTAACTGACGTGAGACACGTGACTTCCAGAACTGCTCTCCATGGCATCTGCTGAGGTGTAGTGGCTAGCATGAGACAAAATAGCAGCGACCAAAAATTATTTGTTTGAAAAACAATGAATAAACCTATGGACATGAAAAAAAACATTTACAAGGAAATGCATGAGACAAGTCAAGAATCGTGACACGGAGCTGTGGGCGGAGCTTATGCTGTGTAACAAAAGCAGACAGAGAAAGCCATAGGGGCGGGGCCATAGGTGATGACAAAACTCAAAAGCAGGCCTGACAAATACAAGTAGGCCGCAGTAGCACATAGCAGGCCTGGCCCTCAAACTCAAGAAGCAGGCTTTGAGGCCTGCATAGCCGCAGCATACAAATGTCAAAAGGAAGAGGAAACCTTGAAACCCCTGACTTATTAAACGAAAAAGTCTGCAGGAGGTCCGCACAGCCGCTGTGTCGGCGGGGAGTCTCACTCCCTTGGGCTCAACATACAGTACAATAGGCAAGTGGACAATAACTAACAGAATTCACATAAAGTAGAATAAATAAACGCTAATTAAAGATTAGTAAGAAATATAGAGAAATATTCAGGAACATAAAACGCAAAATAATTTATGAAAAACAGCAACATTGTACTGAACAAACACTAAAGCAATTAAAGGCAGGGAGGGGCCTGTAGACTGTGACAGCAGGTGGAGCTGCAGCTCATTAATAAGCCAAAGGAGGCGGAGAAAATAGCAAACGAGCAGTGGGGGGGAGGAGCAGTGGGCGGAGCTCAGGTGGATTAACATGCTAGAAGTGGGCAGGGAAATGGCAAAAGAAGCCTAAGGGGCGGAGCAGGGCCAGGTGGGAGGTACAGATTCCCATTTCTCTCGCCCACCACATGTGATAAAACAACCAGGTGGGCACACAGATGTTGGTCCATATGGAAGGACAAAAGGACAGTTGGACGGGAGAGTGGCTGGACCAATGAGTATCAAACTAAGGCCATCCATGCAGACGGCCAGACCCCGGTTCAGGCTTTATCTCCATTTTGTTTTAGTGGCATTCTGTTCCTTGAAGGTGAGCGTGTCATTATTGTGTCACTGTCACGCAATGCCTTCCTCTTTGAGCCCATCAGTAGGGAACTGTCAGGCCGTGGGGTTGCTGGTTGCACTTCCATTGCGGTGTGATGGGCTGATGAACAGACAAGAGGTAGATGATGGTTCAGTAAACCAAGAAATGGATGGACAGTTGGTTGAAGAGGTGGAAATTTAGGATGTGGGATGGACAGGTGAGTGGCGGCCGAGCCTAAAAATGACGTGAACACATGGAGGGAAGCCAAGCTGGGTAAAAGAAGAAGAATGGAGGGATAGCTGGCTGGACATTTGGAGGAGCAGATGGATGTGGGTAGGGGGGCAGAGTTTGCATGATCACCATAAGAAATGGGCAGCAGGGGCTCAGGCCGACCGCACTCACCGGCTTTCTGTCTTCCCTCAGCAATCGACATTCCTGATGGACACCGGCCAATGCTGCCCATGGACGCCACCGTGTATGAGAGCCCCTACAGTGACCCCGAGGAGCTCAAAGACAAGAAGCTCTTCCTGAAGAGGGAGCAACTGATGATCGATGAGGTGGAGTTGGGCTCAGGCAACTTCGGCTGCGTTAAGAAGGGGGTCTACAAGATGAGACGGTGAGCTCGGCCTCCTGGGCACCCTCATATGCGTGTCAGTCTGCGCTTAGTTCGGGTGAGCGGGTGGGTGGCAGCTCGTTCGTGAACTGGCCACGTGTGGTGTCTTCAGGTCCATCAAGGTCATCTCCACCACATACTGCAATGACTTCCTGCCCCAATAGGCAGAGTACAGCCAGCCTTACCAGACCTTCAAGACCCGTGCCACTCAGTCCTCTGCTGATATTAAAGTCTACCTGTGCCATGCCAGCGCCAACTTGACCTACCTCCAAGTTCAAGGCACCAACCACACTCTTATGAGCTAGCACCCCCTAGTGGTACCCCCTGGCCTGCTGTTTCCTGTGTGTCTCTCCCCCGGTCACCAGAGGACATCACATACCCCCTAAGAAGTGTCCACCTCCTCTATTTTTGTCACTTTTATTTAAAAGTGAAATCTTCATGAAGTTCATTTGGAATTTCTGATCTGTGCCATCCAAAGGAAGACAAACTCCACAGATACACAACAAAAAAAGCAGAAAATGCTCACCTCCCCTAAACCAGCTCAGGTGCCACCAGTTGGCGCAGGCGTCTCTGGGATGTCACAAGGTGGTCCAGCAGACGGCAAGCAAATCTGGGATTCTGGCAGACAGAAGAAAATATCCAAGGAGATGAAAAACCCAAAATACAACAAAAAAAAATGAAGAAAATATGACAACGACAGGGTGACCATCAGGCCACCCAGAAGCCAGTGATGACCAAAAGTGGGAAGTGAGGACCATAGAATCATCTGTGAATGACTCTGAGAACAAGATGGACCATTGTGAGTTCACCACCCCCACTGTGTGACATCACACCATGCCAGCGCTGCTCGATGCCAGGCCCTGGTGGGCATGTGAGCTAAGGAAGGCCTGCTTGTCAAAGTGCACTTGTGTTGGAAAAACCCAAACATGAAGCACCACATGTGAGGACACCTGAGGAAAATGGACAAAAGTTCAAGAGCTGTCTGCTAAATCAGAATAGGCAAACACTTTTACTGGGCATTGCCCAACTGTGTATTATGACAAGGAGTCCCCAAAATGTCCCTGAAAGAGGGCAGAAAGTGAATCACTGCCCTCTCCTGGTTAAAATAACAAGTAAGATAAGGTTACCCTGGCCTGGCGTTTAGGCCTCGTTCCAGCCTACCCACCAGTCTTATGAAGAGGTCCAGACACACAGAGGCAGGGCTGGCAAGCTGGACTCGTTTATGTCCCTCGTGGTTCTCACTGACTTTCTCTTTGAATCCGGCAGGAAACAAATCGACGTGGCCATAAAGGTGCTGAAGAGTGAGAATGAGAAGGGGGTCAAAGATGAGATGATGAAGGAAGCCGAGATCATGCACCAGCTGGACAACCCCTACATTGTCCGAATGATTGGCATCTGCCAGGCTGAGAGCCTCATGCTGGTCATGGAGATGGCAAAGGACGGCCCACTTAACAAATTTCTCTCAAGTAAAAAGTAAGTACAGCTGGGGGGGCAGCAGGTGGTACCACCACCCTGTCCACATTTTTCTTGTTTGCAGGTCTGTGAGAGGGTGGGGCTTATTAAGAGATCTCATTGCACCTTGAAGGGCTTCATGCGGCCAGTGACAATTGGAAATGGGCGGGGCTTATGAGTATGACGGAACTGAGCGTTGGGTGGAGCTCCTTCATAAATTTAAATTGACATTTTATGGTCCAATGGTAAGAAGAATGAATTGGGAAGAGAAAGGGTGGGGCTTATTTATAGCACTGGTTTTACTTTGTGACATTTCATGTGTCCAATGGGGCAGAAGATTACACCTTGAACAGGCTCATGTGACCAATGGCAATTGGGAGTGGGCGGGGCAAATATGTAAAGCTGATTCCACTGTGTCTCATGGAGAGAAAAAAGGGGGCTGGGCTTATTTAAGAGATCCCATTAAACTTTGAATGGTAAGTGAGAGTGGGTGGGGCTTATGAATAAAGCTGAATCGAGCATTGAGTGGAGCCGTTTATTAAATCTGATTGGGGTTGTTAATGCTGTGTGGGTCCAATGGCAACTGAGATTTTTAAAAGAGTTTCATTTGTAACAATTAAGACTGAGTGAGGATGAGAAAGGGCGGGGCTTATGTACACCACTCATTTGACTCTATGTCCGATGGGGTGGAAAGGGGGTGGGCCTTATTAACAGATCTGGTTGAACTTTGAAGAGCTTTATGTGTCCAATTGCAATTGAGAGTGGGCGGGGTTTATTCATGAAGATGATTTGATTTTATGACTTTTAATGTGGCCAGTTATTACTTATTCTTTATCCAAGATGACTTACAGCTGGTTACAATTGGTTAGAGGCAGGTGAAGTGACTTCCTCTTGGTCACACAGCGTCAATAGCGGGATATGAACACACAATATCACTGCCTGCCAATTAGGCAGAAAGAGGGCGGGGCTCACTGATAAAGCAGCTTTGGTTTTGTGACATTTCATGTGTCCAGTGAAGAAGAAGGGGGCGGGGCTTATGAATAAAGCTGATTTGATGTATCAGTGTGTCCTCCCAGCCTCTGTCTGTCTGTCTGTCTGATGTTATGACTGTCATGAGTTTAATGGGCGGGAAGGGGGTGGGGCTTATTTCTAGAGCTGACTTGACTCATCTCAGGAGTCCAATTCAGCAGAAAGAGGGCGGGGCTTATTTTGAGACCCAGAGCCTCGTGAGTTCAGTCGTAGCTGAGAGCAGGTGACACTTTAAATAAAGCAGATTCCCCTTTGTAAGTTGTACGGGTCTCACGTGGTGGAGGATCACCAAGGTGAAACAACATACACCAAAAGAGTCAGAGCCGAGGGTCCAATCAGGTTTCCAAATCAGGTCCCAGGTGACAATTAGTGTGTGCCAAGTAGTGTGGCACCAAAGAGTGGAACGCGCAGGTAAGACTCTGAATTTTGAACTGGAGTGTCTCAGACCTGATTTTCAACTATTTTACATATTCAGCTCCATTTTTGAATTCACGAAGCTCATTGCACTGTGTACCATGTTATCAGTCCAATGGACTTGGAGTGGGTGGGTGGGGCTTAGGTGATGTCACTTGATGACTTTTCTTGAGTCTAAAGGGGTTAGAAGGTGAGGGGCTTAATTACACAGGTGATTGGACCTTGCGACATTTCATGTGTCCAATGCGCTGTAAGGAGGGCAGGGCTTATAAACAGAGTCGTTTCACTGCTCCAGTGATTATTCAAAGAAGGCGGGGCTTTATAATCAAATTCATTTCACCTGTAACAACAACAACAACAACAACAACAACATTTATTTATATAGCACATTTTCATACAAAAAGTAGCTCAAAGTGCTTTACATAATGAAGAAAAGAAGAATAAAAGACAAATAAGAAATTAAAATAAGACAACCTTAGTTAACATAAAAAGGAGTAAGGTCCGATGGCCAGGGTGGACAGAAAAAACAAAAAAAAACTCCAGAAGGCTGGAGAAAAAAATAAAATCTGTAGGGGTTCCAGGCCACGAGACCGCCCAGTCCCCTCTGGGCATTCTACCTAACATAAATGAAATAGTCCTCTTTGTAGTTCGGGCTTTTCACGGAGTCACTTGATGCTGATGGTCATACAGACTTCTGGCTTTTAATCCATCCATCATTGTTGGAACATCATGGTGCTTTGGGTAGATGGTGGTGGCACAAGCCACCACCAATAGGACACCGGAAAAGGAAACAGAAGAGAGAGTAGGGGTTAGTACAAATTTTGAATGAATAGTTATTATAATGAATTGGATATACAGAGTGTCAGGATTAAATTACAGTGAAGTTATGAGAAGGCCATGTTACAGTAATGTGTTTTCAGCAGTTTTTTAAAGTGCTCCACTGTATTAGCCTGGCGAATTCCTACTGGCAGGCTATTCCAGATTTTAGGTGCATAACAGCAGAAGGCCACCCGCCTCACCACTTCTTTTAAGTTTTGCTCTTGGAATTCTAAGGAGACACTCAGTTGAGGATCTGAGGTTGCGATTTGGAATATAAGACGTCAGACATTCCGATATATAAGACGGGGCGAGATTATTTAAAGCTTTATAAACCATAAGCAGAATTTTAAAGTCAATTCTGGGTCCACTGGAGATGACAGAGGGCGGGGCTTGTTAACAGATCTGATTCTGCTTTGAGATTTTGCACAGGTCCAATCACAATTGAGAGAGGACGAAGCATTGGGCGGAGCTTATTAATACAGCTGATTGTGTGTTATGTTTTATGGTCTGGTGGGATGTCAGTGGGAGGGGCTTCTTAGTGCAGTTAGTTGTGGGCAGAAAGGAGCTGGGTCAGGGCGGGGCTTATTACCTCTACTTTATCATTGGTCCAGCAGGAGCTCGGAGGGAGTGGCTTTTTGGGGTGTTGCTGGGTAACTCAGAAGTTAAGGGGACTCGAGGTAGGGGGCTGCCATTGTCTTGTTTGTTCTGTAAGGTGGCTTGTGATGGAGATTGAGTGTAATAAATGTGATTGATTGTCACGAGGCTGTTCAGCTAACAGCCTGATGGTAACCTTCATCCTCATCATCACCATTATCACCATTCCTAGAGAGGAGATCCCAGTCGAGAACATCGTGGAGCTCATGCACCAGGTCTCCATGGGCATGCTGTACTTGGAGCAGAAGAATTTTGTCCACCGTGATCTGGCTGCCCGCAACGTGCTGCTGGTGCACCAGCATTATGCCAAGATTAGTGACTTCGGCCTGTCCAAGGCGCTGGGCGCAGACGACAACTACTACAAGGTATCCCTTTGTCTTCATTAGCCTGCCGCCCTGAGCTGTAATCAGACTCTGCCCAGTGTGTGTTGCCCATCTGTTCACCCTGCTGGTCTTGAGGGGCTCGGGCTTTCCATGAAGACGCCATCACCCTTGTCTTGTTGTCCCTCAGGCTCGCAGCGCCGGCAAGTGGCCACTCAAGTGGTACGCGCCCGAGTGCATCAACTTCCACAAGTTCTCCAGTAAGAGCGACGTCTGGAGCTTTGGGGTCACCATGTGGGAGGCCTTCAGTTACGGGCAGAAGCCATACAAGGTAAGGGGGCTCCGGTTCTGACGACGTGAGAGGCCATCGAGGGCGTTCCTCACATAATGACAATTCAAGACTTTGAGGTGGCAGCACCAAGGGGGCCTTTAGTGAGGCAGAGGTCTTCAGGCCAGGGGGTGTTGCTGCCAAGATGCAGGACCACACGCTTCAGGGCCCACCTCAGATTCCCCCACGACCCCGGCTGATTGGCGATGCCACCTAAGGCTCACATTCTTAATGGTCACTCTCTGGGTCAGTTGATGTGTGGCTCACTCCGTCACAATGAGGCTGATGGGTGGAAATCGATGACAGCTCATTAGCTGCAGCAGACGTCAGGACCACCCGGAGTTACTAGGGGGCTGTCCTCCATTTTAATTTTTCCTGCCCTTTGCTCAGTGACATTTAGTGTGCCACCTAAAGGTGATTTAAAGGGACATAGTAAGGGGGCAGGCTATAGTGCCAGTGGGCATCTGTGGGTGGTGTTGGATTTTTAGCACCCACTATGATGGCCAAGGAGGCTGTCAGAATTTTCCTTGTGCCAGCTTATGACCTTATAAATCACACAAGCAGATGTTTTCTGCAACGGATGATTATTGTGGGCTGGCATCCTGCCTGGCACCCAATGCCCAATTGGCACCAGCCTACTACAAACTGGAAATGAATAGGGTGATTAGACAAGTGATGATCAGCGGGCACCACTTTATGTGTTTAACCTGGACAGCTGAAAGGACCCCTGATAATGAGCAGGTCACAGCGTGGGACCCACAGACGAGACACCAAAAGCCCCCACTAACTTTACTTTCTCTCTTTTAATGCAGAAAATGAAAGGCCCAGAGGTGATACAGTTCATCGAATCGGGCAGCCGCCTGGACTGCCCCTCAGTGTGCCCACCAGAGATGTACAGCCTCATGAAGGCGTGCTGGACAATCAAGTAAGACTCTCTTTGATCTTTTTAAGGGCTGAATTCCCACCTTTTAATTGCCGACCCCCCCAGTGGACACATGACAGCCTTCTCCATCTCAGGTATTTAAACTCTGCGCTCAGTCTGACATGAAGACCCTGGAAGCTTTGCCATCTTCAGGTTGGCCATTTCAGGCCTCCTAGTTACAGTGCTGCCCCCCTGCTTGATTTTACTGGTGGGGGGGGGGGGGGCTTCTGGTCACTGGGCTTAGTTGAGATGGCCTTATAGAAGGAAAAGGGTTCATAATGGGCTCGTATATGGCATAAGCAACACAACTTGTGCCTTTGAACCCATAAACACTCCTTAGAAATCTGAAACCTGATACCATGCTGCCCCCTGCTGGATTTTAAGAGTAGGACAGTTTAGGGGGCCCCCAGAGCTCAGCTTAGATGGTGTGAAGGGGTCCAAGGCCTCAAACACATCACTTACACTCACTCATGAGACGTCACATATGGCGACCTCATATAGTGCTGCCCCCTACTGGCCCACTTTAGATGGCCTTATAAGACCCTCTGTTGACAGCTCGACTTGAGCCTTCAAGCACTTTTCTTACACTCACTAGAGATCAGGAGTGGTGACCTCATATAGTGCTGCCCCCTGCTGGCTTTTACTGTTAGGAGGGCTTCTGGCCACTGGGCTCAGTTTTTATGACCTTACCTGTATAGGTGGCATTGGGCTCAGAGCCATCTGTGGACAGCTCCACTTGTGCCCTTGAGCTCATCACCTACACTCAGTGTGCTGCCCCCTGCTGGGTCTTACTGTTAGGGAGGCTTTTGGTCATCAGGCTCAGTTTAGATGGTCTTATAAGACCCCTGCTGACATCTCGACGTGTGCCTCTGAGCACTTCACTTACACTCAAGAGACCTGAACTGCCTACGTGGCATAGTGCTGCCCCCTGCTGGGTTTTACTGATCGGGGAGCTTCTCTCTCCCCCAAGGGCTCAGTTGAGATGATCTTGTAGGTGGCATTGGGTTCAAGACCCTCTGTGTATGTGGCCTAAGCAACTTGACTTGTGCCTTCAAACACATCATGAACACTCAGTGGAGATCTGAACTGTCTGCCTGACATAGTGCTGCCCCCTGCTGGATTTTATGAGTAAGGCAGCTTCTGGATCCCAATGCAGATGGTCGGCCGAGGCTCACAGCCCTTTGTGTACCTCCTGATTTGTGCCCTCAGGCACATCACTAAATGTCTACCTGATATAGTGCTGTTAGGTGGGCTTCTGGCCCCCAGGCTCAGCTAAGATGGCCTCATAGGAGGGACTGGGCTCAAGACTCCCTCTCAACAGCATGCAGTTTACTCTCACTAGACAGCGGACATGTCTACCTGCTGCAGTGCGACCCCCTGCTGGACTCTGCAGTTGGGTGACTTCTGGCCCCCCGGGCTCAGTTGGACTGGCTTTATAACGGGGATTGGGTTGAAGGTCCTCTGTGGACAGCTGGACATCAGACGTGTCTGCGTGATACAGCGCTGCCATCTGCTGGCCCCCCATAAAATAATAATAATAATAATTCTTTGCATTTATATAGCGCTTTTCTCACTACTCAAAGCGCTCAGCAGGTTAAGGGCCCAACAGAGCAGAGTCCCTATTGGGATTTACGGGATTCAAAACGGCGACCTTCCGACTGCCAGTGCAGATCCCTACCCTCAGAGCCACCACTCTGCCACTTGACCCTTCACTTGTGTTGATTTCACGCAGTCACCACAGCTCTGGTGTGAGGAACTTTTATTGTCACAGTACTTAAGTGGTCTTTGTCACCCAATCTAGAAAGTCTCCGCCTCCATTTTGATATCCTGGGAGGTCTCAGATGTCCAGCTGCAGACCACTCAGCCAATGCCAGGTGGTTTGGGTGCCACCATTTTAATTGATCACCGAGTGCCATCGGTATGGGCGTGTGTGTGTGTGTACACAGATGGTCACCAGGGGGCACAGGTGAGCAGAGCAGTGACCTCACTGACCCCAGCTGTGACACCATGGCTGTGTGACATCATTGGCCAGTGCCCACTACTGTCCTAAGTCCACTTTTAGGTGTATCACATGACTAGATGGTGCAGTTTAAAGGAGATCAGCTGAGGGGTGAGGACAGTTCTGAGGGACCAAAGCAGCCAAGGCTGGAGATTAAGGGGGCTTTGAGGAGAGCTAAGTAGGGGTCAGTGCACCAGGACTGGCCGGCCTGCAGGGGCCATCACACACAACAGAGATGGACACGGCTTGTCCAGATGAGCACAGTGGGGGGGCACCAGTGGCAGCCAACAGCCCACCCAAGTTCCACTGGTCACTGGAGGACTGAAACATGGGGAACAGACCACCAGTGCGTGGACCACAGCAGACAGGAGGTGGCACCACGATGGTGTGCCAAGGGACCCGGTGTTGTGAACATCACTGACAGCCAGTGGCGGTGTGCCTGTGTGGCAGTGGGTGGTCTTACCAGGATGTGGCCCACCAGGTCAGCATCTCTCAGTGGCTGAGCCATTGTAGTGAAGGAGCTGGCCTTGTCACCTGTCCACTAACGGCCACACACATGTGTGACACGTGTGTCACGCTCTCATGTGTGAGCGGCAGGTCCAGACGCTCAGTGCCATTTAACTGTGCAAATCCTCTCAAAGGTGGACCCCAAAGCCACCATTCACTCCATTTGGGACAGGAGGACTTGTGTCCTCAGCGGGCACTCGAATGACCCCGACTTGAGCTCAGTTTGCACCAAAGTCCACCGCGCCAGCAGGCTAACGATTCTCTTCTCTCTGTTCCCCCAGACACGAGGACCGCCCCGGGTTTGTGGACGTCGAGTCCCGCATGCGGACCTACCATTACTCCATCTCCAAGAAGGCCAATGCAGAAAAGATGGCAGAAGAGCAAAAGTTGGCATAGTGAACTGCAATCCTCGCCTCGACCGCCAGGAGGACCCCCCCCCTCCCAAATCTCCAAGCTTGCTGGCATCTGAGAATTCAGGATGAAAGAACAGACAAAGCAAAGTGACACAAATGAGTGATGTGAGCCACCAAGGGTTTTAGGGACCACCTTGAGCCTTTGGGGGTGTGCAGATAAACCCCATGAAAATGTGCCATCCACCGAATGCCAACCTCAGACTGTCATCATGACCAGAACTGTTAGAAGAGGGACACACACTCAGGGTCACAGAGCTGGCACTGGCCTGGAGATTTAGGGTCCTGTGCCCTCCCTGCTAGGCCACACTTCATGGAGAAGACCCCCACCATGATACACACACAAGGACCCTGAGAGTGAACGGTGTGAGCCATAGATGTGGGAGTGAGACGTGTGTCCGAGAGGGGGCATGTGTGAGATGTGAGGATGGGTGAGGGTGCATGGAGAAGAGGGCACACATGTGAGAGGGTCCATGTGTGTGCGTACGCTCGCAGTGAACTCCCAAAGTCTTTGGGCAATCAAGCCTCAGGACTGCCAGCTGGCATAGTAGATATGGGGGTTGGGTGCAGAATGCCCACCTCAGCTGGAGTCCACTGTCATTTGTATGCCAATAAGGACTCAGGAATGCCCACATATGCCAGATATAGTGCCCTGACACCATAACAAAGTGGTCATTATTGGATGCTGCCAGGCCTCCTGTGTGGCTCAGGTCACTGACTGACTGACCCCTTGGCGCGCTCCCTGCCAGAGTAAACAGGGCATTAACATTGGCTTGTGTCCAACAAGTATGCCAATTCCCGTGGTGCCCGTGCATGTAGCAGTGTGCCAACAGTGATGATGTCCTCCATGCTTTCCAGTTTCCATGTCCCATACCACCTGGCCTCACCTGTCCCTTGCCTGGTCCCTGACTGCTTGACCTCCGCTGTGCTTGTTGTCTCTCGGGGACTCCCAGCCCACTGGGCCATTTGTGTCATTGCACTGATAGCAGAAGGACAGTACACTTTGGCACACCTCCCTGATTAGTCACAGCTCTGCACTGGCACCATACGTCATAAGGTGCCATATGCCAGGCTCTCCATCTCATATGAGTGAATGCTCTCTCTGATTAATGCCAGCCTTCGGCATCACATGCCACCATGCCACTACGGAACCTCATCGGGCAGAGTCAAGGGAGGGACGAGTACATGGAGCAGATGAGCGTCACCACTGTCCTCCTACTCTATGGCTCTGGTCACTACTGTCACACGCCGAGGTGGCTCACATTTCCAACTCGTTGTGTCCCCCTGCCAACATGGCGGCCGTCGCTACCCCATGAATGCCTGACTGTAACGCTTGCTTGAGTTAAACAATAAAAGCAACGGGCGAATCGATGGGGGTGGGGCTCTTCTTTGTGTAACGGCGTGTAAGGCGCTATAAACCACATCCTCACACGCCTCCTGCTGCTATCCCATCATTCTCCTGGCAATTCTGGGAGCTCACCTCACCTCAGTGGGACGCCAGTCCTATGCAGTGGTATGTAAAGTAAATGGGAACACGTCAGAGGGTTGGCATCCCAGCCAAGGAGACCCCGTTGAATTTGTAAGGAAGAATGTCGCCGATTTGTGCTCCAGTGTGCCCCCTACTGGTGATGAGGAGGTGTTGGGCCTTAAACTCCTCTCAGGCCTGCGGCCTGCACTTGAAGGGAGAAGACAGTTGTGTAAACCCCTGGCCCAAGGTGACCAAACCAGTAAGTCTTTAGACATTGAAGTTTAGAAACAAACCCTGAATGCAAAAAGAGAAGCCAAGAGCCGTTAAAATAGAAAAGGCAACCAAACAAGAACTGCGACCCAGGAGTCAAAATCAAGTAAAACTGGCAAAAATAAATTTAAAAAAGTCACAAAGATCAAAAGGGGAGCCGAACACCACCAGCAGGACACTGTGAACTGCAGCACACAACATGGCACAAAGGACCCCAAATGTCACCTGCTATGCCAGAGCCTGACCTCCTGACAGGCCTCACCCCAGACAGCCTGGCCCCAAACTCACAAGGCGGGGCTTCAAGGCCTACACGGGCCCAAATGTGGCTCAGGCAGGCATCTAGAAAACAGCTTGGGGGGCCAGTAGTGGGGTCATTGTGGGGGTCCCAAGGCCCCAGTGCAGTGACAAGGACACTGGCCTGTAACATGGTGCCCTCCTTCAGAGGAGACATAAAACTCTCTGTGGTCATTAAAGGTCCCAGGACATCATTTGAAAAGAGGAGGGTGTAAGGCGATGTCCTGCCTAAATGGCCCACCACAGCCTGGACCTTCTGGCCCCCTCATCATCTGTCACCCCTCCACCACCTAATAGCTAACGTGTGCTGAGCATACTGGAGAAAAATGGCAGCCATTGCATCACCCAGGTGTGTCCTGCACATCATTACTGGTGGGTGAAGTGGCCCCCCACCGTCTGTGTTAAGGGCTTTGAGTTGTTTAGAAAAGCACTAGACGGGGGGGGGGGGGGGTCTCAAACACAACAAAATGGACCCTTAAAGGCGGGGCAACAACCTGACAGAGGAGACTCATAACCGCCAGCTGTGGGCTCCAACCACTGGGAGCTGGCAAAGGGCCCCCAAGGAGGAGGAGGAGCATAAACCTCAGACTTGTGCACAAAAGGAAATCAACGGATTTTTATTAATAAAGGATTTATGAGAACAAAAAATAGAAACATTCAAGTCAAAACTCAAATGAATAAAAAGAAGCAAAAGCCGTGGGCTTAACAGCAAACCGCACTGCAAACAAATCCAAATTCACAAACCGGAATCGAAATCCGCAAAACTGAAGCAAGAAAGGCAGCAGAACTCCGACGACAGCGAGGACCCCTGATCTGAGCGCACTCTGCCACGGCCTTAAAGAGCCAGCGGTGTCCAGCGTCAGTCTGTCTGTCCCAAGCTGATGAACGCCACATAAGCCACCAGACAAGTGGCACACGCGCTGCCAGTGGAGAACAACGTGAATGACCACCACCAGGATATCCAGGACAGGCCTGTGGACCTCATCTGATGGGGAGACCTGAGCAGGACACAGGAGAGGACCGCTCAGAGTCCAGAGCTACAGTCGTCAGTGGGTGACGTCCCTGAGGGGACCTGGGACTCTGCAAGGGAAATCAATGAACTGGATAATAACAAGTAGGGAAAGAAAGAAAGAAAGAAAGAAAGACTCAGTAAAATAAATCCCAGAGTCTATGCATGTCACATGAGAAAGAAACAAAAAGAAAAAAACTGATCTGGGGATTCCCACTTTAAATAGACACCTGACTTTGGACTTGCTGTCTGTACCTACTGCAGCTTCTACATACATACAGACAGACAGATGTCTAGGAAAGGCACTACATATAAGATAGATAGATAGATAGATAATATAAGACACTATATAGATAGATAGATAGATAGATAATATAAGGCACTATATAGATAGATAGATAGATAGATAGATAGATAGATAGATAGATAGATAGATAGATAGATAGATAGATAGATAGATAATATAAGGCACTATATAATAGATAGATAGATAATATAAGGCACTATATAAGATAGATAATATAAGGCACTATATAATAGATAGATAGATAGATAATATAAGGCACTATATAATAGATAGATAGATAATATAAGGCACTATATAGATAGATAGATAGATAGATAGATAGATAGATAGATAGATAGATAGATAGATAGATAGATAGATAGATAGATAGATAATATAAGGCACTATATAATAGATAGATAGATAATATAAGGCACTATATAATAGATAGATAGATAATATAAGGCACTATATAATAGATAGATAGATAGACAGATAATATAAGGCACTATATAAGATAGATAATATAAGGCACTATATAATAGATAGATAATATAAGGCACTATATAAGATAGATAGATAGATAGATAGATAGATAGATAGATAGATAGATAGATAGATAGATAGATAGATAGATAATATAAGGCACTATATAATAGATAGATAGATAGATAGATAGATAGATAGATAGATAGATAGATAGATAGATAGATAGATAGATAGATAGATAATATAAGGCACTATATAATAGATAGATAATATAAGGCATTATATAATAGATAGATAGATAGATAGATAGATAGATAGATAGATAGATAGATAATATAAGGCACTATATAATATAGATAGATAATATAAGGCACTATATAAGATAGATAGATAGATAGATAGATAATATAAGGCACTATATAAGATAGATAGATAGATAGATAGATAATATAAGGCACTATATAATAGATAGATAGATAGATAGATAGATAGATAGATAGATAGATAGATAGATAGATAGATATATTATCTATCTATCTATCTAAGGCACTATATAACAGATAGACAGTGACGTTTACTTTTAATGCACATTTCATAACGAGCTGCAGCCCTAAGAGATCACCGACAGTGAAGCACAATCGAAGCCTGTCTATATAGCGCCTGCTCTGACACGTCGGCTTTGCACTTCGTCATCTTGAAGTCTCATTTCCATTTATTTACTGCACATGCGCACTGTGAGTTTCCTTGTTTAGCTCCGACTTTCATCCTACCTGCTTTACAAAGCACAGGTCTATTCACGCACACTTCCTTGAAAATATGACCCAAGGACAGGTCCGACGGAGACTATGTGCGTAGAAAATCGCCTGATTTCCTGGCAGTTCCTTCCCTGGGTAGCTGAGGGCATTTCCAGGTAAGTGGCTTGAAATCCCCGCTATGACCCGAGGGGCGCAGTCGTCACCACAAGACACACCTCGTCAGAGAGAAAGGAAGCCTGCGAGTGAAGTTGTCGCGCTCGTAAGTGTGAAGTCTCCTCGGGATCTCGCGGCTCTACGATGCTTTGTCACGCCCACAGCGCACAAAGGGGCGTGGCTAATCGGGCAGTCAAGTAACTCGGCAGGAAGTAAAGAGTCCCGCCCGGCCCGCTTGTTGTGTGCTGTGCGATTTACCGCTTGTGTGATTAGAAACGAGCGCAGGAGAGCTCGGGCGGTTTGTGCGTAACTTTGGGTTAAACAAACGTTTTCTTTCCTCTTCCTTATCAACTCGACTAGGACTTCAGAGCACTCGGGAGGCAAGTCTCGCCCGAAGTTTACTGTTTGGCTGGTAAGTAAAAAGTTTGGATGTCCTGATGATGCAAGTGGGGCCTAAACGCCAGGGAAGAGGGAGAAGGAGGGGGGGGCGGATTAGAGGAAGACAGTACGCCGAGCACACCTGCAGCTCCAAGCGGCTGACTAGCGATCTGCTTGGCGTCGGCACCCCGCTACTGTACGGGCGGGCCATCCTGGGGCTTGTGCATCGCCCGCTCGCGCTCTCTTTGTCGGCTGCCTGGAGTCCCGCCGTGTTCGCCTTTGCGGTTAGCTATTTGTGTGGGCAGCAGGAGATTCCAAGGAGTCATCCCGTAGTTTGCGAGGGTCACCTAAATTACGATAAAGAATTGTTAGCCACTTTTTAAGTCAGGTCGTGAGCTCCATAGACAGCCGTGAATGACGTGCATGTCAGCCTATCAGACGATAAATCCGACGGCGGAAAGCGCAGATGACGAGTAGAATGGCAGGCGTAAAGTAGCCGTTCGAATAATGGTGGAGTATCACAAAGTGATGGGGCTGAGAACGACGTCAAGTACGTAAGTCGGCAGCAGGCAACAGGTTTACGTTTTCAGATGTTGTGCTGTCGTTGTGGCCGCTGAAGTAATGAACGGGACAGCAGCTGCCCGTTGGCCAGGACCGGGTGAGAAGAAATGGATGAAAGAGGAGCCTGTGGGGAGCGGGAGGAGAAGAAGAAGAAGATTCAAGTTCTCCAAGTTCGTCTGAGTAGAAGCAACGAGTCCCTGTATTGATATCTTCAGATCCGAAATCTCTAAGTGAAGCAGCATGTGTCCAATTATATGGAAAGGAAAATCAGCACAGAAGCTTAAAAGCCTTTCCCAGATGTCCTCAGTTATTGTGTTTGCCTCCATGAATTGCTGTTGACAGACTAACATGAGATAACGTTTAATAACCGCTCTAAATTACCGGTTAGTATCTCAATGTCATCCAGACCCGCACTGACCCTCAGTTCTCCACTTGGGCAGCGGACCTGAGTTAGTGGATTGGTCATTTTGAGTGTAAATTCCCCCCCCCCCCCCTTACATTCACCCCCACTGTGAGGTTTGTGCAACAACGCCAAGTCTCGACCAACAGAATTTCCAGAAGAGATGAAGAAAACCTTTATGAAAATCAGGACAGGGTGACATTTGTAAGGCAGCACACACCACAGCAAGAGCCGTTACCTCGAATGGAGAACATGTTTGGGAAATCTCAGCCTGTCAAAATGACCCCAAGGGCAGAGAAAGTGCCAGAAGAACGCCCAGAGAACAGCAGTGTCCGTGACTCCATAGGCCGAGGAGAAGTGGGGTGCATGGAAGAGTAGCGAGGTGCTGTCCAAGAGGAGCATTGGCAAGCAAACAATTGAGAGATCGGTGGCATTTTGGAATGATGACGGATTTGGACATTTGACAGTGAGAACACCAGGGTTCTTCATTTGTCACCTACTCGGTTATACAAGTGCAGCATGTGGTGAAATGTGCAGGAGACGGAGCAGTAAAGTTAACAAATGGACACACTTTAAAAGCGTATTTATCCAAATAAGCCGTACACTTTGAAAGAAGCTGTGAACAGCGTGCCAGTGTGAGCGGGTCCTCCTCAGTCCCGCAGTAAGACATGGCGCTGGTTGAAGAAACTCTACTTACTGGATTTGAACAGGCTGTTGCTTTAAAATGTTCTGGTGACCATCTGTGGCCCCTCCAGCTGAACGGCGACCCAAAACACAAAAGCCAGTCTACAAGCGAGTGGCTGTGAAGTTTGGGTGCAGAAACTCGGCGTCCTGCCTTGTAGCCGCTGAGCCGCCACGTCAGGATGTCTAATGAGCGGCTGATGCTCACAAACCTGCCGGCCTGAGTGAAAGCAACATAGCGGGGACGACGACTCCACGGCGGTGGCTGAGGTCAAATCCTAGGAAGCGTTGAGTTCGGGTTACTACTGCTACACCGGCTCTCGACACTATGGGGGTACGCAGCGTTTCACAGGGGTGTTGTTTAAGTTAAGTCCTGATTTAAAACCTCAGCTTCCCGTTGTCTAGCTTTGCATTTTGTGTGAAGGTCTGAGGCCATTCAAACTGAGGGGGTCAGGACGGGGGCCCAAAGAGACCACCCGCCGCCCCCTCACCTGTCGAGTGTGCGTTCAGATACTTCAGAGTCGTAAAGCCGATGAGGAGCATTGAGTCTTGGCATCGCCTTGCCAAGCGGCTCTGCGTTTGCCCCTTTTGTTAGAGCAGCTTTCTGGGTGGGTGGGTGATTTGGCCTTTCTCATTGGCCGAGGTCACTTTCACGCTGTTAGCCCCTGGAGACGACAAAGGGGGCAAATACTCGAATGTGGCACTTGGTGCCACTGCCCACCTGCCAAGTGGTAAAGTCATCGCAGGAATCATCAGGTGGAGGGGTCCTGTCATCGGATTGGCTGGCCCAGCGCTGACTCACCTGTGGAATGGCCAATAGGGGGAGGCGGCTTGATGGCCGAGGTCTCCAAATGGCATTCTGGGATATCATCTGCTCTGCACTTGGAATATCTCCATTGTACTATTGTATTGTATTGAGGATGACTTGTGTTCTTCATCCTTCCATCTATTATCCAACCCGCTATACCCTAACTGCAGGGTCACGGGGGTCTGCTGGAGCAGGAAATGAACCCTGGGCAGGGCGCCATCCCACCGCAGGGCACACACATTTAGGATGGCCAGTGCACCTCACCTGCATGTGTTTGGACTGTGGGGGGGACACGGGGAGAACATGCAAACTCCATGCACCCAGACGGGTGGTCTTACTGCGAGGCAGCAGCGCCACCACTGCGCCACCGTGACGCCCTCTTGTGTTCTCTTCTGTGTATTTTATGGTGCTGCGTTGACCCCCACCCTACCTGGACAGGGGGGGGCTCTCTTTGAATTTCCTTTGCTGGGGTGGCACCACTTTGTGTTGTAAATTCTTTAGTGTTGTCCTTTTCACTCCTAAACTCTGACGGCTTTGGGCTGCGTTGGTCAGTTCATCGGTGACTGGAGGAGTCGTCACCTCCGTGTGTGTCTTTCATTATTTATTTATTTATTTATTTTTTTACAGGTTACCCAAGAGCCTCCTCGGTCCCTCAAGCTGCCGCTCACCTTACTGAGATCTAACGCACTGAACAATGTCCATGGCACTCAAGCAGGTCTTCAATAAGGACAAGACCTTCCGACCCAAGCGCAAGTTTGAGCAGGGCACTCAGAGGTTTGAGCTTCACAAGAAGGCGCAGGCGTCGCTCAATGCGGGCCTCGACCTGAAGCAGGCGGTGCAGCTCCCGCACGGCGAAGGGCTGCACGACTGGGTGGCCGTCCACGTGGTGGACTTCTTCAATCGGGTCAACCTGATCTACGGCACCATCTGCGAGTACTGCACTGACCAGTCCTGCCCCGTCATGTCTGGAGGCCCCAAGTACGAGTACCGCTGGCAGGACGAGTGCCGATACAAGAAGCCCACGGCCCTGTCCGCCCCCAAGTACATGAGCCTGCTGATGGATTGGATCGAGATGCAGATCAACAATGAGGACATCTTCCCCACTAATGTCGGTAAGCGTTTACACACTCAATGTCGGCGATGCGGGCACTTTGTCGTATGGCCAGAGCCCGTCTGTTTCTTTGTTTTTCCAAATTTAAAATTGAAATGTTTAATATGATGAGGGGATCGAGACGGTGACTTTAAGATGAGGTCGTCAAGAACACGGGGACACAGTTGGCGACTCGTGAAAGGGAAATGTCACACAAACATTAGCAAGGTTTTCTGTACACAAAGAGCGACAGACACTTGGAATAAGTGACCAGGTAGTGTGGTGGGCAGTAAGATGACGGGGACTTGCTAAGAGAACGGGACCGGCGGGCTTTGTGGGGCAGTAATGGCCGGCGCTCATCCAGAGTGTCTGTGACCGGTCGCTGTGGTCGGTACCACAATTCACATTGATTGGCTTGTTTGTACATTCAGGGTGCTAAGGCATGTGGAGAGGACGGGGTCTCGTTCAGAAAGCGGACGCCACTTGAGACCCTAACCTTAAGGTCAATTAAAGAGGTCCCTGATGTTAAGGGGTGGCAGAGTGGTGGCTCTGGGGCTGGAGATCTGCACTGGCAAATCGGAAGGTTGGTGGTTTGAATCCCATAAATGCCAACAGGGACTCTGCTGTGTTGGGGCCTTGACATGTAATTGCTGAGCGCTTTGAGTAGTGAGATAAGCTCTCTATAAATGCAAAGAATTATTATTATGAAGTCACTATTGTAGGGCTAAAATAAGAACCGAAACGTGAAGCCTTCTTCTATACCTAATGTGAAATTATTGTGAAACCACCAAGAGCCGAGAGGAGTAAGCAGCGCTGGTCGGAGTAAAGGCACACTCGGCTCCCACAGGCCCGTTTTAAGACTGCTGGGCCATTGGTGTGCCCTGTGCTCTGTGATGATGATGATGATGGCAGATGGCTACCTGCCTGCCCACCTTTTCATTTACAATACAATACAGTTTATTTGTGTAGAGCCTAAAATCACACAGGAAGTGCCGCAATGGGCTTTAACAGACCCTAACCCTCTTGACAGCCCCCCAGCCCTGACTCTCTAAGAAGACAAAGAAAACTCCAAAAAAACCTAGTAAGGAAAAATGGAAGAAACCTCAGGAGAGGAAATTCAAAGAGAGACCCCTGTACAGGTAGGCTGGGCGTGCAGTGGGGGTCAAAAGAAGGTGGTCAATACAACACAACACAATACACAGAACAGAACAAATCCTCAATTAAAAATGTTTTAGAAGTACGGAGCAGAATTTAACAGTAGATGATATATCCCATAATATGATTTGGATTTGAATAGAGTCCTGGAGACCTCATCCTTCAAGCTGCCTCCCCCTATTGGCCATTCCACAACTGAGTCAGCGCTGGGCCAGCCAATCCGATGACAGGACCCCTCTTTCCCACGATTCCTGCGATCCTCCATCAGAGATGACTTTATCTTAGGCAGGCAAAACAACTTGGCAGGTGGGCCGTGGCACCAAGTGGCACATTTGAGTACCGAGAAGAAAAACAGAATAAGTGAGGGTTAGTAACAAATTCTAACTATCATGTGACTTCTGTTTTAGTGCTAATGACTAACAACAGAGATGCAGTCTGTACAGTTAATCAGCAGCTCTAATCAGGGTGTGCTAAACTGAAGTTGTGAGTCTTCAGCCTGAGACCGAAGGGGCATCTCTTATAGTAGCAGGCAGACCACTGCACAGTTTAGGGGCCCTGTAACTAAAAGCTCGACTTCCCACTGTTATTTTATTAATCCTTAGAATCAGAAGCAGACCGGCATCTTGAGATCTTAATGTGCGCTCAGGTTTGTAAGTCATGATAAGTTCAGACAAGTAAGCTGGATCTCGACCATTTAATGCTTTATATGTTAAAAGAAGGATTTTGAAATCTGCCCTAAACTTAACTGGGAGCCAGTGTAAGGATTTAAGAACTGGAGTTATGTGTTCGTATTTTCTTGTTCTTGTAATAATTCTTGCAGCCGCATTTTGGATTAACTGGAGGCTGTATAAAGAACAGTTTGAACATCCAGTGAACACCGCATTGCAGTAGTCAATCCTACTAGAAATAAATGCATGAATTAGTTTCTCAGAATCCTGTTTATTTAAAAAGCACCTTAATTTCCTAACATTTTTAAGATGGAAAAAGCCTGATTTGGACAACTTTGTAATATGCGCTTTAAATGACCTGCTAGAGTCAAAGATAACTCCTAGATTGCGGGCTGATTCAGTAAAATTGACTGGGATTCCCACTGAGTTAAATGATGACAAAATATTGTTGTGATCAGCATCATTCCCTCCAACAATTAACATCTCTGTTTTATCTGTATTTAAAGACAAGTAGTTCTCATTCATCCACTCCTTTAATTCACTAACACAAGTAATTAAAGACAACATCGGAGAAACTTCATTTGATTTAAATGAAAGGTATAACTGGGTGTCATCTGCATACGAGTGAAAATGAACATTACATGCTTCCACTGGGATCTCTCATTAGGAAACAAAGTGACAACAGTGATGGTCCGAGTTCTGAGCCCTGCAGGACACCATATCTCACGTCTGTGTATAATGATGGAGTCGTGTCAGCACATTTCTGTACATATTGGAATCGATTTGATAAGTAAGAACTGAACAAAGTGAGCGCGGTGCCTGTAAGCCCAACATCATTTTCTAGCCTTTCATTTCATATGCAGTGGTCATAAGTGGAAACGTCTGTTTAGACCTCAACCCTGAGCAGGAAAGCAAAGGTGCAATGGAAGCGACTCTCTGACTGTAAGAGCCACCGGGCTGCGCTCTGAAGCGGACCAGAGAGGGAGAGAGCGGCACTGACTGACTGACTGACTGACTGACTGGCTGACTGATTGATTCCATGTGTGTGAAGTCTGTAAAGTCAGTTCTGCCCACAGTCACACCTAAGCCAGAAGCCACTGTATGTGAAGCTGTCACCGTCACACTCGTGGAGCGAGCCACTGATGTGGCAGACAGTCGCACTTCAGTAACTACAGCTGGTCGTCTTTGTAGGCCTGAACGGCCCGCTTTCGTCTCATTCCTTCTTCACGGAGTCGCATTCTTAATAATTTTGAAAACATTTGAGTGAGAATCTGATGAGTCATCAATATGTGCGCACGCAGACCAAAGGCATCAAAATGTGGCTGGCAGAGGAGTGTGCGCCTATCCCCACCGGTGCCAGCCCTGCATTAGAATGTCACTCGATCACCGTGCCCAGTCTTGTGCCAACACCGACTCACATAGGGCTGGTTTAGTCCCACCAAGTATTCTAAGACTTTATTGCGCCTCCCACGCATGTGAACATCAGCGGCCTGCTGGTTTTCGTGCAGGACGTTTGTCAGCTTCTGGTGACAAAGAGAAAGTGAAAGGTCGCAGCTGGGACTTTGAGCCCCCTTATCACTGCCACCATATCTGGTGACGTGGGGTGCTCTGACCGTCTCAGGAGATCCCGCATGACTGATGATCGTTTATGTCTGTTTCCCTCTGCAAGTGCTTCTCGGAAAAATTGGAGGGTGAGGGTGGCGTTCAGGAAGTGCACAGCAGTGTTGGTGTGTTGGGTGGGCACAGCTGCCTGAAATGCAGTTTGAGTCTGCCACCTTCTCTCTATTTATGCACTGCGTTGGCACAGCTGCCCATCTTTCCAGTGCAGAGATGCGTACAAAGTGACGCCGGATTAGTTCAGTCGTTGAGACTTGGGGTCACATTGGCATTTGTCCCTGTCACATTCACAACAACATGCAGATGAGGTCCAAATGCCATCTCCGAGGTGCTCCTGATTCTGTGCCACTTTTTATTGTTTGTAGGTCAGATGTGAATCGAGCTCCAGCAGGAATGTCTTTGAGGTGACTAAAGAGTTGGGAAGTCCTGGGCCCTGCGCTTGAGGGGATTGGCAGCTGGCCTGGCAGAAGCACAAAGTTCAAAATTAGAATAAGAAAAATACAAAAGCAAAGAATGCTAAAAGAGAATCGCGAGCGTGGCGCCTCATTTATGTGCCTTTACATGTAGGAATGTCCGAGTGAACGTCAAGGGGGACTCGGCTGAGCTCATAGCACTTAAAGGCCGAGTGGCGCTGGCGAGAGCGCTGGCTGTAGGTGAAGGCCGCCTTTTATTATCTGCTTTGAGCCATTCAGCAGCTGTTGTGCTCGCCCCGCTGAGAACTTCCAGTTTTTGTTCTCATTGTGTGTTCGTTCCTCCCAGTCCAAACCCTACCATTGCTACTGGGCTGAGGTTTGAGCCCCTCTTACAGGAGTTTATTTTTTATTTTATTCCCCCACCACACACCTTGGGGTCCTCAATCACTGCGTCCCAAAGTAATCCCTGACAGACTCCTGTCATTATGTGACCTGACGAAACTAAAGGCCGTTTTCTACTTCACACTCTGAGCGCATACACGCACACATCATGGCTGCCACACGCGTACTCTGAAATCAACGTGACACGTGCGCGAGTTGAAGTGTCAGCAAAAAGTCAGGGGGCGCAGTGTGATCAAGTTGGGACGTGACGTCAGTCCCCGTTTACTGTCTACATGTGACAGAGAGCCACTTTGGTGACCCTACAGGATCGATGTGTGCGCTGCGGTGTTTGATGAACGGTGAAGCAAAATGCCGACACACAAATGTATTGGTGGTGCTTTGATATTCAAGTGTCGCATATTCCCCACCGTAAGGACACGATGCGCTGTAAAGGTCTCACATACCACCTTCTGTGCCATCTCGCACCTTCACAACAACATCAACAACAACAACATTTATTTCTATAGCACATTTTCATACAAAAGTAGCTCAAAGTGCTTTACATAATGAAGAAAAGAAAAATAAATAAAAGACAAAATAAGAAATTAAAAATCAGAACACACAATACATCAGAATGTATGACGGCGTATTTGAGCCACAGAGAAAAATGAAGGACACGGTGAAAAGGCCTGTTTAGTGATTAAAGTGGAAACTACGGCTTTGATCTCCAAATGTCCACGTTAGCCTCTAAAGCAGACCGTCGTAAACGTCAGCCAGTTGTTAAGATCGCTATACGGACTGCTGGCAGCAGTGATCGCCACACACAACACGTGACATTTCTGATATTTACAATCCTTAGATTCCTACTTGATGTCACTTTCATGATGAAATGCATTCAGAATATGGTTGTTAAGTTGTTAACTTTGTTTAAATAATGGATACAGTTAATAATTACGCATGTGGGGGCGGCTGCTGCCTCACAGTACCGAGTCACGTTCCCAGTGTTCCCTGCCTGCAGGTCCCCCATTTCATTCCATTCCACAGTGGGCTCCCATTTTCTCTCAAAGATATGCAGATTTGGGGATTTGGTGACACTAAAATGACGCCAGTGTGTGTGTTTGTGTTCACCTTGCGATGAGCTGATGCCCCGTCCATGGATTGTTTGTGCCTCGTACCCCATGCTAGCTGGAATGGGCGCATCCCTGGATTGACGGATGTGATCATTAAACACAGAGATATTGTGCTTAAGGTGTCCTTGGAGTTTAATGGATGTTTCAGGTAATTCCCAGCATCGTGAAGATGGTCGTTTTCTCACCGTGATGGTATCTCGCACTGCCACCTGTTGGAATCCTCCAGATCTACCACTTGTGTAGCAGTGGCATCCACTGGAGCAGGCGTCACGTCACGTCATGTGAAGTATAAACTCGGCCTAAGGGAGTATAAACATCACCAGCCAGACTGTCTGAGCACAATTGTGGTCTTCCTCACTAGCCAGGTTTCTATCCAAGGAGTTTTTGCGAAAAAATATTTAGCGCTTCAAATTTTTTTACCGATATGGCTGATGGAAATGCTAATTATCGATAAAATGTTGTACATGTCGACATAATATTTTTCCGTTTAACTTTAGCGCATAAATTCCATATCGATACTTCAGATGTCGCAAAAACTACATTGGAAACACTTTTTGTCAGAAAAAAGGGCTTTAACGCAAATAAATGTGTCACATTTTCATCACGTGCAATCAAAACGAGAATGGCGGAGCGGCTCGCATGGTCTGATGAAGAGAGTTTTTTTTTTTTGATTAAACATTGTTATTTTGTATTAATTCAAATTTCAGTTTTAATTAAAAACCTTAAGGGAAGCAGGTTAATTCAGTTGTTATCGCACTGTGAAGGGATGTTGAAAGGTAGGCTCACCTGTACAGATCCGATGCTGCAAACACAGCTGCATCATGGGCACTTCCAGGAGTGCCAACGCAAATGTCTCGTATCATGCACCTGTCATCAACAAGGGCCTGGAGAACAATAGATGGCCACCCTTTGCGATTAATGTAATCGCGGTAGCCTTCCGTCGGGGGAAGAATAAGCACATGCGTGCCATCCAGCGCACCGTAAATCTGTGGCACAAGATGCACCAAGGAATTGCGGTATGCAATTTCATTGGCCTCCGCTACAGTCGGAAGTCTGATATAACGCCGCATTAATTTTTCTTTAATAGCGGTGCACACAGCATATACACATCGATGGACGGTAGTTTTACTAACCCCGAAAGTTTCTCCAACTACTCTATACTCGGCGCAGGTTGCCAGCTTGTAAAGGGCGTTGGCAATCCGCTTTTGGGTTGGAACCGGTGGTCGTTGGCAACCTGTGATGGGCGCAACATCAGGACTGATGTATCCACACAACATCTCAAACGTCGGCCGTGTCATTCTAAAATGTTGCAGCCAGAGATTTTCTGTGAAGTGTCTCTCCACCACCTCCTCCCAGAAGGTCTTATTCCGTCGTCTCTTCAATACCCGTGGGTTTCGTCGCACTGGGGTACTTTCTTCGAGCTCTAGGGCTATCAGACAAGCAACTGCTTCATTCTGCTGTCGTCTTCGGATATTATGTACAATTCCAATTATTTGTGAAACTGAAATAACAGTAAGCTGGTCTGAATAATCTCTCCATTTCGTTGTTTCTTTGTTTAGTGGAGGGGGTGTAACGTGGAAAACAAAAGGTAGATAATTTGCGACATATGTATGGAAACGGCTCAAGGGCAGATTTTTTTCGCGATACAACAAAAGTTATGCGACAGTTCGTTTTGGGGGGGGGGGTGACGTCATCACGCACACCATTTTATCGATAAAAAGCCAGTTGGATAGAAACAGGCTGGAGACAGCAAATTTCGCACATTTTTTTTACGTATATTCTGTTTGTCGATAACAAAACGTCGCAAAAAACTGAATGGAAACTTAGCTACTGACAGCCTTAACAGGGAGAAGTCAAGTCAAGTGACCCCCAGGATTCTTGAGGATTCCACGTCTCGCCTGAAGAAGTGGCCCGAGTTGCTGGGGTCATTTTGCTTGCCCTTCTCCCTACACTCATAATGGCTGACGCGGTACGACACCCCACTACTATTTCCTTAGCAGGTACGTTTTTTATTTCAGTGTACAGTGAGGTGACAGAGGTGTTTGCCACCATCTTTACATCCTCTCTTTTTTTTTTTTTTTGACGTTTTGCCCAATGAATGGCTTCAGACCCTTCGATAGGTAAAGGAACCCCAAAGGGACACTTGGTGCACCTTTTAAAACGAGGGCTTCCTTTATACAAGGAGCCCAGTTACCAGCACCCTGTCACCCACGTGAGCGAGTCGCTGCCCTCACAGCTCTGGCATTACTTGGTTCCAGTAAATGATTCCCACCTTTAGCTGCTAGCAATCCCAGCATTCTGCTCCCTCCAGTCTGATATTTGACTTTACGTGTGGCTGTGGAGGAATTTTAGGGGACTCTTCTTTGCATGGGGGAAAAAAAAATGTCCCCCTGTGCCCTCCGCCTGTCTGCCCGTCTGGTTTCCAGTAGCTGGCTGTGTGAGGGCAGCCGTTGATTCACACACTTTGCACTGAAGCCTTTTCTCTGAGTTTCGACAAGTTGCCATTTGTCCAGCTATGAAGAAACGGAAAGCCGTCGTGGAGCTGGCGGCCCATGTGGGTGGCACTGTGTGACCTTACTTCCATATTGTGACCTACGACGGTCCTGAGTGGGCGAGTGAGCAGGAAGTGTGCCCTCACCTCGGGGTCATTGACGTTAGGAGTGCTTCCTGTTTCCTTTTGCGCTTTTAAACTTCTCAGTCTTCTGAAACTGAAACCTCTAACATCAAAGAGGATATGGACAGGAAGGTTTATGGATTTGGTGCCATCTTTATTACTCTGTCATTTAAAAGGGGCCCTTGTGAAGAACACAGTTTTCTGTGCCATCTTAAAGTTTATCATGATTGTGAGCGGGCAGCACGGTGGCGCAGTAGGTAGCGCTGTGCCTCACAGTAAGGAGACCCGTCTGGGTTCGCTTCCCAGGTGCGTGAAGTTTGCATGTTCTCCCCGTGTCAGCGTGGGTTTCCTCCAACAGTCCAAAGACATGCAGGTCAGGTGTATTGGCCATCCTAAATGTGTGTGCGTGTGCCCTGCTGTGGGATGGCGCCCTGCCCGGGGTTTGTTTCCTGCCTTGTGCCCTGTGTTGGCTGGGATTGGCTCCAGCAGACCCCCGTGACCCTGTTAGGATATAGCAGGTTGGATGATTGTGAGCAAATCCTTTTGACTTGAAACCCACCCAGCCAGTCCTTCACAGCCATTTCAGCGTTTCACTGTCACTGGACAGATTGGCCTTTGCTCAAAGACACCACTTCAGCCATTTTGTCAGGAGTTCGTATCATCAATCTGTCCATAAATCTAAAAGTCAAATCCCACCGAGACACTCTTCACAAAATCTCCTGAACCAGGAGGACTTGGGACTTGACATTGGGAATGTGGGTTACCCTCAGCCCATTGCTGCTCACTAAGAAACGGTTTTCAAAATTTCGTGGTCCAAGCACGTTCTGTCTGTATGTCTGTCCGCTTTTCACGAGAGCGTTACGTAACGGATTTAGATCGGGTCGTTTTCTATACTTTGCTTGAACTTTCCGGTTGATTTTGCAACTTCTCTCATCGTGCTAAGGACCAGAGCTCGCTTGTGGTACCGATGTATTTATACAAGTCCGAGAGACTGGCAGGGGGGCCGGGACCTTCCTCCGTTCGAATTGCTCTACCTCTCGCCACAATACAATACAATTTATTTTTGTGTAGAGCTCAAAATCACACAAGAAGTGCCACAATGGGCTTTAACAGACCCTGCCTCTTGACAGCCCCCCAGCCCTGACTCTCTGAGAAGACAAAGAAAAGACCCTAGTAGGGAAAAAATGGAGAAACCTCAGGAAAGGAAATTCAAAGAGAGACCCCTTTACAGGTAGATTGGGGGTCAGCACAATACACAGAACAGAAGAAATCCTCAATACAATATAAAAATACAAATATTACAAGTACGGAGTAGAGTTTAACAGTAGATGATATATCCCATAATATGATTTGGATTTGTGTAGAGTCCTGGAGACCTCGGCCATCAAACTGCCTCCCCCATGTAGCCATTCCACAGCTGAAGTAGCGCCAATCCGATGACAGGACCCCTCTACCCGACGATTCCTGTGATCCTCCATCAGAGATGACTTTACCTTAGGCAGGCAAAACAACTTGGCAGGTGGGCCGTGGCACCAAGTGGCACATTTGAGTACCGAGAAGAGAAACAGAATTGGTGAGGGTTAGTATCCAATTATAACTATCATGTGACTTCTGTTTTAGTGCTAATGACTAACAACAGAGATGTAGTCTGTACAGTTAATCAGCAGCTCTAGTCAGGGTGTGCTAAACTGAAGTAGTGAGTCTTTAAAAGCTGAGACCGAAGGGGCATCTCTTATAGTAGCAGGCAGACCACTCCACAGTTTAGGGGCCCTGTAACTAAAAGCTCGACCTCCCACTGTTATTTTATTAATCCTTGGAATCATAAGCAGACCAGCATCTTGAGATCTTAATGTGCGCTCAGGTTTGTAAGTCACGATAAGTTCAGACAAGTAAGCCGGACCTCTGCCATTTAATGCTTTATATGTTAAAAGGAGGATTTTGAAATCTGCCCTAAACGTAACCAGTGTAAGGCCACGTGTTGGAGCGCACCTTGTTCAGCAGACATTACCATCTACAGATTGTTACCGTTTGACGTTTTTGAGAGAGAGAGATCAGAGCTCTGTGTGTTTTAGAGGGTATCTGCTGATTGGCAGAGATACCACAGCCATGTGCCCTTCTCCCCATGCGGGGAACGCTCTCCGGTCAGAGCTCAACACGATCAGATACAGTGCCAACGTCTATTGATTTTTAAACTTTGTCCTGTTTCATTACTATGTGGGCACAGCCACGGGGTACAGCTAGTTATTATATATACTGTGGGGCTCTGGCTCGCCAGCCTTCATGTGGGCACTATGTGCTCGTTATTTCTCTGCCACTTGTGACGAATTGCGCTGTGCTTTTGGATAAACAATATCAACTCTGTCTTTGATGTCACCGTCGTTCCAAACTATTATCGCTGACAATTTCGTTACATGTTGGTTTATTATCTATGCCAGTTTGATCTTTCAGATTCATACAGAAATCTAAGAACTTCTTTGTCGGTGTTTTTCAGGTAAGTTTTGTGTAAAGTGCGATACTTTTAGACGTATGGATTTGTCTCCATTATTGGCTGTAGAATTTCTAACACGTGTGATCGTTGAACTCTCTCGATTCTTTGTTGCATCGCCTCTCCGTGATCATAAATATACACCTGACCCAATTGAGGTTTCTTTGAAATTAAACTTGTCGCAGCTTTAATTATCCTCCTAGCGTCGGGCCCTGAATCGTGTAAGTCTGAGCACTGAATGATGCGACCGTAAACAGATTATTATTGTAGATTTGGATATTTTGCCTGAAGCGTTTGTGGATTTGACTTTCACCAAACAACAAATCTTTGAATTCTCGTGGCTACGCACGCCTCTTCACTGGGAGGCAACACGAATTAGACGATCTCCAGGTCTTCATACTTGTGTCCCATCCCCTACAGTATGTCTGGATATTCGCACTCTTTTCGCTGTCCTGTTATTTCACGGAGTAATAATCTCCATTTGTAACCCTAATGTGATCTTCACTATCATAATCTCGAACCTGCTCTGCATGTGTTGATCACGGCAGCATTTTTGAATTCTTTACGATGTTCTACTTTGTCGTCTACTCTTTGTCTTTTATTTCCGGCCCGCTTGGACCTGTTTGGTTTTCAGTTCCACTTGGTCCAGGCTGATTAGAACTTTCCTTGTTTTCCGTATTTGCACTTTGATTATTTATTGTTGTTTGTTGAATTCTTTTCTCTCCAACGCTTTCAGGCCTCTCTTCGACGCGCTGCCCTTTCTTCTTTGCTTAGTCTGTCTGACAGTAACATTCACACGAGTGGCAGGCCGGTGGGCCGTGGACCGCAGTTCAGTCTCTTGGCACAAAGTCTCGTCTCGCAGGACTTGAAATTCTCTTTCTGATAAAGTCTCGTCTCGTCACCGGGATTTTTGTATTTTAATTGAGAGATTAGTCTTATTGGGACGTGACGTTCCTCTCAACTGTCTGAACAGCGTGTCGTTATTACACAAGAGGGTCCCGATGAGACCACCTGCAGTAACGATTTAAAATATGGATTAAAACAAAAGCTACATTCCATCATGAAGACGGTGCTCTGAATTGAATAGAAGTGGTTGGCATGCAGGTGATTGAAACTTGGCCTGCTTGGGGTCCCCAATTTTTAACAAGTCCCACTGACGAGGGAGACGTCTTTGGACCCCTGGACGTTTAGAACGTTTTCAGTAAGTCGAAGGTGTGGAGGTCCTGAGTCGAGTGAAGCCCCTCATCACAGCACCGTCTCACTTTCAGCTTGTCATTGAAGCAACAGAAGACCCCAAATCGGCAGCAGTTGTGACAGTTAAGAGTGACCCTCTAAAGTGTGAAGGACTTCACAGAGCCAGCGCTGACATCACTGAGCGGGAACTCATTTGATTAGAAATACGAACAGGAAGTTGGCCCAGAAACCCCGGGGGGGTCTTATTAGCTTCATGTCTGGCTGATTCGGTTCAATTCACTTTTATTGTCCCCAGAGGGAAATTTGGTTTGTCATTAGGCTTTAGAAAGTGACCCCCACATAACATTAAAAACACGTCAACTTGGTACAAATGAGGACAACACAAAGGTGACCACAACAGCTAAGAAGAGACGCTACACCTGAAGCTCGACTGGACCGGTGATCGATGCGAATGCCAACTGTCCACCCTAATAAACGTCCATGGGCTCGACTCGCAGGACAAAGTGGACTTGTGTCCCTGCCGTCCTCGCACTGATCTGGGGCTGGGCATTCGAGCACTCGCTGGCACACATCGTCTCCACCATCAGCAGCCCGAGTACAGTGGTGATGGCAGCACAGAGTGGTGACTTGGTAGGCACACGGACACTCGTGACTTATGAGGAGCTCTGCTGTGCCCCAGGTTGGCGTTTCACATGCTTGTGGTTTTTGTTGTTTTTGTTTCCGCTTGTATTTTTCTAGCGGTGAGACGCACCCTGGTTTGGAGGCGCTGCGGATGCCACGATTGTCCGCTGGCGTTAATGTGGACGTACTGATAGCGATGTGGCAACACTGATTCTGGTTTGCATACACTGAAGTTGCACTTTGCATATCCGAGTGATTGAGTTTCCTTCCTTTATGTTTCATAAGTCGTCATGTCGGCCTCGGCTGCCACCTCTGCCCGAGGGGGAGCACAAAGTCGTGAAATGAAGATCTGGATAAAGTCGCGAGGCCGCTGGTGTGGAGCAGTTCATATTTCAGACGGCAGTGTGTTGCTGTTACCTCGTCTTATATTGGCATATAGACAGACCCCCGTGCCCATGTGTGCCGCAGAAGTAGACCTCCTGTCTGGCCATCTGTTTTAATATGCGTATCTAACGGGCGCTGGCCTGCCATCTTTATATACGTACTGTGGCACATCCAGCACGTAGCCTCTAACACATCGTGATCAGCACCCGAGTGCTCTGTTCTTGCTGAGAGTTTTTATCTCCCAAAGGTGGTCCAGCCAGCGGCCCGACTGAGGGTGGTCTGCCCAGTGGTTTGGGGGCCCCGGGTGACTCCTTTTCTCATCTGCCACCTTTTGAAGCGCAGCGGGTACGGCCTGACTCCTCCCTGTGTGTGTGTGTGTGTGTTAACGCAGGTCCCGTGTGGCAGACGGTGTTAATGCACCTGAGTCCACGAGTTTTCCGTGTGCTTCTCCCTGGCATTTTCTGTCTTTGAAAAGTGGCATCACATTCTGTGCCATGCCCAGAACACAGTGATATTTCTGCTGTCCTCTCCTGCCAACATGTCACTATAATAAGCACACGTCATTGTCATTAACGGCCAGTGCTGCGCTCTTCTGCTGAATGTCCTGTGCTGAGTACACACGGAGCTCCACTTTCATCCACTGTTTTATGCCACCCACTGGCCTGCCCACCTGACCCCCGGGTGCCACTGGGTTAGGAGTCCACTAATAGACGAATCTTTACATTTATTGAGCGTTTATCTCGCTACTCAAAGTGCGCAGGGAGGGCCCAGGAAGCGAACTCCCAGTCTCCTTACTGCAGAGCAGCAGCACCCCCACTGCCCACTGTGCCACCTGCATGGATCCACATCACGGAATGACTACACAGTGTGTGCCAGTATAATGGATTATTTGTATAACTGTAATTAAAGCAGACGTACCCACCGGGATTAGCGCTCAAATTAGCCGACCTCTCCTGAACCTCCAGAAGCACAGCGCCGTCTTGTCACTCACTCGCCCAGTGGTGGCACCAGTGCCAGGCAAACGCAGCACGAGACTTGGCTTCTTCCTATCTGCATTAACTCGCCAATCGGGCCAAACCACACAGCATTCTGGGTAGTTCAGTTAAAGGGCTCGGCTGACTTGCTGCTCTCTGCACAAACTCCTTCTAGTGTCCCATGATGCTTTGCCTTCTGGTAAGGTGTTGTGTTCAAAATCCAAACTGGAAGAATTTCATGCCGTGTACCAGTTTGGCCAGTGTGCCCCCCAGCACTTTTTTATGGTTTTGTACACTTTTTTTTTTTTTTTTTTTTTTTTTGGTTTCTTTTGTCATTTCACTTTGTTTGAAAGTTTTTAGTTTTCAGTCCCTTTTATTTATTGACGTGATGCCATGGCCTCGATTGTCCCATCGGTCACATGACAGGGTGTCCCGTTGTGCCTATCGGTCAGTTCTCGATCGCGATTGTCCATTTTCAGACAGCTCGGCCGTGCTCTCGGTCCTTCCTGTTTCGTTTGCTCGACTCCTTTCTTCCTCCCTCTTCATTTTGCCCCTCGTCTTTGGTTTGCCTGATCATTTTGCCTCTTGTGTTACTCGCCTGGTTTCTCGCTTCCGATGCTTGGCAGCTGGCGTAATCGTCACAATTGTCCTCGGCCTTGGTGTCCTGTTACACTCCTAGGATGGATGTGCCTGCTTGACGGAGCTAACAGGGGAGTTGGGTGGAAAGCGGCACTCGGGGGGGCTTCTGAGCTGTTACTGAGGGTCCTTGTGAGTTTGGCGTAGCGGTTAAGGGGACTCGACGCCCGCTGGTTATCTCGATAGTGACGTCGCCTGCCTGTGCTCCCCTTTATGAAGGTCGCCTGTCAAGACCTGTCCTCATGCAGCGGTAAGCCACTGTCCCCTGTCCAAAGGCGCTCACCTTCTTCTTCGTCATCTTATTGCTACTCTCCATGCCTTATTGCTAACTGCTCTTCATCTCTCGCCCATCCATCTCCTCCTTCTTGGTCTTTGCCGTTCCTCTTTGTGCCCTGCTGTCCATTTGACTTCATTTCCCTCTGCCGTTGTTCTCAGCCTTCGTTCTCGACTTCGTCTCTTGTGGTCCTCACTTTTCCCTCCCCTCTGACTGCCCCCTTGGTCTTCATCACCTCCAGTTTTCATATCTGTTGCTCTTTCATGGCCCACATACATTAGAGAGGGTCCGGCCGCTGTTTGGTGGTGGACCCCCAGTCCTCTTTCACATGCTTTGCCTCTTGGTGGTCCCCTGTCTTTTGCTATTTAACAGGCGTCCCCTGCCTTCATTCTCTCCTGCAGTTGGCACCAAGACCCCGCTTTGGTCCTTCGTCTTGCCCGCTCCCTGAGCCTTTAGCACTTGATTCCCATCTGTTCCAGTTTGTAATCTCCAAGTCGGTTGTTACCTTCATCTCCATGGAGTCCATCATGATGAGGAATGATGGAGGGCTTGGTGCTGACCCTTGCTGTAAACCAGATTTCACTCCGGAAGCAGCAGTTGTCCTGAAACGTTGACATTTATTTATCCAAAGCGACTTCCATTCCAACATTTGAGATACAATTGGTTAGATCCAAACTAGAGCACAGGTGGGTTAAGCGACCTGCTCGGGGTCACACAGTGGTGTCAGTAGTGGGATTTGAACCCACAGTCTCAGGGTTTGAAGTCCAGAGCCTTTGCCCCTGTCCCACACGTTGTACCTTTGGCTCTCCGTAAAACGCCATCACCATTGTGATCTGGTGGCATCGGTCTGCTGCTTCACGATGCTCAAGGTGATGGAGTCCACAGTTTAAAGGTGCCATGTGGAGTGAAGGTCTCCTGTATTACCAACTGGAAGTGAGCCCAGTTGTACCAACACAACCAAAGAAGGCTGATTGTCCCTTTTTAGTAACCCGTTGGTGTGCCTTGGGGGGCGTTGATTGTGCCGTGTGCCACTATCAGATGTGGTGTCAGTGCCTCTCTGAAGACCACCATTCAGTGCGAAGTCTAAGTAAGCATGACGAGGGTGGAGAGTTCGGCATTCAGGCTTCACGCAAATCAAGGGAGTGAGGAAACAAGACCACAAGGGCAGCGGGCATAAAGGGGCATTGATCTGGAAATGGGCGCAGAACAGGGGCATGCAATTAACTTAAGGCCTTGTGATTCTCATCGGAGACGGGAACAATGTGCTGAATTGTCGGAGCTCGAGCCCTCTGGCCTGCTCTTCTGTGACTTTCATGATGTCAGAGATGTTGCTAAGTGGCTTTGCCATCCGCCTGCCTGCGTGTCTCGTGTAAGAAGTGAAGTGTCAGTGCGAGGTCACTTGATGCCAGCCTGGCCCCACTGCACACCCTTCATCATTGAGCCGAGGGCTGGGGTTGAGGCTGACTCCTTGCGTGACATTTGTCTTCATCTGTCAATGTGCTGCGCGGTCGGTGACAGCTCTGTCATGTCCGCAGTTCTGTACTGATGGCATCTGTGTCTTTAGGAAATAACGTGATACAAAAGTGGCGGTGTGGGTAACTAAAAGGTATTCGCTGCGTCAGACTCTTCATTGGAGCAGTTTGGACGACGGCAGGCCAGGCCACTCAGCCCGGGCTGACCCAGTGTGACTGTACATGGGTGACAAAGTGCCACTCAGCCCGGGCTGACCCAGTGTGACTGAACGCGGGTGACGAAGTGCCACTCAGCCCAGGCTGACCAAATGTGACTGAACACGGGTGACAAAGTGCCACTCAGCCCAGGCTGACCCAGTGTGACTGAATGCGGGTGACAAAGTGCCACTCAGCCCGAGCTGACCAAATGTGACTGAACACGGGTGACAAAGTGCCACTCAGCCCAGGCTGACCAAATGAACACGGGTGACAAAGTGCCACTCAGCCCAGGCTGACCCAGTGTGACTGTACATGGGTGACAAAGTGCTGACCACCATAGCCACTGGAACACAGCAGGGCGCCGTTGGCTGAAGCTGAGCTGAGCTGGTGAGTTTGTTCAGAAGATCCGTCGGTCCATTCCTGCCAGTTGTATGAAGGTGGCACCGTGATGTGGCCTTGGCCTTCGTTTCATACTTTGGTCACCGTGTCATCTCTCAGAAGCGGCGCGCACACTGAGGTTTGGGTTTTGTCGTGGAAAGCTTCGACTGGGGGGGTGCGTGGGGTTGGTAAGTGAATGTGCCAGGCCATAGTTGGCACTCTCGTCATGGTAGTTGGAGTGTGTGCTTCTTTAACAGGGGGTGATGGAGCCACACAGGCTTGGAGCATTTGGTGTCACGGCCACATTTGACCTCGGGGTGTTGGTGGCACTTTGGCGTGTCCTCTCTTTGTCTCCATTGAACTTCACTCTTCGTTTTCTTAAGACCCCCATTTTAGCGCTCGTCCTGTTCCCAGCTGTCCGTTTTGTTCCCCTCAGCACACCGATGAGGTCCACTCATTCACAGCTCGTGTTTTTTGTAATGGTGCACTGCGTTGCTCCACACACAGACCTGCATGAGATGGGAAGCCCACCCCTAGCTTGTTGCCTAGCAGCCACCGTTTCCTGCAGCTGAGGCTGACCACACGCGCACTCCAAACGCTGCAGAGGAAGGTGCAGAGCCGAGTGAGCGCCCGCGGGCGGAGGTTTGTGTGCTCATGATGGGAAACGACGATCGCTTCCTGACTAGAAGACTGTATTTAAACCCAAAAAGACTGGCAAACTCTTTTACACCTGAAATAGCAAGTTGTCTGTGCCCAAAGTACCCATGGAGGACCTCGCGGTTACCACACCTCACTGCCGAGGCACCAGTGCCCATGAGACCAGGGGCTTTTCTAACAAAGGCTACTGCTTGATTGTCCGGACCACATTTGCTTGAAGTATTTTTTTATCTCCTGCTGGGACATCTTTGTGAAGACCAAACGTAATGAAATCTGCTTGGCACCGCGTGGTGACGCACGTCCTGGGGGGCATTGGAAAAGAGACCCTGGCGTCGAGGGGGTCTGTGGACCAGTAAGAAGAGGCGGAAGTGTGTGTGCCGACAGCATCAAATATTAGCATTAAAATCATCAGTGCGTATTCTCCAACTCGAGTGACCAGTGAATGAGTTATGATCAGGGGTCCCTTAAAGTGGCAACAAATAAGGGGGGGGGGGGGGGGCAAAGAAATCCTCCCCCGTCCTTTAACTTCTCGTGTTTCACGATCCCAGTAACACACAGCTCAAAGAATTACAAGAGTCGATGTCCGAGACCACCAGATGCCGACTTGAGGGGCAGTTCCAGCAATTAGAGCCCAGGCTCGCGGGCAGAAATGGCAAACCTCCTCATTTTTTGTTCACTAAATTAAAGTCCAATTTTTATTGCCCCCCCCAATCACCTTTATCTGAAGATGATGTGTCAATAATCTATATAATAAAAGCCCAGCGCGGTGTCCGGGTCCGCGTTCCTTTTGGCTGTATAGCCGCCCCCAGTCCGTCCCCTCTCACAATTCCTGCTTACCCCCCTCCGTTCTTTCCCCTTTGATTTTATTTTTCCTGTTCCCGAAAATCTTTTCAAAAGAAAAGTAAAGAAGATAGACAGAGCGTCACATTAACGTCTTCTCCCCTCTGCCTATTAAATAATAAATGAAATCGATTATAAATTATTAACACAAAGTAAATGAAATAAAAAAATCACAAAAGAAACAGAAACCACAACCTACCCTTACAGCGTCCACCGCGCTTCTGGCGTTAGAGCCAAAAACGTGGTGCATGCAGGTTAGGAGGTGTGACGCTAATTAACGCCCGCACTACAACAGATTATATTGTTGATGTACTATTAACTATTTACAGGGATCAACTCTTTTGGGGTTGACGTCGGACTCCTGAGGTTTCACAGCTAATGGCCGCGTCACACAGTGAAGTTCATGCAGGTTCAGTTCACCTGTGCGCAGAAGCCTGGAAAAACTCATTCTGGGATAGAACATGGAAAAGGGGGCTGTGGGTAGTCGGCCCTGACTGGCACACACTTTGGGGGTCCTTCTCAGCTGCTACAATCCCATGGCCTGGCAGTGAGACCACCGGTGGGGCTCGAGACAACTTGTGTCGTCGGAGGTGACGAGTGCAGGAGGTGTTAACCTTTGACCCCAGATGGGCCGGCGTGAGCCCGCAGTGGGAAAGTGGGGGCGGGGCAACAGTGAAGGGGGCTGTGGAGTAACCCAATGGGGGGGGGGCAACTCCCTAATCTTAGAGGTTAGTGTTTCACTCACAGCTACTGATCTGTCAGTTTACTACTTGAATTAATCGGGGGGTTCAATAAAGACAATACACTTCGAGTATTTTATTCCAAATTTGCCCAAAAACGTGCGCCGTAACGAGTCTGTAAGGTGAAGCTCAACGCCTGCGAGGCCGCTGACTGAAGTCAATCTCGAGTGATCGAACGCTGATGGGCATCAACAGGACGAGGGTCACAGCACGTCCATTGCCATCGTTAGCCCAACTGCCATTGGGTGCGGTCAGTTCATTGATTACGGAGTCACAGATAGAATAAGATAACCGGAGAGCCGGAATTCAAAACTGGCGTCTTTACAGTGGGTTTGGTGTAAAGGGGGCACAAGGAAACATTTGCCTTTAAATGTTCTCCACTGGGCACCTGGAGCAAAGCCCTTAACCTGAAAAGTGCTCCAGGGCCGCCGAACAATGGCTGACCCCCCAGTGGTCCTGTGAGAAGGGCAGCGACCCCTCTGGGATTAATTAATAAAAGTAAATGAAGGGAGTGTCATGAGTGACAACTCTGAAACGGCTCGATGGCAGCAAAGACCACCCAGTTCAGGTCTCCTTTTCAGACCCCCAGTGCTGGATGGCACTACTCGGATCATCCCAGGAAATCCTCTGCAGGTGAAGTCATGCGCTTGAGTGAGTCAGGTGTGAGTTTGGGAAGAAGGTGACACTGGGAGAGCTGCTGCCGGGTGGGAATGACGTGGAGGGCACCATTCCACCAGCGGGTGAACACACATCACAATTGTGCTCCTGTGCCCGGAGAGCCCGTTTTTACAAGACCCCAGTTTCTTACCGGACCTTGTGTTTTAAGGACTCCACATGATTGAGTCCTCCTCCTCCTCATTTACACCCTCTGTGCCACTTTTGAAAACGTGACTGACGTTACCCTTGGCCAGTGAAGTGACATACTTGATTCAGAACAAGGCAAGTAGTCCCTGATAAAAGCAGTTTGTATCCCAGATGTTTATCGGGTACATCAACACACACAGAGCTACCTACCTACCTACGCACGCACGCATGTGAGGCAGTCACGGTGACGGCCGTGTCACCCCGCATCACTTCAGATCGTCTTTTCTCTGTCACAGTCGAGCCTGAAATGGCACCAGCCGGTTTCATTTTTTTGACACCCCTTGTTGGTTGACTGCCCCTCTTTCCCCTGACTGGTTTTCAGTAACCCGTGAGTTTGTGTACGGCATGCCCAGGGTCGCGTTCATGCCTTATGTTCTTGGCACAGGAAGTCTTAACATTTAGGTACAGTAAGTGACATGCTAACCCTAACCCTAATCCTCCCCACTTTCCTCTCTTTCAGGTACCCCCTTTCCAAAAAACTTCATGCAGGTGGCCAAAAAGATTCTGTCGCGCCTCTTCCGGGTCTTCGTTCACGTGTACATCCACCACTTCGACCGCGTGAACATGATGGGGGCCGAGGCCCACGTGAACACCTGCTACAAGCATTTCTACTACTTTGTGATGGAGTTCAACCTCATAGACCAGAAGGAGCTGGGGCCTCTGGTAAGCTGTCTGTCTGTCCGTCCGTTACGCTCGCTGGCGTTCACGGGGGGCCGCCGCACTAAAGGATTTCTCGATTTCCTCCCAACAGAAAGAAATGACCCTGCAGATGTGTCATTGAGAAGCGGCGTGCACTCGTCCAGCTGTGTGACGTTAAGAGACCACTTGGGAGACAGAGAATTTATTTTTATATCTGTATTTGTATGTACATAGAGTTCTGTGCAGTTGTCTGTTTTTATAATAGAGTTTGACTTTTTAGGACATTTTCGTTTCCTTGATCTTTGCTCCCACTGGCGAGCAGACGCCCCGACGTATTTAACGATGAGAGAGTCGCACCGTCCAGTTTATGTAGCCCACTCCTGCTCTTGGTGACGACCGATGGGAGGAGACCAACAAGAACAAGCTGGCGATGGAGACCCTTTACGCTCGGCCCCTTTCAGAGCTCCCACACGGCCCACCTCGAGAGCGCCGCTCATTGGTAACGGGTGGGAGTGTTGGCCTCCTTCACCCAGAATTCCCTCCTGAGAGGCTGTCGGGTTTACCTTAGTGACACAAAGGAAGGACGACATGTTGAGATGTGTGCCAGTGCTCACGTCTGTACGTGTGTGTGTGTGTGTGTGTGTGTGTGTGTGTGTGTCGTGTTTGTGTTGTGTTCCCCCCCCCAATATATATATAATACTGTATATAATTCAAAAAAAAAAAAAGTTTGTTTTCAGTGTTACAAAATGATAGTTTGGTTAGAATTGTGTTTTAGGTCCAGAGGCTGTTTCAAGTATGAAATCCGTCAAACCCACCGCCCCAAGTCTTCTTAGATCATCAGGAGTGGGTTACCATGTGTCTATATAGCGCCTTGACTCCTCGTTAAAGTAGGAGTGTAGCGAGTAGCTTTAAAAACCAAAGTGTCCTCTCACGCCAGTCTAAGGGTGTGAGTGGTGCAGCACAGAGACCCCTGGGCCCTCCGCCCATCAGATGCACTTCATTGTCGGGTGCCCCCCCCTAACTGCTGTGGAAGGGGGCCGACTTCTTATAGAGTTTTTATTAAGGCCATTTTTACTCCACGCTGCTGGCCGGCTCAGCTTGTCAGGAACTTGACCCGCCATCTTCGGTAGAATGTCCTTTTGTATTGATCTGCTCTTTTCCACTCTTTGTTTAATAAATTGCTTATTTTATGAAATGTTGACCTTTTTATTTTTTTTGTTTCCTTGTGCAGTAATAACTGGAGTGGAGTGCGGTGCTTTACCCATGTGGGTCACCTCTCCAAGGGGAGATACAGCCGTGTGAAAAAGTAAGTGCACCCCATGGAAATGGTAGACTAGGTGAAGACATTTGGACAGGCAAACGGTACAGCTTCATGCCAACAGACGGGTAAAGGTGACAAACTGGCATGGCGGAGATAGATACTCTTATGATACAAATGAACACAAGTTACTCCATTTATCACCACAATTAGAATCAGACGTTCAGTTGAGGTGCCAATGATTAGAACCTCCTAAGTGCCAAAGGTTTGAGAAGGACCCAAGTGTTGGTTTGCTGCTTCAGTGTTTTCAGATCTTTGTGTCAGATGTTTCTCTGGTGCACTGAAGTAGAATGACGAGCAGTTCAGAAGTTTCAGAGGCTTTTAGTGACAATGACATGACATTTACAGTGCATCCGGAAAGTATTCACAGCGCTTCATCACTTTGTCCACATTTTGTTATGTCACAGCCTTATTCCAAAATGGATTCAATTCATTTTTTTCCTCAGAATTCTACACACAACACCCCATAATAACAACGTGAAAAAAGTTTACTTGAGATTTTTGCAAATTTATTAAAAATAAAAAAACTGAGAAATCCCATGTCCATAAGTGTTCACAGCCTTTGCTCAATACTTTGTCGATGCCCCTTTGGCAGCAATTCCAGCCTCAAGTCTTGTTGAATATGATGCCACAAGCTTGGCACACCTATCCTTGGCCAGTTTGGCCCATTCCTCTTTGCAGCACCTCTCAAGCTCCATCAGGTCAGATGGGAAGCGTCGGTGCACAGCCATTTTAAGATCTCTCCAGAGATGTTCAATCAGATTCAAGTCTGGGCTCTGGCTGGGCCACTCAAGGACATTCACAGAGTTGTCCTGAAGCCACTCCTTTGATATCTTGGCTGTGTGCTTAGGGTCGTTGTCCTGCTGAAAGATGAACCGTCACCCCAGTCTGAGGTCAAGAGCACTCTGGAGCAGGTTTTCATCCAGGATGTCTCTGTACATTGCTGCAGTCATCTTTCCCTTTATCCTGACTAGTCTCCCAGTCCCCACAGCATGATGCTGCCACCACCATGCTTCACTGTAGGGATGGTATTGGCCTGGTGATGAGCGGTGCCTGGTTTCCTCCAAACGTGACGACTGGCATTCACACCAAAGAGTTCAATCTTTGTCTCATCAGACCAGAGAATTTTCTTTTGGCCAACTCCAGGTGGGCTGCCATGTGCCTTTTACTAAGGAGTGGCTTCCGTCTGGCCACTCTACCATACAGGCCTGATTGGTGGATTGCTGCAGAGATGGTTGTCCTTCTGGAAGGTTCTCCTCTCTCCACAGAGGACCTCTGGAGCTCTGACAGAGTGACCATCGGGTTCTTGGTCACCTCCCTGACTAAGGCCCTTCTCCCCCGATCGCTCAGTTTAGATGGCCGGCCAGCTCTAGGAAGAGTCCTGGTGGTTTTGAACTTCTTCCACTTACGGATGATGGAGGCCACTGTGCTCATTGGGACCTTCAAAGCAGCAGAACTTTTTCTGTAACCTTCCCCAGATTTGGGTCTACAGACAATCCTGTCTCTGAGGTCTACAGACAATTCCTTTGACTTCATGCTTGGTTTGTGCTCTGACATGAACTGTCAACTGTGGGACCTTCTATAGACAGGTGTGTGCCTTTCCAAATCAGGTCCAGTCAACTGATTTGACCACAGGTGGACTCCAATGAAGCTGCAGAAACATCTCAAGGATGATCAGGGAAAACAGGAGGCACCTGAGCTCAATTTCGAGCTTCATGGCAACGGCTCTGAATACTTATGGACATGGGATTTCTCAATTTTTTTACTTTTAATAAATTTGCAAAAACCTCAAGTAAACTTTTTTCACGTTGTCATTATGGGGTGTTGTGTGTAGAATTCTGAGGAAAAAAATGAATTTAATCCATTTTGGAATAAGACTGTAACATAACAAAATGTGGAAAAAGTGATGAAGCGCTGTATGCACAGAGTCCATATCTGCAGCATTGGCCCTTCTTTCTTTCTCAAGACCTCTGCAATTCGCCCTGGCAGGCTGTCTGCCAGTCAACTTCTGGGCCTTTCCTGGCCATGGACCCCACATTTTGATGTTTTGTTCCCACTTAGTTGTCACTTTTGCATTGTGGCCCGGTGCTCCGTCATGTTGGTCACCAAACTGCCCTTGGATGGCTGGGAGAAGTTGCTCTTAGAAGATGTTTTGGTCCCATTCTTTATTGATGGCTTGGGATCGGTGTGGGGGCACCACCTGAGCAGAGTTTGCTCAGGAATGGCAGCAGACAGGTGTGAGTGAGGCGAAGGCTTGTGGAGGATGGCCTGCTGGGTGTCAAGAAGGGCAGCAAAGAAGCCATCAGGGATAGACTGATATTCTGGGATTGGACTGCTGGGTGAAAGTCATTGTCTCTGATGAATCCCCTTTCTGTTTGTTTGGGGCATCCAGAAAAAAAAGGTGAGTGGCGCTGCCATCAGTCTTGTGTCATGCCAACAGTAAAGCATCCTGAGACCATTCATGTCAGGCTCACTCACCAGTATGCCTAACAACACAGCCAGGAATAAAGAATGGGACCAAAACATCAACTGAGAACATCATAGGACAGTTTGGTGACCAACATGATGGAGCACCGGGCCAGAAGGCAAAAGTGACAACTAAGTGGCCCGGGGAACAAAATATTGACATTTGGGGTCCATGGCCAGGAAACTCCCCAGACTTTTAATCCCATTGAGAACTTGTGGTGAAGAGGCGGGTGGGCAAACAAAAACCCACCAATTCTGATTTCTGCAAGAATGGGCAGCTGCCGTCGGTCAGGATTGGGTCCAGAAGTTGACTGGCAGACAGCCTGCCAGGGCGAATTGCAGAGAGGGGTCTTGAAAATGAATGAAGGGCCAACGCTGCAAATATGGACTCTTTACATAAACGTCATGTCATTGTCACTAAAAGCCTTTGAAACTTCTGAACTGCTCGTCATTCTACTTCAGTGCACCAGAGACACAAAGATCTCAAAACACTGAAGTAGCAGACCAACACTTGGGTTCTTCTCTAAACTTTTGGCCACGACAGTACAGGTGGACCTGACATACAGAGATCGGGTGTCTGGTGTCCTTTGTGCTACTGACGTGTGTAGTGTTGTCATGCCAGCATCCAAAGTCCTCTCTAAGGCCCTCCCCAAATTATTTGTCTACAAGTGATGCAGATTCCAGACAACTGTCTGTTTGTCCTGCACTGGCCGGCCCAGCAAATTCAGCCCATGAGCTGACTGCTTCATATTAAAAGGTGGCCCCAAGAACCCCAACATGTCATTGCAGGGTCTTCAGGTAACTTATGGAAGTTGGTTTTGAAGAGCATTCATCTGGAGAGATTTGTGCCTGCTAAGACCTGTTGCTCTCCCAAGAGAGTGTTGCACCAAGACATTGCCATTGAGCCTCCAGGCAGAGACCACCGGGTCTTCAGGAGGACTGTGCTCCGGACATGCGAGTCAAACTTGGCGTTTGACAGAATCTCAAAGGAAGAACCTCCTATGATGTGTGAGGCATGATGGTAGAACTGCTTTGGGGTCAACTATAAATTCCACCTCATATCAAAGTGGGCTTGAGAATGTGAGGCCACCTGTCCAGAAATGGACTTTTCAACATGACGAAGATGATGATGCCAAAGCACAAGTAGATCATCCACCAAGGCCTGAGTGCAGGGTTAAGCACTGGCCTGGTCAAAGCCCTGATTTGAATCCCAATGAACGTCCTGCGACCAAAGGAGTCCACAATGTCACCCAAGCTGATGTCAGGGGCTGGTGGGCAGTTATGCAGAGTGCCAGCAGGAAGTCACTTCTGCAGACCAAGGGTGGACCGACTGACTTTGCCAGCAGACCGTCACACTTACTGATGGGGCATGCTGTGTTTTTATTCAGGTCTGTCACCTTAATCTGTAGGCACCGTTGGCATGAAGATCTGCTGTTTGCCTCTTCACATATTCTCAGATCAGTTTCCATGGGGTGTACTTACTTTCTCATGTAACTTTAGCGAGGCGGTGAAAGGAGTGAGCCCTTCTTAGACCCCCTGAATGCCACTGACTTGCCTTCCATAGAGGAGGTTGGGTCAGGAGACCCACAGGAGGACTTGTCCATCGCTGGAGCAGAGCTCACTCAGGTACTTCAGCTCCTCAGTGGCAGGCCCAGGGCTGGACGATGTTTGGCCCAAGTTCTTGAAGGCTTCAGATGTTGGGTTGAAAAGTGTCTTCAGTGTTGTGTGACATAGTGCCTTGGTATTGGCAGACTGGGGTGGTGGTCCCTATTTTTAAAGAAGGGGGACCAGAGGGTGAGCTCCAGCTTTAGGGAGATCACTCTGTTTGCCCAATGCTGAAGGTCTATGCCAGGGTGTTAGAAAGGAGGGTCTGGTCTGGCCGCTGGCTGAAGTTCAGGTTTAAGAAGAACAATGTGGATTTTGTGCCCACCGCCATGGAACACTGGACCAGCTCTTCACCCTCCCTCTGCTTCACCTCGCCCACCTGGGCTGCTCTTTGTCACTGATCCTGTTTGTAATTGTGATGACGCAGCCAAGGAGTAGAGGGGGTCCAGTTTGGTCACCTAGGACTGACGTGGTGTAGGAAGGGAGACAAAAGCAGAAGGGGGTTTGGGGACCCGCGGCGTACATTGAAGCAGAGATTGGCAAAGCACTCGAGTAGCACCAGAGTGGCATCAAAGGAAAGGTGAAGGGGTTGGGCTTTGATAGGTGGTGGGTCTGGGAGGGAAGTGAGGTCAGTGGGGGCGTGGTCTGGAGGGGCATGAGGAAGCTGGTTGGGTTTTATTTAGCTGGTCTTCCCTTCTGATGATCTGTAGAAGAGGAGAAAAGAGACGAGTGCACTTCAACCCCACGTCTTACCCTCTGTTAAGCCCCTCGAGTGCCACCCGGGCGCTCGTGTGTGACGGTGGTCTTGTTGGCTTTGGGTGGTACACACTGGGTCAGTTTGTAGCTGAACGTGGAGGGGCCAGGATGAGGATCAGCGCCTCCAAATCCAAGTTATCGGCTGTTAGAGGGTGGGGTTGAGGCGGAGGGGCTTTAGTACTGTGGGGTCTCGTTTACAAGCGAGGACAAAAGGATGTGGGAGATCAGCAGACAGATCGGAGTGCCCCCCCCCCCCCAGTTATGTGGGTGTTGTACCAGTCAGTTGTGGTGAAGAAGGAGTGGAGTCGAAAGGCAGAGATCTCGATTGAGCAGTTGATCTCTCCTCTCTACCCTGACCTGTGACCTAAAGAGCAACATCATGGGCACAAGGCCTGGAAATGAAGCGTCCTTCATGGGGTGTCAAATGGAGCCTGTGGAGGAAATGCCATATCTGCCACCTGGCCTGGAAACCCCTCAGTATCCCCCCTGGAGGATGGTCTGGGAAGATGGCACACGTGGGCATGTTTGCTTAAACTGCTGCAGCCGTGACCTGGACCTTGGTAAGTGGCACAAAATGGACAGATGATTGACTGGATGGCGTAACAACTAATGCCTTTGCTGTTTGTTTTATGATGCCCTTTCTAGAGGATGCTGGGGCCAGAGGGGCCTCACCTGGAACGTCTGGGCAGCTTTGGCCACCATGGCAGGAAGAAAGGGGCCAGTCGGCCGATTGTGGACTGCAGGGTCTGCTAATGGATTTGCTGCCTTGTTGTGCTCTGCCAGTTTGGAGGTCACATAGCACCAGAGAGGTGGTGGTGGTGGCGACGGCAATGGTCGCAGCATTGGTGTTAATTAGCTCATGCCAGGCAGAACTTCACTGTAACGCTGCACATGGCACAATGGGGACCTTCATAAACCTCTGATTTGAGGGATGTGTTTGAAAGTGTAAATTGATTCTGGACGATGGTGGCCATCTGGGGGTACAATGGAAGTTAAAGGTTAAGACTGGCACTGGCATGAGGAGTTTCACTGGCTGCCCAGGTGCTGTAGTGGACTGTGGGACCTTCAGAAGCCCACCTGATGCTCCATTGAAAGAGGTGAGTAGAGTGGCATGAGCTTGGGGTACACAAGGAGTGGCTGGTGCCCATTTAGTTAACTGCTGTATCTTTTCACTGCCTTTCGAACTCTTTTGTAAAGAGGAGGATAAAGGATTTCACGAAAACAGGCCATCGTGTGCCACGTAATAGTGTGACCTGTACAAAAAAACGAAGGTGACAGAGGCACAGTTCATAGTGGTGACAGTGGCCACAGCTGAGCCTCCTGCACGTGAAGGTTCTGCATTAAGATTACTGAATGAGCTCACAATCCACCCACCTCCCCGTCTTCCTAACCCGCTAACCCAAGGCAGCCGGGGGCCATGGCTGCCAAGTATCCCTGAAGTCCGCCAATCCATTAACGTTTATAAAAGTTCGGGGGGGGGGGCGCACGCTCCAGACACCCACGAGAAGCGCCGTTTTGGTACCTGATGGGGAACCTTTACCAGCGCCTCCATATGGGCTTCGGCTGGCAGAGTAAAGTCCGCCCCAGGGCTGCCGAGATAGCAGACTGGCCCAGCAGAGTGCTGCAGCTACTGTACACCCTTCTCGACTGGCTGGCCGGGGCGAATCAACGAGCAGGCGCGCCGTATTATTACTTTACAGCTGCTGCCACAAGGTGGCGGCATTGCTCCATTCTCTGAGAGACTCAGCCACAAATAAATCACGCATGCTCAGTACCGACCTGACGCGAGCAGCCTTCTGTGCACTCCTCCGCGCCTTTGGGATGATTCTTTAAAATTGATTTTTAGTCTAACATTTTTATCCAAGGCGACTTACAGCCCCCGAGGGCTCCATTTCTTTTGTTTTTCCAAGTGGGGCACAGACAGGACAGGTGAAGTCACCCGCTCAGGGTCGCACAGTCCCAAAGCGTTAACTACGACACCATGCAGCATGGCGCTCTAATTAGATTCGATAAGGCGCCTTTCATGATGGAATCCGTCCCTTTAGGTCGGGCGGCTCAAGTTTCAGTTGACGCCATTTCTGTTTTCCCGATTATTTTACCATAAAGTCGAATATAGAAAGGCGATGTATTATTAACTAATACTAATGAACTAATACTTTACCGATGAAGCGCTTTGGGGGCTTACGACAGTGCGACCCTCCTTAATAGACGATATAAAAGGTAGCGCACTCCTTCTGAAAGGCGCTATATCGAGTCGACTTTTGAACGCTGCAGTTACCGCCGAGCGATTGCGTCATCGCACACCTGGTGAAGCGGAAGTGAAAGCGGAGCACGTGACGGCGGGAGGGCCACGTGACGAGACAGGATGTGCAGACGAGGCCCATGGGGTTGTAATGACGGGCGGGGCGCCCTACGGGGTCGGCTGCCTGTCCGGCCTTCAATTTTGGGACCACGCATCTTAAACGAGCAAAAGCTTCTGAAACGTGCGTGACGACAAGTGTGACAAAAGGCACCAAAGGTCACAAATATGAAAAATGAGACCCTTTATTATGCCACCCATCCCGAGCCCCTGGCGGCCTTGCTGGGGTACCGAAGTCTGGGAAGAGACAGAAAGGCGACGGGGCTTGAGACAAGGATTCGGTATCTGTCGCAATATAGCGACTTTTAATATATCTATCATTATATAGTGCCTTTCATGTGTATCTATTACTGTATAATGCCAGGAAGGCGAGAATGAGGGGAGGGGCTTAGCCTGTGGTGTCCATGTCACCTTCACAAGGTGACGGGGATTCAGGTGGGTGTTGACTGAAACAGAACCACTTGGAACCTCGGCCCAGAAAACGACCCTAAGACTGGCAGAGCCATGAGGGGGCTCACCATTGGGTGTCGTGGTCACCTAAGCTGCACGTTTGTGTGGTTCTGCTTTTAATTTCAAGAGAGATGAGGAGAAATGAAAGGCACTATATGGTAGGTGGGTAAGGTGCTCAATAAACTAACTAGACAGGAAAGTTAGTGTAGAGACACCTGCAAAACTAGGAAAGGCACCATATAATATGCAAATGTGAAAGACCCCATCTGCTAGTGTAAAGTGTATGACGATGACGCCACACTGGCAGCCTCCTGAAGGTGTCTGAAGACAGGACAGGCGCTATATGGAACGCTGGCCACACTGTCTGGTTTGTGTGGACGTCACCTTTCTGACTGAAGTCCCCAATCCTGATGTTTGCTTTTTCTGTTATGGGTTTTCCACTCGGCTCCATGTGGGGGGGGTCGTCACCCATGTATGCATTGCGTGTCATTGTTCCCGTCTGAACTGAGGTCAGGTGGACTCCACAGCACACATCTCCTCCACTCCAAATACAAAGACCTCCGCTGGCCATTGTCTTCCAGGGTGGGGCGTTCTTGAGGAAATCCTCGTCCCTATTCTTGGATTTCAGGCTGGCGTCCGTGGCACACGTGGAGAGTTCATGGATATCCTCTCTTTATGGAGGACTTCCTACTGCGGCCGGGGCTGCAGGACATGTCAAAGCACAACTCTTCACGTCACAAGACTGGCGGCCACTTGACGATGACAACCTCTTGTCCCCAACCCCCCCCACCAGAAAGAACAATCATGTAATGGGGGGGGGGGTGGTCATCTTGTCAGACACAGTAGGTACGAAGGCCTGGCCACCTCTGTAAAGTGAAGACCTGCTGTCTGTCTGTCTGCCTGCCTGTCACTTCATTCCGTCCATTAAGCCTCACATCTCGTGTCGGTGGGCTCATCTTTGACCCCACTTTCAATTCTCAATCCTCCTTTTTAGAAATCCCGGGCTGCTTGTCCCCGACCTGTCAGTTTCCACTTTGAGTGACACCACACAGGTGAAGTTCACCTGGCAGGCAGGAGTCGAACTCGGCCCACTTACCCGCTGATCTCACCTTTGATTTCCTGCCAGCTCGTGTGGTACAAACGTTTAGGAACAGGGTGGGACTACAGGGAGGGGCGTGGCTAGCACAAAGTATGTGGGAGAGAGGCGGGGCTACTGAGGAGCACCAGCAAAGTGGAATATGAGGGAGGGGTGGGGCTACTGAGTGAGGCGGGGCTACTTTGGAACACAGGGGGCTTGACCACTGAGGAACATGGGGCAGAGTGGGAGGAGCTACCAGGGAGGTGGAACAATGGGGTATTGAAGAGTGTGAATGAGGAGGTGGGGCTACTGAGGAGGGGGGGGGTAGGGGGGTAGGAGGTGGTGGGCAAATCAAGGAGTCAGAATACAAAGAATAATGGGAACAAAGTGGAGGGGTGGGGCAGAGTGGGAGGAGCTACTAGGGAGATGGGATAGGATGGGGCAGCTGAGGAGTCCTGGCAAGGATGTGAGGATATTGAGGAACATATGGGTGGTGGCAGGGCTGCCAAGGAGTACCAGAGAAGGCGTGGGCTACTGAGGAATGTGGTGCCCCGTTCAGGTTCAAGATGGATTGGGCAGAGGCAGAGGGGCTGAAAAGCCAGAAGACATGGCATGGGATGAGGTGGGGCTACTGAGGGTAACTGGGTGGGATGTTACTAATGAAGAACATGGCGCAGAGGTGGAGGGTTAACATGCGGTAGGGTGGGAGTGCAGTGGGAGTGGTACTGAAGAACGCGGTGCAGAGGGGGCGGAGTTACTGAGGAGGATGGGATAGGATTGACCTCCAAGGATAGCCAGAGAGGGGGTGGGGCTCTTGATTGTCACCGCATGGGATTTTCCTTCTGAAGAACATGGAGTGGAGGGGGTGGGGCTAGTAGGAAACATGGGAAGGAGGAGGAGAAGGAGGAGGGGCCACAAAGCAAAATGAGCTGGGGAGGGGCCACTGGGGAACATAAGGTGGGTGAAAGGGGGTGACATTACCAGTAAGTCATAAGCTGGTAGTGGGGCTACTGGCGGGGTTATGGGGGGTGTGACTTGTCACAATTACGACTGCTCGACACGGTGCAGAGACCGTGTGACAGGCCATGACGTGACCAATGTGCGGTGAAGATGAGGCAGACAGTGAGGGAGGAAGAGTACAGGGAGACTGAATGTGGTGCCCTATGGAGCATCCATTGTGCCATCCTGTTTATACAGTTTGGGGTCATTGGGAGTTGGTGCCGTCGGACACCCAGAATGGTATGCCAGTCCATCACAGGGCCCACTCAGGCACAGAAACAATTCAGAACTTCCGAGGTCCTCCACACAGGTCTTTGGCATGGGGAGAACATGTTAATGGCACACAGGCAGCAACTGGGCACAGGAGCCTGGAATTATGAGGCAGCACTGCTCCATACCACACCACGGTGCCACCTTTGGAATACTGTAATGCTTGGAGAAACTGCCAGCTGGGATGGGGATTTGAACCTTCAATCCTGGCCTCAGCACTTTTGTGTTTATTGGAGTGGCCTGTAGGAGGCGATCTGCCATCAGTAGTGCCCTGCGTGTCTCAGTGGTCTCGGGTTCAAGTTCTTATGTTTGTGTAAAGGGGGGCAGTGTGCCCAGTGCTTCAGATCTCACTACTGACCCTGAGTGACCCTGAGTGAGACCCTTCACTGGGAAAAACAAACGCATTATATCTCAAATATTGTAAATCACCTTATAGAAAAGGTGTCCGCCAAATGATAAGAAAAATACAAATAATGAAAAGAAATTGAATAATAAATAGAAAGAAAGAAAGACTGCGGTGGGTTGGCACCCTGCCCAGGATTGGTTCCTGCCTTGTGCCCCGTGTTGGCTGGGATTGGCTCCAGCAGACCCCCGTGACCCTGTGTTTGGATTCAGCGAGTTGGAAAACGGATGGATGGATGGAAAGAAAAAGAAAGAAAGAAAGAAAGAAAGAAAGAAAGAAAGAAAGACATTGACATCTAGAAGTCAGAGTCTGAAAGGACCCTCAGGGTAGAATACACAGAATTAAAAATGGAGTCAAATGAAGAAGGACGCGCCCCGCAGACAAAGGGTGGCGGTCGAAAGTGGTTGGGCTCGGCAGTGTTCTTATATAATAATTAATAATAATAATTCATTACATTTATAGCGCCTTTACATCAACACAGGCGTCGAAAACGTACATGTAAAAAAAAACAGCAATCGGACAAAAATAAAATAAAAGTGAAAAAGTAAGAAAAACGAAACTTTAGGAAGAGACCAGAACGCCGACCTTCAAATGGCCTCCGCGGTGGGCTCGAGCGGCCCTGCCCAGGGGACACGCACGCCACCAGGACGTTGCCCCGCCTCCCCCAAGACTGACCCACTTTGTTCCTTCTCATTCGTGCCGGTGGGGGCCGCACACGGTGTCCCGATTTAGGGGCTGACAGGCGTCGCCACAAATAGCAGGCTGCCAGCTGCGGATTCGCGCGACCTTCTGCTGACTTCCCGCAATTTGGAAAATCCCGAAAGTCCCGCCACTGTGTCACTCGTCGCTCACTTTTTATAAAGCGCCATCCCGGAACTTTCACGGAGAAAAGGCGGCCTGGTGGCCTGTCTGTGACACTTTGTCCTGTCCCTGCGCTGTCTGTAAAAGGAGCTATAAAGCGCAAGGGATGATGGGAATGAGCGGGGTTGGCGCTGTAAGGAGAACTGGGCGATTCGGGACGACTGCGTGTGTATTTGATTTTGTATTTACCGTTGGCGACTTTTAGGGGCTTCGCATAAAACGTGAAAGTCCATGTGGGCCTCCCCGCTGTGTCTGTCTGTCTGTCGGCAGGAAAGAGCCGTATAGGCTGAGTTTAAGGGGCGGCCAGGCCCCCCAACATGGGCACGGCGTTACGAAAATAAGTGCAAGCAGGTTACGTAGGCTGGTGAGTGCGTGCCCACCCTGTGACGGGCACACACACAAACACGGCCCTGCCCCGCATTAGTGGGTTTACAGGATGAACGGATGAAAGAAGAAGCCACCCTGCCGCGCGCAATTCTGTGACTTGCATGTCGCCTGTCCCTAAAACAGATCAACGTCCCGTGCCATTTCAATTCCAGATGACTTTACTGTTTCAGACTGAATTGTTTAAACTGCTAGTTTTTGTCGTTTGCACGTCCGATAAGATTGTGTGCCCGGCGCTGTGTGCCACCTGCATAAAGAGTGGCACGGCGGTCTGAGCAAATCCATTGAACGTCAAACGCACCCCACAAAGAAAACAAGATGAAGCATCTTTGCCAATCTTTGATGAAGCACAACAATAATAATAATAATAATAATAATAACTGACATCGCAGCACCACGTGTGTCACTCCACAGCTTGTTCAACGGACGATGACGCGCTGGTTTGTACCGGCAGACGCTTTGTGTCACCTCCTGGCCGTGTACGTTTAATCACGTGGAGCTTTTAATTGTGATTTTGTGACTTCATATAATGACGTGGCAGGTGACGTAAAGACGTGGCAATGAAAGCAAATTGAACACAAGCCCCTCCCCTCAACGTCAAACCCCGCCTCCTCCCCTTTTCACTGTTACCTTTGGGTCATTTACAGCTTGCAGGTGTAGACTTTGGGGGTAGGGGGGGTCCCTAGGCTTGGACCCACCAAGCTGTACTGTGGGGACCCCAGAAAACTGAAACAACAACGTCAAAGCTTAGAGTCGCCACAGAGTTCAATGAAGTTTAAGTGCAGGGGTGGCACAGTGGTAGGGTCCATGTCCGTGACCCCGATCCTCCTTGTGTGGAGTCTGCATGTTCTCCCCGTGTCTGTGTGTGTTACCCCTGATGTTAAGCTGGCCCTATGATGTGTGTGTGTGTGTTCACCCTGTGATGGACTGGCACCCTGTTGTTCCTGCCTTGTGCCCACTGCTTGCCCAGATATGCTCTAGTGACCAGGATTACGTGGGCTTAGAAAATGCCATGGTATAGTAACTTTATATAGCGCCCTTCACAGAGCGCTGTGACAAGCTGCCAAGTAAAACACAAATGCCATCTTTGTAAACTGGCAGGCAGGGTGGCATAGTGGTTGAGACTTTGGACTGCAAGCCCTGAGGTTTTGGGCTCAAATCCCACCACTGACCCCACCGTGTGACCCTGAGTGAGTCACTTCACCTGCCTGGGCTCAGACTAGGGTACCAGTTGTATCTGAAATGATGGGAGTCACTTTGGATAAGCGTGACACACCCAAGGACGGAGACCGACTGGTCTGCGGCTGGCTGTGATGTCCTCTTTGGTCACAGGGGTGGGCTGACAACTCATCCAGAAGTACAGCGTGTGGAACGTACAAGGGACTCGCGTGATTTGAAGCTCGTCTGTCTGATGTTTCGTGTTTAATGGAAAAAAGCAATAAAGGGCTGAGCCGAGTCTGCTGGAGCTCCAAGGAGGCGGAGTCAGCGTACACAACAGTACTTGGCATTATATGACAAACCCGCAGCCCTCCTCTTACCCCTCGTGTAACTGGGCGGAGCTCCAGAGGGCCACAGCTGCACCTTATTGGCGTTAACCCCACCCACTTGGAGCTCCAGGGCGGAGGCTCCAGACAGCAGACATGTGTACCTGTGTGGCTGTTAACTCTTTGTAAAGGACTGCAACAAGATCAGCAAATCTGTCATGCCGCATGATGTGACATCGGCTGTGTGGGTGACCTGGCAGGACACGAGAAATCCAGAAAAGCTGAAGTGAGTCCTGTGAAAGTCGGGAGCCGCTGGAATTTCACAAATATCCATCCATTATCCAGCCCGCTATATCCTAACTACAGGGTCATGGGGGTCTGCTGGAGCCAATCCCAGCCAACTCAGGGCGCAAGGCAGGAAACAAACCCCGGGCACGGCGCCAGCCCACCACAGGGCATTTCACATATGTCTTCTCATGCATTTATCAGAATTGTTACAGATCTCAAATTAATGAAGGGTTCTTTTTGGAATTGGCATCTGGAAGGTTCTTTATAGGGAGCCAGAAATGGACATGGCTCTGAAGACCCCCCTGCTGCCCCCGTCCATTTTTAACAGTTAGGGCCCACGTTAGAACCGCACATACACCCGGCTGCACTGTCTTGACAAACACAAGTCGCTTTCCACAAAAGGCGCTATAAAGAACAAAGGCTCACTTATTCTAGTGAGTGACGCTTCATCCCGGCCGGCCGAGCACGCGGCGCTGTGACAGGAGGGTCAGATGAAGGCGCCACTCGTCCGTTAATCTCACCAGCAGTGTGTCGGGTGGCTAATTCGATTTTTGGGCATCCAGAGGAGTGAAAACGTGCAGCTGGTGGTCCGCCTTTAGAGACGGAGCTGTAGGCTCCCTTGAATAGTCTTGGGCTGCCCCCCACTCTGTGGGCAAGGGGGACCCTTCTGACTGAGGGTGCCAAACCTGTGACACCCTGGCACATCTACCAGTCACCCCAGTGAAGTAAAGGGGGCTTTGGTGGCCACCGACTGAGTTTTTGGTGCTCACATCAAGTTGTCTGAAGTGACGTTTGGCACACACACAAAAAAAAAAAGGAAAGCGCAGTCCGAGGCAGAAGTTTGGGGACAACAGCGGGACATCCAGAGCGGTGACCCTGGAGTGACGGGATGGATGGGCAGAAGGAGATGACATTAACGAATGGCGCAAGATGAGACTTTACTGTGAAAGGCGCTATACAACAGTGATTGATACTTGTTGAGAAATGTGGGCACCATGTGATGTTAAAGGCGCTATAAACAGTAAAAGCAAAGTCTGTTTTGCCCGGTTTGCCAACTGGCCACTCTTGTTCTCCATGCCACGCCTCCCATATGCCTTCCAGATGGCACAGTGGGTTGCGCCAGTTGGCAAACAGACATGTGGTGGCTGTCATGACGTTATCGGTGACACCTTCTCATATCTGTCACGCAGTCCTTGTCCCCCAGTTCAAGTGACCCCCACTTCATCCTCCTTCACAGCGGCTGACTTCTCGTGTCCTCTTGGAAAGGCGCTATAAAATGAAAGCATTGTGCTCAGTCCACTGCTGACCGCTTCCAACATCGCCAGGCCGTCCTCTTGAAGTTAATCACACCCTTAAATCTGCCCATGAAAGGCGCTACATACAACCACGTGACGGGTGCCCATGTGGCCGTTGATCTCAGCTGCCAGCAGTGTGTGCAGTGTCACCCCTGGCACTTCCTAGACCTGTCTTGGCACAGAGTTCATTATGCAAGGCGCTATATATGACTGACTGATGTTCAGCAGGGTTTAAAAGAACTCAAGTGGGTCCAAAGAGTCCATGCACTCAGCTCAGGGTCCGAGGAGTCTGCAGGGGGCCTTGATGTGAGAGCTCATGTCTGACAGAAGACAATAAAAATGGAGAAAAGAAAGACAACAGAAGAAGAAGAAGAAACCAAAGAGAAGAGTGAGAATTCCAGAGTGACTGTGGACCCGTGGATACCCCTCACCCCTCGCTGGCTCACCTGCTATGCCCCTCTACCCCTGTTGCCCCTCACACCATCTTCATTCTTCTTCTCCTGCTCTTCTGCTGTTTCTCATTCCAGCCCTCCACACAGCCTATGGACAAGTGCACCATTCCTCCTTTCCCATTCTCTTCTTTAAGGGTCCACTAATTTCAAAATGAAGGCAATCAAGAAGAAGCCCCCGTGGGTCCTCACCCTCCCTAAGCCAGTCATAGAACTCAGCGTCAGCCTGAGGAGCCAACATGGTGACAGTCACCAGCAAGCAGTCCTCTGACTAAAGGACAGCAAAGCACATGAGGGGTCCCTTGGAAGGACCTCGAGGCTAAGGTGTGTCTTTGAAGGACGTGACCCCCATCCCCACCCCCTTTGAAGAATGACAGCATACATCATCTGAGACCACCCTCTGGACCTCTCTAAATCTCCCAAGGAGATCTTCGTAAGGCTCAGGATGAGGAAATGACGCCCAATAGTGCATGTGCACCCACTGAGGACCCCAAGGGAACTGTCTGAGAGGCTGGTGTGTAAGGTGGGCTTCTCTACATTCCATAACAAGGATATGATGCCCACCATCTATGGAGGATCCAAGTGGGCTCCTTCTGAGGAGTTTGAGAGTGTTTGAGAAGCTGGAGCCTGAGGTGGGCTTCTCTAAATCAAATGAGGACTTCTTTCAAAGGGGCCTGAGGTTGATGTGTCATCTCCAAGATGGAGTGACCTTAGCCCTCTATGGAAGGGCACAGTGTACACCATCTGAGAAGTTGGACTGCATATCAGGGGTCCCTTGAAAGGACCCTGAGACTGAAGTGACCCCTTTGAAGGACATGATGCATGCCATCTACAGAGAATCACAGTGTTGTGCACCACCTGACGAGTCTGAGAAGCTGGAGCCTCAGGTGGGCTTCTCTTGCTTGGCGTGCCACCTTTATGGAAGTGGTGCACCCTCTAAAAGGCACAAGGAACCCCCTGAAAGGACCGACAGTCCAAGGTGTCTCTTTGAAGGATGTGATTCCACTATGGAGGTCCACAGCATACACCACCTGAGACCCCAGTGTGAGAAGAGTGAGGGGGACTTCAGTAAATTACACAGGGACATCCTTGAAAGGAGCCTGAAGCTGAAGTGTCTTCACTCGATGAGGCCTCCATAAGGTGCCAGGGCCTCCTGAGTCTTGCTGGGTCACAGTGCGCTCCACTCGACGTCATTAAGGTTCACCGTCTGAGATGCTGGAGTGCTTGGTGGGCCGCTCTAAATTACATGAGGGGGCTTTCTCTTAAGGACCAGACGCACGCCATCTATGGAGGACTACAGCCTGCACCAGCCCCGCCATCGAGGTCCCGGGTGCCCCCTCTGAGTCACAGTATCTATGCAGGGACACACGCGGCCGCCAGAGACCTCGCTGTGTCACCTCTTTTTGGCCTGTCGCTATCAGTGGACTGTGATGTCACTGTCACTCTCGCCGGACCGGCCATTTCCGTCGTCCTAAAATACAACCCTGAGCTTTAAAAGGCCCCGCTTTCACCGGGCCAGTCTGCGGCCAGCGGGCTTCCCCGACCGCGGTGTCAGGTTACGGCCTCGTTATGCAGCCTTAAAATAGCCCGAATGGACGGGACTGGGCGCGCTCCCGAGCCGCGCACTTCTCTTTTATGAGGGGTTCCAGGTGCGCGCATCAGCGTGCCCTGCTGAGACGGTAAAACGGCTCCCCTTAGGCTCCGCCCCCCGCGCCCCGCGAGTGGACTCATCTACGGAGCAGGTGACTCTGCTTACCTGTGCAGGCTGGAAGGACCCCCGCAGCGCCTGAACTCGTACGACGGGCGGACGGGGGCTACAAAAAGACCCTCAGCGGCGGGCAGAACGGACCTCCGTGTGGTGCGAAACAATACAAGCTAGAAAACGGTCAGTGACGGGGCGAGGGGCGCACCGCGGGTTACTTTTATAAGGTCCTCCATAAAGGTGCACCTGAAGAAAGTCACCTTATGATTTATATAGCGCCATTCATGGTACCTCCTGCATTTTTCAAGACGCTCTCTGTTATTAGGTGTTCATTTCTTTATAGGATGACCAGAAAGGGGCACTTTGTGAAAATTACTACGCAGAAAGCAAGATTGATGGATAAATAACGCGTTTTCCGTGGAGGTCCCTGAAGTTTTCCATGATCTTCCATGACCTCTTTATGAGGTGCGCCCTGTGAAAGTCGCCATATAAAATGATTGATATAGCGCCTTTCACAACAGCCCCGCAAGTTTTCACCGATCCTCTCTGTTTTCACGTGTTCTTTTCTGTTGATCGCCTTATAAGGTGCACCATATAAAATGAACACGTATGGACTGATGTAGCGCCTTTCACGGTGCGCCTGCCCGGCCGGACTGTAAAGCGTTGTCTTTGGGCCCATTTCGGAGGTGCCGAGCGCAGTGCTATAGGAGTTAAGCCACCCGATCCCTTCCTCCATTTTGAGTTTAGTTTTAATTACTTGGGTTTTTAAATAAGAACATGAGCCCCCCCAGTTCCATCGCTGGTTTTCCCAGCCTTTTCTATTGGACTTCCTCGCACAAATCCCGTAAGTTTGTTTTTCCTTGAATTTTTTTTCAAACAGCGCCGAGTAAGGCGGGCGGCGGGCCAGCGACGGTTTTAAGAAATAAAGAAAGAAACCAAACGCCGTGCGCCCCACAGTCACGTCTGCGCTCCACAGCCGCCTCACTCGTGTGTGCACTCGCTGATAAGGCGCTATATATATATATATATATATACAGGAAACCTGCACGTACCACCGAGGGTCGGGGCAAGCGGGTGGGACAGCAGAAAAAGAAAAATCAGGGTGGAGGTGAGGACCCCCAGAATTCTTCTTCACTTCAGTCCCAGACGTAAAACTAAACTTGGGAAGGCGTGGGCGTCTCCTCCCACGGGACACAAACAGGGGGGTAAGTCAGGTGGAGGAGAAAGGCGCTATATATTAAAAAAAACGATTGAAAAGTATACGATGGAAAGTAAGCTATGACATATATAGATGTGAAAGGCACAATAGTGTAGATAGATGGATGTGAAAGGCACAATATAACTGCTACACTGTTAGACAGAAACATAGAAAGACATATTGGTATGAAAGGCGCTATACTGTACACCAAATAGACTGATTCATGTAAAAGACACCGACTCTTACATTGATAGACATATAAGAAAGGAACCATGTGATGGATGTCAAAGGCACTATATGATTGATAAATATAATGGCGTTATATAAGACATGGAAAAGGAAAGGCGCTATATAACATATAGCTAGATATGAGAGGCACTATATGATGGATAGATAGATACACTATGTAATAACCTCAAAAGCACTATATTAAAGATAGAGGGTGAAAGATGTTATATAAAAGAATTACAAAAGGAAAACATCTGTGTCATTGATAAACAAAAAAGCAGCAAATAACAAATGTCAGAGGTATACGTCATGGACAGAGAAAGGCGCTATATACAGTAATAGACTGATAGTTATAAACGAACAGGAAATATTTTAAAGAAAGACAGACACATAATACAGCATATTACAGATATGAAGGGACCTCTATGATCAATGGACAGACGGCTATATAAAATAAAAAGATCTAACACATACATTACATACATTAATTGATATGAAAGGTGGCACATGGTGGATTGGCATATTAATACATGTGAAAGACACGATATGAGGGCGGCACGGTGGCGCAGTGGTAGCGCTGCTGCCTCGCAGTTAGGAGACCTGGGTTCGCTTTCTGGGTCCTCCCTGCGTGGAGTTTGCATGTTCTCGCCGTGTCTGCGTGGGTTTCCTCCCACAGTCCAAAGACATGCAGGTTAGGTGGATTGGCGATTCTAAATTGGCCCTAGTGTGTGTTTGGTGTGTGGGTGTGTGTGTTTGTGTGTGTCCTGCGGTGGGTTGGCACCCTGCCCGGGATTGGTTCCTGCCTTGTGCCCTGTGTTGGCTGGGATTGGCTCCAGCAGACCCCCGTGACCCTGTGTTCAGATTCAGCAGGTTGGAAAATGGATGGATGGATGGACACGATATGAATGCTAGATATACCGATGGGCATGAAAGGTGCTATATAAAATAAGGCAATATATTAAATGAAAGATCTGACAGGGGATAATAATAATAATACATTTTACTCATATAGTGCCTTTCACCTGCTCAAGGCACTACATACAGAAAGATAAGTGTCTACATAAATTGATATCACAGACGGTGTATGATAGATATGAATCACAGTATGTAAAAGACATCGTCATACACGTGAAAGGCACTATATAACATAATGGTAAGATATGACATAAAGACAGAAGTGGCGTCTCCATCCATTATGTAGCTTGCTTGCCCACTTCAGGGTCACTGAATGCCACCCCAGTGGGATGTGACACCAGAGCCACTTGCCACCCTCACAGGTTCAGAAGGTGCCTGACATTCAGTAGGTGACCAGAGGACAAAGGCGCTATACTCACCAGGTGCTCATCACTTTCTATATTCATACAGCAGCTCCTTTCACTGTGTGGACCCTACAGGTTTGTTTTTTATGTGAAATCTGAGTCGCGTGTCCCCCCGATTTTGTCAACATGCAGACCGCCAGTCCCCGATTCAGCCGGTGGGTTTGCCCTGTTGGTTCGGCTTCTCCTCCTCGTGGGATTTCTGCACGCGTTCCATTTTTCTTTTGCACATTCCATTGACTGGCTGTGTGGTGGTCTGGCGTCCCACCCAATTCTCCACATTCCAGTGATCATCGACGGAGTCTCAGACCATGGAGGTCTAAACACGAGAGGCACAGCCATGAGCTCCACACGTCCACAGCCGTCAGCAGAGTTTGGGACTCTGGGGTCACCTGATCTGTGCTGGCAGTGCCACCGTCAGCTGTATCGCTGGGGGGGCTCAAGCCCAGGTATTGACCCAGACTTCTGGCTGCACGTCCTCATTGTTTTCCACACAATAGGAGCAGACCCTGTAAGTGTTATCTTTGTGGCGCCTTTTATTGTGAACACCACTATTGTCACACGGCTAAAGATTAAAAGAAAGAAGTGTGAACACAACACGCCCAAACCATAATAAGCCATTTGACCTAAGATTACACGACGCATGAATACAATAATATGGGGGTCCACAAAATGAATGAGGGGATGTTTCCAAATCCCCCATTAGGCGGCCCTGACCACTCACATACCTGGCATGTGTCCACACTGCAGGAATTTGGACACAAACCCCTGAGTCATGAAGCTCAAGCAGCAGCCATGACAACTTTTTTAAAAAAAGTCCCTGGATGAGTGACGGGGACAACTGAGCTGCGAGCAAAGCAGAAGTGCATGACGGCCTAAATGGCCCCCCTAACGGTAACTGTGTAGCTCCAGGCCTGGCTCCAAGTTAGCCCCCAAACATCATGTCAAGCCCCCCACCCCACCCTTTGTACTTGTTAGATTTTTGAGCCTTTATCATATCACTCCCCCCTTGATATTTTGGTCAGAAGCCCAGGCAGTGACATGGAAAGTCCCAGCTCCAGCTCTGGCACAGTCACGTCCCCTGCCAGCGCTGACAGCACAAAGCACTTTGCCATTGTGTCAGTCAGGGAGAGGCGCTATATAACCCCCCCCCCCCCCATCACCCCTGTTGTATTATATGTTTCGGGAAGTTGGTTACTGAGGATTGTTGGAAGAACACAATGTGACTCTGACACTGATGGACAGACGAATGTGAAAGGCGCTATATACAAGATACATAGCTAGGGGGATATGAAAGGCAATAAATAACAGCTCATATAAAAGGCATGCACAGCATATAATTAATATACAAAAGACACCATAATAAAGTCAGATTACATTATATAATAGACAGAGAAATACAAAAGGCGGGGTGTCACAGATGTCACAGGTCCTCCATAATAAGCAGAGAAAGGCACTATATAATACAAACAGAAACAAAAGAAAAGGAACAAAGTAATAATAGGCTCGGCACCATTAGATACAGACGGGGTTCTAGGACCCCCCCCCCCCCCCCCCCCCCCTCGCTAGGATTCTCGACCCGCCCCTCTTCGCGCACATTCCAGACGATTCCGCCGTCTTCCAGTTTCGCGGATTCAAAACAGAGCGCCGCGGGCGGCTGCCGAGGTATTTCCGCTTTCTCGTATCGAATGGCGGCGCCGTCCACACGCGTGCGCTCCACGGCGGCCTTTCTTTCACGCGGTCTCTCGGTGTTACATCAGACGGCTGCAGGGGTTGATGTGGCCGCTCATGTCACCCCCCCAATCCCCCGGTGTCACTCCTGCCTAAGGTGTGAAGAAGCCGCGGGGATTCCCAGCATCCTCTGCTTTTCTTTCGGTTTTTGCAGTTCCTACTTTGTCACCCGAGTCACCTGAGTGTGAGCGCACGAGGTCAGCGGTGGCATCGAATAGCAGCGACGCGATGATGCCATCTGGGCGTGGGTGTGTGTCATGAAAGGCACCGGCCGGTCGGCTCCAGTCGGCTTGCACCGTGCCGGGCTGAGATTGCATCAGTTGTGCGTTTCATCAGCCAGAGCGCTTCGCATGGAGGATCACGTAGTCAGGACGGCGCGGCTCACCGGGGCGAGTGGGGGTCAAGTGGCCGGCGTGCACGCCAGTGGCTAACTCCTGTGACAGTCCCACAGTGGGGGTGGTGGCCGCCCGCACTGGCTCGTTGTATTTCTGTCGCCTACTTTGTGGCTCCTTCTCGCCGTCCCGTCCATTTCGCTCTTTCTTTTTATTTCATTTTCAATTTTTGTTTGTTTTTTTTTTTGTTGTTGTTTTTTCCTGTAGGCGGGGCGACCCGCTAGTGCACCTCCTGGGGGCGTGTCCACAGAGACTGGCACAGACCGGTTCGTGCTGTTCCTTCTGCGACAGTCCTCGCAGGGGGGCGGGGCGCCCGGACTGTTCTCCCGCCCGTTCTGCACGTAGCGAGTGAGGCTCAGCAGCCCGGGGGGCGTGGCCACGTCGACGCCGTGCGCGAGGAGGTTATATAAAGGAGCGGCGCTCACTGTGTCCCGCGGCTTGGATTTCGTCTTTAGAGCTGGTCGTCGAAGTCACGCAGGCTGGAGCCGCGTTGAGAGCGAGTGGAGTCGGGGTGAGTGTGGTCCACGAGCTCCTTCTTCATCCCAGCGACGTTCTAATACGTTCTCTCTCTAAGCACTTGCATCTCCCGAGCCGGTCCGGTCTGCGATACTGGAATGGGTGGCCTTTGCTCGGCCGCTTTTTCCGGTGGACTTTGCAGTACGCGTCGGACGGCTGTGTCCTCGGCATCCCGCGCATAATTTCTGCTCTTTTTCTTTTTTTAGCACTCCCTTGTGGAACAGCTGGAAGATCAGAGCGGCACCTTTGACCCTCTTCTTTGGGATTATTCCTTTTTTTTGGCCGAGAGGGATCGACAGTTTGCCAAGAGCCACCATGGTGCAGAAGACGATCAACGGCTTTCATCGCTCTTTTAAGGTTTGCCCTTTTCTTGTGTGTTTTCGTAGGTTTCCCCGGTGGACTAACGAAATGCTCTTCTCGGAGTTTGCTCTCCCGAGTCTCTTTTGTGGACTGAAGCCTTTGCAGCCTTTCTTGTAGTCCAGTCGGGCCGGCGTTGGCCTTTACGGTCAGTCCTGAACCGTCTTGTGTCCATCTGCTGCTCTTCAGATCCGGAAAGCCGAGCACTGATTACGTTGACCTGACGGGTCTCCGTTCTTTATTAAAGGGGATTTTTGGGTTCACTTTTCAGGAATCTTCTTTAAAGTCTGAATTAGTTTGTGTTTCCAGTGTTGGCTACTGACTGTTGTGAAGTTCACACCAAACTTTATCGTTGGGCCGTAATGGGGGGTTAGGGGGGGAGAGAAGAGAGAATCCCAAGTCTTCTGTCCTTTCACTTGAAGTGTGCCATCGCATTCTGGAGTTGTTATAAAAACGTGTCGTGTGGTAGCCGCCATATACAACATGACGGGGTTGCATGGCACAGGGAGACCCTCCAAATCAAACGTCTGGATATGTTGGTGCAAAGTGCAAGTAAAGAAATCCTTAGGAATGGTTGAACTCCAAGTGGGCGCGTGTGAGGTGGGCGGCTGGGTGTCCACGCACACTGTGCTGACCTGGCGGATCTTTTGAATACGTTTGTCCCGGATGTCAGCGTGTTGTGTCGCCGTTCATTTTATTTTCCTTTATTATTGGGAGTGTCGTATGTTAAGTATGTGAGGTCACACAAGCGCATGCGGAGCTGAGACGCTGCAGTTTTGAACTCGGCCTCCAGTGTGGCGTGTTGTCTTTCGTAGTCTTTGGGTGCTTTCTTGTGGTGGCAGCTGTGAATGTGACCTTTGCCCCTTGGGGTTTTGTTTTGGTTTTTTTTCTTCTCAAATCTAGATGCCAAATGGTGACTACCGTTCATTTAAAGAGTGGCAACGTGGGGTCTGCATTGTGCTGCCACTCATGGCTAGAGACAGTTGTTGGTCTGCATTGTTGAGAACAAAGTCGGACTCGGGTTTTGTTGAGCAGCAGTTTTTGTGACTCAGTAACACGGCAAGTTACCCCCTCAAGTTTAGGACGAGCTTATCGGTGTCGGCCCTGATTTCTCATTTTCAGGGATGAGGGCATCATAGGGACTCTGACCGCCCCCATCTGCCGTTTCTAACCAGTATTCCAGGGGGACTTCAGCTCTTTTATCTTGGAGCGTCAATTAGTGGGGGGCGAGGCGAGGCGAGGCTCCTGTCATTGTCATTGGCCTTCTGGACTAAGAGCAGTTGGCCCAGTTACATATCTGCCATCTAGTGCCCTAATTAGATGTGCATTAATGGGTAATTTCTCAAAGTGCTTCTCAAAGCTCTCACTTTTAAAGTATTTGTCACATCCCAGAGAGCCAAGTCTTGTTGTCTTGTCCCAGCGATTGTCACACTGTTTGACTGGCACATCTCCTGTGCGTTACATAGCAGTTTATGCAGCACGTGTGTCCGTCAGTATAAGCCGTATGGTGGCCATTGGGGCCAAATGTAAGAATAGCACCGTGCAGGAGGCTGGGGCCGGCATTTTCAAGAAGGACCGCGTTTGTAAGTGGAGTTGTAACTCGGCAGGTCTGTCAAATGAAAGTGACAGCTGATGAAGTCATGCCAGGCAGGCTTGAAACTGAAGTGTGCTGCACTTGGAGAAGCTTTTGGTCCTTTGATTGTCCTGTCGGCAGGAGGGCACGCTGTCTCGATGGGAAGGAGGAGGTGGTGGCGGCTAGAAGTTGGTCTTGTGCAGAAAGGCCTACCACAGATGGAGGGGCTCCTTGCCTGAGCTGAATTTAGGAACCACCTGGCACTTGGTGAGCACACATGGTGGTAGAACGTTTGTCACAAGCTTTGGTCCCCGTCTACTAACACAAAGCAGGGACCAGTCCTGGATGGGATGCCCATCTATCCCGGGACATACTCCCTTACACACCAACGCTTACTTGCACTGGACATTTTATTTTGTAACCCCAGACATATGCCGTCCACGGCTCAAAACATCATACAAGGAAGCAGGGAATGCTGGGTACTGCATCGCAGGGGTTTGTTTGGTCAGGTTTCTTTTTGGCACCGGTTTGGGGCTGAGACGCCGTATTCACACATGTACAGTTTGATCAGAGTTACTCTTCTCAGTAATTGTGCTGCTGCTGCTTGTCTTTGTTGTTAAAAAAAAAAAAAAATATGTGACACCTCAGAAGGCGTGCCACTCAGCGTCTGCCCACCTTTATTTCATTTGTGGTTTTGTTTTTCAGGGTCACAACCCTTTTGAAGACGAGGACTTCAGTAAGAACGGCTCTCATCAACTGGAGTCGGCGTTTAACTTTGACTGCCCCGCCAGGCCTGGTATGTGCTGCGCCATCCTCTGCTTTGGGTTTTTTGGGGACGGGCATGGGCCATTGTGCCTGAGACACCTAAGCAGGGTATTGATGTGCCTTGTCATTCGGTGTAATGCGAGTGCAGCTGTCTGGCATAGCAGAGGGGTCCAGTTGGGTTGGAGCCAAGTTTGGTGTACGTTGCTGCAGGTACCCATCCCTAGTGGCACCACATCCGCTGTAGATGTGCTCACAGCAATACTGCAGTGTGTTAACAGCAATGGCTGATTGAAGCCAATCTTGAAAAGCAGTTTGCCAACCTAGTGTCGTATGGAGTTGATGTTTGTGTGTGTTAACATAGTTGGCTCACTTTGTAAAATGTAATGGGAAAACCAAACAGCTGACTGGGCAAATGAGACCACTTAGAAGCTGGCAAGTGAGACGCCATAGCCCCCTGGTGGCTGAAGCTTTTTACCACAGGATTGGAGGGCTGTGCTGGACTTGTGTGTGTGTGTGTATATATATATATATATATATATATATAAAATAAGTTCTCCTTCAGCATCTGCTCAGGTCTCCAGCCGCCCTTGAACCAGATTTTTTTTTTTTTTATGCCATCTTACCGAGCAGTCCACCCTCAGACTGACCCCTGGCACTACAGTTAAGTCGGCCCTGCCAGTCCTGCCTGTCTAATGGTTTGTATGAGGCTGCTTGGCAGCTTTCCTCCCAAGACTTACCAGAGTGACTCCGTGCCCGTCACTTACCCTTGTCAAGCCGTGCCCTGCCTGTAATTTTTAAGCCTACTGTCCCATGTAATGAGGTTTGTTGGAGGGTGCCCAGGTTTCGGATTTCAGACTCTGCTTGGCAACTTCCTCAATCAGAATTAAAGTTCACACCAGCTGCGGATACACTTGTGGGTTTTGTTTAAAAATTCCCAAAATTCTTTTGGTAAATGGTGTGCATTGAGTTTGGGGGCTTTTTGACTTTTGTGTGGTTTAACTAATTGTGGTCCACCGAGTGGCTGCTACGTTGTGTGTAGATGTGGATTTGACCATCTTGTGTTTTTGGGATGTGCGCAGACCAAAGCCATTGAATTGTTCTGAAGGTAAGACCCCCCCCCAGCTACGACCTTCATATCTTTAATCTGTGCAGCTCCTGTAGGGAAGGACACGTTACAGTTGGGCAAAAAATGAAGTTCAATTCTCCACAGGAAGTCTAAGAGGGCACAGTAGACTGGCAAACTTTTCTGATTGTTGTGTTTCCTTTCTTCTAAGACATGCCATCAAGTCAGCCCATTGACATCCCCGATGCAAAGAAAAGGAACAAAAAGAAAAAGAGATGTCGGGCCACGGACAGTTTTTCTGGACGATTTGAAGGTAAGCAGACGTGTTCCCCGTTGGCTGTGACGAGTCTTGTGGGCAGGTGGGAATTTGCCCGCTAACTGTGGCTGATTTTTGGTTGGTTTTCTGTCTGGCAGATGTCTACAGGCTTCAGGAAGACATCCTGGGTGAAGGATCCTATGCAAGAGTTCAGACCTGCTTCAACCTGATCACCAATAAGGAGTACGCCGTCAAGGTAGGGCCACTTACAGATGTGTTCATTTAAGTGCTCAGCAGGGGGTGACGGTTCACGGCTGTACAGCAGGTTACTCATGTGCCCTCGTCACACACTGGCATCAGGGTGCAGAGTCCTGGCTTTGAATCCCCGGCTCATTCTGTGGAGGTTTATTAATTAATGTCATGGCTCCCTCCTGTCATCCCAGAGTTGTGACGTGACAGCCCTGAATTGGCTTCGGCCGTGTGTGGACTGTGCCTTCCCATCCAAGGCTGCTCTCCATGTTTGTTCTTAATGCTGCTGGGTTCAGAAAATGAAGACACGAGTGTGCTGCGGTTCTGTGGTGTATGTAGATGTCCAGTAAAATCCTTTGCAGAACAGACAGAGTGCAGCACGGCTGTAAGGTGCTTGAAGTGACACTTGTGGCCGTTTGGATGCCACTGTGCTTTGTGAAGTCTGCGGTGTTAACAAACATACATTTCCTTGTTTGGCTGACACCTTTATCCAAGGTGACTTACTTACAGTTGGTTCCATTTCTTTTGGTTGTCCAATTGGAGCCCAGGCAGGTCACATGACTTGCTCAGTGTCGCACACTGGTGTCAGCAGTGGGATTTGAGCACACCACCTCAGGGTTTGAAATCCAAAGCCTTAACCACAACACCACAGCATTATGGGATGTGCCTTTCATACTGGGGCTTTACACGAAGAGTTTGGGGGGGGCACTGAGACATGGAGTTGAAGCAGAAGATGAGTTGTTGGGAGGGCTTGGCTGTTCTATGTTAATTAATGTTGTCTTATTTTAATTTCTTATTTTATCTTTTATTTTTCTTCTCTCCATTATGTAAAGCACTTTGAGCTACTTTTTGTATGAAAATGTGCTATAGAAATAAATGTTGTTGTTGTTAGCTGAACAAACGGGCGTGATGGACTGAGTGGTCTCCCCTTGTTTGTCACATTTCTTATGTAAATAGCGGCTGGCTCAAGCGTGGTGTGTGCACAGGTAAAGGCTGGGCCTCTCTGTGTGAGCTGAGCAGCTAAAAACTTTTTGATTTATTTGCCCTCATAAATTGGCATGCCAAGTCTCTTTACAGGGCATGCTGGGCCCCATTTGCAGCAAGGGGATGCCCCCTCTTTAACTCCAAAACAGGCATTGACTTGTTCCAGGTGCCCGTTTACAGTAAAGGTCCCGTCCCCCCCATAATAGCAGTTTCTCCCATTCTCGCCTGCCTCGTAAGTACAGGCTGGTTGATCATTAATAAGTTTGTTCCAGCCGAAGTGGAGATATTTCCTGGAAAGGGGCGAGGTGAGCTACTTATTCACGTGGCTCTGGGCTTGGCTCTGCTAACTCAGCACAGAAGCTTCCATTATTGTTGTTGTTGTTGTTGTTCTGCCGCTGGCCAGCCAATCGGTGTGCAGACAGAAGGCTCCACCTTCCTCACTTAATCTCTATTGGCTTGTGGGCTTTCACGGGCGGGAATGCTATGTACAGACGCGTGTGCCAAAACAAGTTGGGGGGTGGGGGGGGTCATGACCGGGAGTGAGGGGCGTAGTGCTTGTACGAGAGGCCCCCCGCCGTCCTGCTTCTTGCTCTCTCGTCCTACTTGAATGCGGCTGAGGCGCAGGCACAGCTGGCTTGCGTTTGGCTCGGCTTCTGCACATTTGACTTTGTTTTATAACTCTGCTGCTTCACTGTTATAGGGAGGGGGGGGGGGGGGTTAGAGTCGCTAGTGGGGTGGGGGGCTGCACTGGTGGCTAGCAGGGGCCTCTGTTTAATGGTAAGAATGTCCTAATTCTCCTGTGCCACTTGGGTATGTTGAAAGTTTTTGAGTGCCGCTTGCGGGCACGGCATTGTGGGGCAGGGGGTTGGGCGCTGGGGAGAGCAGATGTTCAGGCAAATGGTGGGCTTGTGCGGCCAAGAACAAAAGGCAGTCTGTGAGAGTAGCGCGTGTTGTGTGCCACCCAGGCCCCTCATTTATGGCTTGTGACTTGCAAGTTTGGAGGTAGAGAGTATCTCGCCCCCTCGAAATCAGCCTGCTGGAAAAGCCAAACCCCACACCGGATAAAGGTGGGCTACCAAGGTAGTGTTTCACATTACATGCCATTTGTCACGGCCAGGGCGGTTTGTGCTCCGCTTCCTGTAGTCGACGCTTCATTTCAGTTTCCAGAGACCCCCCCCCCCCCCAGCCAGCACACACCTTGGTGAACTTTTGTGAACTTACTGCAGTGCCCACGCGGTGATGAAGAGCTCACTGCTCCTCAAACTGAGCTCCGGCCCAAGCCAGTGTGACTCGAATTTGAGAACTCAAAACAGCTTGGGGGGTCCGGCCGTAGGACACTGCAGATTTGAATGCTTGGAGGATGGAGGACATCATGGGTTGTGTGAAATCCATCCGGCGGGGGTCCAGTTTGGGTCCCTTTAGGTGAATTGTGCATGAATGGGCCTCTTCAGGAACAGGCAGGCCGGTCCATTCTTGGTGTGTAAGACGTAATCTTCTCGTGTGTACCTGAGGGGAGAGTCGAGGGGCTTCAGGAAATGCAGAGACTGTGAACCTGAATAAATGCAGGAAAGACCCGAGCATTGTGAGCCAAATGCAAATCAGAGATGGCTTGAAGCGTCAGGTCCAAGGAAGGACACACGAGCCTTTAAAAAGAGACCAGAGTCAGCTGATGTTCCTAATTTAGGGTGGGCATTCCTCACCCACAGCAGGTGGGTTAGTTTGGGGCACTACAAGAATCAGTGGACCTTAGTGGGCAGACAGGAGTTTAGTGATGGAGGAGCGGAGCTCACAGACGTGGTGCCGTCAAACAAGTCAGCAGTAGAATTTTATATTCAAACCTGTGAGACCACGGGCAGCAGGATGGGCGCTGTGTGCCATCTACTGCTGGCCCGTGTGAGGAGTCTTGAAGCAGAGCTTTGCCCGTACTATGTGTGAAGGGGCACCTGCTGGTAGGGAGTTCCAGTAGTCGATGGTGGATGTCATTAAAGCAGGGACAAGTGTCTCAGCTTCAGAAAAGAAGGCCCTTGATTTGTTGCTGCCCTCTTCATCTTTCTTTTAATATTTAACATTAGTCTGTCTCTGGTGCCCTGTCCAGGGTTTGTCCTGGCCTTGTGCCCAATGCTAGCTGTCATTGGCTCCAGCAGGACTGAGCGGCTCAGCAAATGACTGACTGATTAGCCCGACTCTTGGCTTCTCATCTAGCGCCTGTAAGCAGAGGTTCACGATGAAGATGGCGAATCGTTGTAGAGTTGCACAAGAATGGATGGACAGACAGGACAGATGACACAATCCTGTCACGTGTGTGTTCCCATTTTGTTAAGAGTGAGTGCCAGATTGTAATCGGGTGTTGAAGGGTGGACTCCACGAGGGTCCTGCGGGTGCGCAACTCAAGTTGTTTGAGGGGCGTTGAGTATACAAAGACACAGTGAATTGTGTGTTTTGATGTGCTGCAGTTTATTTTAAGCTCCTCGTTAAGTAAAATAAAGCCTCGTGGCACCGTTGTACACCTCTGCAGTGGTTAACGATTTTGTTTGTGTCTTACAGATTATCGAGAAGAGAGCTGGCCATAGTCGGAGTCGAGTTTTTAGGGAGGTCGAGATGCTGTACCAGTGTCAGGGGCACAGGTGAGGATTTCAATTTCTGTTTCTAGTCCTCTAATAGGTCTGTGACCAAGATGCATTGTGTTGGAGTCCAATGGGGCACTCACTGGGCACGTGGCTGTGTTGACCACCAGGTTTACCACTGGCTGCCTGTGTCACCTACTTTAAAGGACAAGTGGCAATGTGTGCCGTACCCAAGACCAATATATCATCAGAAGGTTGGCATTTCAGGACTCCTGCCCAACGGCGTCCCTACCGGGCCACTTGACAAAGTATCCCATCATACCGTCTGCCCCACGCTCGCCTCTTACCTCTGGTGTGACATTTGTCCTTAAGCTGCGCACGTCCGTGTCTTTATGTTCCAGTTGTAGAACTCTTTTTAAAGCGGGAGCTCCTGTGCCCCCCATCATTTCATAGATAATAGGGCATGGGGTCTCGTTGCTCCAGTAATAGTCGCTGAGAGTATTTTAACTCGGTGACATCGATGTACAGAGTTTAGGAAACTGGCAGCGTCCTCAATGTACCGCAACGTTATGGTGCAGAAAGGAGAGGGTGATGGGTCTTCAGACCCCCTAAAATGGCCAGAGAACCTGGTGGGGGGTCCTGATGTTGTACTGGACATGGCTGTCAGAGTTGCTTTGGGTTGATTTCCGTCTGAAGGTGGTCTTTGTGATTTTATCGGTGGGGATGTGGCAGAGAGCTCCAAGCGTGTGTTACAGCATATGAACCCCGACTGGTGGTCCGTATAATTACTGCCCCCCAACGTCCTTTCTCAAGTCCACTCTTTTTTTTCTTTTTTTTTGTTTTTTTTTTTAGGAACATTCTTGAGCTGGTAGAGTTCTTTGAGGAGGAAGAGAAGTTCTACTTGGTGTTTGAGAAGCTGCGAGGAGGTGGGTGCTGCAGGTGGTGGTGCGGTGGCACCACGCTGTGCTGTGGTTTTACTTTTGTTCCTCTCCGTTTCTTGAGCGGAGGTGGCAGGGAGGTGACATGAGCATCCGAGTGCCGTCTAGATGTAATGTACTGCTGATACCACCTCTCCTGGCAGCATCAGAAGTTCATTCCTTTTTAAAGGGGTCCTTTGTTTAAAGGGTCGTCGATGTGCTTTCAGAGTTGCCCGTTTATTTGCCAGTAATTTGCTTGATTTTTGAGAACACTTCATGCTTGCCTGCTGTTTCAGCCTGAGTCACTCGGTGACGGCCACTTTTTTGACTCGACTTTAAAGCCCTCGTCCGTGTGCTCTGTCGTTGGCAGGTTCCATCCTGACTCACATTCACAAGAGGCGGCACTTTAACGAGAAGGAAGCCAGTATTGTGGTCCAAGACATTGCAAGTGCACTCAACTTCCTTCACAACAAAGGTAATTTAGCACCTTCATTATTATTGGGGGGGGGGTGGGATAGCAGGCGACGCTGTAATAAACCCATTTGAGTACCCTGAGGCGACCGGAACGTCCAGATCACTCGGAATCGGCAGTTAAGCCCTTTAACCACCCAGTTGGAGGTCACATGCTGAAGAGCCCGGCCTGCAGCCCCCCCCCCTGTCTGGCATGAGGGTGGGTTAAGTACAGTTATCTGAGAGCACCCTCACTGGCCAAGGGCACCCACTCCCACCCAGGTGTCCTCCAACCCACCTCCCCAATCACAGCACTCATCTTTACCCCTCTGCCACCTTGGAAGGTCTGCTCCCCCTGCACATTCTTTAAACTTCACACTTTGTTGAGTTCAGTGTTTCACATCCATCTTCATTCTCACCAGCTCCAAAAATAGATAAGCGTCTTCATAAATGTGTCAATGGCAGACTGTTGGCATTCCACCAGTCGTTGGCTGTCTTCCTTCGTGGCTGGCAGCTTCCTTTGTCTTAAATTGTTCGCTGGCACCTGTGCAGTTTGCTTTGCCACATAAAACAGTTGCTGCACTTTTAGGCCCCAGTGTCACCCACCTAAGGAGACCAACAGAAAGGGGTGTAATGCAGGGTGAAGGACGTGGAGTGACCTGCTGGATTTGCCCATGACGTCCAGTGTGGCACCGAGGCCTACACCACGAGACTGAGGTGACCGTCCTCACCAGTGGCTCTTTGGGACCCCAAGCAGATCACTTCACTCCCCAGCTCTCAAATCCAAGTATACGGGAACAGGTGGGCTTCACCAGAAACTTGAATGCTAATGTTTAAATGAAAGTGTTGTCCGAGCCGGCCGTTTGGTCAGACTTGGCAGTAAGTGTTCATCAAAAGGGGAGCCCTGCTTGTCCTTCAGTGTCACTCTCAGTATGAAGGAGAGACGTCCTGTTAGTACAAAAGAAGGCATTGTGTTGTCTGGACGCCGAGGCACGAGGGGGCACCTTAAAGGTCGTTGTTCTCACTATGGCAAAGCACTATATAAAGTGCTTCTGGGGGTGTAAACGCCGCCACTCGCCCCTCTAGCGGTGGCAGGCCTGGTGCTGCTCGTGCTTCAGTTTTTTGGTCCTTTTAGTAATACTGTCGGACGATGGCGCCACTTGTGTGATTTTTAGGGGTTTTATCCCCGAGATACGCAGAGTTGCGCTCTCGTTATTTTGGAATGAATGTGTGAAACCTGCAAAGGAAGGACGGCTGTGAGTTGAACACACAGTTGCTGTAATTGAGCCCATTTGCTGCCCATAAAACTCCTGAAGTTGTGTGCGCCATCTTGAAAAGTCTACAAGGCGCTCTATCAAGCAGTCATTTTTGCTCTTTTTACAGGAATGGCTCACAGGGATCTGAAGCCTGAGAACATTCTGTGCGAGCATGAAGACAAGGTAAGAGTTACACGAGCCCACCGCCTACGTAGTTGGTGCCAATCTCGGTGGGGCTGGGAGTTTTAGTTTGTTTGTTTTTCCCACTTGCAGGTTTCCCCCGTTAAAATCTGTGATTTTGACCTGGGAAGCGGAATAAAGCTAAACAGCGACAGCTCGCCGATATCCACCCCTGAGCTCCTGACCCCGGTAAGTAGCAGGACGGGCCAGACCCACAGGCGCTCTGCCATCTTTGACGTGTCCGCTCCTCAGGCTGCTTGTTTTATGGCGCGGGCCGAGTCTTTTATCAAGTGTTAACTGAGGAGTGGCGTGCCCCGTCACCCGGTCTGCCCTTCCCATATGTGTTGGGTGAGCTCTCATGGCTGCCTTGGCACTGTGCAGGGGCGTTGGGAGATTGAAATGTTTATCCTGAAAGCGCAGAGCCTCGTGACTCGCAGGGTGGCTGATAGGTGGAGTGTTTCATAAAGCGGTGAGGGTCAAGGCTGAGGCCACCTTTACAGCTGGTGCCCCAGGTTCAGCACTGGCCACGTAGAATGTCCTCGCATACCAGCGTCATCTGCCACCTTGCATGCGCACACACACACACACACACACACACCTCAGAGCCGGGCGGCCGCACAGCTTTGTTGTGCCTCCCTCTTCCTGCACTTTGTTTTCAGACGTGATGGATGGCAGCAGCGGGCCTGGGCCTGGCACAGGTTAAAGGCCGTTTTACTGGAAGTAACCGGAGTGCCTCTGCCCCTGGCTCTATTTCTGTTCCCGCTGCAGTGTGGCAGAGGAGATCTTTTGAAGTCTGGCCGGCGACTCTTTCCAAAAGGCTTATTCCTTCATTCCGGCAGTTTATGGTTTCATTACCTCAGTGGAGCTTCTAGGAAGAGCCGTTCTGGGATGCGCTTGCTGTCATCCACTCCCGGGTGCCAGAATAGCCGGCCTGACGTGGAGCGGTGCGTCGCTGACTGACCTGCGCCCTTAGATTGAAATGATTAGAGAGATTTAGAGCCCCTCCACTTGTGTGACGTGCTGGATAGAAGCCTGTTGGATATCTTGGAAAAATGGCTTGTGCTTTGGGTGGGGGGGCCCCGGAAAGCTCAGTTTAATTTAACAGTATTTTAAACTCTGATAGGGAAGGAAATTGAGGAAATGCAGGAAGTTCAGGATGTGTGCCTTCAAGACGTCTCGGTGGGCTCAATCATAGCAGTGGTCCAGGAGGCCTGCACTTGGGGGTGGATGTTAACCGTAGACCTGAGTTTACCTCCTCACTGCGCTGTCTCACGTTTGTGGACGTGTCGCTGACCTTTCCTTTGATGTGACCCCGCTCTTCATGCCGGCGCCAGTCTGTGTAGTCGGGCTGCTGATTCCGTCTCGCTCTTCTCTTCTTCTCTGACCACCCGGGCACAGTTCAGTCACTCGGGAGACGGTGCCGCCAGGGAGGACCAAAGGGTGACACTGGTGGAGCAGGTGGCAACCTGGACGAGTAGGGGAGTGCAGTGGGCCGGCCGCATAGCAGTTGGCGCTGCCCCCCATTAGAATCCTATGCTGTCTCATTTTCAGTGTCACATTTGTGCCCCCCCCATGTAATGAAGATTAAGTGATGATTATGAAGTGGCCTGCCCGGCGTTGTGGGGACACTGAATTGCATTAACTGAGTGACAGGTTGTTATAAATTGTCCTTTTAGTTAGTTAGGTGGGCTAATGGTGGGGTGAATGGGATTTTTAATAGAAACCGATTACTAGGGAAACGACTCCATTTCAGTGCCATCCTGGCTTCTGTCCTCCAAGGCTTTGGGGTGGTGGGGTCAGCAGAGTGTCACATCTCGTGTGTGTTAGACTTTGAGACTCTCTGTGTGTTTAGGGCCTCACTCTGTGCTCCTCTAAAGTCAGTCATGGCCACTCTTAGACCCCCACTTTTGGCACATTGTGTGCGTTGACCAGCCCTGGACTCGTTGGTACTAAGCCCCTGGCCATCTTTACTTCCAAATCTCGGGTGTTTTCTCAGTAAGTACCCCCAAGCTGTCCCACACTCAGAGTTTGAGGTCCTCGCAGTGCTGGACCCGTGTATGCAGTAGGAGGGCTGTGTGACGGTCACAGGGTGAATGACATCCCCTTGTCCTGCCCTGCACTTTTTGAGATTGTGACCGAGGTTAACCCCCATCTCTCTAGAAGTGCAGATGTGGGGGGCACTGCTCTGATCTTAGGCTCGGTGAGCAGCGTTGGCAGTGCCTGGGCTTGTTTTCAGATTTGTCAACTGGTCATCACCAGCAGCCAAACCAGTATGGAATGAGTGGGCTGTGCTCCTCAATAACTGGCATTCCTTACCAGATTTCTCACTGGATGAGCGGAGTCCCAGTGAAGGACTGCATTCTGTGCTGACCCAAGGCAGGCCTGGCACAAAACCCTCCTCCCCTTTAAAATTTAAACGTTAATCTCGTTTTGGAAAACCTGAAATACTTGCATGCCTGTGCTTCACTCCTTGTCTGCTGCTCCTTGTAAGTTTCTTTTCAAAACTCGCCCGTATATGAGCCAGGCTGGCAGGTAAAGGGTTAAGCGGGGCAGACAGAAGGGGCCTGAGGGTGTGTGTGTGTGTGTGTGTGTGTGTGTGTGTGTGTGTGACACTCTGTGCTCTTTCTTTTGTTATGTAATGATCCTTTAGCTGCTGTCCCTAAACTGATTCCGTCAAGATAGCAGGCCGTTGCAAAGAACCACCCATGCCTAGCAACTGCGCTCTGATTGGCTGCAAAGGCAGTTAGGGGATTGGCTGAGGGCAGCGACTTGTGTTTCTGGGCCAGAGCAGCTGAAAATGTGCATCTGCCACCTCGCCCGCCTGCTTTGAGTGGTCTGTCTGTCTGCGGGCCTTTTGTTTGGGCCTTTTTTAAGTTGATCGGAGCCGACGGCCCCCCTGAGCAGCCAGTGCCATGTTTGTGTGTCACGGCACAGTGACAGTTAAAGCTTTGTGCACTGGATTACTAGGTCAGCAGGACAGCGCGTGGGCTTTTCAATACTCTCATAGCTTAAGAGCTTTGACCACAGACGGCTCGATGGCGACTTTTCTCAGCGTCCGGCATACGCTGATGATGACAGCTGAATAATCAAAATGCATGGCACCCCCCCTGGCCATACCAGCGTCCTCAAACCCACTGAACCTGTGGCAAGGAGCTAGATAGAGCCTATCCTGGTGAGATGAGGGTACGGGCACAGTCTGACAATGTCAAGATGTCAGAGTTCCCATAATGACATTGGTTTCCTCTTGGTCATTGTGCTTAGGGCCACGCCAGGCTACCCACACTGACTTATTGGGGATTGACGTGACTGTAATGCCAGTCGAGCTGGAGAGAAGAGTTGTTCATGTATTGAAATTAATCAAGAGACTCGTGGGGGTACCCAGACGTGCGTGCCCTATGTTTGTGTACCAGCCTTGCCACCCACTTTACCTGGCAAAGTTGTGGCACCTGTGCCTGATTATGTCAGCCATGTTTAAGAAATGAAAGGATAGCTTGGGCGATCTTCTAGTACTGCAAGGACATCTGTTTTTTATGTAGTGCCCATTTAGACCCTAAAGCGCCGGGGTGGTCTCGAGCAGCCCATTGCCCACTAAATGACACTCTGCCACCGGGTGCGCACAAGGACAACGAAGACGAGGAGTTCCCACCTGGCAGGAATGCTGTCTTGAAGCCAGTGTTTGCAGCACGTGTGTAGCCCTGGTGGTCCCTGATCTGTGCCTGTCTGCCCTTTGGCCTGCCGTCCCACCAAGTCGTTGAGTAACATTTGAAAAGGTTTGGTTTTTAAGAATAGAAAGTTGAAAGCCGTCTCTCTGAGCTGTGCTTCCAACAGGGGTGGGCAGAGTCGTGGTGGAAGTTCACTCAGGGCTCAAACCCCCCCCCCCCCCCCCCCCCCCCCCCCCCTTGTCATAGGTTGGCCTTTTTTTTGTCATTTGACCTCCTCAGATGTTCACCGAGTTACTTCTGTGAAACCTGAGCCTCCACGGGCCTCACCGCCGTACCTCTCAGGAAGGCAGTTTGTCGTGTTTTGAAACTGCACACGTGTTCTGTGGTGGGGCAACGTGACACGAAGGTGGTGCCACCCTCTGCTTGACTTCACTCTGCACCCTGTTTATCAAGATTTAAGGAAATGAGCGCAAGGCCAACTTCCCTGGACTGCCTGTGTCGCAATCTGGGACGCACATCTGCTCGGGGCCATCGCCTTACGTAACATTCCTGAACAACAGCCGGGAAGGAAAGTCCGACCTGACTGACTGCTTGGTGCAGGAGAGGAGGGGACGTGAGGGGACGCTCTGTTGATCTCTCCGACTGTACTTGTTGTGCCCTCCAGCCCTTTTTATCAGCCGCCTAAGGTGGGACTGCGGTTAACCAACTGTGCAAACAGATGAGCTATCGGCCCAGAAAAGCAGAGTCACATGAGCGGCTGTGGGCTGGCGCTGCCATGTGATCTGTGGAGCACCGCCAGCCTGGCTGAGCTTTACTGGCAGCAGCAGGGGGGCACATGCGGGCGTTCAGTGTCAGGAAGCCCAGCGAAGGCACAAATGAAGCCAGCTTTGGGACGGTGACATCTGTGTGCCCAGGGTGGCCAGCTCTGCCGTGGCTTCTGAGCCACACGAGTGCTGTGGCCGTGCCAAGTGTGAAATACGCACACAAAGGTGGCCAGTCTGGTGAGTGGAGAGTTAAGTTGTCGGCCTTTGCACTTTTTAAATTTGGCCCCCAGCCCCACACGTGGCTGTTTGGCTGCCATTACAGTAAGTGGGTTTAGGGTCCTAAAGTCAATCGGCGGGTACTCGGCTGTGGCCCCCTAGTGGTTGGCTGCTGTGTGCTCTCTCAGAAGCCTGAAGCCTTTTGACTTGTCTTGGGTGGCACAGTTGGTGGTACTGCTGCCTAGGGGTCCTTCCACAGTCAGGCTGATGAGCTGTCCTAAACTGGTTGGCTGGTGGCACTTCACTGGACTGGTGCCCTGCCAGGGTTGATTGATCCATCAGGCTGGGGAATGTCGTGCATGTTGGGTGGGCCTTGTTTGTCTTGTTGCCCCCTTAGGGGTTTGCCCTAAGACCCCCACCTCTGCTATGTGATGCATCAGAGTATTGACACCTTCAAAGCCTGGAGTGTGGCGCCATTTCAGGGCTGGCGCGGACAGACGATTCACTCCTGTGCCCCCCAGGTTAGGCCTCGTGTTCCTTGTCCCGTTTGTTCCCGCTGCCCTGAGACTTTACATCTGTGTCTACGTGCAGCAGTGCACAGCCCAGGTCAGGGGCCAGTCTGGTTTTGCCAGTTTGGTGGTGCACCTTTTGACCCCCTGCCGCTGCCCCCCTGTTTCCTGTCCTGGTCGCTTGCATTGCGCTTTCTTCTCGTTTTCTTCTTTCCTCCTCCTTCTCCCTCATGAGCCGCACACATGTAGGATTTGTCACTATGATGAATCACTTGGTTTATTTTCAGCCTTTGGTGCCATCCTCTGAGGTGCCCAGCTAGCATCTGGCCTAGTTTGGTCCTACCACTTCCATAGTGCAATGCGTTGGTAAGACCAGCGACTTCCGTCACCCGACGCTTTGTAGTCTGCAGCAGGGCCCTGCTGTGTCACTCCGCTCCCCCCCTTTGGCGTAAGCAGTTCTACCCTGCCACTCGGCTGGGGCGTCACTGTCACTTGCTCCCTTGTGTGAGGTTGTGGTCCAGCCCTGGGGTCGCTGTGGTTTAGTGCTGGTCTGGCAGCTTGGGGACATCGGGGAGCTCAGTGTGGTCACTCGGTGTGCCCTCCTTGTGCTCCATTTGTCCATCAGAGCCCAGGCTGGTGTTGGGCACCCCCTTGAACTGCCCACTGGTCGTTCCTGCCTTGAAGTTGTTCAGGCCACTGACTCCTGCTGCCATTTTTGTGTGGCGACGTCCCTTTTGCAGAGGGTCACGGTGCCCTGCTTTGCCGCCTGTCCTTTTGTCACATGATGAGGTTTGTTCTCCTGTCCTTGTGTCTCTACAGTGTGGCTCTGCGGAGTACATGGCACCGGAGGTGGTGGAGGCTTTCAACGAGGAGGCCTCCATTTACGACAAGCGCTGTGACCTGTGGAGTCTGGGGGTCATCCTGTACATCATGCTGAGCGGCTACCCGCCTTTCGTAGGCCACTGTGGCAGCGACTGCGGCTGGGACTGGGGGGAGGCCTGCCACGCCTGCCAGGTGAGAATCCCGTCTCGTCGACTGCCGGTACGTCCAGGACCCCCACACTTTCATGGAGGGAGGAGACGGACCTGCGTCAGATTGGGGGGGTCTGTGGTGGCCGATGTCACTTGTGTCAAGTCATTGTGAAGACTTCTGGAACTTTCAGAGGAGATCACACGGGGAAGACCTGCCAACCCCCCCACCTCAGTCAGTGGTCAGGGGAGCCCCCCCATCTTCAGCTCAGAAGCCCATCCCTGTGTGAATGGACTTCCATCATTTTACTACTGCAGGGGGGGGATCAACTTGATGGAACTGGAGTAGCCCCCCCAAAGTGCATTTATCAGTGCCTGTTGGCAAATGGGGGGGGGGGGCCCCGGTGGCCGCTCGCTCAGTATGGACGTCAGTTCTCAGCTTGAGCTCCACCGGACTGGCAAATCGAGACGCCTTGGCAGCTTTGGGCCCGCGGCGTCACAAATGTCCGGCACCTGGCTGTCATGGGCTGCTCTGTAAATGTCCCTGGCACGGGGCAGTTGGGTGGGAAGTGTCCAAAATGACGTTTTGAGGGTCACAGAGGAAGAGGAGGAAGAGTCTTTTATAAACCACAGAGCCCAGTTACTGCCTGGGGCTCTCAGTGACCAGTGATATTAACTGAAGAGCCGCATTGGGGGTTTTTAAGAGGTGCCGCTCGATTGCCCCCCTTTTATTAAAGTTGTGCCCCCCCCCCGTTTCTTTTGTTTCTACAGAGCATGTTGTTTGAGAGCATTCAGGAGGGCAAATACGAATTCCCAGACAAAGACTGGGCACACATTTCATTCGGAGCCAAAGATCTCATCTCTAAGCTGTTGGTTCGAGATGCCAAAAAGCGACTGAGTGCTGCCCAAGTCCTGCTGCATCCCTGGGTCCAGGGGGTAAGTGACCAGGGTGGGGCAGACGGGCACCTTAACGGCAGGAGAGCGTGCCAGGCAGGCCTTGTCGTGATGGGTGGCTTGTGTGGTCGCTCCTTTACTAACCTTCATGTCGCCGCTCCTCTCTTGTAGTGCGCGCCAGACAACACCCTCCCGACGCCCATCCTGCTGCAGAGGTGAGTCTGTGTGCCAGTTTCAGACTTGGGGGGGCAGTGTGGGATGTGAAGGAGTAGCTGTCGGTGGGCTCTTGACGTAGGCGGACCTTTGGATTTTGGGTTCGGCCCCCCATAATGAGTTCCTGGCTGTGCCCCAGGCCTTGTCCCAGCACTCACCTGATGATGATGATGGATTTTTGTTTTTGATCTTCCAGAAACAGCAGCGCTAAAGATCTGACCTTCTTTGCCGCCGAGGCCATCGCTGTGAACCGCCAGCTGACGCAGCGCGAGGAGGACCAGGAGGAGAGCCGACACCCCATCGTCATCAAAGCGGCCTCCTGCTCCATGCGCCTCTCCCCGCCCTCGGAGTCCAAGCTGGCGAAGCGGCGGCAGAAGAGCAGCCTCCTGAAGGGGGCGCCCGTGTCGGCGACAGAACTGCAGGAGATGCTGGCCCCGCTGGTCATCGTGGGGGACTGTGCCTGAAGCGGCCCCCCGCCCCGCATCTGTCCCACTCCAACTCTCGGGCCCCCGCCCCGTGTTACGGCCTGCCGTCAGGGGGCCGCGAAGCTCAAACTTAACGTACACACCAAAGGACGTCTGTCATGCTGCTCGGCTGTACCCACTGTGAATTACTGTACTTTAAACAAAAAAAGTGTTTTACGCCTGCCGGGGTGAGTGTGTCTGATTGGCAGGGCCATCGTGCCAGGACACCGCGGATAAGCTAACCCAAGTGGGCAGTGCCACCTCCACCCATATGTGCCAGGTGGAATGAGGGGGGGGAGGGCATTTGATACAGCTTTGCCCCTGTGAACAAAATAGTGCCATCTGCTGGGCATCTGGGCTGTGCGTTTGCAGAAATCTCTTGTCCCAAAAAAAAAAAATAAAAGTTGCCAGTGCTGTGCCCAGTTTGGATGCCATTTTCAGTGTGAGCCCAGAATGTGCACTTCTGGAGCGGGCATTAAGCTTGGCAGGTGCTTTCCAGGGTTCGGAATGGTTGAAACAAACCTCGGTGCCAGCCTGGTGACCCCCCCTTTCTGCCTGTCGGGCACCTGCCCCCTAGTGTCATGGAGTATCCAGCGTTCACCTTTGGCCACTAGAGGGGGCTGTGAATGTCATTTTACAAACCCAATCCAAGTGTTTCGTTTTCGGGGTCGTCGTCGTCATCATAAGCTTGAACTGATTCGGACTTGGCCAAGATATTTGGGCTGTCGCCAGGTGTGCAGGGGGGGTCTGGGGGTCTGGTCTGTCTTTCCATTGGCACACAAGTGATTTTATTTCTGCTGCGTTGTAAATGCTTTTTTTTTTTTTTTTTTTGTACTGCTGTACAGACAGGTAAATTTCAGGAATTTTATAAGTGTGACTTTTAACTATGGATGGCAAAAAAAGAGAAAAGGGGTCCGCGTGGGTGGCAGTTGTGGGCGCCCATTTAGATCAATGCGACTGTTAAGTGTCCGTTGACGTGACATGAGTGGCGCCCTTGGTGGCCCGAGTTCTCTGGACGCACAAGCCCCGAGTCCGGTCGGGGTACAAGCGAGGAAGTGGAGCTTTTCTGTTGTTCTCCTCATTGCTTTGTCTTATACTAAGACTTGTCGCTTTTAATTCTCCGTTTTATTGTGCATTATTTTAAAAAGGCAGTTTGGGCTCTGGTGCGGCTGGCGCCCTCTGCTGGTCAGTGGCGGTCTGGCTTCTCGGAGCGACCCCTGACCAGCGGACCGCCTTATTGAGAAGGGTTGGGTGGTCTTTGTTTGGTGACCACTCAGTATTGCAGGTGGCCTCTTCAGCACTGTGTCTTTATTGTAAAGCTCCTGTGGGGCGGAAAATGAAACTTGTAACAAACAAACAAAAAAAAAATAATAATAATAAGAGAAGCACTTTAATGGACTCGAGGCCGACCTTCAGTTCATGTGAAAAAACAAAGCGAAGTTTCTTACGGAAGTCGATGTCAGGTTTTGTACCTTTTTTAAGAATTGAAATAAAAAAAAACAGAAAAATCTGTGCCAGGGTGTTGTGTGGTATGTTGGTGATTGGCATGGCATATGGGGGTGGGCACACAGCAGGGCCTGCCAGGACAGAAGCCCCCATCTTTACCACATTTAGTGAACCTGGGTCTCCAGTTGTACCCATCAGCTGAACTGGCACTCTGTGCCCACTGCTGGTCAGTCAGACCACCTAACCAGGTTTAAGTTGGCAACTGAGAGCAGAAACGGACTGGCGATGAAGTCGACCGCTCAGGAGACGTGAACAAGGTGGGTCGTGTAAATAAACTGGTGGGCCTGTGCCCGTGAGGAGGGCACTCGACCCCAATCAGGTTTGTGAAAGACCCCAGAGTGCTGGCATCCAAGCTCTCCGGGGGGCTTCTTCTCATCCTTTGTAAGGAACTGAATGACAGGACGTCCATTTCTTCATTGACCCGTTTGGGCAGAGAAGATGGCAATCGAGATGACCTCAAGCCACATGTGTGGCAGGCCAAGTCCCGATCTCCAGTGACAAGTTCAGATGTGTCACCCAAATACATCGATTATTGAACGGCTGTCGTATCTCAGCTGGAGAAAAGTCGACGAGGAGGTGAAGGTGGCGAGCTGGGCATGGAGACTGGCGAAACAGAAGTCGACAAATCGCCCAAAAGTGATATCGGTAGAGAGTGAAGAGCTGCTGCAATTAAACAGGCTGCAGACGACGGAGGGCTTAAGGAGGTCCGAGAGTGCAGGTGGACACCATTGGGGACATTCTGGGGGCTGGAAAATGGCAAATATTACAAGTGCCCAGTAACTCCAGGGCAGTAAGCTCAACAGCCTCCTAGGCACCCCAAGGAAGTTCATTACTAAGGAGGAGACCACTGAGCCAGCACAGGTGACTGGTGGGCTTAGCAGACACTTTTGATAAGAGAGACCACCGGCGGGACAAAAACAAGTGGCATCAGATGACATAATCGTGTGACCAGCAGCCACGGCCCGCGTTTGTATCACCGGGCCACACGTCGTCTGGTGAGTGAGAATGGGGTCCGAGCTGCAGGCCGGTTCTGGCGAGGTGAACGTCACAACGTTTTAGAAGAAGGGGCTTTGGTTCAAAGAAGGAGGGCTGGTAACTGGTGGTCTGTGCCCGGAGTGGACTTTGGTGTTTGAGTACTTCAGGAAAACCGGCGTGAACATCGACGATCCACACAGGACCACCGAGAGCACGCTGGTCACGTCTGCAGATGACACCAGAGAGGGGCAACCAGCTAAACTGTCACAGGGGGTCCAGGTGGATCAGTGGACAAGGAAAGTGAATGGAAGGAGATGGAGATGGAAATGGTGCCCGTTATACGACAGAGCCTTTCACATCTGCTATGGAGGAGGTTTGTGTTCCTTTTCATGTGTCTGCCTCGTATATAGCGCCTTTCACATCTACCTCTGGTATACTGTAGTGTGCCCAGTCTTTACTGTCACTTTTATCACACGTGGTACATTCCAAAGCACCTTCCACATCAGTCTATGGTGCTGTACCCTCCCCATCATATAGCACCTTTCACATCACTCAGTTAGGGTCCAGCCTCTGCCTGATGTCGCACCTTCAGCTCTTCTGTGTGCCCCCCAGTCTGTTATCGAGGTCTGCCTCACTTATTATATAGCGCCTTTCACATCGATGATGGTGTGACCTCATTGTCATATGGCGCCTTTGTCACCCGTCTGTCTGCCTCTTATCTTCTCTGGCCAGCGCTCTGATGTCTCAACCCAAGCCTGGACTGGTGGGGGGTCATTCTGCAGCTCTGGGGGTCATTCTGCAGCCCAAGGCTGGACCTCCCGCTGCTCTTTTTTGAATCCTTTGAAGTAGCAGACGACATTTCGGCATCCAAAGTCATCATCGGTGCAGAAAGGCCGGCCCACCACAGCACCTGAAGGCTAAGCAGATCTGGCGCTTACCCTGTGCCCTGTGTGTGGATCCCAGTGCCCCACGGAGCAGTGACAATGGCACTGGCCTGACAAGAGGTGCCATCACAAACTGAGGTCCTGACTCTCTGTGGCCATAGGAGACCCCTGAACATCTTTTGAAAAGGGGCGGGTGTTTCCTGATGTCCTCGTTGAACTGCCCACCTCAGCCTGGGCATTCCCGGTCACCCCTTCACCACCTAAGAATGGCGTCATCTAGGTGGGTGGTCTTATGTAAAGTGCCACATTAATGTCACAAGGGCCGCCCGTCTGTCCAGCCTACGAGTTCTGAATGTGACAAACAGCAGCAGCGCCACCTGTCGGCCAGGTCGTCCTCACCACGTGACCGGCGCTCTTTACTTCGTTCGTTTAGACGTTAAGGTCTGGGGGTCTCCTTGGGACTCTTCAGCGCACAGGCCACCGAAACGGGGGAATCCCGCTTGTACCGGGGGGTCTGAGGAAGTCCAGAGAACGATGAACAATCCACGGGGGCTTCTGTTGTCTTGCGGGGTATCTGGCCGTGGCCGGGCTGGGGGGGCGCCAGTGTTTCCCAGTTTGCACAGGTGAGTGGGTCTGCGCCAAACGCACGTTAATGCGAACGATTCAGGCGGGCAGAAAGTGGGGTCCAATTCAGCGCTTTAATCAACAGAACATTTAATTAAAGCCCACCGGTAATGGCCGATCGGGACACAAGACCCCCTAGTGGTCCGGCTTGAGTTTGAAAACGCTGACAAATGCAATAAGCCCTTTCAAATGAGTCACAAAAAGGGGGCTGCACAGCACGGACAAGGACTCTCTGTGCACAAAGCCCAAATTACGGAGGGGAGCGGAGCCACCAAAGCGGAATGCATTCGCGCACAGCAGCCATTGCAATCGCAGAGCAAAAGAAGAAAAAGATCACCCAGGTACTGATGGCAGTGCAACCCCCCCCCCCCCCCCCCCCCCCTTTAATCTGCCCATTTTCGGCGACCCCCGAGACCCCCGCCGCCATCCAGTCACTCGTGTTAGTCCTTCGGCCCCAAACTTAAATAAAACTGGAGGCCATCATATATTACCCTCCACGGACCCCCGGACGAAGCCAGTGGGGCTCTTTGCTGCAGGTTGATCCCACGCAATGGTCTGATCGCTCAGTCCCAGCCCCCAGACTGGCGAAGGTCCCAAACTAATCAGATTCTTAAACCCCCCGACAGCCCGAAGCTGAAAGCATCTCCGCCACACGAGCCGAATGTTCCTCATTAAACCGGTTTGGCGGGCACATGCGCAGTAGCTGTGGCTTGGATTACGACAGAAGCTCGGCGACTGCAATATCAGCAGTTCATACTCGACTACACCACACGAGGGCGCTCTGCAACCAAGAGACGCCGTTGGAAAGCCGCTAGCACGGCAACAGCTTTGCCTTCTTTCTAACAGCAAGAGACGCTGACGCCCCTTGGAGGAGCCCCGCCCCTTGGAGGAGCCTCGCCCCTTGGAGCCAACACCACCGACTTAGAGCTCCAGAGATACTCCGGCTGGAGAGACACGCCCTTGTCCCGTTCAGGCTTCTTATTGGCTGCCATTGCACATTTGACTCCCATTCACCCACGCGTAGGATTCCACACTAACCATCAACGTGGACGACATTTCCAATGGTAGTGCCCGCAGGCAGCAGGTGAAAGGGGGATATGGCACAGCAGTGGGGATTAGAGGGTGACGCCTGTTCCAAACTGGCATTGGAGGAAACTGACAAATAAAAATCAAATTGATAAGCGCGAAGAGGAGGGGAAAAGCCTGAGGGCACCTTGGCAGACGGATAAAATAACAGAAAAGAGTCAAGCAAAGCGCTCGGTGCCCACACTTAGTGAAGGGCGCTATATAATACAGTATAAACCGAAGTGACCCAACCTGTCCAGCATGCCTGCCCATTAGTTTGGGGGGGGGGGCACAGCAGCACTGTAATTTCCAAAGGGTCATTTCACAGAATGATGTCATCCTTCCATGTGACAGCCACTGTGTGCCAACATCTGCACAAAGCAGAGTCCACCATCTGTGTGTCCGAGGACATCTGGCCTGTGCTGCCCGCTGCTGTTAAATGAACAAACATTAGGCAGTTGGCACCCTGCAGCCCCCAAATCCAATGCAGATGCAGTCACTGGCCCCTGGTTCAAAGTGCAGGCTGCCCCTCAGCATCACCGCTTCACTTACTCATTGAGTGCCAGCCATGACCAGAGGGACTTTGTGTGCCCAGGTGGCCATGCCCCTGGGAGTGTGGCATGTGGCCAGCTGTAGCACTGAAACACTGGGGGCCAATTTGAATCAGAACCATTGACCTAAAGGCCAGTAGGGGGCGCCTTCAAGGATTGAGGTGTGCCATGCAGGCTGTGTAGACGTCTATCTGGGGTGGGCGCCAATGACCCTCCAAAAGGCACTAGAGAGACCCCCACCGTGTCCTGCATCGGTGTGAGTAGAGTCAGCCAAACTTACAAAGTGATGCCCAGAATGACCACGTGGTCTGTCCGTTTTGAAATCACACACACCCAGAATCGTGTGGCAGGGCACAGACTGGCAGCCTCTTTTTTATATATAGATATCGATATACTGCCCATCTCATTGTTCTCACTGCACAGCGTGTGCTGACGGTGAATGGCGCTATATAAGACAGACAGCGTCATCTCCTGTGGGTTTTCATTTCTCGTTTAAGACCTCCGATGTTTGTCATTTGTGCCAGGGGTTTCCTGGCCGCCCTCTCCCTTTGTCGGCTCCTTTTGCTTCTTGAGTTTGGGCGCCAGGCGCACTTGTGTGCCAATGGAGTCCCGTGGACCCTTTTTCAAGTTTTGTGAGCCACTGAACTCGCAGCACTTGATGATCTGACCAGACGACATCGAGACACTTTGAGCGTCAAAAAGACAAGCGGAAGGAAAACGGGATGATTTGGGGTTCTGTCCACTAGGACAACTGGTGCAGCCCACCAGAGCTCGAGACGGGACGGGTGGCAGCAGGCTGAGGACCACCACTCTTATGGTCAGACGGTGAGAATTAAAGAAGGGTGACTGAGGTGACCAGGGTCACCATTATGGCTCATTTCAGTGGCCTGTCGACTGCTGTTCATCTGTCAGCTGCCCACTCGAGTGGACCCCCAACTCAGTGTCTTTTTGAATTCTTCATGAGGCTTTCTGGTCGGATTTCCTCATCATCACTCTGCCCCTCGCCGCTGTTTCAGATTCTGCTTTGCCCGGCGTAACTCCAATGTATAAATGGTGCCAACGTGCCACATGCTGAAATGCCAGTGTCTTTACCACATTGACATGCAGCATTCCAGAATGCCTGTGCCACAAATACGCCAATAGGGGGCATAATTGCAAGGTTGACCCCAATAACAGGGCCTGCTGTAGGTCCCATGATCAGGGGTCTCAGAGGTGAACTGGTGACGTTTTATTTCGTTTTATTTGAGTAACGGACTGGGCAGGAGAACGGCCAGAAACCCAAACCCCCACAAGACCACCTATAAGCCGTCGGTTTTATTCGGTTAAACTTAATGCCAACTCACATGTTATGGCCACCATGAAGACACGGGTCACAGTGACCGGACATCCAAAATGGAAGCTCCAACTCGTCACTGAAACAAAGTCACACAAAGTCCAAATGAAGCCCACCAGACTCTAGTGGACCCCCTAGCAATCTGGGACCCCCGCATGTCATCCCCTATTAGTTGCTATTGTTCTCATTCCTGCTGATTGTCTTTTCATCTCCTGCTCTCTTGGACAGCTGAACTCACAGATGGCCAATCCCATGTCGGACCCCAAGGCCGTCACTCTGATTCCGTATTTAGTTGTAAAGACCCCGTCACACAGGCCAGTCGTCACAGTCGCCTCTGTCACTCGAGTGTCCATGTCCTCTTCACCTTCCACTGCCCGACGTTTACTGAGTCCTTTGTCACCTCCAGTGGTCTCACTGCACCGGCCGTCGTTTCTGAAGACTCAGCTTCACCGGCCCCCCTTTCTTCGGCTTGGTCTGCGGTGGTCCTGGAGTGGCCTTCAAGGACATCTTGGCACCACTGGTGACTTTTCTGTCACCGTCCGTCTGCCACAAGGGTGGTAAATCCCTAAAACAAGTCAAAGACAATGTGAGGCGGTGGCATCGGGGGAGTGCAGTGGAGTGGCACTGGGTACAGGAATGGGCATGAGAATGTCCACAGCACACCCCAGCAATCATAAAGATCTGATATGGCGCCTTTACAGTCAGCTCCACCCCCGTTACTCACCGCTGCTGTTTGGGGTCCCAAAGCTCCCCCCGCAGAGAGCGCAGCACGCCGACCAGCACCTGATGCTCCTGGCTGCACGTGGTCTTCAGCACCCGGTGGACAAAGAGGTCCATTGGCACCTGAACATCTTGGACACTTGGGAGGGCCGAGGGGACATCCTTCCCATTTGTCACCTGTAAGGCAGTTAAGGCTGGCGTTATGTGGTGCCACTGAGAATGAGCCCAGCTTAGTGGCCACCTGCCCAGCATGCCTGCCCATTAGACTGGGGGGGGTCACTTCACAGAATGACGTCACTGTTCCATGTGACAGCCAGTGTGTGCCAACATCTGCACAGAGCAGAGTCCACCATCTGGGTGTCCGAGGACATCTGGCCTGTGCTGCCCGCTGCTGTTAAATAAACAAACATTAGCCCCCCCCCCCCACTACTGACGCCCTGGCCAGGACCCAGCTGCTCCCCGTCTCTAGGGGACACCACCAAAGTCTCCTACCTGCTCAACTGCCACCGACGGCTGGCTCTGCTGCAGGATCACTTTTGGGAAGGACCCCAGGGTGCTTCTGTCCGTGAAGTTGACCAGAGCGGGGCTCACTTTGGCTCTCGGATGAGGGCAGGGTGGCCGCCTCACCTCTCTGCCCTCGGGTATTGGGGGTAACGCCAGTCTGACGTCCCTCTCCATTAATTTGCGTGTGCTGCTGTCATGCTGAGTGAATGGCACTGCCATCGACCACACTGCCCTCTCCGTCCGTCTGGTCAGTGACACATCCTGCCTCCCTGGGGGTCCGCGCACTGCCTCCCTGCTGTCCAGTAAGTCTGGGCTACTGCCCTCTGCACAGATTCCTGCCAGCGCTGGCCGGAGGTCCACATGAATCCTCTTGATGGCCATCTGGCTCTGAAGGGTTTTGTCATTTGTCCCCTTCTCTGGTGTCTCCTCTCCATGTCCCGGTCTTAGTGGGTGTTCAGGACATCTGAATTCCCTGAGTGCCATGGTGCCAACTGCACAAAGTATGGGCTGCTCTCCATCGTGCCCGCTGTGCCCCTGGGCCAACACCCTGCTCTTCCTCATTTCTGAGCTTGTCTACTCAGGCAGGCCTGTAAAAGAGGAGCAGGTCACATGAGAAGGGGACACATTGTGTCAAGTGTCACCCACTGGTCATTTCACTGGACACAGAGAATTCAAAAGTGAAACCAAACCCATGCCAATAACAATAGATGGCAGAGCGCCACCTGCAGGCTTGGGCACACCTTTGTAACAAGTAGAATTTCACCCTCCTCTGTGGGTGACACCATAATGAACCTATAATAACAGGCAGGAGGGAGGATCACAGGGAGCAAAACCTGAAATGGCTGAAGGGTCCTAAGAGGGCATCTACCACTCTACCCTTTAGAGTGCCCCGTTGTGGATTTCCTAGCACTCTGTCCAATGGAGCTCCTTTCATTGAGTATACCGCCAGAGTGCCCAGCGTGGCACATGGTGACACTGAGCTCCATTTACTTATCATTTCTATGCCTTGTTGCCATGGTTGGTACTTTTTTCTGTGCCATGGCTACTTCATTGTGTGTGGCACAGCCCAGTTGGATTGATTTGTTTCATTTGTTTAAATGCACTCATGGCAACAGTGGGTTTCAGTGCCAGCGAGAAAATGTGTCAATATGTGCCACAACACAGAGCACAATGGGCATGACCAAGATACACTGTGTGCACCCCCTGTGGGCACTTGTCAGGGCTGTGACATCCCCCTGCCAGACACCCTCCACCACCTCCTCACATGATGCGCCCACCTGCTGCACGTCTCCTGTCCAGGCGACTTGTTTACTGTGCTATTTATATCCACAGCGGAAATGGGCAACATTGGCGTAACACTGTCAGGCAGCACCGCTAATCAGGCCTAATGCATGTGTCACCAATCTCGCTGATCAATACGGCCGGGCATAGAAACTGGCGCAAAAAACATCAACACATTTGGAAATGTAGAAGTGAAGGCAGCTGAGTTGGTTCAAACAGCTGGTATCCAACACAACAGGTGCCCATTAAGAAAGTGTACAGGATATAACAGTAGTGAGTATATAGCGCCTTTTCAAGTCTTCATTGTACTTGTCAGGTCAGTCTTTAGTGGGCATCGCGCCTTTCCTGCCAATTAAACTCTCCTAGTGAGCAAGTGAACAATTGATTAGCTAGTCAGCTGTTATTTCATGTAGCGCCTTTCCTAGTGAGTGAGGAATTTATCAATGTTTTGCATAAAAAGCAGCCAATCCTTATTGAATATAGCGCCATTCCTGCCAATCAGTTCATTAATAAGCCTTTATGTCTAATGCCATTTATTCGAAGGTCAGTTTCTTTTTATATAGCGCCTTTCCTAATAAGCCCCGAATCCTTCTTTATTTTATGTTGCCTTTCCTAATTAATGTTCCAGCCTCATGTCATGTTGTGCCCGTCTCAGTGACAGGTCGTCATTCTTTATATAGCGCCATTCCCACACGTCTTTGTCATTACCATGCGGTGGCAGCTTTAGTGGCCCCAAAAACACTGAGCTGTAGAGGCACCTCCTCACTCCGGGGGGCGCTATTTCAGTGTTTTTAAGCTCCCAACGCTTGTTGTGATGACATCAGTGCCCACCACAGAGTGGACAGGAGGTCACAAGCCCACCAATGGCCATTGGCACTTTACTGTGACACCAGTGTCAGCATGTGCCCACTGTGAATTCCCCATTTACTAAGCTTATCCTGCCATGTATAATGGGCACAAGTCATTAAAGTGCGATAAAGTCCCACCTGAAGTTTGGCCTCACCCTGCCCCTTGGCACAGCTGGCACTCACGTTGTATTCACCTTTCCTTCCTGATGGCCGTCCACCCAGCAGCTCCGCTCTCACCTTCTGTAAAATGTTTTCATGAAACCTGTGAAGAAACAGAGAGAAAGTAAAAGTGCCCAGGTGGCTGCGCCCGTGTGGACATTGCACTGGGTGCCGGCCGCAGCGTCCGCCAACAAGAGGTAGCAACGCAAACAGAAAGCCTCCAGAAGCCGCACACCCTGCCAGAGCACGGACCCCGGCGGACCAGCCGCACAGCAGGTAGGCGTCTTAATCCTAATGACTGTAATTAGGCGCCCGCTTCACAATGGCGAGTGGGTGTGGGCTGGCAGCTGTGCCCGCTCTGTGGGTCTCTCCTTCTAATCCAGCTCTCATTTTACTTTTTCATTGTTTTTTGAGTCACGTGGAGGGGCACAAAAAGGGTAGCTGCCCAAATCTCAGTGTGAAGGTGCAAGGTGTTGGGTCAGCAGGTCATTGGGCAGGGCCATGTCTGGACAATAAATACATTGTATATAGCGCCTTGCACAACAGGTTAGAGAAGGGAATGAAATGCAGTAGGACCATAAGGGTCACTGCAGCAAGAAGTAGGTCAGCATCAGGACTGAGAAGAGACAGAGGGGCACTATACACAAATACAAGAGCGTCACATGGCATCTGGGCACACTCTGGACGGCCCTCGGGTCCTGCAGCAGCAACTCCTTCACAGTGCCACTCCTAGCAGCCTTTTCTAGCTTCACATAGCGCCTTTCAAGTGTGCCTGATGAATGTGAAGGGCAGACCGAGCGAGAGGTCATAACTTCCTTTGGGCATCAGACACAATATGGGCACACTTGGTGCCCATCAGAGTAAAGGAACACAGAACTGAAAACAAGTGGAATCCGCTTATCTGTCACTGGGTGCTCATGTTCTGTCAATTTGGACTGGTGTCCAGGGAAAGCAGGAGAGGCAGAAAGGGGGGGTGGGCAAGCTCGTTAAGGTGAAACCCATCCGGGCATAGCAGGGCAGAGAAGCGTCAGCAAAAAATCTGCTCTGAAGTGAAACGAAAAAAGAAAAGAGTCGTGGCCTGCCAGCTGTTATATAGTGCCTTTCACAGCAAACACCCTCACGGTTACATGAGGTGCCATTCGAGTCAAGTGAGACCATCACGGGCATCTGGGGGCTCTTTACTAACGAGAGCAGGTTTCAGTGTGGTCACCCCTGTGGACCCCTGGTGCTGAGGTGCCTATGGTACAGAGACACATGAAGGGCACTATATAGCATTCATTAAGATATCAGTGTTTCAATTACAAGGTCTAACCTTAAGAAGTATGAGGGTACGAGAGCGCCCCCTGTGGGATGGACACTGGCAGTACAGGACCGGCTAGAATGGGCCAGGCCACCAGGATGAGATACAGCCTGACATGGTGGACAAGAAAGCAAAGAACGGAGGTTAAACGAGGATGATGAGTGACCAACTGAACAAAGTGTCACCGCACGGGCGCATTCACTACCAGGACCTGGGCTGGCCCACCTGAGGGTCTCCTGTCCTCTTCTCTGGCCACTCTACCAAAACTACTGGACTTATGGGTGAGCCTTGGTGATCGCCTGTCACCTTGGCGTCTTGTCATGAGATTTGTCAGGACACACAGCTGGAAACAAAAGAAGAAGGAAAGGAATTAAGTGACTCAGGTGACACAGCCTATGGGCCCATCTTATCAAGGGCGGGTACTAGCTGTTGCCCGCCCTCCCTCTTCTCATGTGTCAAATACACAAAACAATGGCAGAGCAGACTGCAGCGGGTGCCACACAAAGCAGTTATCTGGTGCCCCCTCCAGGCTTCCTTACCTTTTTTTTTATCTAGCGCCCCTGGAGGTCAAGCTGGTACATCTATCTTTTTCTAGCACCCAGTGGAAGTTGTCATATAATTCTTCACCCAGCACTCCCTGGAGGCCAAGCTGGTGTATCTCAGTTTATCTCGTGCCACATGGCAGCCAAGATAGATGCATTTTTCTTTGTGTAGCGCCCCCCAGTGGTCAGGTTGAGTACACCTTTTTCTGATGGCCCAGGAAGCACAGAAGTGTGCATCTTTGCTCATTCAGCGCCCCCTGGCACCCAAGGTGTATACATCTTTCTTTGTTCTAGCAGACAAGCTGGTACACTTTTCTTTATCTAGTGCCCCCTGGCAGCCAAGCTGGCTACATCACTCTTTATCTGTTGTCCTGTAAGCCACAGAGGGTACATCTTTCTTTGTTCCAGCAACCCCCGATTGCCAAAGTGGGTACACGTTTGTTTATCTAGCACCCCCTAGAGGCCAAAATGGTATATATTTGCTTATTTAGTTCCCCCTGGCATTCTATTCTTTTCTGGCACCTCCTGCTGGTGAAGCTCTTTATCTGGTGGCCTGGAAGGCACAGAGGGTACATTTTCTTCGTTCAGTGCCCGTTAACGGTCTCAGAGTGACCACAGTATCACGTGACTTGTCACTGATCAGGTGCCCATGTTCCTAGATGCCCATTTTTTTATTTGCCCAACTCTCAGATAAACTTGAGCAGTGGGTGGTTGTCCCTTCATGCCACCAACCCCTGTGTGCTGTGCCCTGTCAGGTCCCCACTCAGTGGCACTTGCCACCTCACTAGTGTCTCTAAAGAAGGCTGTGTCCCTGGCATTTACCTCTGCCCAGGGGAGGTGACTTCACGCCGCCCTTTCAAACCACCAAAATAATTCTCAGCTTTTAAGGGCAGGATTAAACGGCGATGGCAGCTTTGATTTGAAAAGCCTTTGATGCCCGCCCTGCTGCGCTGGCTTACAACGGCCATTGATTTTCTTCAGAAGTGACCACCACGACTGCTGGGAGGTCAGCCAACCAGTAAAGTCACCGTCCTCGCCTTCTTTATGGATGACATTCATGGAAAAAAACCAACAAGTAGGGTGTCTCTGTGCCGTGGGCATCTGCAGAGATGGCCAACCTGCTCTGTAACGCGCCAGGCATTGGGTACAAAGGTGGAGATGTCAGCGACTTTCACAGGGAGCTCTGGCAGAAGCAAGCATGGCATGCGGGTGTTCATTCACTGAGGTGTCAGAGTGCCAATGTTGAAAATGAAGAGCCAAACGGAGTACAAGTGCCAGCACTGAAAACAACAGGCAGAGGGTGAGTGCCAATGTTGAAAATAACAGACCAAACAGAGAAAGATTGCCAAGATCAAAAACAATGAGCCAAATGGAGGATAAGTGCCAATGTCTAACATGATGGGCAGAAAGGAGGGTGAGTGCCAGCATTAAAAACAACAGGCCACAAGGAGGATGAATGCCAATGTCAAAAACAATGGGCAGAACAGAGAAGTGCCAGTGTTGAAAATGTCAGTCAGAATGGAGGGTGAATGCCACCACCAATAACAAAAAGCCAAATGGAGGATGAGTGCCAACGTTGAAAACAACAGGCAGAATGGAGCCTGAGTGCCAATGTGAAAAATAAAGGGCAGAATGGAGGATGAGTGCACAGGCTGATGGATAATCTTGCCAGCTTGGCCTGAGCCTGGCAGGAGGGTGCAGGTGGGCACCTGAGTGGGTTTATGCTAATTAGCTCATTTACTTTTGTGCTCATATTGGGGGTCCCAGAGGTCAGGCATTCTGTTCCTTTTACTGTTTGCTGAGTCAGATGTTGCGTTTCATTTTTCGGATGCCATTGTGGGTCCTCAGTTGTCACCATTTTGTAACCCTGTTGTTAGGTCCCTGAAATTCTAGGGGCGTGGCCTCTGAGGTCATGACCTGTGCCATATTGATGTGACATGATAAAAGGACAACTGGGAAGTCATTTCCTTATCTGATCTGTGGATACTAAAACTTTTCCTTGCTTGTTACTTTGGGTTTTGACCCCCAGCCTCTCTTTTGTTCTCAATCCGTTTTTTGTTCTCCTTCGCTCATCTTCCAGTCGTGCTAGCAAGTTTATCTGCCAGTGCACAGAAAGGGAAAGCCGCAGTAGTGCACGAGTACCAGCAGGCTGCCGTGCCACATGTGCTTGACACTCAGCAGATGCCAGGGTTGTCCTTCTCTTTCTTCCTATCACATAATCGGCTACTGCAATCTGCCTCATGCTCAGCAGATCCATTCCAAGTAGACTGCGAGAACAAGCAGGTTATGTGTTATGAACCTGAGAGCCCCAAAGCAAAATATGTGCCAAAAATGCCCACTAGAAGAAACCCCAGCTACTCACACTAAAAGGGCAACAAAGAATATTTATAAATAAAAAGATTTATTGTTCAGTGGCTAACAGGCACAAAAGGCAATTCCTTCAAAATGGGCAAACCTCAAAAGCAACCCAATCCTGATACGAAATCCACCCACAAACGTGTGAGGAGAATCACAAATCCAACTGAACTCACCACACCACAAGTGCATTCACAATGAACCGCAAGGGACATGGCTTTGTCCCCACCTTCAAAGATCTGAGGGTGGTCCTGCCATCTGAGGAGACCACCCACAAAACACATGGCACATAGCAGAAGATGCACAGAATCGACGTCAGCATGAACACTGAATGACACAAGAGAGACATTTGAACCGCAGCCATGGCAGGAGCGGAAGGCAGGGCGTCCCACCTCTGTCTTCGTCTTCTGGTCGCATGATCAGCATCTGCAAGTTGCTTCATGGTCAGCAGATGTCTTCCTGTCAGCCATGGTGTGTATCTGCGCCATCACTTACATGGCTGCAGTGGTCTGCATGTTCAGTTCGTGAGGTGACTGACACGTTTCACATCATAAATTCTCCATTGAGGCCAAGAACAACGTTCAGGGCCCAGTGTTCCACAAATCTTTCTGAGATGGACAGACCACCCTCTGCATTTCATAAATGTCAAAAGGCAAAGCAAAACCCTAATTTTCCTTAGCTTGGCTTCTTCAGGCCAGGTGTTTTATGATCCTCCGTTCTCTTAAGTGCTGGCCGAGACCTCTTTGAAGGACTCGATTCCTGAAGACGCTGAACAGTAAAGGGAAGCGAAGACCCAAGTGCCACCTCCGCCTTCGCTGGCCTCCTTAAATTAACAAGCAGATGAGTGGACATGGCAGCCAAGTCATTGCCTCCCTGGTTGTTTGCACCCGTGCTAAGCATCAGCATTTAGGAAGATTAAGGGGGCAACGTCTACAGAAAAGGGTCCAAGAACACAGCAAAGAGAAGAATGCGTGTAGAACACGAGAAGAGGCCATTTGGCCCAATGAGCTCATCCACCTCCAATGTCCAAAATCACATCAAGTCCAGATCTGGAGGTCCATCAAGTCCAACTGTCCACCTCGCTACTCGGTCATCTAGTCTCTGATTTCAAGCTATAGAAAAGAATCCCAATATTTAGGAATTTCCTGGGAATAACTGTAGGCCAGGAAAAGAAACCACGGGGGTCCCACAGGACTGACCTTCAACACGCCGCTCAAGCCCGTCGGTGGAGTTTGTGAGCCCACCGGAGATTGCGGCTCTTTGTTTTGGGCCATTGTTTCCAGTTCTTTGCTCGCTTCTTGTAGTTTTTGCCTGACTTTGCCTTCATCCGTGGCATTTGCTCCATTAATTTCATCCAGAGTGGACATCGGGGGCAAATGGGCACAGCAGTGTCAGTGCCAGACCCCCTAGTGTCGTCATTAGAACACAGCGGCTTTAACTATTGGAACATCAGGAGAAGCAGAATAAAAGTTATAATAGTGATGGGGATCCAATCAGATTAGACCTTAAATGTCCCTTCCACTGAGACAGCAGTGACATTCTACAGGCGATGTGACAAGATCAGGTACACAAGTGCAGATGGCCACACAGCGCAATCAGACATAAACCAGCAGGTGGGTACAGGACAGGGCAGGGACGTTCAGTGGCAAGTTGTCCCCAAGGCCAGATTAAGACCCCTACAGGCCCCTAGGTGACAGAGAACTGGTCAAACTATTCAGACACCTGGTCACTTAATGCAGCTTGCGGTTTCTAATCTTATCGTTAATGGCGGTTGCAGGGTGGGGGTGGCATGCCCCCCCTTAATCATTTCAGCCTGTGATTTAATAGAGGCCCCCCTTGCTGTCACGGACCCCTGGCCTCACACCAAGAACCCTCCAATGTTGAATTAAGTGGGTGGGAGCGGCAGGTGACACCAGAACTGGGGATGCGCTGGGTGGCCGTCACCAGACACCAAGGACTCGGCCCTCCAGACTCCTGCTGCAGTAGATGGCACCAGAAGACCTTTGGAGGACCTTTGGAGGAGCTTGCAGTTCAGGCAGGTCAGGTCACCAAAGCCCACCGGGATGCTTTCAATAGTGCAGCAGTGGAAGTTCACCAGGATTTTGGCTCCCACCCCATAGCTCTTTAGCCCCCTCAGGAATATGAGATTTCAATGAGCATTTTGGAGGATGTCGGTGGTGTTGAGAGACCCCGAAAGGCAGTCAGAGATCTGGACACACAGGAACCTGAAGATGCTCGCTGTCCGGAGAGGGGGGCCATCGATGTGGAGTGCAGCGCCACTGCCTTTGTTCTTTCTGATGCCAACGATGACCTCCTTGGTCCTGTCGACATTCAGAGAGAGGCTATTGTCACAGCAGCACACAGTCAGGTCCCCTACCTCTCGTCACGGTGGTGTCATCCGCAGACCTGACGATGTTGTGACAGACTGGAGAGCGGTGGGCTGAGGCAGCAGCCCTGCAAGACGCTGATGATGGTCAACAGCGTGGAGGAGACCTTATTTCCAGTCAATGAACGGCATCCTGACCACCAGAATGTTCTGGATGCGCTCAGGGGCTGATGACAGCAAGGGGCCTTTTTCCAATCCCCGAAAAACTTAATGAGGAATGAGAAATATTAAACAACCGGCATTATTAAAAGTATGACCACCTCTCCATTAGAGAGGCAAGTCACTCAGGGGTGTGCAGTGGCAGAGGCTGCCATTCCAGTAGGTGACATAGGTGGCCAGCTATAGGGTGTCATCATCCGAGTGATGCCATTTATGAAAGTTAAGGGGCTGCATGCTCCAGACACCAAGGGGACACCCAGAGGACGCTATGGACAATAAGGGGCGACGTCACGTCTCTCAACCCCGTCTAGGGCTCCAGACGGACTTCAGTTAATCCGGCTCTGATCCTGACATTGGTGTTTTTATGAAAATCTTACAAATGAAGATTAAAAATATGACGTATTCTCGGTGTAACATACAAATTAATACAATTTAGCAAGCCTGATTTTTACATTCCTGCTCTCAATATTTCATATTTCAGGGTCGCTCGCCGCCGCGTCTTCTCAGCGCTGCGCATGGCTTGTTCAGGCGTAGAGCAGGTGGGCGGCTCCTGGGGGAACGCCCCGCCCCTCCAAGACGCTGGTAGGTTGAGCTAAAAATATGGCAGAGTTATGTAAATATGCGTGTTGCCTCCTGGGTAATGCCACTAACACGGAACTGTAGCGGTTTGGGCTCCTGGGTCCCCGTCCCGTTAAGCCTCTGTGTTTGTCGGTGCTGATGTCCGCCACACGCTTGTCCCCCTACCACCTCACCGTTGACCCCCCCACGGTCTAACTGCTCTGTATCTGTTGCCTGGATGAGAACGTGGCCAGCTTGGCTCGGCTTTAATGCACTGTGCCGTCCCCACTGATTCGGCCTCGAACGCGTCTTCTACCCGGCAGGGCGATGCGTTTGTTGGCAGGTGGCGGTCACTCGAGGCTCGGTGTCACGCAGCGGTACCGATGGCCCGAGCCCCGCAAGGTATTTCCCGTTGTGATCCGCAGCTCCCCGCTGGCTCGGCCCCTAAAGTCGCCTGTCCCTTTAAATCTCCACCCGCCCCGAAATGAGGTCACTTCCTTAAGGGGAGGCCGAGACGGCTGGGTTTGTTTTTGGACTAGTAGACTCCACCGTCAAAATCCGCGAGGCCTGCTTGGACCGATTCGGTGCTGTTAAAGCTATGGTGGTGCTAAACAGTGGCGGCGATATCGGCGAGCGGTACCGGTGAGTACGGGCGGGTAACGGGATAGAAAGAAAGGCTGGCGAGCGGGCACAGAGACTCGAGAGGCCTACAGGTTTGGACGGTAAGCCACCGGGGCCAACGAGCGACAAGTGGCAGAACGAAACGTATAAAAGGGCGGGGTGGAGGCCGAGGGAGCGAACAGAATCGGTGGGCACTCGAGCAGCGTCGGGCTGATGAAGCGATGGAGACGGGCGGTCAGAGATGACAGGGGACACACGGTGTATTGATGCCAGCCAGCCAGCTGTGAAGTGGTCTGATCGGACTGGCACGGCGACGCCATGACAACCGCATTCACCTGGGCATTGTCCCGGTGGGGGCTTCAAGTGACAGCTCGGGCGCCCCTCGCGAGGGTCACGTGAGTCGCCCTGCCGGTGGCCGCCCTCCAGGTCGCCATTTCACGCACCTGCCCGGAATCTCGGCTTTCTGCGACCCTTTATAGCCCCCCCCCCCCTTTTAAGTTTGCGTGACATTTGCGAAACGTTTTATTTATTTATTTATTTATTTATTTTCCTTTTGTTTTATTCATTTGAATCTCCTTGGTTTGCATTTTCTTTTTTTTATTGTGTCTGAGCGGCTCTGCCTTAGGCAGTTAATGTTTGACCCACTCAGACCCCCACACCCAGTGATATGGTGGGCGCCATATGGGACCGACTTGTTAAATTTTAATCACAGACACAAACAGACCAACAGTTAAGAAATGTCAAGCGTTATGATAACCGCCGTAAGCCCACCTGTAAGCCCCCCTGTAAGCCCCCCAGTGAATGTGTGTGCAGCGGTACAGTTGTCTTCTTTGTCACAGTGCAGTACAAGCCCACCCGACAGCAGGCTGAGGTTTGTTACGCCTTTTCGTTGGAGACGTCGTCGTGATGACCCTCTCATGTGACACTTTATGGTTTTGTAAAACGTAACCCTCTGTGGAGGAAGACCGGACCCCCATTTTTTTTGGGTACAGAATATTCTCATCTATCATTTTTCTACTTCCAGTGACTTCACAAAGTATTGAGACCCCTTCATTTCTCTGCACACTTGATGGTGTTGTAGATTTAATTTTAAACAGATACATTTCCCATTTTTGTCCATCAGTTTGCACTCAATTACAAAGCTTTGCAAATTTATTAAAAAATCCCAAACTGAAATCTCTTCTTCCTAAAAGTACTTGGACCCCCAATTCAGTACTTTGGCGAAGCCCCTTTAGCAGCAGTTCCACTTTTCTTGCGGAGTCTCTACAAGCTTTGCACACCTGGATTTGGGCCCCTCATCCCAATCCTCCTGACAGATCCTCTTGCGCTTTGGCAGGCTGGACGTGGAGGGTCCATAAACTGCCATCTCTCCGCCCACCCCGAGGGGGTCAAGTCTGGGCTTTGGTGGGGCCACTCAGAGACTTGTGTTGTCCTGGCTGGTTGCTTGTGGCCACTGAACTGTCACCCCAGTCTGAGGTTTCAGGTTTTCTTCAAGGTCCCCTCAGGGTTTCACTGCCTTTGTCCTTCGCTCAACTGTCCCCATAGCGTGATGCTGTCACCTCCGTGTGCCATGGTAGGGATGGTGTCGGGCAGGTGGGTAGCAGAGCCTGGACTTTGCCATTCGTAGTGCTGGGTGTCCTGCCCAGACAGTTCAGCTTTTGTGTCACCAGACCACAGAATTCCATCCATCCATCCATTTTCCAACCCGCTGAATCCAAACACAGGGTCACGGGGGTCTGCTGGAGCCAATCCCAGCCAACACAGGGCACAAGGCAGGAACCAATCCCAGGCAGGGTGCCAACCCACCGCAGGACCACAGAATTGTTTTTTGCTAAATGCCTTTTACTTTAGGGGGGCTTCTGTCTGGGGGCTCCACCATAACCGCCTGACTGATGGAGTGCTGCTGAGGTGCTTGTCCTTCTGACTGGATCTCTTATCTCAGTTAGAGTGACCATTGGGTTGTTGGTCACCTCCCAGACTGAGGCCCTTCTTGCCCAGGAGTCCTGCTGCTTCCCAACTTCTTCCATTTCACAATTCTTGAAGCGCCGTGCTGTACTGGCGGCCCCCCCAAACGTCACTATCGGTGTCTCACCACAGTTTGATGCTGGAGATCTGCAGGCAGTTCCTTGGACTTCATGGCCTGTATTTTGATGTGTCGTGTGAATTGTTGGACCCCCCTGTCCAGTCAGTTCAGTTTGCCACAGGTGGTCTCCGGTCAAGTTCTAGGAACATCTCAAGGGGGGACATAAAGCAAAAGGGAGGCACCTGAGCAGAGCGTGGAGGGCCGCCACAGGGGCAGGTGTATCCATTTCAAGTGAAGCCTACAGCAGAGAGTGAGCACAAAGTGAAGGGGCCTCCAAACTTTAGGGTTCAGGGGGTCCTTTGGCAGAACAATGGATTTGTGTCCAGACCAGCCCTTCAAGACGCGTTGGGATTGAGGTGACTGTCCACCCTCTTGAAGGTGCTTCATGGCCACCTTATCCTGGTCAGATTAGCTCAGTGCACCAAATGCCAAAGGTAAAGGTTGGGGGGGGGGATGGTGGGGCTTGGTGTGGTCAGCGCAGCTTAACAAGGACCCCCATAAAACACAAGAATTCTAATGTGTCTCTCCAAGTGGGCTCAGATGCAGACCACCGTGACCTTCAGAGAGAAGACGTTCTGTCCATCATCTTTCAGCAGGCCGGCGTGTCTTTAGTTCTCATTTGGTCTGCGCCTCGCACTCGAGGGCCATGCCGGCCATTTGCAGAGCTGGACACCTCAGGCCAGCGTCTTGTCAGCAGCTCCTCACTTGTAGCCTTGAGCTGTAGTCCCTCTTGTGCCAGGGGTCCACACCTGCTAGGTGGTCCCATATATGCCAAACCCCAACACGCCACCCTCGTTGGTCATGTGGAATGAATACCCAGACCACCTGAGTCCATCTGCAGGCTTCTCTTCTACTGTGGAGGTCTTCACCCAGTCCATCCACGCTGTGCTTGATGCTCACTCGGCCCCTCGTACTCGTAAATGAAGACCTTCATCCACAGACCCCCAACCCCCTGATTCACTGGGCTGTCTTATGATTGCTGGTGAGTTTGCTGATGAGTGGTGTCTGGTGACACCGCCACCTCTGCATGTCACCAAATCTCCTCTGCATGTGTCGGTCCTGCCTGGGAGAACAAACGGCCCACCTCTATCTGAACTTTGGACCTCCTCGTTTGGAGACCCCCTGGTTTGAAGTCCTGCCTGACATGACTTGAGTGTGAGCTTTTTGTAACTCGCTTGTATTTCATTGGGAGTTCTTCCCCTGTGGTCACCAATTTTGTCACCTTGTCCTGTCACATTTGTTCCCAAAGGGTCCCCCAGACTGATGTTACTCGGTTATGTTAACCTGTTTTGTATGTCACTTTGGATAAAAGTGTCTGCTAAGCAAACAAATGGCAATGCAAGTTGTGCATGCAGAGTCGCTCGTGATGAAGACTGTGAGGCAGTCGGACTCCTCTGCTCCTCTTTCTTTCTTTCTTTCTTTCTTTCTTTCTTTCTTTCTTTCTTTCTTTCTTCTTTCTTTTCTTCTCTCTCTCTCTGGTGGCACTGATCCTTCTCCAGATGTCCCCCATGTATTCCTTCTCCACCCATTTTGCTTGTGACGCCAAGCAGGCCGCCATTTGATCGCCCGCAGTGCCACATGAGTCATCGGCCCTCCTTTGTGTGTGTGACGTCAGACAAACTGAGGTGGAATTTCCGGGCGTCTCTTTAAAAAGCCGTGGCACCCAAATGGCTGACGCCTTCAGTGACATCTTTAATATTTTGCTGAGATGATCCTGTGGTCCCTGCCTGCTCCAGACGGACAACAATTCCCAGTGTGCCTAAAAAAGCCCGGCCCTCCACAGGGTAGTGTGCTGAGCCCCTCTGACACCACTCCAGCTCCACCATTCGGTTTGCTGATGCCATCGTAGGTCTGATCTCGGGGAGGAGGACTGCCATCAACATTGGGGCGGGGAGGACACAGGTGACACTGAATGTGACTGGCACCTCTTGTAGGACGACGACAACAGAAGTAAAGCGGGGTTTGTGATGGTGCGGGTGGGCTCCACACTCCCTGCTGGCACCGGCCGCCGCCTCTGACCCCACAACCGTCGGCAACGTAACTGGGACGAGCCGCTGAAATGAGGACCAACATAGCAGGGGGTTAGGGGTACAAGTGCCATTGAGCTTTTATTACCAAAGCAGCGTCCTCGGGAGTTCAAGAAAGAAGAACAGAAAAAACGTGAAATCCACGAGTTAAAACGAGAAATGAAAAGACTGCAGCCGTCGGGGTGCTGATCGTACAGCTGGACCAGTCGTCTCTCCACTGCCCGCTCAGCTGGTGGAGACGCTAACAGCCGTGGCCCCCTGTGGCTCTGGCCAGACCACCTGGGGTCGCTCCCCCCCCCCGTCATCAATCACACACCCGCAGTTGTACCTGGGACCCCTGGAGAAGGCCACATAGCCCCTCAGTGAGATGAAGCAGCCCCTGGAGTGCCAGGGCCCCCCCCCCCCCCCCCCCCCCCCCCCCCCCCATTTATTCTCTTGTCCCTCTCCACTGCACCGCCGACTCCTTTTCTATTGACACTCCCAGTGTGGCCGCGCTGCTCCCCCCAAGAACTAATGAGGCACCTGTGTGGCGCACCCACCCACCCGCTCGCTCGCATGTGCCTTCTCAGTTCACCAGGTGCCCCCCCCCCCGACCACCCTGCCAGTCCCTCACTCACCCCGCGCCCAAGTTGCTTCTTTTAAATCAGCTCATCGCCCGGACCACTCATCACAGGGTCATTGAAGACCTCCTGTCACTTAAGTCTGAGACCCTCACACAGTCATAAGAAGAATCTCCTGACTTAAAAACCAAGCTGAGCCCCATATGTGTGTGGACGCCTGACCATCGATGAGCTCGTTGGACCACCCATTCTGAAATTCTACGTGTGCATTCATAAGGAGTCGGCCCCCCGTAGCAAACTCCACTCATCGGCGTGTCTGTGGGATTTGTGGCCATTCAGCCACTTGTGAGGTCAGCTGCTGACGCTGGACGAGGAGACCGCGGCTCACAGTCACCATCCAGGGTGGAGGTCAGGACTCTGCGCCACCCCTCCATGTCTTTATGGATGTGGCATGGTGCCCCCCCTTGGGTCTTCCCCAGACTGAAGCACACAGTTGTCATAGATGTGCTTGTGTGCTGAACCGAGGGGTCCTCTTCCACCAGACCATTTCAGCTTCGTCGTGCCCGCTGTAGATAGCGCAGCCCTGGTGGGTGCCAAGCTCAGACTGGTCCATCAGACTGCCAGCGAGTAAAGTTTGGTCTTCGCTCCAAAGTCCAATGGTGGTGGGCTTTACACCAAACCAACAAGGGGGAAGGTGCTCACCTGGAAAACTAATTGTGACCATCTGAGTGAGAAGGGGGTCCCCCATAGTGAGTTGAGTGTGATGGTGCCCCTTGATTAACTGAGCACGATCACTGGAGCTGTGACCCCCCCCCAACCAATATAGACAACAGCAGCCTGAGACCCAAAAGTGGGTCGTGACCAGTGGTTGAGAAACGCCACTTGGCGTCACTCCAGCGGACACTCGGCTTTGTGCAGTGGGACGTCTGCTCGGCCGTGGAGACCCTCTTGATGGCACTCCTGACACGCGGCTCTTGTGCTGATGTTTCCAGAGGCAGTGTGGACCCCCGTGTGTCTGTGTGTGTGATGCCACAGAGCAGAAGCCAATAAGTTGACACATTTCAGCACTCGGCAGCCCCCCGCTAGGAGTTTGAGTGGTCCGCAGCTGTTCTTGCTTCACATTAATGGCATTTCCAGCTGAGCATGAGAAGATGGCAGTATATGACCAGCAGGCCGAGTTATGCAGACCTCCGCGCCAAAGGACGTCTTGTCACACGGCGCCCACTACAGCCGAGGTAAAGAAATGGGACTTGAGGTGCCACCTGAGGTGGTCCTAATGTCCATCATGTTGGGGCAGCGACTGAAAACACTTGATTGTCACGCAGCGAGGATGTCGTACCACCAGAAGAGACCTGCTGCTGGAATACTACCTAGGCGGGCTGGCGTTGGGCAGCTCGATTATTTAGGGGCTTTAAACTCCAACAGAAGCACCGCAGACTCGACCCGATACTTGACAGGTGGCCAGTGAAGGAGTTCCCACTTTTAATAAAATGGCTGCCGCCCCGATACGAGTTTGTGGGAAGGTGGGCGAGGCGCGTGCAGGCCAAACTCGCTGGCACCCCGGCTCAGTCCTCCTGCTGCTATGAGAAGCTAACCATTAAAGTAAAATGGCTGCTCTCCATGTGAATGGCAGAGGACAGGAGTTACACAAGTGTGACCCTGTAAGTGTCGAGGGCACCGACATGTCCTGTCCTCGGGTGGCCGCAGCTCGTCACGATGATTCAGGACTTCTCTGGCAGTTCGTTTTATTTGAGAGATCAGCAGAATGATGCGCTTGCCATCGCGGGCCGAAGGGCCAATGGCTTGACTTGGAGATTCTCCATCAGTGGTGTCTGTCAAAAACGTCACATTGCGGGAGTTTGACCTCCCAGATGGTCACAGACCCTCCATGGCAAACCCCAGCACGTCCGTCAATGCGAGTTCTCCATCCCTTGGGTTGGTGTCTGCTGATGTGAAGCTGACTGGGCGCCTTTATAAAGTGCCTTACAGTGTCGAGGGTCCTCCTGAGTCCTGAATGTCACATGAAAACGAGCCCACCAAGCTCTTCTCCAAAGTGACGCCAGCCAAAGGTCCTACAGCCCACCACACAACTTGGTCACTTAGTCGGGGTGCCTGTGCTCCTGTGTGTCCCCCTGATGTGTGCCCTTAATGGATCGCCATCGGTGTCCCCAGGTTCACTTTAAAGTGACAGCCTGAGCCCCCTGTACCCGTCTCTAAAGTGAGATGATGCCGTCCATCTGGGTGTAAAGTGGCCTGGCATCCATAAGAGAGTGGGGAATGTCCGTTAAACAGAGGTGAGATGTCAGCTTGAGACAGTAAAGCGCATGGCATTGGTTTGTGTGCCCGGGCATCGTGGCAGCAGTGGCTGGGCTGGCATGTGTGAAGAAGATGAAGGGACAAACCGGTGGGCTCCCCACTGTAGCACTAAGACTGTTTGTTTTAATAAGTGACCTTTTCGCTCCTTTTAGTCGTCGCCCCTCATCACTGCACACTTGATCAGAATCGCATTCATTGGCTGAGTGTGCAGGCTGTCGGCACCAGGGGGCGCCAGAGCCTCAGTAACATGGCACATGGCGTCTCAATGACCTGGACTCTTAACCTCAGTGCTCCCCAGACAGAAGCCGCCATGTCACAATAGATCAACGCTGTTCTTCCTCCACTGCGTGTCGCCCTCCAACTCCTCCATGTGTGCAGTGGGCTTCCTTTTATGCCAGACCCAGGAAGGCTGCCAGTGCCATGCCGTAAGGACAGTAGGGAGGTCCTCCTCCAACAGCACCCTCTACTGGAGCAGAAGGACCGTGACAGGGCTGCACTTCTGGACTCCATCTCCCAAGCACCCCTGCAGGAGTCCCAACTGGGTTCCCATATGAGGACCGCTGCCACCTTGTGTATGGGAGGTGGAATGTCTCCCGAATCTCCAGTCTGTTAAGTCCTGCCAGCTGGACACAAAGTCACTTCTTGGCTCCGCATACCAGTTGGTCGTCACTGTGGCCCCCCGTCCAGGTAGTGTGCTTTTCCCCGTCTCCTCCTATGACTCCTGTTTTTGGTGGTCCTCCAAGTACGAGTCACACAATCGACAAACACACAGCAGTTAATCACACGTCTCAGGTAAAGAAGACGAGACGGAGAATAGAAAGATCAAAATAAATACCCAAGCATACGAAATGCTGAGATAATCACTCAAATAGTCCTGGGGGGTCTGGTGTGGGCTGGGGTGGTGGGGGGGTGTAGCCTGATTAAGCTGAATTAACCATTTGTGAGCCGGATGGCCTGTTCTTCTAGCTGCTTGTTTTGGCGCAGATTCATTTGTAACGCCGGTGGTGGTCCGGACATGGGGGGGCCGCTGATGATTCCCGCTGCCCGTTTCATGCCTCTGAAGTGGCACAGGGCCTATAAGGTGGGCAGACCGGACTGTTGTCTGTAGCCCGTTTTGTGTCGTGTTTAGTCACCGATCTGAAGCCCACTGTGATGGCTGAGCGGAGTGCAGACCCAGGACCGCAGTGTAGAAGGTCCTTGGCTGTCAGGAAGTCCATTCGCCGTTTTTATGGTGGTCTCTCATTTCAAGTCCCAGCAGGTTATGAAGATCCCAGAAACGTGAAGCACAATTGTCACCGTAGTATGAAGGGGGGATGATATGGTGGGTCCTCTCCTCAAGCCCCCCGTCGTCTCCACGGTTTTTCACTCCAGCCGCTCAGCCTCGTCGCCACCCCCGATGAGCCCAATGATGGCTGTGTCATCCGCATGTTTGAGACGTTTGACGGGGGGGTCCTTAGAGGTGCAGCGGGAGAGCCCGGGTGGGGGGCACCCGTGTTGATCGTGCGATAGCCTGATGGGAGTTTGACCCGCTGTTTCCAGTTGGTCAGGACATTGGAGATCATCGATGGGTGGGGGTCAAGACAGAAAGCTGGGTGGGCTTCGAGTGGAGGAGGTCCGCCCTCCACAAACAGGGGCCTGAGATGTCCACGTGTTGCAGTCACATGTCGTATGTTATTGTCGTGTCGTCACATTTGAATGGGACTCGCTGGTCATATTAAAGTCACAAAATGGAAGAAACTCCATTAGCTGCCACATCCATCGACACGCCGAATGTGCCACCATGTGCCTGCGTGTCTTTGTGTGAGGGGACACCTGGACTAGCGCTGAGTCAGTGGTGGGTGCCGGTGACCGTCGGGGTCCTGTCTTCATTCAGTGTGCCCGGCTTTCCTGCTTTAGATTGCGTTTGGTAAACTTTATTAATGCCAATGCATACAAAAAAAAACAAGGATCCGGACTCGCGGGACTAAAACACGCAGCTGATCAGCCGATCAATTAAAAATGTCTGTGGGGCAGAAATTACAAAACGATCTTGGAGCATCGCTGGGAGGAAACACTGAATGGGCAGAAAAGACCCCCAGAGGCGCTCCTTGGCACACCGTGGTGTGGTCAGCCTGTGGCTAAATGTGCTCCAGGACAGAGAGGGCGCCCCCTGGAGGGGATTCTCCGTGATGCCACCATCCTCTTTGTGATTGTGGTCGGTGATTTAGTGGCCGGACCCTGTCACGCGAGGTCTTAAGGTAGTCGAGCCAATGGGGGTCTCTCCAGTAGAGCGGACCGAAGGACAAACTGAGAGAAGGGAGTCACACGAGTCGTCGCTGCTGTCGGACCACCAGCAAAAAAAAAAAAAAAAAAATGTGCCACTTGAAAGGATTTTTTTTTTGTATTTTTTTAATTTCTGGGTTTGTTTATTTTTAAGGACTCGAGGGCCTTGGCACTGGCGTTGTGACAACTGATCTGCTCCGTCGACGTCACTCGGTCCCCGTCCTTCTCCATTCTGAGCCCACTTTGTCCAGCTGAGGGTGTGTGGGAGGCCCCGTTGGCACAAAAGCAGTTCAGACACTCGCTTTGGTTTCTGCTGCCAGCTCCCGTCATGTTTTTGTCACTTGGTTTTATTTTTAGTTTGTGTGGCTTTGGCCTTCATGACAGCCGGTCACAAAAGAGGAGAAACTGGGTGGGTCACCGAGGACTGGCACATCACAGGCTGTTGGCAGGGATGCCCAAACACAGAAGCCTCTCGTGTTTGTGAGGCTCCTTGAGGGGCACTTTGGTTTGTTTTTCTTGTCACAGTTCACATGACGTGGTCCGCTCCTCTGAAACAATGGCTGCTTCATTAAATAATCGGTGGGCCGTGTCCATCTCTGTGGGGCTGTGGGGAGTTGGTGAGGTCATTGGGGCGAGACACACCTGCACGTGAGGGTCCGACCTTCCTCAGTTGCTCCATCGGCTTCCTGCGGTGTGTGAGACACTGCGCCCACAGAGCTGGGCAAAGTAAAGAAGGGAGGAGGGGCAACATGGTCGGTGGTCCCGAGAAGGATCTGCGCTGTAGGGATGAATCGTCCCCACCGATTGTGCAGCGGAGTGGCAGCGATCCAGGTGACGTCCCCCAAGGGAGAACTGTGTGAGCGTGAAGGATGACGAGAGGACAATGAACGCCAATGGGGGTCTGGATGGAGAGGACCGTGCCAGCTGAGCGGGTGGTGGGTGAGCTGGGGAGATGTGGAAGGAGTTGTGCTCTGCTCGTTTGACCCCATGACTGTTTTTGTAATTATTTAATTGTTTATGGGACTCGCTGCTCTCTTGGACACCTTCCACCATCCCATCGCCTGGAGGGATTTGTCCCCGTCTGCTACACTCCTCCGGTGTCGGGTCCAAGAGGCTCCCAAATGTGGAAGAGGGATCTTAGGCTCAGATCCCAACTGTCACACAAGGGGTCCTGTGGGGTCTTCAGCTGTTCCCCTCATGCAGGATGCCCAGGTGGCATGTCCTCTGGCCATTTACTTATTTGGCTGACACCCTCATCTCATTTTTGAGACATCTGCTTACACTTCTATTGGCTTTCCAGTTGGAGCCCAGGGTCACACTGGTGTCAGCAGTGGGATCTGAATTTTTTCTGTACTGTTGAACACGGACCCCTTTGTATGGAGCGCCGGAGCAGGTGCTGTCACTGGTGGCCGCGGGGTGACAGGAGACATTGTTTTTTATGTAGCACCATTTGCCTCTCCGCTCCCCAGTATGATGGATGACTTTCTGGGTGGGTCACCCAGTCCTGTATGGGAAGGCTGGGACCCTTGGAGCTCCATTGATTTGTTTTTTTTTTCGGACCCTGGAAAGGTTAGCTGAGTTTCCAGGTGGGATCTTGAAAGGCCCACCAGACGTCCGGTCAGATGGATTGTCGTCAAAGAGTAAAGGGGCTGACGGGGAGACGCGAGAGGCGTCTGTTGGACGTGTTCCCTTAGTTTTGTGTCCAAAGCCCCGGACCCTTCAGGGTTGTCACCTTTTGCTTTTTTTTTTTTTAAATCCCATCTTTTCATTTTAGTTTGGGTTTCTTGGCCTCCTTTGCTTGGGGGGATGGTGAGAGCGCCCCCATCTTGTATTGGTCACTCTCTCTCTGCCAGGTAACATGCCAGCCTGCCCGTCTAGATGCACTCTTGTTTGTCAATTGGCCACTGTACCAGCTGGCATGTAGATAGATAGATAGATAGATAGATACTTTATTAATCCCAATGGGAAATTCACATTCTCCAGCAGCAGCATACTGATACAATAAATAATATTAAATTAAAGAATGATAATAATACAGGTGAAAAAACAGACAATAACTATGTATAATGTTAAATGTTAACGTTTACCCCTCTGGGTGGAATTAAAGAGTCGCATAGTTTGGGGGAGGAACGATCTCCTCAATCTGTCAGTGGAGCAGGACGGTGACAGCAGTCTGTCGCTGAAGCTGCTCTTCTGTCTGGAGATGATACTATTAAGTGGATGCAGTGGATTCTCCATAATTGATAGGAGCCTGCTCAGCGCCCGTCGCTCTGCCACAGATGTTAAACTGTCCTGCTCCATGCCAACAATAGAGCTTGCCTTCCTCACCAGTTTGTCCAGGCGTGAGGCATCTTTCCTCTTAATGCTGCCTCCCCAGCACACCACTGCGTAGAAGAGGGCGCTCGCCACAACTGTCTGATAGAACATCTGCAGCATCTTATTGCAGATGTTGAAGGATGCCAGCCTTCTAAGGTAGTATAACCGGCTCTGTCCTTTCTTGCACAGCGCATCAGTATTGGCAGTCCAGTCTAATTTATCATCCAGCTGCACTCCCAGATATTTATAGGTCTGCACCATCTGCACACAGTCACCTCTGATGATCACAGGGTCTATGAGGGGTCTGGGCCTCCTAAAATCCACCACCAGCTCTTTGGTTTTGCTGGTGTTCAGGTGTAGGTGGTTTGAGTTGCACCATTTAACAAAGTCATTGATTAGGTCCCTATACTCCTCCTCCAGCCCACTCCTGATGCAGCCCACGATAGCAGTGTCATCAGCGAACTTTTGCACATGGCAGGACTCCGAGTTGTATTGGAAGTCCGATGTATATAGGCTGAACAGGACCGGAGAAAGTCCAGTCCCCTGTGGCGCTCCTGTGTTGCTGACCACAATGTCAGACGTGCAGTTCCCAAGATGCACATACTGAGGTCTGTCTTTAAGATAGTCCACGATCCATGCCACCAGGTATGAATCTACTTCCATCTCTGTCAGCTTGTCCCTAAGGAGCAGAGGTTGGATTGTGTTGAAGGCACTAGAGAAGTCTAGAAACATAATTCTTACAGCACCACTACCTCTGTCCAAGTGAGAGAGGGATTGGTGTAGCATATAGATGATGGCATCCTCCGCTCCCACCTTCTCCTGATATGCAAACTGCAGAGGGTCGAGGGCGTGACGGACCTGTGGCCTAAGGTGGTGAAGCAGCAGCCTCTCCATGGTCTTCATCACATGTGATGTCAGAGCAACAGGCCGAAAGTCATTCAGCTCACTAGGACGTGATACCTTTGGGATTGGGGTGATACAAGATGTTTTCCAAAGCCTCGGGACTCTCCCCTGTTCCAGGCTCAGGTTGAAGATGCGCTGTAGAGGACCCCCCAGCTCCGATGCACAGACCTTCAGCAGTCGTGGCGATACTCCATCTGGACCCGCTGCTTTGCTGGCACGAAGTCTCCTCAGCTCTCTGCTCACTTGCGCTGTTGTAATTATGGGTGGGGTTGTCTTTCCTATGTTGGTATCAGCAGAATGATGTGTGGAGGGTGCAGTACTCCGAGGTGAGAGTGAGAGTGGGTTAGGGTGGTCAAACCTGTTAAAGAAGTTGTTCATTTGGTTTGCTCTCTTCACGTCTCTCTCGATGGTGGCACCCCGCTTCGAGCTGCAGCCAGTGATGATCTTCATCCCATCCCACACTTCCTTCATGCTGTTATTCTGCAACTTCTGCTCCAGCTTTCTCCTGTACTGCTCCTTCGCCGCCCTGAGCTGGACTCGGAGTTCCTTCTGCACGCGCTTGAGCTCATGCTGATCACCGTCTTTAAAAGCCCTTTTCTTCTGATTCAAAAGGCCCTTGATGTCACTTGTAATCCATGGCTTGTTGTTAGCATAGCAGCGTACTGTTCTTACTGGAACTACAATGTCCATACAGAAGTTGATGTAGTCAGTAGTGCAGTCAACAACCTCCTCAATGTTCTCACTGTGTGATCCCTGCAGGATATCCCCGTCTGTAGTTCCAAAAAGTTCTCTCAGAGCATTCTCAGCCTCCGGAGTCCACTTCCTGAATGATCGTGTGGTTGTAGGTAGGACTCTAACTTTTGGTTTGTAGTGAGGCTGAAGCAGAACCAGGTTATGATCTGCTTTCCCAAGCGCAGGCAGCGGGGTGGCGCTGTATGCGTCTTTAACGTTTGCATACAGTAAATCAATAGTCTTATTTCCCCGGGTGTTACAGTCCACATACTGGGAGAATGCAGGCAATGTTTTGTCCAGCGTCACATGGTTAAAGTCTCCAGCGATTAGCACAAGCGCCTCAGGGTGCTGCGTTTGTAACTTAGCAACAGCAGAATGGATGATGTCACTCGCTGTCTCCACGTCTGCCCGAGGAGGGATGTACACGATGACAACAATGACATGTCCAAACTCTCTGGGCAAGTAGTAGGGACGTAAACTTACGGCCAACAGTTCAGTGTCCCTGCAGCAAGTGGAGATTTTGACGTTAACATGTCCAGAGTTACACCACCGTGTATTAACATAGAGAGCGAGTCCTCCTCCTTTGTGCTTCCCACAGGTACTTGCGTCTCTGTCCGCTCTAACTGTGCTAAACCCGGGTAGCTCCACGTTGGCATCTGGGATGGTGTTAGTTAGCCACGTTTCGCAGAAACACAACACACTGCATTCTCTGTAGGTCCTGACATTTTTCACCAGCGCAGCCAGTTCGTCGATCTTATTTGAGATTGAGTTTACATTCCCCAGAATCACAGAAGGCACCGAAGGCTTGAAACGCCACTTTCTCGCAAGCCGCTTCATTTTTAGCTTAGTGCCGGCTCTGCTGCCACGATACCGCCTTCTTACCTCGTCGGGTAAATAGGGAACCACACCGGCACTGGCATTTGTTCTCAGCGCCCGAAGTTGAGTACTTGAATATGCGAGTCTCGAAGTGTAAAAATCCATGCCCACGTTGTAAAAGTAAGTGTGTCCAGGGAACGAATCCACGTAAAATAAAGTGATAGGAGTGATCAATAAAAAATAATAAAGAGAAAAATAAAAGTAGAAAAGTACACATACACATACAGTCATACACGGAGCTGCTGAAAAGGCTGCCACTCACGGCGGCGCCGGATGTAGGGCGGTCCCTCCACGTCTGTCTGTCTTGGGTGGGCTTCTTTCTGTATGGTAGCCTCCTCCTGGTGGTCTTTGGCCTGTCACTCCCTTGCTTTTGTCTTCTGGGGTCCGGTGGAGGGCTCTTCCTGTGATGAAGACTTGCTTTCCACCGATGGAGTGGCCAGTCCATCTTCATCTTCTTGTGATGATGATGATGATGATGGTGTGAAGTCCGTGCTCTCTTGATTGTGTCTCGTGAGCTGCTCTTGGCTTGAGACGTTCATAGCTAGAAAATGGTTTGATTTGTCAAAATGGCCCCCCGATAAAGAAGCAGACCAATGCATGGTGGTCAATGCTGAAACACAAGGACCACCGACCAATAAAGAGGGGTCGGGTGACTTTATGATTCCTCGCTTGCACCCTGACGCCTTTGCTTACCGAGTCGAGGCACTTGGTGGTCCCGGGGGGGCTCCCCAGAATGGCGCCCCAGCTTGGTGCTTTTTGTTCCATTAGTTTTCTTTGTGTTCTCTTTCAGGCTGACCAGCGACTGCTCGTCTTCACTGCCAAACTCTCCAGTCAAGCGGGTGTCTCCTGCCAAGAAGAAGCAGTACTTCATCAGCCAGGCCATCCGCAACTCGGACCTGACGCCCAAAGCCAAAGGCCGCAAGAGCCTGCGCCGCCTGGAAAACAGTGAGTCCGCCATCGCAGCGTGTCACGCGTTTAGCGGCACATGTGTCACCCACTTGGCATGTTAGCTGTGTGGTAGGAGATGGCAGGGAAAAGTGGTGGTGGGCATTCGGTGAATCAACAAGAACAGTAACGGGGGCCAAACATCTGTCTGTCGGAAATGCAAAGGATTCTGGGAAACTCCTAACAACTGTGTGCTTTAAAATCGCAGCGGGAAGGCAGCTCTGTCTATATGAAAGGTGGAGAAACGCCAAGGGTGACGGGCAGCTCCACCTGAAGATGGCGACGCTCTGCCCACGCGAGAAGTTCCTGCTTTCCAATTCTCACTTTCCACTTCTCAAAGGGAAGCCGGGGAGCTCAATTCACTCGGAGAGTTATGGGAATCCAAAGAAGCTGCAAACAAAGACGTTTCTGCGTGAGCTGTGGGGACAACAGGCGGGTGACAAATGGTGACATATGGACGCACTGCTCTCTGCCTGGCCTTTATCAGCTTCAGGGGGACTTTGTGAATCTGGGGGTGGCTTCAGAGGGATGAGAGGTCCCCTGCCACCCTCAGGGTGATTACAGGTAGATGTTTTTATTATCCCAGAGGCAAATTTATAATCAGCCGAGAAAAATGGCCACTGAATGTTAGGATTCCGCCAGACACAACAATGGCAAGGTGCAAGACCTTTAAAATGGGGCCCAGAAACGCTGAGTGACCACACGAAAGGCTGGCTTTGGCCTACACCTGCTCAGATACCACGTGCACATTAAAAGGTGGGAGGGTCACCTAGAAATAATGAATGAAAATGCCCCACCAGGGAGAGGATAACCGTCAACCCCTGGTCTGAAGAGAGCACCGCGCAAAGGATTCTTTAAACAAGGAAGCTGTGCCACGCAGTTCATAGTGGCACTCGTAACTGAGCCTGCCTTTTAAATTAGCCTGTTGATTCAGTGCTCTGCTCTTGAAGTGACGTCACCAGCCCAGCACACCTCGCTGACCGTCACAGAGTTGTAGAAAATGTCAAGGACGTCACTTCCCACATCCATGGAACGCAGACTCCAGAGAAAAAAGAGTCTCCTCTGGCCTTTCTGCTGTAGTTCCTGTGTGTTCTGAGAGCAGTCCAGCGTGTCATTGATGTGGACCCCCAAGTCCTTGTAGGTAGGAGTGGACCACCTCTACATCCACTCCTTGAGGGGTGACCAGACATGGAGGCCCTTTGGTGTGGTGAAAGTCAGTAAGCAGTTCCTTTGGTCTGCTGATGTTAAGTTACCGACAATTCTCAATGTTCTCCCCCTAACTCCTGTCCTTCATCAAGTCCCCCTTGTCAGTGCCCCCCATAAGTGCAGAATCAACTGCGACTTTCTCCAAGTAACCTGACCTGCTGTTCTCTTTACGGTCGGAGGTGTGAAGGCTGGAGCAGACCGGCTTGTCCTTGTGGTGCTCACACTGGTGGTCCGCTGGTCAGAGTGTCCATCATCAGGCTCACCCACCTGTGTGTCTCTGAGCTGACCCCTTAACAGGGATGGCTGGTTGGTACTGGAGGCTCTGGAGGAATCCAAGCACATCTTCCTCTCAGTGCGGCCAGCTTTGTCCAGCCTCATGGAGCAGACCGATAATCACACCCCCCAATAGACCACCTGAACCCATTGCAGTTTTCCTACCACATGAGGACCCCTATAGTCCAGGACCAGCCTCTCATAGTTCTTCAGGATGTGAGACATAAGGACCACGGTCTGCAGTCCTTAGGTGAAGAGACGCCTGCCTGCTTTGGAACTTTCTGGAGCCTTGGGGACAAACTGAAGGGGTGACTTGGGACAGCACAGGCCATCTGGTCCTGCGACTTGTCCTGTGTGTGGCTCCCTTTTCTGTGTCCTCACTTGGTCTTCAGTTACAGTGGTCTCTTCACTGGTCTCGCTAGTCGAAGTGGCAGGTCCAAGCCATTCCAGTCTCCGCTGATGCTTTCTGCTGCCAATTTGTTACCGCGGTGGCCTTGTGTGATGGGCGAGAGGATCGTCTGTGACAGAGTTGTCACTAGCTGGCCTCTTATTGGCCTCTCGCGCTGTGTGTCCGAGTGTGAAAGTGTGTTACGAGTGGTGGGCCACAGCCTCACGGCTTTCCTTTCTGTCCTTTTAACAGCTCGATATCTGGCAGACCTTCTCGAGAGGGACGAAGTTTCTAAAGAAGATGGAGACCCAAGTGAGCCTGCAGCCCCCTCCATATTTACGGAGGCGCACACCAACAGTAACTATGTGCAGGTACCCTTGGCTCGGGGGGCTTCATATCGATCACTTGTGTGTAATGGAGGTGCTGCAACACAAAACAGGTGAGCAGGTCTCCAAAAACCACCAGCCAGACCAGGACATCACAGAGCCTGACCTCCAAGTAGGCCTCAACCCAGGCAGCCTGGCCCCAAACTCAAACTGCAGGCTTCAAGGCCTACACAGACGGGGCTCAGGCTTTTAACAGTTGTCAAAACTTGAAATGTACCCAGCAGTGGATGGACATCCTGTCCAGGTGTGGGTCATGAATTGCACCCACTGCTGCCAGGATGGGCATCCGCTTCCTGTGACCCTGACCCAACTAAGAGGGCTGATTGGCGGTTCAGCTCTCTTTGTGCCTGTCTCACATATTGCACCCCTCTGGGGGTCTCAACTCCACTGCTATCCCTGCCTGTGTCCACTTGACCCCGTCGGTTTGTGATGGTGTCCGAGCTGGCGGCTCCTGCCCAGGCTGACCTCTCCGACTTTGTCTTGCAGCTCTGGAACGATTTCTTGAATCTCACCGGGGAGGACCAGGAGAAGCTGCTGGTGTTCATCGAAGAGCAAGCCAGGAGGAAACATGGCGCCAAACTGTCCGAGCCGATGGAGAAGGACAAGAGAGAAGGTTAGTGGGCACGCGAGCGGGACTCCCCCCGGAGGACAGGCCTCTGTGCACTCACCTCCTCCTTTGTGTTCCCTGCAGAGGACCCTGCCTACACGCCCCACCTGTGCTTCCAGAGGATCAATAAGCGGCTGCGCATCACGCTGAAGCGAAAGCAGATCCCCATGGTGAGTCGCATGTGCCAGTGGGCACGGCCTCTGGGAGCCCAAATGACTATTGAAAGGAAGACCCCCGGGTGAGGGGAGAGCAGCGAAACTGTGCGGGTCTTCACAAGACAGACCACCCGCTCCACTAGTTCTTAGTCACGCTGCACTTCCGCTCGGAAGAGAGTGTTGGGCCGACTTGTTAGGCCTTTTGAACTTGCTGCACCTTTGATGGCAGATGTTTAGGGTGGCATGACAATGTGGCGCACCCTCAGTGTGGGTTCACATCCCGCTTGGGTCACATTGTGTGCTCCCTGTGTCCAAAAGACAAGCAGCTTAGGCTATTGGCATCCCAGGTAAGTATGCACAGTGATAGAATGGCACCATTGGATTCCCATCTTGTGCCCAGTAAGCTTCAAAAACAGGCCAGGACCTTCACTGGCCAGCCCAGAAGAGGCTCACCCCAAAACGGGCAGTCGCCCAACTGTTACCTGTAGGCTTCAGCCTGGACAGGCCTCACAGGGGGGAGCTTAAAGTTCAGAAAACTACAAATGGCTCCAAATGCCCACCAGTGCAGAGAAGCCATGTTTAGGCTGGCATGGCGCTTCGGTGCTCCCAGTGATTGGACTCCAATGCCAGTTGCATCACATTGTGGGCGGCGGAGTTTCCATGTTGTGCCTGTGGCTGTAGGCTATCCTCACAAATCCTGAAGACTTGTAAGTTATGTTAAAGACCTCCCATGTGATGGAATGGCACCACTGGGTTCCCATCTAGTGCCCAATAGGTACCCCCCGACCTTCAATTGATGATGAATTGTTGACGTCGACCCCACACATGAAAGTGGGTTCAAATGACGAATGGCGATGTTGGGTTAGGATTCTATGATGGCCTTGTGGTCTGATCTTGGTGTTGTAGGAAGTCCCTTTGTACAGTGCTGTGAAAATGTATTGGCCCCCTTTCTTCCATCGTTTGTATCTTCACACGAAGTGCAGTACGAGAGAAAGGGATTCTGGGTGAAGACACAATTCCAATTTTAATTGATTAGTGGTACCCTGTGATGGACTGGCACCCTGTCCAGGGGTTTGTTACCACCCTGTTCCCTATGCTAGCTTATAAAACCAGGAGGAGGAGCCAGCAGCAGTGCTGTCAGGGTGGCCCTGCCTCCTGTGGCTCCACCCACAAAATCCACACCATTTAAGGAAGCCAAGCACAAATGTTAATGCATAGAGACGTCCCAGAAATTTACATAAAAACAATAACTCAAAAATAACAAAAAGGCCCAGCTGACACTTTTATGTGCAGACCCTCCGCCAAGCCCCTTACCTTTGTGTTCTCCCACCATTGGAACACCATCTTTAAAAATTCCACTTTGTCCTCCAGCAGTCCCAGCTGCTGTCGTACCCCTCGCCGGTGGTTTCCTGTGGGTTTATCCAGTGACCTGCTTTTGTCACTTCTGCTCCTTAAGTGTCCCCAGAATCTTGCTCCACGTGTTTTAGGACCCCTGCCTGGCCATCCCCCCATTCCCGTTTCTCCTCTCTCCTTGTGTTTTCCTCACTCTGCCTCAGTCCAGGCCAGTGGTGGTCGTCTCTCTGGGTGCCATGGCTGCCAAACTTGCTGTGGCCCCTCAGCGGAGAACCTCCTGTCACTGTTGATTGTTGGAGACCCTCTTTCTTGTTGAGGGCTAATGGAGCGTCTTGTTCCAACATCAGGGAGTGACTTCTGGTCACCAGGCTCGTGGCTGGCAGTGAGATGGGTGATGAGAACGTACCCCCATACTGCCTTTCATTTTCAGTCTAACTGTGGACCACCAACTTTTCTGATGCAGGTGCCACATTAGTCACTTTTTGTGTTTTTGTTCATTTTG